>NC_080086.1:116436825-117686825 GCF_950005125.1 Chionomys nivalis | reverse complement strand
ATAGAAATAGATTAATATAAGGTATAAGAGCTAGTTATAAACAAGCCTAAGCTAAGGCTGAGCTTTCATAATTAATAAGTCTCCATGTCATTATTTGAGTGAAGGCTGGTAGGACAGAGGAAGACTCATTACCTGTGGCCTTGCTGGAGTAAGTGTGTCACTGTGGGGGCGGGCTTTGAGGTCTCTTGCTCAAGTTTCTCTCAATGTGACTGTTAGTCTACTTCCTGTTGCCTGCAAAAGTAGTAGCTTCAGCAGCACATCTGCATACAGCCTTGCTCCCCATCATGATGATAATGGACCAAACCTCTGAAACTGTAAGAGAGCCACTGCAATTGAATGTTTTCTTTATAAGAGCTGCCATGGTCATGGTGTCTCTTCACAGCAACAACATCCCTAAGACAAGCTGTAAGAGCTTTCATAGTGGAATCAGAAAGATCTCAAGTAAATAACCTAATAATGTACCTAAACGCTTAGAGAAACAAGAACAATCCAAACTGAAAAGTAGTAGCAAGAAATACCAAAGACAAGGGCAAACTGCAGGGCATAGAGCTGCATGCAAGGCTGTCTTGATCTACACAGCGAATGGTAGGCCAGTCACAGAGACATAATGAGACTGTCTCCAACTGGCACTGGCGGCTAGAGGGGCAGAAATTACTTAAATAGAAACATACAAACAAAAGCCATAGAATTAGTCAAATAAAGAGTTGTTTCTTTGAAAGCATAAACAAAATTGACAGCCTCCATAAAAACTAAATTAACCACAAGAAAGAAAAAAGAGTCAAATTAATGAAATTAAAGATGAGGATTGCAGAGATGTCTCAGGGGATGAAGTGCTTGCTGTGCAAGCATGCAGACTACAGTTTGTACCCCAGAGTCCATGGCAGTGCCAGGCAGGGGTGACATCCCACCTGTAATCTGAGCACTCAGAAGGCAGAGAAGGGATCCCTGGAGCAACCTGGCTGGCCAAATTAGACCAATCTGTAAGCTCAAGGTTCAGCAATAGACCTTCCTTAGTAAATAAAGTAGAGAGTAAATAAATGTTAATGAATACTTTGAAAGTTTATAGTCTAAAAAGCAGGGAAAATCTAGAAGAAAGGAATGAATACCAAGATACAAGTAATCTACCAAAATCAAGAAAATAATAGATCTATAATAAAGATCTAACCAAAGAAATCGGCAATTCTACTTTTTTGTTTGTTTTTTGTTTTGGTTTGGTTTTTGAGACAGAGTGTCTCTGTGTAGCCCTGGCTGTCCTAGGACATCCTCTGTAGACCAGGCTGGTTTTGACTTCAAAGATCTACCCGACTCTGCCTCCCAAGTGCTGGGATTAAAGGTGTTCACCACCGTTAGCATCCAAGTAGATTGAAGCAATAAAAAAAGATTTCCAACAAAGAAAAGCCAGGGTCAGACAAATTTGTTAGCAAATTGTACTGAATCTTTAAAGAAGAGATAATACCAATGCTCTTTAATCTGCTTCATAAAATCACCAAGCCCATTCTACAGAGCTAGGGTTACCCTGCTATCAAAACTAAATAAAACCCTGACAACAACAAAAAAGAAAACTATAGACCAATGATCCTGGTGAACACAGACACAAAAATTTTCAATAAAATTCTTTCAAAGCCAATTCAAGCACATATTAAGATCATCATACACCATGATCAAGTTGGTTTTACTCCAGGGATGTAAGGCCGGTTTAACATCTACAGAGCAGTATTTGTAACAGAGCACATACATAGGCTTTGGGGAGAATTCCATGGTCTTCTCACACTACAGAGGAAAGGTCTCTGACAAAACACAACATCCCTTTACGATAAAAGTCCCAAAGAAAGGAATAGAAGGAACACATCTCAATACAATAAAAGTGACATATAACAAATCTATAGCCAATATTATGCCAAATGAGGGAAAGTTGAGAGCACTTCCTTTAAAATCCGAACCAAAAGAAGGGTGTTTACTAGTCTACTTTTGTCCAATATAGTGATTCAAAGCTTGAGCCAGGGCAATGAGGCAAGAGAAAGGGTGGAGGCAGAGGATCGAGGGGTGCAACTGGAAAGGAGGGGTCAGTTTATTGCCGTTTACCGATGGCACGACATCACACCTAGACCCTGGAGACCACTAGAACTCTCCATAAATTCCTTCAGCTAACTAGTAGGAAACAAATTCAACACACAGAAATTAGCTTTCACTTACAAAGAAGGAAATGAAGATGATCCATTAATAATAGCTTAAAGGAAAACAAACCTACAAGCTTGGAATTAGCTTACCCAAGGAAATGAAAGATCTTGGAGGTGAAAACATGAAGACAATGGAGAAGGTATTGTAAGAAGGCAGTGGAAGATGGGAAGGTGGGCCACACTCACAGGCTGCTGGAATTGATACTGCAAATGTGGCTGTTACTGAAAGCAGAGTGAGCGCTAGGTCAACACACCACAGGGATACTTGCTGTTGTATCCACAAAAACCAGAAAGTGGAAAGTTGATGCCCATCAACAGCAAATGGATACAAATAATGGTACCCATGCAGCTGGCTTCTTACTCAGCTGTGAAGAGAAATGAAGTCATGACATATGCTGGAAAATGCCTGGAAATCAGATTAAGAAAGAAAAATGTTGCATGTCCATCTGTCTGCCCCCTCCCATGGTAGCGGTCTTCTTCTTCTTCTTCTTCTTCTTCTTCTTCTTCTTCTTCTTCTTCTTCTTCTTCTTCTTCTTCTTCTTCTTCTTCTTCTTCTTCTTCTTCTTCTTCTTCTTCTTCTTCTTCTTCTTCTTCTTCCTCTCCTCCTCCTCCTCCTCCTCCTCCTCCTCCTCCTCCTCTTCTTCTTCTTCTTCCTCTTCTTCCTCTTCTTCCTCCTCCTCTTCCTCTTCCTCCTTTATTTTTTGAGACAGAGTTTCATTGTGTAGCTTTGGCTGTCCTGGAATTCACTCTGTAGACCAGGCTAGCCTTGAACTCACAGGATCCACCTGCCTCTGCCTCCCGAGCACTGGGATTAAAGGCATGGGCCACCACTGTCTAGCATTTTTTCTTTCTTATGTGGAGCCTAGATTTAAAAGTATGCACTGTGTGTGCGAGCATGTGCAGGCGCTGAAACTACAAAGACGCTTAGAGCAGGGGAAGAAGAGTTTTTAGAGGGATGGAGTGGGGAGAGGAGCAGGTAATGGAATTCATATGACCCTTCTGTAGCTACCAAAGCTAAAGTCAGATTTTCTAAGATCACCAGCATTTGACATGAGTTGATTTCTTGGAAAAACCAGCGGAGACTGGGGTAATCTAGGGAGAATCAGGCAGCGTGTTCGGAGGCCAGCCAGACCACAGAACTTAAGTCGTTCCATTCCATCCCATTATGGAGTGTGACTGAGACAGTGAGAAAGCACGGATGAAAATTATCAAAGTGCCGTGGAGAGGCTGTGCGGGAACTGGCCCGGTTGTCTCTAGAGGCTCTGTCCCAGATTCTGGTCAGCTCTGATCAGTGGCAGGCCTTGGCTCTGTAAGGAACAGCCTGTCTCCGTGGGATGGAGGCCTGAAATTTTCCAAAGCTCTGTATTGCATCTTTTGGTTTTGGTAGAGTCTCCGTTGGCTCAAAGACCAGAACACTGAAGGAGTGGAAGGTCTCCAGTTGTCCGCAGTGGACTGCAAGGCCACTGGAATGATCAGAGCATGGAGCCAGGGAACACGGCAGGGGTGGGATCAAGACGCTGGTTTTCCTGTGCGCCTCCACATCTGTTAGTTCTGGAAGGAGCTGGCTTCTGGAATTCAGCTGAGTGGTGAGAATCTTTTCCTGTTTCTCCTTGGGTTCCGTGTGTTAATTGAGGATTCCCACACAGAGGGCCAAGGACCTTGAGCCAACTTTGTAGTTGGCAAATGGGTTTCTGCCTGGTTTGGGCCAGGAAGGGGGACCTCGGCAAGAGGAAGGCTCCTCAGAAAAGTTTCTGAGGTGTCCTCAATGAAGCCGTGTCTAAGCTGACCAGCAAAGATGTGTTTACCTCAACAAGTGCCACCTTGCTCCTCTGCAGTCCACAAAATCTTAGGAGACATGTACATGTGTATGAATTCTGCATGTGGGTGTGTGTACACACAGAGCAGCCAGTGTGTACATTTCTCCCGTGTGCCCCACCCTACTGGTAATCACATTCAATTAAAAACCACCAGTTTGGCGTGATGGAAATTTCTTAGGCTGTCTCTAGTATAACTTTGAAAAGACAGTGAATTCCACATTGCAGCTTAATGCCTTATCATGGTGGTGAGCGGGAGGGTAGCTAGATGTCTGCAAGGTGTGGAGCCTTTCACCATGGCCCTGGGATGTAGTTCTCAGCTCACCGGCCGACCACATACAAATCTCCTGAGATGGTTTATTTCCAGAATTTACCATTAGTGGTTTTTTTTCAATGCCAATCACCAGTAGAAGAAAGTGAGAAATAAGATCCATTTCTAGACGCTCTGTGACATGTACAGGCCAGGGAAAAAGGAATTAGAACCAACGTTATTTATTACTTTATCATTTGTTATTATTATTTTACACTGCACAGTCCAGGCTGATCCCAGATTCTCCAGTCCCAGGCTTCAGATTGCTAGACTTAGAGGGGTTTACTGGCACCCGTGTGATAAGTATCTCCTTGCTCTAAACATGTTGCTGTTCTCCTAGCCAGCTAACCAGGAGCTTTTTCACTGGGGTTCCTGGCACAGGACACACTGAGCAATGCTGGCCTCAGAGTGGCTCTTCCCCTAGGTTTTTAATTATTCCTACTCCAACAGTACACAATCATGCCCAAGGGAAGAGACAAACAAACAAACAAGATGAAACCAGCCAAAACTCTGCCCTTGGAAGAAGGCTGAAAACTTGATCAAGCCCAGTACCCTGCCTGGATCCAAACGGAGTCTACTGTCATTGACAATGGGACAGGACACTGCCTCTGGTCCAGGGATCCACAGTTGCAAGACTGGGTCAGGTTCGGAGGGAAGAAGAGAAGCAGGAGCAGGAAGAAGTCCTGCTCCCGAGGCCTGGACACACCACCTGCCTGAGACTGAGACTCGCTGTTGTAACCCAAGGCTGTCCCCTAGGAGTTTAGCAAGGAGTAACACAGCAGCCTAACGCTGGGGAAGTGACAAGGGCATGGAGAGGCCTGAGTAGGAAGTGCTAGAAAATTCCTCCTATGAGGACCAAGGATGAGGTAGCAGCATCTAACACAGAGTAATTGAAATTCTTTGATGCAGTGAAGACAGCTAGCAACAACAGAACCCACGCCAAGCCCACCCTGGCTAGGCTGCACCACCTCCTCCCCAGTAGTCTCACAGCAGGAAACTGTGGTTCTTCCCAGTCTTTCCCCACCTCTCCCCCTCCTTTCTTCAATTTTCTCTCTTTCTGAGGCAGTGCCTTGCAACACAGCCTGGATTGACCTGAAACTTGTACAAGTCCCACTCTGTATCTAAAACTGCTTTGAAACTTGTGATCCTCCAGCCTCAGCCTCTCAAGCGCTGGCTCAGATTGTAGGCATGCGCCATCACACCCAAGAGGCGTGTCCATTTCTAGGAGTAAATACCATTCACAACAGTTTCTGTTATTGTTTCATCAGAGTGTCTCATAGCATGAGAGAGATGGAGAGGCATATGTGCAAGGAAGAAGACTACTCATCGTCAAGAGACAGTACATTCTGTGGAAACAAGAGCAAAGGAGGGACCCACGTTTGCATTCTTGAACAGTTGACTCTGAAGTCACTGAGTTCTAGATCAAGAGGTTTCACGTAGCTCGGAGGATAAATACATGGAGAATGCCAGATGTTAGATGAAGACTGAAGGAATCAAGGAGGGATGCTAGAATTTGAAGAGCAAACTGTCATAAAGAATCTTTCAGCAGCCTTATCAACAGAATGTCAACAGAGGGTAAATAAACACAGTTAACTGAACTGAAATGCAATAAAAGGAGTCAGGGAAAATAATAAAATGGAGCATAAAAAAGCACAGAAGAGTTGTCAAGCAGAAATCACAGAAAATAGAAATCTGAAGAGATAATTGCTAAGAATTTCTAATTTGATTGGAGAAAAGTCACAAATCCAAGAAGCTCAGAACTATCAAGGTTGGCATGTGGGGGAAAGAAACTAAACACCCAGAGTAGAATTGTTGAAAGCCCAGAATGGCCAGGTGGTGGTGGTGCACACCTTTAATCCCAGCACTCGAGAGGCAGAGGCAGGTGGATCTCCGTGAGTTCGAGGCCAGCCTGGTCTACAAGAGCTAGTTCCAGGACAGGCTCCAAATCTACAGAGAAACCCTGTCTCAAAAAACAAACAAACAAAAATAGGAAGACAAAGAAAAGCCCAGAATGAAGAAGTTTGAAGGAAGCCAGAGGTAATATCAAAATATTTGATATCAAAAATGAAAGCAAGCCAAAACTGCGACACATTATGTACAGAAGAACAAAGAATGAAGTAGATTTATTATAAGGAATAAGAGTTCAAGCAAGGAAACAATGGAACATTGTTTTCAAAATAATGAAAAATAAAATTGTGAGCTTCAAATTTCATAGTTGAAAATACTTATAAAAATGAAACTAAAGTGAAACTAACACACATGTCAGCCAAGCATGTTCAAGGCCCGAGGTTCAATCCTAAGCAATGGGAAGAAAAGTCAGACACACAAAATCTGAGATAATTTATTTAGTAAGCCTAAAATACAAGACATACTAAAAGAAAAATTTCATGGCTGGGGAGATGACTCAGTTGGTAAAGTGTTTATTACACAGCCATGGGGACCCGAGTTCAGATTTCCAGCTTTCATATAAAAATACGGGGCACAGCAGTGTGCCTGTGATCCCAAGGCTGGGAACAGGGAGCCAGGAGGACCCTGGGGCTTGCTGACCAGCCAGACTAGCTAAATAGATGAACCCCAGGTCCAATGAGAGGCCCTGCCTCAAGAAACAAGGTGCAGAGCAACTGAGGAAGAGATCCAGCACCAATTTGTCTGCTGTATGCATGTGCAACTTGTGCACACCCGCACACACACGGTGTGGGGGGGACAGAGAATGTTTTCGGAGTGAGTATAATGCCAGAGGTAAATTTGGATCTCCACAAAGAAACAAAAAGTTGCAGATGAATAGCTTAGAATTCTGCTGCTGATCTTTGACTTCAGCACGATTACTTTTGTTTGGTTAGAGCCTCTGGCTCGCCCTGCACAGTCCAGAAAGCCCCATTCTCTCTCTCCAAAGCTTGTCTGTTCAGTCTCCAAACAAAGGAAAGGCACCAAAAAGTTCAGTTCCACAATCTTGGTGGCTACTGTAGGTTACTCCACTGCTGTCACTAGCTGACCCAGTGCTCAGTTTTTGACCATACTTGGGAACAAACCTGGATTGTTGAGGACATATCATATCTACAAAACTTTCCTGGTCTGGCTTGGGTACAAGACTTCTCTGGCCTCCATCTCTGAGACTGGTGAACTCACCCGGGAGTTGCTCTCATCAGTAAACCTGTTACTATACTTTTTCAATTCACTTTGATCTGGCTTACTGAATCAGCAGAGAAACATTGCGGGTGGGGGTGGGGGCAAAAAAATCTATTAGCTTTCACTCTTAGATTAGCTTTATGAATTGTGTTATTATTGGCTCTACTTTAAGTTCTCAGATATTTTGGAAAAACCATGGATCTTTGATAATATTGGGGAAGTGTTCATGTTATATTGTGTATGTGTGTGTATGTATAAACACATGCACATATGTACATATTAATAACTATATTTCATAATGAGCATTTCAGCAAATATCTAATGAACTTTTTTTTCAAATTAATTTAACCTAAAATTTCATATGGTCAGCTCTTTCCAAACTGTAGTAAGTAATAAATGAAACATCTCTTAATACTGTAATGCCCCAGTGAGAGGGAAGATATTCTAAGATATTCATTTTTCCTTCATTGAGACAATAGGTCCCAAGAAATTGGACTTTCATTGAGGGAGGTAAGGGGGCGAGGCTGCGGTCCTCCTGCAAGCCAGAGAATGCTGGTGTCTTGCTGGGCAGAACAGGAGTTAGAAGACAATGAGGCATCAGTGATGATGAGACCACACCTAGACCAGGAATGCTTAGTGATGCTCACCTCTCTTTAACCCTAAATCTCAGGACCTTGAAGGGGGCTTTGGGATTACTGGACCTCTTTATTTGTTCCTCTTTCCAGTGGAGCACATCAAGTAAATCATTTATGGTTTTCGCTATTACCTGTCTTTCTAATTGGTGTATTGAAGACAAAGAAGCCCAAAGTATCCTGTTAGGGTGGCCAGAGCCCAGACTTTGACCCTAAAATATACCACATAGACACACACACACACACACATACAAACACACACAAATGCTCATATATGAACTCTGAAAGCCTAGAGACATGTAAATAAATTGATTTATATACAGACCTATTTTTTCATGACTCATTCATTACATAAGTACTTACCTTTCTAGTAGGTTCTATGCTAGGGCCTAGGGATAATATGACAGGGTTAGTATCTGACTTAAGAAGTTCATGTTTGTCACATGCCTTTAATCCCAGCATCCAGGAGGCAAAAGCAGGCAGATACCTGAGTTCAAAGCCAGCCTGGTCTGCAGAGAGTTCCAGTACAGCCAGGACTACACAGAGAAACCCTGTATGGAAAAGTGCATGATCTAGCGGGAATTAAATACAAAACAGAAACAACAACAACAACAACAACAACAACAAATAATAATAGTAATTAAATACATTCAGAACCAACGAAGAAGACTGCCTCTATTTTAGGATTAAGAGCATCTTATGGGAAATATAAACTAGGTTCATTCCTGTTTGTGATTAAGTCTGTTTCTCAAGGAGTTGGCTATGCCCCACCTGTAACCGTAAGTACAAATGGTTCTGCTTTGCCTGCTCCAGGAAACAACCACGTCTTTGTTTCAATAAGTTGTTTATAACCATCTTGCAGCCCTACCTTTGTTTCCAAAGGTTCTATGTCTACCAGTGACTGCCTCATTATGACTGCCTGCTATCATGACTGCCTTGCTATGCCCTTGCAATCATCTTTTTTTGTTTCAGGAGGGACTAATTTCTTATGCTTATGTTTTGCTCCTGTAACCCCGCCTATTTTGCCCACCAAATTCCCCATTTGGAAACCCTTACCTCAAGCTATAAAAGCCTTATCTTCTCCACATCCAAGACTAACCTCTGGAACCCTGCTTTAGGGAGAGGCAATATGGGTAAATGAATTTTAAAAAAAAGCTTGCTTTAATAATTTGGCCATGATGATTTGGGTCTGTGGCCTCTGTCCTTACATTTTGGGGAGTTGACCAGGAGATCTGTACCACAGCAGTTGTGTCTGCCAATCACTGCATCTGCCTAGAGAAGAGTTGAATCAATTCTGTCTATGTACCCTGCTGTCATAGGGAGGGGCATCCTTTCTATTGTGATAAGAAGTCCTGTGTATGGTGGGACACACCTTAATCCCAGCACTTGGAGGCAGAGATCTATGTGAGTGAGTTCCAGGCCAGCCATGAAGAAATCTTGACTGAAAACAAACAGAAAAGCAAAATAACAATATAGTCCTCTGGAAGAGCAGCCACCTCTCCAGACCCTTAAGATTTTATTTATTTATTTATTTTTGTTATTATTGTTTTGTTTTTCAAGACAGGGTTGTAGTGTGTGTGTGTGTGTGTGTGTGTGTGTATGTGTGTGTGTGTGTAGCCTTGGCTGTCTTGTAACTAGCTCTGTAGATCAGGCTGGCCTCAAACTCACAGAGATCTGCCTCTGCCTTCCGAGTGCTGGGATTAAAGCCATGCTTCACCACCGGTGGCTAAGGTTTTTGTATATTTGCCAATGTGAGTGCAGAAGAGGGTGTCAGATCCCCAGGAGCCCCCTGACAAGGGTGCTGAGAACTGAATTCAGTTCCTCTGCAAGAACAGGAGATGCTCTTACCTGCTGAACTCTCTCTCAAGCCCTTTGTTTTTTTCCGTATATTAGCTCTTCTTACTGTGGTGCAGGGGGGTTTCCCAGGCTAAGTGATGTTGATCTATGTTTCTCTGATAGCTGAAGGTGTTGAATATTATTTCCCAGTCTAAGTGTTCTTGGTTTGTGTTTCTCTGATAACATTCTTTCGTGCATTATTGGCAATTTAAACTTCATTTGAAATGTTTCTGTCAGTTTATTTGCTATTTTTTAAGAGCATGGTTATTTTGATTTTTTTTTCTTTTAGTTTTTTCTGTACTTTTAAGATTTTTCTTCAGCTAGTGAATAGTTGGTATAGAACCCTGCTCTTCTTTGGGCTGTCTCTTCATGCTAGCTTTGGGTTTTATTTTTTTCTATCCTGAAGCTTTTCAATTTTTGTGTGATGTCAGCTGTCAATTCTTGCTGCTATTTCCAGAGCTATCAGAGTCTCGGTAAGTCATCACTGATAGTCTTATCTTAAAGTTCTTCCCCATCTCTTCCTGCTGTATTTCCAGTCTCACATTGTATATTTCCATTTTGGGTTGATTTTTGTGCAGGTCAGAGGGTTCTGATTCCAATCTTGTGAGTAGTCATTTTCCCAGCATCCCCCTGTTAAATGGCTTTATTTTCCTCGATGTTTGTTTCTGGCACCCTTATCAAGAATCAGATAGCTGTAGTTGTGCGGTATGGGTCAGCATGTCTGTCGGTGCCAGGAGAGCGCGGTCTTACTAGGGCTTTGTGGTGTTTAAACCAAGAACCGTGGACCTTCAGCCTGCTTTGCTCCATCTGCAAACACTGTTTTAAAGGTCCTCATGTTTCCGTATGAGTTATATAAGATTGCTATTTCTAGTTCTGTAGAGAATGGTGTTGGGGACTGGGGAGATGGCTTAGTGGTGAAGAGCTCTAGCTGTTCATCCAGAGAACGTGGGTTCAGTTCCTAGCACTCACATGACAGCTCACAAGTGTCTGTACCTCCAGGCTCTGACATCCTCACACAGACATATATGTGGGCAAAACAATGCACATAAAAATAATTAATTAATTAATTAATTAAAAATAATATTATTGTATTGGGAACTGCATTGGTCTTTTTAGTAGTATGTTATTGAGCACAGTTGTCTTTCATGTGCCTCTATGGAAAAACATGTTTTTGCCATGTGGGGCTTGTCTGTCACATGTGCTGTCCTTGTGATTGTATGCTTTACTGCTTTACTCGTGGCTCTTCTTAACCCTCAGGGTACAAACTGGCTGACGCTTTGAAGGAAGTTGGCTATTTCAATAAACTATTCCACCTCACTTACTGGCTCCATTCTCCTAGGTCCTGAGTGGTAAACAACATGGCCATCTTAGCAGTCTCGGTGCTGCGGGTCCATGAACAGAGGGCTCCTCCCTTCGTCTAATGTCCCTCAAGTTTCCATTCTGTGATTCGTAGCTTTCACTGCAGAGTCTTTCACTTTCTTGCTTAGGTTTGTTCCCATCTATTCTATTCTTTTCAAGACTATTGTAAATAGGACTCCTCCCCTGAGTTCTTTCTCAGCAGGTCCACGGTTATTATTGCATAAAAGAGTTACTGGTGTTGCTTTTGTATTCTGCTACTTTGTTGAATTTTTGCTGTTAGTATTTTGGTGGGGGTCTTAGGGTCTTCTGAATATAGAACTAAGCTCTCAGCAAATAGGAATGTCTTCCTTTCTTATTTGTATTCTTTTAGTACAGCCCTCCCCCTCCTAGCTAACATTTCAAGTACTGTGTTGAGTAAAAGCAGTGAGAGTGGGCATCTCTGCCTCATTCTAATTTTAGAGGAAGTGTTTTTTCATTTCCCTATTCAGTATGCTGTTGTCTCTAGGTTTCTCCTGTTATTGTATATAGTCTTTCCTATGTTGATACAGGAAACCGCTGGGTCTCCTCCTTCCCTCCCTCCTTCCCTCCCTCCCTTCCTTGATGGAGGAAGGTCATTGGTTAAAAAATAAAGAAACTGCTTGGCCCTCATAGGTTAGAACATAGGTGGGTGGAGTAAACAGAACAGAATGCTGGGAGGAAGAGGAAGTAAGCTCAGACTTGATAGCTCTGCTCTCTGGGGCAGACCCAGGATGGACGTAGGCTAGAATCTTCCTGGTAAGCACACCTTGGGGTGCTACACACATTATTAGAAATGGGCTAGTCCAGGTGCGAGAGTTAGCTGAGAAGAGGCTAGATATAATGGGCCAAGCAGTGTTTAAAAGAATACAGTTTGTGTGTTGTTATTTTGGGGCATAAGCTAGCCCGGCTACTAAGAGCTGCGGCGGCAGGAATACAGCCCGCAGCTCCTACTACACTCCCTTCCTTCCTTCCTTCCTTCCTTCCTTCCTTCCTTCCTTCCTTCCTTCCTTCCTTCCTTCCTTCCTTCCTTCCTTCCTTCCTTTCTATAGCTTAGGTTAGCCTTGAACTCAATATGTAGCTAAGACTGGTCTGTTCCCCACCCCACATTTTTATATGTGTGTACATTCTCTCTCTCTCTCTCTCTCTCTCTCTCTCTCTCTCTCTCTCTCTCTCTCTCTCTGTGTGTGTGTGTGTGTGTGTTACATGTGTGACCATGGCACATGTGTGGAGGTCAGAGGACAACTTGTAGGAGTTGTCTCCGACTACAGTATAGGTCCTGAGGATAAACTCAGGTAATCAGGCTGGGTGACAAGTGTCTTTACCTGCTTAGCTGTCTCACCAGCCCTTGTTAATTTATTTTTAGACGTTCTACAGTCTCTTAGGTCAATTTTATCAATGGCATATAGTTAAAAATGTACTCATTTCTTCCAGATTTTCAGGTTGTTGGAGTATTGTTCAACTTATTTTCAACTTATTTGAAGTATTATTTTCAAAATAATCTTTATGGAGCCATTGAATTTCCTAGTACCTGTTATAACATCTCCTTTTTTTATCCCTAAGTTTATTGATTTGCGTCTTCTCTTTCTTTGGTTAGTTTGGCGAAGGACTGGTCAATCTTGTTAACTCTGTAATGTTGGCGTTCACAGCTTTGATTCTCCCTAGAGCTGCCTTTGCTGTATCTCACAGATTCTAATAGGATGTGTTTCCATTTTCATTTGATTCTAGTTGCTTCTTGTTTATTTGTTTGTTTGTTTGAGACAGCTGTTGTGGAATATTATTTTAAGATGTGTTACATTTGTTTATGCTATGGAACATTTGTTTAATAATACAAAAATGTGTTGCAGTCTTTTATGTCGCATTTTTTTTAATCTGTGAAGCTGCATTACTTTGCCTGTCTAAAACACCTGATTGGTCTACTAAAGAGCTAAACAGCAATAACAAGGCAGAAGAAAGGATAGACAAGGCTGCCAGGTGAGAGAATAAATAGAAGGAGAAATCTGGGGAGGGGGATCAAGGAGCAAGAGAAGGGGAAGGAGGGGGGACTTTAGGGGCCAGCCACTCAGCTATACAGCGAGCCATGGAGAAAGAAGTAAAGAAAGGTATGCAGAAAGAGAGAAAGATAGAAGCCCAGAGGCAAAGGTAGATAGAAAATTTAAGTTAAAAAAAATATGGCTAGGGAGGGAAATGGGATGCTGGGAGGAGGCGGAAATTTTGTTCAATAAAAAAAATTTTAAAAAAAATATGGCTAAAAATAAGCCAAGCTAAGGCTGGGCATTTATAAGAAAGAATAAGCCTCCATGTGAAATTTTTGGAAGCTGGGTAGCAGGCCCCTGAAGAGCAGAGAGTAAAGCAACCACTACAGACAGCATCTCATGTGTCTCTCCTCACCTCCAGTTCTCTAGGTAGCCATGGATGGATCTTGAATATTGATCATCTTACTGTATTCCCTGAGCACTGAGATTACAGGCACGCACTATTGTGTCCTGTTGGAACCCACAAGACTCTACAGTGAATGCACAGCTGAAAGACCGATAGGCATATCATAGGAAGTGTATACATACATGTCCACACGGAGCAACTCCTTTTGAAGAGCTGCGGGAACACTCGTCTTTTGGAAAAGTCACTGTCATATCTGTAAAAACCTTGTGAAGCCATGATTCTTCCCTTCAAAATGGGATTTGTTCCCAAAACACCTCAGCAGTGCAATTTCTACACGGGCAACGAAGTGACCTTGTTCCATTCCCCCACACCAAGAGGCTTTGGAGCAATGGCATTCACTCTTTGTTCAAATTTATATGAAGTCAATCTCTCCTGCTAACAGACCACATAGAAATTTCTATAGAAGGTGAACACTGAGCACTGAGCTGGAAGGCAGCATGCCCCACCTCTGCTAACAAATCTGGGCATCCTCAAAGCTGGTTATCGCCAAAGAGATTAGATGAGGGGACTGGGTGGATCCATGATTCAGGGACGTTTAGTAACTTTAATGGTTTGGAATGCCAGGTACTTCCCCTTGAATGCTGGCTATTTCCTGGGTTGGCTCACCTGTTTCCGAGTACAGCTTTTTCAGGTTCTACCTGCCCCTTTTTTTGTGATTTTGATATGCATATTATTGAAGAACCGAAGCTCCTCCATTTTGTCCTCCACCTCCATCTTGTGCCTTGTGTAAGCTGATTCCTGTAAAACATTCCAGTCCTCATAAATGACTAGGGGCGAAAGTAACCGGGTAGCCTTCTGGAAAGTACAGATAACCACAGAATGTCCCCCACCTGAAGGTCAGCCAATAAGAAAACTTGACCAGTAACAGGAGAGGTTAGAAAATAAAAATTTGTGAAAAGTCCTTAGATACGAGCCAATCAGGATTGAACCTGTCACTCCAAACCCTGATAATGTAACTTTCCTGGATTTTGCCTTTAAATAATGCTCTCTAGAAGGGTGGGGTACCTCCTCCCGCAGCCGCGTTGATGAGGTTCCTGCTGGCTTGCAATTATGGGCACAATAATAAACCTTGCTTTTTCATTTTGGTGAGCCAGTCTCCCAGGAGATCTTTTGGGGTCCCCACAGACTGGGCATAACATTTGGGGGCTCATCCTGGATCCCCAGAGACCTCCATCAGGACACCTGACACCGAAAGTTTATCTGATTGACTGTGGGAAGTCTATCTGTGTTCAAAGTCTTGTCTGTCTTCCATTTGTGTCAGCGCTGATCTCTGAATCTGAACAGGTCAGTTTGCCCTGGTGGATGTGGTAGAGGCCAACCTGGGAGAATCAGGGAGATGTCTCTGTTGAGTGAGCTGCAGGGCTTTATTTTAACCTCTATTTCTTCTATTTTTCTTTTTTTTTTTTTTTTTTTGGTTTTTCGAGACAGGGTCTCTCTGTAGCTTTGGTGCCTGTCCCAGAACTAGCTCTTGTAGACCAGGCTGGCCTCGAACTCCCAGAGATCCACCTGCCTCCGCCTCCCGAGTACTGGGATTAAAGGCATGCGCCACCACCGCCCAGCTTTTTATTTTACTTTTATTTTATTTTTTTATTCTTTTAAACACTGCTTGGCCCATTAGCTTTAGCCTCTTCTTGGCTAACTCTCACACCTCAACTAACCCATTTCTAATAATCTGTGTCTTACCGGGAAACATTCAGCATGTAAGACCTGGCGGCTGGCTCCATCGCGTCTGCCCTGGAGAGGAGTGGCATGGCGTCTGCCTCACTTCCTCTTCCTCCCAGCATTCTGTTCTGTTTACTCCACCTACCTATGTTCTAACCTATCAGGCCAAGCAGTTTCTTTATTAATTAACTAATGAAAGCAACAGATTAATATATGACACTCCCACATCATGTCTCCTTTTCTTATCTGGACAAGGGTCTCTCATCTGAGACCATCTCATTAGGGACACAGTCAGGCCCCATCTGTAAGAATCTGGGGATCAGGTAGCTTTAATGGCTCCGTCTCATCTGTATGATTTTTGGACTTGTTGAAGCCGAATCCTAGGCTCTCAACAAACCAGACCATCTGGCACCCACAGGAATCTGTGAAATATCCCTCATCTCTATTCTCATGGGACCTGTTATAAGGGGCCACTTGTTTGTTCCCGGCTAGTCAGCTCCAAAATAACCACACAGAAACTATATTATTTGCAATACTGTTTGGTCAATAGCTTAAGCATATTTTTGGCTAACTTTTACATATTAATTTAACCCATTTCTATTAATCTGTATATCACCACATGGCTGTGGCTTACCAGCAAGGTTCCAGCATGTCTGTTCCTGGCAGTGGCTACATGGTATCTTTCTTACTCTACCTTCTTTCTGCCAATATTCAGTTTAGTTTTCCCTGCCTACCTCTGTTCTGCCCCACTATAAGTCCAAAGCAGTTTCTTAAACAATGGTATTCACAGAATACAGAGGGGAATCCCACATCATTCTCCACTTTTTCTGCTCAAATAAGAAGGAAGGTTTTAACTTTAGCAAAGTAAAATTACATAAAACATTTATCAAGCAAGAATTACAGTTAAAATACTTATATCTACTTTATCTTTTTGCATAACTAAAAAAACATTAACTATCTGTTCTTCAACTCCATTGAAGGCTCCAGAAGGAAGGATATAATATCATCTAAGTGAACAGGAAGTGCATTATAAATGACTTCCAAAACTCTAGAATTGACAGAGACATTTCACTGCCTGGATAGTCACCCAAAGTTCTTCTGTATCATTAGAACATCCATCTTCAGCCTACAGGCCCATAGTATCCAGCAGACTTTTCTATGAAGCAGGAAATTTGAAGATCTATTCTGCCTTTTAATGATAAAGTCCATCAGTTGTTTCTTCTGTGTCCTGCAGAATGTCTAGTAGACTCTTTTGTGTAGCAGGAACCCTGAAGGATGGTCTCATCATTAGGCAAGTTCAGCAGTCATTTCTCTGGGGGTCCTGGATTTACAGTTTGTACAGCATACCATCAAGCAGTTCAGGCAAGAACAGTTTCTTTCTCAAATAGCTAACCAATTCCATAACAATTCTCCATTCTCTTCGATGCCCATGATGTTCTTGAAGTAGATTGGTGCTGCCAGGAGCAGATGTGTCTAATTGTCATGAAAAGTCTTAACTTCTTAAAATATTTTAAATGGCATATTCTGAAAGTCTCTGAAAGATTTGAAGAATACCTATCTAACTGAAATATATCTCTATATATCTAGAAAACCTAACATGTCTATAAACTTGATTATTATAGATGACTCTCTATATTTCTTAATTATACATTATACTTTTAAATGAGCTGCACAAACATAATACCTTAACCCAGAGCAGATATATATAAACAAAATTGACCTTAAATTTGTATCAACAAACCAAGATCCATACCAATGCAAATCTCTATAGTATATTCCCCTTTAAATGTAAATAAACATTTATAAACAATCATTTAGGGAATTGGGGCACAGTGGCATAGTGGCATAGTTCTCTCCAAATTGCTTCCAGCTTTTTGTTGTGTGAAGTAATTTTTGGGGGTGTTCATGGTGACCTTTCAGGGGTTCTTGGTCCATCAAACCACATTAGTCTGGAAGGATTTCACAGGTTCTCATCCTCTGTGGAAACCAAAGAACCTTTTTTCCAAAACAACATATCATTAGATCCAAATTTTAAAGACAAGATACCTTGAAAGTATATATGTCAGTTACTTAGCTCCTTCACAGCCAAAAAATTCAAAGAAAACACAATAATACACATAATCCAGACTCTCATCTTTACATGGCTTATTTTTTTCTTACTCTATTACTTTTTCTACAAGTTTAATATTTATTTTATTACCTTTACTCCTTTAATCTATGACTGTCTGTACTCTTTTATATTACATTAACGGTCTCTTTATTCTTTTTCTTCTCTCTCCCAAGCTTAAATACATTTTTAAAAACACACTGTGTCTTATTTAGAGATCTTTTATGTCTGAATCTGTCCTTATTGCGTATCTGTAATCTTTTTCTGACCAGGACAGTTTTTTTTAAATGCTAAACACTTTTTAAAAACCTAAGTAGTGGGATTACAAGGGCAAACATAGCCCTGCCTGCTTGCTCTGCCCAATCCAACATGGTGGAAGTCCATTCATTGCCTCTGAGACTGCCTGGTGGGAGCCATGCTTATCATCTCAACTCTGGTAACCAGTTGGCCTATGCTGCCACCAAGTAACTTGTAGCACACTGCCCACAAGTCCCATTCAAGTGCTTAGCCTCCTGAAAGAGCTAGAGTTAGTGCTGGCAGCACAAATCAGGAAGCTACCATTTTGAAACTGCATGTTTTTTTTTCTGCTACTGCTGAATCAGGAAGACCTCTCTTAAAGGAACTGCAGCATGCAGCCAGCAAGCAGAGCCCATCTGAAAAACAAAGTATGGCTAAACTTTGTTTTTTAGTGTCTAAAATTTCTTTTCAAGCCCTCTCAGGTTTTATGTGAATTTAGCTAGCACACATAGAAGTGCCAGTTTGTTGTAGGGGGTCATTTGTTTGTTCCTGGTGGCTCAGCCCTGAAATAACCACACAGAAACTATATTATTTGCAATACTGTTTGGTCAATAGCTTAAGCATATTTCTGGTTAACTCTTCCATATTAATTTAACCCATTTCTATTAATCCATGTATCACCAAGTGGCTGTGGCTTACCAGCAAGGTTCTGGCATGTTTCTTCCTGGCACTGGCTACATGGTATTTTTCTTACTTCTCCTTCTTTCTCCAAGCATTCAGTTTAATTTTTCCTGCCTACCTCTGTTCTGCCTTGCTATAGGTCCAAAGCAGTTTTTTTTTAATTATTGTTATTAATCAGTGGTATTCACAGTATACAGAGGGGAATTTTACATCAGGGACCCCTGCTAATTCTGCTTTTGTTACTGACTTTTGGGCCTTGCATTTTTAACTGGCTAGTGAAATTCATGAAAGACAGGTTGAGTACAATATAACTTGTGGTCCAGAGATCACAAATCTACAGTTCCCTCAGGACTGAAAGTACTTATGAATTAACTGTCGGGAACCCGTGGTTGGGTTCACTATAGTCACGAGAATGGGGAGAATGAAGAACTGAAGCTCCTCCATTTTTGTCTTTCACCTCCATCTTGTGTCTTGTGTAAGCTATTTTCTGTGAAGCATTCCAGTCCTCAGAAATGGCTAGGGGTAAAAGTAACAGGGGAGCCATCTGGGAAGTATAGATAACCACAGAATGTCCCCACCTAAAGGTCAGCCGATAAGAAAAATTGACAAGCTACGGGCAAGGTTTGGAAATAAAATTTCTCTAAAGTCCCTAGACAGGAGCCAATCAGGATTGAACCCATCACCCTGAACCCTACTAATGTAGCTTTCCTAGGTTTTGCCTTTAAATAATGCCCTCTAGAAGGGTGAGGTATCTCCTCTCTCTGCTGTGCTGATAAGGTTCCTGCTGGCTTGCAATTACATGCATGATAATAAACCTTGCTTTTGCATTTTGGAGAGCCAGTCTCCCTGGTGGTCTTTTGGGGTCCTCATGGGCTGGACATAATAATTATCATTGTCCTTGCCTATGAAATTTTCCAACTGTGTCTGTTAAACTAGAAACCTCATGAAGATCAGCTGTTACTCTCACTCATCTCTTCACTACTTCCACTTCTTCCCCTTGCTCTCCCTCTTCTTCTTCTTATTCTTCCTCTCCTTCATGCCCCCTTCACTTAATTTTTCCCCTTGCATGAAAAATAAAGAAGATGCAGAGGTAATATACTTAAGTTAATTTTTTACGCTCAAATCCTCACCTTCCATAGACACCCAATTCTGAGTCCTGAGGGGTTACTGAGGCTGATACTCAAGGCCCCCCAAAATGCCCAAGTTATGTGGTGCTAGAGACTGAATCCAAGGTTTCATGTGCACTAGGCAAGCATTGTACCATATTTTACCTCCAGGCCCTGATTCTGGGATTTTTAAATTTCTCTACTGATTCTTTCAACAACTCATTCAGATGTATAGCATTCAGTTTCTGTTTATATAGGTTTTCTGGCTATTGGTTTCTAGTTTCAGTTCATCATAATCTGATAAAACAGGAATTATGTTTAGAACTTTTTTTTGTATTTGTTAAGACTTGTCTTGTGCCTAAAAGAGGCTACTCAGCAGCCATTGTGTGGAATGTTCTGCTCAATCCACTTGATTTTGATCTACACTACAATTTCAGTCTAAATTTCCTCTTTAACTTTTATGTCTGTATGACTTGCTTATTGGTGACAGTGGGGTAACGGTGTTACTCTCCTTTACTGTAAAGGGACTTATTTGTCCTTTTGTCCACTAGTGTTTTGAAACTTTTAATTTTTATAATTAGACTCATTGACATCTGATGCATATATAACACACACACACACATATATATATACATATATATGTACACACACGCACATACATATAGTTTTTTTTTCAAAATAGTGCTTTTCCTCTGTATAGCCCTGGCTGTGCTGGAACTCACTCTGTAGACCAGGCTGGCCTCAAACTCACAGAGGTCTGCCTACCTCTGCCTCCTTAGTACTGAGATTAAAGGCATGCACCAGCACTCTAAATGACAAGCAACTATTATATATTCTTGATCAACTACTTTGTTTTTCAATACATCTTGACCTTTGTCTCTTCCGACTCATTTTGGCTTGAAATCTGCCTTGTTGAATGTGAACACAGAGGTGACAGTACAAACTCTAAACTGCTGAGTCATTTCTTCAGGGGGTGGGGGGAGACGTGTTGCTGATTGGCAGCAAACAGTGGAACATTAATTTTAAAAATAAAGTCAGTCGCCAGCAGTGGTGGTGCATGCCTTTAATCCCAGCACTTGGGAGGCAGAGACAGGTGGATTTCTGTGAGTTTGAGGCCAGCCTTGTATTCAAGAGCTAGTTCCAGGATAGGCTCCAAAGTTACAGAGAAACCCTATCTCTAAAAGAATAAATAAATAAGTAATTAAAAAAAAAGATTAAAAAAATAAAGTCAGTTTGTGTCTTTTAATTGGTAAACTAAGACCATTTACATTAAGTATTATAATTGAAAACCATTAACTAACACTTGTCATTTTGCTGTTTTCTAACATTTGATTCTTTCTTAATTATCATTTATTTATCTGCTCTTCAAGAATATTTCTGTTTTTCCATGATTGTATTTATCTTTATCTCCTGTGTGTAGTATCCCTGTAAGTATCTTCTGCAATGTTGACTTAGTTGTCATGGATTCTTTTAATTTATGCTTATCTTGGAAGATTTTGTTTCCTCTTTGATTGTGAAAGATAATTTTGCTGGGTATAATAATGTTGATTGGCAGGTTTTTCTTTCAGGCCTACATTCTTCTGACAGACTTTCTGTTGGGAAAGAAACCATTATTCTAATGAGATTGCCCTTGTGAATGGATTGGCAGTTTCCTCTCACAGTTATATTCCTTGTTCTACTCCTCATGAGTTTTCCTTGTTGTTGTTATTGTTCTTTTTGGTTTTTGAGACAGAATTTCTTTGTGTAGCCTCAGCTGTCCTAGACTGACTTTGTAGACCATGCTGGCCATAAACTCACAGAGATCTGCCTGCCTCTGCTCTGCCTCCTGAGTGCTAGGATTAAAGGCTTGTGCCACCACTGCCCAGCTTGCACTTAGTGTTTTAACTATGCTATACTGTGCGGACATTCTTTTCTGACCATGTTAGTTCAGGGTTCTAGAAGTGTATACTGAGATATCTACACTTTCCCCAAGATTTGGAGATTTCCTGCTACTATTTTATTAAACAGGTTTTCTATGCCTTTAGTCTGTACCTTGATTTGTTCTTGTATTTTAAAAAGAGTAAGTTTGGTGTCAGGAAGATGACTCAGTGAGTGGGTGAAGGTGCTTACCACCAAGCTCAGTGACCAGAGTTCGATCCCCAGGACCTGCATGGTGGAAGGAAGAAACTGACCCCCACAGGTTGTCCTCTGGACTCGTCGTGTGCACCGTGGTAAGTGCATGCACACACAAACCTAAGTTAATGCACAAATATATAGAGAGATGTAAATTTGGTATTCCTAGTGTGCCTTTTAAAATTATTTTTAAATAATTATTTATTCTTTTCTGTGTGTCTGAGGGTATGTATATGTAGCATGTGTCTATTTGGTGCCCTCAGAGGTCAGAGTTAGCATTGGATCCCCTGGAACTGGAACTGAATGGTTGTGAGCCACCATGTGGGCACTGGGGATCAAACCCAGGTCCTCTGCAAGAACAGCCAGTGCTTTCACTGGCTGAGCCATCCCTGCAGTCTCTCAACTCTGTCTTGATGTTCTGTTTATATTCATTTATTTTCCTGTGCTACTTGTTTGTGAAGGTCCCAATTCGTTGACTTTGTCTCCAAGCCCTAAATTCATTCAGCTTCTGGTGAAGCTGGTTTTTCATTTGACTTATTGAGCTTTTCATTTCCAAGATTTCTCTTTTGAGTCCTTTCATAATCCCTATCTCTTTATGGAGCATCCTCCTCACACCCTGAACTGCCTTCCTTTACTGACTCAGTCATTTCCCCATATTTTCTGGGAAGCCCACCTGGAAGGTGAGCAACAAACTGTGCTTGGCAACACGTGCTTTTCTCCACTGAGCCGTCTCAGCCCGCTCACTGGGCCCACACTTTCCCTTGAGGTTGAGAAACACGGATCCCCCAAGTTCAGAGGGTCTTTTATTCCGCATCTCTCTCCGTCTTGATTTTGCCCACCACATGACTCTCTTCTCTTTTGCTAAACCTCCCCACTACTGTGCTGCTTTGAGATGAGCCCCCTCAGGCCTGATAACCAGAGTTTCTGGGTCTCCTTCCAGTAGTGAACGTGAATGTTTGTCCATTACCTGCATCTCTGGGAAGCTGTTTCCTGCCTGGTTTCGTTCTTACATGTAGAGGAGTTGTACCGCGATGCTTGTCTCTAAACAATCCTGGTGACGCCAAAGCTGTTTTCAGATGATGCCTTTCCTTTCTCAGCCCCAGCCTCTACTATAGGGCATCCTGTAGCGATGTGGTGAGGAGCCTTGCTTCACCAAGCCTTTCCACCATAACATATTGCCAAAATAAACCAAGTTGTTTTTCTCAAATACTCTGCTATAAGATGTGGCACTGACAAGACAAAGAAAAGATGTGGCTATTTTGATTCAGTGATCTGCCAACTTGATTTGGAAGTAGAACTGATCCAGAGGAACAAGGCCCTGGTGGGCGGGAATTAAAGTACACACCTCCTAAAGGAAGCCTGTTCAGAGCATAGTAAAATTCTGAAAACCCCAACTTTCTCAAGCCTCTTCCTACCCATTACCTTAGTTGGGGTTATTACTGCTGGGAGGAGACACCATAACCAAGCGATTTGAGGAGGAAAGGGTTTATTTAGTTTACAGGAAGACAAGACAGGAACTCAAATAGGGCAGGAACCTGGAGGCAGGAGCTCATGCAGAGGCCGTGGAGGGTGCTGGTTACTGGCTTGTTTCCCATTGCTTGCTCAACCTGCTTTCTTATAGAACCCAGGACCACCAGCCCAGGGGTGGCACCACCCACAACGGGCTGGGTTCTCTCCCATCAATCACTAATTAAGAAAATGCCTTACAAGCTTGCCTACAGCCTGATCTTATGGAGGCATTTTTCAAATGAGGCTCCCTCCTCTCTGATGACTCTAGCTTGTGTCAAGTTGACACAAACTGTCGAACACACCCAGTCTACCAGGAAGGGGATGTGATTACCCCATCTGAACACAACCGTGTGCACAAATCGGATTTACTAGAAAGTGTCAGAAAAGGAGATGGTAAAAACTGTCTTCAGTCCAGCACACATGAAACGAAACGGTGACTAAGGACGAATACCAGAATGACAAGAGAGGCACCATTTGTTGTAGTCTCTCAACAGGCATGTTCTCAAGAGTCCATCAGCTGTAGAGTTTATAGACTGTCACCAACCGACTTGATGGAATGCTGTGTGCCATATTAAAACATAGCTGCTCCGTGACAGGAGCTAAGGACAAAGGAGGAGGCCTTACATGACTGCATTTATAGCATGTGTAAAATTTTAAATTAATCTGTGCTTTTACAGTCACGATGGCGTGAAGCCTGGGGTACAGTGAGTAACAGGAAGGGACAAGAGACATCACCTCTGCCTGCCTGCTATTTTGTTTAGTGTGAAAACTCAGCATACCGCAGTTAACAATGCTCCAATACAAATTTAAAACTGTGAGATTACTTTAAAATGAGATCTGATTTATATGTTAACTTGTTCTTGTCTGTGAGTCACAGGCATGTTCAGGTAACTTTGTAAATATTTAAGCTTAATCTCTCTGTTCTACAGATATGAAAAAGGAGCTGCCCCCCAGTTAAACAGCACATTGTTTCATGGCTGTCAAGAAACAGAGCTGAGAGCATTCAAGGTGTGTGAGCTTCAAATCTCTTGCCACTGACTGGCTCCTTTGCTAGGCAGATTCGCAAGGTTTTCCGTTTGTCTGTGTGTCTCTCAAGAGTAGTGGTGCTCAACCTTCCTAATTCAGCCTCAGTCCTTCACTACAGTTCCTCATATTGAGGTGACTCCCAACCATAAGGTTATTCCGTTGCTACTTAATAACTGTAATCTTGTTACTGTTATGAATCATAATGTAAATAGCTGTTATTCAGGATAGACCCCTGTGACAAGGTCGTTTGGGACCCAAAGGTTGAGAACCGCTCCTCAGGCGCAGAGCTGCAATGCACGGATGCTTGGAGCCCAGGTGGTCCAGTTCCCTACACGTGCCAGAGCCTAAATAATGCCCCTTTCCTCTTTTACAGAGAAATGGCATGGGTGGAAATGTTTGGGAGGGGTTACTGGTGGGTCAGCCGCATGCACTGCCCAGCCCTAGTCAGGATGACGACAGCCGAAGCCTGCTTTCACCATTGGGTTTGTATGAGAAACCTATAAGGCACGTTCTGTTTTGGGTTCGAATTCCTTGCTGACCATTCTTAAAGTAAGCAAGGAACAGAGGAGCAAAGATAAAAACGTAAGCTAGAGACCGATTTTGTGGCACGCGCACGCGTTTTGGAATGCTGCCTTGTGGGCTCTTGGTTGACGTTCTTGTTGGCCCTTTACGTCATCTGAGCCAGCCTGAGCTGCGGGAGTGTAACTACTGGTTCCTGCTTAGATCCAAGGCAACCCTTCCTAAGCTTTCCAGCACTTAGAAGGCTGTGTGTGTGTGTGTTGGGTGTGTGTGTGTGTGTTGGGTGTGCTGGGTGTGTGTGTGTCTGTGTGTGTGTCTAGATCTGGACACCAGCAGCATCTGTTTACCCACAGGGTTTTCTCCGGGAGCATCCCTATCAACCTTATATTTCACATCATGGCAGCGACACCTAATGGCCAGAGGAGAAACTCCAGTCTGCTCCCCCTCACCAGGGGGCTTCGGTAGTGCCCAGAGGAGACTTTTTCTTTTGTAGCAAACTCAGGCTCTTTGCACTCGGCTTGCGGAGTCGGTGCCCTGGGTGCCGCCGAATCCGCCTAACTCAACCCTTAATCACACCCTGACCTGGGGTGCATATGTAATCACTTAAAACCGCTTTACCCAATGAGACCAAGGTTTCCAGGTGGGCCTTCAATCTGCCCTGCTTATTTTTCAGATGGGGAAACACAGACGCCAAGGGCCGAGGGAATTGCCCAGCCACTTAAAGTAGGATTTGAATCAGAGCCCAGATCTCCCGACCGTTCCAGTCCAGGGCTTTCAATGGCACCAAGCTGTTTCTACGTGTCTCAGACAGTGGGGGCCGGGCACAGGTAGGTCTTCCACAGATGCTACCTGGATGACAGCTTCCGCGCCACCGAAGTGACTTTCTAGTCGTGATCGGACCAATCCCCCACTTCTGTACCTGTCAGGATTTCTGATTACAGCGGCACTTCCCTGACAGGGGCCACCGTCTTTTCCGACTCAGGAAAGACGAAATAAGGAAGGGTGGAGGATTCAAAAGGACCCCTCCCAGAATCCGGTTAGCTCAATCAGCAAGCGACAGTGTGCATCCTCTGCTTCAGGGTCTCGCCGACTTGCACGTGCCTCCAAGTCTCCAGGGAACGTGGCTGAAGCACCTACTTTGATCCAGCAGGTTGAGGGCAGAATGGCGGTGGGGTGGAGGTGGGGAGCCTAAGAGTTTACGTTTTCTAACCAGCGCCTGGATGTTGCTTTCTAAACTCACTAACAGCGCTTTGAAGAGTACGGATGTGGACCAGTTGAGAATACTTAACTGCCTCGTTGGCTAGTTTATGTCAACTTGCACAAACTAGGGTCACTTGAGAAATCTCAGCTGAAAAATTGCTTCCATCAGACTGGCGTGTGGCACATCCGTTGGGGGCATTTTCTTAATTAATGATTGATGTTAGGTAGCCCAGCCCAACCGTGGGAGGTCCTGGGTTGAGTAAGTGCAGGCTGAACCAGCCATGGGGAGCAAGTTAGTAAGCGGCATTTCTCTATGGTCTCTGCTTCCGATCCTGCTTCCAAATTCCTGCCTGGAGTTCCTGCCCTGATTTCTCTCAGTGATGTACTGTGAAGTGTGCCCGGCCAAATAAACGCTTACTTCCCCAAATTGCTTTTGACTGTCGTGTTTATCACAGCAACAGAAAACAAACAAAGACACTGCTCTTGCAGAGTGCCCAGGTCGGGTTCCCAGGACCCATATGGCAGCCCACAGCAACCGCTAACTTTAGTTCCAGAGCATCCAAGCCTTCCAGCTTCTAGGGGCTCTTGCACACACGTGGTGAGCATATACTCAGATAGCAAACATATATACATATAAAATAAACAAATCTTTAAAAAACAATTTGTACCAATTAGTTAGAAGGTATATTTGTAAGTGATGTACATTTTCATTTGTGTGGCTTATTTTTTTTAAGCCACTGAACATACCAAAAGGATCTTTACTAATGCTAAATTTATAACTGGAGGAAATGAAAACTTATTGAGTAATAAGTAAATAAAGAACAAAAGGCAAACTTAATTAAGAAATTAAGACAGATTCAGCAAAGATGGGTTAAGAATAGAAGAGAGAGATAAATGCCTGTAACGCCTTGAGATTGGATTCGGGGAGGGTTTGAGAAGGAGTTAGAAATATGGAGAAGGAGAAGAAAAGAAGTTCTGCATAGACTGCAGAAATATAAAAAGACTGTAGACTGTGTGACTGTTAACCACAACCACTTGCCCTTAGCTCAAAATGGCATAAATTCATAACCTAAATAAAGATTTATATCAAAACTAATATCAAGCCATGTCTAGCATGACCAACCGCAGACTCACACCGGGGACATCTATCTGATGAAATTCTATTCTCATGTATCTGATATAATGATTCTAAGAATAATCTGTATCACATGAAAAAATAATACATGCTGTTAAGCAATTTTTTTTCTATATAAAAGATGAGCCTCATGCCTAGTAAAGACACATTCAGATGTAATTCTTTTGAGTCTTGTGTCTGTCATTCCCCGACTCCTTACCCACCTATTCCTGAGACCCTGTTCCGTTGGTCCCAGTGCCCAGGCTGAGCTGGTTGGTCGCATCACAGCCAATAGCAAATTTCTAAAAGTGCAATTTCAAAGAAGTTCATTGGCTTAGAGGATTAGCGTCAACCTTCCCAATCTTCTCTTACGCCATCCACCCACTCACTCACAGAAACGCAGTGCTGTGTACTCATAGGTTGTTGTATCCCGGCAAATAGCTGTGTTCAGTGGGTAACTCGGTAAGCTCATTCCTACACAGCAAAGCTTTGCAATAAGTCCTCATTATCACTCTGCGGTGAGAAAACAGAGACTCTCATAAGGTGTCTATCATGGTGCATTTAGAAGGGAATCTGGAAAGGGGTAGGCACATGTACCGCGCCACGGCGCTGTCATGTTCTCAGGGTCTGGCACTAAGCCCATTGCCGCCATTTGCTAGTTGTCCCTAGTAGTAAACAACTTCTGCTCAACGGTCGCCTCTGTCCTAAGAGTGGTTTGAATTCCACCTATCAATTGCTCACACGTCTTGCTCACGTGATCGCCTCAGTGTTGGCTGAGCCAATCAAATCCCCCCCCCCTTTTCGCCTCCATCTTCAGTCTTCTGCGCTCCAATAAAGTACGTTCCAAGAAAAATCCTGTTGTGGTCGTCTTCTCTGCTGGCAGAGTTGCGCGCCACAGGCACAACATCCCAGTACACGGAAAGTCGAAGACACCATCATCCTCCTGCGCCCTTCACGTGGAAGCATAAGACTCGAGGGTGTGGCCGGTAAATATGAGCTGAGGAATTCTTTGTAATGCAGAGAACAAAGCACCCCACGAGTGGGGAAAGAGCCTACGTGCACACCTAACGTGGATTATAGCTGTAGACACCACACTGTTGAGAGTTTCCTAAAGGATGCCATGCTCAGCTGAACCCTCACCCTTTAAGCGTCCTTTATCTTCAGCGGATGAGAAACAGTGACAGACCAACAAGCAGCTCAGGATTCCCTAAGCGCTTCAGCTTCCAACCAATGAGGAAGTCCAGGGAAAGGAAGCTTTTATCAAACACAAGAGCCCCACCACCACCTCCACCCAAGCCTGAGATGGTACCAGTCAGTTACAAAAATGGGATGCTTGGTAGCAAACACTTTCTGGGTTAGTATAGTGTTCCCTAACCAAGACAAGAATGATAAAATAAACAGTAAAAGAAGTTCCACTTGACTACGAGAAGATGTTGGTAGGGGACTGATAGGCAACAGAAATAGGTGCTATGATTGACAGCTGAACATTCTATATTGATATTTTGTTTGTTTGTGTTTTAACAAATAAAGCTTGCCTGAAGATCAGAGAAGCAAAGTGGCCAGCCACTGTAACCCACCCAGCGGGTCAATTATTCCAGGGTCCCGAAGAGGCGCTATCTGAAAAAGACAGTTATTCCAGGGTCCCGAAGAGGCACTATCTGAAAAAGACACGGGTGGGAAAGAGGAACGAGGCCAAGCAAAATTCTCTTGTCAAAGCCTCACTTTATTAGTGAAATGGTTGTGGCTTATATAGCCCTTGAATGAGGAATTTGGCTTGGGATGGGGGCAGGGGCATGGCAAGGGCAGGAAGGGATCTTGCCGGGGCAGCAATGGTCACGAGTTGACACACCTAGTGTTCTCTATGCAAGTGGAATAGCTCCTTTTGTGATTCCAACCACAAACAATTCTCTAGATAGTTGGGATGTGGGGCGGGTTCTGCTAATAGATAGCTCTCAAGATAGTTGGGTGTGGAGTGGGCTCTGCCAACAAACAGTTCTCAATACAGTTGGGGTGTGGGGCTCTCCACAAACATCCTTAGGACAATAGTCCCTACTATACTTTTTGGGAAAATGGCTCCTGACAAGCCACTAGAGGCCAGAAAGTGGTGGCAAATACTTTTAATCCCAGCACTTGGGAGCCCGGCAATGATGGTCTGTGCCTTTAAGCACTAGGAAGGTAGAGACAGGAGTGTTATGGCTGGGCAGAGAGAGGAATGTAAGGCAGGAGGAAACAGGAGCTCAGTGCAGTCTGAGGATTGGTTGGGACAGATAGAGTCTGGAGATGCAGTCTGAGGACAGGATTGCCCCTTCGGTCTGAGCATTGGTAGAGGTAAAAGAACTCTCTAGTGACTGGCCTCTCTGCTTCTCTGATCTTCAGCATTAGCCCCTATATCTGACTCTGCGTTTTTATTATTAAGACCAACTAAAATTACTACAGCATTTTTATCTGTAGAGCAGCCAGTACTACCATCACTTAGAGCCATTGTGAGGGTAGAAGACAGAGAAATGCTGTCAATTTTGACCGCTTAGCATCTTCCTTCATTGGCACCATATACTCCTGTATATGGCCATGGCTATTCAGTAGACTCTGGAAACTAAAACATACTATCTTTCCTTCCAGAAGAAACCAAACTCTATTTCTTAGAACATAAGCAGGGAATGTCAAAAGTGCAAAGGCTCCAATGCAGGCAGCACAGCACACACACCTTCTCTGCTGGCACTCTTCCTTGAAGCTTGTGCTGCAGCCTACTTGAGAGACCACCACGCAGACTCCGCAGGAGGGGGCGTGACAGGGTGAGAACTGGGTAAACAGAAGAACTCGAAAGGCTGCATGAGAAGACCCCAGCGTGGCTGCAGATCAAGTTCATCAAAGCAGCTGGATGGATGGACAAACTTTTCAGCTCTCCAACCCTGACCTAGCCCTGAACTTAAACTCAAAAGCTTTGCACTGGAGACTTCCAGAATGGCTGGAATTTATTTATTTATTTATTTATTTATTTATTTATTTAGTGCATGTCTTTCAGAAGGAAGGAGGCAGAATGCATGACATAGTTGTTATCTATGAGCATAGCAAATGACTGTATTTCATTCCTACTTTTGGGATGAAAACTCAGTTATCAAAGGGATCCAGCTACTAAATACCTGGAGTACTGAGTGACTCTAAATTAAGAGTGGAGACCTTGAAACACAGAAGCAAAGCTTGGGAGCAGGAGACAGCTGTCTTGTCTCTGCAGCTTCAGGGGTTCTAGCTTTAAAACAAGATAGTTAATTTACCCCCTTAATGCTTGTGGTAACAAACAATTTATCTTCAATGTCATTTATTCTTCAGATCAAGATACATTCTTGCTACTGATGTGAGGATCTCTTACTTTTTAAAAACTGGAATTTCTTAGATACATTTTAACAGAATACATTATAAATACTAACTAACAATATTAACGATAATTTGACTTGTAAAATAAAATACAATTAACAGAGCCCAGGTGCTCAGTAATGAGCTTGAAGTAATGACTCATAGGTTTGAAAACTTCCCTGATTGGGGTTCTAATGTGATTACAAGTGGGTCATAAAAGTGGATGTGAGAAACGAGTTTTCCAAGTCAGGATTACCATTTACTGGAATCCATGACACTTCAGAGCAAGGCAATAATCAGCAGGTAAGAAATGACTACTGTTGACTCATTAATCCAAGAACTCTGCACTAATTACAGTGCCTCAGTTTCCCTATTTTGTGAAATGAAGTTGTCACCTGCCTTGCTGCTCTGTTGTGTTTGGAAAGTCCGGGGAGATAATAGTCTTCGTGCTTTGAAAATAAGGAATACATTATAAATGCTAAATAATAATAATAACAATAATAACAGGGAGTCTTTAATGACAGGGGTCCTTTAATGATACTCATCAAGTATAATAGCATCGCTAACCAGTAGGAACAAGACAGAGTTGCGTCTGTCTTCTTAATCATTAGTTTGTCTCATGGGAAATTGGTGGGGGATCGACGTCTCACACCGAGCCCCCACAGGCTTGCCAATCCCGCCACTCCTGGCTCTCGGAATAACACTTGTTTCTCTTTAAGAGGGGGAGCGGTGTAACCGAGGGGGGTGGGGTAGTGGTATCCCAGCCTACCTCCTAAACCCAGAGAGCAGGATTATGAAAATCCAGTTGGTAGCTGGTTGGAGAAACAAAGAAAAGTAGGCTTGGGACCCAAGAGAGCAAAAGGCTTGGGGGGCAAGGGCTTATGTGACCACCGGATCTTGCCACGAGGTGGCGACAATCCAGCTGGGAAGACCCGCTTGGGGATGGTGTTGATGTTTTGCAATCGAGTGAGGAACTTCCACAGACACAAAGACAGGATCTTTGGAACAGGGAACAGGCTTTTAAAAGCCTCCGTCGCCAGCAGTACTTCAGGAGCGGACGTGATGAAGGCGGCCTGGAGAAGGAGCCAAAAGCTCCCTTCCCATTCCCTGGGCTTCCGCTTCCCAGGGCTGCAATCCTTGGTGTGGGGAGATTTTGTGCAAAAATCATCCGAAAAGGTCCGTGTTTGATCCCCTCCTGCCTTTCGGAGGCCAGCCAGATGCTTCTCCGCATTCTCACGATTCCGACCCGGGAGAGGACACACTCCTCGGGCCAGGATCCGGCTGCCGCTGCGGGTCGACCCGGCCTGGCAGGGCGGTCCGGCGAGCTCACCCCGAGGCCGGACCTTGGAAGGGGCTGAACCCCAGTTCTGGGACTCGCAGCAACTGTAGGGTGTGCCTGCAGCTCGGCTGCACCCGGTGCCTGGGAAAATGTCTGGAGCTGGGCGAGGCTGGGGGTGGGCGTTCTCCTTGTTTTGTTTAGTTGTGAATGTGAGGAACCACCACACCCTCGTTTGTTTCAGGAGGGTGGGAGCTGGCTTTGAAACTCCGCTATTAGGAAACTCGCAATAGGGCTGTTAGGAAACTCCAGTGCAAGGATCATTCTGGGCTGCAGAACCTGGGCCCCGGCCTGCCTGGCTGCTGTGCTCCAACCAACCATTGGCCTGCCTGGCAGCCATGGGCGAGTCCGTGTCTCTCCAGCTAGGACCTCGCTTAGCTCTAGGGAGCTGGGGAGGGAAACATAGAACACACACACGCACACCAACACACACACATACACACACACACACACACACACACACACGCTCGCGCGCGCGCGCGCCAACCCTCTAGTCACTCATCTGGTCATCGCTCTCGGGTGTGGGGTGGGAAAGAAGAGTGGTGAACAGCATGTGAGAAACACAAGCCAGATAGGATTGCCTTATTTAAGCCCACAGGATTACCCGCATTCTATAGAGGTGGGAAACAAGCCTTAGATACTGAGTAATTTGCCTAAGGCCCCTCAACTTGAAGTGGGGCCGGGCTTTTACTCAGGACCTGCTTTTCTCTGAAGCCATAGGCTATGCCATCTCCTACCGAGCGACAACTGCGAAAAGTATAAATAGAGCTGGGAATGAGCTTAGACACTGTCAGGACAGCCAAGGTTATTTTGGACTCTTCTTGCCTTTGAATGCAGGCCGGAGAAGAGTTAGTGCTCTTTCCCCACCTCCAGCAGCAAATGTTTATTGTTTGCATTTTATGCCAGGAACCTTTCTAAGCACCGAGGCATCCCAGGGAATAACACAGACCATATTAATGTGTGATCGCGCGAGGGCTTGTGGAGCGAATTGTTAAGCTATTGACTCTCACCGCTCACCACCCTCTGCATGCTGCAGCGGGGCCACTGCTACAGAGCCCTGTAAAGCTCTGCCAATCAGGGCGCTAGAGGGAGACTCGAGGCAGCAGGAGGAAGAGCAATGCTCTCTTTTCTATCGGAGATCACTGTCGGTTTCCCCGCAGCCAGGTGCTTGTTTCCGACCAGATTTTTTCCCAGCACTCCCAGCCTTTGTCGTTGTGCCGGTTCATCTGTGACTAATCGGAAGCAGGGCAGCCGTCCACTTCTCTGCAGCCTGATTCCAGGCACCAGCGTACCTTCCCTGTGTTCTCCGGTCCTGGTGTGGTAACAGTTCTCTCTAGCCATTGTCTTTAGAGTCCATGCCTCCCCACAGCCTTCCAGTTACCGGTGTGGTGCTGCTTTAAAATGTCCTTAAAACAAAACGAACGAAACAGAAACTTTGCGATGTATGCTGGTTTCTACAAATCATTTCCTACACATGTCTTGCCGTGCTTTTCAAACTTACAGGCAGGTCCTAGCAGATTTGGGACACCAATAACTGCCCATCCCCCACCCCACCCCATAGCCTGTTAAACTAATTTGCTTTCTAGGTTTTTTGTTTCTTTTTAGTTTGTTTTTCACCACCAGGGTTTGAGGAAATAACACCGACGCTTCCAATAGTCTTTTTTTTTCTATAAAATTTCTTCTGACAGTTATTGGAACTCTAGGGCACCATATGCACAAAACACACGGAAAGTTACTTCAAAATCTAAGAACTGTAACACAATTCCTGGACGTTCCTGATGGAAGGATGGAAGGCTGCAGTGATGAAAGTGGACCAAGCATTTTGAAGATGACTCACAGAGGTGACCTAGAGCAGGAAACTGTGACTCAGCATGGCAAAGGCAGTCATACCAGTGACTCACTGGGATATCCCACTCTGTCTAAAAATCTTGTTCCTTAAGCATTTAGGGGGTGATATTGTACAAATCACAAAAGCCCAGGACCCTAGGAGTAAGCCATGTGTCTCATAAGGGCTTGAGGCAGTTTGAAGTTTTCCATATTCTATTTTGAAGATGTACAAAAGAAATAAAATAGCATTTACCCACATAATAGTTACTTTTCAATTGCTGTAATAAAACATCATTGTAAATGTGAGAGCCAAAGTTATGTTTTAAGTTTTGATTACTGTGCTTAAGAGATCAATGAAACAAAAATGCTTCTTAATCTGCAAGCCCCTGACCAAAAAACAGACTCCTAAGCATTGGAGGCTCTCAGATTGTTCATATAAGACAATAAACCACAAGTTTTTACTTCTCTAAACAAGTTTGATTGATTAGAGTCATAACACTAATGTTACAGTACAAATGAAAAGCTGCAGGTCCCCGAGTGGAGGCAGTGGGCAGCGGACATGAGACCATGGTGGGCCACAAAGGCAACCGTCCTAGGAGAGAGCTGTGTGGTGGGTGGGAGACCAAAATGGATAGGCACGCCATGCAGAGGGAGGGTGGATATTTATTTAGTGGGTTATGGAAGGGAAGGGGAAATGGGAGAGGGAGAAAGGGGATGAGGAAAAAGAGGCAGAGAGAGAAAGAGAAACAGAGAGAGAGAGAGAGAGAGAGAGAGAGAGAGAGAGAGAGAGAGAGAGAGAGGTGGGAAAGGAGAGGAGCCACGGCAGCAGCTACCTCTTCAGGAGAGAGATGGAAAGGAAGGAACTTGGGCTGCAAGAAGGAAGTGGGTAGGGCTTATCTCTAAATGGGACAGGACAGACCATTTCACCAACTGCACAGGGTGAGCTTACTCACACTAGGCAGGAAGCACCTCAAGATGTGTGCTTGCCCCCCCACTGAATGAAGGCAGGAAGTATGTAGTTTTGTGGGCTTGCCTTTATAAACACCTGGCCAATATAGCTCAAAATAAAAGTGGCCATTTTCTGGGAACCCCAGAAGGAATCTGATCAGAGTCTATCATCCTAGCCAGTATTAATTAAAGTTTGTTTCAAATTTGGCTCAAAATTGTGGTAATGATCTTATTTTTGCCCAGTAGGATTAACATAAGAAATATTAAATATGAATATTTTCTATCAAATGCTATAAAACTTGAGTTTGTTCTGGTGGAAGCTCCACCCCAGCCCCTGGCATTCATATAACCAAAGAGTTTGGGATGTTCTGGTAAAATCTCCACCTCAACTCCTCTCCCCCCATCTCTCTCTCGACCCAAACTCTGCCTCATCTCAGAAAGCCTGCCAAACATGGCTCCTCCCTCAGAGATACTCAAGACTACTTCCACTGGGTATTTAAATAAACTGCCCCTCAGAAAACAGACATATTTTTTATCTCTCTTCCTGGTCTCCTCTCTGGGGAGTCAGAAGATCATCCAGGAGTGTTTTACCCATGAAACCTAAGCTTTTTCTAATTTGGTTTGATTTGGTCTGATTTGAATTGCTGCATCCGTGGAGAGCCTTATTGGGGTGCAGAAACTTTTCAGAGTTTAGAACAAGAATTAATTTTTATCTCTCCCACCCTGTAAGTCTTTTATGTAAATGTTTTAATTCTTTTCACCCAGTATAAGCTCTGTTTACCCAAAGACCTACTGCTCTGTTTTAGGAGTTCGATGACCTGGCACAGTAATCCTTTTCTTCATGAAGCAGTGGTCCTTTCCCCTTCCTCCTTCATTTCATGTGTGCCAATTCTCTTCAGACTAGCCAATTAAATAAGATTGTGAGGTTGAACCCCAGCCAATGATGTACAGACACAGCCACCACCTGAGTTAAAATGAAAACCAATTGCACTGCTGTGTGAGTGTGTTCTCTCTTCTGAGCACACCCTCTTGATTAAGAATCAAGCTTGTCTTATCTGGGCTCTTCAATTGGAATTGGTCTCTTTTTTTTCAACCCCAAACTTATTTCTACACTGTGACCAAGGCAACTTATAGAGGGAAGGACTGGTTTGGGTTTAGGGTTCCAGAGGGTTAAGAGTCTATCACTATTACGGCAGGGACCTCAGCATGCAAGCAGGCAGGCATGGCTTCAGAAAAAGCTGAGAGCTCACGTCTCAAACCACAATGAGGAAACAGAGAGAGCAGAGGCAAAATGTTGCATGTTTTTAAACTTTAAAGCCCACCTCCAGTGGCATACTTTACAACAAGGCCAAACCTCTTAAGTCTCCCAAAGAAGTGCTACCAGCTAGCAATCAAGTATTCAAATGCCTGGGTCTATAGGGAGCATCTCATTCAAACCTCCACCCAAACTGGCATAGAGACAAATCCTATGAAAGGTGAGGTTGACCAGATGTCAGTGTCAACGTCTAGCCTTTTATTTTGCACCAAACCTTAAGGGAGGAGACAATGAGGATATTCAGTTAGGCAGTGGGAAACCCAAGGTACCTGGATTCTGTAACTGCTTCTGGGCGCAGACAGAAGATGCTGACAAGAGCTCAACTGGCTGAGATTTGGTCACCCAGCTTAGAATAAAGGACACATGCACACATGTGTGTTTGAATCAGAGGTACATGCTTGGGATCTCAGACTCTAATTACCCAAGACAGGAAAAACCAAAAAGTCTGGATGAGCAGGCCCAGTGCAGAGGACATGCAACAGAGGGTCCTACTCCCCAAAGATGATCTAGGAAAGGAAGAGAGAAAGGGGATGGGCCAAGGGTTTATGCGAAGTCTGGACCATTCAAGAATAGGTCGTTGAGATGGCAGAAATGAAAATCCTGGTGATTTACAAGTTTAAAGATTACACCCTCAAGCTGGGTGGTGATGGTGCTAGCCTTTAATCCCAGGACTCAGGAGTCAGAGGCAGGCGATTTAAGGCCAGCTTGGTCTACAGAGCTAGTTCTAGGATAGCCAAGGCTGCCTGAGGACGCATTGGAGGTGTGGCCTTTTTGGAGGAGGTGTGGCATGGGTGGGGGAGGCTTTGAGAGATTAATGAGTTGTACCATTTCAAGTCCACTCTTTCTGTTTTACATTTTCAGTTCAAGATGTGAGCTCTCGACTTCCTGATTCTGTTACCTTGTCCATGTTTCACCATCACAGGACTCAAACCCTCTGGAACTGTAAGCTCAAGCCCTTCTCTAAGTGGCCTCAGTTAGGAGGTTTTATCACAGTAATAGGAAAATAATAATACACTTCCCTATGCCGTTAACTTAAGAAAGAGAAATCCTTGTCACTGCTGCCGTCTTCCTGGGTGCAGAAAGCCCAACAATTTTATGAGTATACTCACACTCTGGAAAAAACTGTTTTAGAACTTTCAGATTATTATATGGAGAGAGAGAGAGAGAGAGAGAGAGAGAGAGAGAGAGAGAGAGAGAGAGAAAGAGATCAACTGAAATAAAAATCAAGATTTTTTTTATCTTAAATCAAAGCTGTTTATTATTTCACTCATCTGTTGTACCAAAGTAGGGGCATGAGGGAAAATGTTAAGTAAGAGGAACAGAGTAAGAATCACTAAGACATAGGATAATAAGGGGAGGGCAACTCAGCGAATACTGAATGCTGAATGAATCTACCTGTGTTTATTTTCCATACACTTTTATACCCCAATACAAAAAGGGGAAGGAAACAAAAGACTGCTTTAACGTGATACAAAGGACAACTAGAACAGTTACTTGCTTCAGTACTTTGAGCCATTAATCCATACGAAAAGCATACAATGTTTAGGCGGTGAACCCACCTAGACCAAGTATCCTGAAGGCAGCCACTCCCAAGGTCAAAGCTTCTATTTCAAAAGAAGGAGCTGAAGTATGCTTGAATTTCCTGACCTTTGGTCAGGGTGGAGTGGATCTACCTGTATGGGCCGTCTTAATGTCAAAAGGACCAAGTAACCACACCCTAGGTCAGGATATGTAGCCCTGGGTGTTTTGAGCAACCTCAAACTCTCTGACCTTCAGACAAAGTGGAAATAGGCTCACATTTTTGAGCCTCCACATTTATCCAACCATCCAACCATCCATCCATCCATCCAGTCAGTCAAGATGTTGGGCTTTGAACAAGGATCTTCTACATGGCAGGCAAGTGTTCTGCTAGAAGGTTTATCTCCCAATCACATGCATTATTCTTTTTAAAGATTTAGTTTTGTTTTAAATTAAATTACTTCTTTGTGTCATCTGTGTCTCTGTGTGGGTATGTGCATGAGAGAAGGTGCTGGTGGAGGCCAGAGGCTTTGGTTCCCCACAGCTGCCTGTGAGCCTCTTGAGGTTGGCGTTGTGGAATATTAGTTAAAGATGTGTTATTTTTTTTATACAGTGGAATATTTGTTTAACAATGCAAAATTGTGTTGCAATTTTTTATGTTGTATTGTTTGCCTCTGTAAAGCTGTTACTTTGCCTGTTTAAAACATCTGAATGAAGCCAGGCGGTGGTGGCGCATGCCTTTTTAATCCCAGCACTCGGGAGGCAGAGGCAGGCGGATCTCTGTGAGTTCGAGGCCAACTAGTCTACAAGAGCTAGTTCCAGGGCAGGCTCCAAAACCACAGAGAAACCCTGTCTCGAAAAACCAAAAAAAACAAAACAAAACAAAACATCTAAATGATCTAATAAAGAGCTGAATGGCCAATAGCAAGGCAGGCTAAAGGATAGGCAGGGCTGACAGGCAGAGAGAATAAAAGAAGAGAGAGAAGAGGAAAGAAGGATGCCAGGAGCCAGCCATACAGCCAGTCACAGCCACACAGCCAGTCACAGCTGCACAGTCAGTCACAGCCACACAGCCAGTCACAGCCACACAGCCACACAGTCAGTCACAGTCACAGCCGCACAGCCAGTCACAGCTGCACAGTCAGTCACAGCCACACAGCCACACAGCCACACAGCCACACAATCAGTCACAGACACACAGCCAGTCACAGCTGCAAGTTAGTCACAGCCGCACAGTCACAGCCACATAGCCAGTCACAGCCACACAGCCAGTCACAGCCACATAGTCTGTCACATAGCCACACAGCCGCACAGTCATACAGCCACACAGTCAGTCATAGCCACACAGTCACAGTCAGTCACAGCCACACAGCCACAGCCACACAGTCACACAGCCAGTCACAGCCACACAGTCACACAGTCAGTCACAGCCACACAGTCAGTCACAGCCACACAGTCAGTCATAGCCACAGTCAGTCACAGCCACACAGCCAGTCACAGCCACATAGCCACATTGTCACACAGCCACACAGTCACACAGCCACACAGTCAGTCAGTCACACAGTCATAGCCACACACAGTCACACAGACAGTCACAGCCGCACAATCTCACAGCCACACAGTCATACAACCACACAGTCACACAGCCACATAGTCACAGTCACAGCCATACACTCACACAATCACACAGAGTCACAGCCAGTCACAGAGTAAGAAGCAAAATTACCAATCTCGAGAATAGATCACAAGACACACAACGGGACCCCATTTTAAGAGTTTATTGAGAGACAGACACATGGGCAGGCCTGAGGAAGTTGGTGCAGGGAGAGAGCATGGAGTGGGCACGTCCAGCTGTTAAAGCCTGCCTAGTGCACGTGCACAGGGGCTTACGTAGCTGCCGTCATGGGTAGATCATGTGACCATGCTGCCTGTAGATTGCATTTGGCTTGAGGGCCTGGGAGGCTACGTAAGTTGCCTGAAGGCTTATTGGCACATGTGCAACCCTGGAACCCGGAAGTGCCAGAGCTTGGGGTATCTAGACATTTTGCCAAAGCGCTGGGTGATGGAAATGATAAAAGAAGTAAAGAAAGGTAAATAGAATAGAGCTAAAAAGGTAAATAGAGTAGAGCTAAAAAGCCAAGAGGCAAGAGGTAGATGGGACAACTTAAGAAAAATTGGCTAGAAATAAACCAAACTAAGGCCAGACATTCATAAGAAAGTATAAGTCTCTGTGTATTTATTTCGGTGCTACGTGGTGGGCCCCCAAAGATCAAAGAGTAAAAAACAAACAAACGAAAAACCAACCAAGTAAACAAAAACAACTCCAGGTTGATGCTGCGATGGAACTCAGGCCGATGGCAAGAGCAGCACACTCTCCTAGTGCTAGTCTTTCCAAACTCTAACATGCATCATTTTTTTTTTTGGCTTAAAAAAGATAAATCGCCAGGATGTGGTGGCACACACCTTTAATCTCAGCACTCAGGAAGCAGAGGCAGGTAGATCTCTGCAAGTTTGAGGCCAGCCTAGTCTACAAAGTGAGTTCCAGGACAGCCAGGACTGTTTCACAGAGAAACCCTGTCCAAAAAATAAGAACAAGTAGCTTCTCTGCTTATTAAAATAATGTGGATTTGTTGTAAAACAAATGAACAAAATGGCCCAAATGTCCAGTGAAGGGAGAGAGCTTCTTGGCTCTCCACATTTGGCTGGCATCCAGCTTACAAAAGCTCTATCTTTAGAATGTGCCTGGATCCTCTTGGGAGCAATCTGGGCATTGTGTCTGTCAGGCACCAGAGATCAGGTGGCTAGATTCAGGGCACAATGAGAATGTTTTTCTGTGGAGTTTTGGAAAGACGAGTTAGAGATAAAAAAGACCTGGCTGCTGGCTGCTGACAAGGTTGGAAGGTATGGTATAGGGGAGTAAAGGGCACCAAGATCTAGAGGGCATCTGTGTTTCTAGAGGCAGTCTGGGTGGGACTACACAGTGTTTCTACCATGGCTTCTCCTGAGTGCACGCTGAGCCTTTGGTTAGGCTGTGTTCTACAGTGTTTGCTGATGCTTATAGCCTGGGAGGAATATGGGCACCGTGGGTTCCCCTCCCTGCAGGAGGAAGACTTTCTGGCCCCAGTGTAATGCAAACAGTTGGATGATTAAGACTGCATTTCTATTCCTTTCTCTCTCACTGCACCCTCCAAGCAGCCCCCAGGAGTGACAAAAGCCATTTGTCAAATGAGGACTGCCTCAACTCAATGGCAGTGGTCAAAAATCCAGAGCTACTCTCTGGTCTCCTGACTTTCAGCCAGGGTTCTTTGTTCCAGACTAGGTTGACCCTGCATGCAAATGAGGAACCCAGCTGACTTCCCCTCAGTCTTTCTCCAACAATAGAGTTTGTCCCTATGCCTCAAAGCTAGAGAAATCCATAGTGATTTATCAGGCAAAGGAACCTGCTTATTGAAATTACTCATGAGCAAAAGCCATGCTGTGTTTGAGGAACCATGTTGAGTCTACCATGGCCAGAGCCATAGATATTTAGCAGGACATAAAAAACTTTCTAACTTTCAACTTGTGATCAGTATTATTCCAGGGGAATTGGAAGATCTAAGAGAAAAAAATTCTTCCTGGGGGTAGTTTTTCAAGACAAAAAAAGGGGGAATGTGGTGGTTTGATTGGCAGAATCTGGCATCACCTAGCAGACAGGCCTCCAGGCACAATTGTGAAGGATTGTTTAGGTTAGGTTAGCCTCTGAGCATGCCTGGGAAGGTTTCTATCCATTAGATTAATTGAGCTGTGTAGTAGGAGCAGTGGGCTGTGTTCCTGCCGCCCAGCTCCCAGCCGCCTCGCTTAGCCCCCGAAATAACAACACACAAATAGTAGTCTTTTAAACACTGCCTGGCCCATTATATCTAGCCTCTTCTTGGCTAACTCTCACATCTTGACTAACCCATTTCTAATAATCTGTGTAGCACCATGAAGCAGTAGCTTACCGGGAAGGATTCTAACCTACGTCCATCTTGGGCCGGAGCTTCATTGCATCTGTCTCAGAGAGGAGAGCTGTGGCGTCTGCCTCACTTCCTCTTCCTCCCAGCATTCTGTTCTGTTTACTCCACCCACCTATGTTCTAACCTATCAGGCCAAGCAGTTTCTTTATTAATTAACCAAAAAAAGCAACAGATTGATATATGACACTCCCACATCAGAGCTGAAAAGACTCAAGGAAGGTAACACCATCTCCTGGGTCCCTCATTTCATAAAAAGAAGAACCCTAGGCTAGGTCATAACATCATACTTTTTTTTTGTGACAGTACCTGCAGTGTGGCCTGCTGCTTCAGGGCCACCATTTCCCTGTTATGTTGGTCTGTATGCTAGAACTGAGTCAGATGGATCTTTTTTCCTTAACTTTCTTTTTCTTTTTTTGGCTTAAGGGTATTTTGTCATTAGCAACAAGAGTGGTAGCTAAGCCAGTGAACATACAGGAAACAAATAATGTGGAGTAGCCTGACTCCCGATGCTGAGTTCACTGGTAGGCGGCACAATGAAGATGATACCGGAGTGAATGACCGCAGAGCCAGCATCTGCGGAACTGTAAAAATGATGCAGTTTCTATGGAAACCATATGAGGACACTTAAAAACAGAATTACCGCATGATCTGGCAATTCTACTCTGGGGAATATCCTAAAGATCTGGAATTAAAAACAAGGTTCTGAAGAGGTAGTTTTGTGCCCATGTTTATGTAAGTGTTATAACAACGAAAGTGGAAGGAAACAAGTATTTGTGGTTACGAATGTATAAATGGAATTTTATGTTTGTATAAATGGAACATTACTCAGAGTTCAATGTTAGGACACTCAGTTTTACATGACATAGGTTTTGACAGAATTGAAGACATTGACAAGGCAGATGTGCCTGGGTCCTCACAGAGACTCAAAGCCTCTAGGCTTTGTTCAAGCAGCAAAGTCCCAGAAGCTGAGTTTGGATGGAGGTGCAAAGGTGGAGGGTCTATGCCCACAGGGTATTTTGCCAACTATTGGATTGGGAAGCATCCATCACAGATTGTTAAGTGCTATATAAAGAATGCCTGTGCTCCCCTGCCCATCCTCCACAATTTCCATGTTGACAGTCTGGTCATCTATGACATGGAACTGGGAGGTCCTTAGATCAAGTGACGTAAGCACTCTGATGGAAAAGGACCACCGCTAAAGGACTGCAGTCCACCGTGAGAGAAGTGGCTCTCAGTACACGTTGACACTTGGGAGCCTGGACCTTGTACTGCCAGACTCTGGGAGAAAGAAACTCGGTTGTTTATAAACTGCTCAGCCTGAGGCCTTCTGTTGCAGCAGCCTGAGCAGACTTTGTAAGAAAGTCTTTGCGAATATATGAACTGAGGAAGCTGATGGGACCTATAGTGCCAGAGGACTTGGACTGGCTTAGTTTCCATGAAAGGCCAGAAGGCTGGGTATGATACCACACTCTTGTAAACTCAGGACCCAGGATGCTGAGGTAGGAGGATTACCCTCAAGTTTGAAACTAGCTTGGATTACATATACATAGTCAAAACAAGGTTAGCCTAGGCTACATAGTACAACACTGTCTCAAAAAGCCAGTAATAGCCACAACACAATGTAACAAAGTGTCTATAAACGTGAGAACCAGAGAAACAAAACGATGAAAAATACTAATACAACAAATAACTACAAATAATAAAATTCAATTTGTTCCTTCCAAAAGTAAACAGAATATTAAATATCCAAATGAATATTGTCTATTTCATTATTTTTTATCTCTGTGTGTTCATGATGTATGTTTGTGTGGGGGTACGCACGTGCACGTGTACACGCACGTGTGTGAAGGTTCCTTTGAATCCTGTGCCACAGCTTTGGACGTCCTTTCCTTCTTTTAGATAAGATCTCACTCTGTACCGTGGCTGCCCTGGAACTTACTATGATGAATAAATAGATCGGGATGGTCTCCAACTCACAGCAACCTCGCCTCTGCCTTCCAAGTGTGAGGACTGTAGGATGTACCATGCTCTACTTGACTTCTTTCAAGGCAGGTGAGCCTTTTCTGTCAATGGTTAGCGGAGCTTTAGGAATGTGCCGGAACTGTGCTGCGTCATCCCAGCTGCTGAAGGGAGGGTTCTTCCCTGTAAGAGCTGGTTACAGCTGGCTGTGAGAAATTCATAAGATCTGGAAGGGAAAACAAATCTGCATAGCAGCAGAGCTCTGATTGATGCTGTGCAGTCATGACACAGTTTGTGGGTGCTGTTGTGTGCTTTGGGGCTCTCTGTGGGGATCCTGGATGAGACGGTGCCACTTGTGTGGCCCTCGCTAGCTTCTTTGACTTCAGTCCTGGGCTCCAGGCATGGGGAAGTCCAGTGCCAAGCTGGTTCTTCAGGTTATAGATGGGTGCAGGGAGAGACCCTTGTGGTGCCCACTGTGGCCTCTTGTCCCACTTCAGACCCTATTTTCCTCCTGACTGTTGACCCTACAGGTTTAAGGGGCCTTCTCTCCAAAACAGACACATAAACAGGAGGCCTCTTCACCAGCTTCAGCAAATGCCAACATATGTGATTTTTCACATCTGAAATCCTAGCACTTGGGAGGTAAAGGCAGGAAGTGCAGGAGGAGAAGGTGCTCTTCAGTTGCGAAGAAAGACTGAGATAGTCTGGGATACCGAGACCTTGTCACAGAAACAAACAAATCTTCTGCGATATGTTATGGAATATTCCTTTACACTGTGTGAGTATATACCACTATGATTGGTTTAATAAAGAAGCTGACTGGCATATACCTAGGCAGGATAAGTTTAGGCAGGAGAACCAAACTAAGAGGTCACTGGGAAGAAGGGAAAAGCCTGAGGGTCTTGAGAGGAGGCACAGAGAGAAGCAACGTGTTGAAAAAAGGTACCGCCATGTGGCAGAGGGTCGATAAGAAATATGGGTTAATTTAAGTGTAAGAGCTAGTTAAAAACAGGTCTAAGCTATTGATTGAGCATTTATAATTAATAACAAGTCTCTGTGTGGTTATTTGGGAACTGGCTGGTGGGAAAGAAAAGTCTGCCTACAATATGTCATCCATAATGGGCTTTTTTCTGATTGAATGCTGTTGTAATTACATGCAAAAGTATTTGGGGACCAGGGGTTGGGGTCAGTAAATGACTTAGTGGGTAAAGATACTTACTGTGCAAGGCTGGTAGCTACCTGAGTTTGTTATCTGGAACTCACAGAAAGGCAGAAAGACTGAACTGACTCCACAAAGTTGTCCTCTGGCCTAAATACACACACACACACACACACACACACACATACATGCACACACACACCATGGTATGCATGCTAATACACACATCATATACATACACACATATACACATACACATGCACAATAAAAATAAGAACAATATTTTTTAAAAGAGTACTTGAAAGTCAATTTTGAAAAATAAGATAAACAAGCTGACTAAAAACTGTTGAGGTTAATGTACCCAGAGTTACAATAAAGAAAAAATCTATTTCTTATACAAGTCATAAATGAGAGTGGAAGGCCATTGCCGAAGTTATTTCAAATGAGGATCACTTTGAAGGACAATGTTCATTCAGATGCATGATGCAATGCTCATTTAGGAGGTCCCCTGTCTCATTTGTCTATTGTCACTGCCTCTATATGCCAGTTTATAGAAGGACAATGACCAATAATCAATGACAGCACACAGCAAGCAGAACACGGTCAAGTTACAATCTGCCCTTAGAGTTGACTCAGAACATTGTAGACTCCAAAGGAGCAAGAGAGAGCATGGATGAGCCAGGACAACAGCAACAAGAAGATGCGGTGTGATGGAAGGATGAACGTGACTTCACAGGCTCAGCACCAGCCCGAGCTGAGAGGCACTATGATGCCGGGAAAGCAGGCACCTACCTGGCTTTCCAGGGCACAAACATGGAGCGGGAAATTCATCAGAGGCTCCCCTCACTAACAAAACTGAAACTAAGATTTTGTTTAAAATATGATCTCCCCAATATTTGCTCCCAGATTGTTCTTTCTCTGTGTGTATATAGGTGTGTAGTGTATGCACAAGTGTGTGTACATGGACAAGTGCACAGCGGCAGAGGAGGTGGTTGGTGGCCTGCTCTATCGCTCTCCACCTTATTCCCCTGAGGCAGGGTCTCTCATTGAAACTGGAGCTAGGTTAGTGGCCAGCAAGTCCTCACAATCCTTCTGTCTCCATCTCCCTCAGTGTGGCTGGAGACTACTGCTGACCTTGTCCATGAGCCTGGGGATTTAAACCCATCTTCTCACGCTTGTATGCCTCCCAGGCCCCCATTTATTCTTTACTCCAGTCACCTCCTCTGCCTGTTCCTAAACTGTCTCCACCATACAAAAGAACTTGAGGGCCTCTACATTAATTTATGTATCCATCAGGTATTAATCCCTCTGTATTCAAGGCTCTGTGCTTAAAGGAACGAGTATGTGTCCTGCCCTAGTTAACCTAGTGACTTAATAGGGAGACAGATGAGTAGATGGTCAATAAATGCAGCAGGGTCAGTGTACCAGGCAAATTAGGGCAGGGATGCCAAGGGAGACTTGTACCAGGCTTATTTCTTTTAGGCCACCAACCAGCTCCCAATCATGACACAGAGACTTATTATTAATTATGAATGCTCGCCTAGCTTCGGCTGGTTTCTGGCTTGCTCTTTTAGCTTAAGTTAACCTGTTTCTTTTTATCTCCCTTTTGCCTCGGGGCCTTTTTCTTTTCTTTCCTTTCGTATATGTTCAGTTTCTCTGGCAGTTGCCTGTCTTCTGGTCCCAGGCCAGGTCCTGTGTAAGAATAAAGACTCTTTACTTTTATGTACAGGACTCAGTCTCCTACTTGATTTGGAGGGACTTCATCATCTGGGCATAATATTTAGGGCCTCATCCAGGATCCCCCAGGCCCACCAGGCCCACTGTCCTGTAGAGCCTTAAGCTGGTAGGTAAGTTTTCTGTGTTTTTGTGTGTGTGTGTGTGTGTACGTTTCTTTTCTCAAATCTTTCTGTTGGGATATCCTTCTATAAATGGGTCCAGAATCTGTGAGAGCCTGTAGATGGTACGCGGCTGCGTGAAAAGATCACAGGCGGGTACCTTGGGAGATGTCCCCAGGTCCCTTCTGTATTTGGATCCCAGGACCCTTCTGTATAGAAGTAGATCGCTCTGGTTTCTGTAGATTGCCATGAGAGATGCTCCCGGCGTCTCAGAGAATCTGGGGTTAATTGCTATTGCTGGAGAAGTTGACAATCTTTTCCCCCATGTTGCATGTTACCCTGTCCCCTCCCATGCTGGGGAATGGGTTCTCTCTGCCTGCCCTGGGGACTGCATGCCTCGACTTCTGGCCAAACCTGACCAAGGTTTGGCTCCGTGGGCCAAGGGCATTGGCTATAGGGGCTAAGCTGCAGTGGCCATGTTGTGACACTAAAGCCAAACTTCCCTTCACCAGAGATGCTTTGGTCATTCAGATCCAATGGGTTACAAATCTCTGTCATCATTTAGAGGGGCTGGTTACACGTTACTATTGGTTAGGGTATGGAAAAATAACTACTGTTCGTCTCAGATGTTTCACACTGGTACAGGACTTTATATGATATAAAATTAAAGTTATTTTGTTATAGTAAATGAGTGATTCTGTTCTTGTTTAAAATATTGTAGACATACAATATTGTAAACCCGCCCAGCGGCTCAGTTATTCCAGGGTCCTGAAGAGGCGCTATCTGAAAAAGACTTGGGCAGGAGGGAGAAACGGAGACCAAGCAGGAGCCAGACAAGGTTCTGTTCTCGATTTGTCAAGGTCTCTCTTTATTAGCGAAATGGTTGTGACTTATATAGCTCTTGAATGAGGAATTTGGCTTGGGATGGGGACAGGGGCATGGCAAGGGCAGGAAGGGATCTTGCCGGGGCAGCAATGGTCATGAGTCGACACTTGGTCACGAGTCGGTCACGAGTTGACACACCTAGTGTTCTCTATGCAAGCAGAATCGTTCCTTTTGTGATTCCAACCACAAACAATTCTCTAGATCGTTTGAATGTGGGGCGGGTTCCGCTAACAGATAGCTATCAAGATAGTTGGGTGTGGGGTAGGCTTCGCCAACAAACAGTTCTCAATATAGTTGGGGTGTTGGGCTCTCCGCAAACATCCCCAGGACAATGGTGCCTGCTATAGTCTTTGGGAAAATGGCTCCTGACACAATATATCATATACTACTGAGGGAAACCACAAGGAAGACTTTGGTAAGAGTTTTTTATGTTGTCTGAGAAGCAGAAAGACTTTGGTATGTTGTCTGGAAAGGAAGGAAGAAAGCAGGAGACTGAAAAAAATGAAGAGAGGAAAAATGGATTGAAGGTTTATAAAAAGTTATAGAAGGTCAGAAGAGGATATGAGCTATGTTTTCTGTGGTTTCTCATACATGCAAATACTGAATGTGCTTGTTTTGTTGAAAAGTTTGTCTATGTAAGTTTTCTTGCAAGCATGGAGCCGAGACAGAAATTTTTGGATATTTTTGCTGTCTCTACCACCCATCACTGCTGTGGCCACATTTATGGGCCTGACCTCAGAATTTATCTCTGAGCTCTGGTTACTGGGTTTAGGTTAGCAGAAATTCAAATGACTTTTTAGTATAGATATTGTTAAAAAGGTTTTATGCTGTTTTTACTGAAAAGCTGGCTGTAGAGTTGCATTATGGCTCTTCCTTTGTTAGATCCATGTTTATTTAAAAGTTTCCTCTGTCACTCTGTCAGTCTGAGCTCCTGACACAATGACAAGGAGAAGAAAACAAAGTAGAACAGTCAAAAAAATTGGACTTGGTTAATGTGAACCTTCTGTAGCTTCAGATTTAAGTTTATTTTGTTAGATATGGCCAAAAATCTGTTAAAATTAAAATAAAACTAGTTAAAAGTTAATTAGTAACACTGAGAATTGATAACTTAAAATCTATGCATGGGTAATTTTAAAGAAATTATAAGGCATTATTCCATTTTAAATTTTGTTTTGCCATTTTGCTAGAGTTAAAAAGAATGAATGTCACATGATTTCACTGCCATCTTGATTAAAGGTGGCCACGTTGAGTGGGCCTAGGTAGGAGGCAATGGCAGATCTCCAAGATAGTTTGGATTGGGATAGATTTTTGCATGATGACTTATGTTTCATTCTAAAAACAAGGTTTAAAAAAACATATATAGGACTTAAAATATTAAAACTGCATCTCAATGTTATACTCAAAAATGTACCTTGCTCTGCCAGCTAGACTTTGTTAATTTAAAAGTCACCTAGGTGATAATGGTTATAAAGACATAAAGGAATCATAGGAAACAACAGAAGCTTTCAAATGTATGGCAGGAATAAAGTCCCAAAGAGAGTCTACTTACAAGGATGGACCTTAGTAGTTTTCCAAATGCCAGTGCCAGGTGATAGTCACCAGAAGCACCAGCTACAGTGAAATGGAGCAGGCTGAGCTCTAAAAGACAGGCTATGTCTGTGCTGTCGAGGGTGGGGCCAAAGAGGTACTTTATTTTTGATATTGCATGAAGACATTTAAGAGATTTTAATTTTTTTAAAAAGTTTTTTAAATGCTTAAATTTTATAAGACAGTGGAACATCTGTGCTTATAAAAATGTTTTATATTGTTAATGTTTAAACTTAAAATAAAGCTAAAAATTAGGATCACAGCCATAAGCAAAAAATGCTAACCAGAAACTGGGATGTTTATTTCTTGTAAGACAGCAAGACAATGACTTAAGCAGTCTGGCAAAGGGCTTGAAACAGTTTCTCAGCCCATTGAGTTGCAACCTTTTGGTGGTTAAAAAAAACCAAATAAAACCTAGGATCACCTGCATGTCAGATGTCTGCATTAAGATTCATAACAATGACAAAACTGCAGTTGTAAAATAACAGGAAAAATTATGTAATGGGCTCAACACAATATGGGAAATTATTAAAGGGTCAAAGCATTAAAAAATTAGAACCATTGGCTTAAAAATTCTCTCTTTACTCATGTCTATTCAGACATAAGAATATATCTAGCCTCCTTGTCTTCGTTAATTCTGCTAAGCTTAAACTATTTGGATTAAAATGAGTCATATAAATTTTTTTTGTATTGATACTAAGAGAAATTTCAATTGAAAAATTGCTGTTTTCTAAGGCTCATACTTAACAGTCTGTACTCAGGTATAATTTATTTATCTTTCTGGGATCTCCAATAGTATTGATGGCTAGGCCAGCTGTAATGTTGTCAGTGTAGCAGCAACAGGTATCCAGATCTTTCCACAAAGCTATAACCAGCTTTCTGTCTCTCTCCCCACACACACACACACACACACACACACACACACATAAAGCCTTGTTTTTTTCTAAAGCTACTAGGTCTCTTGATTTAAAAAATGTTTTAAGATATATAAATGTCTGAGGATATAAAAAATCTCATAAACTTTGAGGGTCTAAAAATGATTTATGATGTAAATTCAGGTTAAGATGAAAAATGTTTCTGATTTCTTTCCTCTTCTATGGTATAGTTCTGATAAGCTGATAGAGCAATGACTACTTACTGTTTGGGTCACAAACTCAAGATTTTAGATTTATTCTGGCTGCCATCTAAATATGAACTTAAAGGTGTTTCTCATCAGGACAAAGACATCTCTGTCCAATCTATATATGGCTCTCTGGACAGCAGAAAAATATACATGCTTCTAAGCAAAGTCTGTAGCTTTTGCTAGGACTCAAAGGTATGAGTCTAGGACTGGAGAAATGGCTCAGTGGTTAAGAACACTGGCTGCCCTTCCAAAGGTCCTGAGTTCAACTCCCAGCAACCACATGGTGGCTCACAACCATCTGTAATGAGATCTGGTGCCCTCTTCTGGCACACAGGCATACATGCAGGCAGAGCATTGTATATACAATCAATCAATAAAAAGGTATGACTCTATTCCTGCTGTTTACAGATTTCAGAATGGGCCTAAAAGTTTCAAATGTATTATATTCCTTTAATTACATAAATTTTAACTTCTGTTCCTAGTTTAAACTTATCTCAATAGATTTCCACTTGGCTAACAGTTACAGCTACGCATCAGTTGCTGACTATAACCTGCTCTGAATGACTGTGAGCCCTGGACTTGCTGAAAGGTGATGTGGGCCAGTCCAGCTGATGTGAATGCTCCCTGACTCTTCAACAGAGTCTGTGAACCAGATGCTTCTGACGAGTGACCCATTGCCTGAGTTCCCTTCTTACCCAAAGGAGGGTAAGCCTTTCAGCCTCCTTGGGCCCTGATGACAATGACCTAATGTCAGCTTGAAGTAGTTGCATAAAGGGACACATTGTCCCTTGCTCCCTGCCCAGAACAGGTTGAAATGCTGAGACAAGGGGTAACTCCCTGGCATGGGGGACAAAAATTGAAATTACCTGGCGCGAATGAGAAGGAAGCACGAAACACAAAACAAACCCACTTAGGAGTTTATTAAAGGAGGCGTTTACAGGCCTGGTGAGGTTGGTGTGCAGAGAGAGACAGAGCTGAAGATGACACATCCAGCTTTTAAAGGCTACCTAGCACATGTGTACAGAGGGATGCTGTGGTTACGTCATACATAGAAGACAGAGCTCACACATGCACACAAGGGCTCATGTAACTGCATCATACGTAGGCGATGCAACCATGCTATATGTGGGTCACACTGAGCCTTTTAAGATCCTTGGAGGACTAGGTATTTTTGCCTGAGGGCTTGTCCGCACATGCATGGCCCTGGAACTTGGAAGTGCCAGCCATGCTGGTTTGGCTAAAATCATAACAAAAATGGCTACCTATAATGCCCATTGTCATACCAAAAAATAAAAAAAGGTAGGCCCAGAGTTGTCAATTAATGAGTTTATTAACTAAAATGGTTCTGCAATAAAAAGACACCTTGGTTTTTTATGCAGAACCACGGAACCAAAGAAGATATTCAGGATTATAATTACAGTTTGGTTGTACTCAAAGATCAGAGCTACAGGGGCCTGGTAGGGTGACCACTGCCCTGGAAAAATCTGTTAGCTAATGGTTCTTAGATCCCAACAATATCTCCTTAAACCCACGGGCAAGTAGGACCCATGACTAGGTTCTGTCATTAGTACTTATGAAGGGGAAAATATAGGACCCAGCCCTGACAAGCTCAGTAGAGGCCTGAGTCTCAGTAGTTTACACTGGTTCCAAGAAAGACCACAAACTAAGACTCACCACTACCTTTGATACTACAACAACCCAACCCCAACTTAGCTCGGGGCTCTCTGACCATGCCAATACGTTAGACACACAGAGAGACCGAGTTTGCCAACTTATGTAAGAATAAAGGCTCTTTGCTTTTACGTACAGGACTCGGTCTCCTAGTTGGTTTTGGGAGGACAGGCTCTAGGATCTGGGTATAACATTACACAAATCGAGCATTTGCTGATAATACATCACAAAGTTTATTTTAAAACTTTTCTTTAGTATTCATATTCAGCATGCAATAAAGGTGAAAGCAAATTTGCACAGTAGAGGGATGGATACACACATTTTCTTTTCAAAAGATTCATTTTACTTTTTAAATTATGTGTATGTTGGGGAAGGTATGTGCACATGAGTGCAGGTACTGTCTGAGACCAGAAGAGGGCGTCGGATCCTCTGCAGTTAGAGATACAGGAGGTGTGAGCCACTTGCTGTGGGTGCTGGGAAACAACCTTCATCCTGCACAACTGCAGAAAGTGCTCTTGACCGTGGAGCCTCCTCGCCGGTCCCTCACTTAGTTTTTACATAAAGAATGAACTTGACTGAAAATGTGTTTCTCCAGGACACACAGCACCTTCAGTGTTCCTCAGAGTTGGTCCTTGGTGTGATTTTATGTTTGCTGAGAAAGGCATTTCCCATAAGGCCTTAGTACAAATGGCAGAAATATGTTTTGGACCATTTCAGAAATTGCTGGAAATTATAGTTTAATTCCTAGAAAAAAATTCATTAGATTTTTTAAATGAAGCTCAAATTAGCAACTCAAGTATTAAATTTTAAAATTAAACATTCTAATACAATACAGTCTAAAGATATAAATATAAACTAATATGATTTTTACCATTTGAGGAATGACTGTAGGGAAATGTTGGAAGTCTCTGTGTTCTTAAACCATTATGTTTCTGAAAGAGCAAAACCTTTGTCCAAGTGGTTAAAACCCTGCAACTTCCAACAGACAATGCTCTCTAATCTGGACGGGGTGCTTCCGCCCACAGGTTCTGGCCTGATAGTTTTTGGCATCTTACAGTGCAGAGTGGGAGCCCCATTTTGAGAACAAAGCTGCAGTGAAGCCACACCTAGGACCCACATTGCACTGGATTTTTGAATTAATGTTTGAATCACTATGCAACTGATTTTTAACTAATTTTTAGTCACTCTGTTCAGACACCTTTTTCTCTTGCTAATGTTTTGGGGCTCCTGCTGTTAACACATGATGGGGTTGTGACCTCAAGTTTAAGAAGCTGGGAGTTAGACAGCAGAGAAGGGAGACCCAACACAGAGACTAAGAAGGAATGCCGGAAATTGTAAGAACTCCGGAAGGGAGGTCCCCTGCAAGCACCAAGAAGAAAAAGGCCGACAGGAGGGGCTGCTAGCAGAGGCCCACCCTCCCAGGAGGGGCTCAAATCAGAACAGTCAATCATTACTGGGGCCCTGCTGCCGTACCAGAAACCAAGTTGAATCAACTTAAGAAAACGAGGAGATAGATTTTTCGTGTGGGAATATCGAAGAATGCTAACAACTACAAGCAAGAAAACAAAGTTCTCAAGCCAGGTGTGTTTGTTCAGCACTCCTGAGGTTAGAGTCAGAGACAGGAGGATTTGGGGCTCAAGGCCAGCCTAGGCTACCCACTGAGAGGCAAGCTTCCTTCTCATAATTATAAAAATGTGTGTGGGAGAGTTAAAAATAAACCCTGACTGTCACTTACCATTTTGTATGCTCTCATTTATGTGAATTAAGATGAAGCAGAACTGGGTGATGACAGAGACAAGGACAGAGACGAGAACAGTATGGATCTGTAATGACACGGACCAGGAAGGGGCGCATAATTGAAAGTTCTTCAAGATGAATATTTAATGCATATACTTTTTTTTTCTGAGACAGATTTCCCTGTGTACTCCGACTGTCCTGGGATTCGCTCTGTAGACCAGACTGGCCTCAAACTCGCAGAGATCCACCTGCCTCTGCCTCCCAAGTGCCACCCAGCTGTTGAGGTATACACATTATTACAGACGAATTATACCAAATGAATAAAGATACCCACTGCTTCAGTACAGTGTAAGTATTGTAATTTGGGATTCTGATGCTGGTTGAATCAGGTCAACTTTGTCTCTTGCTGATAATCCCAGTGATTATTAATGGTGAGTATATCAGAGGGTGATACTCAAGTCTTACAGACTTGGCTGGAATAAAGTTGCTCAAGTTCAGAGTACACAACACCCTAAATGATGCTCCAGTAATCATAACATCACCTAATGTCCTTTATCAGAGCCCCAGGCAGTGGTAGAGAGCCTGCAGAGGTGTGAGCAGGCTGAATTCTGAGGTCTGGGGCCATGCTCACAGAGGTGAGCAAAGCTTGTCATTCCGGTCATGTTTGCTCAAACCTCATAAACTGTGCTAAATGAAAATCTGGTCAGGGTGAGCTAAAGATTTAAGTAAGAACTGGATGGTGGCACATCCGATAATATTGGTATTCCTGACACTGGAAGGTAGAGACAGGGGAATCAAGAATTCAAGGCCTGTCTTTGATACATTAGGGTTTGAGGCCAGCCTGAGCTACATGAGCCTCCATCAATCCTCTACTGTACTTCCCCCAAAGCAAAGATCCACGTGCACAAACCCCTGTCTGTTCACGCTTAAGTTCCCGTGTTCCGTGCTTATTGCTGCCAACTTTGTTTTTGTCTTTCATATAGGGTCTCTCTCATGCAGGCCAACCTAACTTTAAACCCGATCTCTGGTGACCTTGAATGTCTGACCCTCCAGCCCTCCCTTGTTGAGTGCTGGGCTTCCAAGCACGCAGCTGCTACGCTCAGTTGCTCAGTTTACAGTGATGGAGGTGGAACTAGGGCCTGGTGCATGCTGGGTAAGGACTAATGAGACTGGAATCAGCACAGGACATACCAATATAACACGAATCCTAATTGTTTAATAATAAAAACCCAGAGTCAGATACAGGGGTTAATGCTGAAGATCAGAGGAGCAGAAAGAGTCACCAAAGAGTTCTTACCTCTACCAATGCTCAGACTGAAGAGGCGATCCTGTTTCTACGAATCCTCAGAAAGCACCTCCAAAATGCAGCCTCAGACTGTAGTATCAGACTGCACAGAGCTCCTGTCTCCTCCTGCCTTATATTCCTATCTGCCCAGCCATATCACTCCTGTCTCCACCTCCCTAGTACTGGGATTAAAGGCGTGGGATCCCAAGTGCTGGGATCATCTTTGTGTGAGCTCTGCTTCTCTTTTAGACTGAATCAATTTCGTGTAGCCCAGGGTGGCCCTGAAGTAAAAGAGGTCAGTCTGCCTCTGTCTCCTGAGTCCTGGGATGAAAAGTGTGTGCCACCACTGCCTGGCCTCTAGTGACTTAGCTCTGCACTCCTGATCTTCAGGCAAGCTTTATTTGTTAAAACACAAACAAAACATCACCACACTACGCAACCAAGTTCTCAGCACAAAGGAGATTTATTCTCCCCAGAGGGACAGTGGACTGCCTCGGGATAGAGAGGAGACAGATGTGGCCCATAGGCAAATGGCAGTTTATAAAAGGAAAAGGGGAAACCCTATGTAAGGAAGAAGTGCTTAATTTTAATTGGGCATGTTGATTAGGTGAGCCAAAGGGGCCTTTTGATTGCTGGCCTTTGGTCAGCAGCCTCTGGAGGAGGAAGTGGCCAAATAAGGGAATAGACCTTGCAGACTAGCTTTAGGAAGGCAATCTAAGAGTCTAGCAAGGCAGAGGGAATAGGGAAGGGGCAAGTCCTACTAGAACCCTGTTTGCCATGCTCCAGCCTGCTAAAGTTCCCAGCCCCTCTTTTAAAGCATCGGAGCCATGATGGTAGGGTTTGTGAGCTGGATGTAAGCTGCTTAGAAGGGCCTTGCAGTGGTTTTCTCTGTTGCCCTAAACGATGCCTTCTATGGTGGGGAAATGACCCAATCCATCTTTGTTCTAAGAACGAGAATTGTTTACCCTTAAAGGAAAGTAGAGAATTGACAAAGCTATGGTGGTCCTTTGTGGACTGCCTGCCTTGCGCAACATACTTCAGACAATGGATGGGGTTGCTCACAGAAGGTAAGCTTGCTTAAGCATCTCTAGTATAAGCTGGGAGCGTGCCTGGCATGTAAGAGCCTAGGTTCCAGGCCCTAAAATATCAGAAGCTCCTTTGGCAAACAGACAGTGTCACAGAGCGGGTCCTGGTTTTGTTCCTAGACGTGGCTTTCTCTCTGAATATTTGAGAGTAAAATGAAAAATTGTCTCCTGATTGAACCAGCCACTCCTTTGGCCAGTCATGGAGTCTGGAGCCAGGACGTGATTCTTTTGAGAAGCACTGTTAGCTTCAGATTGCTTCCAGCATGTGTCTTGTGTTTTGGGTGTTTTCCAGAGGTTTCAGTGAGGAATCACTTGTCTCAGTGGTGGAAAAACAATACAAAACAAAATGAAAATGAATTTGGCAAAATCACAGTGGAATCAAAGCTTGGTTGTGGGCCCTTTGGTATAAACACTTTTTTTTTTCTTAAATCAAGTGCTTTGTTTTTTTTTTCTTTCCTGGAAAGAAAATGTGGTTTTACACACACACACACACACACACACAGATGGGGTAGGTTGTTCGAAACAAGATGTTTTCCTATTCCATTTGTTTCAAGCAAAAACTCCAAGGCTCCAGAGAAAATAAGCCATATATAAATAGTAGAAAACAGACTGCATCTTGTTGTTATGGCAACGCCCTACTTATATCACATTAAGCTGATTCATGTCTTTTCTTCCCTCATTGTTAATAAATTATGGTGACTGATGAGAATTCGCTGGCTCGGAGAATTGGCAAGGACACGGAACATATTAATTTGTCATCTAATTATGGGTGTCCCATAGTTTTGTTTTGTTTTTTTAAGAGGGTAACACTCTTTTATTGAATACTGTATTTTTAATGTGACTTTATCTTTCACTAGCACCATGTGGATGGACACCTCACGTTTAGGTACTGGTTGCTTTGTGGCTGCTCCTGGCTAATTGTGCTCTCACGGAGCATGAACACAGAGCCTGGAAACACCTTTGGTTGCTGTGCCTTTGCCTGGTCTGTAGTCCAGGGATCAGGGCCTGCAAGCATTCTTTTTCAGTTGCTTTAATTTATGTACAGCAATTGCCGTTTATATGCGCACACACACACAATTGTAAGAGGCCAATAAAGTAAAAACTCAAACCATACACCTGAACTAATGGGAAAGCATAAGAAAACGGGCACAGGGTGCTGGAAAAATGGCTAAGCAGATGAGAGTGTACACTGCTCTTCCAGAGGACATGAGTTCAGTTCCCAGCACCCACAGATAGTGGCTCTTAACAAACGGCCAGTGGCTCTAGCCCCAAGGGATCAGATGTCCCCTTCTGGCTTCCAAGGGCAGGCACCCACACATATTTGGTGTCCCCACACACCATGCATAAATAAAGATATTAAAAATAAATCTTCAGAAAAAGATAATCATCAAACAGTGTGTGAAGTTTGTTGCAAAAGTGAGAATAATGAATCAATAAATACCTAAAAGATGCTCATTTTTACTAGTGAATGCCTTTAATACCAGTGTGGGAAGGCAGAAACAGGCAGATCTCTGCAAATTCAAGACCAGCTACACCTACAAGAGTGAGACCACATCTCAAAGCATTTTTTCTTTAGCAGGGCGGTGGTGGCGCACGCCTTTAATCCCAGCACTCAGGAGGCAGAGGCAGGCGGATCTCTGGGAGTTCGAGGCCAGCCTGGTCTACAAGAGCTAGTTCCGGGACGGGCACCAAAGTTACAGAGAAACCCTGTCTCGAAAAACCAAAAAAAAAAAGTTATTTTTATTGGCATGTGGCATGTGTGGTGTCAGAGAAGAACTTTGTTGGCTCGTTTCCCCTTCTATCTTTATGTAAGTTGTGAAGGTTCCACTCAGGTCACAGGCTTGTACTGCAAATCCTCGTTCCCCACCAGCCATCTTGCTGGCTGAGAATTAACTTTCATGGAAGTAATATGGCTGTGCTTGTCAAGGTTTTCCCTGCATGTACTCATTAATTCAACAGCTTTATTTCAATGAATTAATTTATTCAATTTTTATTTAAGTAATTAAATAAGTTTTTACAGGATATCTAATGCAAAATTACTGTAATGGTAAATAAATTAATAAAAAACAGTCAAAACATACTCATTAGTAGGCTAGCTAATAAAATTGATTCAATCATTTATAGATTATATAAAATCTATAAAAGGAATTTGAAGACAGAAAGATGTAAAGAAAGATGAAAATTAAAATTATTAACTTTCAGAACTGTGTGCATAACAGTTTGTACTAAAATGCCAGGCCTCCTTAGCCTTTTTCACCAGGGAAAGGTGAGTGTGCTATCTGTCCGTTCCTCAGCCCCATGACACAGGACAATCAGATTCGCAGCGATAGGGAGTCAAGTCATAGTAGGAACTCAGTTTATTACTGTGAGCATCAGCTTAAATAGGTTAAGTGACATCATGTGTTGTGGGGGTACTCCAGCCAATGAGAGACAGCTAAGCCCTCCCTCTGGCTGGAGGGGCATCTACCTGGATTTTGCTGTCTCATCCCCACTTGGTAGCTTTGAGACTATCCTTCAAACTCAAGCCAGGTTTTTCTCTGTCCTATAAGCCTCGAGGTACAGGCCCTGAGATAATTTTGGCCCAACACTAAAACATGTCTTTTTATCTTACTAAAGTCATGTTACATTTCTGGAAAGCCTCATAAATCATCATTGATGCTCTATAAGCTGGGAACAGCCAGGTAGCAGGAAATAAAATGAATGGATTCAGATGCTGGCTATATAACCGTGGGGCCTGGAGTTTGGATCCCAGAACCCAGGTGAAAAGCGGTGAATGGCCTACACACATTTACACACACTCACACTTGCACACTCACCCACTCACACATTTACACATTCACACACTCAGGCATGCTCACACAGTCTTTCTCACACACACAGATTCACACACACATAATTACCAGCACTCAAATGCACACACTCAGACACACAGTCATGCACATTCACCATTCACACATATAATAAATCGACTGGAAGATTTAGAAGAATTATGAATTTATAACCTTTTTTTTCTTTTTTCTTTTTGGTTTTTCGAGACAGGGTTTCTCTGTAGCTTTGGTGCCCGTCCTGGAACTAGCTATTGTAGACCAGGCTGGCCTCGAACTCCCAGAGATCCGCCTGCCTCTGCCTCCCGAGTGCTGGGATTAAAGGCGTGTGCCACCACCGCCCGGCATGAAGTTATAACTCTTAAATATTTTTAAAAATAGTTTTGCACTATATTGCATTTTTACATGAAAGTTACATTTAAAATTTTAGATTTATTTATTTTTTATGTATGAGTGTTCTGCCTGCCTGTATGTCTGTGTACCATGTGCATGCCTGATGTCTGAGGAAGTCAGAAGAAAGCTACAGTCCCTTGGAACTGGATTTATGGATAGTTGTGAGCTGCCAAGTGGTCCCTAGGAACCTAACCTGAGTCCTTTGCAGGAACAGCCAAGTGCTCTTAACTGCTGAGCCACCTCTCCAGCCCTCATGAAAATTACTTTTGATCGACTTTATGATAGATAGGTTTTACCCACATACACATACTTTTCACTAGATGAGTTGGAAGGTAAATGCCAGTCTGCCCACAGTCTTGCTAAGATGTAACTGTATGAAGCGTTAAGAAGACATACAGGATGTCTTCATGTGGCTCACATGTCCGTGGCTGGCACTTATGGTAGTATCATTAGAGATAAGGAAAGTCCCTAGGACTGTGGTGAGCATCTGCCAGCATCTGGCACAGGATTTATACAGAGAAAACGCTTTCTGCCCATCAGAGTAGAGCCCAGTGACCTGACAGTTACAGCAAGGCCTCAGCCAGTCTTTCCTGGATAACTTATGAATTCAAAGAAGTCTTCTGTGCAAATAATAATCATTTATAATATTGCCTGTTTTAAAGTGACCTCTGTGTGTGTGTGTGCGCGCACCCCCCCACACACACACCTGTATATACATGCCAGGAAATTGTATCTGGAAGTCAAAGGACAAGTTGCAGAAGTTGGTTCTCTCCTTTCACCATGCTTGTTCCTGGGATCAAATTTATATCCTCAGACTTAGTGACAAGTGCCTTTTCCCACCAAGCACCCATTCTCTCAGCCCTATATTGCCTACTTTTTACTGAAGACAACAAGAAGATCCTTGGTTTCCAAAGAGTGATAACAGATACACAAAGCAAATGAAATAAGAAGACAATGACAATGGGTGTGGTGGTTTACACCTTTTGTCCCAGTGCTTGGAAGGCAGAGGCAGGAGGATTGTTGTCTGAGTTTCTGTCCTGCCCGGTTCCCGCAATTATTAAGTCCTAAAGAAATCACACAGGGGCTGGAGAGATGGCTCAGAGGTTAAGAGCATTGCCTGCTCTTCCAAAGGTTCTAAGTTCAAGTCCCAGCAACCACATGGTGGCTCACAACCATCTGTAATGGGGTCTGGTGCCCTCTTCTGGCCTGCAGGCATACACAGAGACAAAATATTGTATACATAATAAATAAATAAATATATTTTTAAAAAAGAAAGAAATCACACAGAGATCTACATAAGTTATAAGCTGATTGTCCCATGAGCTCAGGCTTCTTATTAACTCTTATAACTTATATTAGCCTATTATTCTTGTCTATGTTAGCCATGTGACTTGGTACCTTTTTTTGGTGAAGCAGTCACATCTTGCTTGCTCTGTGGCTGGATCAGGACTGGGGACTAGGACTTCCTTCTTCCCAGAATTCTCCTGTTCTCATTGACCTGCCTCTACTTCCTGTCTGGTTATCCTACCTATACTTTCTATCTGGCCTTTGGCCAATCAGTGTTTATTTAAAATATAATTGAGAGGATACAGACTATTGTCCCACAGCACTTCCCCCTCTTTTTTGTAAACAAACAAGAACTCTGAATCTAATATCCTTTGTTTAGCTTTTCTCCTGGCCATTATCCGTAACAACTTGTAACCAACTGTGGGAACTGCAGCCCCAAGTTGATATCCCTGCCCCCATTTGAGGTGCTTATCTGCAAGGAAAACATAATAAATTCCCTCTGCTCCTGGAGCGGGGAAGGAAGGAATTTTGAGTGCATGGTGACCATTCCTTGATCCCTGCCAGGGTCAGGCTACAGTCCCTTCGCAGCCCCCTCCTCATTTGGTGCCATGGTATAAAAGCCAGCCTCAACTGGACAATAAAAGAAGCTGTTCCATCTCAACCTCCTGCTCTGTGTATTCATTCAACCTGGACACCCTCTGCCGAGACTCTTGGTTCCAGCCCGCACTGGCGTGGCAACCAACATTTTAAACAAAGTATAATATCCATAGTCCATTTTTTTGGGGGAATGTGGGCATAGTTTTCCAAGCTACTTCCTACTGGTTGGGGGTGCTGATAATCTTATGGGGACCTAGAGAAAATTTAGAATTATGACCAAGTCCTGACTGGAGTAACCTGTGAGACTTGATTATCTCAGGCAGCATCTTGAATCTGTTTTGGATATATAACTCAGACATCTGGGCCATCTGTTCCTACCAGAGATTTCTCAGGTTGTCTTCCTTGATCAAACCTGATTTTTCTTAACTCAGAATAAATCCATAGCCTCTCATTTTCTGTGGAAACAAAAGAAAACCCTCTTCTCCAAAGTAACATACCTTTTGACTTCAATTTTGAAGTCAAGATATTTTCAAAATACCTATCTTGGGTTAATTTAGCAGCATTTATAAACAAATATCTTTTAGCAGCTGTTGCTCCTTCCTCAACATTCAAACAATTCAAAGAGAACATAATAACATACAGTATCCAGACTCTCTGTGCATTTTCATTTTTGTGCATCTTTATTTTAACCTCTCTTTCATTTTTAATTTTTTGCTTTTTGAGACAGGGTTTCTCTGTATATATTTGGTTGTCCTGGAATTCCCTTTGTAGATCAGGCTGTCCTTGAACTCACAGAAATCTGCTTGTCTCTGCTTCCCAAGAGCTGGGATTAAAGGTGTGTGCTACTACACCTTGAATTCACAGAGATTGTCTGCCTCTGCCTTCCAGGTATTGTGATTAAAGGTGTTTGCCACTACACCCAATTACTCCCTTTCTTTTTTTATTTTAAAAACTTTAACATTTAGCCTAATATATTTTAACACACTGTAAACCATTTAGAGGTTTTCTTCATCTTTGACTCTCTCTTTACTGTATATCTTTCTTTTTCTGGCCACATGAGTCTTTAATTTGTTAAGCAATATGAGTAGGATTAAAGCCGTGGCCTTGATGGCTGGATCCAGCTCATTTTTTTAGCTTTCTGAGATTCCAGCCTCATGGTGGAGGTGCCAGCAGGAGCCATGTTTATTGCCACAACTCTATGGCATTTCAAGGTCCCTGCCAGCAAGCAAGCTGGAGCGGTCTGCTCATAAACCACACTCAAATGCTCTGTAGCCAGACCTCCTGCCTGAAAGAGTCAGAGTTTGTGCTGGCAGGATGGCCTAGAAAGCTGTCATTTTAAAATGGCATGGCTTTTTTCCTGCTATGGCTGAAAACCAAAAAGCATGCAGTCAGCTTTTCATCAATACCATGTAAGTGTTTTGTGGCAGGACCTCCTAAAAGAGCTGCAAAGTTTTACAGCTAAAGCTGAGTCAGGAAGCCTCTCTGAAATGAGACACATTTGCCTCTAGCAAACAGAGCCCACCTGAGAAAATGCTGCTATCAATAAGCTGTGCTTAACTCTATTCTTTCTTGTCTAGAATTACTTCTCAAGCTCTCTCAGGCTTTATGTGGAAGTAGTTGTCCATGTGTTACCAAATATTGTCTATAAATGTTTCTTTACATTTAAAGGGAGATATGCTATAGAGATGAATAATATGCATTAATATGGATCTTGGTTTATTGATACAAATTTAAGGTCAATTTTGTTATATGTATTTCTGATCTTGATTAAAGTATTGTGATTGTGTAGCTCATTTAAAAGTGTAATGTATAATTAAGAAATATAGGTTAGTAGATAATGGTCTATAATAGTCAAGATTGTAGTCATATTATTTAGGTTTTCTAAATATATAGAGATATATTTCAGTTAGATAGGTATTCTTCAAATCTTTCTGAGGCCTTCAGAATATGGCATTTAAATGTTTTAAAAATTTAGGACTTTTCATGACAGTGAGACACATCTGTTCCTGGCAGCACCAAGCTACTTCAAGAGGAAGATGGGCATCAAAGAGACTCCTTATGGAGTTGGTTAGCCATCTGGGTAAGAAACTGCTCTTGCCTGGACATGCAGGTCCCACAAAGAAATGACTGCTGAACTTGCCTAAAGGTGAGACAGTCCTTCAGGGTTCCTGCTTCATGAAAGAGTCTAAAAGTCTTCTGTATTCTACAGGATACAGAAGAAAGTGACTGGCAAAATGCCAATATAGGCAGACCTGTCTTTGAAATTTCCTGCCTTGTGGAAAAATCTGCTAGATATTATGGGCTTGAAGGATACCCAATAATACAGAAAAACCTTGGGTGACTGTCCAGGCAGCAAGATGTCTCTGTCATTTCTAGAGTTTTGAAGCTGCTTACAGTGAACTTCCAGTTTACATAGTTAATCTTATATCCTTCTGGAGTCTTTGATGGAGTTGAAGAATTTATAGTTAGAGTTATAGTTTTCCTTAGTTATGATAAAAGATAAAGTAAATAGAAATATTATAACTGTAATTCTTGCTTGATACCTGTTTTGTTATATGTAGTTTTGCTATGTTAAAGTTAAAGCCTTCTGTAGGAGGTCCTTCTGTTTATGTCTTGCTTTCATTGGTTAATGAATAAAGAAACTGTCTTGGCCTAGTTGATAGGGCAGAACTTAGACAGGTGGGCAAGACAGAACTGAATGTTGGGAGGAAGAAAGCAGAGAGAGAAACTCCATGGAGCCCCCAGAGACAGACATGCTGAATCTTTCCTGGTAAGTCACTGCCACATGGCAATATACAGATTAATAGAAATGGATTAAATCAAGATATGAGAATTAGCCAATAAGAGGCTAGAACTAACGGGCCAAGCAGTGATTTAATTAATACAATTTCTGTGTGGTTATTTTGGGACTAAACTCGCCGGGCAGCTAGGATGAACAAACAGGCTCTCCTTGCAACAGAGAATCTCTGTGAGTCTGAGGCCATCCTGGTCTATGGAGTGAGTTCTACGCCACTCAGGTCTATGCAATAAGACTGTGTTTCACCACAGCCTCTGTCCCTGCAAAAGATAATGACAACAGCAAATCATTGGAAATCAGAAGAAAAAGAAGCAAGTCAACAACATTAACTTCCATTTAGCATGGTATGCCCTAGCAAATAAAATATGAAAACATTAATAAAAGGTATTTGTGGGCGTAAGAAGTCTCAAAGCTTTCCCATTCCAAGTGTCTTTTTCAGAAAGCTGCTAATATCTGTCCTACATCAAAACCAGGAACTAAACAAGAGAGAAAGCAGCTGTGGAAACAGTGCATCCAGCAGAGAGAGCACTGAAGGACTTCGTGGGCTTCGTGTAGCTTGGTTGGTTGTATGTGTCAAACCAGCATGGGGACACACACACATGGGTCATCTATGGAAGTAGAGACAATGTAGTGATATTTCATTTGTATTTTAGTAAATGAAGCCTGCCCAAAGATCAGAGAGTAAAACAGCCACACTGGTCAGCCTTACAGACCAGGAAGTGGTGACATACACCTTCAATCCTATTATCCACTTAGTCATAGAAACCAGGCAGTAGTGGTGCATGCCTTTAAAGAGGAATATAAGATAGGAGGAGACAGCTCTCACACAGACTCATTCTGAGGATTCCTGGAGGCAGGATCACCATTTCAGACTGAGGGAGAAGTAAGAATCAGTGACTGGCTGTTTGCTTTTCTGACCTTCAGGTTGAACACCAATTTCTGTCTGTGGGTGTTTATTAATCATGCCACATTGCAGGAGGATCAAAAGACAATTCTAAGATACATAGTGAGTTTGAAGTCAGTCTGAAATACACAAAGAGGTGGAGGAGTCATTGTCCGACAACCACCTCTGGCCTCTGTGTGCACACCCCCACATGTGCACAGGAACCACACACTCACTCATATACATGAATACACACATTTGAAAAAGTGATTTTTAAAGAACTCACATGCAAACCTCAGTGTGGTGGTGCATGCCTGCAATCCCAGAATCTGGAAACTCAGTGTGGTAGGGCATACCTGCAATCCCAGAATCTGGAAACTCATTATGGTGGTACATGCCTGTGATCTCAGAATCTGGAAAGTGGAAATGGAGGCAGGAGGCTATGGAGTTAAGGTCATCCTCCACTACACAGGGAGTTCAAGACAAGACTACATGACATGTATGGAGATTCTGTTTATTTTTTGTAAGACACAACTTTTTTGAATAAAATTAAGGCAATAAAAAACATTGGAAAGTTAAAATTATCAGCTACTACAAAAGAAGAGCTAGAGAGAGACACAGAAACAGAGACAGAGAAAATAGAGGGCCAGTTCAGAGGATAGCTCTTTGCTAGTAAGACTTCCAGGGCCCACATGATGGAAGTTGTCCTCAGCTTCCATGTTAGTGCTGTGGCCCATATATTCATACATACTAAATAAATAAATGAACATGACTAAAAACAAAAGAGAAAAGAAGAAAGAAAAAGTATAGACATTGATAAAGAGGAAAACAGCGTGCACTTACTCTGAGACACACTGATGGACAGTAGAGAAACATGGTGCTTGCCTGGAGGGGTGGGAAGGAAAGCTGACAAAGGACAAGATTATTATTTTATATTATACTACCTTTAGTACTAGCTGACTTCATAAAATACATAAATTTTTAAGTAGTTGGTGAATCTGAGGGTTTGACATTTCTGAACTAAAGATTTTTCATCCTTAGTTCAATGTCTGTGGAGCTCTGGGTCTCTAAGGTCTTAAAATACAGGCTGAAACATTTCAGGTTTCTGATGCACAGTGTGAGAAAAGAAGAGAAACACATGCCTTTTAGCTGTAACTTTCTAGACTTAGCTTTCAAAGGTTCACTCACCTTTCGAAATTTCATCATCTTATATTCTGGTTTTATTTAAAATATTTAAGGACATAGTATAAAGGTTTTACATAACTGTGGCACCAAGTGACTCAGGAGAATGACATCAGAAAAATACCACAACTCGATGCCATTGGATGTAGGAAGGAAAATCCTAATCACTTATGGCAAGTTGAATGCATTCATGTTTATCTCTGTGCTATACACAAAAGCCAACATATGTAGCCAGCCTAGATGTCTATCAATGAAGCAGTGAATAAGTCATACAGTCGTGAAGCATGACAAGAAATTCAAAACTGAGAATTTTTTTTTGTGGAACGTGGATGACATCCTGCTATCTTTTGGCAAGTTCATCAGGATGAAGGACAAGCTTGGGATAATCACCACTGTCCTTCAGCACCACTGTGGAAGCCCTTGTTGGAAAAGCAGAAAAGTATGGGTAGAGTCAGGTCGGCTTACAGGAAAGAAAGATAGGAAACTGTTCATGAGTGCAGATGAGACAATCATCTACTGAGAAGATGCAAAGGAATCATTTGGGAAATTGAAGTTTAACTAGAAAGCCCAGGACACAGGGTGTGTGTATGGGGGGGGGTGCGATTAGAATGCCTTCTTAGCATGGGTGAGGTACTAGTCTAATGTCCAGAACACATGCAAAATAAAGTTCCACAAAGTCACACAGCAAGATAACCGTTCTCTCTCCAACTTGAATGAAAAAAACCACAATTCTAGAGCCAGGGATGTGGCTCAGTGGTAGAATACTTGCCCAACAAGCACACAGCCCAGAGTTTGACCCCAGCATGGAATAAACCAAGCATAGTGGCTCAGGATGATAATCTTAGCACCAGAGAGATGAAGGATGGGAAATTCAAGACCCATCCCCCACTATAGTTGGATTTGAGGCCAACCTGGGCTACAGGAGGCCAAAAGAAAGAAAGGAGAGGAAAGAAACAGAAAAGAGAGAAACAGATAAAGTATTCCAGATGGAAAAGGCTCATGAAGTGCCAGGCAGCATTCAAAAGAAGAACAAACTGACCACATTCTGGTGAGATTTCTAAACCCAAGGACTAGCAAGGAAATGTTAAAAGCTTCCAGATGATGTAGTTGCCCAAATGGAAAGATAATCAGGCCGGGCTTAGATTTCTCATCGGCAGTGCAACAGTGACAGACATTTGAAAGAAAAGGCCACAGACCAAGCTTCCTCTCTGAGCCAAGTTATCACTGTATTTATATAAAAAGCAAAAGACAGACATTTTTCCAGATATACAACAGAAGAGAATGAACGGAAATGATATAGACTCATATGCTCAAAGAAATTGGTTGAGAGGTACTTCAGCTGTGTTTTCATCCACCTGGCTCCCGGCTGCCTGGCTAGCTTATGCCCCGAAATAACAACATGGAAACTGTATTCTTTTAAACACTGCCTGGCCCATTATGTCTAGCCTCTTCTTGGCTAATTCTCACGTATTAATTTAGCCCATTTCTAATAATCTGTGTAGCACCACGAGGTGTGCTTACCAGAAAAGATCCAGCATGTCTGACCTGGCGGCTTGCTTCATGTTGGCTGTATTCTGTCAATCATGTTATAAATAAACGCTGATTGGCTAGGCAGGAAATATAGGTTGGAAAACCAGACAGGAAGTAGAAATGATGTAATGAGAACAGGAAAATTCCGGGAAGGAGGAAGTTGATTCTTCACACTCCTGCCCAGACCACCAAAGCAGCAGGATGTGATCTGCCCCACTGAAAAAGGTACTTTGCCACATGGCTAACATAGATCAGAAAAATGGGTTAATCAAGATGTGAGAGTTAACCAGTGAGAGGTTAGAGCTAATGGGCCAATCAGCTTATAATTTATGGAGACCTATGTGTGATTTTCTTTGGGGATAAACAGTTGTGGGGGCCAGGTGGGACGAAAGCCACTACAACAAACAGGACCCTTCATGTTACACAACTGAATAAAAATTAAATTCAGAATTAAGATCTCAAAATAACATAAGACAGAAAACATGTAGGAAACAGTGGTAAACCCTAAATGAAGCACAATGCATAGTTAAATCTAAATAAAGAATGCTACTGTGGTTGTAGGCTGCCTTGGGAAGATTAAGAAACCATTCTGGAAATGTAAACTCATTTTTTAAGATGGGAAAATAGACTGGATCACAGATTTTGGAAACTCTTGTTTTATTTTATGGGTGTTGGTATTCTACAGGTATTCTACATGCAGTTACATGTGTGCTTGGTGCTCAGGGAAGCCAAAGGCTTTGGATCCCCTGGAATTAGAGTTATAGGTAGTTGTGAGCTACCCAGCCTGGATGCTGGGAACTAATCTGGGTCATCTAAAGCAGTATGTGTCCATAACTGCTGAGCCATTTCTCCAATCTCTCAACTTTTGGTGCTTTAAGTAGGATAGGACAAGCAATGTGTATATAAGAGATAAAAAATGAAAGAAGCTGTCAGGGCACATGACTTGGGAGAATGCTTGCACAGAAAAACAAAAAGTCCTGGATTTGATCCATAGAGGCACATAATCCAGCTTGGTGGTGGACAACTGGGTCCCAGAGATGGGAGGTAGAGGCAAGAGGCTCAGTAGTTCAAGGTCATCTTCTAATACATAGCTAGTTCAAGTCCAATCTGGGATACATGAAACTTTGTCTCAAAAATAAAATAAAGGGATAAGCAAAAAATTAAAAGTGTTTAAAGAGGAACACACTGGGACATACTTGTAGACCTAGAACTCTGAGGCTGAAGCAGGCAGAGCAGGGGGTTCAAGGACAACCTGAGACAGATAGTGAGCTTTTGTCAATAAAACAAACTCAGGTAAGACATCAGACCTATTCCTCAGTACATCAGAATGTGACCTTCTTGGACATAAGGTCTTTACAATGATAAGTTGAAGTTAGATCATTGGGATGGATCCTAACCCAGTGATGACTCATACATTTATAAAATTCTGACATTTGGCTACAAAGACAGACATAAAAGGAGTGTGTGGTTGTATTTCCAGAGAAACATCTGTAAACCCAAGACCAGTAGAGTCTGGTGAACACCAGACCCACCAGAGATGTAAGTATTCTTCCACAGGGCCTGCAGAGGAACAGGTCTCCACCAGCACCTTCAGATTCCAGCCTCTAGTCTTGTTGTTTTAAAGCGCCTACATGATGCTTACTTGGTTAGGTTAGACCTTGGGCACCAATGCACAAGTGAGCAGGAATGCCTAGGACATCATCTAATAATAGAGACTTCAAGTACACACACATTAAATATGTCTGAAAAGAGACATTTTATAAGGGTAAAGAAGAACTCAAGGAAAACATAATGGTTTTTGGTTACAAAACAATGACACAGTGAAATATGTATGAAGCAAAAATGCTTGGAAGCAGAAGACTGTGATAAACTTCTTCAGATAGGTAAGGGAGACCATTTCTCTTTCAGAAGTTGGCAGCTTAAATTATCAAAAGGTAGATAAGGGGTAAAAAGGCCTTGAGGAAGATGACCAACATTGATGGAACACAGACAAGTTGCAAACAGAGCTTTGTAATTAAATCTTCAACTACTTGGAAATATAAAATAGAAAAAAAATTTAAAAAGTCACTCAACAAGGGAAAAGTAACTTCCCTAATTACCTTTTTCACAGGGTGTTTGTGCTGAGGGGGGGTTAGCTAAGGATTAAATCTCCCTTGGATGTCTTATCATCTTTGGGGACATACTCAGGATTGTAGATTTCTTCTTTCAGTCTTCACTGCTCTTAAAAGGGTGTCTACTATGCAGCAAGAAGGACTTGGCCCTTGGGAAGGCCCTGGTTAGGAACATCTGTGCCCACCTGGTCAGGTGGTAGTTACCTGGCTGGTGGGTTTGTGCTCCCTTGTCTTGACTCAGGAAGAACCTGGTGGTCCTGTTTAGGAGCTGGCAGATCTTGGTCCTTCTATTGCTATAACAAAATACTGTATATAGAGTAGCTTATAAACAGCAGAAATTTATTTCTCACTCTTCTGGAGGTTAGGAAGTCTACAGACTTGATGTTTGGTAAGGGGGTAATTTATGGTTCACAAGTGTAATAGAAATGGGTTAATTTAAGATATAAGAGCTAGCTAGAAATATGCTTAAGCTATTGGCCAAACTGTATTGCAAATAATATAGTTTCACTGTGATTATTTCGGTTCTGGGCAGTCAGGAAATAAATAAGCAGTCTCTGCCTACAAATTGGTGCACCAATATGGGCCAACTGCATCCACATAAAATCTGAGAGAACTTGAAACGAAATTCTAGACAGAAAAGAACAGAGTTTATTGCAGCTTCTTGGAAGCTGCATCCAACTCCCCCCGCCCCATAGGATCTGCTTGCTGGTGGTGAGCAGGGGCACAGTAGCTCCTTTGAGAAAAGGCATACTGATTCAGGAAAAGAAATGCCAGCTTCCTGGTTCAGCCAGCATGAACTCTGGATTTTTCAGGAGGCTGAGCACTTGAATGGGGTTTGTAAGCAGAGTGTTACAAACTGCTTAATGGTGTGACATAGACCTGCTGCATACTTGGAACTGGGGTGGTGTGCACAACTCACAGAGACAGTGAACATGTCTCTGCCATGTTGGACTGGGCATAACCAAAAGGCAAAGCAACCTTAGTCCTAGCTATGCTGTTTAGCATTTCAAGAAGTAGTCCTGGTCAGAAAAGGATTACAGATATACAATAAAGACAGATTCAGATGAAAAGGACTTCTGAATAGGTCATAGTGTTGGATAAATGTATGTAGACTGGGTAGAGAGAATAAAAAGAATATAGAAAGTTATAAAAGGAAGTAAATGGTTTTTTAAAAGTAAGATCTTTAGAGAGAGAGAGTACAGACAGTCATATACTAAAGGAGTAAAGAGAATAAGCCAAGAAAAAGAAAAAAAGAAAAAAGAAAAATAAGCCACGTAAAGATGGAATACACACAGAGAGTCTGGATTATGTATATTATTGTATTTTCTTTGAATTTTTGACTGTGAATGAGCTAAATACATAGAGATATTTTATTGTATGGGCTGCTAAGCTAAACCAACATATATACTTTAAATGTATCTTGACTTTAAAATTTGGATCTAAGGATTTGTTGCTTTGGAAAAGAGATTCTTCTTTTGTTTCCACAGAGCATGAGAACCTGTGGATTCTTTCCAGACTAATATGGTTCAATGAAACAAGACCCCCTGAAAGGTCTCTGTAAACCTCTAAAATTCCTTTGCTCAACAAAAAGCAGCAAACAGTTTGGAGAGAACTATACCCAATTTCCCTAAATTATTGTTTATAAATATTTGTTGACATTTAAAGGCGGATATGATATAGAGATGAATAATTTACATTGGTATGGATCTTGGTGTATTGATGCAAACTTAAGGTCAATCATGTTATATGCATATTTCTGCTCTTGATTAAGTTTTTGTGTTTGTACAGCTCATTTAAAAATATAATATATAATTATGAAATACAGGTTAATAGATAATCATTTGTAATAGTAAAGCCTATAGTCATATTAGTTAAGTTTTCTAGATGTACAGAGATATATTTTGGATGGATAGTTGTAGTAGGAGCTGCGGGCTGTGTTCCTGCCGCCCCAGCTCCTGGTCACCTGGCTAGCTTTACCCAAAATAATTACATGGAAACAGTATTCTTTTAAACACTGCTTGGCCCATTATATCTAGCCTCTTCTCAGCTAACTCTCGCACCTGGACTAGCCCATTTCTAATAATGTGTGTAGCACCCCAAGGTGCGCTTACCGGGAAGATTCTAGCCTATGTCCATCCTGGGTCGGAGCTTCATCGCATCTGCCCCAGAGAGGAGAGCTATCGAGTCTGAGCTCACTTCCTCTTCCTCCCAGCATTCTGTTCTGTTTACTCCACCCACCTATGTTCTAACCTATGAGGGCCAAGCAGTTTCTTTATTTTTTAACCAGTGACCTTCCTCCATCAGATAGTTATTCTTCAAATCTTTCAAAGACTAACAGAATATGGTATTTAAAATGTTTAAGAACTTAGGACTTTTCATGACAATGAGACACATTTGTTCCTGACAGTACCAATCTACGTCAAGAGGATGATGGGCATTGAAGAGTCTCCTTAGGGAGTTGGTAGCCATTTGGACAAGAAACTGCCCTTACCTGGACTGCTTGATGGTATACTGTATGAACTGGGCATGCAGGTCCCACAGAGAAATGACTGTTGGGCTTATCTAAAGGTGAGTTTGAGGTTCCTGCTTCATGAAAGAGCCTGAAAGCCAGTCTGCAGAATACACAAGAAAGTTACTGACAAATTGCCAATATAAGTGGAACTGTATTTAAAATTTCCTGCTTCATGGAAAAGTCTGCTGGATACTATGGGCCTGTAGGATGAAGATTAGATGCTCCAATGTTACAGAAGCACTTAGTGTGACTGTCCAGGAAGCAAGATGTCTCTGTTAATTCTAGAGTTTTGGAAGTTGCTTACAATGCACTTCTGTTTACTTAGGTACTATTATATCCTTCTGGGGTCTTTGATGGAGCTGAAGAAAAGATAATTATAGTTTTCCTTAGTTATGATAAAAGATAAAGTAGATATATATATTGTAACTGTAATTCTTGTTTGATACCTGTTTTGTTATATGTAATTTTACTATGTTCAAGTTAAAACCTTCCTTTTTTTGTTTTTGTTTTTTCGAGACAGGGTTTCTCTGTAGCTTTGGAGCCTCCTGGAACTAGCTCTTATAGACCAGGCTGACCTCAAACTCACAGAGGTTCACCCACCTCTGCCTCCTGAGTGCTGGGATTAAAGGCATGTGCCACCACTGCCTGGCTAAAATCTTCCTTTTTATTTAGACAGAAAAGGGGAGATGATGTGGAATTCCCCTCTGTATGCTCTGAATACTGTTGTTTAATAAGGAAGGTGCTTTGAGCCTATAGCAGGGTAGAATAAAGTCAGGCTGGAAGATATATATATATATATATATATATATATATATATATATATATATATTATATATATATATATATATATAGAGAGAGAGAGAGAGAGAGTAGGCAGAGTCAGAGAGATGCAATGTAGCCACATGAGGAGAAATATGTCTGCATGCTGGTACCTGTAAACCATGAGCCTCATGGTAAAATAAAAAATAATAGAAATGGGTTAATTTAAGAGGTAAGAGCTGGCTAAAAATATGCTTAAGCTATTGGCCAAACAGAATTGCAATTAATATAGTTTCTGTGTGATTATTTCGGGTCTTGGTGGCTAGGAAACAAATGATCAGCCTCTAACCACACAAGTCGAATCTTTTCGGGTGTTATCCAGGTAGTAGGAGGGGTGAGAAGCTCCTTTGGATCTGTATAAAACATTGATCCCTTTTAGGAGAGTTCTATCTTCAATGGCTTCTAATAAAGGTCCTCACCCTCCTATTGTTACTTTGGGGTCAAGATCACAACATATGGGTAGGGAGGATGGGAACCACAAACAAAGTATAAAAGGTAGTCTTAGGGTATATACTCTACTCTTCTAGATCAAGCCAGTATCAGTCTTTAGCCTACCCTTCCTTCATCCAGCCTCTGTGGTATGAGCTCAACCTCACTCTAAAGTTCAGCATCCCCACAGCATGTAGGAACCTTAGACTCCCTCCCTAAGGCAAGGAGGTAGACACAGGCTCTCTTTCATTGCTTCCCGTACCCTGGAATACACTTAGTGTTACATGTTTGTTCTTCCCCGTGGGATGGAGAGGAGGTATGCTTTGTGGCAGACATCTCCAAGAGTTCTCAATGAAAATTTTCTTTTCTTTTTCCTTTTCTTAAATTTTATTTTATTTTATGAGGGGAGGGGAGAGGTTGCAAGGGCAAAGGGATAGGGAGATGAATGGGATTGAAATGCATGATGTAAAAGCCACAAAAAAACAAATTAAAGGTTAAAAAACCCCACCTTCTTATCCCTGCTTTAACTATCCAGATCTCCACGTAAAACAATGGATTACTAAAGGATAAAAGAGTTGTTTAACACACAAGTAGGTGTAAAAGAGAAAAGTGCATTCATTTCAAGTATAGATGTTACCTGTCTTTCCAAAGATTTCTATAAACAGAAAAAGCACGGCAATTTTGGTCACTTATGGAATATTTATAAAAATAGTCATGTGCTTGGCCCAAAATAATGTTCATAAATTGCAAGACATAAAGATTTCAGAAAGTGCTTTCTCTGCCTGCAATTCAATTAGGCTAGAAATCAACACTGGAATGTGCAAACACAGCAAAAGTAGACAAAAGATTGCTTCAAAATTAAAACTTGATTTTCAAAATATTCCCTGAATCAAAAAGGAAATAGAAGCACAATTTATTTAGGTGCTAACAAAAGGAGAGAGATTTATAGCAAAGCTTCTGGGAAGTGGAACCATGCATCTGTTTATTGTTTTATGAAAGAAAGAATGAAAACAAGGGAATCATCTTTCATTTCCAGTGTTGTAGTTGTCTAGGTATTTTTGAGCATATAGAATTGTCTTGAGATGGCAGGCTGGTGGTTTGAAAGAACATGGCCCCCTAAGGGAATGGCACTATTAGAAGGTGTGGCCTTGTTGGAGGAAGTGTGCAACTGTGGAGGCGGGTTTTGCGGTCTCATACATGCTCAAGCCATGTCCGGTGAGAGATCACTTCCTCCTGATGTAGCCAGCACCATATCTGCTTGCTTGCTGTCATGTCCCACCATGATGATAATGGACTAAACCTCTAAAAATGTAAGCCACCCCAATTAAATGTTTTCCTTTATAAGAGTTGCTGTGGTCATGATGTCTCTTCACAGCAATAGAAACTCTAACTAAGACAGTAGGTAAAGGGAAAGTTGATATACACAATAAAATGTGTCTTAAAATCTATTCTTTTTTTCTGTATTTGTAATATATCCTTTTATAACATACAGAAGGCAAATTTTAACTTCAAACTAGTATTTTTATGAGTATACTTTAAAACTCAATTAAATTTTTGGGATCTACATAGGGTAGAGAATTCAAGCCACACATTTATTGTATTTTATAAAAAGGAAAGACAAAGGTAGTAAGATGCAGCTATTATGAAAGATGAACCATTATACACATATTAAAGGGCTGCTTCCTAGCTCTGCACTGACAGTGGTACTGGAGGATTAGCCACTAACTTCTTTCTTTCTGAGACACTTTCATGTAACTCTGGCTGCCTCTGAGTTCACTATACAGTGGGGGGTGGATGACCTTGAACTTCTGATTCTCTTGCTGCTAACCTCCCAGGTCCTGGGAATGCACTACCCACGCCGACTTTCTTTTCAGGTGCTAGAGATAGTACTCGGGGCTTTGCACATTTTAGACATGCCCTCTCCCGACTGAGCGACATCCCCAGTCCTCTCCAGTTCACATAGTTTATGACACAACAGTAAGACACAGAAAACAAAACAAACCCAACAAGATCTTTGATCAGTCACTCATGTTCAAGCCCCTACCTGGGAAGAAAAAGAAGAATATCTGTACAAATACAATTTGTTGTCCGCGCCTCCACTCAGAAGCAGCCCTGTGTCTGTCCAGTCCACACTTAGAACTTTATCTTCATGAACAGTAGATCATAGAGAGGAGCCTTACAACTTATTGTATCCCGCAGTTCGATAATGTTATCTAGAGAGCCTGAAATAGCTGCTGCTGGTGGGTAGGAGGCCACTTCGCCGCTGTTACCCAGCTTGTATGTGAGGTGAGGGACAGTGACACCAAAGAACCATCTTTAGTTCGGGGATCCCATAGCCTAGTATGCCTACCTGTGCTTCCAAAGGCCAAATGTTTACAAAGGGGAGACTAGGAAATACAATTAAACATTTTATTTCCCGTCAAAGTTGACTTAAGGCCAACAGACTCAGCATCCCACACTCTAATTATGTGATCCCAGGATACGCTGCAGATTTCTCCAGCATCTGACCAAAGCACTGAGGAAATTGTTCCAGTGTGGCCAGAGAGGGTCACCAAGGGAGTCCTTGTTAGTCCCAATTGCTCTGCTTTCGCTTCTTTCTTGGCCGATTTGTGGATTCTTCCACTTCATCTGTAGCAACTGTAGACCAGCTCTTTAGTATCTCATCTATCCCAGGAGCCACTGCAAACTTTAGTTCCTAAGCTACAGACTGCTGTAGTCCACACTCACGACCCTGAGCTATAGATTGCTGTAGTCCACACTCATGACCCTGAGCTATAGATTGCTGTAGTCCACACTCCCACACGACCCTGAGCTATAGACTGCTGTAGTCCACACTCCCACATGACCTCTGCAGCAGCGTAGGGCTTTCCCTCTGTTCTCCGCATTCCATTCCTGTAAGAGAATCGTCTGGTCCACTGAGGCACTTGGTAGTAAATAGGACAAACTGTCTTTTTTCATCCAAGCCACATCTTTCGCGCCATCTCTATATCCCACAATCGTCACTATTGACTTCCCTTCCAAGGGCCAGACTGAGAGGTTTTCTCATAAGAACCAGACAGGACAGGATCCACTCTTTGTCCCTTCGGTTGAGCTTATCTAGTCATCATGCCTTGCTCTGGCTGGGGTGCGAGTATTTTTCCACATATTCTAGTTCCACAACCTCTTCCCACAAAAGGTTTTCCAGTTCCATGTGTTTGACCAAGGGTATTTGAAGAAACTGCTCTTGATAGGGAAATCGGACTCTACATGTTTGTGGAGCTCATGTTTGGTCTTCAGCAGTGTATTGACGATGTTACTAAGGTCAGCAACTTCAGAGAAGCGGGGATTGAGAAAGGAACTCCATCCACTGCATAGTTCTCCTTCTCGGTGTAGAAATGCGTCTGCAGTTGTGCCATGGTGGAAAGTACACACGAGACTTCGCCACAGAAATAAATGTATGCGTTGACAGTCAAGTAGCTCTAAATTAAACAAGCACACCGCAAGCGCAGTGAAAGGTAGGATCCTGCCATCTTCCTTCAGTTTCCTCAGACCTTTTGCGCAGGCCTTAACACCTATTTTTGAAGACATCAACAGGGCTATAAGATCATAAAGAATTACAAGATCAAATAGCTAAGTGAAATAAGGAACTCAAAACTTAGGGACATGCATTGGCCGTTAGCTTAATTAGATATTACAGTTGTTGAAGGGAGGGACAGAGTACGAAACCTGAGTTCTCCCCAGAGTGTGCAGGGAAGAGTTATCTCAGCTTCAGAGAGCCACATAATCTTAAGAGCTGGCTCTTGGGAGACAACTCAGTATGCATCTCAGGGTGATGATGAACTCTTGAGCATCCTTGCTTTATCTGGAGCGTACTGGGGCATGTGATTAAGACACTGGAAAGGAGAGAGTTAGGCCAGGTGACAAACTCCCATCACTGGGGAGGTTGAAGCAAGGTGGATTTTGAATTCAAGGCCAGCTTGGGATATATAGTGAGACCTTGTTTCAAAAACCAAAAATTAAAACAAAACAAACAAACCCCAAACATAACAAATAATAGAAGGTGTGTGCATTTTATTTTTTACAAAGTAACAAATACTTGATTTTCTTTGAAAGGAAGCTGTGTAAACTGAAGTATATTTTACATAAAATTGCACGGCTTTCTTAAGCCTTGTTAAATGCTAGTGTTTTAATTTGATTTTATGGTTCTTGGTGTGTGTTATGCTGTTATAAAAGCCTTGCATAGTTCTAATCAGGATTAAACGCCTGTGAAATGGTGTTTGCAAAAGGCAGCAGGTCATGAGCAAGCTGGGTTTGTTCCAGCAAAGGCATACCAGCTCAGGCAGTGGTAACTCAATTAGAGCGTTTCACCACCATAGCAAACACAAGAGCAAACTGTTGTTGAGATGAAAGTGGTAACTTGATAAAGTTAAATATCCACTAACAATCTTTTTGATTGTTTGTTTTGTCTGTTTGTTTTATTTTTTGAGATAGGATTTCTCTGTGTAACAGCCCTGGCTGTCCTGAATCTCATTCTGTAGGCCAGGCTGGCCTCAAACTCACAGAGATCCGCCTGCCTCTGCCTCCCAAGTGCTAGGATTAAAGGTGTGTGCCACCACTGCCTGGCTGTACTTACAAATTTTAAAAGTGTTCTTAGCAAAGTAAAAACAGAAGGTAGTGATCAAGTTTCACAATCTTGAAACTGAGAAGCTGAGGCAGGAAGATTGTGAGATTGAGGACAGTTTGGGCCACATGTACAGGTTTTATGTTCATGCATGTGTGTGACATATACATGTGTGTATATGTCATTTTCATTATACAAACATTTATGTGTAAAACATACTATCTTTCTTTTTTAAATGTTTATATTTTATTTTATGGGTAAGGGTCTTTTGCCTGCATGTATGTCTATGTACCATTTTCATGCCTAGCACTTGTAGAGGTCAGAAGAGGGGTTGGAGCCTCTGGAACTAGAGTTATGATGGTTGAGAGTCACCATGTGGTTGCAGGGAATTGAACCTGAATTCTCTGGAATAGTAGAAAGTGTTCTTAATCAATGCGCTATCTCTGCAGCCCTAATTTTTAAAATATATATAAGAATTCACATATGTTGCAATCATGTTCAGAAATTGCTACCTGCTATAGTGACAAACAATAAGAAAATTCTCCCAACAAATATACTGCTTAGTTTTGAGATAATAAAAATATTCACCCTTCAAATCAGGAATTAACCATAATCATTATCACTGTGTCTTAACTATCTATGAAATTATCAGAAAGCTTTCCAAAACTCCAAACTGCATAGAAACTGAGTACAATGGCCCTTATCTTTAACCCAAGAACTTGGGAGGTAGAAGCAGGAGAATCAGGAGTTCAAGTCCAACTTCAGCTACACAGCAAGTTCAAAGACAACTAGATTTCACCAGACCCTGTTTCAAAAAAACGGGAACCAAACAACAAGTTTTAAAAATCACACTAAAAAAAAGACCCATGCAAATATATTAAATTTTTTTTTTTTTGGTTTTTTTTGAGACAGGGTTTCTCTGTGGCTTTGGAGCCTGTCCTGGAACTAGCTCTGTAGACCAGGCTGGTCTCGAACTCACAAAGATCCGCCTGCCTCTGCCTCCCGAGTGCTGGGATTAAAGGCGTGCGCCACCATCGCCCGGCTAATATATTAAAATTAAGTTAAACAAATAAATGGATTTTGGAAAGATAGTCCTAAGTACCTTTGGTAGATGGACAACATACACAAAATGTTAGCAAGACAAACAACATGAGAACTTAATGAATGAGAAAGATGTCATTCCATATGAAGGGGAGAGGGTGTGCTCTTCAGTAAGTAATGCTGGGATGAATGGTTTACTGTTTCATAAAATATAAAGCTAAAACATGGCAAGAAAATCAAATGCAAAGGATCTAACCTATAAGTTAAAAATTAATAAAGCCACAAAAGCACTGATTAAAAAATTAAAGAATCATTTGCAAAAGATTCAAAAAGAGTAAAACAGGAGTAAAGATAAGATATGAAGTGTTCTACCCAGAAGAGGAGTCCTCTGACGAAAGTAAAGCTGGTCCAAACAGGAGAGTTCACCCATCAGTACGTCCAAGTTGTCAACTCTTCTGTTTACTTGTTTTTTTAAACTAGATGAAAGTAAGATCCCAAATGATGCTTACAGGAATCAAGCATACAGAGAAGGACAGAGATCCAAGGATACTCACAGCCCTGCTTGACCCTGTGAGGTTCACTTCATCAGCTATCAGCTCTTGCTATGAAAACAGCCACATAGTCTGTGGTCCTCCATCCTGGCATTTGTCGTCAAATGTTTCATGCACCAGACTGGATCCAAGCTTGGTCCCCCACTATGGCAGGTGGAGGTGATGGAGCTTAGAAGTAGGCTGGTCTGGAGGAAGCTAATTAGGTGTGACCCTTCATGTTCACAAAGGAATTCATGCTGTCTCAGGGGACTGGGTTCATTCATACAAAGAACGTCAACAAGTGGGGTTGCTTGTCTTGACTTGATCCCTTGTGGCCAATCTCAACACAGATGTCTCCCACACATTTCCATCATTGTGCTGCCTTCCACTGTGCGATCTTCACCAGACCCAAGCAGAAGTTGATGTCATGTTCTTGTTCTTCAGAACAATCGGTCAGACAGACATCTTTTTGTTACGCAAATTCAGTATTTTCTTAAAGCAACCAGACGGAATAAGGCACTCACTGTGCAGGGACTGTTTGATCTGGTTCGGGCGAGCCTGGCTTGTACAGCAGAACAAGTTTCTGAGGAGTCATTGTGTAGGTGCTGAGCCAGCCGAGAGGTGCCTTGCTCAGCAAGCACGGAGCCCTGGGGTTGGTCCCCAGCATACAAACATACGAAAGCCAATTACTCCTTTGTCCTGCCACTGCTCCATGAAACATAGCTGAGGCTGGACTTGAACTCCTGATCCTCCTGCCTCCATCCTCCAAGAGCTGGGATCCAGGCATGTGTACTGTCACCCCTGCTCCACCCTTGTTTTGGGTCTTACTCCATTTCACATGCTGTGCCTGCTCACAGATGTCTTTACTTCAGTCATGAGTACAGCTCATTACTATTCTTGACTCTGTGCAGTGGTACCTGTCACTACTTCTGAAAAACCCTCAGGCATCCTTTCCCACTCTTCCTAGACTCGCCTCCCCACAGGGTATGTAGACGTAGATGCACGTTTTATGAAGGAGTTTCCCTACGCACCTGCCGGAGCTTATCAAGGAAAACCATGAGTTCTTTATATATTTTGGAGATCAGACCTTTGTCTGTTGTGGGGTTGGTGAAGATCGTCTCCCAGTCAGTGGATTGCCTTTTTGTCTTAGTGACAGTATCCTTTGCTTTACAGAAGCTTCTCAGTTTCAGGAGGTCCCATTTATTCAATGTTGCCCTTAATGTCTGTGCTGCTGGGGTTATACATAGGAAGCGATCTCCTGTGCCCATGTGTTGTAGGGTACTTCCCATTTTCTCTTCTATCAGGTTCAGTGTGTTCAGATTGATATTGAGTTCTTTGATCCATTTGGACTTGAGTTTTGTGCATGGTGATAGATATGGGTCTATTTTCATTCTTCTACAGGTTGACATCCAATTGTGCCAGCACCATTTGTTGAAGATACTTTCTTTCTTCCATTGTATACTTTTAGCTCCTTTATCAAAAATGAGGTGTTCATAGGTTTGTGGGTTAAAATCCGGGTCTTCTATATGATGCCATTGGTCGACTTCTCTGTTTTTATGCCAGTACCACGCTGTTTTCAATACTGTGGCTCTGTAATAGAGTTTGAAGTCAGGGATGGTAATGCCTCCAGAAGTTCCTTTATTGTATAAGATTGTTTTGGCTATCCTGGATTTTTTGTTTTTCCATATAAAGTTGATTATTGTCCTCTCAAGATCTGTGAAGAATTTTGATGGGACCTTGATGGGGATTGCATTGAATCTATAAATTGCCTTTGGTAGAATTGCCATTTTTACTATGTTGATCCTCCCAATCCAAGAACAAGGGAGATCCTTCCATTTTCTGGTATCCTCTTCAATTTCTTTCTTCAATGCCTTAAAGTTCTTGTCAAATAGATCTTTCACTTCCTTGGTTAGAGTTACCCCAAGATATTTTATGCTGTTTGTGGCTATCGTGAAAGGTGATGATTGTCTTATTTCCCTCTCTGCTTCCATATCCTTTGTGTATAAGAGGGCGACTGATTTTTTGGAGTTGATCTTGTATCCTGCCACATTACTAAAGGCGTTTATCAGCTGTAGGAGTTCTTTGGTGGAGTTTTTGGGGTCGCTTATGTACACTATCATATCATCTGCAAATAATGCAAGTTTAACTTCTTCCTTTCCAATTCGAATCCCCTTTATCCCCTTATGTTGTCTTATTGCTATTGCTAAAACTTCAGGAACTATATTGAAGAGGTATGGAGAGAGTGGACAGCCTTGGCGTGTTCCTGATTTTAGTGGGATGGCTTTAAGTTTCTCTCCATTTAATTTGATATTAGCTGTCGGCTTGCTGTAGATAGCTTTAATTATATTTAGGTATGACCCTTGTATCCCTAATCTCTCCAAGACTTTTATCATAAAGGGATGTTGAATTTTGTCAAATGCTTTTTCAGCATCTAATGAAACGATCATATGGTTTTTTTCTTTCAGTTTATTTATATGATGGATTACATTGATAGATTTGCGTATGTTAAACCAGCCCTGCATCTCTGGGATGAAGCCTACTTGATCATAATGGATAATTTTTCTAATGTGTTCTTGGATTCGGTTTGCCAGTATTTTGTTGAGGATTTTTGCGTCAATGTTCATGAGTGAGATTGGCCTGTAATTCTCTTTCTTGGTTGAGTCTTTGTGTGGTTTTGGTATCAGAGTTACTGTAGCTTCATAAAAGGAATTTGGCAATGACTCTTCTGTTTCTATATTGTGAAATACATTAAGGAGTATAGGTATTAGGTCTTCTTGGAAGTTCTGGTAGAATTCTGCATTGAAACCATCTGGTCCTGGACTTTTTTTGGAAGGGAGGTTTTTGATAACAGCTTCTAATTCTTCACGACTAACAGGTCTATTTAGGTTGTTCACCTGGTCCTGGTTAACTTTGGTATATGGTATTTATCTAAAAAAGTGTCCATTTCTTTTACATTTTCCAGTTTTGTGGTATACAGGCTTTTGTAGTAAGATCTAATGATTCTCTGAATTTCCTCTGTGTCTGTGGTTATGTCCCCCTTTTCATTTCTGATCTTATTAATTTGCAAATTCTCTCTCTGCCGTTTGATTAGTTTAGATAGGAGTTTATCAATTTTGTTGATTTTCTCCAGGAACCAGCTTTTTGTTTCATTGATTCTTTCAACTGTTTTCTGTGTTTCTATTTTGTTGATTTCTGCCCTCAGTTTGGTTATTTCCAGTTTTCTACTCCTCCTAGGTGAGTCTGCTTCTTTTTTTCTAGAGCTTTCAGGTGGGCTGTTAAGTCTCCAACGTGTGCTTTCTCCGTTTTCTTTAAGTGGGCACTTAGTGCTATGAATTTTCCTCTCAGGACTGCTTTCATAGTGTCCCATAGGTTTGAGTATGTTGTTTCTTTATTTTCATTGAATTCAAGGAAGACTTTAATTTCTTTCTTTATTTCTTCCTTAATCCAGGTATGGTTCAGTAGTTGACTGTTCAGATTCCATGAGTTTGTAGGCTTTCTGGGGGTAGCATTGTTGCTGAATTCTAACTTTAATCCATGGTGATCTGATAAGATACAGGTGGTTACAGATATTTTTTTGTAACTGTGGATGTTTGCTTTGTTACTGAGTATGTGGTCAATTTTCGAGAAGGTTCCATGAGCTGCAGAGAAGAAGGTATATTCTTTCCTATTTGGGTGGAATATTCTATAGATGTCTGTTAAGTCTATTTGATTCATTACCTCCATTAATTCTCTTATTTCTCTGTTAGGTTTCTGTCTAATTGACCTGTCCATTGGTGAGAGAGGAGTGTTAAAGTCTCCTACTATTAATGTGTGCGGTTTGATGGCTGCCTTGAGTTTTAGCAATGTTTCTTTTACGTACGTGGGTGCTTTTATATTAGGGGCATAGATATTCAGGATTGAGACTTCATCCTGATGAATTGTTCCTGTTATGAGTAGAAAATGTCCCTCTCCATCTCTTCTGATTGATTTAAGTTTGAAGTCAACTTTGTTAGAAATTAGTATGGCCACACCTGCTTGTTTCTTAGGTCCATTTACTTGATAAGCCTTATCCCAACCCTTTACTCTGAGTAGGTGCCTGTCTTTGTGGTTGAGGTATGTTTCTTGTAAACAGTAGAATGTTGGATCCTGTTTTCGTATCCAATCTCTTAGTCTGTGCCTTTTTATAGGTGAGTTGAGTCCATTGACATTAAGTGATATTAATGACCAGTGGTTGTTAACTCTGGTCACTTTTTTAGTAGTAGATTTTGTGTGTTTCCCTTCTTTGAGTTGCGCTGGTGAAGGGTCTCTAGATGTCTGAGATATTGTGGTCATTGTTGGACTCCTTGGTTAGTGATTTTCCTTCTATTACTTTCTGTAAGGCTGGATTTGTGGCTAAATATTGTTTAAATTTGTTTTTATCCTGGAAAATTTTGTTTTCTCCATTTATAGTGAACGAAAGCTTAGCTGGGTATAGTAGTCTGGGCTTGCATCCATGGTCTCTTAGTTTCTGCAGTACATCTATCCAGGACCTTCTGGCTTTCATGGTTTCCATAGAGAAGTCAGGTGTAAGTCTGATAGGTTTACCTTTATAAGTAACTTGGCCTTTTTCCTTTGCTGCTCTTAATATTCTTTCTTTGTTCTGTATGTTTTGTGTTTTGATTATTATATGGCGAGGGGATGGTTTTTTTTTTTTTTTTGATCCAGCCTATTCGGTGTTCTGTATGCTTCTTGAACCTTCATAGGTATATCTTTCTTTAGGTTGGGAAAGTTTTCTTCTATAATTTTATTAAATATATTTTCTGGACCGTTGAGCTGCGCTTCTTCTCCTTCTTCTACTCCTATTATTCTTAGGTTTGGTCTTTTTATTGTGTCCCATATTTCCTGAATGTTTTGTGATGAGAGTTTGTTGGCCTTGCTGTTTTCTTTGATCAGCGTGTTTATTTTCTCTATGGTATCTTCAGAATCTGAGATTCTTTCTTCTATTTCTTGTATTCTGTTGGTTATGCTTGATTCTGTAGTCTCTATTCATTTACCTAGATTTTCCATGTCCAGCCGGCCTTCTGTTTGTGTTTTCTTCTTTGCCTCCATTTCAGTTTTCAAGTCTTGAACTGTTTCCATTATCTGTTTGATTGTTTTTCCTTGGTTTCCTAGGGTATCATTCACTGATTTACTTAATTCTTCAAACTTTCTGTTATACTTCTCATTCATTTCTATAAGGGCATTTTTTACATGCTGTTTAAGGGCGTCAATCACTTTCATAAAGTCAATTTTTTCTACTTCTTCATGATTAAGGTGTTCATGTCCTCCTGTTGTGAGGTCGCTGGGTTATGGTGGTTTCATATTGTTTTTCAGATTGTTGGGTGAATTCTTGCATTGGTGCCTGCCCAACTCTTCCTCCGAATGCTCTGCTATGGATCTTCTTTTACAGGATCAGGTCTCCTTGCCTACTGATGTACCTTCCCAGTGATGGCACTCCCCAGTGATGGCTCTCCTGGTGCTCCAGTGATGTCTCTCCTGGTGCCAATATCAGATCTCCGTGCCCAGTGATGGCTCTCCTTGTGCCAAGATTAGCTCTCTGTGTTGGTTGGGTGGTTCATAAACAAAGCGCCTACCTTGCTTGGTGCAGGCAGGCCAGAGTAACAAAGGGACTCCTGCCCGCCTGCTTGCCCTGAGGATTCACCCCCAGCACCCAGACAGGCTGAGCAGGGTGGTGTTATGTGCCCAAAGAGGGAAGGGGGCAGAAGGAAGAAGGATTCTGGGTGCAAGCTGGGTGGGATAGGAAGAGAGAGGCAGTATGCGGGGAGTAGAGTCTCTGCAGGGGGCCCAGGAAGTATAGGGGGGATGAGAAACTTCTGAGTTCCCTGTCCCGGGCTGCTGCCGCGGGTCACAAACTCACCCCAATGATGGCTCTCCTGGTGCCGAGATCAGATCTCCGTGATGGTTGGGTAGTTCTAAACAAAGCGCCTACCTTGCTTGGTGCAGGCAGGCCAGTGAAACAAAGGAACTCCCGCCTGCCTACTTGCCCTGAGGATTCGCCCCCAACGCCCAGACAGGCTGAGCTGGGTGGTGTTATGTGCCCAAAGAGGGAAGGGGGCAGAAGGAAGAAGGGTTCTGGATGCAAGCTGGGTGGGATAGGTGCTTGTTTGTTTCCAATATAGGGTTTCTTTGTGTAGTCCTGGCTGTCCTAGAACAAGCTCTATGGACCAGGCTGGCTTTGAACTCACAGAGATCTGCCTTCCTCTGCCTCCCAAGGGCTGAGATTAAAGGCGTCAGTCTCTGCCACCATCACCCAGTTAAAACTATTTTCTTACATAAATATTTTCATGTTATTTTTTATTGAATGGTTTAATTTGTATGTGTGTGTGCCCCCCTCTGTCTGTCTGTCTGTCTGTCTCTCTCTCTCTTTGTGTGTGTGTGTGTGTGTCTGTGTGTGTGTACATGTCTACAAGGGCACTTGCATGCACATGCCTGTGAAGGTTACAGAACAGCCTTGAGTGCAGGGGCCTTGTTTTTTTTGTTTGTTTGTTTTTTGTTTTTGTTTTTAATTTAATTTTTAGGGGCCTTGTTTTGAGGCAGGGTCTCTCTTTAACATGTATGTGTATGTGCATATATGATTTAGTGTGTGTGATCCCAGTGTTTCTGTGGTGAGAGGGGAGGTGGAGACACATGCCCTTTAAGTCATCTATAAATTCAGTTTGTGGTAGTTTGAAAAAAAAATGGCCCCCAAGGGGAGTGGCATTATTAGGAGGTGTGGTCTTGTTGGAGGAAGTGTGTCACTGTGAGGGTGGGTTTTGAGGTCTCTTTTGCTCAAGTTTTCCTCAGCGTGACTCTTAGTAGACTTCCTGTTGCCTACAAGATGTAGCACTCTCAGCTCCAGCACCGCATCTGCCTGCACACTACCATGCTCCCTGCCATGATGATAATGGACTGAACCTCTGAAACTGTAAGCCCCATTGAAATGTTTTCCTTTATAAGAGTTGCCGTGGTCATGGTCTCTTTTCACAGCAAGAGAAACCTAACTGAGACACAGCCCAACACATGACTGTAAATGTACTTAAGACATAACAGGGTGGTTTTTTTTTTTTTATATTTGTTTTGCAGTTTATTGTACAGTTCTCAGCCATGAACTTTGTAGTGGACACCATGTCAAGATGTCAAAAGCTTGCACAAGTCTGATGAAATTCAGGCTCTGTGTCCTAATTTCCTTTTCTGTTGCTGGAAAAATGCATGACAAAAGCAACTTGGAGAAGGAAGGGTTTAAGACCTCACAGGTTAGAGTTCATGGTCAAAGGAGGACAGGGTCAAGTTTCCAGCAGGAGACTGGGGCCAGGAAGGGAAGAGAACCGTGGAACAGCGTTGCTGCCTAGCTTGCTCATCTGAGTCCTGAGCCTGAGGAAACACTTCCCAGAAGACTTCATCAGCAATGCTGGTCTCGTATTAATTACAGATGAATCTTCAGCCCTGGCTAGGCAGCACCAGTTGTCCCAGGAAAGCAATGGTTTCGCTTACACAGATTTTAAATCCAAAATATCTGACAGTCAGTTCCTATAGAGACTTTGAGGGAGCCTCAGATTTCTCTCTGAAACCTCATAAACCGGGCCTCCATCATGGGCACTGCTGCAACATTATCTTCTACCCTCCCGTAAGAACAGTGTACTTGTAGCTCAAATCTCCAAATGCTTGCACACTTTGTGTAAGTGTACATGCTGGCTTACAAATTCTCAGGTGAAAACTTGTGTTCCTTTCCACTCAGTAGTAAGGTTTTAGGGAGAGGCTTCATAAGAGTGCACAGGAAAAAAAATATTTTTTGCCAACCTATCTTTGTGATGGATGGAGGGTCTCCACCCCCATGCTGGTGAGAGAGACCAGGCCCTAACTATGGGCAGGAAAGGAGGCATCCCCCACCGAGCTATACTTCAGTCATAGGGGTAATCCCTTTTTGTTTGTTTGTTTTTCCTGGCAAGAAAAACTCTGTAGCTGAGATTGAACTGGTATTTACCATGTAGACCAGGCTGCTCTCAAATCTGTAATCCTCCTGCCTCTGCCTCCTAAGGGCTGGGATTACAGGTGTACAGTGCCATGTCTGGCCAGGACTAATTTCTTTAGGCCTATAATTTATGTCTCTTTCCCTTCACAGTATTTTTGTCCCAATAATAATAAATATAATAATAATAATAATAATCTCCTAGATTGCTTTTTTTTTCAGGATAAACTCTTGAAGAATTTCCAGTTTCCCAGAGTTTGTGTTGGGCACACACAGCAGTGATAAGCTGCAGGAGATTTTGATGGAGGAGGGTCATCTTTCTATCTGTTGATTTCATTGGTTAATTAATAAAGAAACTGCTTGGCCCTTTAATAGGACAGAAAATTAGGTAGGCGGAGTAGACTGAACAGAATGCTAGGAGAAAGAAGCCGAGTCAGGCAGTCGCCATGATTCTCCCGCTGGACACAGACGCAGGTTAAGATCCTCCCTGGTAAGCCACCAGCTCGTGGTGCTACACAGATTATTAGAAATGGGTTAATCAAAGATGTGAGAATTAGCCAATAAGAGGCTGGAACTAATGGGCCAGGCAGTGTTTAAAAGAATACAGTTTCCATGTAATTATTTCGGGTAAAGCTAGCCGTGCAGGAGCCGGGTGGCGGGAAGCAGCCCGCCGCTCCCACTGCTACAGGATTTGTCTCACTTTTGCTGTTTCATCTCACTTCTTTGAAAATATTTTGGCTACCTGAACACTGCATACTATTATTAAAACTAGGGAATAAAGGCTTTTCAATTATTCTGAATGAAGCCATATAGAGGGTCAATTGCATAAGCAGAAAACATTGAGCTTCACTCGACACGTAGGGATCCCTAAAGTCACAAATTTATTAATAATAAAACTAAATGGTACACATGCCTGTAATTGCATCACTCAGGAGGTGGAGATGGGGGATCAGAAATTTGAGGTCACTCTGGATTACATGTGACCCTTGTCTCAATAAAACGGAACACCAAAATCTCAAGCATTTCTTGATTTCTAAAGAGCCAAAGAAGCTAAACAAGCTGTCAGCCTGCCCTTTGTATCATAATTCCTGGAGTGACATCATCTACTTACGTGATCTGTGACATCTAATCTAGGCACCAGTTGATGCGTTTGTTCAGAAGTGGTCTGAATAAAGACAAATGTCAAGTTACACAGACTTCTGATCTTCCTGTTTCCATTTCTTAAGGATGAGGACTGTAGGTGCTCATTAACCATACCTGGTTTATCGACTATAGGGGATTGAACCCAGGCCTTCCGGCACACCATGCAAGTACCAACTAGGACCCCCCCCCACCTCTACATGCCATCCTTCTATGAGACGCTTCAAGAAACAGAGGAGGACTTGACTTCAGGTGCAGTTGTTGGAGAAAGCAAGGATACATGGATGGAACGCAAGGCAGTAGGCACACCTCCACCTACTGAATCATTGCAGTGACTTGGATCCCCCAAAGCAGGGTCCATTTATTCAAATCCATGCTCTCCAAAGCCAAGATGGTTATTCCTGGAATGAAACTTGAAGATCATCTGCAGAGACTCAAACCGAGAAACATCAGGTCTGCAAATGCCAGGGTCCAGGCATTGCAAATCCTGGGGCGTTCACTTCTAATTCCATCTGGATGGCAGAGCACTGGTAGAATTCAGCCGGTTTCTCTTGATTCCATTAAAGTCTATAAGGAACAAATTTTCTATTTGATCTCAAAAAGAAATTGGAGACTTAGTTCGCTGAAAGTTATCTGACATCAAATATCAAGACCAACCATGAGAATTGCTAATTTACTGCACAGACCTTTGCACTCATCAGCTTTTGTCAGAGGAACAATTCTACATAAAAAGGGATCTACCAAACAGTTCCAAGGCCAGATTGTATGGCTGTCTTAAAAACACGGTTTTCATTTCCTTTCCTCCCTACTTCTGCTCTTCTTTTTCTTCTTTTTCTTTTTTGAGGCAGGGTCTTATGTAGCCCAGGCTAGCCTTGAACTCACTATGTAGTATAGGATGGCCTTAACATCCCAGTTCTCCTGCTTCTGCCTGCCTTGTGCTGGGATCTCGGGTGTGTCCCTGTTTATGGTTTATGCAGTGCTGGGGGTGAGACCCTTGGATTTCTACAGCCTAGACAAGCACTTTGTCATCTGTGGTGGTTTGAATAGGAATGGCCCCCATAGACTCATGTGTTTGGATGCTTGGCCATAGGGAGTGGCACTATTAGGAGGTGTGCCCTCTTTGGAGTAGGTGTGGTCTTGTTGGAGAAAGTGTGTCCCTGTGGGGGCAGACTTTGAAGTCTCATATGCTCTAGATAGGTCTAGTATGGCATTTGCTTCCACTGTCTGTGGGTCAAGATATAGAACTCTCAGTCACCTCTCCAGCGCCATGTCTGCCTGTGTGCCAACATTCTTCTCACCACGACATTAATGGCCTAAATCTCTGAAACTGTAAGCCAGCCCAATTAGATGCTCTCTTTTATAAGAGTTGTAGTGGTCCTGGTGTCTCTTCACAGCAATAAAACCCTAACTACAACTCCAACTGAGGCCCCACCCTAGTTCCCTCTCTGACTGTCTCCTCTTCTCATTGGTCCCCTCTCTGACTGTCTCCTCTTCTCATTAGTCCCCTCTCTGACTGTCTCCTCTTCTCATTGGTCCCCTCTCTGACTGTCTCCTCTTCTCATTGGTCCCCTCTCTGACTGTCTCCTCTTCTCATTGGTCCCCTCTCTGACTGTCTCCTCTTCTCATTGATCCCCTCTCTGTCTCTTCTTCTCATTGATCCCCTCTCTGACTGTCTCCTCTTCTCATTGGTCCCCTCTCTGACAGTCTCCTCTTCTCATTGGTCCCCTCTCTGACTGTCTTCTCTTCTCATTGGTCCCTTCTCTGACTGTCTCCTCTTCTCATTGGTACAGTTTTGTTTCTTCCCAGTGACCAGAGAAGTGACAGAGTTCCATACAGGTTGTAAAAGGACCACAAGTGTGCCACTGTTGGAAAAATTTTAGGAATAAATGGTTATTTAGGTGCTGTGCATCTAGGTTTCTTGATTTTCTTTGTCTCCTTTGAGACAAGTGTTCTCTCTGACTTCTTCTCTGTAGAGGTAAGGACAGAGGCTGAGCTGAGTTGTAGCCTGCTCTGTCAACCAAGACAGCAGAAGGGGAAGGCTTATCTAGTGACATGACTTGCAGCTCTGTCATGACGGTACCTCGGCTGGGGACAAATGAAGTTAGGTTCAACCTTTATAACTTCTTCCTTTTACCTTCAGATAACACATCTGGAAACTCATGATGATTCAACTCTAATAAACGCCCACAAAATTTACCAAAGGTATTTTTACTGGTTCAAGAAAATTTGAGTCACCTTTTTAACAAAGTTACAGATTAGGTGTGTGTATGTGTGTGTCTCTGTGTGTGTGTATGTGTTATAGTTTTTTCTGTGGTGGTATGAGGTGTGTGTGTGTGTGTTATAGTTTTTTCTGTGGTGGTATGAGGTGTCTGTATGTTATAGTTTTCATCTATGGTGGCATTAGGGGTATGTGTGTGTGCATGTGTGCATATGCTATAGTTTTCAGTTGTGATGGTATTAGGTGCATGTGTATTAAAGTTTTCGGGGGAGGTGGTATTAGGTGTGTGTGTGTATGCATGCATGTGCGTGTGTATGCTGTAGTTTTCAGCTGTAGTGGTATTAGGTGTGTGTCTGTGTGTGTATGTGTGTGCATGTGTGTGTGTGGTATAGTTTTCAGCTGTAGTGGTATTAGGTGTGTGTGTGTGTGTGCATGCGTGTGTGGTATAGTTTTCAGCTGTAGTGGTATTAGGTGTGTGTGTGTGTGCATGTGTGTGTGGTATAGTTTTCAGCTGTAGTGGTATTAGGTGTGTGTCTCTGTGTGTGTGTGTGTGCATGTGTGTGTGGTATAGTTTACAGCTGTAGTGGTATTAGGTGTGTGTCTCTGTGTGTGTGTGTGCATGTGTGTGTGGTATAGTTTTCAGCTGTAGTGGTATTAGGTGTGTGTCTGTGTGTGTATGTGTGTGCATGTGTGTGTGGTATAGTTTTCAGCTGTAGTGGTATTAGGTGTGAGTCTGTGTGTGTATGTGTGTGCATGTGTGTGTGGTATAGTTTTCAGCTGTAGTGGTATTAGGTGTGCTGCAATCTTAGACATAAAAGCAGTTACTGTACTGACTTAGGGATAGCAGCTGACCCCAAAGGGTCAAGGCAGAGGTCTGTGTTTTGCCTATTGCAGGTCCACAGTGTCAAAGTGGATGCTGCATGCTGGGTGCTCTGTCCTAGTTTTCACTCCGATAAAGCCCTGTGTGCTAGATTCTTCATTACTGCAGTGAAATACCCGATACGGACCATGTAAGGTAGGCTCACTGTTTCTGGCATTTCAGTCCGTGTTCCTGGCTCTCTTAACTCAGTTGGGGAAGGCAGCACTCTGTGGCAACAGGAACGCACACAGGAGCTGCTCACTTCAGAACAGATGGGAAGGAGTTTAGGGCCACGTATAACTTCAACAGCTCTGTCCAGTTAAGCTCCAACTTCTAAAATTTCCATCTCCCAGAACAGTGCTATGAGTTGGGAATCAAGTATTTGATCCAAGAGCTCACAGGTCACATTCATAGCCAAATCATGTTGCACCATCTGGCTGGTGTTGGTTTCTGTGGCAGATAACCTGCACACACCAGTTCTTAAATGCTTCTGCTAAAAAGAAACATATACTTCACCCACGTTTGATTACCCAGACATATTTTCCATTCTTCAGGATGGCCTGGACCTGGAAACAGAAGAGATCTAAATACCAATGAGCAGCAGTAATACCTAATGTGATGATTCACTCATTCATTCATTCATTCATTCATCCATTCATCCACTTATTTTCACATGTATGTGGGTGTCAATAGGAGGCAGAGGCTGATGTCAAGTGTCTTCCATAATCACCTCACTTTGTATATTGCAGGGGTCACCACTTGAACCCAGAGCTCACTGACTCTGCTAGTCCAGCTATCCAACTTGCTCTGAGGATCCCCTGTGAGGCAATATTATACAGGCTCTACATTGCAAACTGTGTCTCAATTATTCCCACACCTCCACATTGGTCCGAGAGACAATTTATGTTGGGGCTGGATCCCAACAATTCCCTGCCTCCGAATACTGGATTCACAGGGAGGTCATTATACCCACCCAGCTGGGGATCCAAACTTCCATCTTCATGGTTGTTTGGCAGGGACTTTTCCCACTAAGCCATCTCCCATCCCCTGTTTTCCATTAGGCCTTTCACCGTTTTTGAAGCATTGGCACATCCTAAGGAAGTCATTGCTCTATCCTCCACCCACAGGACCTGCTTCAGTGTACACAGCCTGTGCACAGGGCCCCGCCACTAGGGCTCAGTGCTTTGAACTTTGAATAATCATATCTTTGACTTGTACTCTGAAAGGGAAGGCCAATGGGACAATGAAGCTGTGCGTGGGCCGAGGAGAAACTGCCCACACGCTTGCCCTCTCCTCTCACCTGCCACGTTGGCATACACAGAACCACTTCATCACAGAATCCAAGTGCACCTGCAGTACCTGGGCACTCAGCAAGAAAGCAAGTACAGGGTAAATGTGGTATTTTTACTGCTAGACCCAGTGGAACCTGTTCCTGCCTTCAACACAGAAAGAAGATGATGGAGGAAGGTCATTGGTTAAATAATAAAGAAACTGCCTAGGCTCATTTATAGGCCAGCCCTTAGGTGGGTGGAGTAAACAGGCAGGATGCTGGGAGAAAGAAGCCGAGTAAGGAGTCGCCATGATTCTCCCACTCCAGACAGACGCAGGTTAAGATCCTCCCTGGTAAGCCAGCTCGTGGGGCTACACAGAATATTAGAAATGGGTTAGATCAATATGTAAGAGCTAGCCAATAAGAGGCCGGAACTAATGGGCCAGGCAGTGTTTAAAAGAATACAGTTTCCGTGTAATTATTTTGGGGCATAAGCTAGCCATGCGGGCGGCCAGGTGCCGGGGACGCAGCCCGGCCGCTCATATTACAACAAGAAGATAACGACTATCTCCAACACAGTCAAGGGATACTATGGCCAAGGGATACTATGGCGTCTTTTCTTTCTAAATTAAAAAAAATAAAACCTTTATGTACATATTTGTTTGTGGTGGGGGGCGGGTGGTTTGGGGTGGAGTGGGGGAGTCTGTGTTATGGGCATGTATGAAGATCAGAGGACAACTTGCAAGAGTTGAATGTCCACCTTCTATCAGGTGAGTCCCAGGAATCAAATTCAGGCCATCTGGCTTGCAGCAGCCTTTGCCCAACAAGCCAGCTCTTTCCTATGTTAGCCAGGTATGCTGGAGAGAGACTAAAGGTAGCCACCTTCCCTTTTCTGTGAGTCCTTTCTTATGTGGGGTCTGACTCCATAAGTCAAGATTTGAGATAAAAGCACTGGAGGTTTTGGGTCTTCTTCTTCTTCTTCTTCTTCTTCTTCTTCTTCTTCTTCTTCTTCTTCTTCTTCTTCTTCTTCTTCTTCTTCTTCTTCTTCTTCGTGATTCTGCATGAGTTAGTGTTTGCATCTGAAGCTGATGTTGCACAACAGAAAGATGAAGGCGTGAAATTTTGCTTCCTCTTTACTTCAAATGCCATTAAATAGCAAATGGGAACACTGCGACAAATTCAAAGACAGGAGATGGAAGAGTCATTCTTGAGTGACTTTTTGGTTCATTCTGCTTTCTGTTTCATTGATTTGTGTATGTGCACTACATGCAGAGTTTTGCTTTCTGTTTCATTGATTTGTGTATTGCACGTGTATGCACCACATGTGGAGTTTTGCTTTCTCTTTCACTGATTTGTGTATTGCACGTGTGTGCACCACATGTGAAGGTGAAAAGACAGTTTGCAAACATTCAGTCCTCTCTTTCCTTCTGCCATCTGAGTTCTAAGATCAAACTCAGGGTGTCAGTCTTGACAGCATTCACCTTTACTCCTAAGCATTCTTGATGATGTGTCTCCTCCCTCCTTTTCTAAAGACAGAGTCTTATATAGCCCAGGTTGGTCCTGAACTTATTATGGAGCTCTTCCTGCCTCTGCCTTCCAAGAACTGGATTACAGCTATACACCACCAAGTATGGGTCTATGTTTTAGGACTTCTTCTTCTTCTTCTTCTTCTTCTTCTTCTTCTTCTTCTTCTTCTTCTTCTTCTTCTTCTTCTTCTTCTTCTTCTTCTTCTCCTTCTCCTTCTCCTTCTCCTTCTCCTCCTCCTCCTCCTCCTCCTCCTCTTCCTCCTCTTCCTCTTCTTCCTCCTCTTCCTCCTCCTCCTTTTTTTTGAGAAAGAGCCCTAGCTGACCTATTAGAGCAAACTGGCCTTGAATTTGATGTAATCCTCCTTCCTCTGCATCCTAAGCCGTAATCATAGTGCATGCTACCATTCACTTTCATTTTATGATGGGTTCTGCCCAGTTCACATTTGCAGGCATGCACTGTAAAAGACTTGTTCGAGGCATAAAATGTGAGCTCTGAGGGACCTCATAGGTCATCTAACCCAACACATTTCCAAATCCCCTTTCCTGCCTTATGATGTCTTTGTCTGGGTGAAAGTCTCAAATATAAAACTGATCAAAGCTAACCGCTTTGGGTTGGAGGAGGGGGAACCCTATCCACCTAACCCCTCCCTCCCCACGAATCTGCGGCTTTGAGGATAGGATGGGAGAGTCTCTGTTTAAATGCCAAGGGTTGACAGACTGTTAGATTGATGTCAGGGAGAATCCGAGAGTCCGGAGATGGCTCTGTACCCGGCAGCCTCAGGATGAAGGAAGGTCCCTGGCAGTCACACTAGCAGGGCTCAGTTCCTTTCACTTTACCCCTCAAAAGATCCCTTTGACAAAAGCAAATGAGTAAATAGAAAACCTCTCCTACAGGTTTAGTAGAATGATCAAAATTACTATTACCCAGGTACTTTGCAGCTGCAATATCCTCTCTTAACGTTGAGGTCACGAGTTAGTGTCCAAACTCTTGCTGTGTGTAGCATCACACGCCTTTAATCCTCACGAGGTAGAGGCGGTGGATCTCTCTGAGTTCAAGGTCAACCTGGTCTACAGAGCAAGTTCCAGGACAGCAGAGAAACCCTGTCTCGAAAAACCAAAGCAAAAATGCAAACTCTGGGCCCTAGAGTTTGTTTTTCTTCCCTATCATAAAATAGGGTTCTGATCCTGCCTGACCGTGGACCTGCAGGTCAGGGACAGTCACATGGAAGACCTCTGGCTGGAAAGTGGCCTGGAGGTTCATCGGCTTAGCTTCTATACCAGGACCCTTGTACCCAGTGCGGAGAACTTGGTGCCTCCCTAAGGGCACTACATTTCACCCCTCTGGGATTCTGGCCTTGTTCCCTTCTCAAGGTCAGCTAGCACCCAGCCCTCTCTGTTCTTCTATCTGCTCTTTGATCCCTAGATTTATTTAACTCCAGAAGAAACCACTCCTCACTCTCCTGGACTCATTACCATGAAAGGGACTTTGCAAGTCAATTCATTAGGAATGTTGCAGCAGCCTGGGGAGCTCTGGTCTGAGCTGCTCCTGCTTTCCAACCACCCCCAACCCCTTCCTTCCTGGACAGCTTCCCCTCAGCTTTCCTCTCTGAGAAATCCTGTTCCAAGGCAATCCTCTGCCTCCTGCCTACTCTTGCCCTTTGCTCCTAAGGGTGGTTTTCTTTTTGTAACAACACAATGGACTTCGATGGCGTTCCAGAAGGACTAGAAGTAAGTTAACACTTATGCCACCATCAGGGTTTTCTGAGCTAGATGTTGTTCAGGGCCAGAGCACTTGTCAATAGCAGGACTGAGGACTGGGTTTAATCTTTAGTATTTTTTTCTGACTTTTCTTGGCTCTTGATAAGCTAACTTGGGAGCTAGGGTGCCCAGTGGCCAGCAATCACTAGTTAGTGTTAAATGTCATCTCAATACAGCCTACAGCCGTGGTTCTCAGCCTGTGCCACAGCCCCCTTTGGGGGGAGGAGTGTCAAACAAACCTTTCACAGGGGGCACATACCAAATACCCTGCGTATCTTATTTACATTATGATCATAACAGTAGTAAAATTACAGTTACGAAGTAGCAACAAAAATAATTTTACAGTTGGGTGTCACCACAACATGAGGAACTGTATTAAAGGGCTGCAGAATTAAGAAGGTTGAGGTCCGCTGATCTAGAGTCATTTGAGAAGTCTCAGCTGAGGAATTGCCAAGATTGGATTGGTCTGTGGCACAGATATAGCGTATTGTTTTGGTTGTTAATTGATACAGGAGAATCCAGCCCACTGTGGGCAACACGATCCCATCGGCAGGTAGCTCTGGGCTGCTATATGAAAGCTAGCTAAGCCTAAGCCTGCCCCCTGCAGCCCTCCTCCACGGTTTCTGTTCAAACTCTTGCTTGAAGCCGATGAATTATGATCCGGAAGTGTGAGACAAACCCTTTCCTCCCCTAAGTTGCTTTGGATCAGCACATTTTATTACGGCAACAGAATGGAACTAGAGCAGTCGCCAAAGCCAACTCAAGCCAGCGACTTTGAGTTTGTTGTCCCACAGCCAAGAAGAACAAGAAACGAAAATATAGATTTATTAAGGAAAAGTGAGAAAGAACTTCCAAGAGTGGGAACAGTCCCAAGGGAGAAATACCAACACGCCGCCTGCCCAATGGCCTTTTATGGGTTTTCTGACAGGGCTCTGATGGAGACTAGGGTAATATCTGTTGGAATTCATCATTTTTGAGTGTATCACAGACCCAGCCAATAGAGAGCCCATGTACTCTATACAAGTTCCCTCAGCCCAATAGGACAAGAATCTTGTATTACTCATCCAGCCAGAGTAGTGGTGACGTGTGTGTCATGTGACTAGTGATCTACTGCAGACCCTACTCTTACAGCCTAATAGAGCTGACTCCTGTCTCAGGCTTCAGGACTTTCGCGGGCCATCCTCTGTCCATACGGCGTGCCTGCGTGTGTGAGTTCAGAAGAGAACACCAGAAAGTTGAAGAGTGTTATATAAGGGCAAACCTGTTTATAGAAAGCCGGCAAAATGATTAAATGTTTAATTGTCTTTGCATTTTAGATACTATCTTCAAATTACTTCTCCCTTTCATGTGTTTAATTCTGTTGTTCTTATTGGCTTAAATTCAATAAACATTAGATTGGATCAAACAACGTTTGTATGGCTTTTCACTTTCTGAAAATTTCTATCTTTTTCATTATAGTGAGTTTAAGATCTTTGTTTTTTGTTTCTCCCCCCCCCCCCACATAGAAAACAGAATATCTTTTCCCCTGGAGTGAGTCGTAGAAACCAGAACCACCTGGTCCACACTCTCCCCTTCCCCTTTGTCCCTGAAGACCCTCATTCCAGAGGGGTCCTGCCCCAGGCCTGGGAGGAAAGAATGCTAAACAGAATCCAGGCAGAAAGGTCCTGCTGGTCCCCACCCAGTCTGTGGCCACGACACTAGTGTCTTCGTTAATCACTTTGACCTGTTCATTCTTCAACAAATCCAAGCCTCAAATTTCTCTGACTCTTCAGGTTTCCATTTCTGAGGTCCCTATGTCTTACGCTACTTGCAGGCTCCATGCCTCTCACTAACTTGACTCTGATTAAAGGACTTCATCATGGGTTAGGTGTGGAATCAGTCACACCTCTGCTCTGACTGAGTGTGAGAAGGCAGCCAGGTGTCTCCTTCATCCAGGCTTTTGTTCTCTTCCCTTTCAACACACACACACTTACACACTCAGACACATTCAGACACATAGACACGTACATATAGACACACACGCACAGACATAAAGACCCAGACACACACACAGACACATAGGCACAAACACATAGACACACACACACCTAGATACACACATACACATACAGACACACAGACACACACACTGGCACACACATAGACACACAGACACAAATACACACTCACCCCCAGACACAGACACACACATGCACAGTCACAAACACACACGCAGACATACATGTAGACACACACATGCATGCACAGACACAGACACACACACATGCACAGACACAGATACCCACAGATGCACATGCAGACATACATACACACACGCATATACACACAGACACACACACACAGACACAGACATGCACAGACACAAACACACTTGCAAAGACACAGACACATACTAACACCTACATACACATACACATATACAAACACATACATACAGACACACACAGACACACACACACACACAGACACATACTGGATCCTCTGTGATAAAGAATTCAGCAAAGACTGATTGACAGATTAAAACTAGTTTGGGGAGAGGTTGGAATGCTGTAAATTCCTAGTTTAATTATACTTTATCTTAGGCTAGCTTTAGCCCTCTCAATATGCCTAGCCCACCTCTTTATCAGATCTACTATCCTGTGAATAATGGGTAAAAATCTTTAGGAATTAGTATCTTAGCAGACACTTAGCTTCCATCAACCCTGAAGCTAAGAATGTCATCAAATAGCACCTGAAGCCTATAGCAGTCTGTGTCTGGCTGTGTGTCTGTGTCTGTGTGTGTGTGTCTGTGTCTGTGCGTGTGTGTGTCTGGCTGTGTGTGTGTGTGTATGGGTGTGTGTCTGTGTCTGTGCATGTGTCTGGCTGTGTGTCCGTGTATGTGTGTGTGTCTGTGTCTGTACATGTATGTGTGTGTGTGTCTGGCTGTGTGTCTGTGTATGTGTGTGTGTCTGGCTGTGTGTCTGTGTCTATGCATGTATGTGTGTGTGTGTCTGGCTGTGTGTCTGTGTATGTGTGTGTGTCTGGGTGTGTGTCTGTGTCTGCTATACGTTGCCTCTCTGATGTTACCAACAGTGTATTCTCTAAGAGTCTTGACTGATAACGCTCTTAATTCTGCTACTATAAGGCTCCATAAAACTGCCTCTCTGTGGGACCAAGAAGCCTACAGTAACCTCCTGGGAATGGACAGGGTTAGGTTACTGCAAAGCAGTTGTAGGGAGAGTGAAGGTGATAAGAAACAGAGGCTTGGTCTGACCTTAGGCAGGACCATGTTTATTCACAGCACGGAGACATCTTGTCAGCAATGTGTGCAGATGGCCCAAATGTCTAAGAAGATGGAATGTGGTTTATGATAGCGGTGGAGATGAGTGCAAATGGTTTCCATAGTTTGCAAAGGAAGTAGAGAAATATAACCTTCCATGGAGAGCCCTCCCCTCCCCTCCCTCCCTCCCTCTGTCCCTCCCTCTCTCCCTCTCTCCCTCCCTCCCTCCCTCCCTCCCTCCCCACTTCATTAATTGTCTGTAGTTTTTCATCTAGGATAGGTCCCTGTGAGATTTGCTTCCCCTATTCATTTTGGCATGTCAGCTGGTGTCATTATGAAGGTCTTGTTTAGGTCACCATATTGTTGCTATTTCACGGGTGCAGCTTCCCTCTCATACACGGAAGATAGAGTGTCACAGTAGATATCCTGGTTCTCTGAATCTTTCAAATCTTTCTGCCCCTTCTATGATATTCCCTCATATTTTCATGGGTCATTTTTGTTTGTTTTGTTGTGACTGGGTTTAATTAGGGCTGCTTGTGTGAGTGTGGGTATGGGGCAATATTTTATGGAGCATGAACAAGCAATTCTTTATTTGTGTGTGTGTGTATGCATCTATGTGTGTCTATGTCTAAGTGTGTATGTGTACATGTGAATGTGTGCATGTATTTGTGTATGTGTCCATATGTGTATATGGGTGTGGGTGTGTGTATATATGGGGGGGGTGCGTCAGAGATCCTTCAGGAGTTGGCTCTCTCCTTCCACTTTGTGGGTCCCAGAAATCAAACTCAGGAAGTCAGGCTTGGTGGTAATTGCCATTACCCGCTGAGCCATTTCCAGTCCATGAATAGGCAACTTAACATTGAAGAAATGTTACCCTCCTTCGGCAACTGTAAAACTGTCAATAGCTCCTTGTCCAGGAGGGGCAGAGCCTTCTAAGCCTCCCCTACCATAATGGACTACTTACTGACGGCCCTGTCTTGTGCAGGTCTTGTGGAACTAACCATAGCTATTCAGGGTTTCTGAGTTTCTGAATGCAATGCTGTCATGTCCAGAACGTGGCATTTCACAGAACGTCTCCCCTTGCCTTTTGCGTCCTTTCTCCACCTATCTCTCGGCTTTTGGGTTAGATTCTCTCTACATAGTCCTTACTGGCCTGGAATTCATTGTGCAGACCATGCTGGCCTCGAACTTTGGGGTGATTCTTCTGGCCTCTGATGGTTGGGGTTGTAGGCATGACACCGAGTCTGGTTGAGTTTTGGGTTTAAGTAGAACTGAAGGGTCAGCATCCCTCGGGGACCCTGTCCTACAGTCTCACCCATCATTCTCTCCGCTTGGCTCTGCAAGGTGGGCCTAAGAAGTTCTTATTGCTGGAGCTAATCCCTGGGGATGTTGGCTTCTCCAGCATGTAGCCTCACCCTCATAGATAAAATGATGCCAAGCAGTCTTCTAGGCTCTTTACAAGTCGTTTGTCATTGTAGGTCACTGTCTTTCAGAACTTTAGAAGTGGGCCAGCAAGTTGGCTCAGCAGGTCACCCAGCCTGGAGACCTGAGTTCAGTCCCTAAACCCCACACTGTGGGATTAGAGAACTGACAGCTGCCATTTGACTCTTGAATTACACTGACAAACTGTGGCGGTGTGAATGAGAATGTCTCACAGAGGATCAGGTATTGGAATGCTTGGTCCCCGGATTATAGCACTGTTTGACGAGGTTTAGGTGGTGTAACCTTGGGGCATTTCCCTGAGCCCTCAGCTTCTGCTCCCTTGCCATGCCGGCTGCCTTGTCTCAACTCTATCATCACAGACGCTAACTCTGGAACCTTAAGTCCAAGTAAACGCTTTCTTCTGTAAGGTGCCTTAGTCATGGTGTTTTATCACAAAAACAGAAAATGCTCCTCTCTCCCTTTCCCCCTTCCTTTCTTTTACACATACACACACACACACACACACACACGAGCGAGAGAGAGAGAGAATGATTTTAAAAAGTAAAAAGAACCCAGAAGGCAAATCCATTCATACAAATGAGCAAATCCACATTTTACTAACGAGGAACCGAGGAACCAAGCCTTGGAAACACCGATCCCTCCTTTTTCCTTGTTGAACAGCTTCAGTGCGGAAGCAGGATTTAAACCCAGAGCCTGCCCTCTGACCAATCTCTTTACCACAAGAATTGTCACCCTGTTTATTTTCCTTTAGTTCCCACTTCCTCCCAGTTTTAAAAGTTATTCTTATGTTCTTTAATTCTGTGCTGTATTTGTATCTGTGCACATCTGTGCAAGTAGCCGTGTAAGCCAGAAGTGTTAGCTCTCCTTGGCCGTGAGCCATTCACCATTGGTAATGGGAACCAAACTCTGGTCCTCTCAAGAGCAGCAAGTGCTCCTGCCTGCTGCACCATCTCCAGTGCAGAAAGGGGATGAGAGGAATCAGGGCCCACATGACTCAGTCTCTACCTGTGACTAAGGATTTGCCTTCTACTTTGTTGTCTCACTGGCACCCAAGGGGCATTTCTCCCCCTGAAGCCACAGAGAAGCAGAACCTCCCATCAGTTGGCTAAAGTGGGGAAATTAAGATTGGAACGTAGGGCGGCTGGAGAGATGTCTCAGTGACTAAGACCAATGGCTGCTCTTCCAGAGGACTCGGGTTCAGTTCCCAGCACCCACATGGCAGCTCACACCTGTCTGTAGCTCCAGTTCCCAGGCTTCTGACACCCTCACACACACACACATGCAGGCAAAACACCAATGCCTATAAAATAAAAATAAATGATATATTAAAAATAATTGGAATGTAGGCTAAATATGGAAAAGTGTTCTGCTTCCACACTGAAAAGCAGGGAGAAGGGAGATTCTCAGAGATGTGGAGGAACACCCCTAGAGCCATCATATGGAGGAGACTTAGTGCCAGGCTCTAGCACCAAGCTCCTGATTCATCGGCTCTGGCTGTGTCCTCGTCACAGCCTACGACAGACATGCACACCTGTGTGGAATGGGACTGTTTCGAGTTCCTGATTCGTCAACTTTAACTGAGCCACCTGCACCCAACAGACCTTGTCACAGCATACGACAGACATGCACACCTGTGTGGGACTGGATTGTGTCGAGAGAAGCTCTGGCTCTTTACCCAGGGAAGCATTAACATAACCAGGTAATAATGTACCCGAGGGAAGGCAGTGGTAGACAGAGGCAAAAGAAACAGTAAAAGCATGTGATTGCTATTACCAAAGCTACACCTGAAAGGAAAATACACTAGGAGACCAGGCAAGGTCCAACTTAACTTTTTCTCAAGGAGAAATAAAGAAAACAAAACATGGCTCTCTTGGCAAGCTAAAGGACAAAGGAAGGTGGAAATAAAAGAATTTCCAAAGGCTGAGGACTGTTGAAACCAATGGGAATTCTACTGGCTACTGAATGAAAGAAGAAAGAAAAAAGGAAGGACATGATCATTCCTAGGAATGGTGAGGAAAAAGTTTATTGTAGATAAGAGGGAGAGCATAGCCAGAGGCAGGGACATCTGGGAAAGTCCAGAGTGAGCATGACCAGACTGAGGTGGACCATGTGTTTAGGGGTGGGGAGCAGCTGTCAACCAAGAGGGACAGTCTGGGCTATGAGACTGGCATAACCAAAATGGCTGGATCATATAGGAAAGGACACTCCAGCCCCTGGGCTGGAGAAACTCAGGGTAGGGGCGGGGTATGCCAGATAGAAGGGCCCTGTAACAGGTAAGTAAGCATTACAGCTTAGATAGAAAAGTATCCTGGCAGCCAGGAGCCAAGGAATAGCACAAACACACTGCACAGCAAACCTCACACAAGAGATTTATTGGGAGGGGAAAAAACAAGAGGGTGGCTGCCTCTGCTCCAGGGAGGAACAGCAGGGAACTGAATAGGACACAGGGCTTACACAGAGTTTCTTGGGAGCAGAGCTTCCAAGGGTGAAGATTTCCAGGGTAGGGATTCGTGGGATTTCATGAATAGAGATTGGATTTTTTTACTCTGTAGGGTGAGGTAGGCGGGCTGAGTCCAACTAGAATGTTACGTGGGTAGAACCTGGCAGTTTGAGGTTCTTGGGGGGTGGCTGGTCACTTGCTAGGAGGCTGGGGGTGCTTATAGTAGAGACAGAGAGATGTTGGAATAGCCTGGTGCTAGGGGCTGCTTTGACATGTCTCAGGTTTGAGACCTAACAGCTAAGAAGTACCTAGAGACTCCAGAAAGTGGGCCCTGCACCTTGTCTGGGCAGCACAGTGGAGTTGTCAAGGCACAGCTGAGAGAGCCCAAGAATGTGAGTGGGGGAGACCTGGTCTCACCTCTCATCAGCCATATAGCAACATGGGCAGGAGAGAGCTATCCCCCCGCCCACTGTCAAATGCTTTACTCAGAAATTAATGGCTTGATGTTTCAAGTACTGAAGCAAGTAACTGTTCCAGTTGTTCTTTTGTGTTATATTAAAGCAGTCTTTTTGCCTTCTCCCCCCTCTTGTATTGGGGTATAGAAATGTATGAAAAATAAACACAGGCGAACTCAGGATTCAGCATTCAGTATCTGCTGAGTTGCCCTCCTGGTTCTATCTTATGTCTGTGTTTCTTTCTTATCTCTGTTCCTCCTACCTGACATTTCTAATCCTCACACCCCTACCCTGGAATGTACGAACCTGTCGTGGCTGAACCATAGCAAAAGTCACCCCCTAAAAAGTGGGCTTATGATATATGGGGCCCAGAGGTGCACATGATGGGCATCGCACATAAATGAGACAGCACAGGTGTCAAAGTAAAAGGTTAACGATCGAATACGTATAGATGATTAATGTGGAAAGGTGGTGATGAAAATCGGGGGGAGTAAAATGGTAAGTAGTTGTAAATATGGGGCAAGGAAATAGTATTTAACTGTCTGTACATTTGCTTGGATATGTTTTGATAGCCAGAGGAGCTGGAGGGAGCTGAGGGCCTGTTCCCCAGCAATGGTCTGTATTACCACTGAGTTTGTGGCCGTCGTGTGCACATGCTGTAGTCAGCTGACTGAATCTGTCCCACACCATGCCAGAGAGCCAGAAAAGGCAGGGGACAGAAAAGTTTGGAAGGCCATGCCTCCCACAGCCAGTGCCCAGAGCTGGTCAACAGAAAATGGGTTGAAGTCATGTGGCCTGATAGAGGAATTCTTCTAATTGTATGATTACAAGATTTAAAATAAAAAAGCAGGGATAGTAAAAATGGCATGGCTATACCCACCTAAGCTTGTAAACACAGTGGTCTCAGAGATGCTGCAATGGGAACCTGAGCTACAGCTAAAGATTGGCCAGCTAGTTCCAGTCTGTGGTGTGACCGCTGACCTTGACCTGTACCCCACCCAGGCACAACAGCAATGAGGGACTTCCCCACCTGATCCCAGGTCCGTGGTGGACAGCCAAGCTGCAAAAAACATAGCCAGTTGCCTTAGCCTGGCAGACAGTTGGGGTGGCAGCACAGCTCTGCCCAGCCCAGACAGGTGTCTGTGAAAATGTGAATTAGCTAGGCAGATTCACAACTTGGATTAGAAAGATAGCTTACAAACTTTAAATACAATATCCAATAGTTATGGTCCCGTTTATTGCTGCTTTCAGAGGATCATGAGTCCCTCAGTGAAACTGTTTAGGGAAATAATAATCTGAATTCCACCAGAAAGCTTGCAGAAACTGCCAGACAAGTATTGACATATTAATTATGTCAATTAATTATGTCAACCTTGGCAAGCATGTATATTGCCTACAAAACTTACTCCCACAGTGGTACTATGGAAGAACCATACACCTTCCTGTTTTGCCAGTCAAGGTATTAAACCCTTATCTTGAAGCAGTAGCTTGTTTAGTACAAAAAAGCCAGATGGAATCTAGGCAATATTTTGGCAGAGAACCTAATATGACCAATGTTCCTCATGTTAAGCAACAGATTGATTGATTATTTCAAAATGGTGATTCTTGGGCAATTGAATCTGCTCAATTTGAAGGCCAGATTAGTAACCTTTTCTCAGCTGACTGGTTGCTGCAATTCACACAGCTAAACAATTTGGATTACTCATATTGGAGAGTTTGACAAATTAAGATATGTGCATATGACAATTGATACATATTCAGGTTTCTTAATGGCTTCTGCACAAACTGGAGAAACTATTAAGCACATGATTAAAGTGGTTTTTTTGTGTGTGGGAATCCCTAAAATTATAAAATCAGGCAATGGGTCTGGGTATGTTAGTAAAGCATTTCAGCAATTTGCTTCCCAATGGAATATTGAACATAAAACCGACATTCCTTATAACCCTCAAAGACAAGGAATTGTGGAGCATGTCCATGGCTCCTTGAAAACAAATCTTCATAAGATAAAATCAGGGGAATTATACCCTAGTTTACTACATAGGGCCTTAAATCAAGCCCTTTTCACTCTAAACATCTTAAATATGAATGCCCGTGAGCAGTCTATCTTGGACAGATTTTGGCATGATGGCACCAAGACAACCTTTGCTAAAGCAAGGTGGAAAGACTCTTGCACTGGATTATGGAAAGAACCTGACCCTGTGTTAATATGAGGGTCAAGGACACATCTATATTTTTTCACAGGAGGATGGTGAAACACAATGGTTTCCAGAACTTCTGGTCTAATGTGTACAACAAAAGGATGCCGGCCCTGATGACATTGCAGCCACTGATGACCCCACAGAAAAGGCAGAATGAGGCTCCTGAATCTGTGTTCCTGATTTCCTTAAGGCCATCATGCTGCAGTCTGAGATAGGAAGGAAGATCGTGGTGATGACTGGTGATTCCCAGTTTCTTGGTAGACCTACTGCACAAACTTCCAGACTTTGGTGTGTCTTATTTGCTTTGGAGCTGACCCAGGAATGCTGACTGAATGTTTGGCAGTTTATCTATACTATATCTTAGGTACAGATCTCATTTTCCCAGCATGGTGTTCAACCTGCTGTTGAAATAAAAAAACCAAACAAAACTGAGAACTGAGATCTCAATTTTCCCCTCTGGAGGAAAAAACTCATCACAAAGGGTGTCTGAAGCGCCTAAAGAGGAGAAATAACCTAAAGGCAGATCCTGTCATTGCAGAGCAAAGCATTGCTCAAACTGAACCCTGGAACCACCATGTTAAGCTTCTGTTTGTGAAGTAACAAGTGCTTACCTCTGGTACCTCTGAGGGCAGCTGTTTGAACACTGAGAACATTAGATTCTTATTTTTTAAAGTTAATATTTAAGTTGTTAAAGTAACAAAATAAACTAGTCATTAAACTTTTAAATTCTGTTTACAGATTATAAAAACATATGCAGTTCTCTAGTGAATTGCTAATAATCTCCGTGAACTGGCCTTTGATTACTGAAATGGCCTTTGAATAGGTTTTATATTATTTACAGGCTTTGTAAATTAAATCCATTTAAATATTTTAGATGCATTTATACTTTTTAATGGATTCTATCTCAAGAGATGATATTCTTTAATAAATAGTACCAAAGATCTAAAGTCTTGTAAATCTAATAAAAATTAAACTCCTAAAAATAGGGAATTTTATCTTCCTCTGACTATTCTAATATTGTGAACATCAGTATAACATCTAAACCATCTCTATTACATTTTTAAAATTAGGTCTATATGATTAACATGTGAAATACTCCAAGAACTCCAAGATATGTTATGCTATTTGGGACTATTGTGAGGGATGTTGATTCTTTGATTTCTTCCCCAGCCCTTTCTATCATCTATATACACTAGGGCTACTGATTTTTTTTTTTGAGTTAATCTTGTATCCTGCTACATTACTAAAAGTGTTAATGAGTTGTAGAAGTTCTTTGGTAGAATTTTTGGGATCACTTATGTAAACTATCATATCATCAGCAAACAGTGAAAGTTTGACTTCTTTTCCAATTTGTATCCCCTTGATCTCCCTTTGATGTCTTATTGCTCTGGCTAGGACCTCAGGAACTATATTAAATAGCTATGGAGAGAGTGGACAACCTTGTCTTGTTCCTGATTTCAGTGGAATTGCTGGGAGTTTCTCTTCATTTAGTTTGATGTTGGCTTGCTGTATATTGCCTTAATTATATTTAGATATGTTCCTTGTATCCCTGCTCTCTACAAGACCTTTATCACGAAGGGATGTTGTATTTTGTCAAAAGCTTTTTTTGGTATCTAATGAAATGACCATGTGCTTTTTATTTTTCTGCTTGTTTATATGGTGGATTACATTGACAGATTTTCATATGTTGAACCATCCTGCATTTGTGGGATGAAGCCGACTTGATCATGGTAGATGATGGTTCTGATGTGTTCTTGGATTCGATTTGCTGGTATTTTATTTAGTATTTTTGCCTCAATGTACATGAGTGAGATTGGTCTATAATTCCCTTTCTTAATAATGTCTTTCTGTGTTTTGGATATCTGGGTAATTGTAGCCTCATAATAAGAGTTTGGCAATGTCCCTTCTGTTTCTATTGTGTGTGTGGAATAATTTGAGGAGTATTAGTACTAGTTCTTCTTTGAAAGTCTTGTAGAATTCTGAGCTAAAACCATCTGGTCCTGGGCTTTTTTTGGTTGTGAAACTTTTGATGGCTGTTTCTATTTCTTCATCAGTTATAGGTCTGTTTAATTTGTTTATCTGGTCTTGATTTAATTTTGGTAAGTGATAGTTACCAAAAAAAAAAAAAAACCCAGAAAGTTGTCCATTTCCTTTAAGTTTTCCAATTTTGTGGAGTACAGGTTTTCAAAATATGACCTAATGATTCTCTTTATTTTCTCTGTGTCTGTTGTTATGTCCCCCCTTTTCATTTCTGATTTTGTTAATTTGGATATTCTCTCTCTGCCTTTTTGTTAGTTTGGAAAAAGGTTTGTCTATTTTGTTTATTTTCTCGAAGAACCAACTCTTTGTCTCATTGATTCTTTGTATTGTTTCCTTTGTTTTTATTTTGTTAATTTCAGCTCCCAATTTGATTATTTCCTGCTGTCTAGTTCTCTTGGGTGAGTTTGCTTATTTTTGTTCTAGAGTTCTCAAATGTTCTGTTAATTCACTAGTGTTGGATTTTCCCAGCTTCTTTAGGTAGGCATTTAGTGCTATGAACTTGCCTCTTAACACTGCTTTCATTGTGTCCTATAAATTTAGGTATGTTGTGTGGTCATTTTCATTGAATTTTAAGAAATCTTTAATCTCTCCCTTTATTTCTTTTTTGACTCATTGATGATTCAGGTGAGCATTGTTTAATTTTCATGTATTTGTGGGTTTTCTGGAATTAGTATTGCTGTTGACTTCTAGTTTTATACCATGGTGATCTGATAAGGTACATTAGGTTATTCCAATTTTTTTGTATTTGTTGAGGTTTGTTTTTGTTACTGAGTATGTGGTCAATTTTTGAGACAGTTCCATGAGGTGCTCAGAAGAAGGTATATTCTTTTCTGTTTGGATGGAGTATTCTATAGATGTCTGTTAAGTCCATTTGAGTCATAACATCTGTTAGTTCTCTTATTTCTCTGTTCCTTTTTTTTGTTTGATTGACCTGTCCAGTGGTGAGAGGGGAGTGTTGAAGTCTCCCACTATTAGTGTGTGGGGTTTAATATGATTTAAGCTTTAGAAGTGTTTCTTTCACATATGAGGGTTCCCTTGTATTTGGGGCATAGATGTTCAATATTGAAATTTCCTCGTGATCTATTTTTCCTGTGACTAATATGAAATGACCTTCTTTGTCTCTTTTGACTGAATTTAGCTTGAAGTTTATTTTGTTAGATATTAGGATAGCTACACCCACTTGTTTCTTAGGTTAATTGATTGGTATATTTTTCCCCAACCCTTTACTCTGAGATGATGTCTTTCTTTGAGGTTGAAATGTGTTTCTTGTATGCAGAAGAAGGATGGATTTTGTTTTCGTATCTAATCTGTTAGCCTGTGCCTTCTTATAGGTGAATTGAGTCCATTTACATTAAGGGATATTAATGACCAGAGGTTGCTATCTCCTGTTAATTTTGTTTTCATCGTTGGTGATGTTAATTTGTGCATTTTTTTTCTTCTTCAGGATTTGCTGTGATGAGATCATCAATTGTCTGTGTTTTTGTTGGTGTAGCCATCTTCCTTGGGTTGGAGTTTTATTTCTAGTATTTTGTGTAGGGCTGGGTTTGCGGCTAGGTATTGGTAAAATCTAGATTTGTCATGGAATATCTTGTTTTATCTTTCTATGGTGATCGACAGTTTTGCTGGGTATAGTAGTCTGGGCTAGCATCTGTGGTCTCTTAGTGTCTGCATAATGCTTGACCATGACCTTCTGGCTTTCATTGTCTCCAATGAGAAGTCAGGTGTAATTCTGATAGGTCTATCTTTATATGTTACTTAGCTTTTTTCCTTTGCAGCTCTTAATATTTTTTCTTTACTCTGTATGTTTAGTGTTTTGATTATTATGTGGCCAGAGGACTTTTTTTTTTTGATCTAGTCTATTTGGTGTTCTGCAACCTTTTTGTATCTTCATAGGCATACCTTTCTTTAGGTAGGGAAAGTTTTCTTCTATGATTTTGTTAAATAAAATTTCTGTACTTTTGAGTTGAACTTTTTCTTCTCTATACTTATTATTCTAAGATTTGGCCTTTACATGGTGTTACATATTTCCTGGATATTTTGGGTTAAGATTTTGTTAGATTTAATGTTTTCTTTAACTGATGAGTCTATTTCCTCTATTGTATTTTCAGCGCTTGAGATTCTCTCTTCCATTTCTTGTATTCTGCTCTTCATTCTTGTGTTTGTGGTTCTTGATCTTTTTCTCACAATTTCTGTTTCTATAATTTCTTTGGCTTGTGTTTTCTTTATTGTTTTTATTTCAGTTTTCAAGTCCTGAATAGTTTCTTTCATATGTTTAATTTCTTTTTCTTGGTTTTCTTTAAGTGATTTCCTGATATCTTCCAATTTTTTGTTTGTTTTTTCCTCTATTTCTTTAAGGGAATTTCTCATTTCATCTTTAAGAATTTCAAATATTCTCTTGAACTTATTTTTTAGGTCATTTTCTTCTGGTTCATTCATATTTGGTTGTTCAGGTCTTGCTGTTGTAGGGTCTTTAGGTTTTACTGGTGTTGTGTTGCTCTTTGTAGTTTAGCATGTGATCTTACCTTTTCTACTCATATTTTCCTTTAATAGGTGTGGTTGTGGCTGTCTGAGATTCTGTTGAATAATCTTCTAGGTGCCAGCGAATCCAAAGCTCAGATGATTGTTCCTCGTGGTATAGTCAGTGTCACAGTTCTAGTTACTGCATGTTTACTTGGTGTTCCTGGAGATAACTCAACACTCTTGTGCTATACTCTGCTCCCTTGCAGTTTGCTGTCTCAGGACTACTTTGGCCTAGATTGCTGGCTTTTCCCTGTTTCTGTAAATCTTGATCTGAATACCCTCCTGCAGAAGTCCCTGGCTTGCAGTTGGACTTGTTCTGGTGAAGATTGCTGACTTTGGATCTGGTCGCTAGCTCAATCCTGATCTGCCAGTGTCCCAGGACTGGGTTGGCTCCCAGGACTGGATTTGCTCCTGGCTTTTGTTCCTGCTTCTTCACTTGACGTTTTTATCCATATGTAATTATCAGACTATTCTATTCCTCACTGATCAAAGAAACAACTGCTTCACCCTGAGCAGTGCTGGTCTTTCTCTCCATGTGTATGTGGGCTCCGTGTGCATGCTGGTCTTTCTCTCCATGTGTATGTGGGCTCCGTGTGCATGCTGGTCTTTCTCTCCGTGTGTATGTTGGCTCCGTGTGCATGCTGGTCTTTCTCTCCATGTGTATGTTGGCTCTGTGTGCATGCTGGTCTTTCTCTCCGTGTGTATGTGGGCTCCGTGTGCATGCTGGTCTTTCTCTCCGTGTGTATGTTGGCTCCGTGTGCATGCTGGTCTTTCTCTCCGTGTGTATGTTGGCTCTGTGTGCATGCTGGTCTTTCTCTCCGTGTGTATGTGGGCTCCGTGTGCATGCTGGTCTTTCTCTCCATGTGTATGTTGACTCCATGTGCATGCTGGTCTTGCTCTCCATGTGCATATTGGCAGAGTTGTTTGTGAACTAGAGCTGTTTTCAGCGATTTGAGAGCTGAAGCTTGTGTACCCTAGGAAGGCTTTTACCTGTTTCCATCTGCAATAGGGACTCTATTGGAACCTTCTAGGACAGTTGTTCTCAACCTGTAGGCTGTGACCCCTGTGGGGATTGAACAACTCTTTCACAGGAGTCGATATCAGGCATCCTGCAATCAGATATGTACATTACTATTCACAGCAGTAGCAGAATTACAGTTATGAAATAGCAATAAAATAATTTTATGGTTGGGGCATCACAGCATGAGGAACTGTATTAAAGGGTCTTAGCATTGGTAGGGTTGAGAATCACTGATACAGAAATTCTAGAAGGGTGCAATCAAACTACTTGTTAGTTGATCCTAACATACCCAGGGAAGTTTGTTAGTGTTTTCCATTCTTTGTTTATATAGATATTCAAAGGGCTTGGAACCTCAATGAATTCTTTCCTGGGTTCCCTATCTGATGGAGCCACATCTTATTTAGTTATCAAAATAATATCTGGTTGAGTTTTTAGCTTTATCTTAAAGCATGGTTAGTGACTGCAACGTCTAAGGTCATTCTGATAACCTGCAGAGGATGTTACAGGGACACCAGCAGAAAAAAAGAGAAGTTCAAATGCTATATGGGATTGTATAAAGACTGGATTTTTTTCCCCTTAAAATCTTGCTGCACAAAACACTAAATGTAATGTATGGTACTGGGTTAGATATTTTGGTGGAAGCGGGGGAGTTAAGTGATGGGGTGACTGTAAAGAGCATTTTCAAAGCTGGATATGGTGGTACCTCAGCCCCCTCCCCCCACATCAAGCTACATATACTCCTATTTCTGAACAACGGCGTAAGTTCCCCAATCAAATCAAGTCTGGGCAGTTCCTGTTCAAGCATATTCCCAGTGTATCTGTTATGAAGAACAGAAGGGCTACTATGATATGAACGAGTTTGGTTACATGTCCAGTAAGGTAAAGCCATGTCCTCTAGTACTCTTTTAGGGAGAACCCCCCTATTTGCCTTCTAGGCCTATGTGCAAGTGGGTATGCATATGAAAAAAATGCATTATGGGAAAGGGAAAGTCTCTAACTCTTAACTCTTTAAATAAATTTTTTCCCTTTAAAAATTTTATATGTATGGGTGTTTACCTGCTTGCATGTCTGCACCATGTGTGTGCAGTGCCTGTGGGGGCCAGAAGAGGGCATTGGTTTCTTGGAATTGGAGTGAATCTCCTTGTGGGTGCTAGGAATGGAACCTGGGTCCTCTGGAAGAGCAGTCAGTACTCTTAACCACTGAGCCATCTCTTCAGCCCCTACTTATATTTTTAACTGTAATCTACAATACACAAAACTTTTGGTTTTTATGGATCAGTGTTGTAGTTCCTATTCTAGATTATTTTATTTTAGAAATGCCTAATTGGGTTCTCTCTCTCATACATGTGTTTGTATGTGTGTACATATTTATTTCACACACGTGTATGTATGTATGATGATATAACACAAATATGATGGAAAGCAATCACAAAGTAAATGATAGTCTTACAGAAGCTTCATGGTGTGAAAGGAAGTGAAAATGAGTTACCGGAGCCTTAAGCAAAGACACCGTGGGAGAGGCAACAACTGATAAATCCACAGTTCTAACAGAATGAGCTGTTCACCATCTGAAAAGTCCTTGGCACACTACTAATGAGTGAAAAGAAAAAATAACCACACAACACACAGCCACATAACAGATCCCGAATTCATTAGGCTCAGGGAAGGAAAGCCATACGTTCACATAATGGATGAACCAATTTGTTTGATATCCCAGAATAGGAGAAACTAGTTTCATTGATAGAAATCAGAACAGACTTTGGTTTGGGAGGAGTCCTGTCTAGGAAGGTGTTTCCTGGGAGGGTGCTCTGCCTGAATGGAATTTCTGGAAACAGAACAAATGGTACAATTAATATCTGGACGTTTCAGCACATGTAAGTCAGAGCTCAGTTAAAAGCGCACATACTTAGGCTGGAGATGACTCACTGGTTAAGGGCACTGGCTGATCTTCCAGAGGACCTGGGTTTGATTCACAGCACCCACACAGTTGCTCACAGTCATCTGTAACTCGAGTTCCAGGGATTCTGGTGCCTTCGTTTGGCCTCTGCAGATACAAAGCAAGCAATGCTCAGGCATAGATGCAAGAAAAACCATCATGCACATAAAATAACAATAAAGAAAATCAAACAAATAATTTTTTTTGAAGGCATGTTGATCTCTTTGTGTTTGAGACCAGTCTGGTATACATAGTGAGTTCCAGGCTAGCCAGAGCTACACAAAATCAAGAGAGCCTGTCTCAAACAAACAAACAAACAACAAAAAGTATACTTATGTGGCAGAAGGGAATGTACTTGTGAAAAATGATTCTTCAACGATTTTTTTTGTGGTTGTTTGTTTGTTTGTTTTTCGAGAGAGGGTTTCTCTGTAGTTTTGGAACCTGTCCTGTAACCCACTCTGTAGACCAGGCTGACCTTGAACTTAGAGATCTACCTATCTCGGCCTTCCAAGTGCTGGGATTAAAGGCATACACCACTACTGGCAATTTTCTTTATTTTTATTTTTTTTCTTTAGCAATGATAGCCACTTTTAAAAAGATTTAATTTTAATTGTGCATGTGTGTGTATTTGTGTGTGTGCACCCGAGGGTGGTGCTTATGTAGACCAGAAGAAGGTGCCAGATCCCCTGGAGCTGGGGTCAGTTGTGAGTTGCCTTATGTGGGTGCTAAGAACCAGACTCAGGTCCTCTGTCGGAGTAGTATATCCCCAGCTAGCTCAAGCCAGCAGGAGGCATGTGGGTTAGAACAGACAAACAAGCAAGCAGTGAACAGAGCAGGGCAGAGGTCTGAGGAGCCCAGGCCAGGTCACATGGTAGCTTGCTGGCATTTTCTGACTGTGCTCTCCTCACACCTCCAAATAGCTGGGGTGGAGGCTGAGCCTGGGTGTGTAACTTCCTTCTTGATGTCTGCAGCCACCTCGCAGCAAGACATACAGAACAGGCCTCTGTCATCCAGAGCTACTCGTCCTCCTGTGTTTTGTGTCTTCTAAGACCATATCATTTCTGTGCAGCCAATTACTCCAGAAACTTCCTTCACCTTCGGGCCGATGTCTTAACACTGCCCCCACCTGGCTCTAGAAAGCATTCATTTCCTGATCTTCACGACTGTCGGCATTGCCTCTGCCACAACCCTTACCTCAGCTTCCAAAGTGACCTCTCTCAAACCTAAGTCTGATTTTATAATTTTCCTGCTGTAACCACCCCATCCCCACCTGTACCCACAACCACCCTGGCTTGATCTCTAGCCACAGGAGAAAGCTCTTCTTCACATGATGGCTCCTGCATGCTGTTCTGTCAGAATCCCCCTCTGCCTCCATCTCTACTACCCTGGGCTCCAGATAATCCCCTACACATCTTCCGTGCCTTGGAGGGTGGGTGCCGGTTCTAAGTATCTTGGTGTGTATGTGATGCCGAGAATTAAACCTAGGACCTCATGCATGCTTAGAAATTACGTTACTACTGAGCTGCATCTAAGCCCCCACTATTCTATTCCTGTTGTTATTTATTTTTTTTTTTTTTTGGTTTTTCGAGACAGGGTTTCTCTGTGGCTTTGTATTCCTGTTGTTATTGATGTATTCTTCAAGATCAGACTCTAGGGAATGGCTCCGTGCTTTTCTGCTCTTCTTTCCATCTTCCCAGGCATCCAGGGTCTTCTCCATTCCCCCGGTGTCCTCTTGCACCCTCTGGCTTTGCCCTCACTGTTGTGTTCTTACTATGTCCACCACCCAATGTCTTCCTCACTACCAGGTCTCTTGCTATGTCTGGGTGTTCCTACCACACCACGTGTGTATTTCCTGTCCTACATGGAAGATTTAACAAAGCTCACAGCCAAGTCAAGTTAATGCTTTTGAGGGCTGAAGCCAGCCCACCTTTCTTGGCATAGTGAGCACAATCTTCTCACGGTTAATGTGTGTGTTATGTGGCACCTTTACTCAGTGCAGAATTCTCATCCTGCTTCCTCTGCATCTGATTGGTGACAGACTCTCTGCCCTTCCTCTTCCCATAATTCTTCTAGTCTGGTTGCCCTGCCTATACTTCCTGCCTGGATACTAGCCAATCAGTGCTTTATTAAACCAAATGAGTGACAGATCTTTACAGTGTACAAGAACATTATCCCACAGCACACACCCATGTATTTAAAATCAAGGTTCCAGTGCTGGGGGTGTAGCTAAGTGGCAAATATTTGTTTAGCATGTACGTGCCTTGGACCAATCTTCAGTACCAAAAAAGAGCTGATCAAACAAGTAAAATGAAGGTTCTGTCTCTAGAATTTTATTTACATATGACATTTTCCTCCAGCAGACATTTATAGACCCTGGCAGTGCACAAATACGTAACTGCACACTCGCTGGGATAGCTCTATTAGAGAACAGCTATACGGTGCAAATGCTTCCACCTATTATCAATCCCTTTTAATGCTAATGCGTGGAGACACACGTAAGAGCGATCTTAGAATCTTGGGAATAACCAATAAGAGGGAAAAATGTCATTATGCTATGTCACTTAGTTCCCAAAGGCAAAGGCATTTCTCGAACAAATGGGGATTTAGTCTCCACCAAGAGACCAAAGGCAGGCGCACAGTCTGCACAGATTCTGTAGGTGGTTGGTAAGAGAACTTCAACAGTGGGAGCTGGGAGGTGTGCTCAGGACTGTGACAGTTAGACTCTGAGGCGAAGGGGTTCCGCTGTACCATGAAGGACTGGGGGAAGCAAGGGAACCACCTCAGTTTCTGCTGTCGGCAGGGAGCTTCCTGTCTTCCTTTAGTGAGCAGCCTGGAAGGATGAAAACAGACGGCTAATTATCATAATGCGCAGAGCTTTCAAGGGCCCTGGGTGCACACTCAGGCGTGACCAAGCCAAGAGCAGCTGCATCTAAAGCAGCATGTGGATCCCACATTAGGCCTTCCCCACACATCCACTCGGACCTTTCTGGAGAGAGGCAGATGGCCCAGAGAAACATGGGGGAAAGCCCTCGTGACCAGCTGCAGAGTCCCTTTTCCAGCCAAACTAACAGGCATCGGTGATGACATGAATCTCATTGGCTCCACTGTGTCTTTCTTGCAGGATTGGCCTTGAGAGTTCCATTCTTAGCATTTCTTACTGTAGGGAAGCTCAGTCCTTAGACTAAAGACTGTCTGCTCCAGTCTGGCCTGGCAGAGGGCCAACCATCTTCCATACAGTAAACCAGGTTCTTCCTGGTTGACACTAGAATTGAGGCAGAAGTTTGAGGGGTACATGAGACTCTTGTTCATTCTAGGGTTTAACAGCAGACCATCCCACCTCTCATCTGAGTGCTGAAAAATAAGTCTAACAGAGAACATTAAAAGCAACAATGAGAGTCTCTTCTTAGTGATGGATCAAGATTTTTTTTTTCTTTAGAAAACTCTCTGAGGGGCTGGTGAGATCCAGCAGATAGGGGCGCTTGCTGCCGAGCCTAACTGCATGAGTTTGATCCTAGAATCATAAGGTGGTAGGAGAGCACCCTCCCCATAAAAGATGCTAAAAGGAAAGACTGCTTGAGAGCCGGGGTATTGCTGGATGGTAGCATGTGGAGTGTGCACTAGCAAAGCCCTTGGTTTGAGCCCCAGCAGAATGAGGGAGAGGGAAAGGGGAGAAAGAGAGGCATGGGAGAGAATGTGAATAATCTCTTGTCATTCATGGGGTAGGGAGAAGATGGCTGGCTAAAATGACAAAGGCGGGTGTTGTGGTCTGTGAATGAACTGTCCTCTGCCAAGCTCATATGTTAAAGGCCTTTTGCCAGCTGACAGGCTTTGAGGAAGTGATTGGCTCATGAGCACTCTGACCTAATCAATGGGCCAATCCTTTGGTGGATTAATAATCTAAGAGTGCTCTTGGGAGCTGGTAGAAATTAGAGGGCAAAGCCTGACTGAAAGATCTGGATCTCTGGGGCTGTCTGTGAAGTCTCACCCCATATCTCTCTTCTCTGGCTTGGCTCTCTGCTTCTTGGCTGCCCTGTGGTGGGCAGCCTCCTCCATGGAACACTCCTCTGCCCTGATAGGTTGCCTCACTTCAGGCCAGCATCAATGGAAACTCTGTAACTGTGAGCCAGGTATGTCCTTCCTCCTTTATCTTCATCTCAGACACTCTGCCATGGTGACAAATCCTTCCCTAACAGAGAAGTCTACTTGTGCTATCAAACAGTAAAGACAAAGATGAAGCCGACAGACATAAATAAACATATAAATAATATGTGTTACACTCTCCTTCATGACATAGAAGGCCAAGTTTGATTTCCATTTTTATTTTTGTGTTATAAGGTGTCATGTAGTCCAAGCTGGCCTTAAACTTCTCATCTTTGGACCCCCAGCTTCCAAGAACTAAGCTTTTATGTATTCGTTACCATGACTGGCTCTAGGTTCGAATTTGGACTCCATAGAATCCTCAGTGGTCTTAAGGGTCTGGGGAGGGCTCTGCTGATAAACCCGACTTCCATTTCTTCCCTCACTAATCTGCTCACCCTAATCTGCACAGAGGAAGTCTGTGCATGCTTGTGGAGCAGTAAAGGATGTCTGAAAACATAGAAATCATAACTGACAATTATTGGTGCGATGTCACCCTCTTGACACACGAGTCATCAATAAAGCCTATTGTATGCAAAGGGGCTTTGGATGACTCAGCAGTGGTGAGCTCAAGGGGACCTGATTCCAAGCATGTCGCGTAGAGTCAGAGTGGCAAGGTGATCCTCAAACAGTTCTGCAAAAGCAGGAAATAAGAACTAGAGCTGACTATGACTTAGCCCTCAGGCTTCACCAGAAACATTGAGGAAAACACCAAGCTTCAAACAATCTGCAGAATGAGTCATTCTTGTGCAGCTGGAAGGGCAGGGTGACCTGGGCCGCATATGTATAGCTAGTTATTTAAAAGTCCATCCTTCTAAAATATGTATGCATTTGATATATCTAAAAGAGCATATATCTATCTATCTATCTATCTATATATATATATATATATATATATATATATATATATATATATATATAATCTGTTCTCAAAAAGTAGATCGCTAGATTTTTTTCCCCCGACTTTGACCCTTGGTCATCAAATCAATATTTGGAGGGTCCTCAGCCACAGAACTTCCTTCCTCTTTCCAAACTAGGGTACAGCTACAAGGTGACAGTTTCAGAGGTAGCACATCAAACTGCATCCAGGCTAGTGGACATCAGCTGTCCTGGGAGCCCCCAGCCTGTGACAGCTCATGGGCTCCAGTTGTTTCCAACTCTGCACCTCTGTACTGACAGAGGTTCTTCCCAATCAGATTCTTGTTTCTAGAAAAGCCAACATCCATTCTCTAATTCATGAATCTAAAGCAAAACAAAATCAAAACAAAAATCCCTAGTTTTCATTACTGCAGAAAATGTATTTTATCTAGTCTTTTTCATGTCCAGATCTTTCCGTTTTTGGCGGGGAAAGCCCTGTAGAATGTCACCGGTGAGTTTGTATTTGGAGAACTGAATTGAACACTGAACAAACTGCTAACCTAAACATTCTACATGCTGAGAAACACTGGTGTCAAACGAAATACGTGCTCAAATGGTTTCCTTAGAGCGAGGAATTCCAGTACATAGACATGACCGTTGTGTAACCTTGGCTACACTTCCAAATATTTGTAGAGGATTTGTTTGTGTGCATATGCTCTTGAGTGTGTGTGTTTGTGTGTGTAGACAGACAGACAGATAGATATATGTGCACATACACACAGAGATAGAGGGGGAGAAAGAGAGAGAAAGAATGTTTTCTTTTATAGCCTATAACTCCCTATGTAATCCAATTTCAACTTCCTGTTTAGTTTTTCTGCCAGCATGGCACCCTTCTCTTGTGCCCTGAACCTTGCATATACTCATGGATCTCTTCTGTAGGAATCGAGCTGATGACTATTTTGGTTCACCTCTTATGAAAAGGTTCCTCAAACTTCCTTTAGACTTTAAGTCCACAGAGGACTATTTACATCCTAGTTGAGCAACAGGATTTCAATACTTGAACTTCAACGCAGTCAGAATACTCGCATGCTGGGGTTAACATAACTCGGTACTGCTGGTCTAATCAGAACACTCTCATGCTGGGGTTAACATAACTCGGTACTGCTGATCTAATCAGAACACTCTCATGGTTAACATAACTCGGTACTGCTGGTCTAATCAGAACACTCGCATGCTGTGGTTAACATAACTCGGTACTGCTGGTCTAATTCCTCTTGAGTGTCCCCTCATTATTCTACCCTCCTCCTCACAAACTGTTTTTGCAATGGTGTGTGGTGGCGTAAATGAATGCAGAAAGATTATAAAAATATATACAGCTTTAATAAGGAAATAGACTTACAGGACCACAGGTTCCCACGTAGAACAGGAAAGGCAGAGCATAAAAAGGGGCTGCTGGGATCACGCCCGGCAGATTTATCAGTAAACATTAGCCCAAGGCGAACACGCCCCCAATGGGTGGGGCTATATCCCTACAATGGTGGGGATCAAAGCCACAGCTTGGCTCACTTGAGGTAAATACTTTGCCTTTGAGCTCCATCTTCACCTTGATCTCCCGACCACCACTTAAGCATTTCAAAAAAAGAAAAAAAAAGTCTCTCTACAAAGCAAAATATGTGATCCATAAAAATCATTCTTTGTTCATCTCCCATCTAACCAGATACAATGAGAAAACTGAGTTAGTTTCTCCCCGCAGACTTCTTGCCTTTACCTACGGCCCTGCCTTTTATCCAAACTTACTGACCAGTCTACACTTATGCTTCTCAACAGCTTAGAGAGCTCTTAGTCAGGCTTTATTTGTATAAAAAAATTGAATGTGTTTCCTGGTTATTAATCTTTTCTTTCCTAAAGGTGTCTCTCAACACTCTTTGTTTTCTTCTCTCAGGCATTTTGTTTGTGCGGTGCGTGTGGGTGTGTGTGTGTTATATGCAAATTCATGTGTATAATTTTGTGTATGCTGGAGCGCATGCCTGTGAGGCACAGAGGTCGGCGTTGAAATGTCTGCCTCAGTCACTTTGCAGCTTCCTTTTAGAGACATGGTCTCTCTACTGATCTGGAGGTCATCATTTGAGCTAGGCTGACTGCCAGCAAAGCTCAGGAGTTTGCCTCTCTTGGTACCCCTGTGCTGCAGTTACAGATGCTTGAGGGTATATCTGACTTTTCATGTGGGTGCTGGGGATTTGAACTCAGGTCCTCATGCTTGCACAGCAAATACTCCACCTAGTAATACATCTCCTCAGCCCTGCAACACCATTTTTTCCTAGTTTCTATGTGCTCCCTGGATCCATGTTTTACCTTATATATCGTGCAGTAGTAATAGTTCTAGCCTCTTGACTCACATTTGGTTATAATGTAGAAAGGGCGGGAAAATCCTGCCATTGCGATGCTTCATAACTAAGTCCATAACTGTGAAGTAATGGGCTACAGGGATTTTAGTAGGAGAAAAAGCATTCTGTGTGACTTGGGCATTGTTTGAATGAATATCAATAATAACCCACAGGCCAGCCAGCTTTCTTCTACCGTAACACATGCCTAAGACAGCTGGATGTGGTCCCTCATACCTGTAATCGTAGCATTTGGAAAGCTGGGAAAGAAGAATTTATGAGTTCAAGACCATCCTGGGCTACAAAATGAAACTGTCTCAAAAAAATTCTTTTAAAGTTGGGGAGAGAATTTAGTTGGTAAAGCAGTTGGCATGTGAGCTTGAGGACTTGTGTTTGGTCCCCAGAACCCATGAGACAGGACATGTGTGGCAATGTTTGTGATCCTAGTGTTAGAGAGGCAAAACAGGTGAATCCCTAGTGTCCATTGGCCAGTCAACCAAGTCTCACAGAGAATCCCCCAAGTCCTGGGGAGAGTCTCTGCTTCAAAAAACCAAGTGAGAAGCCCGACAGGTGACTGAGTTGCTAAAGCACATAAACGTGAGTTAATAAACATTGAAAATGTAAAAGTGCTATTGCACCCAAGCCAGGCAGAGTGCCTGAATGAACTTCCGCAGCTCAGGGTACTCTGGGGCTTTGTGCACAGTGTGGTGAAGTTTCAAGAGTATTCATGTGTCAGGAGCCGTGTCCCCCCAAAATTTACAGGAAGCACCGCCGTGAGGAGTTTTTGCAGAAGGCTTCACTTCTCAATTGTATTGAGAATAGTCTTATTGACCAAGCCTATCCCACACCCAAATTAACTGTTAATAGAGAGTTATCTCTTAGCAGAACCTGCCTCACATTCCAAACTATCTAGGCAACTAGGTGTGTCACCTTGTGACTTCCCGACCAAGGAATCGTGACCCGACCCATCGTAACCTCTCAGACTCTGTGGACCACGTGGCAAGATCCCGTGCCCCAGCCCCCCAAGCTATTCAGGGGCTATATAAGCTGTAACCATGACCCTAATAAACTGAGGCTTTGACAAATACGCTTAGCCTCCTTCTTCTCATCAGCCTATGCCTTTCAGGTGGTGCCTCTCCGTGACCCTGGAATAACTGGCCAGCCAGGCGGGTTACAAACCCTAGACAGAGTAACCCGTCGAGGCGGCTACAGTGGCGCCCGAACAGGGACTCGGAGCACGGTTAACTTCCCGGACGACGACGCGCAGTCCCGGGACAACAAGAAATAGAAGATTCTGCAGCTGTAGAACTTGGACAGATCTGCAGGATAAGGTAGGCGCAGGTTCGCTGTCGTCCCATAAGACATGGGCCAATCGCTTTCAAAGGAAGAGAAATTCATAAAGGAATTTAAACAATCACTCAGGGTGAGAGGAGTAAGAGTAAAAAAAAGAGATTTAGTTGCATTTTTTTGTTTTATAGATGAAATATGCCCCTGGTTAGTTTTAACCGGCCCAGAAATATGCCCTGACATTTGGGATAAAGTAGGTAAAAATCTCAGTAAAATGATTAAAGCAGGTGATTCTGTGCCGGAAGTTGTTCTTGCTTACTGGTCCTTAATCAGGGACATTGTAAATAGCCCAGAAAATGGAGGGGACGGTTCTCGTCTCCTGACAATAGTTACTGAATTCCTAGAGGCATCCCGCCCGCCATCTCGTACAGACGAGAAGCGGTGTTCTTCCCCGTGTCCTTCAGTTATTATTAGTATCCCTGAGGACCCCTCCTCAGGACCTATTAAATCTACAGCAGCCTCCCAAGAGGAGACTGTGTCTCCTGGAGATAAGAGTCAAAATTCACCTAAGGGCATCTATCCATCGCTGGCCACTTTTAAAAATGAAACCAAACCCAGCCAGCAGGACTCGGATCAGTGGATCCGACATATAGAGAAACCCCTGGATTCGGAATCCGAAAATGAGTCAGCAGCGGCTAGAGATAAGGAAGGAAAATATGGTGGCGGAGGTAGGGTTCCCCGCGTCTTTCTTAGCCAGCCAAAAAGGACTCCGCAGCCGCCGCCTTATGCTCTGACCGCTTCCGATAGCATGTTTTTACCCCCTCCTTTGGTTCAGGAACTGTTTAACACAAAAGCGACATTAAAAGCACAAATAGGAGGTCTTAAGCAAGTCCTTGCACTGCAACAGGAACTCTCAGACCTTTCCTCTCAGATTCAGGACTTACAATTCACTATGGGAAAAGGCAAGATTTTAGATAAACGAGCAAATTCTAGATTTAATCATAAAATGGTCTATCCAGTCATGACTCGGTCGCGAGCTAGACAAGCGGAAGCTGCTGAGTTTCACCCTGATACCACAGAAGACCAGGAAAATTGTGATCAAGAGCAGGTAGCCTCTGATACTGAGGAGGACCCCGAACAAAATGAAGGCGACACCTCTCAGCCCATATATAAAAAATTAAAAATTAAACATATTAAAGACCTTCATTCAGCTGTTAAAAACTATGGAATACATGCACCTTTTACTCTTTCTATATTGGAGGGACTATCAGGGGACGGATTTATGTTGCCCATAGAATGGGGCAAGGTGGTTCAGTCAGTACTAACTAGAGGGCAATATCTGACCTGGAAGACTGAGTTTCTCGACAGGGCTGAGGCCTTTGCTAACAACAATAGAAAGAACCCACTGAGTCAGACTGCCTCCTGGACAGCTGACAAAATTGCTGGCAGGGGTAAATTTGTAGATGAAGAGAGCCAAAAGGGATTGTCACTGGGAATACTTTCCCAGACGGCGCAGGCAGCCCTGGCAGCATGGAGGGCAGTTCCCTCCACTAGCGGCACTACCACCCCGCTCACTAAGATCATCCAGGGGCCTCAGGAGCCATATGCCCAGTTTATGGGTCGGCTCCAAGAAACAGCAGAGAGAATCTTGGGGCCGGAGGAAATAGAAGGGACTTTGGTCAAACAACTAGCCTTTGAAAACGCAAATGCTGCATGCAAAGCTGCATTAAGGGGAAAAATGAGGGACATTGATGTTTCTGGTATGATTAAAGTATGTAATGAGGTAGATAATTTTGGCCATCAGCTATCAAAGTCAATCAGCCTGGCCATTGGCGCAGTATTTCAGGGACAAAGGGGACACCTTCGCCCCCAATGGAAGACATGTTTCCTCTGTGGTCAATCGGGACATTTTGCTAAGGAGTGCCCCTCTCGACAAATGGTTGGGAATAATCAAAACGGTCCTGGGAATAGAAGGGGTGATCCCCCGGGACCCTGTCCCCGATGCAAACGGGGCATGCACTGGGCACGTGATTGCAGATCCAGGGCTGATATATTGGGCAACCCCACAACCCCTGCCTCTGCTACTGCGGTCCAGGGAAACGGGAAGGGGGCCCCGATAGGGGGCCCCTACTCCCCAACTTTGTACCAGCCAGCTCGAACCCCGAAACCCGATATGAGAGGGATGACCCAACGTCAAGATTCCTTTTCAGGGCCACCCCAGGGAGCGCCGGATTGGACTTGTGTCCCTCCTCCACCCGGATTATAACCCCAGAGGATGGGACCTCGATTATAGAGACCGGTCTATATGGCCCTCCTCCTCCTGGCATGTTTTATCTCATTATAGGGCGAGCTTCATGCTCTCTAAAGGGGCTTTCTGTTATTCCCTCGGTAGTCGATGCTGACTATGAAGGAGAAATTAAATTACTTGCCACTGCTTCTGAGGGCCCCTTAACTCTCAGAGCTGGACATCGCATAGCACAAGCCCTGCCTTTGCCTATAATAGGACAATTCCCCTGCCAAGGAAACAAGCATGGTGCCTCGAGCCCCGGCTCTTCTGATATATATTGGGTGCAACAGCTTTCTGATACTCGACCTATGATGACATTATGGTTAGATAATAAACAATTTCAGGGCCTTTTAGACACGGGCGCGGATGCCACTGTTCTATCATCTAAATATTGGCCTAAGGCATGGCCTTTAGACTCCACTGCCACCCACTTACAGGGCATAGGACAAACCCAGAGTACTTTGCAGAGCTCCAAGTTGTTAACCTGGAAGGATAAAGAGGGCAATTCAGGCACCATTCAGCCTTTTATAGTCCCAGGCCTCCCGGTTAACCTCTGGGGAAGGGACATCTTAAAACAGATGGGAGTTATTATGCTTAGCCCTAATGAAGTTGTCACCAAGCAGATGCTTAATATGGGATTCCTCCCGGGCAAAGGATTAGGAAAGGAAAAACAGGGACCTACAGACCCTATTGCTGTTAATCAGCACCCAGGTCGCTTAGGCTTAGGTGCGAACCTTTTTTCATAAAGACCACTGATCCTCCTGCACTCCAGGCTGATAGGATATCTTGGAGGACTAATGAGCCAGTCTGGATCGATCAGTGGTCCATGCCTCAGGACAAGGTTCAGGCTGCCCTGCAGTTGGTGCAGGAACAACTAGAGCAGGGACATCTTGAGCCCTCCACATCCCCATGGAACACCCCCATTTTCGTTATTAGAAAAAAAAATGGGGACTGGAGACTGTTACAGGACTTAAGAGAGGTTAATAAGACCATGGTGCCCATGGGGTCTTTACAACTTGGCTTGCCGTCACCAGTTGCCATCCCCAAAGGATTTCATAAAATTGTTATTGATATAAAAAACTGCTTTTTTTCTATCCCTTTGCATCCCACTGATTGTAAACGATTTGCGTTCTCTATTCCAATTATTAACCATGCTGGCCCAAATCCACGATTTCAATGGCGAGTCCTGCCCCAGGGCATGGCTAACTCACCCACCCTGTGTCAGCGTTTTGTAGCTCAATCTGTAAACCCCATAAGATTGCTATATCCCACTGCTTATATTCTTCATTATACGGATGATGTATTGATAGCTGCTGATAAGATTGAAGTAGTAAATCAAATAGCTCAGGATTTAGTTTTAGCCTTACAAGATAGAGGTTTTGTTATACCTCCAGAGAAAATTCAAACTTGTTATCCCTTTTTATTTTGGGGATTTCAATTAGACCCAACCTTGATTCATACACAAAAGATTCATATTAAACGAACCAAATTAAGTTGTTTAAATGATTTTCAAAAACTCCTAGGCGATATTAATTGGCTACGCCCTTATCTCCGGCTTACAACAGGAGATTTAAAACCATTGTTTAACATATTACAAGGGGACCCCGATCCCACCTCTCCCAGAAGTCTCACACCAGAGGCAGAGGCTTCACTTGTAAAAGTAGAGGAAGCTATATCTCAGCAAGGCATAGGATACTTTGATCCCACAAAAATTCTTTATTTGTTGGTATTCACCACTGACTATATGCCTTCCGGACTTCTGTGGCAAGAGGAGCAACCTCTTTTATGGGTTCATGCACCTGCTACCTCATCCAAAGTCTTGCCCCCCTATCCCTTCTTGGTAAACCAAATCCTGTTTTCAGGAATTAAGACTGCAGTTCGTTATTTTGGCCGCGACCCTGACATTATTGTCACCCCCTATTCGGGACAACAAATTGCCTGGCTACAGCAGAGACATGATGAATGGGCTGTGTTACTTGCTGGATTCCATGGAAAGCTTGATACTCATATGCCAGGGAATAAACTTATCCAATTTCTTAATCTCACACCTTTTACATTTTTAAAGAACACATGCCTGCGGCCTATCCCAAATGCCTTGCTTGTTTTTATAGATGGTTCAAAGAATGGAAAGGCCTCATATGTTATTAATGATGAGGTCTACTCTATTGATACCCCATATACATCTGCCCAGATGGTAGAATTGTATGCAGCATTCACCATATTCCAACTGATCCGCCACCAGGAATTTAATCTGTTCTCTGATAGCCAATATGTTGTAAGGGCCCTTCAGGTCCTAGAAATGGTCCCTACCATTCAGCCTTCAACACCCACATTTCAATTGTTTTCTAAACTCCAAAGGTTAATTAGAGACCGCTCATATTTATTTTTTGTGGGCCATATTCGAGCACATTCAGGTTTGCCTGGACCGTTGACACAAGGAAATGAGTTGGCAGACAAGGGCACCCGTTTAGTAGCCTCGGTCTCTGTACAGGATCCCGTGCAGGAGGCGCAGGCTGCTCACTTGCTTCATCATCTTAATGCCTCGACCTTGCGTGTTAGATTTGGTGTAACTAGAGAGCAAGCCAGACAAATTGTTAAAGACTGCAAGAATTGTGTAACCCTTTTGCCTGAACCTCACTGGGGAGTCAATCCTCGGGGTCTGATCCCAGGGGAACTTTGGCAGATGGATGTTACTCATATCCCTTCCTTTGGTAAACTTAAATATGTTCATGTCACTATTGATACTTACAGTGGCTTCCTGTATGCATCCGCTCAGACGGGGGAAGCCACTAAACAGGTTATTGCCCATTTATTTCTTGCATTTTCTGCAATGGGACAACCCAAAATACTTAAGACTGACAATGGACCTGGATATACTAGCCAGAAATTTAAACAATTCTGTGCCCAGTTGAATATAAAGCATTGTACTGGTATTCCCTACAATCCACAAGGCCAAGGCATTGTTGAACGTGCCAATCAGACACTTAAGCATACCATCTCTAAATTAATAGCACAAGAGATCCTTTACCCCATAAAAGGTAATGCCAAGATAATCTTGGCCCATGCTCTCTTTGTGCTCAATTTTCTAACATTGGATAATCAGGGGAGGTCCGCTGCAGACAGATTGTGGCACCCCTCTACTCAATCTACCTATGGGCAAGCCCTTTGGAAGGACGCCTTGTCGGGTACCTGGGCTGGCCCCGACCCCATGCTTATTTGGGGAAAAGGCCATGCATGTATTTATGATACCAAAGCTCAAAATGCCAGATGGCTCCCTGAGCGTCTGATAAAATTGTATAATCCAACCAGGGAAAATAAGCCCTGAGAAATTCTCCCCTTCTTGTGCTTTCTTTCAGATGCTGACAAAACTTTTGATGCTACCTTGGCTATGGGTCCTCCTAATTTGGACCCACCATATCGGAGGAGCAGCACCCCCGTATCAATTTTTCAACTTTACCTGGCAAATCATAAATGAAGCGGGTGACATCGCTAACTCCTCCTCCACTATAGCCGCAACTCCTGATTGGGGCCCTTTAGAAGTAGATCTCTGCAAATTGGTGCTGGGAGGCCATTCAGATTGGGGAGTGCATGATAAGTTTCTCCCTTTAACACAGGCTCCAGAAATTCCATACGATTTCAGGAAACAGCCTAGCTGTACCACTAGATTTAGCAGGCGCTTCCTCGCTCTCACACCCATATATGTTTGCCCCGGAGCCTCTCACAGAGATCGCTCCCTGGCCTCCAAATGTGGATTTAGTCCTGATTATTTCTGTGCCTCATGGGGCTGTGAAACTACTGGAGATACATATTGGAATCCCTCCTCTTCCTGGGATTATATTCAAGTTAGGAGAAAGGGCCCAAAGCAAAGCTTAGCTGCTCGATGTGTACCTCATAGCTGGTGTAACCCCTTAGTAATCTCCTTTACAGAAGCAGGAAAAAGGTTTGATTGGGTCAGTTCTAGAGAAATGGAATGGGGGCTCCGTCTCTATAAGAGCGGAAGAGACTTTGGGGTGACCTTCAAAATAAAGTTACTAAAAACAGTCCCCCAATACACCGTTACCGCGGTGGGCCCCAACAAGGCATTACATTCTCTGACCAACGAGCAACTTAATCGTCCTGCAATTCACAAACAAACTCAGACCAAGAGCTCCTCTGTGACGGCCCCTCCCTTTCAACCCACCTTGCCCCAAGGACTTCCCTCTTCTGTTGATCTTATTTTATCTATGGTCAATGCTTCTATAGTTGCGTTACATGCTATTAATAATTCTCTATATGAGGAATGCTGGGTTTGCTTTTCACCAAAGCCCCCCTTTTATGAAGGAGTGGCTGCTTTTGGCTCCCCCACCTTAACCAATGACACACAGCATTTAAGGTGGCATCCTGTTGATGGTAAAGGTCTTACGATAAGTCAGGTCTCTGGCGTGGGACTATGCCTTAGGGGACCAGCCTTGTACTTCCCTCAACCATTGCAATATACTTGCAATCAGACATTTATTGTTAATAATTCTTTTCCTTATGTTTCTGCACCTGAAGGATTCTATTTTGCCTGTTCCTTGGGTCTCACCACTTATATAGTTACCAATAATTTTTTGTTCTATGACGATTACTGTGTGCTAGTGCGGTTGGTACCTTGTCTGACGATACATGAGTCAGAGAATCTCCTCCACTTTTGGGAACAGGGCGCTATTACTCCCCGATACAAGAGGGAACCTATTTCAGCCATTACCTTGGCTGTTATTTTGGGATTAGGAGCCACAGGTGCAGGAACGGGGATTGCCTCTCTTATCACCTCCCAACAGCAATATGCCCAACTTAGCCTGGTGGTAGACAGAGACATCCAGGAATTACAAAAGGGTCTGGAAAACCTAAAGGACTCATTAGTGTCCCTGTCAGAGGTGGTTCTGCAGAATAGACGAGGCCTTGACCTAGTTTTTCTTAAAGAAGGGGGACTTTGTGTTGCCCTTAAAGAAGAATGTTGTTTTTATTCAGACAAAACAGGCCTAGTACAGGATAGCATACAAAAGGTAAAAAACAGTTTAGAAGAAAGAAAAAGAAACAGAAAAAAGCAGGAGTCTTGGTACCAAAACTGGTTCTCCACCTCCCCCTGGTTGTCCACACTTTTGCCTAGTTTACTGGGCCCTCTTGTGGGACTATTACTACTATTATCCTTTGGCCCTTGGGCTTTTAAAAAACTAACCCGCTTTATTAAGACCCAGATTGACGAAATAACAAGGGACTCCATTGCTGTTCATTACCATCGCCTGAACACGCGAGGCTCCACGGAGGACCTGAGAACTCCAGAGGCAGAGCAACCTGCAGCTGCTCTCCAATTCTCTACCCTTGCTACACACCCCAAACCCCTTAGGTCTTGGAATCCCTGGAAAAGAATGTTTGGCAGGCAGCACTCATAATCTTATTGTGGAGTAGGCATTTAGGAAGGAGGATATACCTTAGGCCAGACTAAACGGTGAATACTGGGTTTGGAAAACGCCCTTTCTTCTGGTCTGGAGGATGGAGCTATTGGTGCCCAAATTATATCATTATATCTTTTATTTGAGGAGCTCCTCACAGTCTTTTCATTAATGACAAATGCAGGGGCCCAATGATGGGAGTTAGTGTGGACCCTCGCCTGAACAGCACACCATACAGAGGTTGTAGAAACCGGCTCAACAAGGCATGGTGCCAGGCACGAGGATCGCCCTCCACATGGCCTAAGACAGGGTGCCCTGTGGTCAAAGATCTGCTTACTTTAGGTCTTGCTAGATACCTTTTATTTGAGGAGCTCCAGGGACGGGCAACTTATGGCAGGACATCCCCCAACCTAAGACAGGGTCCTGGGAACCCGAGGACGGGTAAGGGGGAAAAAAGACCTGGTCCCCACTCGACCTAAGACTCATAAGGCACCCCTCTGTTCCCAGGAGAGGTAAATTGCTCCACCATCCGGGAGGAGGGTCCCTCCTTGTCCCAGTCCCTTCTCATTTAGACCTGACACCGGGGTTAGACTCTGACCTGGTGCCCTCCACTTGATAGATGCCTGCTTTTATAAAAGGAAGGGGGATATGTCAGGAGCCGTGTCCCCCCAAAATTTACAGGAAGCACCGCCGTGAGGAGTTTTTGCAGAGGGCTTCACTTCTCAATTGTATTGAGAATAGTCTTATTGACCAAGCCTATCCCACACCCAAATTAACTGTTAATAGAGAGTTATCTCTTAGCAGAACCTGCCTCACATTCCAAACTATCTAGGCAACTAGGTGTGTCACCTTGTGACTTCCCGACCAAGGAATCGTGACCCGACCCATCGTAACCTCTCAGACTCTGGACCACGTGGCAAGATCCCGTGCCCCAGCCCCCCAAGCTATTCAGGGGCTATATAAGCTGTAACCATGACCCTAATAAACTGAGGCTTTGACAAATACGCTTAGCCTCCTTCTTCTCATCAGCCTATGCCTTTCAGGTGGTGCCTCTCCGTGACCCTGGAATAACTGGCCAGCCAGGCGGGTTACAAACCCTAGACAGAGTAACCCGTCGAGGCGGCTACATTCATGTGGAATTTTGCAGGGTGTTTTCACTCAATTGACCATTGAATAGATTTTCCCGATACCGATGTTGGCTTTCTCTTCTTGATTCTTGCCAGAGTCCTTGTCCTGCACACTTATGACAATAAGGCCAAGGAAAGGTTGACTATAGAAAGTAGTATAGACCTGGACCTGGAACCTCCACTCTCATTAGATGGGTGGATGGGTAGAAAGTTAGAGACCAGGCCCTTCAGCTCCGTGGTGAAGAGGGAAGCAGCAGGTGTCAGGAAGTAACTGGAAATTCGGGAAGACACATAGGCAGAGCATGGTCCATGTCACTGGGGAGGAAGGGAAGGCATTTGCAAGAAAGAGGCAGCATTAGCTATGGCTCTATTCTTAGAAGGCTGGCATCCCATGACGTCATACAAGGCAGATGGGATGGTCATGAGCTCAGTATCAGTTACTAAGGAGAGAGGAGTAAAGAGGAACAAGTAACAGGCAGACTTGACGTTCAATGGGGTTCATTTGGTTTCTTTAACCTCTTCAACAGACGCAAGGAGAAGCCACTGGGCCCAATCATAGGAAACAGAGAGTCTGAGCTGAGGACACCAAGAGAGCATAACGCATCTATGCTCCACTGTACCTGTTCCAAGTTTCTCTTTTTTTGGCAGCTGCTCCAAGACAGAGCTGTTGGCTGGCATGCGCTGTGGGATGGAGTTCACTGGATGTCTTCCTGTCTGTCAGGAAGAATGCGCTAACTGGAACTACTGGATGCTTCCCTGGGAATAAGGATACCAAGGATGGGAGAGGGAGCCACTGTGAAAGGATGGAGGGGCCAGAGAGAGATTCATCAGTTTCCACTTGCTGATGGCCAGTTCAGTCCGTGGTTCTCTAGGAGTTCAAAGACTGGCTCCACCCAGCTAACAGCGGCTGGGCACAGCTGTAATTGCTATCAAACACCATGTAATAACTGGCTGGGGTTAATCAAATATAATGCCCAAGCCAGACCTATGAAATTGTACCACAAGGGGGATTTTAATCAGCCTTTTATCTGTACCGAGCTCTGTCCTAAGAAGCCTGCTTTTGTTTGCCCAGATAAGCGACAATGGGGGAGCCAGGCGCTGCCCGCTCTCTGCAGCACAACAAGGGGATTGTCTGCAAACAGCGGATCATTCAAGGCCACGGGAGGGAGAAGGCAGAAGAGTCTGCACGAATCTACAAAAGTGCTCACTGTTAGCGGCCATGCCTCCCTGTGTTTAAATTCAGGCCATATTCCCGCTGGAGCTTCCAAAATATATGCAGCAGAGAAACAAAAAGGCTCCAGTGTGCCCTGCGTAAGTGGATCTGTCTTCGGCCCTCTGCGGGACTTTCTTGTCTGCGGATTGCTGAAAGGAGGTAGGAACGCTGACCTTTGGTTCTGTCACCAGGCTTGGCTCACGTCTCCCAGAGCTGGATGGGTTTCACAGGCAGGTGGATTAAAGTTCTGGCTCTCCAGTCTGCGCCAGACGGCACCTGCCCTGCTGCCCAACCTCTTAGACTATGACAGAGGTGGGAGAAGCACAAAGAGTTCAGAAGAGAGAGAGGACTAGAGGGCATGACATTTTAGCTACCCAATTCAATTCTGTTTGACAAATGTTTGAACAATTTTGGGGAGGCTGACTGAGACACACCTCCACACAAACACACAGCTGCAAATCTACCTGCTTATGTGGAGGAGCAGAAAACGTGCAAGCTAAAGAGTACCCATGTTCTCTTCCTTCATACTGTCATGCTCTTCAAATGAGGACATGGACATTAAAGAGGAAAGGGAGTCGGGAGTCCTAGCTTTGCCCCATAAGATGCCCCCAAATTCTGGCAAGATCATGAGACAGCCAGGGGACCGTGTCAAACGTCGCTGGAGGAAGAACTGTTGAGGATTACTGATCTGTTACCACTTGGGAATGAAGACATGATGGTAGGCCTCAGGAAAAAAAAATGCTTTGTCCAAGGTTTCTTGGCCATTTCATAGCAGACAAGAGATGAGAGCCCTGTCTTGCAACTCAAGACCCAGTCAATTGCACCACAGTGCCTCCTGGTTCAGTCTCTCTGGAAATGCACATTCTGAAACCCACTGCACGGGTACCAGATAACTCAGGGTCCAGCAGTCCCCCTGGTATCTTCCATTTAGTGGCTAGTTCCTTGAGTTTAGATTGTGTCTTCTCTAAACGTTGCTCGGGATTCTAAGTCTTCAATGGAAGTGGAGAAGGAGGAATGGAGGGGTTAGACTGATCAGCTAAGGAAAGAGGAACTACTTCCAGTTAGGAGGCTCTCTGTGGACCCTCAGCCCCAGTCCCTGTGACAGCAGGACCTGCCTCACTCAGCCTCAGTTGGTACTATATCCAAGCACATTTGGGGCCGACAGTGACAGGAGGACATTTCTGTGACTGACAGGTGGTAGAGACAGCAGGGATGCTGCTATTGAGGGGACATTTGTCTGGATGTTTGTGTCTGAAAAGAAAAAGAACAGTGCCAGCCTGGAGGGTCAGCAGGGTGGCGGGAAGTGATCAGGGACAACAGAAGTTCTGTGCATGGGGCGGCCCCGGAGGGCATCAGTTCTTCATCATTCTCATTTTTAAAGCAATATTGCTGACTGCTGCTTGGAAATGGTTCAGTTTCCCTAAAGACATTCTGGGCCATAATTTTAGATTTCACGTTAGATTCGTATTCCTGTCTGCTATAGATCAGTGCTTCTTAGTCTGTGGGTCACAACCCATCTGGGAGTTGAACAATCCTTCCAGACCAAGACCATTGGAAAACACTAATATTTACAATATGATTCATAACTGTCCAAATATTTTTTGGTTGGGGTCAGCACAGCAGGGGGAACTGCATTGAAGGGTCGCAGCATCAGGAAGGTTGAGAACCTTGTCAAGTCCTGTCTTGGCTGATGTGCAAAGTACCTTTCAGAATTGCTGGAGGATGTTTGGCGTGGCCCTTGCGAAGCAAAGTGGTTACAGCAAAGTGATTATTAGCTAAATTAGATCAACAAATTGGGTTGGTGGGGCTTAGGGATATCCCCCTTTGATAATAAGTTCTTTGAAAATTATACTAATTATGGCTTTGCCTTGCACTGCACTAATAGGCCTACAAGCTTTCTTTTCTTTTCAGCTTCAGTAGCAATCCTGCCTCGGGTTCTTTCACTCGTGTTCCTGGCAATTAAGCGCTATCCCAGAACATAAGAACAATCGCCTCTTTTTCAGTCATTGTGCGAGGAGTTCCACATAAAAGCTGCTGTTACCCAAAATATGATCTCGTAAATAAATGAAGGACTGTCTCCTATTCATGAGATCAATAAGGGTCTGTTATTAAAATTCTTAGTAGAAAACTGTTTGCCAATTCTATCCACTCCCCCCTCCCTCCTATTTCCCTCCCTTCCCCCTCCCTCCCTTTGTTCCCATGTATCTTTAAAGGATATCAAGGCCCAGGCATAGTGGTACAAACCTGAAATCTCAGCGTTTGAGAGGCAGAGGCTACGAGTTCAAGGACAACCTGGGCTACACAGTAAGCTGCATTTCAGCAGGGTCAAATGAAACTCCATCTCAAAACACCAGAGAAAAATGAAAGCAAATCAAGTCCTTCCCTTTGCATTAGTTTTAATGAAAGAGACAGAGATAAGTGTGTGTGTATGGGGGGGGGGGACTCTTCTATATTGTTAAAATAAAGCCTACAGGAAAGATTTAGAAATAAAACAGATAACTGTGTGGGTTTCTCCTATATTGATAAAATAAAGCCTACAGGAAAGACTTAGAAAGAAAGCAACGTGTTCTTCTCTCCACACAATGACCAGTGAGCCAGTGACCAGCTCTGAGCACATCCGTCTCAGGCTCCCGCCCACTTGCCTTACTGGAAAGCTGTGCTGGCTGCCAGCCTTCCCTCTCCCCAGGCTCTTGCCTTTTATTCCTTTCAAGTAATCCAATCCTGCTGCTCCTTCTTGCAGGAAACCACACTGACCTACAGGTCAGACTGACCTGGTTCAAATCTATGAGATAAAACCACGTGAAATTGCTCTTTTTATACACCAGAGATGGTCAAATATTGGCACTTTCATGTGGTTTATCCTAATATCAACATGCCATTATCTCTAAGGAAGCATCTTGTAAATGCGTTGTTACAGAGGACTCACTAGTGACCGTGCACAGCCATAGAGCCTCAGTTCCGAGAGCAGCAGTGGTATCTCATTCCAGATCGGTTTGACAAGGCTTCTCGGGCTCACGTCTTTCTCCAGACGGCACTTGTGGGTTGGAATTAGCTGGAAAAGGCAGGTCCCAGGGCAATGGAGCAGACATGTGGAGAGATACAAGGGAAATTGGCAGGGACAGGTCATCTTCAGAGCTTAGGAATTTGGGGAGGGAGGGGAGGGAACGGAAGAGGTAATGGCTGCCTTTCCCAGTAACCATGCTTCTTTCCCATGCTGAAGAACAGACATTTTGATGGGGACCTTTTAAAAGTCTGTTCAGACAACTCTTGACTGGAGAGAGAAAGATGGCGTGTGTGTATGGTGGGGGGACAAAAGAGAAGATGGGGGGGATGAGAAGATGGGGGGGAGATGAGAGGATGGTGGGGGGATGAGAAGATGGTGGGGGGATGAGAAGATGGTGGGGGATGAGAAGATGGTGGGGGATGAGAAGATGGTGGGGGGGAAGATGAGAAGATGGTGTGGGGGGAGATGGGAAATGGTGTGGGGGGAGATGGGAAAATGGTGTCGGGGGGGAGATAGCTAGAGCTTGTAAAGTGGGAGCTTTGATAGCCTAGGCATTTCAGGGTTTCTATTGCTATGGGAACACACTATGACCATGGCAACTCTTACAAAGGAAAACATTTAAGTGGCCTCACTTACAGCTTAGAAGTTAGTTCATCTCATCATGGCAGGAAGCATGATGGCATGCAGGCAGACATGGTGCTGGAGAGGTAGCAGAGACTTCTATATCCAGATTTGTAGGAAGCAGGAAGAGAGAATCACACTGGGCCTGGCTTTAGCTTCTGAGGCCTCACAGCCTGCCACCAGTGACATGCTTCCTCTAACGAGTCTACACTTCCCAATAGTGCTGCGCCCTATGAACTTATGGGAACCATTTTCTTTCAAACCATCACACTAGGGGACATTTGAATACAAGGAGTCATGTAAACACATTCCCAGGACTTCTCAGGACATAAATGTAAGAAGCCGTGGCATTCCAGCTCCTCTTATGCCTAAACAACATGCCCTTGGCATGGAGTAATTGAAACACAGGGCATCTTGGGAAGCTACTATTGAATTGGCAAACCAATGACATCATCAGATGTGCCTCTGAGCAAAAGCACCCACCAGCTGTCTGGAAGACGGGTCAAAGAGGTTTGTGTTAGATGGCAGAGACCCAGCTAGGGAGCTATTTTAGTCAGACCGAAAGAGCCAATTTTGAAAGGACAGAATTCCTAAGCACAGATCTCAGCTGATCTCACTGAGTAAAAGTCTCCGGGGACTTTTACGTTAAGTATTATGCGTACCCCAGGAGATCTGGTCCTCTCATTCCTAAGTCCACCCTCAAGTTGGTCTGGAAAATGCTTTCATCTGGTTCCCATCTGGAAAGCCTTTGTATTTTAGCTGCAGGACTCTCCATCAACCCACACCAGTGATAAACCGAGCTCAATTACTCCTCGATCCTCTTCTTCCCCACGTTAAGTTTTCATTCCCCTTTGATAGATCAGTGCTTTGAGGGCCTTGAACTCCGGTCCTCAGTCCTGCTCTGCTTGGCCAGGCCTCAGCTTCTTCCTCTTTGCTTAAACGACAAATTTTTATAGGGGGTGAGATTTATTTGTTTTTTTTTGTGTGTGTGTATGAATGATTTGCCGGCACGTACATATGTGGGTCATGTGCACACAGTACTGCAGAGACCAGAAGAGGGCACTGGATTCTTTGAACTGCAGTTAAAGACGTTACCAGTCACCATGTGGGTGCTAGGAACCAAGCCCAAGTCCTTTGCAAGAGCAGCAACTGCTTTTAACCACTGAGCCATCTCTCCAACCCTTTGTCGCCTTAATTCCTGTCATATCCACCTGTTCTTCAAACTATGAGCTAAGTCATGGCCCCATCCTCCTGGGAAAATGCATACCATCACATTTGTTCTCCCTAGCTTCCTCCCTGCTGCCTTCCCATGCTCCCCGAGACTCAGCAACTCTCACCTCCTCTCTGTCCTGCACACGTGTTAAGTATTATGCGTATCAGTCTCTATAGTATCTACTTGCAGATGTGTTTACGCCCCATTTACCACTGTCTTTTAGGTCCTTAAGGTTAGGACCACATTTTCTACCACCATTTTCCTAGTAGCTAACACAATCTCAGAGAGAGAGAGAGAGAGAGAGAGAGAGAGAGAATGCAGCTGTTGGGTCAGCTGACCCGAACTGAGTTCTTTCCTCCCATGTACAAGGCCATGTTAACCTGGTCTGGGCCTGGCTGTGCTGCCTTATTATCAGAACTGAGGTGCCCAAGTCTGCTTCTTTTTCCATATCTCCCTTGTCAATGCAAAGAGCATCTCTCACCTCAAAGGGAATAAGAGAGATTTTTCCTGAGCCAAATATGAGTGACAAACCTAGGAACAGGGATTCAGGTTTTCTCGGACAATATGTTCCAACATTGAACCAATTATATGAGCTTTCTGTGGTTACAGTTGTCTTAGTTAGGGTTTCTATTGCTGTGATAAAATATCATAACCAAAGCAACTCGGAGAGGAAAGGGTTTATTTGGCTTACACTTCCAGATGACTGTTCTTCATTGTAGGAAATCAGGATAGGAACTCAAACAGGGCAAGAATCTGGAAGCCAGAGCTGATGCCGATGCCATGGAAGGTAAGGTTTGCTGGCTTGCTTCCCCTGACCTGTTCAGTCTGCTTTCTCATAGAACTCAGAACCACAAACACAGGGATGGCACCACCCACAATGGGCTGGACCCTCCCCCCATTGTCTTACAACCCGATCTCATGGAGGCATTTTCTCAATTGAGGGTCCCTCCTCTCTGATGACTCTAGCTTCTGTCAAGTTGACATAAAACCATTCAGAACACAGCACAAGACAGTTTCAATAAATCAAAGCATTTTCCAAATACATTGATGTGAACATCGGGTAGGCTGGTTACAGCAAAATAGGGGAATCTCTGCTATTCGATGGCATTTTAAAGCCAAATGATGTACAGCAGGCCTACAAATGCACCTGCCTTTTGCTCTGGAGGGAGAACTTCTCTTAATTATCTTGAACAAGATACATGGCTCACTTTTCTCTAGACGAAAGAATGACCTCTTTGTACTGTGAATTATACAAGCATCCTTGGGACATAGTCTTGAAAGAAAGACAATCAGTACCTCATTCCCAAAATGAGCAGAAATACAAGCTACCCACTAGGAAGCTGTCTTCCAATGTTAGCTGGCAGCCCCATGCATCACATTTAACCTTTTTCCCAAGCTGTAATCTCAAATTTCCTGCTGCAGTTGAAATTCCATCCAGATATCTCCAGCGGTTAAATGTAAACATTTTAAAATAGGCACAGTGGCAGTTGCCTATAATCCCAGAGCCTGGGAGATGGAAGCAGGAGAGAACTGGGAATTCAGGGCCATTCTCAGCTACATGCAGAGTTTGAGGCCAGCCTGATACTCTGTCCAAAAATAAAAACAAAATAACTAAGTCTTTACCTCTTTCTGCCTTAAGTCCCAGTTTTATTATCACTGTTTTTCTCAGCTCATCAGGCATCATCCTTTAGTTCCATTTTCTCCCTCATCACTTAGGACCAATTTCCATCATCTCCTCCCTTGGGACACCTCCTCCTCATCTTCATGTCTCCTTGGCTGATTGTGTTGCCATTAACTTAGTTCAGACTCTCAGCCTACTCCTAGAGTGCTCAGAGAGTCTTCTCATCATTATCCTAGATTTCTTCTCCTTCACATTCTTCCTCTTAAAGAATATTGACTTTGTTTTATATGTGAGTGTGTGCACTGAGTGAGTGTATATGTATCTCCTGTGTACTGGTGCTCGCAGAAGCCAGAAGATGGCACCAGGTCTCTTGGAAGCTACAGATAGTTGTGAGCTGTCATGTGGATTCAAGGAAGTAGATCCTGGCACTTTGGAAGTGCATCCAGGGCTCTTACCTGTTGAGCCATCTCTCCATCCCTCTAGCCTTCCCTCTCTTGAGGAACAGTTCTGAGTACATCATCACATTCATTAGAAAATGTACAACAGTCTCCCATCCTATGATGGGATAGTTTGAACTTTGCTGTCAAATATCTAAGGTCCATTCTGCTACCAGATCTGACCTTGGCTCAGAATCCAACACTTTTCTGCAACAGGAGTGCTGCCACCCTCTCTACTTGGCAAGCCCACATATGGGTGATCTACTACCTACCTTTCCTACCACACAGAGTTCTGCCCACAAGTCTACAAACCCATTTCATCACGCAAGTTGTTCTATAGCTGGTTCATTCCACACTGATTTCTTTTAATATTTAGCTTCATGTTATACCATGTGGCTTTTCAATTGCTTATAGTATACATCTTCTTAAGTCTTGAGTCTCTAGAAGACAAGAACTATCATTTTCTGTCACTCAATGTCTTTTGGGCACATGCTTGGCAAAACTAGATTTAGTTCTACATATCCCCCGCCTACCCTGTCTCCTTACCTGACAAGTGAGAGGGAATACGTGGATCACAGGGTTGTTGGAATAAACAGATAAGATGATCTGGAGGAATCTTAACAAACTAGGTGTTGTAAAGGAAGAACTCAGTCAAGGCTGACTACCGTTACTAATCTTACAGTGGATGAGTGTACAGATGGACAGAGCGTGGTTCCCTTTCCTGTGAACACTGAGCAGATAGCCTTGAAAACGCCATCAGAGTGTCATGGGGACCCATGGGAGAGGCCGGGTGGAAGACGGGAAAATATGCCACCCTGGCAAGGGTAGCTCTTCAGTGGCAGACAGACCCCAGGGATAGGAAAAGCCACCAAAGGAACATCCCAGGGCAGTTTTCTAGACTCCTTTCTGTTTCTGAGCCTGTCTGCCTGTTGAACATGCTCTTGACACAGAACTGGGGTATGCTAAGCACTGGAGAATCACTAGGAAGGCAGTTGTTCAGTGGAATGAGCCCATTTTCAGAGATAAGACCGACTGCTGTGCTTCGGGGCCCCGCTGCCCCACCCCCACTCGCTAGCTCACAGACTGGCAGCTGTCATTGCTTTCAGAACCATAACACAGCTTCGTGTTTGCTATTAAAACAACCAAAAAACACTAGCTGTAGGGTAAAAAAAAAGGGGGGAGGCATTCTCTCTGAAGTCTTTAGCAAATGGCTGTGGTTGTCATTTTCATGGGTTTCCATATGCCAGGCACTGTAATACAGTACATGTACGTATCAATATATGTAAATATTCTTAACATGACCTGGTAACCTTTCCAATATCCACCTTAAAGACACGGACACTTAAGGACAGGATTAAGTATTGTGTCTCTGGTTACACAACTAATAAGTAATGAAGCCAAGATTCACACCCAGGCCGACACTCCTCCAAAGGCCTGGGAACATATCCTTCCACATGAGGTTTCAGGAGGACCCACATAAGCATTGTCGTGGCTCCCTACTCTGCTCTTGTTTTTGTTTTTGTTTTTGTTTTTTTTCTTTTTTTTTCCTTTTTATTTATTTATTTATTTATTAAAGATTTCTGCCTCCTCCCCACCACCACCTCCCATTTCCCTCCCCCTCCCCCAATCAAGTCCCCCTCCCTCGTCTGCCCTAAGAGCAATCAGGGTTCCCTGCCCTGTGGGAAGTCCAAAGACCATCCACCTCCATCCAGGTCTAGTAAGGTGAGCATCCAAACTACCTAGGCTCCCACCAAGCCAGTATGTGCAGTAGGATCAAAAACCCATTGCCATTGATCTTGAGTTCTCAGTAGTCCTCATTGTCCGCTATGTTCAGCAAGTCCGGTTTTGTCCCATGCTTTTTCTGACCCAGGCCAGCTGGCCTTTGTGAGTTCCCGATAGAACATCCCCATTGTCTCAGTGTGTGGGTGCCCCCCTCGCGGTCCTGAGTTCCTTGCTCGTGCTCTCTCTCCTTCTGCTCCTGATTTGGACCTTGAGATTTCAGTCCGGTTCTCCCATGTGGGTCAGCAGTAAAAAAACAATGACTTCTTGAATTTTGCATGCAAATGGATGGAAATAGAAAACACTATCCTGAGTGAGGTAAGCCAGACCCAAAAAGAGGAACATGGGATGTATTCACTCATATTTGGTTTCTAGCCACAAATAAAGGACATTGAGCCTAGAATTCGTGATCCTAGAGAAGCTAAATAAGAAGGTGAACCCAAAGAAAAACATATAGGCATCCTCCTGAACAGTAACCTTCATCAGGCGATGAAAGGAGACAGATACAAAGATCTGCTCTTGTTTTTGAAGCGTGGGTCACATCGCCAATGAGGATGTAAATGTGGGGCCTGCAAAAATTTGATGACAGGTCCCTGAACGTGCAATGAGTGGAAATGGATCCAAATGTACGTGGAGTCTGAGGTGTCTGAGCAGTGCTCGCCCACACACACTTTGGAGTTCACGACAGCCTTGGTTCTAAACTCATATTCACACGCTTTGACCTGCACACGCTCTCTGTCACACCACTAGCCAGGCTGCCTGAAACACCCTGCTCAGAGTCAAAACCCCCCATATTCCATGAATCGCAGCATTTTAAAAAAGATCTATTTTACTTTTAAGTATGTGTGCACGTGTGTACGTGTATGTACATAAGCGTGTACGGGCCCTCAGAGGCCAGAAGTGGGCGCTGGATGTCCTGGAGTTGGAGTTATTACAGGCAGCTGTGAACCACTTGATACGGGTGCTGGAAGTCAAACTCCAGTTCTCTGCAAGAGCAGCCAGTGATCTTCCCTACCTGTCCAGCTCTGCAGCCCCCATGGCAGCGTTTTCACTATGCACACACATGCATGATGATTTCACTGTGAAAAATAGTCTTCATTCAGCTGACATTGAACTCTTTTTACAATTATTGCATTTTTATTTATTCATTTTGTGTTCATGTATGTGTAGTGTGTGTGTGTCCCTGCGCACGTGCATGAGCGTGGTTGGCAGAAGGCAACGGAAGAGTCAGTTTTTTCTTTGACCTTGTGGGTCCTGGGATCAAACTCAGGCCACCCAGATTGGCAAAAATCCACTGAGAAATCCGGTTTAGTCTCAAATTCAACTCTTTATATAAAAATAAACACATTCATGTCACCTTTAATAAATAGTAAAATTGTGCATACCAAATAATTGTTTAAAAGTAAATAAATTTGACTTTATATCTGTTTTATGTACTTGTGTAAACAAGCATATTTTCACACACTTGTACACAGAAGTATACCTGTACATTTACACAAATCTTCCAGGTGGAGAAGGCTCATGAGTGGAGAGAGTTCAAGAAGCCCTCCCCTAGGCTCGTAGACACACCCCAGGAACTGCTTCTCATACATGGGCTTCATATACAACTGCGCAAGAGAGACTATCAAATGCTTTTCTGAGTCTGAATTCTTACATCCTGTATGAGAGACAAGGCTACCGAGCCCCAGGATGCCTGAAGGAAGAAACAGCTTCGTGCCTCTGAGGCTGACAAATTGACCGGACAGTTTAGCTGAGGACTGACTGGCCCTTAAGCAGCCGTAGCACAAGATCTAATTGTTCTTAATAAAAACTTGGAGTAAGATATTAGGGGGTGAAAGCTGAGAGGTCGGAGAAGCAGTACAGACAGACACTAGAGAGACCTGTTACCTCTACTAATGCGCAAACCCAAAGGTGATCCTGTCCTCAGACTGCTTCAGGCTGCACCTCAAACTGCCTGCTGCCTCTTGTCTCTACCAAACCTCATGCTGCACTGAGCTCCTGTCTCCTCCTGCCTTATACTCCTCTCTCTGCCCAGCCATATCACTCCTGTCTCCACTTCCCTAGTCCTGGGATTAAAGGCGTGGGATCCCAAGTGCTGGGATCACCTTTGTGTGAGCTCTGCTTCTCTGTTAGACTGGATCAATTTTGTGTAGCCCACAGTGGCCTTAAACTAGCAGAAATCCCTCTGCTTCTGTCTCCTGAGTCCTGAGATGAAAGGTGTGTGCCCTCATTGCCTGGCCTCTAGTGGCTTAGCTCTGCACTCTGATCTTCAGGAAAGCTTTATTTGTTAAAATACAAACAAAAGATCACAAGCAGCAACTGCACAAATTTCAATCTACTGACAGCTAAACTTCTGTCAGTGGAGGAAAGTACGCATTCCCCGGAGTTCCTGATTCTGAATCTGTTATTCCATTTAAAAAATAATGTCAATAGAGAAAATCAGAGAGAATCCTAAGCAGTCACTTTGCCATCTGTAGAAAAATATTGGCCCTGGAAACGGAACTGCCTGGTAGGAAACCAAACGTGTAGAAATATGTTTTGAGAATCGTGTTCCTGGCCTGAATCAGATCCCACGTTAAGGAAGGTTGACTGAGGACAGGGCTCCTGAGGACAGGGACAGAAGCCAAGCGGCTTGTTTTCCTTGCAGTCACAGTGTGACAAGGCAGTAGGGGAAGGTGCATTTGAGTTCCTGCTACCTCCTTCAAGGAGGAAAGCTCACCAGACTGACTGATGTCTCCTCTAAAAACAGGCTGCTGTGCCCCAGGCAGGTCAGGTTCTCCTGGAAACCGAGGACATTGGAGAGCTTTGTTCCACTATCACAGCTCCCTTCAAGGGACTTTCTCTGTTCTTGTGCCCCCAACCTTCTCCCAAACCTGACAACCCACATCTCCAGTGCGGGAAATACAGCATCCTTCCCCAGTGTGGTGGTCTGAGCCTGGGGGGTCCTGTAACACGGGTGACCCCTATTCCCTATCCCCATCATTTCCCATTGTCTCTTGATTGAACAAAGCCACAATGAATTAGACAAGTATTTTAAAATTGTGTTTCAAAATGAACTTGACCAGGGTCTTGACTGGGGTTTTTATTGCCATGAAGAGACATCATGACCATAGCAGCTCTTATAAAGGAAAAATTTCTCATTGGGGTGGCTCGCTTACAGTTTCAGAGGTTCAGTCCATTATCAACATGGGGGGAAGCATGGCGGCACTGGAGGAATGACTGACAGATACTTGGTGATGTCCTGAGCATAGGAAATCTCAAAACCTGCCCCATAGTGACACACTTCCTCCAACAAGACTACACCCACTCCAACAAAGCCACATCTCCTAATAGTGCCAGTCATTATGAGATTATGGGGGCCAATTACATTCAAACTACCACACTCCACTCCCTGGTCCCCATAAGCTTATAACAATATCATAATCACAGCGCATTTATTCCAACTTCAAAAGTCCCCATAGTCTATCACAGTCTCAAAAATGTTTTAAAGTCCAAAGTCCCTTCTGAGATTCATACAATCCTTAAGTGTAATCCCCTATAAAAATCAAAGTTAAAAAGAAGTAAATGGAATCCAAGTTTTTCTTTGTCCCAGCTGCCCAGTCCCAAATAATTACATAAAAGCTTATATTAATTTCAGAATGCTTGGCATATCACTCAGATTTATTACTAAATGGCTCTGGTAACTTGAATTAACCCGTTTTTATTCATCTGCATTTTGCCAAGTGGCTTCATGGCTTTACCTGTTCTCCAGTACATCTTATTCCTCTGGTGGCTGGCTCGCATCTCTCTAACTCCACTCTTCCTTCTCCCTGCATCTCCTTTTCTCTTTTCCGCCTGGCTTTATTCTGCCTTGCTATAGACCAAAGTCACTTCTTTATTAACCAATGAGAGCAATATATTCAGAACATACAGAAGGATTATCTCACAGTAAACAGATCACATACTTACAATACATAATGGCACAGAATACACATTTCCAATCCAAGATGTAGGGAAGGGGGCATAGTGAGGAAACACTGGGCAAAAGCAAGACTGAAAGCCAGCTGGGCAAAGTCCAAATTCTACATCCCCATGTCTGCTGTCAAAACACCCTTCAGATTTTCAACTCTGTTCAGCTTTGCTGAACTTTGCTCAGCCACACACTTCTTTCTCTTGGGCTGGTTCCACTCCCTGTTAGCAGCTCTCCTCGGTAGGTATCCCACGACTCCTCCGGCATCTCTAACATCTTGGGTTCTCCAAGGCAACCCAGGCTTTAACTTCACAGCTTCATACAATGGCCCCTCTACTAGGCCTCCATTCAGGGACACTCCTGATACGTCCAGCTTCAGCAGCTCCCCGCACCCGACAGACAGGGTTTCTCCATGTAGCTCTGGCTGTCCTGGAACTCACTCTGCAGACCAGGCTGGCCTCAAACTCAGAGTCAGCAGCTTTCTTTAGGTGCGGAGGAAAATTCCATAGCCTTTTTTCTCTATCCTTAACTCCAAGGCCAGAACCCTGTGATCAAAGCTGCCAAATTCTGCTGCTTACTGGGGCTGGAGCGTGGTCCCCTACTTCAATTACTTCTTCACCAGCTTTCTGTTCATTGCTGCCTAAGCTTGGCTATCCTGAAATGTGCTCTCTGGAACAGGTTAACCTCAGAGATCTTTCTGTTTTTGACCTTCACTGCCAAAGCCTGGCTCTCCTGAACCTGGATCTCTAGACCAAGCTGACTTCAAACTCAGAGATCTGCCAGCCTCTGCCTTGGCAGGGCTGGGATTAAAGGTGCTCCATCACACCTGCTCCAGGCTTCTCTTTAATTCCTTTGCACATTTTAGAGACTTAGCTGGGTGGGATGCTGCTCTGAGGTCACCACTCCAATTATTCTATTTTTTAGTCCATTTATCTCCTTGTACACAGGATTTAGCTCCATCCCACTTCCTGGTACTCTTTTTCTCCTCAAAATTTACCCTGCTCAGCTTGCTTCTTTTCATTATAACTCTTCATTAGAACTTCCACTAATATCCACATGATATTAGTCTATATTAGGCTGTTTTGAAATTTTTTTTTCTGCCAATGTAATTAATCCAAAACTTTTCACTTTAGCCTCAGGCAGACACTTTGGACAAGGGCAAAAGCAGCCACTTTCTTCACCAAATTATCACAAGAACAACATACTAAAATTCTTTTAGGCAACATACAAAAAATCTTTTCCTCTGAAACCGCTTGAGTAAGCACCTGACTGTTCAAATAACTCTTGGCACCTCTGTCTTCTGTGCTCCCACTAGTATGGTTCTTTAAGCAATGCTTAAAGCATTCCACTGGTTTCATAGCCCAAAGTACCAAAGTCCAAATTCCTCCAAACAAACACATGGTCAGGCCAATCACAGCAATATCCCAGCCCCTGGTACCAACTTCTGTCTTAGTTAGGGTTTTTATTGATGCGAAGAGATACCATGAGTATGGTAACTCTTATAAAGGAAAACATATAGTTTGGGTAGCTTATAGTTTCAGAAACTCAGTCCATTATCATCATGGCAGCGAGTTTGGCAGCGTGCAGGCAGACATGGTTCTGGAGAAACAGTCAAATGTCCTACATCTTGCAGGCAAGAGGAAGTTGACTGACTCACTAGGCAACATTTTGAGCATAGGAAACCTCAAACCCATCCCCACAATGACACACTCCAACAAAGCCATACCACCAAATAATGCCACTCACTTGGAGATACTGGGGATCAATCACATTCAAACTACCATAATCAGTTAACAAGGTTCTTAACAACACAAATTCTTTTCCTATCTCTTATTTTGATAAGTGCTACATTGTTGAATTACATCTCATTCAAAGTGTTTCAAACTTCCAATGCCTGGTAACTATGAATATGATGTTATTGAAAAGACAGCTTTGTGGGTGTAACCGAGTTAAGATGAGGTTGGCATACTAGAATTGGGTGATTTCTAAATTCAGTGACTGCTGTGAAGAAAATAGCACCAAGAGCAAGAAGATGACCATGTAGGACCAAGACGGCAGCAAGGCGGACTGCAGACCACCCAGGGCTGGGAGGAGGGTTGGTAGAGCAATGAGTAGTTTACACAAGGTTCTGAGTTCGATCCCTAGCACCCCAAAAACTGGACAGGGTGGTGAACGCCTGTGATCCTACTGCTCAAGAGAGAGGCAACAGGATCAGAAGTTCAAAGCCATCCTTCACTATATCTTGAGGCCAGCCCAGGATACATGAGACCATCTCAAAAAAAGCAAATGACAAATGAAAAATAAAAAAGAAAGAAAGTTTGAAGAAGCGAAGATGGAGTATCCCCTGAAACCTCCAGAGAATGCTCAGTCCTGCTAACTCTTGATTTTGGACTTCCAGCTTCTAGAACTGTTTGAATATAAATTTATTTTTTAAAACCAACCTTCAGAAAGCTGATACAGTGCTTTTATACCCATCTGTCTTCTTTCTCGTCTTGCAGTCTCAGGGTTTATCAGAATTTTTGGCAACATCAAAGGAGTTGAGCTAATACACAGGGAATGAATGAGTGAGTAGATGGCTCAGGTGTACAATGTTTACACAGAAGTAATAAATATCTTTATTTTGTGGTGTTTTACTGTGTGTTTCAGCAAGGGATCTGTGAAATGATGAACCCGTGTGTGTGGACTGAATAAATAATGTGTACCATGAAAAGTGTACTTTCTGCATTAATTTAAACAGCTCTCTGAAGAAACAAAACTAACAACTGGCAACAATTCTTACCCTAAAGTCAAAATAGAGTTAATATGTGTTCAACAGCAAAATATGGAGATTTGCAAAGGGTAGGGCCTGCTGTCTTCGGGGTTTGTTGCAATTGTGTGACTATATTAGTTTATGTCACAGCCTTTGCTGGGAGGTCATTATTATTGACTTGGGCAGAAAAGAATTACTGAAGGCCTCTCCCTGCCACCAGATAATCTTTCTAGTGCACAGCTCTATCTCCAGTGCACAGCACGATCTCCATAGCACAGCTTGATCACCATAGCACAGCTCAATCTCCAGAGCACAGCTTTATCTCCAGTGCATAGCCCAATCTCCAGTGCACAGCTCAATCTCCAATACACAGCTTGACCTCCAGTGCATAGTTCGATCTCCAGAGCAAAGCTCGATCTCCAGTGCACAGCCCGATCTCCAGAGCACAGCTTGATCTTCAGTGCACAGCACAATCTCCAGAGCACAGCTCAGTCTCCAGTGCACAGTCAGATCTCCAGTGCACAGCTTGAGCACAGCACCATGCGTGACTTGCATTGCCTCCTACCATGTCATAGATTTCCATAAAAACTCAAATCATGAATCTGAACATAGAAGAGACAACAAACTCTTTCTTTTGCAAATCTTTGAATTTTTTTATGAATAAATATTTACTCAGTGTTGACTTTAGGCTGGGAATTAACACCAGTCAGAGAGTTCTGGAGAACTGTTAATATTGGAAATTCATTTATGTGGTGCACTTTATCTATTTAGTCATACATGTGGGTTAATAACTCCACAGACCCCTTGCAATAGTATACTGCTGATGTTTACCAGAGTGTGGCAGCGGAGGTGGAAAGGACGGTGTCTGTTACATCTAAGGAAGCATGTTGTATGTAAATGTCACCTCCTGAGGCCCTCCTCATTGTGGAAACAGATTTGCTATGTTAGTCTGCACAGACTGCTCTGGAATTAGTCAGTTCCTAGCACAGTATTTCTCAAAATGTACCCCGTGGATGACCTACATCAGAACGACTTCTTAAATTTCCTATAATGAACATGGTGTGGCACAAATACAAAAAGAGTCACACAGATTAGTGTCCCTGAAGAGTCAAAATCAAATCCATGGGGAATAAATCATCAGTAAATGGTATTTGGAAAACTGCAGTGTGGGCATTTTATAAAGGAAAACATTTAATTGGGGCTTGTTTACAGTTCAGAGGTTTAGTCCATTGTCATCATGGTGGGACATGGTGGCATTCAGGCAGACATGGTGCTGGAGAGGTAGCTGAGAGTTCTACATCTGAGTCAGCTGGCAGCAGGAAGAGAATGCCACACTGGGCATGGCTTGAGCATCTGAGATCCCAAAGCTCTCAATGGCAGCCGTCCTCCAACAAAGCCACACCTACTCCAACAAGGCCACACTTCCTAACAGTGCCTCACCCTGTGGACCTATGGGGACCGTTTTTACTCAAACCTCTATCTACTCAATGGATCCATACCAGACGGACTAGCTTCAAGCATATCCTTATAGCTAGAGAAGGCGATTGATCTTAGCCCATGTGATAGTTCTGTCATCAAATACTTATTTTCTTTTTTTTTTCAATATTTCTTACAAAACTGTGCTGTGAAATATATGTATATAATCAGAAAAAACTAAATAAATGCTAACCTATTAATTGCATTAAACACTATATTGATACCCTTGCTGATGTACTGTTTGTTTTTGGGTTTTTTTTTTTTTGAGTTTTCCCCCATGTTTTTTTATTGATTCTTTGTTAATTTCACATCACCACCCAACCCCACTCATTTCCCAGTCCCTCCATATCCGCCCTCCACCTCTGTATCCCCCCCAAAAGAAAATAGAAAAAAATAGTCTCACTGTGGAAGCTATAGTGTGTTGTGGCATGTCACACAGTAGACCCTTTTGTCCAACCAGCTTTGCTCGCAACTGTTCATTACAGTAAGTCACTGGTCTGGTTCAAGGTCTCTGACTTCTGCTACACTATCCATTTTGGACCCTCAAGGGGACCCCCTCCAGATATCCCGCTATTCCCCCAGTGATGGAGATCCTGCAGCTGTGGTTCTGTAGGACCAGCCCCTTCACGTGCTCCAGCATATCATAGATAGGGTGGATGTTGGGGCGGGCCAGATCAAAGTTGGTCAGCACTCCTACTCTCCTGCCATGCCCAAGTTAGGGGCAGGACTAACCATCTGAGAGCCGTGGCCAGAGAGGGGCGGGGCCGGTTCTACCATACCCATGCCCAGGGCCAGCCAATTTTATATCTTAAACTGTAATAATTTCCTGACTCTGGTGTCTTAGGCTATTTGGCCACCCTGACACCTGATACTAGAACAATTTCTACTTTGTCAAACTTAGCTAAAAGAAAGAAAGAAAGAAAGAAAGAAAGAAAGAAAGAAAGAAAGAAAGAAAGAGGGAGGGAGGGAGGGAGGGAGGGAGGGAGGGAGGGAGGAAGAAAACCATAAAGATCTGCAAAGGTCCTAGAAGGATTTATGGGACTTTTCATGTTCTAAATGAAAATGAAACACAAAACCCAAAAATCATTCAGTAAAATATTAATGAGCTTTTATGCAAAGCTACCCTGGAGAAGCCATCAAGCAGGAAGTTAAAAGACAAACTGGGGAAATATTGATAACTTACACGATATCACAAGGAGCAGTTTCCCCTAATATATAAAGAATGTCTAGTACCAATAAAGATTATTTAAAAATCAGTAGAGGGGCTAAAGAAATGGCTCAGCAATTAAGAACACTTGTTACTCTTGCAGAAGACCCAGGTTTGATTCCCAGCATTCAATAATGGTTCAGAATTATCTGTAACTCCAGTTCCAGGGGATCTGATACCTTCTTCTTGACTGTGTGGGTATCTTGCATACACATGGTACACATACTTATATTTCTGCAAAGCATTCATATGCATAAAATAAAGATATATCTTAAAAAGTTCAGTAGAGCTGGGCAGTGGCGGTGCACACCTTTAATTCCAGAGGTAGAGACAGGTTCGAAGCCAGCCTAGTCTACAGAGCAAGTTCCAGGACAGGCCCCAAAAGCTACAGAGAAACCCTGTCTCAAAAAACAAACAAACAAAAAAGCTCAATAGAAAAATGACACTATGAAGTTAAACAGACTTCATAAAATGAAGATATGAAAGATTGAAATATATTAAAATATGTTCATCTCTAGTCAGAAGTGGTGACGCATGTGTCTGACTATACCTTGTACCCTGGAGGCTGAAGGGGAGAGGGAAGAACAGGAATTCAAGGATATTCATGGCTACAAAGAAAGTTCAAGGCCATTCCATCCTCCATGAAACCCTGAGCCACAAAGAAAACGAGGAGGAAGAACCCATAGCGGTGGCTACTCATTTTCCTCTATGGCAAAAGCAATGCTAATTGACACTTCTTCATTTATTTACTGCTATGCATGTATCTGTGCATATGTATGTGCCATGACACCTGTGTGAGCTCAGAATACACCTTGTGAGAATTGGTTCTAGCCTTCTGCCACGTGGGTACTAGCTCCCACCATGGTATGCGCAAGACCATAAGCAGAATTCCTTTGTGGCCTCTGCTGCAGTTTCTGCCTCCAGATTCCTGCTGTGAGCTCCTGCCCTGATTTCTCTCCATGAAGGACTTTAAGTTTTAAATGAGATAAACCGTTCCCCCTCTCCCCACAAGTTTCTTTTGGTTGTGATGCTATATCACTGCAACAGAAAAAGCAATCTAAGGCATGCCCTTACCTGCTGAGCCATCTCACTGACCCCAGGAAATATAAACAGCAATGGGCAATTATCCTTAGCCTATCTCACTAAAGATCAAAATGCCAACAAACCCTTGTTAACTGAAGTTTGTGAGTCAGTGGCAGTGGAGTGGAAACTGAAGGACTTCTACAAAGATAACTGGGCAATTTTGCTAAAAGTTGTTTAGCATTTAGCACACCAATTTCAATTCCAAGAATTTGTTCGAATATAATCACTCTGGAAGGAATGACATAGGTCTGTGGTTTTTGCTGTTGACTTGCTCACTGTTAGAGGATTTTAGGAATAACATGCACGTCCATCCTAGCAGATTGTTGAATGAAACATTAGAAACTGGTATGGCATAACAGTCTCTCAAAGACGTTTGAGAACAGTGTGTACAGTATGCCACAGAGTGAATGAAAAGAGGACAAATGGGTACAGTTTTTACTTAGGACGTCTAAAAAATACACAAGATACCCAAGGAACATCAGAGTCGCATTCCAGACTTAAGTCCTTCCATCCATCGATGCTCTGGCATGTTCCCGAGATGCCTGGGCAGGGCTGCAGCTGCAGTTGCTAGAACCTGCAGTCCCCTTTGTTCTCGGGGAGCCTCTCCCCATTGGTACACAGGGCTTCCTAGAGTCAGTTCCCAGGTTGGCAATGTTCTGCCAAAAGTGATCAAGTCCACAGCATGAGACGGTTTATGAAGCCCCCATCTCCAGTTAGATGGCAGACTCTACCTAGAGTTACTTGGTCTTTGAGAATAGCCAAAATAAGGCCATAAAAGAAGCTGTCTCATGCTGTTACTGGTTTAGTTTTGAGTGGCCAACAACAGTAAATGCTTGGCTAGTGTTATGCTTATACAAGTGTGGGCTCTGTGATGGGAAAACAGGGAGGGAGGGAGGTCGAAGGGCAATAGTTGAGGTTAGTTTAAACCAATGAACTATCAATCCGATGATAGGTGAGATCTGCCTCTAGCCCACCCTTTGCCAGAGTAGGTCTCTTATTGGATTATGCTCTAAATTTCTCACTGGGGTGAGCAATGAGAGCCAACAAGGGAACAATAGAGTGGGCCTATGTGCACCTAGGTATAGGAGCTGTGGAGCGCACACTAGGTAGGTGTGGTATAGGAGCTGGAGAACACACACTAGGTAGGGGTGGTAGAACTGAACACTGATTTGAAACTCCCCATCTTCTAGGAATCTCTACCACAATAGCAAACCTTGCTCAATGGGACCGCATTTGTTTCCAGTTTAGCATGGCTGGGTCTAGGAAGCTGTTCTGCAGGCCTCCTTCGCCCAGCTCTGATGGCCCAGAGCAGAGAATTGGCAGCTTGGGAACGGAGCATGCCAAGCATTGTTGGGGAGTTATCAGATGAGCAATCCTGGCAATACTTCCATCCCAGGAGTGGATGTTCTAGTTCAGCTGGAGCCCAGGCTGGGAGGGGTTTAATTTCTAAAGCGAATCTTAGCAAACATTGGGCCTGTAGAAACTCCTCAGAGGAGAGGCAGTTCTCTAGATGTGACGACTCTTGATCACATCAGCACAACGTGACATTCTAACCTAGTCTTTAAGAAGGGAAGTAGAAAGTTATTTTTAAAAGAGGAACAAATGTCACTTGCCCTTTGGGGACTTTAAGACCCATTTCGAAAGTCTTCAATCTTCCCATATTCTATGTTTTCAAAGCTACTTCCCACTGTTTCTGAGAAAGTGGACCATGTCATTGTTCCCCAAATGTCAGCAAGGTGACAGTTGTGGGCAGAAGGGACATTTTCTGCTTCAGAAGAAATGCTGCTTAATAGGAAAAAGAATTAAGAGTTCTTATTTTAAGAAAGATGGGAGTGTGGTTTGGTGGTAGAATGTCTGCCTAGCATGTGAGGTCCTGGGTTCAATCCCCACACCTGAGGGGAAAAATAAGAATACAAAATGTCCTAAATATTTAATATATTTAAAATCTCCTCAAGACTCATTCACTATGGAAATGCTGGAGAATATCTTAATTCATCTCCCTTTTGCCCCTGTCATATATTTTTTAAAATATTTATTTATTTACTTATTATGTATACAATATTCGGTCTGTGTGTGTTTGCAGACCAGAAGAGGGCAGCAGACCTCGTTACAGATGGTTGTGAGCCACCACGTGGCTGCCAGGAATTGAACTCACGACCTTTGGAAGAGCAGGCAATGCTCTTAACCCCTGAGCCATCTCTCCAGCCCTGTCATATATTTTTTAAAGTAAAATTTATCTTTGTTTTTTCAATGTATCATTCAATATAATGCCAATTTTTAATGGTAAAAAATTTGCTTCCACAGAAAGTTTATAAAGAAGAAGATGGAACACCCACACATTCACATGTCATTCTTGTGTAGGAGCCACCCCAATCCATGCACTGCTCCAGTTTTAGCTTGTCCTGCCAAAGCCAGCACCTAGCCAGCAATCCTAAAAGTTAAAATAAAGAGATCTTCGGGGAAAATTCCATTATTCCATCACCTGCCTCAAGCATCATGGAGAATGTGTCCTACATGGTAAGGTCAAGTTCCTCACCCTAGTGATCAAAGCATTTCATTATCCTCCTTTCCACCCTCTGTCCCTGCCTCCCTCCCTCATTTTATGAGGATCAAACCTGAAGCTTCCTAGGTGCTAGGCAAGTGCTCTACCGCTGAGCTGCAATTGGCCTCAGGTCTTACTTCCTGCTCGAGCTATCAGTAGAAACTGGAGAGATCTGCTTAATTCTTCTATAAAATATCTCAATGCTCCCGATAATCAATAATTTCTCCTTCCCCTCCACTTGCCCAGTATTACGGTTGCTTAACCATGTGCTTTGGTCCCATCTCCTTTGTAATGGAAGACCAAAGAGCTCTCTCTCTCTCTCTCTCTCTCTCTCTCTCTCTCTCTCTCTCTCTCTCTTTCTGTGGCTGTCTGTCTTTCTCCTCTGTTTTTCTCTTTCTGTGTCTGTCTCTCTCTTAGTCCCTCTCTGTCTCTCCTCTCTTTCTCTCTCTCTCTCCCCTGTGCCTGTCTGTCTTCTGTAGCTGTCTGTCTCTCCTCTCTTTGTCTCTCTCTTTCTGTGTCTGTCTCTTTTCTCTCTCTCAGTCTCCTCTGCCGTTTGACGTACTGTCTTATAACACATCTTATACTATCTTGTTTTCCTTTTCCAATCAATTACATATTCATAGTGTCATGTTTAATGTTTGACTTTGAGACCAGCATATCTATCTGTATTAGTGTGCTATGGACATACAGTCACTACTAATTCTGACAAATTGACAATTAAAAGATCCCATCCTGTGATCTTCCCTGCTTTCTTTTTATAATAAATCGTTTCTGTTCTGAAAGAGTTCTCCATTTTTCTTTCTGACCAGCACTTGGGTGGGTTGTGAGTTTTAGTATTGGGGAAAAGTTTCTCTAGGAGCAGCCAGGAAGCTCTCAGCATGCTGAGAAGGCTCTCTGTGGGGCTTTCCTTTGTTCTGGTCAAAGAGTGCACTTCCTCAAGCATGCTGCTGTGTCCGAGACACTCTGGCTCAAGGTGTACAGACAGAAGAAGGCTCCTCTCTGCTCACCTTCACACAAAACACCCAGGCTTTCCCAGTCACCAGGGGAAGCTAAACAAGAAATAAATACGAAGAAAGACTTAAGACAGACTCCTCCTTATTAATTTTGATCCTAATGGAAGCTTAGACCCAAGGTTCTCAAAGTGTTCTATTCCACAAGATGCTTGTAACGCCTTCTGTCTGCTCCTAACTAAAGACAGCACAGGGTACAGGCTAAACACTCAGGCTTCTTCCCTATTCCCCAACTATCTCCAGCCAGGGAGCAGCACTTTACAGCCTGCTACTTGCTTATTGGCCATATGTCCTACATCTGTTCTTCCCCCAAAGTGCTCATCTGCAAAATGGAGACAATTATAAAGCAAAGATGAAGAGGGAGACGCAGGGAAAGTCCCAAGTGGATGGAAAGCTCCCAGTGGACACCAGCCATGCTATTTCACAGGCTAGGGGTTGGGGGCAGGTGTGGAGGGTGAGTCCGGAATGGGCAGGACCTGGTGTCTCAATTTCAACTTTAGCTAAAGCATTTACACCACCTAGCAGAGTCTACCTCCTTTTTATAAGTTCCTCCTTCATTCAAAGACAGCTTGTTGTCCCAAGCATGGTGGCTGCCTTTAAGAGTTCTGTCTGAAAAACAACGAACAAACAAAAACAATGATATTTTATATGTGAAAAAAATTTAAAAGACCCCAAACCAAAAACATAGCAATGATACCTTAATGCACTTGTTAGCCTCAGCATGGGCACAGAGGAGCCCATTCTCGGTGCTCTCCTGCAGCCCCATGTCTCCAATGCTGTCATTGTGATGGCTTCTGCCGCTCCGCCCGCCACTGCTCTATGCTACCATTCTGAAATCCAGACGGAAGACGGGCTCCCTCTGTCTTCCTCCTGGCATGGCAGCATTGTCCAAACTGACCTTCTCACACCCTGATAAAGCTTTTTCCACTCAGTTTCCTCATCGGTAACGTAGGTAGAGTCCCAGGAAATCAAGATTCTTTCCAGTTCTGATAGTTCTGATACCCAAGTGGAGAGACATCGGGGCTGAGCACGGAGTGCTGCATTGTGGGATTCTCTCAGCCCTCAGTTAAGAGGGAGCCACAGATGATGTTGAACAAGGGTATCATGGGATGCAACTTATGAACAATGTTGGGTAGGGTAGCAGGGAGCACGGAGGGAGATGAGGCATGAACAGCAGCGATGAGACCATTCTCTCACTGGATCCACAGACACAATTAAATCTCCCTGGTGTTAAGTTTTTAAACATAACTTTGATTCCTAGTAATTCATAATATTATCTGAAAATTTTCCTGCGAAAATTTCACAGGAAAGAAACTTTTATCTAAAATTAGTAATTCTTATCATTCCTCTTCAGTGTCTTTTACCCTTGTTAAACACCTGGGCGGTTATTTTGCTGTAAATTGGGAAGAGGAGATAGTCCCTACTAGCCAGTACACCTGATGTGGCTGAAACTGAGATTGAGACACCCTGTCCTGTCCATTTCAGATTTGGCATCTACTCCCCTCAGCCCCTCGGTTAGTATGGCTTGTGAAGTACCATGGTGTGGTGATTCCTGTGTTCAATGCTTGGCCCATAGGAAGTGACTCTACAAGGAGGTGTGGCCTTGTTGGAAGAAGTGTGTTACCAAGGGGGCAGGCTTTGAGGTCTCCATGCTTAAGAGACACCAGTGTGGACACAGTCTCCTTCTGCTGCTGCAGATCCAGATGTAGAACTCTCAGCTCCTTCTCCAACACCATGTCTGCCTGCATCCCACCATGATGATGATGGACTGAATCTCTGGAACTGCTAGGCAGCCCTAATTAAATATTTTCCTTTCTAAGAGTTGCTATGGCCATGATTTCTTCACAGCACTAGACACTGACTAAGACACATGGCTAGTGTCCACTGACATCTCCTCCATGGGCTGTGACTTTGCCCGGATCACCTTGGGGGCTGAGTCCCTTATTAGCCTGCTGGTCCACCTCTTTCTCCCTCTCTCTGTATTCACCACCCACCTACATGTTCACCTCTCTATCTGAGTCTTAGACATACAGAATCTTTTGTCAGATCTTCAACAATTGTCATTTGTTACAGACCTAAATGGTAGAATTTCATTTGTTTGTTTGTAGCAATAAGAATCATGGAGAATTTTGATGAAAAACAAAAACCAACCAGTATCAGCTCTGCAAAAACAAAACAACACAACACCCAAAAATCACTTTTTTTGTTTGTCTTAACAAAAGAATGCTCCCCACTTTCTTCTGAAATAATCATAGCAATGCACAGGTGAAAATGGACACGCCCCATCCCCGGGCCCTCGTGGGGCTATTTCCACACTTCAGGTCTTACTGCTGGTTCGAACAGAGATAGCAACAACTTCAGAGTGAAGAACTAATCTCCACATCTCTTAGCACATCTTCCTGAAGGTAATACTTCAAGATTGTATGCTAGTTTTATTTTTGTCAAAGGGAATTTAAACCTTGTAACAAATACGTTTAAAAATAAAGCAAGCAGGGAATGTTTTATGTGTATTTCATAGACAGGCAAACAGCATCTAAGGTAATAAACTTAAATAGTGGCCGAGTGGGGATCAGAACAGAAATGTTCTCATTTCCAGACCAGATGTTTGCAGAGAAAGGCATTGCTGTTATGTCCCCCTTGGTGGAGATGACTGCCTTCCATAGCAATAAGATAATCAGCGCGTACCCAACAGAGCCATTGGTTTCTAGACTTGCGGGGACCTGAGGTACCATCTTAAGCATAAATTCTGTGGAGGGCTCTTCACAGCCCCCTCTCTGAGACAGGCTGGAGTGGAGCTGACCGCCTCCTGCCTTTATCTCTTTTCTGGTTTACATCTTAATGGTCCACATAAGATTTGCGTGAGAAAGACAAACCATTGGCAACTCAGCCTACAAAAATGGAAAGGTGCTTTAACATAATTGTTTCAAAGTGAGGACGTTTTAGGATGTACCAGCCAATGCACAGGATAATAACCTGGGACCAAGCTTCTTTAGGGACTGTGTGCCATCCCTCTTACAAGCTGTTGCTTTTCCGCGTTCATGTCTCTTTTTCCTTCTCAACCACCAGCAGCAAGGCACAGAAAATATTGTAAGTGGTCAAGAAGTTGTAGGTTTAATGCATGAATAAGAAGATATTGTCTTTTAAAGTAATAATAGCATACACATGCATGCGCCATAGTGCACATGCGGAGGTCAGAGGGTAACTTATAGAAGTCAGCTCTCCTGGCAGCAGGCACCTTTACCTACTAAGCCGCTTGCCAGCCCTGGTGGAAATCTTTTGCCTAAGCTTCATATTCTAACTTGGGTCTAACCAGGAGCAGCTAGTTCTGTGGAAAATGTTGGGGGTCCATTTGGATCTGAGAGGCCTATGCTGCCACCCAGGACCCTGGTGACAACTGAACCCAAGCTGCTGCTGATGGCCAGGTCTGGGTCCATGATCCTGATGCAGCTAGAGTCTGTATTGATGTCCGTTATGTGTTACCACAGGGGCCCATGTTAACCATGTGTTGAACCACAGCTCAGCATGGCCCTACCCCTAACTGGCCCAGAGAGAGCCACACACACACACCAGCGAATCAACCACCACCCTCTCCCCGCTAATCCTACCCCTCATAGGAGAGATGACCTGCACTTGGAGAAGCTGGCCCCACCCCTCACTACAAGATTGGAAGAGGGGGATGGTCACAGAAGCCTGGATTGACCAACTCAACGACTATGCAGGCACATAGCCAGGGCTTTGAGTTGACATTCCCAACATCTACCCCATCTATGACCTGCTGGAGCGTGTGAAGACACTGGACCTGCAGAACCATAGCTGCAGGAGCTCCGTGACTCAAGACAACAGCAGGGTATCAGGGAGGAGATTTGGTGAGGGTCCACCACCAGGCGTACCAGAAGCCAGAGGCCTTGAACCTGATCAACAACACACTACACAATGGACATTTGTAAGCAAAGCTGTGTGGACAAAAGTCTGCTGCCATGATACACAGCCGCTCCCAATACCGCCAAGATGAAAGAAGAGCGATGGAGAGGAGGGTAAGATGAAGGAGCAAAGTGTTTCTTTCTTTTTTTTGCACTTGTTTGTTTGCTGTTATGCTTGTCTTAATTAATATTCTTATTTGTATTTTTAATTTTATTTTTATTAGTATTTTCAAAGTTTTCCTTTGGGGGGATGTTACAGCATGAAGGGTGGATACAGAGGGACAGAGAAATGAGTGGGACTGGGGTGCATGATGTGAAATTCCCAAATAATTAATAAAAATTTTGCTTAAATTACAAAAGTTATGGATTCAATTTAAAGGCAGCAAGAACATTTTTCCTTCAATATAAACGTCAACAAGTTTCTGAGTGATGATATCAGTTAAATGCAAGAATTAGGCAATAAAATTTGTATTTATCAATGACTTTATTGCAAATAATGAGTAGGCTATGTAGAAGGTACAGGCTTTGGAATCAGCTATGCAGTCTCAGAATCTGCCAGCTGGGACTCCTCACACAAAGCCATCCACCCCACTGACACTCAGAACCTGCCAACTGGGACACCTCAGGCAAACCCATCTACCCTGCTGGTGCTCGGTTTTAATATCTATGGAAGAGAATTATTGTGAAGACTGAGTACAATCACATATTCTGTACCTAGGACAACATATCCTTATCACACTTTAGTTTCTGCCCATCCTCTTTTCTGAAATGTTGAATATAAGTGACATCCCTACAAACTGGCTTCTTTTAGAGACAAAGGCTAAATGTGCAGCAGCCCCAAGCTCATGATCTCCTGTTTCAACCTCCCAGGTGCTGGGATTATAGAACTCCACCTGTTCGACTAGGCTTGTTGCTGGTTTGTTTAGATATTAAATTTTTTTCTATGCATGATTTTTTTTGCTTGTATGTATGTATATGCACTAGCTGTGTGCCTGATGCTCAGAGGCCAGAAGAGAGCACTAGATCCCCTGGAACTGGAGTTATAAACAGTCCTGACGCTGGAAGCTAAACTCTCTCCTAGAGTGGCAAGTGCTCTTAACTGTGGAACCATCTTTCCAGGCCCCAGCCTGACGTCTTTATTCCCTGAGTTTTATTTTCAGCACTGGGAAGTCCATGCTATGCCATATGGTATGTTACTTCTGTGGTTTGCATGTGCTATCTCCTCATAGACAGCTTGTGTGCTTGGGCACTTTGTCCACAGCTGAGGATGCTGTTCTAGAAGGTTGTGGAACCTGTAGGAGCCAGGCCAGACTGAAGAAGTAGTCCCTGGCAGTGGGCCTTGAGGTTTGATAGCCCCACCCACCTCACTGCTCTGCATCCTGACTGCAGATGCAGCCGTAGCCTCTGGTTCTGTGGTCACACCCTCCCTCCATGATAGACTGTATTCATTACAACTGTAAGCCAAAGACAACCATCTCTCCAGTTGCTTTCTGGCAGGTGTGTTGTCAAAGCAAAGAGAAAAGTAGCCAGCAGGCTTGCGAGTGACTCCTGAGCAACTGCGCAGGCATTACAATCAAAAGAGAGAACAAACGCCTCAGGCCAGTCATGCAAAGACTCTCGTCACCATCCTGCCACATTTGGATAGAAACTTGTTAAAAACAAAACAAAGCAAAAAAAGAAAAAAGAAAAAAAAACCAACTTTTTCCAACAGATCATAGATGAATGGAGCCATGGTGCTGGATAAGCTCTTGCGCGTCAGATTCGATCTCCTCTCCCAGCAGGCGTGTTCCGGTAGCTGCACTCACTGACTGGACATTTAGCATACCCTGTTATGTGGCAGGCATTGGTTTAGTTGATGGCACTATTATAGTGAAAAAGACAGCGATGTCCTTGTTTATAGAGTGCTAGTTAATAAGGGACACACACGCTAAGCATCTAAGCTTACGGATGACGTGTTTTTAGGTAGTGATAAAAGCATCTGAGGATAACACTTGCTTCTGCTGGATAACCTAAAGCTACCAGGTCGTGTCTCTAATAAAGTATAAGTTGTTTTTCTTACTGAATTAGTTTAATACAGGTAGACGGCACCTTCACTATTTTTGTTTCAGGTGGGCGTGTGAGTGCCGTGGTTCACAAGTGGATCTCATAGGATGACTTGCAGGAGTCAGGAGTCAGTTCTCCTCCCGCCGTGTGGGCTCTGGGACCAAACTCAGGTCATCAGTCTTGGTGGTAGGTGCCCTTACCCTGAGCTGTCTCTTCCCCCATCATACAGACATCGTACACACATCACACATACACCATGTGAGAGTGTGCCATATGTGTGTATGTGCCTGTACAACTGTGCACACCCCTGTAGTGAGAGCTGCGCGCTGCGTTCCTGCCGCCCCAGCCTCTGGGCCACCTGGCTAGCTTATGCCCCAAAATAATGACACACAAACTGTATTCTTTTAAACACTGCTTGACCCATTTCTGTTCATATGTGTAGCACCCAAGGTGCGCTTACCGGGAAGATTCTAGCCTATGTCCATCCTGGGTTGGAGTTTCATCGCGTCTGCTCTGGAGAGGAGAGCATGGCGTCTGTCTCTGAGAGGAGCTGCCCTGCATCTGAGCTCATTCCTCTTCCTCCCAGTTTTCTGTTCTGTTTACTCCACCCACCTATGTTCTAACTATGAGGACCAAGCAGTTTCTTTATTTTTAACCAATGACCTACCTCCATCACACCCCCAGAAGACATCATTGTCTCTCTCTGTCACTCTTTGCTTATCCCACTGAGAAAGTCTTTCACTGAACCCGGGCCAGCAAACCCCAGCCATCCTGATGTCTATACTCCCCATAGTGCTGAAATTACAGGCAAGCTTGGCTATACCTGGGTTTTTTTCTTTTAAGTGTGTGGTAATGTTAGTATCCAGATGCCCCTTGGGAACCTAGCACCGTCACCCTTCTGTACATGGCAAGCAGTTCCCTGACTGTGTGCAGGTGCAAAGTTCCCTTTAAGAGACAAGCTCCACCCACTCCTTGTTGTCTGGGTTTCTGTCCTGCCTGGTTTCTGTCCTTCCACCAGGTCCCACAGCCGTTTAGTCCCAAAGAAATCACACAGGGGTCTATATTAATGATAAATTAATATAGCTCAGGCTTCTTATTAACTCTTATAACTTATATTAGCCCATTATTCTAGTATATGTTAGCCACATTGCTCGGTATATTTTTCAGCAGGGTAGGTCACATCTTCCTTCTTCTATGTCTGGGCAGGACTACAGAGGGAGCTTTTCTCTTCCCTGAATTCTCCTGTTCTCATTGACCTGCCTCTACTTCCTGTCTGGTTGTCCTGCCTATACTTTCTGCCTGGCTACTGGCCAATCAGCGTTTATTTAAAACATAATTGGCAGAATATAGACAATTGTCCCACATCACTTCTCCTCCTCTTTTTTTTTTTAAAAAAAAAAAACCAAGAACTTTGAATCTAATATCCTTTGTTTAGCTTTTCTTCTTACCATTAGCCATAACAACTTGTAACCAACATTCTAAACAAAAGAAAATATCCACATAAAATCTGAGAGAGCTTGGAAAGTAATTATAGACAGAAAAGAATAGAGTAAAGCAGGGCTCTTGGTAGCAGAGGATGGTTACTCCTGATCTCTCTGTCTCCCTCATCCCTCTGAGGCAAACAGGTCTCTCGGCCTCTTTCCCCCAACTCTCTCTTTCTCCCCCTTCTCTCCCTCTCTTTCCCTCTCTCCTTCCCCTCTCTCTCTGTTCCGTCCCTCCCTTTTAATAAAACTCCACACTCAAGCTCTGTCTGCATGGTGTATTATGTCACCCACTGTGGTTTGGACCTCACCCACCACAGTACCTGTCACAAATGTCCCTCTTGCACTGTATCATAACATGTAAGATCCAAAGTCAGACCCTCAGGCTCACATAGCATGTGTTCTCACCTTCTCCAGGCCAGATGTATAACCTTAACCTTGGGAAAAAAACCTTTCTATAACCTTAAAAAAAAATAGGGCTTGCAAGATGGCTCAATGGTTAAGAGCACTGGCTGTTCTTCCAGAGGTCCTAGGTTCAACTCCCAGCACCCACATGGCAGCTCACAACTGTCTGCAACTCCAGTTCTAGGGGATATGACACCCTAATACAAGCACACATACAGGAAAACACCAACACACATAAAATAAAATAAAAAAAGACCAACCATGATGGTATGAAATCGAAAGAAAATCCTTGTAAAACTTTAATAGGATTGAGGGAATTATATTAGGAACTATGTTTGCTTCATATGTGGAAGTTGTCAGAATCAAAATGGACAAGGGTGGGGACAGGGCTGCTACAAGCGTGAGGTCCTAAGTTCACGCCTCCAGGATCCATGCAAAGCTAGGTAAGAAACCACATCTATAATCAGAGCACTCCCACCTTGAGATTTGAGGCAGACAGGGGAACCAGAAGCTCACAGGTCAGCCAGCTTGGTGTAGGTTTACAGCACAGTGACAAACATCAGAATGAGTACCTCACACAGTGGTGAGAGTTGAGGACCAACACTGGAAACTCCTGTATCCTCTACATGTGTGCTGTAGTAAATGCATGTCCACACATATGCACACACATCAGACACATAAACACATCATATACACATCACACACATGCCATATACACATCAGACACACATCAGACACACACATCGTATACACATCATGCACACACCATACACACATCATACACACGTCAGACACATATCATATACACATCATATACATATCATACACACATCATATACACATCACACATATGCCATACACATATCATACACACATCAGACACACACATCATATACATATCACACACACATCATATACACACCATACACACATCATACACACGTCAGACACAGACACACATCATACACACATCACACACATATCATACACACATCAGACACATACACACACCATACACACATCATACACACATCAAACACATATCATACACACATCATGCACACATCAAACACATACATACATTATACACACATCAGACACACACATCATATACACATCACACATACATCATACACACATCACACACATACACACATCATATACACATCACACACACCATACACATATCATACACACATCATGCACACATCAGACACATACACACATCATACACACATCACACACACACCATACACACATCATACACACATCACATAGATATACACACATATCATGTACATATCACACACACAGCACACACACATCACACACATCACACACATATACACACATACTATATACACATCACACACACCATACACACATCACACATACTATATACATACTATACACACACATCATACACACACAGCACATACACACACACACACAGGGCTGACTGTGTCAAGCCCTAATGAAAAACAAACAGAGCTGAGTGGTTACGAAAAAGGAATTTCATCCACATATCCTGACAACGAGAACTATCACAAAAGGTTGTCAGAACTATGACTTTGCACAAAGAACGCTTCTACAAGGACATCTGTGCAATAAGTCTTTGTTTGGCCCAGACTGGCACTATCTTGCTTATGAATTCTTGCATCCAAGGATGATCATTTCAAAATAGTTTACACAATAGTCCTCACTTTGCCTTAAGTTTCCCTTTACCCCATCCCCTTTTACTTTTTCCATGGTTTCTGCCCCACTTGTTCTGTGTTGCAATGCTCCTCTGTTATTCTCAATCCAATATCATTGCATTATTCTGTAGAGAGCCTTGCTGTTCTGTTTTTCTGTCGGTCTTTGTGATTTAAGTCGATGCATTGAAACTAGAAATATTCGGCAATAGTAGAGTAAGAATAAGGGTTTTGTTTTTGTCACAGTGGGAAGCTGGAACCCAGTTACTTCAGGGCTGACCTGGCACCACCATGCCTGCAGAGCAGGCTACCACAGACTTTCCTCTTCTCATTGGCCACTTCATGGTCACAAGATGTCAGGTAGATGGGTGTAACTTTGCACCAGTGTTTTGAACAGAAAGGAAGTAAAGGTTAAGACGTAGCTGCCAATTTAGCTTGACTCCTTTTTGTTGACTTTGTCCTGAGCGCTCATCTGCAAATCTCCACTTACAATTAACCGGCTAGAACTAGATCACTCTAGCATTTTCCAGCTGGGCACATGCTTACATTAAACAAATTCAAGATTGCTTTCATTGGAGATGCATGAGGATGAACCTGGGCTAGCGAGCTAGCAGCATATATCACAGGGTGGACTAAATATCACTAAAATATAATCTCAACATCTGGAAGGCAAGTATTTACCATGGAAAATAGTTACTACACAGTACTGATGTGTATCTTCCTATGGAGCCAATATCACTGGGTGTGTTAGTGATCTCCATCCTTTCCCCCAAGCTTTACCTCCTGAATCTATTGCTTATGCTCTACCTGCTGCTGCTTTCAGCAAGACCCACCTGTCACATCAACTCCAAGGCATATTTTGAATAAGTAGGAAGCATCATCCTTATCTCAAATGACTTTCTATCTTATACCTCCCACACAGATCTAAGAATTCTTATAGGGAAACAAATCAAGGAAAAAATAAGCAACTAAGAGATGAGGTGAGAAAAGATGAGAAACACAGCGAACTCCAGACAGGGTGAGAAACACATGCACAGAGGGTCTAGGTGCAGTGGTACAATGGTCTTGTATAGTGGTACCCTGTCACTTGTATTGTTTTAATAAAACACTGATTGGCCAGTAGGCAGGCCGGAAGTAGAGGCAGAGTGACGAGAACAGGAGAATTCTGGGAAGAGAAAAGACTCAGTCTGCATTCATCACCCAGACAGAGAGGAAGCAAGATGAGAATGCCTTACTGATAAAAAGGTACCAAGCCACGTGACTAACACAGACAAGAATAATGGGATAATTTAAGATGTAAGAATTAATTAATCAGAAGCCTGAGCTAATAGGCCAATCAGTTTATAGTTAATGTAGACTTCTGTGTGTTTCTTTTGGGCCGAATGGCTGTAGGACTGGGTAGAACAGAAACCTCTGCCAACACCTAAGCCTGTGGCAGGGCAGCACAGACGTGGGCATCCTTGACCTTCTGCTCTTCAGCCATCTACATGTCTGTGCAAAGTCTGGTTGAAAGGATTACTGAAATTCACCATCAAAATATGATTTAGCTGTAATGATATGCAGGTGTGGGCTGAGTTAGACTTGATGTCTGTGTGAATGCCAAGGTCTCCTGTAGGTACAACCTTATCTTGTGTTCTGAGATGCTGTGGGGCAGAGGGCTGTGGGAGTGTGGGCACAGTGGCCTTGCACAGAGCTGAGGAAGCTGAGGGACTTCTTTGTGCAGCTGTGGTCAAAGAGAGGAGGATATGAAGTGGAAGGGAAGAGAGCATCTAGCTACCACCTACCCTTTCTGAGCCAAACTTTCTTGGGCTAAAAACTGGATACACACATTTCTAGAACCACAGTTTCTTGTTGAAAGATTTTTCTTTTGGGCCACCAACTTGTAAAAAATGACACTGAGACATCTTATTAATTATGAAAGTTTGACCTTATCTTAGGCTTGCTTCAAACTAGCTCTTATAACTTAACCCATTTCTATTCATCTAAATGCTGCCGTGTGGTTCATGGCTTTTACCTCGCCTACTGTATGTCCTGCTTTCTCTGTATCAGGATGGTGACTCTCTGAAGCACACACAATTCATCAAAACTCAGAAAGAGAAACTGAGGTTCACCCTGAAGGTCCAAAAAGCAAAACAGCCAGCGACTGACTCTTATCTCTACCTCAGTCCAAAATGGTGATCCTGTCTCCAAGGGCCTCAGAATGAAACTGTGTCTGAGAGCTGTTTTCTGCTATTTTATGATCCTCTCTAGGACTGGGATTAAAGGAGTGCATCTCTGGGATTAAAGGCATGCACTGGTTTCTATGGCAACTAGTGTGGCTAATGGAATTAAAAGTGTGTGTTACCACTGCCTGGTCTGTAAGGCTCACCAGTGGGGCTGTTTTACTCTCTGATCTTATTTATTAAAATACAAAGTTTAAAACCTCTAGGAACTCTCTTTGTCACCAGAAGTCCTGCCTAACCTCTTCCTGCCTAGCCATTGGTCATTCAGCTCTTTATTAAACCAACCACAGTGACACGTCTTCACACAGTGGAAGGGAATATTCCTCCAGAGTTTTCTAGTCACAGTAACAAAGAATTACATTGTAATTCCTTGGAGTGCTTGTTTGTTTTAAAATAATAGATGGACAGTGATGAATTAAAGAAAAATGCTTTCTGCAAAGTGTCTTTGAAATGGATGGTTGGACATTTGAGTGGGGGCAAGGTAGACATGACTTATTAAAGACTGCAGCAAAGTCATGGGGTGTCATCTCCAAGATTAGTAAATAAAACATCAGCTTCTGGCTTGCTTGTTCTCTCCTGACTCCTCCAAAGGAAGTCTGCAACCAAGAGTCCCATGTGGCAAGGAACGTGGCCTCTGGCCGCTATCTGGTGAGAAACCAAAGTCAGAAGATGAATAATTCAGAAAGTTCAGAATCCCCAAACAACAGGTACATGAACTTGGAAGTAGCGAGACAACAACTCCCATTACACCTGGACAGAGGTTTTGTAAAAGACCTTATGACAGAGGCTTTGAGATAAGCTGTTGCTGATCTCTGGACCTGCTGAAACTGTGTTGCACAAAGTTTGACCATGTAGGATTCAATCTCACCAGAGAGCACAGGCTAATCCCCAATACATAGTAGGTGTTAATTAAACCAGATTGAATTGCTCAATCACGGATAAACAAGAGCCCTGAGGGATGAAAAGTGAGATTCTGCAGGAAACTGGTATTTTCTCCTTGCCCTCCTCTTCTTCCTCCTTTTCTCCTCTCTTTCTCTTGTTAGGGACAGGGTCACTTTTAGCCCTGTCTTAGTCACTGTTCTATGCTATCAAGAGACACCACAACCAAGGCAACTTCTCTAAAGGAAAGCATTTAACTGGAGGCTGGCTTACATTTTCAGAGGTTTAGTGCATTATCATCACAGCAGGGAGCATGGCGGCCTGGTTGGCACTGGAGAAGCCATGGGGAGCTGCATCTTGAGGCACAGGCAAGATGCAGAGAGACTTGGCCTGGCACAGGCTTTTGGAACCTCAGCGACCACCTCCAGTGACACACTTCCTCCAACTAAACCACACCTCTAATCCTTCTAATCCTTTCAAACAGTTCCTCCCTGGTGACTAAGCATTCAAACATATGAGTCTATGAGTGTGTGTGGTGTGTGTGTGGGGGGGTCATTCTCAATCAAAGCACCACAAACCTAGACTGATCTTGAACTCACTATGTATCAGAGGATGACCATGAATTTTTCCTTCTCCTGCCTCCATCTTCCCAGGACTGGAACGGCATACATGTGCTCCCATGCCCAATTTACCATAAATTAGAATCATTTACGAGTTTTATTCAAACACACTGGAGCTCACCATCAGGAAGGTGAAAGCAAGCAATTTTCATGCCAAGAATTTTCCAAATGATGTTGATATTGCTGGTTCAAAGATCATACTTAGACCACACTGCACATGACACTGGTTTCTGCAGTTTTCTGGGGTGGGGGAAGAAAAGCACTTCCAGAGCTCTCAGTGCACCAGGGAAGCAAGACAGGGGGAAGGCAGACTTTAGGCAGTTCTGAGGTCCCTGACCATCAGGTGGTGGCTGGTGCTAAGGGGCAAGGAGCTTCATATACAAGGGGAATTAAACAGGAGTCGTTGATCTGACTTCCCAAGCTTGTCTCTAAATGTTATAGCTTAAGCTATATTATATTAACAGTCTAGCTACCGAGGGAGAAAATAAAGTCATCATAATGGAATAGCCACACCAGCAGGTTCGCTGGGTATCAAGAGAGATCAAACACAATCTGAAATCACTTCCGTAAGTCAGGTGCCCTGAGCTCCATTTACTGCTATTTAATTCTACCCCCTTTTGTTTACCTGATAGAGGTTTAGTTTAGAATAGTTCAGGGGCTCCCAGGGGACCCTGACTTCCTCTGGGATCTTAGCTACAGATTCTGGAAGCCATTCAGACCTTTCTTACTTGTGCCTGATCTTACTTTTGCCATTTGAGAACATGGTGAGGTCTTCCTGTTGGCATCCATTGAAAATTATTCAGATAGTTAGAAGAGGAAATGGTCGAGCCTATTCTCAGTCTGTTTTTCAAGTACATTTGTTTCCTTGACGTTCTAGAGACATATATTAATAGAGTGCTTTCCGAAAACACAGCTCGCATTTCCAGGCTTGTCGCATCTGTTAGCAGTGATCAATAATCACAGTACCTGTGGTAGGAACAGATCTTTTCATTCGTGTGGTGGCACGCTCGTGGGAGGAACGGGTCACTTGTGCGTTTTCCTTATAACATCTTCCAAATAGTTTAAGAGTTGTAGTGTAGCAAAGACAATGTCCAAGCGACAGTTTCAGGGGCCAGCTTGTCTTTGCTATTTGAGCCCTGGCTGCCTTCCAGCGATTTCTGATATCAATACAGTACCTTTAAGTCCAGCAGTGTTTATTCGCAGTTGACATTCACAGAAAGGAAAGAGAAAGAGGCACAGGGATAGACAGAAACTTGCCTTCAAGATGCTTCTCACCTACCATAAAAAGACATTTATGAATAAAACCAACAAGCTGGTAAAAAGTTCACAGCCAAGGGCAAGCGAGATGGCTCAGCAGGTAAAAACACTTCACACTCTTGGGTCACTTGTGCTTGCTGTGATTTGAATGTATTCTTAAGACTCACAGTGAGATCGTTGGCACAGTCTTAGGTATGAGCGGTGTGGTAAAGTGAGGTCCTAGCCAATTTAGTGAGTTTGGCTCTAGGTCCTGTGTTGCGTGTACTCAGCAGCCCCGCTGCCAACACCCTCATCAGATGTGGGTGTCATATGCTTTCACATTTCCCAGCCTCCCAGGCCCTTAGCCAAATACACTTCTACCCTGCAAAACTACCCACTCTGTGGTATTCTATAACAGCAACGGGATGAGCACGGCACTAGAGCATTGTTGTGTTGTGTACCATGAGCAAAGCATCCGTCTACAGACCAGAGATTCCATTCTTGGGACTTAATGTCTCATTCTCAAATAAAACGCTAAGCCAAGCCTGGTGAGTCAAGTGTATAATCCCAACATTCAGAAGGCAGAGGCAAGAGAACCACTCCAAGTTCAGGGCCACCCTGATCTGCACAGCAAATTCTAGGCCAGTGAACACTACAGATTTCAAAAGCAAGGGGGAAAAAAGCAAAAGTTTAGGCTGAACTAAAGCAAGCACTCTAAGCATAAAACCCTTTGGTCAGGCGAAGATAATGGGGTATTGACTGGCCCACTCACCACACACTAAAGTCAGTTTCTGGGCCCTCTGATCATGCTACTGGGCTAATGATAGTGTGTTTTCCTTGTTATGCAGCTTTCAGGGTCAGTCAGCTCCAGACAGCAGTCTCCAGCATCTCTGAAAGCCACCTTCCTTGCCACATTCAACGGTCATAGACAATCTAAAATTCACAGATAACCCAAAGTTTTCAAAAGTGGGGATTTCCTTGGGTCTTCAAATTCTCACGCTGTTTCTTTTCTCCTATTCATCAGTCCTGTCAGCGGCAGGCAGCCCAGACACACACACACACACACACATACACACACACACACACATACACACACACACACACACACACACACACGGCCCCCAGGCAGGTTGTTTATGTTGATTTGAAGGTCTTTTCAGTTAACCTTTTTCCTGACCCACCCCACAATTTCCTCTGGCTTGTTATTTAATGGACTATCCAAATAACTGACCTAAGTCCTTTGCTTCCTCCCTACGGAGAGCATTTCACAGGTCTCTCATAGCCTGTGTTTCTCTCTCAGAACAAGGACACTGAACCCTGGCACGTGGCCTCCAGGGAGAAACACACTCAGTCCCTGTGCTTTGAGCTGCTCTCTGGTAGGAAACTTCAAACTCAGCCGCAGTGTGTGAGACCGTTCCCTGCGAGCTACTGCAGCGCTGAGGTTTAATGTTAACAAGTTGTTTCCAAGGAAAGGCCTTTGAGACCTGACAATAACACTTCATGTCAGTCAGTGTGCCCCCTCATGTCTGTGAAGACTGCTCTAAAGTGACTTTGCGGTTTCCCTCTGGAAGTATCTCCTTTTGTCAGTTATTTACCTGTCTTCTTGACATACAAAGTCAGAAGACCACCTAGGGAACTCTGTTGAAATACCTTCCTTCCTTCCTTCCTTCCTTCCTTCCTTCCTCCCTCCCTCCCTCCCTCCCTTCCTCCTTCTCTCCCTCCCTTCCTCCCTCCCTCCCTCATTCTCTCTCCATTCCTCCCTCCCTCTTTCCTTCCCTTCTTCCTTTCTTCCTCCTCTCTCTCTCTCTCTCTCTCTCTGAGACACACTCATATAATAGGGCCCTAATTCAGTGGTCCTCAACTGTCCTAACGCTGCGACCCTTTAGTATAGTTCCTTACATTCCTTACGTTGTAGGAAACACCCATACAATTGTTTTCATTCCTACTTCATAACTGTAATTTTGCTACTGTTATAAATTATAATGCAAATATCTGATATGTGCCCCCTGTGGAAGAGTTGTTCAACCCCAAAGGGGTCGTGAACCACAGGTAAAGAACTACTGCCCTAGTTGGCCTAGCATTCACTATTCACAATCTGGCTAGCCTCAAGAGTATAGTGATCCCCCGGCTCGTATGAGCTGCTTCACCTAACTTAGAAATTTCACTGAAGAAGGCAGTTGAACCAAAGACTATAACTGCCTGGACGTACATAGACAGACGCTGTCCTGAGAACTTCCTTGGATTTGCCAAAACTGAGATGAGGTGTGTGTTTTACTTTCTCAAGGAACATCAATGTCTTCCTGCACATGCTGCCCATAAATCTAAAGCTGTCTCTCCTACTTTACTGCGTTCTCTGGGCCCTGCGGTCCAGGGCTTTCCTTGGTAACTGCCCCTTCCCCCTGGAATATCCCTAATGTTTAGTGCCTCCTCATACCTGAACTGTGCTGAAGAACTTCCCAGTGTAAAAATGGTACCAAGAACTGTTTTCAGATCGGCAAATGCAACAAACCTGGGGAAACTACCACAGTTCCCCAAGCCAATTCTCCTCGTGACTAGGTGAGAATGTGGTAGTTGATTATAGAGTCTGAGATACTAGCTGGACCTATAGACCACAGCTTTGTGTTCTAGACATTCAAGCTGGCCACTAGCTATTGTCTTCTTGAAAATAAAAGAAATACAAATTAGTGTGTTCTGTGGCTGCAGGGTCCAAATGCGGACTCAGTACCAGGAGGTGTGGCTCTTTCCTGACCTTCATAACTAATTATAATCTCTATTATCAAACTATTCGGTTGAATTGTGTGAACTAGAAGGGAAAGAGTTGTTAGGATTCAGGCATTATGCTATCTGCCCCAGTTACCCAGCCAGATGCACTCAGGCAGTACCCTGGCCAGTTCAGACTGTTAAGTCACTATGTAGTCTGTACACAGATGCAGAAGGTCCCTTTAAGTGACAAGCTCTGCATTCTCACTTTCTCTTTCCCCATTCTAGGAAACAGGTCTTTGCCTCTCTCTCTCTCTCTCTCTCTCTCTCTCTCTCTCTCTCTCTCTCTCTCTCTCTCTCTCTCTCTCTCTCTCCACTCTCTTAGTTCTCTCTCTCCTTAGCTCTACTCTCTTCCCCCCTCTCTTCTTTCCCCCTCTCCCCATCTCTCATCTCTCATGGCCTGGATCAGTCTGGATTCTTCCAGATACATCTGGCTGTCTTCTCCTCATATCTACCACAAACCATACCTTGGAGTGGTCATGTTGCCTATTTTCACTCACTCTTCTTAGCTTTTTAGATGTGACAATTAATACCTACTCACTTGACATGCTCTAGAGTCACCTAGGAGACAGATGTCTGGGGGTGTCTGTGATGAGGGTCCTAGATTAGGTTAGCTGAGGGAAGATGCACCCATGGGTGCGCTGATTTCCAGCACGCATTTCTCTGTGCTGTGCTCTGCCACCACGACTCCTCCACCACGGTGAGCTTTATCCCCAAACTGTGAGTCAAAATAACTCCTTCCTTTCATTGCCTTGTCAGGAACTCTGTCACAGTAGCGAGACAGAAAACTTAGTCAGTGTCCATTGCTCAGTGACCTTGAGCACACTTCCTGGGTGGTCCAGTGCTGGAAGCTTGATGCGGCCAGGGCTCTGGCAGGGCACTGAATGGAGAAAATCCCACTGTGACTGACTTCTGGCTTCTGTCGTTCTATTTTCTTATTGCTCTGTTAGTGGCCTTTTATCTTTATTAGTTCCCATTCCATCTCACAATCGCACAGGCTTGACTTCTAATCCTCCATCTTCTGTTATCTGCTCTTTTGTTTTACGTCATTGAATGTGTGTGAGTTTTGCCAGCATCTGTCTGTGAACCACGTGTGTGCCTGGTGTCATTGTGTTGCTTTTGTGTAAGTTGTTCTATTACCAGTGAAGACTCAGGAGTCAGATGTTGGAATGAAAACCTGACGGATCAAAGCAGCGGCCGTGGGGGAGCGACCAACTGACCTTTTTACTGGAGACCCAGAGAGTATATCTCTCCACACATTCCAGACCAAAAAAAGACCCTATATCTCTAAGTCAATCCCTATTCCTCCCTGTGTGTCTCTCCATTTTTCTTCCTGGGTCCACCAGCCTCTCCATGGTTAGAAAAATGTCAACTAGTCACTGATTCCTCCCCTGATCCAAGGTTTATTTTCTTACCACTGTGTGATCAAATATCCCACAACAGAAGAGGTTTCAGATCCCCTAGAACTGGATTACAGACAGTTGTGAGCTGCCGTGTGATGCGGGGAATTAAACCCAGGTCCTCGTGGAAGAACAAGTGCTCTTTACCGCTGAGCCCTCTCCAGCCCTCATTTTTAATTTTCCCCCTGCATATGCTAGCAGAAATAAATACTTGTTAAATTGTTCCTTGAGACATAGTGGTTCCTATTATCTTTTCTCTTTAGTAATTCCCATTCCACCTCACAACCTCACAGACTTGACTTCTAAACCTCCATCTTCTGGTCTTTTACGTGCTTGCATATGTGTATGCAGAGATACTTTCTGCTATCTGCCCTTCTGTTTTATTTCATTTAATGTGTGTGAGTTTTGCCAGTGTGTGTGTGTGTGTGTGTGTGTGTGTGTGTGTGTGTGTGAATTCCTTTTGTAGCTAGGAATGACTGATGTGAAATCCTGGTCCTCCTGCCTCTATTCCCCGAATCCTGGAACAGCAGGTATGTCACCACCATACCTAGCTGAGCCCATACTTTCCATTAACAATGACAAGCAACATGCCCAGTAGCTGAGCATCTACTTCCGTTCTGAGAACACACCTGTTCACAAATGAAGCTATGTAAGCGAAAAGCCTTTCACTGCAGCATAGACTGTGACAGAAAAGACTGGAAGGCAGTTCCATGTCCACTGAGAGAGTCGTATGAAACATGTAGAAGGGCCTGGGTGTTGGTTCAGTTGGTTAAAGTCAGTCATGCAAATCTGATGACTCCTTCCCTGAAACCCATGTTGAAGACTGAGTGAGAGGTATGCATCTTCAGTCCCAGCATGCCTGTGGTAAGATGGGATGTGCAGGCAGGGGAAATCACTGGAAGATCTCAGGCCAGTAGAAGGCACAGCACAGCAGGAACAGCGAGATAGACCTTCCTCAATGGGGGAAGTGGAGCACGAGCTCCCAAAAGTTGTCCTCTGTTCCCTCCCTCCCTCCCTCCCCCCTCCCTCCCTCCCTCTCTCCCTCTCTCTCTCTCTCTGATACATAATGAGAAATAAATACATGAAAGATGCTCAACGTCACTAATCATTAGGGAACTGAGTCAAAACTGCAAAGTTCTGCATCATCTCACACACTTTAGGGCAGCTACTGTCAAAGCGCAGAAGAAAGGAAAGACCACGCCTTTCCCAGGAGGAAGAACTGTGGTACCCAGTGACAGATGAACTGGCTTCCTTTAAAAAAGAAGATTCTGAAATACGCTGCAAAGAGAGGCCTCGAGGACACCATGCTGCAGGAAGGAAGCCCATCGTAAGGTGAGATATACACACAATTGCACTCACTCCAAGTACCCGAGAGGCAGCCTTCGAGAGGTCCACGGCTGGCAGCGCCTGAGGTTCAGGAAGGCCTTGTCCAACCTCAAAGAGCAGAGTTTTCCTGAAGGAAAGGAACTCAGAAGGTGGTGCGTGATGCCAGTTCAGTAACATCTATCCCTTCACTGTATGCTTGATATGGGGAAGACGCTAAAATCTGGGCTGCAGAGATGGACCAGGTGTGATTCCTAGCACCTGCATGGCTGCTCATAACTGCCTACACCTCCAGTTCCACAGAATCTGATGCCCTACTCTGGTCTCCTCAGGCACTAGGCAAAGACATACACTCAGGCAAAACATTCATACACAAAAAACAAAATAAATGAACCTAAAATCATTTTTTTTAAATATAATATAATTTAATTTTCACTTAAACAGAGTAAAATTGAAAAATAATAGCAGAAGAGAGAGCACCGGCCCAGGTTTGATCAGCCTGTTACTACATGTTATCATTACATCTTGTGCTTATCTCTATGACGTCACACACTGGCTATTGGTATTTGTTTGTTTGTTGTTTTGTTTTGTGGGTTTGAGACAGTTTCTCACTGTTCTGGAATTCACTCTGTAGACCAGGCATCCCCCACCCCTGCCAGCCTCCCGCACCCCTGCCAGCCTCCCCCACCCCTGCCAGCCTCCCCCACCCCTGCCAGCCTCAGGAGTTCTTTGAGCACCAGATGCCTGCAGTAAAGGCTCTTCCTAAAAGAGGCAGAGGCAACTGAATCTCAACTGATATAATCAATAGAGAAACTGCAAACTCTTTCTCCATCACTAATGCTACTCTGTCTGCATCTGTTGTGTGCACTGTGTGCTGACAGAATGGATGTTGGAGGCTTCAGAGTTGATGAACTGCTGGAAAGACGGCTCAGCAGCGAGGAGTGCGTACTGTTCTCAGCACCCACGCTGGGTGTGGCCCACAACCACCTCGAGCTCCGGCCACCAAGGGTCTGATGCCTCCAGTCTCCTAGGCTCTGCACAAAGCCTCGTGAAGATATCCATAAATACACAAAATTAAAAATAAATATGTGAAGAAGTGGAGAATTTGCTCTGAGATCTCTTCTGTGCGTGCCAACCAGTGGAACACAGGGAAGTATACATACAGGCACAGCAGTCGCAGCCTTCTTAAGGTGGAGGCAATGTGATCGTGAGTTCAAGGCCAGCTTCTGCTACACAGTGAGTTTGATGCTAGCCTGGGCTCTATGAAACCCCTGTCATAAGAGGAAGAGGGAGGTGGAAGCAGGATAGTGGACTCAAGGTTAACCTGGGCTATGTGGTGATTTCAGAGTCAGTGTGGTTCATGCCTGGAATCCCAATACTTGGGGAGGCCAAAGCAGAAGGACCAAGTCCAAGGCCAACATGTTTTACAATAACAAGACTCTTTCCATAAAGAGATTTTTAAATACACCTTAAGCCAGGAGCTGCATTTTTATCTTTGTGTGTGTGTGTGTGTGTGTGTGTGTGTGTACATGCTTGCCACAACCTGCACGTGGAAGTCAGAGAACAGGTTGAGGGAGCCAGTTGTCTCCTTTCACCGTGTGGATCCATGAAGTCACAGGCTCCGTGCCTTCAGTTGACAGCCTCCCTAACTAGACCTGCTCGTCGCAAAACTAACATGATTGTTCCTTAGCTTCCTTTCGATTGGCCTGCATGATAAGGAAGTTATCTGGGATATTTTTAGGATCACCTGCAATATGGGGAAGATAGTCCAATGTCAGAGCAAGCTCCCTAAAACCAGACGAACAGCTTTTGACTCATGCTCTGGGGGTAATAAGTGGCAGAGGTCAGGATGGAGAGCCTGCTCAATGTCCCTTCACTCATCGCTGTCAACAGACAGCACACAGGTCTTCAGAGTTGGCCTCCGTAGTTTTTTTCTTTTGTAACCGGGGTGACTTTTTGTCCTTTGGTAGTTCTTTCCTATGGGTACCTCCATGGTGGCTATCCATCTCACTAAAGAGCTGGGCCCACAAGAAGTCCAGAGACACCAGGGTCACAGGAAGAGAGACGACCTCTAGCTGTGTCTCGCTGCCAAGGAGCAGGAAACCAGCAACCCAGAGGATCTGTGCAGTGGAAGCTTCTGGAAGCAGCCAGGGGCCCAGAGAATGGAGAATCTGCAAACACACTGCCACAGTTTAACCCAGTCCTGCTGGCTGCCTCTCAGGGGCCCAAATCTATTTGCCGATTGATGTATGTAAATTTTCTAAGTCAATACCGTTTAATAGTTACTATTAAAACCAAACCAAAATGCAGAATGTGAGAGTTGGGGAAGGATTTTTATTCTTTGAAGGCTGTTGTGCCATGTTTTCCAAAGCAGTCACAAAATGAAAGCAAAGCGTCCACTAGGAGATGAATGAGCAGATCGTGTCCTGTGGAGACGTGCACGGATAAAATTCCGATACCTGTTGGCGCATGAGTGAGTCTCAAGGACCTGACGCTAAGTGAAAGAAGCCAGTCACAAAAGTTATAAGTATTGTCTTGGTAATTTTTTGTCAACCTGACACAAACTGGAGTTACCCCAGAAAAAGGAACAATTGAAGAGTTGCCTGTTGTAGGGAGCTGCGGGCTGCGTTCCTGCCACCCAGCTCCCGGCCTGGCTAGCTTATGCTCCGAAATAACAACACACAAACTGTATTCTTTTAAACACTGCTTGGCCCATTAGCTCTAGCCCTTACTGGCTAATTCTCATATCCCAATCAACCCATCTCTAATAATCTGTGTAGCACCAGTCTTACGGGGAAAGATTCAGCATTTCTGACCTGGCGGCTTGCTTCCTCGTGTCTGGCTCTGAGAGGAGCTGCCCTGCATCTGAGCTCACTTCCTCTTCCTCCCAGCCTCTGTTCTGTTTACTCCGCCTATCTAAATTCTGCCCTATCAGATGGGCCAAGGCAGTTTCTTTATTAGCCAATGACCTTCCTCCATCAGTTGCCTCCATCAGATTGACTTGTAGGAATGTCTGTGAGACATTTTAAAAACATTTTTTGAATTTTCCCATTTATTAAAAATTTCTCATACTTTTCCCATATATCTTGATTACAGTCTCCCCTCCCTCTACTCCTCCCGGTTCTTCCTCATATCCCCTCCCATCCAGATCCACTCCCTTTATGTCTCTCATTAGAAAAGAACAAGATTCTAGGGGATAACAACCAAACAGGACAAAATAAAATATGGTAAGAAAAAATAAAAACCATGACATCAAGGCTGGAGCAGGCCACCCAACAGAAGGAAAAGAACCCCAAGAGCAGGCACCAGCAGAGACATTCAGGAGTCCCCTAAACATACTAAGCTAAAAGTTGTAACATGTGTGCAGATCTGGTGGAGATCCAGGTAGACTCTGTGCTTGTTTCAGTCTCTGTGAGCTCACATGAGCCTTGCCCAGTGTACTGGCTCATTTGTGGGTCAACTTGACACAAATTAGAGTTACCAGAGAGGAAGGAGCCTCAGTTGAGGAAATGCCTCCATGAGATCCAGTTCTAAGGCATTTTCTCAATTAGTGATCAATGGGGGAGGGCCGAGTCCCTCTCTGGGCTGGTGGTCCTGAGTTCTATAAGAAGACGGGTTGAGCAAGGCATGGGAAACAAACCAGTAAGCAGCACTCTTCCATGGCCTCTGCATCAGCTCCTGCCTCGAGATTCCTGCCAGTTTGGGGTTCCTGATTTGACTTCCTTCAGTGATGAACAGCAATGTTGAAATGTAAGCCTAATAAACACTTTCCTCCCCAGCTTGCTTTATGGTCATGGTGTTTCTTTGCAGCAATAGAAACCCTAGCTAAGACACACAGTTGATCCAGAGGGCCTTGTTCTGATGTCTTCTATTCTCTGACTCTTACGCTTTTCCGGCCTCCTCTTCTGAGGTGTTCCTTGAGCTCTACGGGGAGGGATTTGATGGAGACATCCCATTTATAGTTGTGTCTTCCAAAGTTTCTCTCTCTCTCTCTCTCTCTCTCTCTCTGACATTTTTCTTAATTAATGAGTAAATGGAGGGGCGTAACCAACGTGCATGGTGCCACCGCAGACACCACAGTTATATAAGAAAGCAAACTGAGCAAGGCAAGGAGGCAGCCAGTAGGCCTCACTCTTGCATGTCTTCTGTTCTGCCTCCTGCCTCCAGGTTCCTGTCTGACTTCCCTTCCCGCTGGACTGGACTCTGTGTAACCCTTTCTTCCCTAAGCTGCTTTTGGTAACTGCAGCAGAAAACTAAGCTAGAACAGATCCTTGTATGTGCTCCCCATGAGCTACGTAGAGCACTTAAAATCATAGAGATGGAAAGAATAAGGGTTGCCAGGACTGAGGGAAGGGAGGCATAGAGAAGCCATTGCTTAAGGGGTATAAAATTTTCAGTTTTGCAAGATGGAAAGAATTCTGGAGAGGGTGGTGGTGATGGTTGTTCAACATGTGTATGAATTTGACACTAGACTTTATGGGTAAAAAGGTCGTTGGGCCAAAATTATCTCAGGGCTTGTACCTTGAAGCTTATAGGATAGAAAAAGCATGGCTCGAGTTCGAGTGAGGATGAGACAGCAAAAATTAGGTAGATGGGCTTCCTTTTCCGAGTCGCCGCCAAGATGGCCGAAGTGGAGCAGAAGAAGAAGCGGACCTTCCGCAAGTTCACCTACCGCGGCGTGGATCTGGACCAGCTGCTGGACATGTCCTATGAGCAGCTGATGCAGCTCTACAGCGCCCGGCAGAGGCGACGCCTCAACCGCGGCCTGCGGCGGAAGCAGCACTCGCTGCTCAAGCGCCTGAGAAAGGCCAAGAAGGAGGCGCCGCCCATGGAGAAGCCCGAGGTGGTGAAGACCCACCTGCGGGACATGATCATCCTGCCCGAGATGGTGGGGAGCATGGTGGGCGTGTACAACGGCAAGACCTTCAACCAGGTGGAGATCAAGCCGGAGATGATCGGCCACTACCTGGGCGAGTTCTCCATCACCTACAAGCCTGTGAAGCACGGCCGGCCTGGCATCGGTGCCACCCACTCCTCCCGCTTCATCCCCCTCAAGTAGCTGTGGCCAATAAAGACTCATGTTCAGTCAAAAAAAAAAAAAATTAGGTAGATGCCCCCACCTCAGCCAAGGGTAGGGTTTGGCCACCTCTCATTGGCTGGAGGTACCCTCACCACAGGAAGTCACTTAACCTTTATAAGCAGACCCTCACAGTAATAAACTGAGTTCCTGCTTTAACTCAACTCCCTATCACCTCTGATTGTCCTGCATTGTGGGGCTGCTGATCTGATTGTCCTGCATTGTGAAGCTATGGGAATGGGCGGATAACGCACTCACTTTTCCCTGGGGAATATAGAGGCTCAAGAAGCCTAGTAAATGTTAAGACGATGCCTTCACTAGCTTCCTCCCTCCCTCCCTTTCTGGTTTTTTGAGACAGGGTTTCTCCGTTTCTCTGTGTAACAGTCCTGGCTGTTCTGGAACGCACTCTATAGACCAGGCTGGCCTTGAACTCACAGAGATCCGCCTGTCTCTGCCTCTCCAGTGCTGGGATTAAAGGCAGACGCCACCATGCCAGGCTCTCCATCAGCTTACTATCACGATAATGACATCACTGCAGTTATGGACTACTTGCCAAGGGAAGAAAGCTCATATGGTTACCCTTTCAAGGGGCCGCAATGCCTGCTGAGCCCCGCTGAAGACCTTAAGGTGCAAACAGTGAATGGTGGCGGGTGTACAGTAAGATCACATCTGGAGCAGAAAGCAGGGACTGAGGTCCCACAATCCCTTTGAAGCAAGCCCCCATCCCCCTAATCACCACATACCAGATCCTGAAAATTTCCCTGAGTCCATTATCATCACACTGGGGGCCGAAGCTTTCAGTCACAGCAGGTTCTGGGAGATGCTGTAAAAATACTCAAAACATAATATATGGTAAAATGTTTGGTTTTATTTTAAAAAAAAAAAAAAACTTATATGTCCAGTGGGAGCCTAGGCAGTTTGGATGCTCACCTTACTAGACCTGGATGGAGGTGGGTGGTCCTTGGACTTCCCACAGGGCAGGGAACTCTGATTGCTCTTAGGGCCGATGAGGGAGGGGGACTTGATCGGAGGAGGGGGTGGGAAATGGGAGGCGGTGGCGGGGAGGAGGCAGAAATCTTAAATAAATAAATAAATAAATAAATAAATAAATAAATAAATAAAACTTATATGTATGGTATTTTGTCTGCGGATATGTCTGTGTGTCATGTATGTGTGTCTGGTGCTCAAGGAGGCCAGAGGAGCCTGTTAAATCCCCCAGGACTGGAGTTACAGATGGCACCGAGCTGTCATGTAGGTGTTGAGAATCAAATCCAATTCCTGACGATTCACTCTCTGTTTAAGAAGGTTGTGAACAAGAAATCCTTAAAACACTTGCTTTTACACTGAGAAAGCTTTGTCTGTGTAGCCCCGAAGCGCGCCAGCTGCCTCCCGCACACAGTCACAGAGCAAGACAGGGCATTTGCTTGCTCGTCTTTGTGTAGAAGGGAAGTGAGAGGTGCTAGAGTATATTACCCTCTCGGATCTACTGACTCACGCTCCACACAATTCGACAAATAGAATCTGAGCCCCAAGGCAGAGTAAAAGCAGGTCAACATGGCCTACTGTTAAAAGACAAATTAAATTTAGCAGAGAAAAGAGTGATTCGCCGAGCGAGGCGCGATGGCTCCTACCTGCAATCCCAGCCCTTCAGAGGCTGAGGTAGGAAGAACTGTGAGAGCCAGAGGAGAGCCAGGGCCGCAGAGTGAGGCCCTGTCTTCAGGGAGAAAAAGCTGGGGATGTCGCTCAATTGTTAGAGGACTTTCCCAGCATGCTTTAAGCCCTGGGTTTGATCCCCAGCCCCACCACATAAACGGGGTTTGGTGATGGACTTCTGCAGCCCTTGTATAAAACAAACACACGAAAGCCCAGGACGCTAGAAACACAGTTGTATCCTCAGAGGTGGCAGGGACTTTAAAGATCTGTGGGAAAGGTTGTTCCTCCAGCAGGACTTTCATTTGGTTGGTTGGTTAATCAGATTGTGGGTTTTGTTGTTTTATTTGTTTTTGTTGTTAGGCTTGATTAGATTGTATTGAGTTTTGGTTAGGTTTACTTAGGTTTGGTTAGGTTAGGTTAGGTTAGGTTGGATTAGGTTTCTTTTAGAGACATGTTGACCTGGAATTTGAGAACCACTTGCCTCTGCTACTTGAGTGCTGGGATGAAAACCATCACTACCTTGCCCCACCAGCAATCAGGTTTTAAAGCAGTAGCTGGTGATCAGCCAATCCCTCTGGCTTTTTTAGAACCTACCAAGGGCATTTCCTATGTTCCCACGTGACACACACTCTTTCCTAGAACCCTACCAAGGACGCTTCCTATGTTCCCACGTGACACACACTCTATCTCACTCCTCTCATGTTTACATGGTGGCTCCAGTGTTGGCACTTACAATTGCAAAACAAACTAAATGGAAAGAATACTCAGACTAATAATGCTATTCTACATATTAATAGAAATATAGTCTATTCAGTACTATGTATTTATTAAAATCCTTGTATGATATTCCAAAAACATGAGGAGTTTTTGTAAAATAAAAACTTACGGAGTTCTGTGTTAGATAAAATGTAGAAAGTGATTCAAATTCTCCTAAATAATATGGACACGGGACCCTTTAAGAATGAATTATACAGATGACTACAAATGAGCAGAAGTATCATGGGTTACTGGAAGGTGGCATAAAGAGGTGACCTATTTCATGAGAGGGTAGCTATGGTGGAACGTTTTGTTTTGTTTTGTTTTGTTTTGTTTTGTTTTTTAGGCAGAGTCTCACTGCATAAGCCAGGCTACCCTCAAGTTTGTGGTCCTCCGTATTCCCCCGTGAGTGCTAAGTGCTGAGTTACACGCATGTGCTACCATACTGGCTGTAGTAAAATGTGCACTGGGCTAAGAACACGGTTCAGTGTTAGCTGTGCAAACACAAGGACTTGAGCTTGGCTCCCCAGCATCCATGGAAAAACCAATTCTAGTGCTGTTGGGTCAGAGGTTAAGGGAACTCTGGGCTCACTGGACAGCCAACCTTTAGGTTCAGTGGGGCTCCCTCTCTGAGAAACAAGGTGGAAAGTCATAGAGGGGGACACCTAACTTCAACCTCAGAATGCACAGACAAGTGTGCTTGCACACACCCACACCCCACCTCACGCCACACACCCACACAGACAGGATCTCAGCGTTTATGTTAGCTGTATAATTGCTTGGTCAAAAAAATATAAGTTAGGGGACAGGAGAGATGGTTCAGTTGTTGAGAGCATAGCTGCTCTTGCAGAGGACCCGGATTTGAGCCCCAGAATCCATGCGGCCATTCACAGGTCTAGTTCCAGGGGTTTCAACGCCCTCTTCTGGCCTTCTTAGGCACTGCATGCATGTGCACAGTCATACATGCAGGTATACACTCATACACATAAAATTAAAATAAAGCAAAAAAACTAATATATAAATTAAATAATACATAGTAATTAAATAATATGCTTCTACGCTATTAAAATGAATAAATGGTTCTATCTTTAACGATTAATGAAACACTTCAAAGTTTCCATACTAAGATGTTGCGTGTGGGGAAGCCATGCGGCAGAACATTTCTGTGAGTGGCCAGCGAAGTCAGTTTACAGATGCGGAAGGGCAAGCTCAGAGAGTGTGTCTGACCCTATTATTCCACTCCTGAACAGCCTGGAGGCTCTCGTTCTCCTCCTTACAAAGCCAAAGCTCTTGGGCCAGGCACATAAACCGCTTCACAGCCTGTCCTCAGACCCCTGCTCTGATTGCCCCTCCCGCCTCCAGCACAAGGGCAGAACTGAAATGAGGCAAATGGGCAACCGGCCAGGCTAATCGGTTGGTGCTCTTTCAGGATGACTGTGACTTTTAACTGACTTTACTTATCAAAGCAATGTGTGAGCACAGTTTAAAAGGTCAAGGAGTGCCAAAGGATGTGCTTTCCTGGGACTCTGCCCCGCCCACCTCCTGTCAGCCACAACACTCAGCCTCAGACTTCCAAACTGCCATCCTGGATCTGTGATTCTCTATGATGAAGGCAGATACTATGTTTACTGCCTCTTATTGTGTGTGAGTTTCTGACATCCTTATTCTTCTCCAGCTCCCTCCAACACAGCTATATGGTTATTTTTATGAAACCAAACAATTCAGTGTTGATTAACATGACTATGAATGAGTCATAAATGCATACCTAAAGCATTGTTTTGACACACACCCAACAACACTAAGTGTTTGTATTAAACATAAACTCCTTTAGCTTCTTCGAAGTCCAGCATGATCCTTTGCCTTGGGGTCTTAGAATTCTTTTTTTTTTCCTTTTGTATAATTTTCCATTTTCTGAGTTGGGGTGATGCTTTCTAACTACCTTATCAGAGGATTTCATCACATTGCCACTGGCTTCTGGTCATATGTCTATAGCTGTAAATGAGACACTAAAAACCATTTAAGAATCAGAAAGGGGGCTCGGCGAGTAAAGGCACTTTCCTCCAACCCGAGAACCTGAGCTCAGTCCTGGATCCCTCATGGCTGAAGGAGAGAATTGACTCTTACCATTTGTCTTCTGACCTCTAGACATCATGCACACATGAATAGGTAAATGTAATAATTTTTTAATTACTTAAAAGCTATTTCCATGTAGATGGATAGCCTTGTTTTCCTGGCAGCATTTGCTCTACCATTTGTTGGTAGCCAACTTCTTTTTGTCTGTGAGGTCTCTTCTCAGTTTCTCTAGAGGATTTCCTTGGCTCTCCTGGGAGGAGCGGAAGGAGGGATGCCATTGAAGATGACAGCCAAGGGTACTGATGTGCTCCGTGCTTCGTCAGCTCACTTCCTTGCCCACTAACTGCCGTGGTCTTTCCCACTCAGGCTTTCAGAGATGCTCATTTTCCTGCTTTGAAGAATGGATGGAACCCAAAGGTCTGCTTCCTGCTAACTCTTACGTTATCACTCATTTTGTACTCTTTCCTGGTCTCTCTACCTTTCAAGTACTCGAGGCTACTAATTCCTAAACCTTCAATAGTTCAGTGGGGTCAAGTCAACAACTCAGATATGATGTTGGGCAGGTACTTTAGAATGACCCCCTCCCCCCACGTCTTAGTTCTGAGTTCACAATGGTCTCCTGGTTTTACGTAAGACAAACTCCATGTTTCTGATTTTTGTTGTGTTGCTTGAATTTAGGGCATATTTGGAAGGAAATTAAAGGCAGAGAACCTTATTGCCATCTTATAACAGGAAGTTTACAAATGGGTGCCCTTTTTTCATTAAAATTTTTCATTTATTTTAAATACCAACTACAGTTTCCCTTCCCTCCTCTCCTCCCGTTCCCTCCCTCAACCTCCAAGCTACCTGCTCCAATCCACTCCTCCTTTGTTCAGAAAGGGGCAGGCCTCCCATGGGAGTCAACAAAGCATGGCATATCAAGTTGAGGACGGACCAAGCTCCTCCCCCCTACATCAAGGTTGGGCAAGGCATTTTGGGGACTAGATTCCCAAAAGCCAGCTCAAGCACCAGAGACAGGTCCTGTACACAAACAGATGTTCTTTGATATTTGTTCAAGGTGTTTTAGAGATAGTTTTGGGGCTGCGCGGGGAAAGGGTGAAAGTAGTGCACAGCACAGTAGAAAAACTGAGCTCTGCCTACTTAGGGTTATCACTTGTTCTACCTTTAGCCAATGCCTGACTTACCAGCCCAAACCTCAGAAAGGACAGGGCTGGTCCACAAGAACCAGGAACTTGACCCAATCAGGACTCCTTACTACAAAGGATCCATTCAAGTGGTGTGAAAGGAAGTGGCCTGGCTCCTTCACGTGCGCACTGTCCGAGAGGAAAGTTGCTGTCACCAGCACCAAAGAGAAACCTAGGCAATGTTGGCTTCCTTGATCGAACCATGCGCTCCAGCCCTGTGGTCCAGCCCAGGAAGCCCCACTTGGATCATAACAGGACAGAGAAAGTTGGTAAGGCTAGGAAAAATGGGTGACGGGAATGTTATCTGGGGTTCACCGGTGTGCCACACCCTCACTGTAGACCGCTCAGCCTGCTCCTAGAGTCCTAAATACGCTTCTTGAGTGGGATGGTTGTAAAACATAAAGTCCAAAGCTAGTGGGATGACTGAGGGAGGAATGTGTCGTCACAAAACCTGACAACCTGAGTTCAGTCCTTGTGACCTGCATGGTAAGGGAAAGAACCAAGTCACAGTGTGAGGATATGGCCTTATCCATCTATCTGTTCTCCTGTCTAGACCTGGACTTGGACCCCTCGTTTCACGGACTGATTCTGGCTTGTCCTTCACCCCACAATTGTACACTACAACTTTCTTCTCACGGTTGGCACTACAGCTTCCTTGCTAGCTATCCCGTCCAGCTGAAACGGTGTGCTCCATATTCAGTGTGAAAGCCTGACTTGAAAAACAAGCTGGAGAATGACTGAGGAAGACAGCAGTGTTGAACTCTAGCTGTCACATGAGCATGCATGGGCTAGTGTACCTGCAAACACACACACACATACACGCATGCAGGCATGCACACATACACAAGTCTGTTTATCTGTCCAAGAGTCAACCCAGATTGCTGCCTACCAACTGTTCCATTTGCACAAATAAGACAAAAAGCAAAGCAGATAGGAAATACATTCCAACCTCACCTTTGTGGTTGGAGTATTTTCCTCTTTACCTTTAGGATTGTGGATTATTTCAAGTCTCCCACTTAGGAAACCAGTCTCTCCGCCATAAAGACACCAGAGCATAAAGCTCAGAGCAGGCTGTGTAGGACACTCAGGCAGTCACTGGGCAACTGCCCACAGCCAAGTCAGTTTGAGCTCTCTCGGAGCTCAGCGTGGGAAAGGCACCATCATCTGGAGCCATTCTGTGCCGAATGACAGCCATCTGTTCCCCACATGCCCTTTCTGTTGGCATAAATAAAAACAATCACCTCACAGGAAACCCATTAATTCATAATCCTTCCAAGACACTCAGCTCCACCCTAGAACAGTAACCCCATGACAGCAGTAACCCCAGTTTTGGTTCTTTGGGTATCAAGAATGGATCAGCACAGACATTATGTAGGAAAGACTAAAAGAGTTTGTGAGTTCCTAACATGGAAAATGCTCCTGGTTAGCTTTCTGGAAATGTTCGTCTTCCCATCTGTCTGTAACCGGATTACTCAGTTAATTCACAGCGAGGGGGGTAGCAATTACTTACACAAGTCCCAGATTAAGGAACTATATTTTGTCCACACTAATCCTGGTTCAAAATGCTGTAGGATTTTCTATAATCCTGTTATTTATACTCATAAAATGTTTTCTTATCTTTAGAGATAATCCAATATCTAAAGTATTAGGGATTTGGGAATCGTAACTAAAAAGAATAAGTTAAGCCACTCCTTCAACATGCATGGTTCTGCCAGGTTAGCCTCAGAGTCCCACCGGTGGTGTGAAGGGCTAATTTACATTCACTGGGGCAACCCTATGCTTCTTCATTTTCTTCCTCATTTGCAAGGTGCTTGCATGTACCTATCTGTAATTAACAGACTCCTGGAGCAATCTGCATTATACTTACTTTTCTTGAGACAAAGATTCTCACTATCTACTGAACATAAATTTTAAGACAAGAATTTTTAATTAACTAATTGAGACAGGGTCTCAGTGTGTAACCCTGGATGGCCTGAAATTCACTATGTAGAGCAGGCTGATCTCCAACTCATAGAGATCTGCCTGCCCCTGTTTCCTCAGCACTGGGATTAAAGTCATGCACCACCATACTCAGCATGTCCTGCATGGGGTTTAGAATTCTCACAAAGTCTGAGCAAGCGAGTCTTGGATAAATATGTCTACTTTTTGTTATGATTGCTATTTATTTATTTTTGTGTCTATATGTGTGTTCATATGTGTGGACATACATGTATATGTGAGTGAACATGTGTGTGGAGGCCAGAACTCACCCTCAGGTGTTATTAATTAGGTGCCAGCCACCTTGTATTATCACAGGGTTCCCTCATTTAGACCTGGATTTGCTGACTGACATAGGCTGTGTGGCCAGCAAGCCCTAGGGACCCACCTGTCCCCATCACCCTAGCCCTGAGACTACAGGTACATGTCACCACTCTCGGCTTTTTGACTTGGGTTCTGAGCAGAACTCGGGTCCTCAGGTTTGTGCGATACCCGCTGAGCTATCTTTCCAGACATTTTAATTTTTCATCTTTGTGATAGGGTCACCCTGGTTCTTGGTTCTTAAACTTTTGGGCTCTCTTTGTTTCAGCATCATAGTAGCTGGGATTGTAGGCGTGTGCCACCATGTCTAGCTCATAATCACTGTTTTAGTACCCTGTTTCTGTTAAAGATTATTTTGCTGAAACACACAGTTTGAGAGCTCATGTTATTGTTGTCACAGTCCTATAAACTTGCTACCTCCGTGCCTTCATGAAAGGAATAGCTGTGGCTGAGGAGCCAGATCCCCAGCTGTCCTCCACTGTTACTGCCTACACCAAAGAGCAGATGGGGAGAAAGTGCTGACATCAAAAAGAGAACTACAAGCATTCAGTCTGAGGACTTGTAGAGACAGACTCGGTCTGAGGATTTCATAGAGTGATGACTTCGTGTTAGAATCCATCAAAGGATTTTTACATTAATTAAGTATAGAGATGCGACTGACCCAGCAACCTGGGCTGGATTGGGCCTGAGGCAATGAACTCAGGGGAACAGGACTGAGCCAGTGACCTGGACTGTAGTGGGCTGAGGCAGTGAACTCCACAAAAGCAGGTATAGGGGAACAACCGCTGAGGGAGTGGGCCAGAGCCACAGACCTCTGCGGACTCAGGCATAAGTCTTGGACCTACGAGGGAATAGACCTGAGCCAGGACCCCTGTGGCTCCAGGTATGAGTCTGGGACCTCTGAGGGAGTGAGCAGGAACCAGAGACCTCTGCAGGTCCAGGCATGAGTTTAGGACCTCGGAAGGAGTAGGCCTGAGCCAGGACCTCTGCAGGACCAACCCCAAGCCAGGAACCTCCCCAGGAGCAGATCCAGACCAGGAACATTTATAGAAACTGTTTTGAGCCACCACTTAGGCCAAAGCAGGCCTGAGACAGTGAACTCCAAGGTAGCACAGCAAGCCCCTGGAGCACTGAGTGAACACTAGGAAACCAGGGTGACCAACAAGGTGACAGGAACCATGTACTGACTGCACCATGAGAAACAACCTTCTGAGCCTTGTATCCACTGGTACCAGGATGATTGATCACCAGAGTCACAAACAGTCCCAATTACACCAATTAGAGGAAAAGATGAATAGACAAGGTAAGAACACATGCAATACCACAAAGAGCAACATGACACTAGTAAAATCTAGTGACTCTACAGCAGCAAGACTTGAACAAGCAAATATAGTTAAAGCAGAAGATAATGACCTAAAAATAACTTCAGGAGAATGTTTGAAACTCTTAAAGAGGAAATGAGAAATTCCCTCAAAGAAATGGAGGAAAAGACAAACAAAAAAATTAGAAGACATCAAAAAAATCCCTTCAAGAAAACCAAGAAAAAACAACCAAACATATAAAAGAAACTATTTAAGACTTGAAAACTGAAATAGAGACAATAAAGAAAACACAAGCCGAGGGAATTATAGAAACAGAAATCATGAGAAAATGATCTGGAACCACAAATGCAAGCATAAACAACAGAATACAAGAGATAGAAGAGAGAATCTAAGCACTGAAGATACAATAGAGGAAATAGATTCATCAGTCAAAGAAAGCATTAAATCTAACAAAAGCTTAACACAAAATATCCAGGAAATATGGGACACCATGAAAAGACCAAACCTAAGAATAATAGTTATAGAAGGAGAAGTTCAACTCAAAAGCACAGAAAATATATTTAACAAAATGATAGAAGAAAACTTTCCCAACCTAAAGAAAGATATGCCTATGAAAATACAAGAAGCTTATGGAACTGGATCAAAAAAAGCCCCTTGCCACATAATAATCAAAACACTAAACATATAGAATAAATAAAAAATATTAAGAGCTGCAAAGAAAAAAGGCCAAGTAACATATAAAGGCAGACATATCAAAATTACACCTGACTTCTCAATGGAGACAATGAAAGTCAGAAGGTCCTGATCAAGCATTAATGTAAACCACAGATGCCAGCCCAGACTATTATACCCAACAAAACTTTCGATCACCATAGAAGGACAAAACAAGATATTCCATGACAAATCTAGATTTCACCAATACCTAGACACAAACCCAGTCCTACACAAAGTACTAGAAGGAAAACTCCAACCCAAGGAAGTTGGCTACATCAACAAAAATACAGACAATTAATGATCTCACAGAAGGAAATCCCAAAGAAGAGAAAAACACACAAATTAACATCCCCAAGAACAAAAACTAAATTAACAGGAGATATCAATCATTGGTCATTAATATCCCTTAATATAAATGGATTCAACTCAACTATAAAAAGACACAGGCTAATAGTTGGATATAAAAATAGAATTCATCCTTCTGCTGCATACAAGAAACACATCTCAACCTCAAAGACAGACATTGCCTCAGAGTAAAGGGTTGGGTAAAAATTTTCCAGTCAAATGAACTTAAGAAACAAGCAGGTGTAGCTGTCCTAATATCTAACAAAATAGACTTCAAGCTAAAATCAATCAAAAGAGACAAAGGACATTTCATATTAGTTAGAGGAAAAATCCATCAAGAGGAAATCTCATTATTGAACATCTATGCCCCAAATACAAGGACACCCTCATATGTGAAAGAAACACTTCTTAAGCTTAAATCATACATTTAACCTAACACACTAATAATGGGAGACTTCAACACTCTACTCTCACCACGAGACAGGTCAGTCAGACAAAAATTAGCAGAGAAATAAGGCAACTAACAGATATTATGACTCAAGTGGACTTAACAGACATCTATAGAATATTCCATCCAAACATAAAAAAAATACCTTCTTCTCAGAACCTCATGGAACCTTCTCAAAAATTTACCACATACTTGGTAACAAAACAAACTTCAAAAACTACAAAAAAAGTTTGAAAAACCTCATGTATCTTATCAGATTACCATGGCTTAAAACTAGAATTCAACAGCAATACTAATTCCAGAAAGCCCACAAACACATAGAAATAAACAATGCTCACCTGAATCATCAATGGGCCAAGGAAAAAACAAGGGGAGAAATTAAAGACTTCTTAAAATTCAATGAACGTGACCACACAACACACCCAAATTTATGGGACATAATGAAAACAGTGTTAAAAGGAAAGTTCATAGCACTAAATGCCTGTACAAAGAAGCTGGAAAAATACCACACTAGTGAATTAACAGAACATTTGAAAACTCTAGAACAAAAATAAGCAAACTCATCCAAGAGACTAGACAGCAAGAAATAATCAAATTGAGAGCTGAAATTAACAAAATAAAAACAAAGGAAACAATACAAAGAATCAATGAGATAAAGAGTTGGTTCCTTGAGAAAATCAACAAAATGGACAAACCTTTATCCAAACTAATCAAAAGGCAGAGAGAATATCCAAATTAACAAAATCAGAAATGAGAAGGGTGACATAACAACAAACATGGAAGAAATCCAGAGAATCATCATATCACATTTTAAAAACCTGTACTCCACAAAATTGGAAAACTTAAAGCAAATAGACAACTTTCTGGGTTTTTTTTTGGGGGGGGGAGGTAAATATCACTTACCAAAATTAAATCAAGACCAGATAAGCAAATTAGACAGACCCATAACTGCTGAAGAAATAGAAACAGTCATCAAAAGTCTCCCAACCAAAAAAAGGCCTGGACCAGATGGTTTTAGCTCAGAATTTTACAAGACTTTCAAAGAAGAACTAATACCAATACTCCTCAAATTGTTCCACAGAGTAGAAAAAGAAGGAACATTGCCAAAATTATGAGGCTACAATTACCCTGATACACAAACCACAGAAAGACATTACTAGGAAAGAGAATTACAGACTAATCTCACACATGAACATTGATGCAAAAATACTAAATAAAATACTAGCAAATCTAATTCAAGAAGGCATCAGAACCATCATCCACCTAGACCAAGTCGGCTTCATCCCACAGATGCAGGGATGGTTTAGCATACAAAAATCTGTCAACGTAATCCACCACATAAACAAACTGGAAAATAAAAACCACATGATCATCTCATTAGGTGCTGAAAAAAGCTTCTGACAAAATAGAACATTGCTTCGTGATAAAAGTCTTGGAGAGAGCAAGGGTACAAGGAACATACCTAAACATAATAAAGGAAATATACAGCAAGCCAACAGCCATCATCAAACTAAATAGAGAGAAACTCCCAGTGATCCCACTGAAGTCAGGAACAAGACAAGGTTGTCCACTCTCTCCATATCTATTCAATATAGTTCTTGAGGTCTTAGAGCAATAAGACACCAAAAGGAGATCAAGGGAATACAAATCAGAAAAGAAGTCATACACTCACTATTTGCTAATGATATGATAGTTTACATAAGTGACCCCAAAAATTCTATCAAGGAACTTCTACAACTCATAAACACTCTCAGTAATGTAGCAGGATACAAGATTAACTAAAAAATCAATAGTCCTCCTGTACACAGATGATAAATGGGATGAGAAAGAAATCAGAGAAACATCACCCTTCACAATAGTCACAAATAGCATAAAATATCTCAGAGTACTCTAACCAAACAAGTAGAAGACTTATATGACAAGAATTTTAAATTTTTGATAAAAAAAAATGAAGAAGACACCAGAAAGTGGAAAGATATCCCATGCTCTTGGGGGCGGGGGTAGAATTAACATAGTAAAAATGGCAATCTTACCAAAAGCAATCTACAGATTCAATGCAATGCCCATCAAAATCCCAGCAAAAATCTTCACAGACCTTGAAAGAACAATACTCAACTTCATATGGAAAAGCAAAATACCAGGATAGCCAAAACAATCCTGTACAATAAAAGAACTTCTGGAGTCATTACAATCCCTGACTTCAAACTCTACTACAGAACCACAGTACTGAAAACAGCATGGTATTGGCATAAAAACAGACAGGAGGACTAATGGAACAGAATCAAAGACCTGGATATTAATCCACACACCTTCGAACACCTGATATTTGACAAAGAAGCAAAAAATATCAAATGGAAAAAAGAAAGCATATTTAACAAATGGTGCTGGGATAACTGGATATCAACGTGTAGAAGAATGAAAATAGACCCATATCTATCACCATGCACAAAACTCAAATCTAAAAGTGTCAAGACCTCAACATAAAGCCAGATACAATGAACCTCATAGAAGAGAAAGTGGGAAGTACAGTCGAACACATTGGCATAGGAGACCACTTCTTAAATATAACCCCAACAGCACAGATACTGAGAGAAACAATTAATAAATGGAACCTCCTGAAACTGAAAAGCTTCCATAAAGCAAAGGACACAGTCAACAAAACAAATGGCACCCTAGAGTCACCAATCTCACATCAGACAGAGATCTGGTCACCAAAATATACAAAGAACTCAAGAAATTGGTCATTAAAAGAACAAATAATCCAATTTAAAAAATGGAGTACAGACCTAAACAGAGAACTCTCAACAGAGGAATCTAAAATGGCTGAAAGACACTTAAGGAAATGCTTAACATCCTTAGTCATCAGAGAAATGCAAATGAAAACAACACTGAGATTCCATCTTACATCTGTAAGAATGGCCAAGATCAAAACACTGATGACAACTTATGCTGGAGAGGATGAACACTCCTGTATTGCTGGTGGGAGTGCAAGCTGGTACAGTCCTTTTGGATATCAGTATGGTGATTTCTCAGAAAATTAGAAAACAACCTTCCTCACAACCCAGCAATACCATTTTTGGGTATATACCCAAAGGATGCTCAAGCATACCACAAGGACATGTGTTCAACTATGTTCATAGCATTGTTTGTCATAGCCAGAACCTGGAACCCCTAAATGCCTCTCTACTGAAGAATGGATAAGGAAAATGTGGTACATTTACACAATGAAGTACTACACACCAGAAAAAAATAATGACATCTTGAAATTTTCAGGCAAATGGATGGGTCTAGAGAACAAAAAAGAAGTACAAAGACAGAGATTTACAGCTTTTGGGAAATCTTTCCAGAGGATAAAGGACACTGAGACACGTTAAGTAAACCTAGAACCACTGTGAATGGAGGAAGACAAAGAGACCTGGATCCACACACATCACACAGTATGTGTGTGTGTATGTATATGTATATGCATATATATGCATGTATATACAACTGTAGGTCTGTACTATGTAACAGAATATATTTGCCCACTGTAGTGCACACATCTGCAATTCCAGCCCTAGGGTGGTAGAGAATAAGAAGTTCAAGACTCTCCTTGGCCACATAAGTGAGCTCAAGGTCAGCCTGGACTTAAAAAAAAGATCCTTTTTAAAAAGGAAAAGGAAAAAAAAAAACAAGAACTTATACATTCGAAGGAAGGCAATGGAGAGAGAGAGAGAGAGAGAGAGAGAGAGAGAGAGAGAGAGAGAGAGGGAGGGAGCCAGAGAGAGCACAAGTTGGTCATATCAGGGCTCATAACTTAGAAAATAAATAAATAAATAAAGGCACCCAAGGTTTTCCCTCACGCCAATCTCTATAGTAGAAGCATTGTGAAAGCACACACTGGCCTGCAGCTGGAGCCCACAAGTATAAGCTGTTGCATCGTAAATATTTGTTGTTTGAATAAATAAACTGAAAGATTCACCAACTAAATCAACAAATACCAAAGGTTCTACAGGCCTTGAGGACTATAGGAAAACATGGATGTGATTGCTGCCTGAGGGAAATCAGATAAGGAGAGAACACTTGTAGTCAGGAAGTAACTGGGGGATGCTATCTAATGCTTTTAAGGAGTACAGGGAAATGATGCTGAGCTATCTGTCTCTAACACACCTGTAATCCCAGCACAGCCTAGGAGGCTGGACTAGAGCAATCAAAAGTTCAAGGCCACACTAGACCACCTAATGAGAATCTGTCCAAACAAGAGAAAAAAATGATAGAACTTAAATAATTGCCACCTGCTTACACCCTTCCAAGAGGCGTCTTAGAGGTCAAGGGGCACATCCTCGAGATCTCTGGAATTACTTCCTTTTATTGTAAATATTTAGAAATACGTTACATCCTCTTGCCAGAGCTACCTGTAAATGCAGCACCATACCTTCCTTAGGTGCAGGAGAAAGACAAAAACAATTAAGATTTATTTTATCTGTATTTATGTATGTTATGTGTGTTTATATGTGCATATGTGTACAGTACACAAAGAGACTAGCAGAGGGTTTCAGATTACCTGAAGCTGTAGTTAGAGGCAATTGTGAGTTTGCTCAGTGTAGGTAAGGGGAATCAAACTCAGGTACTCTGTGAGACCAATACACACTCATAACCTCTGAGCCATCTCTCTGCCTCAAGAAAAATTTTTATATTCTAGGCATGATGATCATGTATTTGAAACTCCAATCTACAAACAGGACATTGTGTTTGAAGTTGAAGTCCTCGGACTCCTGTGCTCAATGAGGACTTGTGAATTGGCTGGTTCAGGTTCACAGCCCTGTTCTCAATCACCGTAGGCACCAAATTCTTGTGACACAGTGACTTCTAGCTCTTTGCTTTATTGGATACTTCAAGAACATTGGCTCAGAGAGAGTCTGATGAGGGCTCAAGACTGACTGGAACAGCAAACTGACCTCCACATAGACCTGAACAGCCTAAGCCAGTGGACAGAATAAATCAAGGCTATTTTGTCTGTCTAACCTAAGTGGAGAGAGACAGAGACCCGGACAGATGTGAGAGGGCCCCCAGCTGCTCAGATTCTATGACATCACTATTACCGCTGCTACACCTATGTCTAGTCTCTCCCTGGAGTTCTGCATCCTATTCACTATCCCCCAGAAGTATGTGAATCTTTCTTTTCTACTTTGCTGACCTCTTGGGTGTTTCTGTCAGCCTCACACTGGGTGTGGTCATTTAATGTTTGTCTGTCATTCCAAGAACAAATGTGGCTGAATTTAGTGGAGAATGAGGTCAAACTAGAATTTTCAGGAGATGTTAACAAATGTTCTAAGTGGAAGTAAAATACAAGGCCCGCCTAAACCTGTTCATGCTTTCTGTGACTCTGAGAAACTGAATAATAGCTAGGCAAATGGTGCACACCTTTAATCCCAGTGCTTGGGAGTCAGAGACAGGCAGATGTCTGATAGTTTAAAGCTAGCCTGGTTTACAGCATGAGTTCTAGCCCAGCCAGCATTACATAGTGAGATCTTATCCCAAAAAATAATAATAGAAAACTTTAAAAACGAAGAAGAGAGAAAGAGTTGTTTACTAGACAGATACAGAGGAAGCACGATGAGAAAGCCTTACTAAAAAAAGGTACCATGCCACATAGCCAAATATAGATAAAAATTATGGAATTTAAGTTGTAAGAGTTACTTAATAATAAACTGAACTAATAGGCCAAACAGTTGATAATTTAAAAAAGATAAAATTAAAAAATTAAGAAGGAGCTGGGGGAGGCAGTACAGGCCTTTTACTTCCAGCACTCAGGAGATAGAGGCACAGGCATATTTTGGTGAGTTTAAGGCCAGCCTGGTCTACAAGAACTAGTTCCAGGACAGCCAGGACTGTTACATAGAGAAACCCTGTCTCAAAAAACAAAAATAATAATAATAATAATAATAATAATAATAATAATAATAATAATAATAATAAACAGGAAGAGCTGGAGATATGACTCAGTGCTAAGAGCACTGGCTACTCTTTCAGAGGTCCTGAGTTCAATTCCCAGCAACCACTTGGTCGTTCACAACCATTTCTTGTGGAATTTGATGTCCTTTTCTGGCACAAAAGTGTACATGCAGAGCCAGGCAGTGGTGGCGCACGCCTTTAATCCCAGCACTCAAGAGGCAGAAGCAGGTAGATCTCTGAGTTCGAGGCCAGCCTGGTCTACAAGAGCTAGTTCCAGGACAGGCTCCAAAGCCACAGAGAAACCCTGTCTCAAAAAAAAAAAAGTGTATGCAGATAGGGTGCTCACATAAAATAAATAAAGTTAAAAAACAAACAGGAAATGCAGAGTTGTGGGGCTCACCACCCATGGAAACATCTGCAGAACAACTCCTACACTAGGCTCAGGGAGCGTGTAGAAGAGTCAGAGGAGCAGGGTGCTTACTGTGAGACTGTCTCCTAGGAATGTCAGCAGCTACACCGTAAAGCCTCACCACCATGACGGCCTACACATGAGCTGAACGCGAACAGTAGACATGCAAAGTGGACAGGGAAAAGCTCAGAAGCCTGAACCACACACAAAGACCTACAGGCAGCTAAGGAATGCTGAAAGTGGGAGAAATAGTCTTCCCCAGGGAAGAGCACACCAACTAGTTACTCAACACCAAATGGTTGGCCCTGAACACATATACATAGTGTACAGACTGAGACAGTTATATTTAGGAATATAATGTATACACCTATATGTATGTATGTATGTAACAGCAATTAATGAAAAAGAGACCTTGAACTTGAAAAATAGCAAGGAGGGTATATAAAAGGGTTTGGGGAAAAATGGTGTAATTATAATTTCAAAAAGAAAAGAAAAAAATTAAAAATAAAACAGATACAGCCAGGCATGATAGTACACACCTGTAAACCCAACTACTTGGGAAGTGGGAGCAGGGGGAGCAGGAGTTAGACTAGCCTTGGCTATATTGCAAATTAAGCCTAGCCTGGGCTATATGATACTGGGCCTCAGCAAACAAACAAACAAATGAACAAATAAAACATACTGGGCGTGGTAGCAAAGCCCATAATCTCAGAACTTGTGAGGCAGGGACAGAAGAGTCACTACCTGTAGCAGAGATGGCTCAGCCTTAAGATCACCCACTGCCCCTGCAGAGGACCCACATGAGGCCAGTCACAGCTACCTGTGCCTTAGTCTTCAGGAGTATGTAGTGCCTCCGACCTCCATGGACACCCACACCTACATACACAGATAGATGCACCTACACACACAAAACTAAAATAACAAAGATACATCTTGTGGTAGTTTGAATGTAAATGGCCTCCATAATCTCAGGGAGTAGCAGTCTTAGGAAGTGTGGCTTTGGAGGAACTGTGTCACTGTGGGGTGAACTTTGAAGTCTCCTATGTTCAGGATACTTCCCAGTGTCTCAGTTGACCTCCGGTCGCCTGCAAGATGTTCTTCTCTCAGCTATTCCTCCAGAGTCACATCTGCCTGCCTGCTGCCATGGTGACAATGGACGAACCTCTGAAACTGTAAGCAACCCACCCCAACGAAATGATTTTCTTAGAGCTGCCATGGTCATGTGTCTCTTCACGGCGACAGAAACCCTAAGACACTTCTTTAACTAAACAAACAGAAACCAAAATAATAATGAAAATGATAATTAAGAAGACATAAAATACACATAAATCAGGCAATAGTGGCGCACACCTTTAATCCCAGGACTCAGGAGGCAGAGTTGGGTGGATCTCTGTGAGTTCAAGGCCAGGCTGGTCTATAAAGTGAGTTCCAGGACAGTCAGGACTGTTACACAGAGAAATCCTATCTTGAAAAAACTAAACACACACACACACACACACACGTAGTAGGAGCTGTGGGGCTGCGTTCCTGCCACCCAGCTCCTGGCCGCCTGGCTAGCTTTGCCCCAAAATAACAACACACAAATTGTATTCATTTAAACACTGCCTGGCCCATTTCTATTAATGTGTGTAGCACCTTGAGGTGCGCTTACCAGGAAGATTCTAGCCTACATCCATCCTGGGTCGGAGGTTCATTGCATCTGCCCTGGGGAGCAGAGCTATGGGGTCTCAGCTCACTTCCTCTTCCTCCCAGCATTCTATTCTGTTTACTCCACACACCTAAAGGCTGGCCAATCAAATGGGCCAAGGCAGTTTCTTTATTAGCCAATGACCTTCCTCCATCACACACACACACACACACACACACACATACAACTTAATGAATCAGTATAAAGATAACACCTTTGTAACAGGACACTGCCACCTAACACACACTCAGAAGCTTCTCTCTATGTTTGTCCCAATGACAACCCCATCTCTTCCCCAAGAAACCACTTTCTGAGTCCTGAAGACCTGAAGAGATTGTTGCTTTCTTTATTGTCATCCAAGTGTATTAAGACACAGACAGATGTGCACTGAGTACATAGTTTACAGTGTATAGAGTTGTCACCTGTTCCTATTCCAGACAATAGGGCTTGGGAGTGGTAGAATGCTGCCTGGTGCACCTGAGGCCTTAAGTTTAGTCACCAACACTACACAAGCCAGGGGTGGGGGTCACATGCCTATGACATCAGCTACCCAGATTCAAAAGCAAAAGCAAGCAAATAAACAACACCACCTATAGGGCTCTTTACATCCATATATAGAAGCCCTTCTGTAGGACGAAACAGCCAACAATGTATCCTTTGACAGTAATTTAACTGCTTTGAGATCTGTTTTAAGATCTAGGTTCCTCCTCCCGTGCTTAAGGTCTACTGAAGAACCCAGCCAGCCTGACCGCCTGACCAAAGGCTCTGGAACACTGCACAGACACACCTATGGTGTAGCTCAGCACCTTTCTCTGCCCCATACTTCCCTTGTATTGGCAACTGAATTTCCGCAGTGTGGTCTGACTCAACTCTGACTTCCTGAAGGAATCAAAGGAAGGGTGTTTTCTTCACACTCACCGCAGGTATGACAGACACATTTGATTGTTTTATTTTTGTGTGTGTGGGACATGAATGGTTGCTGAGGTTCCATGACACTTCCGTCAATTTCTCTGAGGCTTGAGAAGTGCTTTAATACCCTCTTCCTTTTCACTGGGAGTCTTTTTTTTTTTTCAAATAAAAATGCTCTCACTCATTTACCATTAAGGAAGCCAGCGCACTATTCATACAAAAAGAAGGGACAGCAACAGACAATTTTCAATTACTAGTTTTTCAATGAGTTAGTTCCTTGGCATCTTCCAAAGAAGACCAATTTAAAAGAAACCAACAAAAATAAATAAATATATGTATGTATAAAAATCATGTGTATAACTTTGTACATATATTTACATTTAATTGAGAGATTTCATTAAATCAATCATTAACCTTGAAGCTTAAATTTTAATTGTGCTATCTTTAGCCAGCTGTGAGTCCAGGCTGGCCTCATGTACACTACATAGCCCAGGCTGGCCTTAAGCTCACAGTCCTATTGCCTCCACCTTCTGAGTATGAGGATACTGAAAGACTCTTTAGATTGGTACACACCAAGCTCTGAGTTAGATTTTGCATATCAATATCACAAAGATGGAGGGAAAATGGCACAGAATAAGATACTGAGAAGCAACTATTTTAAACCATAAAACAATAAATTTGAATCAAAGTTGTATTTCCAATTCATTGTCAACACTATAGGATATCATTGTTAATTTTTGACCAATATGGTAGAGCATGCTTATAAATCTAGCACCTGAGAGGCTAAGGCAAGAGGCTTATGAGTTCAAGGATAGCCTGGGTGTATACTCAGACCTTGTCTGAAAAGTAACCAAAGACAAGGCTAAAGAGATGGCTCAGCATATAAATGTGCTTGATAAACAAACCTAATGCCCTAATTTCATTCTTTGGCACCCATATAGAAAACCAGATGCACCTGTAATCCCAGCACTCCTACAGAGATATGGGAGGTGGGAATGGGAGAATCAGATGGGAGTGCGTGGGCTGGCTGGACTAGCCTGGGCTAGCTAGCCTGGACTACACTGCATCCGAATCCACACGAGGTCCTGCCTCTTGCGATACAAAGAAGGAAACCAGCCCTTGAAAGTTGTCCTCTTTCTTCCAAATACACACTGTGGCACGCAAGCGCCTACACACATCCAAACACATTCCCACACACACACACACATACACACACATGTACACACACACACATGTACACACATTCATTTTTAAAAGCATAAGGAAATAGCCCAGCACAGAATGCTAGCCTAACACCCGTAAGGCTCTGGGTTCAATCCCTAGCACTAAAAACAAGCAAACATGTAAACAACAACAGTTTTTTTTTAATTTTTATTCATTGATTCATATTTTATGGATGAATGCTCTGCTTGTATACCTGCATGTCAGAAGAGGACATTAGATCCTATTACATTTGGTTGTGAGCCACCATGTGATTGCCTGGAATTGAACTCAAGACCTCTGGAAGCACAGCCAGTGCTCTTAACCATTGAGTCATCTCTCCAGTCCCAGAAGGTTATTTTTTTTTTATTGAAAAAAAAATTTTTCCCACTTCACAACAACAGTTTTGTTGGTGCTGATTGTTTTGTTTTGTTTTTTGTCTGATCCCTCATCTATTTGCCAGAAAGTCCTAGTTCTGAAGGACAGGTATTAAATACACTGGTGAAGAATTTGCTTAGGTTTTCGTATATCACACATCACAGGCTCACAAACACACACATACAGCTCTGGAAGGGAGCCCCAGCTGGTTGATGTGGGAGTTTCTTGGGTCTAACCTTCCCAGCTCCTCTGTCCTCACTGTAGGCCTTGCCTACTGCTGAAGTTGAAAGACCTGGATAAATCCAGATCCTCTAGCAGAAAAAAATAGAGCCAAAAATCTAAACAGGGAGAGAAGAATCAAAAATCTAGATTAACCGGTTCAGTGACTGTTTCAGGAACTAGCTGAAGATAAAGTTAGATTATAATCTTGAGAAACAGGGAGATACTCCCTTGTGATTAACACTGGTATTTTCGGGATTTTTCAATGATCACTGGTATATTCGGAATTTTCTAATGACGCCCTCCCTACCCCCTTTGGATGGTTTCTTCCCTTAAATACTCCTTCTCCCAGCTACTCGGGGGCCAAACTCTCTGGCCCTGCATGGAAAATGAGTTTCGACCCCGATTCCTGTCCGGTCAATAAACCTCATGTGATTGCAGCAAGGACAGTCTCTCGTGAGTTCCTGGGGGGTCACGTTATCCTGAGACTTGAGTGAGAGTCTCCTCGCTCCGGCAGTCTTTCAAAGTGGGAACAAGATCCCTCTGTTTCTGCCCTTCACTCCTGACACTGCCTTTTTTCTGCTCTGTCCTCATGTCCACTGGAGGGCCTTTCCCCTGTGAACGCAGGTGATTTTCCCGCCCTGTTCTCATGTCCACTGGAGGGCCTTTGCCCTGTGAACGCAGGTGATTTTCCCGCCCTGTTCTCATGTCCACTGGAGGGCCTTGCTCTGTGAAGCCTGGTGATTTTCCTGCCCTGTCCTCATATTCACTGGAGGGCCTTTGCTCTGTGAAGGCTGGTAATTTGCTCTCAGGTGCTTGTGTTGCAGGCTTGCCCGGGCTACCCATCACCTGATTTTATTGTAAATGGTTTTTGGTTTTGCTATTCAGGACTCTACCTGCTGTTATGTGGGGATTTGAAGAGATTAAAAGCGTACATCACTGTTGCCAGTGTGGTCCTAGAGTCTTCACCACCCTAGTGATAAACTTAAGATGTGTGCTCCAAATGTCATGGATGGGAGCTTGCCTAACATGCTCAAGACATTGGGTTATACCTATGATACTGAACGTGAAAATAAATAAATAGATAGAATCAAAGCCACAACAGTACGGTCTTCACACAGTCCCAGAAGAGATGGGCTCCAGACACAGTGCGTGACAAGCCAGCTAGAGTCTTACAGCTAGCCAGCGACAGCCCCTGCCTGAATTCAGAGTGTTCAACAGTAGCTTATGGAAATTAAGCACAGCTACACCCTACTTTTTAAGAGTTTTAAATTTTAATATTATCTTATGGTGACAATATAATTAAATATTCAAATACATGAATACCCACCCCAGAATATTACTCATTTAAATGAAAGTAGAGACACAGAGAGGACAAAAGTATAATCCCGGGCTTATATTTTATTTGGGGGTAAACAAATGGTCAAATTTCTTTATCCATTGTAGTCAAAATTGGGAATATTAATATTAAAATAAGTACCTTTAAAAACAAATTCAAAAATCAGCTAAAAGCAACATCCAATTCAACCAGTTTGTGAGAAGTATTTTGAGGGAGCCAGAATATTTTAATGCAAATTTGTGCAAATTAACTAGGGAATAACCTCTCTGGCAAAATATTGAAATAATGAATGATGAGATTTAAAAAAAAAAAAAGACGGGGGCAGTCCCTAAAATAATAAAGAAATAATTATAAAGAAAGTTGAAAATAATCTAAATGCAAACAGAACATGTTATTAATAGAGTCCTTCATTATCTCGTGGAGACCGTAACGGAAAGAGTGCCCAATGCGATTCTGTTTTCTTACTATAGGCAGTATGCACACTTTGTAAAATCTGGCTCTTCATTTTCTGGTTGAAAAGATGATTGTAGAAAAGGCCTGCCAGGGATTGGAGGTCATGCTGATTTATTGGCAATTAAACCTGCAGGATTTCTACACTCTCTTCAAAACAGGCTCGACAGCTATTCAGCTAGATGATCACATAGTGGGCTGTCTCCTAGAAGCCGGAGTCTTTCCGTCAGTGAGCTACGGAGACAATTGACTTGGCTGTGTTTAGAAAATTACTGCTATTTTCTGTGCAGATTCTTGTGTCCTCTTCAAACCACCTCAGCCCAAGTAATTACCTTGTTAGTCAGTTTAACAAGGCAAAAATCACGCCAAGTGATACATAACTCAGTGTGGAAGCGGGAGAATGCCTGTAAAATAATAGGTACTTAAATAAAATGAAGGCATGGCCAAATTCATATAATCTGTTTCTCCACTTTGACTTTCTCAAATGATGACAGTTTGGGCTGCTTTGGGATTTGACACACACTGAATTCAGCAGCTTTTCTCCGTTCTGTGTCTAGACAACCCAAATTGCTTAGGCTAGCTACTTAGAATGTGGGTGTCCTATATACATTAATGGTCCTGCAGGCAGCCACATATTTCACAGACAGGTTGACAAACAGGCTTAGTTGCATGTGATGGAATCTTAGAAACAGCAGCCTCCTTGCCCACAAGCTCAGGGCTGCGGAGTCTAAGGCTGGAGAACTGCCGTGAGTTCAAGGACAACTTGTGCTATATAACAAGAGCCTGACTCAAGAGAGAAGAAGGAGAAACGCAAGCAGGGAGGCAAGATAAAGATGGGAACACTAAACTAGGTCATCTGGGAGGTGGGACGCGGTTGTCAGCAGCCCTGCCTGCCTGAGTCCACCTGCCAGAAAGAGTCTGATTAGACCTGAATTAGCTCTCCTTAGAAACAGGACTGTGGCCGCTGTGCACTGTGTCGTGCTGGTCAGGACCATCTGTCCCAGACACAGGCATGCTCCCAGCATCCCTAGCTTCCTAGCTTCCTTTGTGCATACCCCCCCGCCACCCCGCTGGCTGTGTGCCTCAGGTCTCACTGAGCCGTCCATCCATTCACGGGTTCTGTAAATATTTATGGATACTTTCATACATGCTGATTGCAGTTCAAGCCCTTGCTCCTTAACATGTCTCTGTGGTGCTAAACTATTTTTAATTCATGAATTTTAAATTTAGTAAAGTAATACGTTTATTTTTGGAAAAGATAAAGACATTTGAGCATACATGTAATCCTAACAAATGTTATTAAATATTTCACTGTGTATCTTTTTGATTTTCAGTTTTACTCCTAGGCTTTTAAGTTGAAATATTTCAGTCACATAAAATGCTAGAGTTTAATAAGAAAGAAATTCCCAGTTTACAAACTGATGGCTTCCCTTTATCATTCGTTCTTCTTTGTTACTTGTTTATATTACATTTATTTGTGTGTGTGTGAGAGAGAGAGGGGGGGGGGAGTGTGTGTGTATGTGTCTACATGTGTGTACCACATTTTGCAATTCTGGCAATTGAATCTAGGACCTCATGCATCCAGAGTAAAAGTTCTGTCCCTGAGTTTTACTCTCAAACCTGTTTTGTTAGACTTTCAAATGGGTGTAGTCTTCTGCAATATATTTAACTTTTTATGTTGAGAGAGGGTCTCATCCTGTAGGTCAGGCTAGCCAGGAACTCCCTGCAATCTTCATATGCAGCCTCTCAAGTGTTGTGATTGGAGGTATGAATCATGGTCGTTCCTGATTGTAATTCATCTTTTGGGGCGATGAGTTAATTAAAAGATCTTTTGGGGGAAAAGAGTATAATTTAGTCATGGAGGTTGAACTTGCAGGCTAAATAATAGAAAGATCCTTAGGAAAATGAGAACACATGTCTGAGAATGGAGGTTTCTCAAGAGACTGGCCTGCAGCTTACTTCCATTCCTCATCATTATTGGGAGTTATTTACCCTGAGATCTGTAGCTGCATTTTGTTAATTTTCACTGTTGTGTTATCGATATTATGATGGAAGATGTCATAACAGTTTGTTTATTAATGCTACCATGAATTGCCGGTAGGTTGTTTCAAATATGTCATTGTTAGACACATGGTGATTGCCCAGCGTGGTACGTTATGTCTGTAAACCTACACTCAACCAGCTGAGACAGGAGGATCCCTGTAGCATGAATAATAAAAATTTAGAGACAGATATTGAGGTTCAACCTGAAGATCAGAGAAGCAAAGCAGCCAAACTACCAGACAGTTCTTACCTCTATGAAATCTTCAGACTGGAAAGAGAGTGAATTCTTGGCTTATCCTGCCTTATATTCCTCTCTAGTACTGTGATTAAAGGTGTGCACCAACACCTCCTGGCCACTATGGCTAACTAGTGTGGCTGCTGGGATTAAAAGTGTTTGTCACCACTGCCTGGCATGTATGGCTGACTGGTGAGACTGCTTTGCACTGATCTTCAGGCAAGCTTTATTTATTAAAACACAAATAATATACCATTATGGATCCCAGAAAGTCTGACGCCATCCTGGACTACACAGTGAGTTCCAGACCAGCTTGTATGCAGAATGAGGCCTTGCTTTGAAAAGCCAATAAATAAATAAACAACCGTCCATTCCCATCCCTTTGTACATATAAAGGTAAATTTCTCAAGAGTACACACTTGAGAATAAAATTGACCAGAAAAAAAAATAAACAAATTACTCGAATATTACCAAATGCTTTCCAATGTGACGTGTTAATTTACATCCTTACGGTAATGTCAGTTTAATAGATTCTTTATATAGAGATTTATAGGTTTGAGGATGTAGCTTAGGGGCTGTAGCTGACCTGTGTTCAATCCTCAGTGCCACAAAGAAGGAGGATATATCCACATCCGCACTCATACTTGTCATGTGAGTGGTGTGGGTGTCACATGTCTGCTGATCAGAGCTCAGAAGTCCCAAGTCTGGATATTTGTATTTGCACACATATCTGTGACCCACTTCTGTACATTTTCTTGTCAGTAAATTCCTAATGTCAGCAGCTAATACTTTGGATATCTTCTTGGCACTACTATAAGAGATAAAACCATTCTTTGGAAAAACCATAGTCATATTACACCTGATCTAAGATCAAGTGAAAACCAAAGTCACATTGAGGTCAGATTGCCTTTCTTTTCTTAGAGTCTTTGTAGTTCAGACTAGCCACCGACTCACTCACTAGCCAAGACTGACCCTGAATTGCTCTTCCCCTGCCTCCACCTCCTGAGAGCTAGGATTACAGGCAGGCATCAGCACACCCAGTTCCCCAGTGCAACCCAGGGCCTTATTTACAGGAGGCAAGCACACTAGCCGCTGAGAGCTACATCCTTCTCGATGTTACACAGAACATTCAGCTTTTGTTTTGAGACAATCTTGTGTTGACCAGGTTGGCCTTGAACTTACGCAGCTGAGGTTGACCTTGAACCCCTGATTCTCTTGCCACCATGCCTGAGTTTGTATTTTTTTCTTTTCTAAAAAGAAAATTCTTGATACCAATAAGACTACGGCCATGAGATTCAGTGTTGATTTTACTCCGAGTCTGCACATCATGGTGGAGTGGCAGAACCGCCGAGAAACCAGCCAGTTCCTTCTGAATTCCTTAACTGAAAAAGTTCTTAGAAGACTTCAGCTGCCTTTTGAGGGATGAAAGCAGAGCTATCTTAGCTCCCTGCAGGACTTAGGGGCCTTGAGAAAATAATCATTGGGTAGTGTGAGAAATGTCAGGGGGTTGATTCTGTTGACACGCCGGCGTGAACTGATCATTAGCAGTGACGGGCATGCAAATGGCACCACCAGAGAGGCTAACCCAACTCGGAATGATTTCAGAGCAATTAATTCACTTCCCAGCTTCTTGTACTAACATCACATTATTTCCCTTGTGTATACAGACAAAGTGCTTTTAGAAATCAACCAAAAACTGTGACGCTCAGCCAACAAGATTCCTGGGGTGAAAGACAATCCCCAGTCAAATCTAAGTGTAGCCCTAGTAGTATGCTAACGAGCTAAGTGATAAACCCTTCCTCGGCATAACTAGCTCTTGAAAAGGGCTTCTTTCTAAATGTTTGGAGAACCTAGGAGCAGAAGCAATTAGGTTTATTATATGAAAATTATCTGTTTGGTAATATGAAAAATTAATAAAGGATCAAACTAAAGTTTCCTATTGACATGAGGTAGAGAAGGCACACTTATTCATGCTAGATTTGAAGTGAAATCTTAAGAAGTTCTTAAATTGCGATTTAGGAGGGAAAAAAGATTCAATTGTTCAATGATTTAAACAGGAGCCACGGAGGAAACCCAGTTCAGAAAAGGTTAAAGGTTGAACCGTTTGCACCAGGAAGTGAACGGTGTCGAGAGATAACTCGAGGCGGATTCCCATCGCCTTCCCCCTCAAAGAAAGCAACCCAGAGCTTTATCGCTGTCTTCGAATTTATTGACTTGTACCTCCTATGTTCCTGTTCCACACGCCTTAAAATTCAGGGACAAGAGACTGCCAAGATGGCTTAACAGGTAAGGAAGGAACTGACCACCAAGCCTCATGCGCAGATACCCATATGGTGCAGGGAGGGAACCAGGTTCCACTTCCACAAGATGCCCTCTGACCTCCACTGTGGTCCTTTGACCTCCACTGTGGCACACAAGCACCACACACACACACACACACACACACTTATACATTTGTATTTAAATTTGGGAGAAATCTGATTGCTTTGCTGCACTCAGCTCAGCTTCTTGCTTGCAGGTCTGGTTTAACAATTGAGTTACCTGGGTATGGGTGGCACATTGTCTTTAGTCCCAGCACTCAGGAGGCAGAGGCAGAAGGATCTCTGTGAGTTCAAGGGCAGCCTGCCCTACAAAATGAGTTCCCGGACAACCAGAGCTACGTAGTAAGACTCTGTCTCAAAAACACAAAAACAAAAACAACGAAACAACAACAAATATCGGAGTAGAGACAGAGGTGGCTGGAGGAGTCTGCAAGTAGGGGTCACATAGACATCCCTGCCCTCTTTGATGTCCATGTCCCCTCCACCCTGGCTGCTACCACAAGCTTGTAGCCAGCTAGTCTAGTCACAGCTCAGCCTTTGGGAATTGTGGTTGGAGACAGCAGATCTTATGGCCCAAGACAGAACCATCAGCTTTAGCTGCACAGCAGAGTCACTGGGGGACTTCATAAACAACCGAAGGCTGGCTGGTCCCGTGGCAGACTAAATTGAATTCATCGATGTGGGCTGTTGCTGGGGCATACGGATTTTTAAAGCTCAGCTGTAACTGCAACATGCAGCAGATGCTGAGAACCTGGTGTCCTGGGGTGACGTGAGAATTAAAGAAAACAGAAGAAAGCCCATGCCTCATGCTCTAGCTCATGCCTCGTCCCAGCCTTCAGGAAACAGGGACAGGAGGATAGACACTCCTAGCCAGCCTGGGCTACATAACTAAGACAACACACACACACACACACACCAGAACAGAAGGTGCGATCAGCTGATAGGCAATGGGAGGATTAAAATAATAATAATAAACTCCTTCTTTCTTCAATTAGTTTCTTAGTTAAGTTCACACTTGTGTTTTCTCCTAGCAAGAAGCTAAAGAACAGAGGGAGACTTTTATTCTAAGATTTAGTTTCTTTTTACACTTATTTTGAAATAGTTTTAAACTTTCAAAAATATTGGAAGAACAATAGAAATAACCTACCTACATCTTTCACCTAAATTCCTCAGTTAACAGATTACTATGTCATCTCCATCACCACCCTCTCCATATTTATATCCATATTCGTATTTTTATATGGTTTTCTTCCTTGAAAGTTGAGAATTTGCAATGCCCTTTACTCTTAAATAGTGTATCCTTACTAAGGACAAAGCTATAACCATGGGATACTAATTTGGAAGCATTAAACTAAATAAAATTAGTATGAAAACCATTACCTATAGTCCTGACGTAACTATTATATTTCCAACCATTCCAATAGTTTCCTTATGGCATCTGTCCCCTAGCCCCCATCATAATCCAATCCAAGATCCTGAGTGGCAGCTGCTGGTCCTTCTTCATTTATTCCTTGTTAAATTTGTATAACTCTTCTGTCTTTCATGACACTGACACTAAAATAAATATTGGCCAATTGTTCTAGATCCTGGGCATTTTGGTGAATATATGATTTAACAGTTTTTAGTAAATTTATAGTCACACAAACAGCTTTACAGTCCAGTCTTAGACCATGTTTGTATGGGGACTGGAGACATGGTCCAGTGTTTAAGAACATTTGCTACTTTCCCAGAGGACCCAAGTCCAGCTTTCTGAACTCTTAGTGGATGCCTCACAACCGCTTCTATCTCCAGCTCCAGCGGACCTAACTCCCTCTTCTGGGCTCCACAAACAACCGCACTCTTGTGATCACACGCACACTTAAAAATTAAAATGGAACTTTTTAAATGTAGCATCTACCAGCCTCCCAATATTCCCTTTTCTTCCACCCCATCCCTGAGCAATAGCTGTCCACTGTCTATCTCCATAGTTTGTCTTCCTTCAAGATACCAAATAAATGAAATCATACAATAGGTTGTCTTTTGTGTCTTGTGTCTTTAATAACCTAATATTCTGAGGTTCATTCATTTCTAGCATATCTTTATAGTCCGTTGGTTGTTGTTGGTTAACATTTCCTCGGGTGGACTCGACACACGAGGGAGCCCTCTGTGTTGCTTACTTCCTGATATTTGTGCTCTTGTGGAAATTCTTCCTTTTGTACTTGTGCTGAACTAAGAGCCTTGGTCCCAGTGAATAGATTGTGACAGAAGTCACGTGTGTTGATGCATGTGTGTCATCTCAGTATTTGGAAGGCAGGAAGACAGGAAACGAGGATCACAAGTTTGAGACCAGCGTGGACCACACAAAAGGTGTGTGTGTGTGTGTGTGTGCATCTCTGTGTGTGTGCCTGTGTGTCTCTGTGTGTGTCAGGAAAATGCTTGCACATTAGGGAATCCCTACGACCCACATAAAAGCAGAGTGTGGCAGCATGAACCCATAGGCTTAGTGAGGGAGAGGGAGAAACAGGAGAATCCCATAGGTTCAGTGCCCAGTCAGTCTAGACTCATTGATGGGCCAGTAAGAGACACTGTAAGGTAGAGGTCCATCAGGATGGTTGGAGGCTGGGAGGTGCTTTCCACCAAGGCTGGATAACCTCATCTCCATCCCCAGCACCCAAGAGGTGAAAGGAGAAAACAGACTACCAAAAGCTTTCCTCTGACCTCCACAAGTGTGTGCTCAACACAGAAACAACAGAGCGTTGTTTTGAGATCAGGTTATAAAAAGCCTCTGACTTCTAGCCAGCCTGGCGGCACACACCATAACCCTGATACTCAAGAGACGGAGGCAAGAGGATTGTCACAAATTTTAATCCAGCCTTGTCTACATATCAGGTTAAAGGACTGCAGAGCTAGATAGCAAGAGCCTGTCTCAAACAAAACAAAACAAATGCACGCTGACTTCCATCTGGGGAATTCTACTTTCTCACTGGGATCCCTTGGCGCACGGTATAGACATCCCATGGAAAGGCTCCAGGCCATAGTCAGTGAGAGCCTGGCTTGCAGCTTCATGTGCTGAGGCATGGGAGCAAGGAAGCTCCTGGGAGTCTTTGGATGAAGCTGGAGCCTTGGCCACCACCCTGGCAGAGACTCTGCCCCTGGCAGAGCAGAACAGTTCCTGTTGCTGTCAGCAGACCAGTGATTTGCTCAGAGCAAAGGGTAAATGAATGCTATTCTCTATTCCCTCCACTTCTAGGAAGATAAAAATTTGGATTGTTTCTGGGTTTGACTCGTGTGTACTTTGTTAAATACAACTTTCATATACATGTCACAGAGGACTTCCAGAATTAGCTCACCTGGCCGGCAATACTCTTACAGTTCCAAATACAACTTTTCTTTCAACTATTTGTTTGTTTAAAGCATTCCTTTTATTTTGTCCAATAAAATTGTATAACCTATGCCCATTGGTAAAATGCAACATCAGAACACAATATGTTGATAGTCAGCTGATGAACTGCTTCTCGATAAAAGTGTTACCCAAACAGTTAATAACACGCAGAGCAGGGCAAACCCATTCTAAGAACATTTAGAGCTTAATTCTGCTTAAATAGTTCAATAAAGGAAGGCTACTCCAAACCCACATTGTTTGTTGGGTCTCCAAATTGATTATCCTCTTCGAATCATATTGTTTGTCCTTTAAAAAATTTTGAATTACATTTTTCATTGTTACATTGTGTGTAAATTTATGTATATGTTTGTGCGTGTGCTATGGCAGAAGTCTGAGGGCCAGACAACAACTTGTAGGACTCTCCTTCCATCATGTAGGTTCCAGGGGTCAGACTCACATCATCAGTCTTGGCGACAAGCACCTTTCCTGCTGAGCCATTTCTCTAGCCCTGTTTCTTTCTTTTCAGTGGTCTTTCGATCGACTCCCTACATGAAGTATTATTACCTACCTTAATCACCTTCTTTGTTGCAAATCTCCCCGCTCCCCGTGTGTGTGTGTGTGTGTGTGTGTGTGTGAGAGAGAGAGAGAGAGAGAGAGAGAGAGAGAGAGAGAGCACACATGTGAGAAGTCAGAGAACTTGTGGGACCCAGTCCTCTCTTTTCACCGTGGGTCTGTAGTATTTTGAATGAGATGCCTCCTAAGTCGCTAGCGTTTGTCTACTTTGTCTCTAGTTGGTGGCTGTTTGTGGAGAATTAGGAGGTATGGCCTTGCTGGAGGAAATAAGTCATGGGACTGTGGGGAGCTCTGGTTTCAAAGGATGACCCATACTACTTCCAGTGTCCTCTCTGTATCCTGTTCACAGAGATGTGAGCTCTCAAATGCTGCTCCAGCCCCTGCTGTCTGCTAGTTCTGCTCCACCATCATGGACTCTAACCCTCTGGAATAGAAAGCCCCAATCAACTCTCCTGAAAGTTGTCTTGATTGTGGTGTTTTATCACAGCAAAAGAAACGTAAGTAAAACAGCGTCCCGGGGATTAAACTCTGGTTTCCAGCTTTGGTAGTGTGGTGGTTTGAAGAGAAGGGCCCTCCCTAGGCTCATATGTTTGGATGTTTGCTTCACATTGGTAGAACTCTTTTGGAAACATTAGGATGCATGACCTTGTTGAAGGAGATGTCTCATTGGGGACACCAGGTCCGTTCTGTCGCTCTGCTTCCTGCTTATAGGTCTGATGTGGTCTCTCAGCTCCTCTCCAGAGCCATGCCTGCCTGCCTGCTGCCATGCTCCCTGCCATGATGGTTATAGGCTCACCCTCTGAAACTGTAAACAAGCCCCCAGGTATCTACTTCCTTTTATAAGTTGCCTTGGTCATGTCTTTTTACAGCAAATAAACAGGCACCATGACAGGTGACAAGTGCCTCTACCCACTGAGCCATTTTGTTGGCTGTTTCTCATTTTCAGTGGCTTGTTGACCCACAAAAACTGCTACCTTCTGTTCTTTTCTTTTCTTTGGTTCCTTCCTCCCTCCCTCCCTTCCTCCCTCCCTCCCTCCCTCCCTTCCTTCCTTCCCTTCTTTCTATGTGTAAAGGTAAATCTAAACTTTCTTCAATCGTAACATTTTAAGATGGATTTGAAATCACTGGTTCATATGCAATTAAACCTTCAGTGAACATTTCCCACAGTTTATCTGCTTTCCTGCTGTCACAAGTGGTAGGAAGGTGAAGTAACCCAAAGAAGGGAGCAAGATTCTGCTTCCTGCAGAACAGCCTAGATATGGCTGATGGCTGATAGCTAGATATGGGTTCCAGCTATCCACACAGTGTGTTCTTGTTTTGACCCGGAGCCAGCATTCAGATCAGTCTACAGACAAACAGAACCACAGGCCCACAAAGCGGCACAGGGAGCTGCTCAGCATAGTACAGACTGCAAACCAGGAAACGGAACATAGCTTTTTTTTTCTTGCTCTATTTTAGATCTTTGGATAGGGTTTCATTATGTAACCCAAACTGGCCACAAACTCTCAGTGATTCTCCTGCCTCTGCCTTTCAAATGCTGAGATTACAGGTGTGTGCCACTATACCTAGCAATTGTAGGTTAGACTTGCCTTAAATTCTCAATCCTCTTGCCTCAGCTTTCTGAGTGTTCAAATTACAGAAGTGTACCACCATGCCTGGCACTTTAACTCAGAAATACAGTTATCTTGATATTGTAGTAGAACACCAGACTGGGTTAATTATCTATCTATCTATCTATCTATCTATCTATCTATCTATCTATCATTATTTAGTTATTTATCTATCTACCTATTGTCTACCTACATCTATCTTCCTAACATCTATCTTTGTTTCTAACATCTATCTATTATCTCTATCTATCTATCAATCATCTATGTACCTACTTATCTATCTGTACCGGGTTGAACTCAGGACCTATGTATGCTAGGCAAGCACTCTATTTCTTACAGCTGGGGAAGCTGAGAGCCCAGACTCCAGATGGGGACATCTGATCAGGTTAGAGTCTTCACATGGTAGAATATGCAAGGGCAAAATAACTGACTCATGGCTGAATACCCCAATCTTACTAATGAAGGAGGAGCCCCCACAGTTTAATCACTTCTCAGAGACCCAGGCTTTTAAGAGCATCGCATTGGTAAGACCTTAATTTTGGACAGTATACATTCAATCCTCAATGACATTTATGGAGTATTTTCTGGCATGAATCAAAACATAATCTATTTTACAGTGACACCAAATGAGTCCTTGCATGACAGGCACTGTCCCGAACCCCCATACATATCTCACAGTTTAGTCACAAAATGTGTGGGATGGGTCCTCCATCACAGGGCGACCATTCCGGGGACACCACTCACATAGTGACCGTTTATGTTTTAGTTTGTTGTTTTTTGGACAGTGTCTCGTGTAGTCCAATCTGGACTCAAACTTTCAATCCTTATGCCTTAGTCTCACAAATATTGGGGATATCTGTGTGTGCAGAAATGCCAGCACCAGCTGTGGCCTTTTGAATGATTTCCCTGTGCTGCACTACCTATTGGTACTGTGTATTGTACCCCCCACCTTACAGGGAGGGAGCCCCAGCAGTATGCTGTCTGGTTTTATGTCAGTTTGACACAGCTTAAGTCATCTGAAAGGAGGAATCTCAATTAAGAAAACGCCTCCATAAGTTTGGACCACAGGCAAGCCTGCAGGGCATTTTCTTAATAAGTGATTGGTGGGAGAGGGTCCAGCCCATTGCGGGCGGTGTCATTCCTGAGCTGGTGGTATCGATTCTACACACAAAAGCAGGCTGAAAAGGCCCTGGTGTACAAGCCAGTAAGCAGCACCCTTCCATGGTCTCTGCCTCCAGCTTCCTGTCCTGCTTGAGTTACTTTCCTGGCTTCCTTCAGGGATGGACTATGATGCAGATCTGTAAGCCAAATAAACCCTTTGTTTCCCAAGCTGCTTTTAGTCATGGTCTTTCATAACAGCACTAATAACCCTAACTAGAATAAGCACCCACATAAAATCCAGGTGTGGTGTGTGCACCCATAACCCCAATGACCTTGTGGGGGCTGAGTGATGAGGGTCACTAGGGTTTGCTGGTCTACCAGCGTAGCCAAAAACAAAAACTGAACTCTAAGTTCAGTAAGTGACCCTGTCTCAAAAGGATAAGATAGAACAGGTCATCGGCCATCTTCCCCTTGACCTGCATACACACATGCATGTTCCCCTTCATACACAGGTTCACATACATATACCACATGTACATACATACATGCAAGAAGAGCTATATACAACACATGCACACACATACACACACACACACACACACACAGAGAGAGAGAGAGAGAGAGAGAGAGAGAGAGAGAGAGAGAGAGAGATTAAGCCCCACTGGGCATAGTGGTAAATGCCTATAATTTCAGTACTCTAAGGAAATTGTGAGTTTGATGAGATCAACCTAGACTATAGAGCAAGACCTCAGTTTCAAGAAAACAAAGAAAGGAAATGGAAGGAAAATAAATAGATTCAGTGCCTTGTTCACATCTTTTAAATTTTATTTTATTATTAATTAAAATATAATTATATTGTTTCGCTCTTTTCTCTCCTCCTGTCCTCTCCCCTAATTCTGTCTCAATTTATGGTCTCTTTTTCTTTATAATTATTGTTACGCACACAAACAAACAAATATAAAAATACAACCTGCTGAGTTCATTTAGTGGTGTGTGTGTGTGTGTGTGTGTGTGTGTGTGTAGGGCTGACAATGGTACTGGATAATCAATTAGGGAGCTCTTCCAAGGGAAGACTAATTCTCCTTCCTCAGAAATCATTAATTGCCTGTAGTTCTTCATCTAGAGGTGGTTGAGATTCCCCTCTTGTGCTGGCTAGTTTGTTTTTCATTTTTTTTGTTTTTTTAATCAACTTGACACAAACTAGCATCATTTTGGAAGAGGGGCCTAAGTTGAGAAAATGTCCCTATCAGACTGGCCTATATGCAAAACTGTAACACATGTTCTTGATTGATAGTGTGGAAGGACCTAGGGCAGTGTAGGCACTGCTACCCCTGGGCTGGTGGTTCTGGTGCTGTAGAAATAAGCAGGCGGAGCAAACCACACGGAACAAGTCAGTAAGCAGCATTCCTCCGCGACCTTTGCATCAGCTTCTGCTTCTGGGCTCCTGCCCTGACTCCTTTCAATGATGGACTATGATGTGGAAATGTAAGCAAAGAGGTCCCTGATGAGTTGCTCTGAGTCCTGGAGTTTCATCACAGCAACAGAAGTTCTAACGAAGCCATCCATCCACACTGGCAAGCCAATGGATACTGGCAAGCCAATGGGTACTGGCAAGCCAATGGGTATTGCCATTGTTCAGGCCTTGTTTAAGCAGCCATATTTTATAATTTTACAGATTTCATGGTCATAGCTTCCCTGCCATATCTTGGAGACACAACTGCAGCTGACTTCCTGGTCCTCTGGGTCTTACAGTCTGTCTTTCTCCCCCTCTTCCCCGATTCCCTGAGCCTTAGAACTGTATGTGGAACAAGTGGGGCTGGAAACTCCATGGTCAGTTTTCTGCATTTTGACCAGTTGTGACTTTGTGTAGTGATCTCTGCTGTAAAAATAAACTTCTTTGATGACAACAGGTGAGAGATACACTTCTCTGTGGTTATAAAGATGAATATTTAATGCAGGTAGGACTGTGCTAGTTTAGAAAAATACAGTTGTGAGTTCTTTTATAAGATCTATGATCTCACCAGCTGCATGCAGTGGGCTGGGCTTCCATGACTTCCCTCTTATTGGTCAAGCCTTCAGTTTAGTTAGACAACTGTTAGTTACCACCAAAAATGGTGCTGCTACTGTCCCTTTAGGGACACCTTGCCTATTGACCATGGTTGCGGTTCATAGGTACCACAGCTGGGTGGGACTATTGACTGTTTCCTTCCTGGTCAGCCTGAATAATGCTTTCTAGTACTGCGACAGCTCGTCCTTAGGGCAGAGGCTTTGGGTCAGATCTAGTTCAGTTCCTCTGAGACCCATGTTCAAATGGCATGATGTCTTCAGCAGTAGGGACCTACCTTCAACTTCTGGGAGATAAATAGTCTATGCTATTTTGGGAGTCCCTGGAACTTCCCTGACCCACAATTCAAAAGGAGGAACTCCTACTGGGGTTTTTGTTAGATAACTTAGGGCTCTTAGGGGTAGTATTAGCACTCTAAGTACCTTAACTTCATTTAACTAGTGTGTAATTTTGGGTAAATGTAAAATAATGTGAATTCCTATGTTTCTGTTCAAACATCCTTAGTGTTTATGGTCATACTACCCAGAATGCCCACAATTTTAAGTAACAGGGCCTTAGGTTTAATACTTGATGTGGGGACGATGGGAGCGAAATAGTCACTCCTGGGGAACCAGGAGAAGGACATTTTCAAAAGCTGGGCCTTCTGAGGTATAGTAAGTAGTATTAGTGATGTCTTAGCCAGGTTACCTTCCAGTTATTTTTAGTATTAATTCATGTGTGTTTTATACTCTTGTTCTATATAGCACAATTTCTCAAAGGAAAAGGGTTGTTTTTTTTTAACTTGAGCAAATGTATTATGTTTCTCTTTCTTTCACCCAACATGTTCCTAGATGCACAGTATGGGGGGGGGGGACAGAGAATGCGTGTGTACAGTCAGGAATGTGCACCCATGGGAGTGCCTGCCAGTCAAATATCACTCAACTCCAGGGTTAGAAGAAACCTTAGAAAATTTTTAGTTAGTTAAAGGTCTTCATGTTACAAAGAGAAAATTGAGAGCTAACTTGCAATCTTGGGATCTTCCTACCAAGCTATATCTTCTTAACACAGGAGGCAGTAATCATATCAACAGGAAATATGTACTTCAGAGATTCAATTATTTTAATGCTTACTTTAGTCTTAGAAGACTTGACTGCCTCTAAGCTGAAAATAAATTATCTTATGTAATGTGGCATCTATACATAAGCAGCATTTTATCATCATCCTGTGATATCAAGATGCTTAGAGAAGAGGTTGTTGCAGTGTAAAATGGAATTTTACTGACAACTACTAAATTTTCTTCCCTGCTTAATAATTTAAAACCATATATAAAAAAGTGAATTTAATGGCACAGTGGGTCTTCTGGGTATGGGAAAAAGTGTTTCTCCTTTTCTAAACCCATCAAATGTAATTGAAGATTAATAATAAATACTATGTGTTGTAAAAATTGGCTTATTTCACTATTGGAAGGCTTCTGCCTCTCGCTGTTTATGACGATGCAGCTTATTACCTAGAGAAAAAAATAGAATGCCTACAGACAGAACCAGCTACATAATTTGCAGGGCCCACTGAGAAAATGAAGATAAGGGCACCTTGCTTCAAAAGCAGGCAAGAGCCAGGTGTGGAGGTCCATGTTGTTGGGTTTTTTTTAATATTTATTTATTTATTATGTGTACAGCATTCCTTCCATGTGTGCCCGCAAGCCAGAATGGGGCACCAGGTCTCATTATAGATGGCTGTGAGCCACTATGTGGTTGCTGGAAATTGAACTCAGGACCTCTGGAAGAGCAGTTAGTGCTCTTAACCACTGAGCCATCTCTCCAGCCCCGGAGGTCCATGTTGTTAATCCCAGCACTCCGGTGGTACAGGCTGGCCAACCTCTGAGTTCAAGGCCAGTCTGGTCCACAAAGAGCTCCAGGCCAGCAGGGGCTACATAGCAAAATCCTGAATAAAGATAAAATAAAAAGGGGGAGGGGAGTAGTGTGGAGCTGAGTATAGTGCACTTTAATCGGGGAGACTGACACGGGGCTCTCACAAACTTGAAGTCATCTTGGACAATTTAGTGAGTCTGTTTCAAAATGATACTTAAGAACTGGGAAAGTGTTTGCCTTCAAGCTTAAGGACCTGAATTTGATCCACAGAACATAAATTTTAAAAAAGGAAGGAAGGAAGGAAAGAAGGAAAGAAGGAAAGAAGGAAAGAAGGAAAGAAGGAAGGAAAGAAGAAAGGAATCAGGAGTGGTATGGCAATACGCTGTTATGAGAATCACTCTTACATTCTAAGAGAGTGGAACTTTTGCTGGGCCTCACAGCCAGGGTTAATAATACACCTTGAGATCACCTAAGCTTGAGACTGTTATCCTGCCGTGAACACAGCCTGTTTGTTTAGCCTGCCTTCGAGAGAACAGAACAATGTAACAACTAACCTGACTTGCCTTAGTTTTTTCCCCCCATAATCAACTTTTACAACCTAAGCTAAGACATAGTTTTAATCTTAAATCGTGTACTCTTCCATATGCCTGACCCATGAGTAGTGTATGTGTGGATGTATGTATGTAATGATAATAAAGCTGAAAACAGCAAATCAGATAAAGGCAAAACAAAAATCCGTAAAAACTGGAAGCAACATAGGGATGTTGCCTGACAGTGTTTGTTTGTTTGTGATCAGTTGTTTGTCAGTTGGAGTCGGTAAAGTCAGCAAAAGCTCTTGAAAAACTGTTAATGATTTCCATGAAGTATTGTCCCTTGTCCCTTCCCAATGTGCTGCTTTCTGTGCCGTTCAATAGAGACAGAGTGACCTTTGCTTGGAACACAGCATGAAAACTGATAGATTCACAAGACAGCCTTCAGGTAAGCATAGAGAAGTAGATCAGACTCATAGAACAGACTGTTTACAGCTAGACCAGAACCCATAAGCTACAGAGAGAAGGAAGACACAGGGAGAGAAACAGAGAATTCTAACTCAGGTTTGCCTTTGGTCAGACTACTCCAGGGGGAAGTGCTTTGATCTTTCTTTCTTTCTTTCTTTCTTTCTTTCTTTCTTTCTTTCTTTCTTTCTGCCTTCCTTCCTTCCTTTCTTTTTTGTTTTTCTATTTGTTTGTTTTTTTTTTCCAAGACAGGGTTTCTCTGCGTAATAGTTCTGATTGTTCTGGAACTTGCTCTGTAGCCCAGGCTGGCCTTGTACTCAGTGATATGCCTGCCTTTGCCTCCTGAGGGCTGGGATTAAAGGTGGGTGTCACCATAACCCAGCTTGAACCCAGCTTTATTTATTCCTTACAGTTGTGTGTGTGTACATTCTCACATGCACACATCAGCATTCTTTTTTAAAATATTTATTTACTATGTATATAATATTCTGCCTGTGTGTATGCCTGCAGGCCAGAAGGGGGCACCAGACCTCATTACAGATGGTTGTGAGCCACCATGTGGTTGCTGGGAATTGAACTCAGGACCTTTGGAATAGCAGGCAATGCTCTTAACCGCTGAGCCATCTCTCCTTGATTTATTCCTTTAATTCAACAAAGATGCGTATTAGTTAATCACTAACTCGCAATTATTTAATTATTTAATTAATTAAATATAGTTAATGTATTTAAACCAATGTGGTGTGGTTGTAAATACCTCTGAGTTCAATGTTAGGGCAGTGAAGAAAGGTAAATGCTCAATGGCCAGGCAGACTAACTTACTTAATGAATTTCAAGGTGGTGAGAGGCTGTGTCTCAAAAAAAATAAATAAATAAAAATAAAATGGTGTCTAAAGAATGAAAGCCCAAGGTGGTGCTCTGACCTCTAAACACTAGTATTTTCACATGCATGAACATGCACACACATGCAATAAATACACACTCAAAAGTAAATAAATAAATAATATAAAAGGCTAGAATGTAGCCCAGAGGCTGGTATGTTTGAAGCCCTGAAATGGAGTTTTACAACCGGATATAGAATCATCCAGGAGACACACCATTGGGCATCTATAATGTTTCCAGAGAAGTCTAACTTAGAAGGAAGGGACCATCCCAAGGGTTTAAATCCAGGACTGAATAAAAAGAGAAAGGCGAGGAAGTCTGTTAAGTACCAAGTCGAAGTTAGAGTTACCATTGCTCTGATAGAACACCGTGACCAGAAACAACTTAAGGAGGAAAAAGCTTATTTGGCTTACATTTCCATCACTGAAGGAAGCAAGGACAGGAATTCAAACAGTTGGACAGGAACCTGGAGACAGGAGCTGATGCAGAGGACAAGGAGGGATGCTGCAACTGTCTTGCTCCTGTGGCTTGCTCAGCCTGTTTTGTCTACTTTCTTACAGAACCACAATAGAGGTGGGTCCTCCCAAATCAGTAACTAACGAAATTATCTATGGTCCAATCTTGTGGAGGCATTTTCTTAAAGTTCCCTCTTCTCAGATGACTTCAGCTTGTGTCAAGTTGACATAAAACCAGCCAGCACACACCAGCATTCATCTGTTATGGAATGTTATTTTAACTGGGCAAAAATATGTTACATTTGTTTCTGCTGTGGAATGTTACTTTAACTTCGTGAAGCCGTCTTACATTGGTTTCTGTTGCCTTTTGTAACAATGTAAAGATCTGTTGCATTTGTTTTGCTGTATTTGTTTAATTATGTAAAGATTGTTGCAATTGTTTCATCTTGCCTGCCTAAATCACCTGAGTGATCTAATAAAAAGATGAATGGACAAAAATTGGGCAGAGAAAGGATAGGCAAGGCTGGAAGGCAGAGAGAATAAGTAGGAGGGAAAATCTAGGCTCAAAAGAGAAGAGGAAGGAGAGAACAAGGAAGAAAGTCACAGCCAGAGGTCAGAAGTCAGGTAGTCAGGTAGCCGCCAGACAGACACAGAGACAGCAGGAAAGTAAGATATAAAAGGTGAAAAACCCCGAGGCAAAACACAGATGAAGAAAAGCAGATTAAAATAAGAGCTAAACTAAGGCCCAACATTCAGAACTAATAATAAGTCTCCGTGCCAAAATTTGGGAGCTGATTGGTGGTGCAGAAGAAAGCCTGATATCTTCATCTGTCTCTGCTTCCCCAGTACAGATGCAATGTGGGTTAACAGCCCCTCAAGTCTTGCTGCCTCAGCTACAGCCACTGTTACCACGGCGACAGACTGTACCCTGCAACCATGAGCCAAAATTAACTTTTTCTTTAATAATTTTTCTTTGTCAGTTTTGTTTGTTTAACTGCAAGCCATTCATTTCTTTCGATCAGATGGGCATCGCTACTGGTGGAGGAGCACACATTACAGCGAGCGCCGAGGTTTCACCAGCGAGGTGCAGGTAAGCGAGGCCAGGGCAGCATTCAAGCAAAAATGGTGTCCTTCCATCCCACTAGGCAGATCATGTACAGGTGATCAGCCTGCAGGCCGCAGAGCAGCTTGTGAATGAGAGGTTTTGCTTTGCAGGCTGCAGAGTACAAGTGGTCTCTAGACGCTAGAAGCCGAGGTAGTCTTTCCTTTGTTCAGAGCTGTCCTGCAACTGTGCCAATTACTGAATGAGCTCAGAGAGGAGTCTCTGGCACTGAGGCAGAGGGTGCACTGGTGTTCAGGATGAACCCGGGAGTGATGAGACAGAAAGGGACCATGGGCATGGGCTGGATACAACAGAGTATACAACAGGCACTGTGGCTGAAAACTTGGAACCTGAGCTGTGCAACCCTGTATGTCAACCTTTGTCAGGAATTTCGTCACAGTAATGAGTGATAAAAGTAAGCCAGATGTCCAGAGTGGAAAACCAACCATCCAACCAACCAAATAGCTGACAACCCGCCAACCATAAAAAAAACCAAGCAACCAATCAACAACTAACCAACCAAACAACCAAAAACCAACCAAACAGCTTACAACCCATCAAACAACCAGTCAACCAACCAGCCAGCCAACAAGCAAACAGCCAAAAAAAAAATACCCAACCAACTAATTAAACAAACCAAACAAACAAATGGCAAACAAACAAAACAAATAGCCAACTAACAAGCCAATAAACAATCAACCAAACAACAAAAAAAACCAACCAAATAACCAAACAGCCAACAACAGCCAAGCAACTAACAAACAAATAATGAACCAAACCAACCAACCAACTTGGAGACCATATAGAATGTAATTAAAGTTACTGATTTTCATTCTCTTGACCAATCATACTTCGTGTCATGTTTCCTCCCATGGCCATATTTAGCTGCTGCACAGAATAAAATTTTAGAGGAACTACAGATCCTACCTGCTGAGCTCAGCAAACTGTACACTCATCATTTTACCAAGTTCATATTTTCACCAGCTGTAGGACAAGGATACCTGCCTCTATAAAGAAGAGGAAGTTAACCACTTTTCTAGCCATGACTAGCCACCCCAAGGCACCAAAAGCATGCACAAATCGATACCCACCCTGAAGATTGAAGCCTTTAAGTACTTAAAAGCACTTGGTACCTGGAATCATAGATAGATGAGAGGCAACCTCTGCAAAATACCCACTAAATAAATGTACATCCAGTCCGAGTGGAGATGGATGCCTGTCATCATTCCCTAGTCCAATATACTGAATGTTCCACCTGACGTAAACCCTTTCCACATATGCCTGGTTGGTCTCCATTAGAAGTTTAGACAGAACATTTTCTGCTTATCCATGATCTCAGTGCCAGCATTGTCAGAAGTGGTCCCAGGGCTGGGAAAAGGGGAGCAGACAACAACTGGGGTCCTATAACATGGGAGAGCAGCAGCTGGGAGCCCATCTTGGGAAGCAGAGATCACATGTGAGCAAGGTTCCAAGCCTCCATCACATTTCCATTGTTCTATAAAATTTTACTTACAAAACACAAATGCAAAGATAAAGTTAAGATACTTGGGGTTGCAAACATTCAATTCAATAAACAGACTCCTTGAACTGTTAAGGCGGTTCCGTGGAAAAAGGAGCTTGCAGCTAAAACTGACGGCCTGTGTTGGATCCCAGGAATCTACGCAGTGGAAAAGAGAAGTGACTCCTGTAACACACACACACACACACATACACACACAGAGAGAGATAAAAATAAAATAAATAAAGCAGAGCACACCTCCTCACGGAGCCTGTGGGATTGACCTGGTCACAGCCACAAAGCTGAGCCTGCCAGAGGAACTGCAGTCTATTGCTGAGCTTGCCAAGATGAAATCACGAACACCTGTGTGTGTGCATGGGCACATGCCTATCTCCAGGTTGAAGTTATTTTTAGGTAAAAATCCAATGGCTTATCAGGACTCATGTCAAGTTATGGTGTCAAGGAGCAAAATAATAAAAGTAATTCTTCCAAATAGATTATGAAGCTTTGATCAATAAACAGATGGGAAAACATTGTGGTAAAGTTTAAAGTATATGAAGTGACCCTATGAAATGCAATTATAGAATGCGTCTAAGTTTTGGAAGCGTCTAGACCTTCAACAATGGGAATCATCTATTCATTTACTACTCAGAATGCCATCTCTTTTTCACTCGTTCAGAAATAGCCCAATGTCCTATCGAGTTCCCCCTTTCTAAGGCTGTGTTTGAACCCCTCTTTTACCACTGTTGTTTCTCCTCCAATGATACTTTTCCTGTGTTTTCAAGCCAGAATCTCTGTTTCCTTTGAAGCTGGTCAATTGTGGCCTATGTTTGCTATTCCAGAATTCAGGAGACTGAGACAGGAGGATTGCTGTGAGTTCCAGGTCAGCCTCAGCTACAGTGTAAAATTTTGTTCCAACCAACCCCTGCAGAAAAGGAAGAAGACAGAAGTAGGAGAGAAAAAGAGAAGACTCAGCAGCTAAGCTGCCTTTCATCGGACCTCGTTCTAGTCCCACACACATATGATGGGTCATAATCAGCTGTAACTTCCATTCCAGGGCATCTGTCACTTCTTCCTGACCTCCTCAACTACCACGCATGTACCAGGATGCCCAAAAATGTGTGCAGGCGGAACATTCATATGCAGAAAATAAAACAAGCAAATCTTTAAAAATAGAAAGAGAGAGGAAATGAAGAGAAATTTGACTGACCAAAGAGTGATGACCCATGGGAGACAGAGGCAAGAACATCAAGAGTTCAAGGCCAGTGTCTTAGCTATAGCCAGGGCTACATGAAAACCTGTGTCACAATAAAGAAGAAACCACATAGGACTGGGTACAGTGGCACACACCTTGAATCCCAGCACCTGGGTGGCAGAGACAGTTTGCGTACTGAGTTCTATGTCAGCCAGGGCTATACAGTGAGACCCTGTCTCAAAACAAAACAAAACAAACCACCAAACAAGCAATAGTAGCAACAACAACAAAAATTAGGGTCTGGGAATGTAGGCCAGTGGTAGCACACTTGTCTAGTAGGCATTGAGTTTGATGGCTATAACCACAAAATTCAATTTATTTCTTTCTTTTATTAAAAATAGATTCTTTTTCTCATATAATATATTCTGACTTTGGTTCCCCTCTCTACTCCTCTAAGTTCCTCCCATCTGAATCCACTCCCTTTCTGTCTCTCATTAGAAAGCAAACAGGCTTCTAAGGGAAAATAATAAAGTCTAATAAGACAAAACTAAGACATCAGAATAGGACAGAACAAAGAGGAGCTGGGAAAGGACACATGAGACAGACAGACAGACACAGAGACCCACTCACTGCACACGTGGGAATCCCCCGAAGAACACTAAGCCGGAAGCCATAGTATATACACAAGGGACGTGAGGGTAAAAGCGAGAAAATAGATGAATAAAATTAACTAATAATAAAAATTAAAGAAAACGAAAAGTCTCTTTGAGACAACAGTTGCTGTTGAGTTTGTTTCCTGTTGGCTGTCTACTGCTGGGAATACAACCAGTGACTTGGACTAAACTAAATTTTCATGCTGTTAAATTGCACATTGTTTCTGGGTTAGGGTTGGAGAGGATACGTGTCCGTTTTTTCTTTCTCCTCTAGGACTCCAAGTGGTGCAGGCCTGTGCAGGCCAAGTACTTGCTGCCTCAGTGTCTGTGAGTTCTTATGTGCACCGATGCTGTTGATTAGAGGGCCTTGTTCTCCTGAAGTTCTGAGTCCGCTTGACCGTACAGCTTTTCCGCCTCCTCTTCTGCAGGGTTCCCTGATCCCTGCGAGGAGGGATTTGGTGACGACATCAGCAAATAAAGATTCTTTGATTTCTTCCTTTCCAATTTGTATCCCTTTGGTCTCCTTCAGTTGTCTGTTTCTTCTAGCTTAGACTTCAAGCACTGTATTGAACAGGTATGGAGACAATGGACCTTGTCTTGTTCCTGGCTTTAGTGGAAATGCTTTGAGTTTCTCTCTATTCAAGTTGATGTTGCTGTAAATTACTTTATGATGTTGATGTGAGTCCCTCAGATCCCTAATCTCTCAAGAACTTTTTTCATGAAGGGGTGTTTCTGATTTCACCTCTTCATGCAAAATGTAATCCTTTGCCTTATGGTTTATATATCTGATCACATTTAAGAAATGGATCTCCAAATTGCTTTTATCATTAAAAATTTGCTTAAACAAAAGCAGCAACATCTTAATTTGAAACTAGGAATCTGAATCTGTGATGGCTAATTCATGTCAATTAGACACAAATCTAAACTTTGCTGGAAAGAAGACCTCTCAGTTGAGGATTTCCTCCATCTCATCAACCTGTGGAATATTTTCTAAGTTTCGAATTGATGTAAGAGGCCAGCATGCTTTGGTTGGTACCATCCCTGGACAGGAGAGCATAGGCTTTAAAAAAGGTACCTAAGCAACTTTGGGAAACATGCCAGTAAGCAGCACTCCTCTGTTGGCTTCTGCTTCAAGCTTCTGCCCGAGGTTCTTGTCCTAGCTTCCCTCAGTGATGACTGTCACTTACATGATCTTCGTCATAGTAACAGAAAAGCAGACTAGGATATATTTGTTTTTCATTTTTTTTAGAACTTGTTTGCATGAAAGCAAAATTTCTATTGAGATTAAGAACTCAAACAGAGGTGAGGCTATCTATAAGCATAAAAGTCTATTAGTGATCTCCGGCAAAACTGTAATGCAGCAGAAAAGAAAGGGACTGTGATGAATCACAATCACCAAAGCAGCTTGGGGAGGAAGGGTTTATTAGGCTTACACTTCCATATTGCTGTTCATCACTGAAGGAAATCAAGACAGGGACTCAAACAAGGCAGGAACCTGGAGACAGAAACTGATGCAGAGGCCATGGAGAGGTGCTGCTTACTGTTTTGATCATCATGACTTGCTCAGGATCACCAGCCCAGGGATGGCATCACCCACCATAGGCTGGACCCTCCTACATCAATTACTAATTAAGAAAAGGTCCTACAGGTTTGCCCACAGACCGATCTTATGAAGATTTTCTCAATTGAGGCTCCCTCCTCTTACATGACTTTAGTTTGTATCAAATTGACATAAAACTATTCAGCATAAGACCCAACCTTTTATGCAAAAGATTGAAACCTTCACCTGTGCCTTCTGCCCATTGCCCAGGGTGCACACTGACATCCCAGTGCCTGTCAGCCCCGATGGCAATACACTTCTGAAGCTCCTCTTCTATGCTGGCTAGAAACACTTTGTTTTTGTATTTTATTCTAGAGGTTTTAGTCATTTATTAAAGAACCCATTTAACCTCAACAAGAGTGTCTGTGAGAAAGGAGAGGCCCCTCTGAATTTCTCCCTTCTTGATTTGATATTTACACATTCAAAGGAGATGTCTCAGAAAATCAATCACCAACCCAGAAAGAACGTGCATTTGCCAGGCCTGGTGACACATGTGTTAATCCCACCACTTGAGAGTCAGAGGCAAGTGGAATTCTGTGAGTTCAAGGCTAACCTGGTCTACAGAGCTAGTAGGCCAGCCAGGGCTGTTACAGAGAGAAACCCTGTGTCAAAAAACCAAAAAGAAAAAAAAAGTGCATTTCTGTCACTGTATGGTTCCTGTCTTAAGGAATCCCTTGCTTATTAAATAAGTTCTTTTAGTTAGTCTTACACTCCAAACGTTCTTGATAGAGCTGCCTTGGGAAGCTTCCTTTATTGTTCTACATCAGCCTGGAAGAACAAATCAAAACATACTTAAATCCCTTCCAAAGGAAATATACCTTTCAAAGGTTTACAAGCCACTTGGAACATTTGTAAGGGAGCCAAGGACAGGCTATAAACCACACCCACCCTCACACAGCACCCTTGAGGCTTCTTTCAGCTTTTCTTTCCCTGGCTCCAGCAGAGGGTGGGGCAGGCAGACAGGTTCAACAATTTCTCATGGAGGGAAACTCTCGAATTCTACTCTCTCCAAGACACCCCTATTCTTCTGTCTTAGCTGCAAACTATACTTCCAGCTTAGGCTCCTGACCTGGGACCAATGCCTCTCCATCAGCATAGCAGCCCACACAGTCCTAAAAATAGGGGATATTTGAACATAAGTTTGGTATGGCCAGAAGTGGTGGCACATGCCTGTAGTTATGGCATTCTGGAAGCCCAAGAAATGATGATTGCTGTGAGCTCAAAGCCAGCATGGGATAGCACAGCATAACCTTGTTGAGAAACAGATATGAAACAGAGAGAGAAAAAGAGGGAAGAAGGGATGAAGGGAAGGGGGAAGAAAGAAAGAAAGAAAGAAAGAAAGAAAGAAAGAAAGAAAGAAAGAAAGAAAAGAAGACAGAAAGAAGGGAGCGAGACTGGTTTGGTTGGGTTGGGGTTATAATTGAGTGATAGAGCATTTGTTTAAAATGTTTGAGACCCCGTGTTCTGTCTCCCCTCATCTACACACACACACACTCACATGCACATCCCCTCTCTTTCTCTCTCTTTCATTCTTCCTCTGCCCTTCAAATCTGTGCATATATAAGATATGACTGAAAACTGGAAAAGGAATGAAAATGACCTTCTATGATGTATAAGAAACATGGGCTCTTAGGTGATAAAATGTAGCATCAGCTTAAACTAGAGTTGTTTTCAGTGGGAGGGTTTTTTTTTTTTTGATTGAATAAAAGAGAAACTGAAAGTAACAAGAAACAGAGAGCAAGTGCCTGTAATCCCAACACTCTAAAGACAGAAGCAAGAGGAGCTCAAATTCAAATAGAAAGACCTTGTCCAAAATAAATAAATACTATATTTAAAAGGTAGAAAGAATGGAGGACTCATAACTCCTGCAGTGATTTGTATTGTTTAATTAGTCCGTTCACTTTAGTCTTTATCCAGATAAGACGCTACAACAAATAAATGCAAAATTCTAACCATGCAACACATTAATTGTTGAATGTGTATTGTGTACCAACAGCATGCCAGATGCTTAGAATACATAAGTGAAGAAAACAAAGACTACTTGTAATGCCCAGATATTTCCATACCACAAACACAGGACAGGAGCAAACAGACCAGCTGTGTCAGGATGTGACCAACATCCAGCTTTCTCAGGTTCCCCCCCCCAAGATGATGCCCACAGATAAGCAGGAAGCAGTCTTAAGAATCCACCACCCCGATTCCTTTAACCTGTGGTGCCTAACCTCTTGCCTTTTTATTATAAAAAAGGAGATGGGAATGTAATGGTTTGTCCTGTCCCCTTAAGAGACAAGCCATGCCCACTCCCTCCCCCAGGCAAGCTGATCTTCAGCTTCCAGCCTGAGTCCCTACCCTTTCCATCTCTCTCAAAGAGGCCTCTTCTGTCTCTCCCTTCTCCCCATCCCCCCTCTGTCTCTGTCTCTCTCTCTCTGCCTTTCTCTGCTCTTCTCTGTCTCCTCTTCCCTTCCATAACCCACTAAATAAATATCCAACTTCACTCTGCATGGTGTGCCTGTCCCTCTCCGTCTCTCACCTGCCACGTGGCTTCCTACCTGGACCCGGCTGCCTGCCTATGCCGGGGTCCTGCGTTGTTGTCTGTCTCATGGCCCACTGCCCGCTGCAGCTACTTAGGGATCCGAAGTGTTTTATTTAAACCATAACACTCCTGGCCTTTGAGGGTGTATTTTAGTGGAGGAGACAGCCTTACCCAAAGTGGAATAAGTAAGCCATCTAATTATGCTGTGGGGAAAACAGACACAGCAGGTAGGACTCAGGATCCTGGGCTGTGGCAGGGGTATGTGTGCTTTCAAATAGGACTCACTGAGAAAGCAACATCTGAGCAGAGACTTCAATGACAAGGCCATTAGCTAAGCCTGTTTCTTGGGCAAGGTCAGAGCAGAGACCAAAGGCCTGAGAACTGCCTATACCTGGTATTGTTGAGAAAGGATTATGAGGTTAGGTGGAAGGAGTGAGACCAAAGGATTCCAGTATTTCTATCTGAGCAAAGTGGGAAGCCATTGAGGAATAGAAGGTGAGGAGAGGTACGAGGTGACAAACAATAGGTGGTGCCCGTCAGGGGCTGCATTGAGAAAATACTGCTGGTGCACACAGTTCATCCCAGCACTTGAGAAGCAGAGGCACGTGGGTCTTTGAGGGTGATTTGGAGACTAATCTGGTCTATACAGTGAGTTCTGGGAAGGCCAGGGCTACACAGTGAGCCCCTTTCTTATAACAACTTACCCACAAAAGGGAAGTACTGCCTGGAGCAAGTCTAGAAGGGAGTAAAGGAGGTTACTAAAAGCCATTCTGTCCAGAGACCGTTGGGGCTTTAACCAGGGTGGCACTACAGGGGTGAAAAGAAGAAGTCGGATTCCAGATGTGTTTGTGGGTAAGAAAAGAAGAACCAAGGGGAACTTTAAGGTGCGGGGCTTTCATATAACTGAGGAGGTCAGAGAAGCGGTTGCCCATGGTTACTGGAAAATCCTCACTCCAGAAGCAGCATGAACGCTGATACGGGCTCTCTGAGTGCCGTGGAACTCTTCTTGGCTCTTGGTGGGCTTAACTCTAGGAACCAGGGACCAGGCAAGCACAGTCACCAAAGTACCCTGAATTGGTGGTCTCCAGGTTCCTTGTCTCATGCCCAAGAAGAATAAAGAAAGGCAGGCAAGGAGTGAGCAAAACTGAGGGAGACGTTAGAGAGAAGCAAGAAAGAAGGCCAAACTCCACGAGCGACGCAGCGCCAACCACCCTGCTCAGCTGTCTTTTCCGGGTTTTATGGTGGGAACAAAGTAGAGATTAGGGTAATCTATATTAGGATTGCTCATGTTTCAGGCCCAGCCAGTAAGGAGTCCATAAGCCTCAGCGTTCTCTCAGCACTACCAGAGAGTTACTCACCCACTCAAGGAAGAGGTCACAAGTGCAAAATGGCTAGCTAGCACATGATCCTCCTTGGGCTCTGTCCTTAACTGCCTAAGGGGAGCTAGCTCCTGTCTCAGTGCCAGAGAAGTAAGAGTTTACAAGAGATTGTATAACTGAACAGAAAATCCCTTTGAATGTCACTGCCTGCCCTAAGTGTGTATATCTGTTTTGTTTTGTTTTGATCCTTTGTTTTCTTTTCTTTTTTTTTTAAATATTTATTTATTTATTATTTATACAGTAATCTGTCTAATTGTATGCCTGAAGGCCAGAAGAGGGCACCAGACCTCATTACAGATGGTTGTGAGCCACCATGTGGTTGCTGGGAATTGAACTCAGGACCTTTGGAAGAGCAGGCAGTGCTCTTAACTGCTGAGCCATCTCTCCAGCCCCTCTTTTTTTTTTTTTTTTTTTTGAAACAGCCCATAGGCCAGGCTGGCTTTTGGCTTACTACTTAGGAGCAGATGACATTTAAACTTCTGAATTTTCTGATTTCCTGTCCTAAATGATGCTGAGATTATCTTTTTCTTGTTTTGTTTTGTTTTTGAGATAGGGTTTTGCTGTGTAACAGCCCTGGCTATCCTGGAACTTGCTTTGTAGACCAGGCTGGCTTTGAACTCACAGAGATCCTCCTGCCTCTACTTCCCAAGTGCTGGGATTAAAGTTATATGCCACCACCACCAACCAGCGAGATTACCTTTTTAAAAAAGAGGAGATTTAGCTCACACCTGTAAACACAGAATTTGGGATGCTGAAGCAGGAGGATTACCGGGAGTTTGATGTTAGCTTGGGTTACAAATCAGCTTGGGTTACAGAATAAGACCTTGTCTCAAAATAACAAAACAAAACAAAAAAACAACAAGAAAGTAAAATGGGGGGGAAGGATGAAATGCTCAGTGGGTAAAAGTGCTTGTCACCCTTTGTTCTATCTAACAACCCTTTCTTTCTATCTCCAGAACTCACAGAAAGGTGGAGGAAGTGAGCCAACTCCACAAAGTCATCCTCTAACTTCCTCGTGGACGCTCTGATGACACACATCCATAAATGCACAGCAGCAATAAATAATTAATTTAAGTAAGAAGAAGATGAAGGAGGAGGGAAAACTTGCACAGTGATTTTCAAGAGTTTAGACATCCCCACTGCCTCGAGGCAGGCCATTGCTCACCACCAACAGGAGGTCACTGAGACTAAAGCAGCCATAAAACCAAGCCAAAAAGGGCGCAGGCTGTGTCTGCCTGGATGCCTGGGCCCACAGTGTTTTCTTTCCTATTTTGCCCTCTCAGTGCTGAGGATGGAAATCGGGGTGTCTGGTCCCTAAGGAAGTGCTCAATCCCAGCCGTAGGATCCGAAGTAGTTCTGCTCCTGTATTACCAAACCGCTCACAGAAGAACATGCCTGTCCTAAACGTTTGGCTCTTCCTCGCTGCCAGTGCCCCCGTTTCCATCCCATCACGGCAAGCCTGCTTTATCTTTTGAGAACTGGGTTCCATGCAATATTGCATTTAAAAATAAAAAAAGTTTTAGGAAAAGGGGGAAAAGGCTCATCCAAAGAAAACAACAGCTTCCATTCGGAGCCCAAATCCCCATCGACCTCAGGACTGTTTATGTTGTAGTATTTTCAGGGGTTCACAATGGCTCTCCACTTAGCCAGCTCTGGGCACGTTCATAAACTTTGTCCCAGCCGGGGTGGTGACACATGTCTTTAATCCCAACGCTTGGGGGAGGCAGAGGCAGGCAGAGCTCTGTGAGTCTGAGGCCAACCAGTTCTACAGAGTGAGTTCCAGGACAGCCAAGGCTACACAAAGAAACCCTGTCTCAAAAAAATAAATAAATAAATAAATAAAAATAAAATAATAATAATAAATAAATAAATAGATAATAAACTTTCTCCCAGTCGCCATTCACTACTGTAAAACCAACTTTTAGCAATAGCTCAACAAAGTCAGTTTAGCCAGAACCCTTTGTCGTTGACATCTGATTAACATTAGCACCTGATTGGCTTTCTCCCCTGCCATTGTCCCTTAGGCAGATGGCTGTCTGATTGATACCTTGCCTGTTTTCAGCAAGAATGCAGCTGGGTCAGTATAGCCTGAGTCCTCCCTTATCCCTGAGGTTTTCTCTTAGGAACCTTCCATCCTCTGCCCTCCACCGCCCTCTGTATTGCCACTGGTTCAGGCTGTAGGGTTGGAACTGCGCCCACCCTCTCTGCTGCAAAGTGCCACTGCAGGGGACCTTATCACCTCGTGTGACTGACAATCCGAACAAAGTCTGCCTCACCATGCTGCAGTAAAATGCAGTATTTGGTGCTGGCCAAGGGGCTCTGCTGGTAAAGGCTCTTGTCACGGAGACTGACAACCAGAGTTCAAGCCTCCCTGAAATCCATACAGTAGAAGGAAAATTACTCCTACAAGTTGACCTCGACATGTGCCTTGTAGCGTGCATACCCCCTCCCCCAGAAGGCTTTTCTGTCTACCCCAAAAGAGTTTTGTTACCTGGGCTAGCTCAGGACCCAAAGTTTCACTCTGTAGCTCAGGCTGGCCTTCCTCAGCCTCCAGTTATGAGTAGGATTATGAGTGTGAGCCATTACTTCCAACCAATTGTGCGTATGCATCTGTGTATGTATGTATGTATGTATGTATGTATGTATGTATGTATTATGTGTGCTTGTGGAGGCTAGAGGCATTGGATACCCCTGCAGTTATAGTCACAGTCACTTGTGAGCTACCTGGTATGGATTCTGGGAATGGAATTTGGGTCCTCTGCAAGAGCAGCAAATGCTCTTAACCCTGAGCCATCTGAACAGACATTCTAATGAAGTATATTCCCTCAATGATTTGATGTCAGCCATAACTAGACTTCATTGCATGCCCGCTCTGAAGTCTCAGGCTTTCTTCACATCTGTTTGCCTCTTTGTCTATCTCTGTCTCTCTAACTAATATTTAAACTTTGGGGCATTTAAGAAAGCTTCATGTATAGCAAACTTTGTGCCTTGGCCAGTCCATCTTGGCAAGAACCAACTACAGAGGGTTTGTAAAATTTGCCATGAGGGAATTATTTAAAGGTGGCTAGGGTAACAGGCTCCCCTAAATTTAGCATTTTTAATGAACATCTCCACATTATGCCCTTCCCACCCTCTGTGTGAAATCTCATTTCATATTTGAGACTATTTTTTCCTATGTTAGAACTTTCAGACAGGTCCTCTCTCAGAGGAGAGACTTCCCACCCGACTTCCCCTGAGTCTTTAAACAAGTCCATTCATTTATCCACAACTACCTTAAGGCAGGGCTCAGCCAACTTGTATTGCAAAGGTCTAGGTAGCCATTTTGGTCTGTAGTTTCTTGGTTGCAATTACCCAGCTATGACCTTGTACTATGTAAGTAGCTTTAGACAACATGCAAATACATAGACATGTTGACGATTAAAGCAGTGGTTCCCAACCTTCCTAACGCTGTGACTGACGCTTTAATACAGTTCCTCATGTTGTGGTGACACCCATAAAATTATCTACTCTATGGCTGTAATTTCAATAGTGTTATGAATCATAATGGAAATATCTGACATGCAGAATATCTGTCAGGCAACCTCTCTGTGATAGGGTCATTCAACCCCCAGAGGAGTTGAAACCCACAGGTTGAGAACCGCTGTGTTGAAGTTTCTTCATTTGTAGTCCAAGGAGACGCTCCATGCATCCAGGCACTTGCTGCCAAGCCTAATGACAGGAATTTCACCCAGGGGACTCAGGTCATAGAAGAGAGCTGACTCTTGCATTGACAAGTTGTTCCCTCACTTCTATACTTGTGCTGTGGCATATGCCTCCCCACCCCCACCCCAAAGCAAATTTTAAACAGATGTCAAAACATTTGTAATTTAATTTACAGGAAACGGGCTGGGTGTAACTATTAGGGCATCTGTAAGTACTTAGATGTATAACAGACTGATGACAACTCCTGGTGGAACGTGAGATCAGTCAGGTACAGACTCGTGATTGCCAGCAAACCGGGTGGATGCTGTCATCTGGGGCAGCTTCCTTAGGTCACATGGAAGCAGATAAGTGAGCAAAGAAACTGTCTGCGAGAGGGAAGCAAGCTCACAAAGAAGTGCCAAGACCAACCTGATGAGAAGAGAGAGAGGCAAGTTCCTGCAACTCTGGCTGAGCTTCCCAGGGCTGGCGCTCACATAATCCCTGCCTATTTTTGTATTAGATATCTCTTACGGAGCCAATTGGCTTGCTTTCTGTTTCTTGTCATCCGATAACTTGAGCAACCTTTTCTATGCAACTTTGCAAATGACTCCGCGGTCAGTAGCCTTGTGTCCACACCACTGGGACACAAGGTGACCATGCTAGGCGTGGCTCCTTTCTTGCTTCTGTTTCATAGCCCCCACCCCACTTTGCCCCCATTTGTTTCCAGTGGTTCTTTCTTTTTCTCTTTTTGATTCTTTAAGAAGCATATTTGGATATTTAATTAAAAGATAATTTTGTATATGCTTAAGCAATGAAAGTTAGGAGAAAAAGAGATGTTGGATGAAAGCAAGACAGGGCTCAAGAGATAGCTCAGCGATTAAGAGCACTGACTGCTCTCCCAGGGCACCTAAAGGTGACTCACAGCTGTCTGTAACTCCAGTTCCAGAGCTCCAATGCCCATTTCTATTCCCTGTGGACCCAGGTATTCACACAGTGCGCAGACATATACAAATGCAAAACACCCACTTGCATTCGATTAAAAATTTAAAAAAAAAAAACGAGTAAAGTAATATATATCCAAGCGTCAGCATGGGCTCCTCAGGGGGCAGAGACCTCCAGTGTCTGTCTGTCTCTGAATGTGCTTCATTTTACATTACTCCAGCTGCTACAGATTTGCTTTCCTGTCCTCTTGTCTTTTATTCTGGATGTTTTTTTTTTTTTTTTTTTTTTTTTAATGCAAGACTTGCTCTGTTGTGGACCAGGCAGGTCTCAATCTCTCTCTCTCTCTCTCTCTCTCTCTCTCTCTCTCTCTCTCTCTCTCTCTCTCTCTCTCTTCGTTTTTGTTTTTTAAGATAGGGTTCTCTGTGTACCCTTGGCAGTCCTGGAATTCTCTGTACACCAGCTGGCCTTGAACTCATAGAGATCCACCCACCTCTGCCTCCTGGAGTACTAGGGTTAAAGGACTGCACCACCACCACCCTGGCTGTTCTCAAACTTTTTTTTGTTGTTGTTGTTTTTCAGATTGTAGGAACTTTATTTTCCTTCTCCTTTTTCCCTTTGTTCAGGTGTCTGCAGAGGAGCTCAGGACCACTCAGCGGTGGCTCTAGCCTACTTGGTGGCCTGTGCTGTGGGAGCTGCTGAGCTCAGTGGCTGGCTTGGCACTCCAGTCTTCCGTAGGGAACTGCTGGATGGGTACTAAGGGCACCTGCACACCCTCAGACCTGTTGGCCACCTCTGACTGAGCAGCAGTGAATTCAGGAACTGGCACAGTTCATTTGCCCTGAAATTCCTACTTGATCACAGCCTTCTCAGCAGCAGCCTGCTCATCCTTCCCAATCTCCTCTGGGTCTCTGTAGAACCTCCCATGGGTACTCTATGCATGTAGAATACTTCCTGGGCCAGCATCCGCCACATCAGACCCACTGAATGAGCACCCTTGTTGCATGGGATGGCTGGGCAGTGGTCCAAAACTCTGAATGCTCTTGCCCCAGCGTCTTGAGTGGAGGGTCTACAGGGCTGCACCAGTTTAGAGCTTTGTTTTTGATACTATTGCATGAGTTCATTTTTTCCCTATCATGTGTGCATGTGTTATGTGTGTGTATGTAGTGTGTGAGTTTGTATGTATGTAGTATATGTGGTATGTATAGTATATGTATATAATGTGTGTATATGTGGCATGTGTGGGTATATATGGTATATGTATATGTAATGTGTGGTATGTGTGTGATATATGTATATGTACTGTGTGTTTGTGGGTGTGTAGTGTGTGTGTGTGAAGTGTCTGTGGTGTGATATGACGAAAGGACCAGATTAGGTTTCTTCTTCTATATGTTGTCTTATAGCCTTGAGATAGGCCCCTCACTGACCCTTGGTTGGTGGCCAGCACACCCCAGCCGTATTCCTGTCTCTACTGCACACAATGTTGGGACAACAGGTCTGCACACAGCTTCCCACTCTCAGCCTGGCTTCTTTTGTTTTGTTTGTTTTTTTGAGACAAGGTTTCTCTCTGTACTCCTGGCTGTCCTAAAGCAGGCTGACCTTGAACTCAGAGATCTGCCTGTCTGTGCCTCCCTCTGGGGTTAAAAGCTACGTGCCCTCACCCCTGGCTATCAGACTGGCTTCTTCATGTGGTTTCTGGAAAATGATCTCATGTGCCGTGGAATAACCTTCTGTACACTATGAATATGTATTACTCTCATTGGTTAATAAAAAGCTGATAGATTGGAAGCCAGGCAGGAAGTTAGGTGGGAAAGCTCAATGGAGAATGATGGGAAGAAGGAGGGTGGAGTCAGAGTGATGCCAGTCAACCACAGAGGGAGCAGGACGTGCTGGAGAACAGGTAAAGCCATGAGCCATGTGGCAAAATGTAGATTAACAGAAATGGGTTAATTTAAGTTGCAAGAGCTAGTTAGTTGTTGGGATCTGGGACCAGCCAGAACCTAAATTATTTCATGTACCAGAGTGGAGGCATGGGACTGAAAACAGAACTCACATGACTTTATCGGGAGGGAGTTTTCAAGGATCCCTCATGAAGTCCTGAATTCCCATTCTGAAAATCACCACGTTTATTCTCCAAACAGTTTTTATATCAAAATGTAAACTGGGGGGGAAGCTCATTAGCATTCTGTTTCCTAGGTAGCGGGGAGAATGACTTAGGTCACATCCACAACTATCTATGCCCATTTTGTCACATCTTCCTATCTATGCCTGCTCTGTCATGTTGAGTGAGAAACACCTCTTCCCCAGGCGACCTCCTAAAGTACAACAGAAGAAGCAGAACAACATTAGCATATCCTGACCACTTGCTTTGGAAGGCTCAGGTTGTCTCACTGTCACTATCAAAGGCTAAGCAACGACCTCTTGTGTGGAAAGGGCAAGTAGTACCTTGCCAGGTTGCTCAGAATTTTGACTGCTATACAATGTAGGAATATAGCCTGTATAATCTGGCCTCTGCAGTTAGTAATAAGCCTGAGCTATTGACTAAGCATTTATAAGTAATATATGCCTCAGTATGGTAATTTGTAAGCAGCTGCAGGGATGGGAAAATTCTGCCTGCACTCAGGTCCTCAAACTTGCACAACAAGCACTTTAGAGACTGATCTTTCTTTGCAGCCCTCATTTCCCTGGGCTGCCATTACTACTCAAATAATGGCCTGTAATTCCTGGAGTTGTTAGCTCACTCCAGCCTAATATTTTTGTTGCAGTATTTTAGTTCCTATTTCTCAACAGGTGGGTTGCTCCAAATTACTATTACTATTGGGGTTTAGAAAAATATATTTGATATAAGCAGTTGATTTCAAGACGCACACAGCAAAAACCTACAGTGGTGGCACACACCTTTAATCCCAGCACTTCTGAGGCAGAGGCAAATGGATCTCTAAGTTGGAGGCCAGTCTGGTCTACAGAGCAAGTTCCAGAAGAGCCAGCAATACACAGAGAGATCTTGTCTTGAAAAATCAATCAATCAATCAATCAATCAATCAATCAATCAATAAGGTAGTAGTACATGGAAGTGAAGCTGGACATGGGGTACATACCTGTAATCCTAGTACTTTGGAGGTGGAAGCAGGAGGATCAAGAGTTCAAGGTCATCCTTGGCTACTAGAGAGTTCAGCTATACAAGAGCATGACAAATAAAAAGACAGGAAATGAAAAAAAGTACACTAACTTTTTAAAGTGGCATGCCAGTATTTCAGAATTCTGTATTCCAGTCTTGACATCATACACTTTGAGAAGTCAATGCTTTTTTTTTTTTTTTTTGATTTTCGAGACAGGGTTTCTCCGTAGCTTTTTGTTTCCTGTCCTGGACCTAGCTCTTGTAGACCAGGCTGGCCTCAGACTCACAGAGATCCGCCTGCCTCTGCCTCCCGAGTGCTGGGATTAAAGGCATTTGCCACCACTGCTCAGTTATGGGTAAGCTTCTTTAAAGTTGTTGTGTAACAGTTTCTCCATGATAAAACATTTCATTTTGGAGGGAAACTCATTAAGATGAAGGATGTTTTAAAGGAAATTGAAACATGCCTTCCTGGGAGGGAGGATGAGGATGCAGATGGGGACGGAGTTAAGGGTGGGGATGGGCCTTGTTAAGGCAGGAAAGTAGACAACCAAAGACTTCAGGAAGTCCGTGAAACTGATCAGATGAACTAGGCTCCTTCTAGTCCAAGCATTTATAAGCAGTAAGGACTTCCGGGAGGCATTATCAGACCAAACAAGGGGCTTAGAACTGGCTTAGCCCAAATTACTTGCCTTGAAGTAGCAGAGACCCACTGAACTGCCTGGAAAGGGCTTTCTCCAACCCATTGAGCTGCCTGCAGAGTGTGCATGTTCCCCCATTTCCAGCTTTCATGAGTCGTGAGCTGGAGTGGGCTTTTGGTGATGTTGTTCTTTGAGTCACTTCTGTTCCTGCAAGTAGCTTCCCCCACACCCACATTCCTGTAAGTAACCCCGATATAACATGCTGCTTCAACAAGTTGCACTTTGATGGTCTGTATTTGTCCCCTATCTGGGTGGTAGATATTTGTTCCTATCTCCCCAGGCATAGGATCACAGAACAGAAGTATTGTAGACTACCCACTGCCATGGTGACTTCTGGACCAGAGCTGCAGTTGGGGGCTGTGTCAGGGTCCCTGGTCCTACTGCAGCTGGGGTCTGTGTTGGTGTTCACAGTCCTACCATGGCTGGTGTTTATGCTGAAGTCTTGTATTGCCACCAAAGGTCTCACTGAAACCCAGGGTTGGGGCTGCCACCTGAGACCTTATTAGTGTCAGGGGCCATGCTGCCACCAAAACCATTCCAATCGGAGTGACCAATGCTTCCAGGATATTGTCCAGGTTCAAGTTGCTACCGAGGGCCATTTCTGGGTCTGTGGTCCAGCTGCAACTGGGGTCTGTGTTAATGTCTGTGGCCCATTCACCTCAGGGGGCATAGGACCATATGTAATGATATCAGAGGGTCATCCTGAGTTGGCCCTGCCCTTCACTGGCCCAGGGAAAGCTGGCCCTGTCCCTTGTTGGACACTGCATCAAGAGAGCTGACCTCTTAGCACAGGCAAGGGAGAATATAATGGCTGGGCATAAGGGAGCTGGCTCCACCCCTGTACCAGGCTTTCTCTTGGGCCACCAACCAGTTCCCAAATCAAGACATGGAGACTTACTAGTTATGAATGCTAGCCCTATCTTAGCGCTTATTCTAATGTTTCTCTTTATTTACCTTTTACTTCGGGTGCTTTTTACCTTTCTGTATGTCTTACTCTGTGTCTGCGCTGGTGTCTCCCTGGCTGCTCCAGGTGTCTCCCTCTTTTCCTCCCTCGTCCTTTCCTCTCTTCTTCCTCTCATTCTTCTTTTGCCCGGATTTCTCCTATTTATCCTCTCTGCCTGCCAGCCCTCCCTATCCCTCTTCTGCCTAGCTATTAACAGCTCAGCTTTTTATCAGACCAATCAGGTGCCTTAGGCAGGCAAGGTAAACAGCAATACATCTTTACATAATTAAACACATGGAGCAGAAACAAATGTAACACACCTTTACACAGTTAAAAGTAATACTCCACTGCATGAACAAATGCAACACACATCTCTACATAGTTAAATATTCTATAACACATTCCCTCATTGGAGGTGGGTGGCCCCAATGGCCCAGCCTTCCTAGCTCAGCTACCACGCAGGCCCACAGCCAGGCCTTGGGTGGCCCATCCTAACATCTACCCTGAGACCTGCTGGAGCTGTCCTGGTCCTATGCAACAATACCCACAGGATCTCCATGGCTCAGGGTGGCAGTGGGGATGGTCCAGAGGAGTTCTGGTAAGGATCCAGTGATGATGGTATACCAGAAACCAGAGGCCTTGAACCAGACCAGTGGCTCGGTGCAGTGAACGTTTGCTACTAAAACTGATTGGATAAAAGGGTGTACTATGTGATAACACCACTCCCAATGCCACCAGGATGAATGAAGAGGTGTTGGAGGGGCAGGAGAGAAGATGTTTTGTTTGTTTTGTTCTTGTTTATGTTTTCTTGCTTTATTTTGGGTTGATTTTTTAAAATTTTCTTTTCCGGGGGCACTGCAGTGGTGTGGGGATAACATCGGGGTAACTGGGAGGTGAGCGGAATTAGGTGCATAAAATGAAATTCCCAAAGAACCAATAAAAAATTACGTTTAAAAAATGCACAGAAAAAAAAAGTATTCTGGAGAAAGAATAAAGCTCCACAAAAAATCTTGAAGCCCAGGGCTCTTTATTTGTAAAGAGTTAAGAGTTTCAGGCTGCTTATTCTGCTAAACTCAAGGGGAAAGCTGTTCCCTCTGGATCATCATTACCTTTAATCAGTGCTTTTCCTTAGTGGATGTTCAAAGTCCTCTAAATTAGCCTCTCCATATCCAAGGCTCCCCGGACTTTGAGCTGAATGTAACAGATTGTAACAGTCTTGAGCTTTACAGGCTGGGGCTGTATAGATGTGCCAGCCTCCCAGGGTGGTATCGGTCACTGCCGAGGATCAGCAAAGAGGGTTTCATGGGTGATGACACAGAAGATTCATTACTTGATCTTGGACAAGGTATATACATTTTGTGGGTTTATTTTATGGTAGACTGATTCCTGAGGTGATTTTTCTCTGAAATTCTGTGATTCAGGAAGTGTTTAGCTATTTGACTTTAAAATAGGCACAGCAATGAAAGAAAAAGAGAACTAAAATTCACTCTACATATCAAATACCATATTAGTCCATATCTGTCAGGAACAGATAACCACAATGGAGGTACTGAAGCTGTGGCTTTGTTTGTTTTGTTTTTGAGAGGGTTTCTTTATGGCTGCCCTGGACCTCACTCTGTAGACCAGGCTGGCCTCGAACTCACTGAGATCCACCTGCCCCTGCCTCCCAAGTGCTGGGATCAAAGGTGTGCGCCACCACCTTCCCTTCCTTCTTCCCTGTGCATTCTCTCTTCTACATCTTCTTGCAGGAAACTTCTTTCATTTTGTCCACATGAAGGGGCAACGGGATGGCTATGAGAGAAGATTAGCAGTGAATTCAGCTCCAGCTAAAAAGTACATCTTACATTTCCTTGGGGTTTCTTACTGTGAAAATACCTGGGGCTCTCCAGGGCATCGTAAGGGAGGAACAAGGAACTGGTGGACGACTCTAATTGTGGGAATGGCGTTTCATCTGTGGAATGAGGGAATCAAGACTCTTGTGTTCTATATCAGGATGCCTATACTTCTGTTTCTCTGTCAATCCCACAGCTAGGTAGCCTGCTCCAGAGCTCACTTTATATGCGAAGCCTGAGACATACTGACTATCTGGACAACATCAGGAACCAAAGGAAGTTCTATTGTGCATACACAAGCAGACGATGTCTGTTCTGATACTTTTTCTCGTCATTCACTCATCTGTGTGAAATGAGCATTAGTAGTATAATTTTTAAAGAAGTGGACGTGGAAATTGAAGGATTTAATTTCCAGGTTCACAATAACAACAGTGAACTGAAGTCATAGATTTGCTTCTTCTTATAAAAGCATATATTCGATTTTTTTTAAAAAAAAAAAAAAAACCTTAATCTGTGTGTAGATGGCCTTAAACACCCGACTCTCCTATGTCCACCTTCCAGATTCGGGGATTACAGGTGTGAGGTACGATACCCAGTTTTCTCTTTGAGGCAGAAGCTCCATGTGAAGTCCAGGCTGACCTTGAAATCTCAGCAATCCTCCTGCCTCATCCTACTCAGTTCTAAGATATAAAAGTACACCACCCGCCATTTGATACGCCACTTTTCTAGGCTTCGGTTTCCTTTTCTGTCAGGGGAATTCCTTAAAAGTATAGAGTTGGCAATTCGCCAAAACTACCAGGAATGATATTTCAAAGGGAATGTCCTTGATATTAAAAATTATTCTACCTTTGTCTGAAATTCAGATCTAGCTGAGCACTCCAGTTTTATCTAGCAGCACTGTATCTGTAAAGGCAATACATGTAAAGCCCTCATTACTATCCAAATTAGTGAGGACTCTAAATTTTGTTTTGCTTTTTGTTTATTTGCGACAGTCCCATAATAAGTGTTACTTTAGTAAAAAATTTTGATCTGATTACAAAATCCACGTGTCCCCCTAAAACAAACAAAAAAACCCGTGCTACAAGAGTTTCCATTGCGTTTCAGAGAGGAGCTTAACGCTATCTCCAATACAGCTTTCTGATCCCTCCAACACTTTGAAAGCCTGACCAATAGTGACAAGTCTTAGGGGAAATGGAACGAACCCAGGGCTGTGCTGGCCGTCGCAGCAGCCCGGCACACTCGTCGCAGGAGGACACCCTCGCTCGTCCCGCGCCAGCCCGTCCACTCAGCATCCGCGCCGCGCCTCCGTAGCCCTCCCATAGGTCCTTCCGGGACAGGCGAGGGCTTTTCATTTTCCCGCCCGCTCGGCCCCTCTTCGATACCCAGCGTCCCCACCCGGCCTTCCGAGCCCGCCCCGCCCTTCCGGACGCCACCTTCCCCCACCCTCCTTGAGGGCAGCCCGGAGGGGGCGGCCGCCGCCCAGCTAGCAGGCGGGAGGGGAGCCTGGGCGGGCCGCGGGAGGCGGGACGGAAGGAGGGGCGGGGCTAAGCGCCTTGGCGCCGCGTTGCCATGGCAGCGGGGCGGGGAGGAGGTGGAGGAAGCGGGGGGGGGGGGGGGGATGTGGTGCTGCGGCGGCCGCCACCGCAGCTGCCGCTGCCTGCTCGCGGCTGGGTGTCCCGGAGGCGGCTCCTGGGAGCCGCGGGAGCAGCTGCGGTGCTCTGCCATATTGTGTCTGGTCCGGCCCGACCCCCGCCTCCCTTTTCGCAGCGGCTTGAGCTGACGGTGAGTTCCCGGGGCCGAGTGGCGCGGGCGCGGAGGCAGCGCGTGCGGCCGGCGGCGCAGGGCGTGGGGCGCGGAGGTGGCTGTCCCGTGACGCGCCGGGACATTTTTTTTTTTTTTTTTTGTCCCGTGAAGAATTGGCGCCCGGCGGGGGGGTGTTCCCGGCGCGCGGCTCGGGCGGAGCGTGGGTTCCCGGGGGTGTGGAACTGAGGCGAGCACGGCCCCGTGAGGAGTTGAGTTTCTCCCGAGGTAATGACCGTCCGGAGGGGGCGTCGCGCGGCCCAAGCCACAGTGGGCAAGCCCACAGGACAGCTGGGGCGCGCTCGGCTGAAGCCTGCTACTGGGGAGTTGCTCCAAGCACCCGGGGAAGCTGCGCCACGTCGCCGATCGGAGCGGGACGCGCGCGGCGTGGAGTCCGGGTCCGGCCCCGGACGGGATGGCTGGGCCCGGCGGAGGAGTGCCCAGGAGGAGCGGGGCGCGACCCGCGTGAACTTCGGGCGCGGGGGCCCGGATGTGGGGTGGTCGACCCCGGCTCTGCTCCTCGCCGCCCCTCGGGCTGGCGCCCCCGGGGGTAGCTGGCCGGGTGGGTTGGGACTTGGACTGTTGAAGCATTGCAATATGGACACTTCCTGTTCGCCATCTCCTCTGGGGCCGAGGCTACTTCTGCCCTTGGGTTCTCGGCCCCGACGGAAGAGGTCCGCGGTGCTCGACGGCCTTGAGCTTGGGAGCTGGCCGGTGAGCAGCGGCCAGTGGCCTGGAGCCCAGCACCCGGAGGGAGAAGGGGGGAGGTAATCCATGTGCGAGGTGCTCTCTCTTCACTCCAAACTCCGCCCCAGGCTGCCCTCTTGCATTTAAAAAAAAAAAAAAAAGCCTCTTCCCACCGCACCTCAGGCGAATTGGGGTGCTGTTTTGTAGGAAAACCGCACTCTTGTACTTGGTTTCTGCTTGAAAATCTTCCTTTTCATCTTATAGGTGATGCAGGGTGGGGTGGGGGGAGTCCTAAGTACAGATAAATGACAAGACTTTTTTTTCCTGCTCGCAGCAACTCCAATGTGAGCGGTTAATTATTTCCAGGTTAGTTGGTGCTCTTTCTCCTGTCTTCTGCTTGTGACAGCCACGTGGCCGGCTGAGTGCAGTAGAGTGCCCTAGCGGCCAGAGGGCTTGAGGCTTCTCCGGTAGCAGGGGCTTTGTAATGGTTTAGTCTTGGTCTCCGCTTCAGATATCCCTTGGTGCGCTGATACCAAAGCCAAACCGACCGAGTCTAGGTGTTGCACCTGAATCGTCCAGTGGTTTTACTTTGCGTTTCTGGTAAAGTGTCTATGAGCAGTTCTGCCGTTCTCTGCAGCTTTGATGAGTCATAAATTTCATCAGTGTTAGTTATCTCAGTGATAGGAGTAGAACGGCATCTTGACTCTCGAGTTTGAATTTTAAAACCATTAACGAGAGCTTCCAGTGAATGTGAAATGATCACATTCTGGTGTTGTTTTGAGTTTATAAAAAATAATTTATTTTCTTTTTAAATAGATTAGCAATGAAAATACCTTTTCAGGGATAAATACCAGTCTGATTTGTATGCAGTCAAATTTGGGATGTTAGTTAATATGAAAAGAATTCATCTTAAGTCGAAAATTACTTTTTAGAATATATAAAGGTGAAAGGGAAAATAAAGTTATAAAAATAAACTTTTGGAGAGTAAATTTTTAAAATGTCTGTACATTCCTAGATACCAATACGTCATATTTTGATTGCTTTGACAATTTTTTTGTTTCTGTTACATGTTTCTATTATACTTAGTTTTACTTGATTGCTGAGCCATAGGAAGGAAACACCTTAGATTTGTAAAGAATTGTGAAGAGAAATCATTCCAACTCTGTATACTGGAATTTTGATTATTCTGTAATGATTGTGCAGAGTGAAGTTAATGAAGGTATTGAAGAGGTGCTGTAGGGCTTGCTACTGTAGAGAAGAAAACGGAACTGAAAATGAGTGTGTGCTGACCCCTGCGAGCAGTGCTTGTTGAGAAAGCAGAGTAAATGAACTGAAGAGGTAGACATTTCTGTAAAGCCAAAGACCAAAACCATGTGCTGCAAGTTAGAACTTAGGTCATTTGTGATGAGATCTAATAGTACTCAAACTGGAAGTCCTCCCTCCTCCCTCCCTCTCTCTCAGTGTGTGTGTTTTGAAAAGGCTCCCCCTACCCCCAATGTGGTCCTGATTTTGAAATTAGAGGGACCCTCCTGCCTCACTGTCTTTTGTTGTTTTGAACCAAGGTATCTGTATTTAGCTCTGGCTGGCCTGGAACTTGCTGTAGATCAGGCTGGCCTGCCTCTGCCAGAGATCCACCTGCCTCTGAATCTTGAATGCTGGGATTAATAGTGTGCACCACCATGGATGAGCGCATGTGGTTTTGTCGTGATTGTTTGAGCCAAGGTGTGTAGATAAGGACAGCTTTAAACACCTGACCTGCCTGCCTCCCAGGAGCTGATGTTACCGTGTACACCAACCACACTTGGCTTATGTGGGTTTTGTTGCTGTGTATTTCAGCAATTCAAAAGAATGAGTATTTTTAAAATAATTTTATTCTTTAAGAATTTCATACAGTGAAACTCCGTAGAACCAATCCCACCTCTATACCCACGCAAATTCATATAATCTTTTTTTTTTTTTTTTTTTTTTTTAAAAACCCAAGAATGGTTTGGGGGTTTGTTTGGTTTGGTTTTTTGGGTCAAGGCTTCGATTGTGTAATTTAATAATTGGGTTTTATGTAAATACAAAGGTCTTCGAAAAACAGCTTTGAGAGTTCAGGGCTTTACTGTTTTAGAGAAGAAAAAGATACCTAGATCTGATCTTTTTCTTGGGTTGCGAGGAAAGTTCACAGCTGAGACATTCTGGAGCTAACTGTATGAGGGTAGGAGCTGCAAGAAGCCGTGGAGGGAGATTGTAGGCAACTTGGATGGAGAGGCCTCCGGGAGAAGGAAGGCTATCACCTTCTAAGGGGGAACTGCCTTGCTGCCTCCATGACCCTCCCACAGATAATGTCACCCAAATGGCCACACCCTCTTATTAAAACTCAACCATGAATATGAGTTTTTTCTTAACTTTCACACTTTGGTTCCAGTCTTCTTCCATCTTAATGTTCCACTGTTGTGTAGAAACTTAGTTATTTACCCCTCAGTGTGGTACTACAACTTACTTTATATCTATGTTGACAATAACTGATTATTGGTTGGAAATATACCTGGACATTCAAACTTTAGGTCTAACTAAAATGCTGATTGCTCTGTGAGCCTTGGAATCATAGACTTCTAGACCCATCTTTACTTTCAACTGTAATTTCTTTTCCTTCTGTAAGAGCATATAGCTATAGCATTCTCTACTGCCTCTTGACTTAACAAAATAAAAAAATAAATATTGGGTAGCCATGTGTCAGCCTGTATTATAGGAGGAGTGAATAATACTGACCAAGAGGAATTCCTTCATGTTTCACTGTCTTTTAGCTTTTGTCACCCTAGATTATAGGCTTGACCACCCATTAGAGCCTTATACTCTCTAGCTAGTCTGAATAAAGAAAAAGTAGGATTTTGTGTATGAGGTGTGAAGATAAATAGATCTGTCTTTAAAGGTGTGAAAGGAACCAATTCTGAACTTACATATGGTCTGTCAGTAACCATCCTCTTTAACTTCAGTTACTTTTTCCTTTAGTAATGCTCTCCCCAGTTCCTCCCATATGGTCTCATTTCCTCTAGGAAGAGGGTGCGGGTGCAGGCTGAGTCTGTGGCGGCAGCTGGTGGTGTGAATTTTCATAAGGACAGTAACTGAAGTGCTGAGGACTAAGAAGCTGCTTGGGAAGCTAGAGCCATGGCTTTGCTTTGGTCACATGGAGTCTGTAATGAACACAGTGTCAGTGCTGATGGCTCTACTACAGCAGAATACTGTCACTTCCTTGTCACCAAACAGACCGGAAGAACATTTATCCTCATTTAATTTTTATTTAAACACACTGTAAGAACAGTTTTGCATGTACAGGAAACATGCAAAACCCTCACCCAGTTTCTCCAGTTGTTGGTACAGTGTCACAATTAAGGAAACAGGTTTCCTCTACATTACTATTAAATGTGTTATTCAGAATTCTCTAATTTTTCTCTAGTGTCCCTTTTTATACCATAACTACAGTTTTTTCAGGCTTTGATGACATGACAGCTTTAAGACCTAATCAGAAATTTATAGATGTCCCTCAGTTGAGATTTACCTGATGTCCTTCTCATGATGAGACCTGGCTTACAGGTTTAGGGAGGAAGGTAAAGTGTCTTAGAGTATATTAAGAGTACCTTAGATAACCTTCATCACTGATTATGATCTGTTTGTCAGATTTTATTATGTGTGTGTGTGTGTACACGATCTTATCCACTTCTCCATACCCCATACCATAGCAGATCTACTTGGGAAGTAAATATTAAGTATATTTCATGCTCACAGGCCTTGACCCAATTTTGATTGATTTTTTTCAAAAATTTCCTTCAACCTAATTTTCCTTTACATTAAAATAAAATTAAACCTGGACCAGTGCTTTTGAGCCTCTACTGAATTTAGGTGGTAAGACTGGGGTTTCAAGCAAGAAAGACATCGTTTTACCCCAGGAGTATATTTGATTCAATCATAAAGTAGGATTTACTGTCTTACTCTGTGTTCTTATTTCATTAAGATTTATAAATACAAAGTTACTAAAACCATAAAAGTCTAAATAAAGCTCTTTAAATGGCTGTTTGTAAGCTGTCATAAAAGTTTAGTATGTGCGCCATAAAAATAGCTGTCCTTTTGCTGTCAGCAGTTTCATTCTTCTAAATTACACTGAGAAGTTACCACAATAGTTTTAACTGTTGTTCTGGTGTGTGTGTTTGTGTGTGTGTGTTTTGAAAAGGCTCTCACTATGTGATCCTAGCTGGCTTTGAAATTGGAGTGACCCTCTTGCCTCTGCACTTTTGAGACAAGGTCTCCTATGTAGCTTTGGTTGGCCTAGAACTTGCTATGTAGATCAGGCTGGCCTGCAACTCCTAGAGAGCCTATTGTGTACTGACGCTGGCCTTGAACTCCTGATCCTCCTGTTTCGACTTGCCGCTGAGTGCTGGGATTACAGGTGTATGCTACCATGCAAGATGTTTTCAGGTGTTAAAGAAGGTAAAAATTTTCTTGCCTCTTTAAATGTTTTTATTTTGTGTGTGTGTGCACACATTCCTGAGGCGGCCAGGAGAGGGTGTCAGATCACCTGGACCTGGAATTACAAGTAGTTGTGAGCTGCCCAGTGTGGTTGCTGAGAATTGAACCCTCCTCCTCTGCAAGAGTAGCAGACACTTTTAGCCACTGAAACATCTCTCCAGCACATCTTGCCTTCCTGATAGTTTGTTCCGTATCCTGTGCATTTGGTTCTTTTGTCCCCCAGAAGTCTGTTTGGTTTGTTTGAGAAATGATTCTAAATTGATGAGTGAAAATACATGTCTGGGAAGACACATGGGGAAGAACGGGCACATGCACAGAGGCCAGAGGACAGTTTGGGGGAATTGATTTTCATGAGTCAAATTCAAGTCCTCGGGACGTGACAGGTGCTTATACTGGATGAACCATCTTGCTGGCCCTCTTTTTCTTTTTCTTTTTGTTTTTTTTTTTTTTTTTTCGAGACAGGGTTTCTCTGCAGCTTTGGTGCCCATCCCGGAACTAGCTCTTGTAGACCAGGCTGGCCTCGAACTCCCAGAGATCCGCCTGCCTCTGCCTCCCGAGTGCTGGGATTAAAGGCGTGCGCCACCACCGCCCGGCTGGCCCTCTTTTTCTTAAGGCAAGATCTAGTTGTAGATCCAGACTGGCCCAAATTCACTGCTTAACCCTGGTCTCTAACTGTTGAGTCTCCTGCTTCAGTCTTCTGAATGTTCGGACCACGGGTATGGAGCCTCATACCCAGCTTTGAAATTCTTCCTAAATTGTATAAATAATCTTTAATTTGCGGATTCGCTGCGTAGAATGTTAATACTAGGTTTTTGCAGTGATATGGTGCTGCTAATAGAGGTCTCCACACACACACACCCTGACATAGGGTTTCTCTGTGTAGCTCCAACTGGCCTGGAACTCATAGAGATCCATCTGCCTCTGTCTCCTAAATAGTGGGATTGAAGGTGTATGTTACCATGGGTGGCTAATATAATTATTTTGAACTTTGTATATGACCTTAGAAGTAAGGAACTTAGGAAACTAATAAAAACATATCATTGTGGTTTATCTAAAAAGAAGGAATACAAATAAAAGTGGGAAGACATTTCTTTTAAATTAAGATTTTACTGCACTGTGGCTTTGTTTCATCGTTAAATGTTCACATGAATGAACTCCCAACCCCAACCTGCACACACCTAAATCAGCGTGTGGGATCTGGATATACAGGTGGCTATGAACCACCTGACATGGGAACTGAACCCATGTCTCCTGGAAGAACAATATGAGCTTTTAACTGCTGAGTCGTCTCTCTCCAATCTAAATGCTCCTTTCTTTTATGCTTACTGAACATTTATTAATAATTATAGCAATAATTTCTACCCCTTATTAATTGTCTACTGTGTCTTGGCAATAATATTTTGCTGCTAGATACATACATGAGTATATAATTTCCAGCAACAGCTCTGCAGAGTTGTATTTTTGCATATATAAGAAATAAATAATGAGAAATTATGTAAATTTAGTGCTGGGTATTTGAACACAGATCTATCATAGTAAAAGTCCATGTTTTCTTTGTATTACAGTCTGAAGTCTTTTAAGAAAATGGGTTATTTGTCAGAATGAAATGCTTGCATATTGATCTGTTCCAAGCAGGAGCTGTAAAGAATGCTTGATAGAGAGACTTATTTACATGCCTCAGCTGGCGGGAATACCGCTGCTTTCTTGTTCCTGTGAGCTAAATAGTGGGTGCTGCTCCCTGGGACTCGGGAGGTTCAGCTATCTGTCAGGCTGTGTAGGTGAGTTGGTGGCTGGTGGGCTTGCTTGACTCCACATCTCTCTGTTCAGTTACCTAGCATGACATTCTGTTATAATTATTTTTTAAAATATTTGCTCTAAATGGTTACAGTTTTGCTAGAGCATAAAAATGAATACATTGTATCCTGCCTACACTGATTTATAGCATAATGTCTGTCTTCCTTCTTCCCTTCCCAGTTCTGTATTTTTTGAGGCAGGGTGCCACAAAGCTCAGGCTGGCCTTGAACCTTAACTGCAGGGAAAGGCTGACCTTAAAACTTCTCTTTTTTCAGTGTACACCTTTAATCCCAGCACTTGGGAGGCAGAGACTGGTGGCTCTCTGTGACTTTGAGGACAGCCAAGACTGTTACCCTGTCTCAAAACAAAACAAAACAAAAAGTGCAACACCAACAGAAACTTGTTTTTCAGGTGTTGGTATTATAGGTATTTATGGTTTCCCCTATGCTACATGCTAGAATCAATGTAAAGAATTGTATCCAGCATTTTGCAATAGTGTTGCTTTTAGTGTAATAACTGAGGAAAAGTAGTTGCTTTTATTTAGACAGTCGGGCCCCGTCGTCCTGCATGTCTTATACAGCCGCCCACCTGTACTCATTTATTGCCTACTTGGCCATGGGAGTCTCTTCAGCTACCTTCCTAACACTGTTCTCTGTGAGGTGTTTTGAAAGCGGGCTTTGGGTCTTTCAAAGATGGTTTCTGCCGGTACTGAGGAGGATGGATTGGAGGAATGTGAGCCAAGCCTGGTCAGAATGGTAGTGCCATAGAGCAGGTGAGCTCTCCTTTCTTCTGAAGCTGTAGTGCTTTGCCTTTCTCGGGGCACTAATTAAAATGTTCTGTTATGGTGATCTCTGTGTCCCTTCAACTAAATTGAAGTACCTTGTTGTGATACTCACTTGGTAATACTTGTTGAATTTTTATTGGCTTTTGAGACTCTCCTGATTATGTCTCAGAAATAAATGTTCTTGGCTGTCTTAACCAAAAAGATATGTTTTACATATCTTAAAAGTTTGCACTTTGGTCTACAAATAAAGGCCAGATCCTTCTAAACTGTGTTATACTTGAGGAGCAACAGGTAGCACTGTAGACTTAGAGCCATCACACTGCCAAACATGACTAAATATTATGGGACAGTCAGTCTCTTGGTATGCCTTCTCATTTTATTAGACTATTTTAGAGATTATTCCAAAAAAAATGTTATCTGTGTTGTAGAGAGAAATGTAGATATAGAAACCTTTTGCGGCAAATACATGACTTATGAGTCGCTGTGAGGCCAGCCCCACATCACCTTCCCAGTAGGGACTTGAATTTGCCAGCAGGAAGCCCCTCAAGACTTTTAATCACAGTGTCCTTACTTTTTCAGGTGGCTGGGGGTACCTTGTCTAGTATGCACTAGGAGACCCTAGATCCCATCTCCAGCACACTGACTTTGGGGTTTTGCTTGAGACAGAATCTGGCTATGTTACATAGTCCTAAATTAGACTTGGACTCCTTCTGCTTTGGCCTCTAGTTGCTGGGATTACATGTCTGTCTTTAAAAGAAAAAAAAATCAGGTTTGTGTTTAGCATTTAACTTGTCTTCCTCATTTCCCACCCCCATCTTGTTCATTAACTCTTTCATATTATGTGTCTCCTAAGGTTGCATGTAACATATTCATTTCTTTTCTTGTAATTTCTTAACATGAGCTTTTATTTTTGGATCTTTTCTCCTCTTTCCTTTTATTTAGTATTCTTGAACTCTTGTCCCTTCATTTTTAAGCTCTTTCATTTCTACTTATGCTACTTTTCTTTTATGGCTTGTATGGTTTTTTGTTTTTAAACTCATTTTGAAATCTTTGGTTTATTTTATGAGTATTGCCTGAAAAAGCCAGAAGAGGATATTGGATCCCCTGGGACTAGAGTTACAGATGGTTGTGAACCACTTGTGGGTACTGGAACTTGAACCCTGTCTTCTTCAAGAGCAGCTCTTGCCCGTAAACACTGAGCCCCCTCTCCAGGCCTTTGTGTTTTGAGACAGGGTTTCACTCTTGCCCTCCCTGGCCCAGAACTTGAGCCGACCTTCTACCTGCCTTCCTAGTGCTAAACTTAAAGAGGTGCTGTAGCAAGCAAGCCAACTTTCTGAGTATTTTATTTTCAAATATGCTTTATTATCTAAAAGGTTGTAATTTTACTTGTTTTCAATTATAACTTTATTTAGGATTGTATCAGTATTCTAGCCATATGAACTTTCTCTAAATTTCCAGGAGATGACTTTGATAGGTTGGACTACATGAAGTTTTTCCTGCTGTATTTATTTATCTATCACTAAAGTTTATGAGGATAGGCTTCTAAAAGTTCCAAGCACTTTACAAAATTTGTTTGGAGGCAGGGTCTCACTGTATAGCCCTGACTGTCCTGAAACTCCCTATGTAGACAAGCTGGATTCAAATTCACAGAGATTTGCCTGCCTCTGCCTCCCATGTGCTGGAAATCCAGCTTTCTCCCTCTCCCCCTTTAAAAAAATACAGTATCAATTTTCCTGCCTCAGGCTTAGTGCTGATATTGCAGGTGTGCCACCATGTGTCATTACTCTCTGGACTATTTCTTTGCTTGACCCTCTTCTCTCCAGTTTTATTTCCATTCCATACTATATACTAAATGTGGGCTCTGTCCTGGAAGAGAGCGCCAAGGCTCCATTTTAAGAGTTTAGACAGATAGAGCAACCGTGGGCATGTGTCACTTGACCTCTTTTTATTGGAGCCTGCTTAGCACTGACAAATTGTTCCCCTGGGGCTTCCCAGGGAATGCCTATTGGTTGGTGTGTTTCTCTTGCCCTCTCTTATTTAGACACCTTTAAATAAAGGCTATGGCCATTCTTTCAGTCCTTTGTTTTTCGGGTTTTGTTGTATTCGGTGAGTTAATGAGTTTGGGGATCTGCAGTCTAGTTGTCTAGTTGCTTGTTTTGGCGGTGGTGCTTGGGTTGAAACTAGGGCCTTGCACATGGTGGGCAAACACTCTAATCCGCAGCCGCACTCCCGGCCTTTAGCTGCTGCCTTTGTGTGATGATTGTGAAGAATCAGAAATTGACTGCACTAGAGCTGCTGCCCCGCATAATCCTCTCTAGCATTATTTTAACTTGAAATGAGCACACTTTTTTGTCCTAAAGCCTGGTGACTCCTTTTTCTCTAAAATTAGTACCATTTAATCTTTTTACAGTAATTTATATATCAAAAAGCTCCACATTAATTTTTTTCTGTTTCTTCTTAATTAAGATAGCATTTGAGAATCTAGCAAAGGTTCCCAGGGAGAGGTGACCCTAGGATTATTTCTTTTTCAGATGTTTTCTTGATTGCCCTACTTGTTTGTTTTTGGTTGGTTGTTTTTTGTTTTTTTTTGTTGTTGTTGTTGTTGTTTGCTTGCTTTCTTTTTTTTTTTTTTTTCCGTGAAACCAGGTTTCTCTATGTAGTCTTGGCCACACTGTAGATCATGCTGGCTTCAAACTCAGAAAGATCCAACTACCTCTGCCTCTCGAGTCCTGGATCAATGCCACCACTGCTTAGCTGCCCTAGTTCTTAACACTATTTAGTAGCTAACCCTCATGGTATAGAACTAGGCACATTGTAAAGGTATAGAGATAATTGGATATAAATAGCTCAATATTGATGGGTTAGTGTTTGGGGGAACTTGTTGGATTTTATGTATTCAGAGATTATTTGACTCAGATGTGCTTGCACATAGTCCTAGATATTTGAGATGCTGAGGCAGGAAGATCACTTAAGTCCAACAGTTGAAGGCTAGCCAGAGCAGCATATTGAGACTGGATCTTAAAATAGCTAGGGGCTGAGAGATGACTCAGTGATTAATAGCACCTACTGCTCTTGCAAAGGACCAATGTTTGATTCCCAACGCCCACCTCAGGTGGCCCACAACTCCTTGTAATTCTAGCATCCAGGGTTCTGATGCTTCTGGCCTCCCTGGATACCAGCACATGCACAAAACTCATACACAGACACATAATTTATTTTATATTATTATTATTTTGGTTTTTCGAGACAGGGTTTCTCTGTGTTGTTTCGGAGCCTGTCCTGGAACTAGCTCTTGTAGACCAGGCTGGTCTCGAACTCGGAGAGATCCGCTACCTCTGCCTCCTGAGTGCTGGGATTAAAGGCGTGCACCACCCCCATCCAGCCACAGACACATAATTTAAAATGAGATAAATCTTTAAGAATAGATAAGAGATAGTTTGAAAATACGAGTTGAGTGATCAGAAAGCTAATGGAGACTCTTTTGTTCATTTATTTCAAGACAGGGTTTCCCTGTGTAGCCCAGGCTGTCCTGGAACTTGCTTTGTAGACCAGGCTGGCTTTGAACTCTGCCTCTGCCTCCCTCATGCTGGGATTAAAGGTTATGAGTTGCCACTGCCTAACATGAGAATTCTAATTTAAAAAAAAAATCAATTTGCCAGGTGATGGTGGCCCACATCTTTAATCCCAGAATTCAGAACTCGGGCAGAAGCAGGTAGTGAGAGTTTGAGAACAGCCTGATACACAAAAAGAGTTCCAGGACAGCAAGAGCTGTTACACAGAGAAAACTTGTCTTGAAAAACCAACAACAGCAAAAAATCCTTTTATTTGTATGTTTGTGAGTGTGCACATGTTTGTACCTGCAGAGGCCAGAATTGGGGGGCGATCTCCTGGGGCTGGAGTCATAGAATGTGAGCTACTTGACATGGGTGTTGAGAACCACTCCTAAAAGCAACATGTACTCTTAACCTCTGAGTTGTCTTTCTAGCCCAATGGAGAGTTCTTTTTATGTTCAGAAGTACAAAGAGACTAAATTGTATAAAGATTGGCTGACATGTCAGATACTTGCTATCTGTTAGGAATCAGCTGTATCCAAACAGTTGTAGCACAAAACATCCCCAGTGCCACAATTGAAATGAAGAGCATAGATTCTTTTAGACATAGGTTCTACTTAGATTCATGGTTGCAGAGGGAATGTGGGGAGTAGGAATTGGCTTTTCTTGAGAGGTAAAGGGTAGCTCAAGTGATCTGGCTTGGAGGAAAAGTGCCTTTACCCCCTGAGCCATCTTGGGAGAGTCCAGTTCTATTTAAAAATTATATTCCAGTGTTCTGCCTGTATCTCTCCCGCTCATCCTCCTTCCCTCCCTTTAGATAGAGTTTTCCAAGTGTTACTTAGTGCTGCAGTACAGTTCTGTGGTGGAGCTCTTGCCTCCACAAGAAACCTTGACCAGAATACCCCTTAAAGGAGAAGAGAAATTTGGCAAGTGCCATTACAAAGCACAATGGGAGACAGTGCCAAGCAGACTGACTGTTCTGTACTTGGACGGAAAATTGCTCAGCCTTGACTCTTGTTTCACAGTTTGATGAATATATCTCCTTTGTTTAGCTGAAATAAAACATAAGGTGACAGAGTTTGGGTGTGCTTTTCCCTTTGTACGTCTCATCTAGTTGGACAGCAAGGTTATACCTGAGGAATTCTGTTTAGTGATGTTGAGTCTATTGTCTTCAGTTTCCTTTCTCTGGTTAGCAATTTGTCCGACTTTATCTGAATTAAGTACCTTAAAGGGTATAGAACTTTAGTGTTTGTAAAACAATCCAGTGTCTGTTGTTTCTCTTGCATTACTTACACTAATAACCAGTAGAGGAATAGAGTAAGAGAGATGGAGAGTCTCTAATAGAGGTTTAGGTAGGAATTAAAGGAGGAATTGCCATTGTTAGGCTTTTCTATGCTGTATGTGCACATGTGTGTGCTGGTTTCTACATCCAGAGGCCACAAGTGGGTGTTGGGTATCTCATTCTTTCATTTTCTGCTTTATTATTTTAAATCATCTTGGGACTAGGCTGGTAGTGAGAGAATCCTATTGATTCTCCTGCCTCACACAGTTCTAAGGTCTTAACAGGCATGTGTGGCCATACCTGTCTTTTTTTTACATGAAAGCTAGGGATTTGAACTCAGGTCATCATGCTTGCACAGAAATCACTCTTACCCATTGAGCCGTCTCCCCAGCACTGCTCTCGTGTTGCTCCAACTGGCCTTGAACCACTAATCCTCTTGCCTCTTCTTAAGTGCTGGATTACAGGTGTCTTTGAAAGATGATAGTTAAGTAGACAATCCAGGAGTTAAAAGTTGTAGTAGCAAGCTTACAGAGAAGTGGCCAGTAAGCACTTGATCAGGATTAGTATAGTTCGCATTTACTTCAGGAGCATTATTCATCCTAAGGATGTAGTTACTGAGTTGGCTATATTGATGACAGCCCTTTGCACTGACAGAGTAGTGAAGGCAGGGTGGCACCTAGGGCAGAAGCGAGCATGGACTCCAGCGCACTTACACTGAACTGCATACCACTTAGTCACCCTGTATCTGTTTCCACATATAAAAGAGAACCCAATAATAATCACCGTCTGGTAGGGATGTTGCAAAGCTCGTGAGTTTTTGTAAAGATTTTGAAATGACACCTACTAATGAGCATCAACAAGTGTTCTTTTGTTCTTGTAATACATACACACATGTACATTTATCTACAGGAAAGCCAGTTAATATTTAAATTTGAGTGTGTGTGTTTAAAGACAGCGTCTTGGTTTGTTGTATAGACCTACCCTAAACTCTTCTGCTTTGGTCCTAAGTGCTATGTGCTCAAAGGTAGCACACACCACCTGAATTTCAGTTTCGATTACTACTTAGAGTATTCTAGAAAAATTGGATTATACCATTTCTCAGATACCAAAGTAACATAATAGCAGAACTGTTGGAAAGAGGTATATTAAACCATTTTGGGTGTGGTGGTTTGTGTATTTGATTGTGGGAGAGAAGAAGGGTCTCTCCCAAGTCTGGGTGTGAGACCGTTCTTATGGTTTCAGGCTGAAATGCGGAGGACACACAGCAGATGCTGTAGTTAGGTGTGCTGCTATGTAAAGCACAGACATGCAAGGCAGCTTACTTTAGGGACATGGTATCACAGTTCCTGTGTGTTGGGATTTCCATTGAAATATACTACATTTTTAGTAGTCTAGGTAATAAAGCATGTAGAGTAGATTAGTTCCATGATTTAGATAATAGTAAACATTTTCAAATTGTTTTGTTTTTAATTAAAAAAAACAGAAGCATCCACTTTCCTTGTTAGTCTGGGGGACACTTTTTATTCAGTTGAGGTTTTTTTATGGTATATATTCTAAATTTTTATTTTGTTCAATATTGAAGTATGTGTATATGGGAGGGAAGGGGGTTTGCACAAACCAGGAAAGGATGTAGAAGCTCCCTGAGGCTGCAGTTAAGGCAGTTCTAAGCTACCCAGTATGGGCGCTCGGAATCAAACTCAGTCATCTGGAGGAGCAGTGTAACTGCTGAGCATTCTCTCTGGCCCTGTGATAATGTTGGTTTTTTGAAACAGGGTCTCACTATGTAGCCTGACTGGCCTAAAACTCACAGAGATCCACCCACCTGTCCCTCCTGAGCCCTGAGTTTAAAAGGATTAAAGTCTATATCACTATATTGGGCCCCTGTGGTATTGGTTTTTGAAATCATTATTTATGGGTAAATCAGGGATTTCTTGTCATAAACATTGTGGGTTTTCCCCCTCTAATTTAATAGACCTTAATAATACTTGAGGCTCTTAATGTTTATATTTTAAGAACATTTTTAATTAAATTTTTTGCTTTATGTTTATGTGTATTTTGCCTAAATGTATATCTGTGTGTACCACATGTGTACCTGGTACCTACTGGAGTCAGAAGAGGGCATCCAGTGCCTGTAACTGGAGTTACAGATGGTTGAGCTGCAGTCATGTGGGTCCTCTTAATGGCAGAGCCATCTCTCTAGCCCCTCTACCATGCTATCTCACTGATAGAATTTGCCCTTGACTTTAAAGAGGAAGTCAGCCCATAGACGAATGAATATGTGGTTTGTTTAGAAGTCTAGAATTTTAAACTAGGAGCTGCAGTGTGAAAAGCTGAATTCTTCTACAGAACTTTACTCTTCTACGGACTCTCAAATAATGCGTCTCTTTACCTTCCTCAAGAATCTCGTGGCTCTGGAGACACCTTGAAACTATGTGTAGGAATACCATGCTGTGTGCAAATTATTTACACAGATGTGGAATATAATCTCAAGGTTGCAGAATGTACCTGACTGAATTAGGAAGAGAAAAGAGTAGATTTAGAGAGAAGCTGCCAAACAGCTTTTTTCTTTTTCTGTTTTTAACATTGTTGAAAGGTGTGTTGTTGTTGTTTTCCACTCAGTTTTCTTTCTTTTCCCCTCATTTCAGAAGCAGTTTCTCCTTGAGAACTCTGTCCCCCTTCTCTTAACTTGAAAATGCGGCGGCACACATTATTTTTGTTGTTCAGAGACAATGGATCACATGCTGTATCACTAAATCTGACCGGGAGGCAGTTTTATCCCTGAGTTGTCCTGGATACATGACATTATGTAGCATTATGATCAAATATACATCTTTGTCCTGTACATTTGGGATTTAAAAATCTATTTTATCTATTCTATGTGTGTGTATGTATACCTGAGGGTATCTATTATACCACATGCATTCAGGAATATGAGAGATCTAAGAGCACATTGGATCCCCTGAACTGGAGTTACAGGTGCTTGTGGGTAATGATTCAAACCTGGGCTTCTACACTGTACATTCTAACAATTGAGCTGTCTCTCTAGGACTACATTTAGGATTTTAAATCTGTCTTCTAATCTCAGAATTAGGTGTTTTGGAATGGGCACGATTTGTAATATAGAATCTTAAAGAATGTAATGTAAATCTGTAGGAAAAAATTGGGACATCGTGTGATCCCTGTCTTAGTTGCTGTTCTATTGCTGTGAAGAGACACCTTGACTGATAAGAGAAATCATTTAATTGGGGGCTTGCTTACAGTTTCAGAGGTTCTTTATAACCGTGGTGGGAGCATGGCTGCATGCATGCGGGTGCTGGAGAAGTATTTGAGAGCTACACCATGATCGCAGAGAAGGAGCAGGAGAGTGAGCTAGTGGGAACTCCTAGAGGTCCTGCCTCTGTCTCCGAAGTGCTGGGATTAAAGGTGTGAGCCACCGTACCAACCACAAGCGTCTTGATAATAGATGGATTTTTTTCACTTGATACAAATTGTGAAAGAGGACAGAAGATTCTGACTTGAATATGAATGAATATTATTCTGTACATTTTTATATAGCTGTTTTCATTATATCATATATTGTATTAGTTCCTATCTTCTTTTGTTTCTGAGATGTTAATAAGTAAAAACTTAAATTTGTTTCTAAATTTCTTAAGGTTGTAGTTTTTTAATGACTTATTTTATATGTATAAATGTTTGCCTTCGTTGTGTGTTTGTGTGTGTGTGCCATGTGTACCTGCAACTGGAGCTACAGGTGGCTGTGAACCTCCATGTGGGTTCTAGGAACTGAACCTGACCTTAGGCAGAAGCAGCAAGTGCTCTTAACTTGTCTCTCCAAGATGTTTCTCCGGTCTATTTTCAAAATTCCCTTATGTCTTAAGAATGTTGGCATCGGGCAGAACTGTTGAGATATTAACAATATACTGAAAGTTCTGAGATTAAATTATTTTACCACTTAAATCCCAGAGGTCAGAAGAAGGGTTCTGTTAAAGTGATGGGGTTGGCAGAATCCAGTCATAAGTGCAGTGAGTGAAACAAACAGAATCCGGAAGTTAATGTTGCATTATGAGGAAGTTGGGAAACAATGATTGCGGCACCTTCAGAGATGTCCTGTGGTCAGCTGCTGTGCCTGGTGGGTCTCATTGGTATGAAGAAGAGACATATGTAGTAAATCTTTTTCAAAGTTTCAAAATTTAAAAAGTCACTCATTAATTGATAAACTAATCTGTGTTATAGAAAGCTTTGTGATAGAATGGGCTAGCAAGAGGTGGCTTTTGATTTGGCCTTGAGTTTTCTGATAAGTCCATGAATTGACTGTGTGTGTGTGTATGTGGGGGGAGCGGGGGGGGGTAACTACTAAAAATAATCTAGCATAACATTTTCCTCAAAAACTTTGAGCTTGCCGGGCGGTGGTGGTGCACGCCTTTAATCCCAGCACTCGGATGGCAGAGGCAGGCGGATCTCTGGGAGTTCGAGGCCAGCCTGGTCTACAAGAGCTAGTTCCAGGACGGGCACCAAAGCTACAGAGAAACCCTGTCTCGAAAAAACAAAACAAAACAAAAAAAAAAAACAAAAAAAACAACAACAACAAAAAAAAAACCACTTTGAGCTTAAGTTTAAACTATAGAAATAAATATATTTTAAAAAATTTGGAGGACTAACAAAGTCCTTTACCAAATCTGTAATATAAACAGCTTTTCAAATAAGCTCCCCTCCAGTTTTTACAAGTCCTTTAGTTTCAGTTACTGTTTCAGATAGTGGACTCCACTGGTGACGGAAGAGGTAACTGCAGTGTCTCTATTGCAGGATATGCAAGTTAGCTCTAATCTTTAATGATGCTTCAGATATTTGTGGGGGAGGTTGAGGAAGAGGGACGGTTGGGGCTTAGTTGTACATGATACAATTTTATATATTTTTAGACAGAAATAAATGTTGATTTTTGTTGTTGTTGTTGATGGAGAGAGGGTCCCTTTGTTTGCCCCGGTCACCCGGCTAACTTACACCCGAAATAATCACACAGAAACTGTATTAATTAAAACACTGCTTGGCCATTAGCTCTAGCCTCCTATTGGGTAACTCTCACATCTTGATTTAACCCATTTCTATTAATTTGTGTTCACCATGAGGTTGTGGCTTACCAGGAAAGATTTAGCATTTCTGACCTGGCGTCTCCTTGGTGGCTCTCTGTCTCTGCTTTCTTCCTCCCAGAATTCAGTTCTGTCTCTTCCGCCTCCCTAAGTTCTGCCCCATCAGGCCAAGCAGTTTCTTTATTGATTAACTAATGAAAGCAATACATAATACAAAAACACAAAGGCTGCAAGTCTTGCTAAGAAGATGCTCATCTACAGTGTCGTCCCAGCATTTTCAGCTTTGCTTGCTATGTATTAACTGTAATGCTGAGGCATATTTGCTGCCATTTATACTCCATTCCAAGATAATGGCTGTTACAGTTCATATCAGCTTGGTAATGTGCCAGCATTGTAGCAGATCTGGAGGACACACATCACCCATATAGTGCAAACATAAGACATCACAAAAATTTATGAACCAAAAGATTATAGACCTAATAAAGGAATTTTTATAAAAACCGTATTTGCCCCATCTAAATTAGTTTCTGAGAGATTTTGCTTTTTGAGTGCATGCTACGTTAATGTGCTTGGGTTACCTGTAGCAGAGAGGCACAGCCCAGCACTGCTAGCAGCAGCCCAGCGAGTTCTTCTCTGCTTGATGGTCTCTACTCAGGTGAAGACTGACCGTTGTTTGCACTGTGGGTAGGGTTTTCAGGAGAGTTTATTATCAGACATGAGGAGCCACAGCTTGTACCCCCGTTTGATAATAAGTTCATTAAATATTAAGACAGGGAGATGTGGGGTGAGGAGGAGGCAGTAAACAATCCCAAAACAGGCTTCTCAAGATAATCACTTTTAGGTGTCTTACAATGTCTGTTTATATAGTCCCAGTGGCTTAAATGATGTAATTTATAAGGCTTAAACATTAATCAAAGCTTAGACCTGAAGTTTAAATATTAAGTAGAAATGTATGAGCTGGTTTACTATTTTTCTTTCAGATTTTTTAAAATTTTATTTTATTGATATTTATTGAGCTCTACATTTTTCTCTGCTCTCCTCCCTGATCTCCCCTCCTACCTTCAACCCTTTCCCAAGGTCCCCATGCTCCCAATTTACTCAGGAGATCTTGTCTTTTTATACTTTCTACTTCCCATGTAGAGTAGATCTATGTAAGTCTCTCTTAGCGTCCTCATTGTTGTCTAAGTTTTCTGGGATTGTGGTTTGTAGGCTGGCTTTCTTTGCTTTATGTTTAAAAACCACATATGAGTGAGTACATGTGATAATTGTCTTTCTGTGTCTGGGTTACCTCACTCAAAATAATGTTTTCTAGCTCCATCCATTTTCCTGCAGAATTCAAGCTGTCATTTTTTCTGCTGTGTAGTACTCCATTGTGTAAATGTACCACATTTTTCTTATCCTCATCCAAAAAATGGTTCTCAGTTATCTCCACTTTAATTGATGGCTAGCTGACATGTAAGGTGTTTAGTATATACTATCTGGCCCTGAAAATATTGGCTGGTGTTATCACTAATTGAGGAATTTAGTTGTGGCTCCCAGGATCCAAATAGACAAGCTCCATAGTTCTTGAAATAGCCTGCAGACTGTTCTCTAAGCAATCTGAAGCTTTGCAGGTACGTCTCCCATGTCAGTTAAGTAAGCATGAGCACTCGAATAGGTAATAAGCTTTAGAAATGAGACATCTTTCTGTACATTAAAAATGAATTAAACAAACATTAGTTCTTTTACTTCCCTTTGGTCATTTATGCTCTTAGGGGAGTAGTTTTTTAAGTATATATAAAAAGCAAAATGGGTTGGAGAAATGCCTCAGCGGTTAAGAGCACTGACTACTCTTCTAAAGGACCCAGTTCAATTCCCAGCACCCACATGGCAGCTTACAACTGCCTGTAACTCCAGTTCCAGGGGACCTGACACCCACACACAAACATACATGCAGGCAAAACACTAATGCTCGTAAAATAAAAATAAATAAAATTTTAAAAAGAAGGGGAGGAGGGAGAGAGAAAGAGAAAGAAAAACACCACTGGGTGGTGTTGGCAGTGCTTGGGAGCAGAGGCGGGCGGATCTCTGAGTTCAAGTCCAGCCTGGTCTACAGAGTGAGTTCCAGGACAGCCAGAGATACACAGAGAAATCCTATCTCAAAAAAAGAAAAGAAAAAAGAAAAATATCATTTGAGAAACTAGAAATGCAAGAGCAGCTTCATGATCAATACAGTGCAGTTTAAACTTCCTGTGAGAATGTCAGAGATGAGACATGCTAAGGGTGAGGTGATTGGGGATGCGGAGTTCAAGTACTGGATTTTTTTTTTTTAAGAAACAGCAAATGTTTACCGAATTTAACTCAGCTGATAGTGAATTTAGGGAATAAGAAATGTTATTTTGTTGAAATTGTAGAAGAAGAAAGTGGTGGCTACCAGATCCTGTAGCGGGGAAGGCACAGGACTATTAGAGGGTGCAGAGTTGCGGTTGCGCAGGAGTAAATTCTAGTTCTCTCTCCTACAGTGCTGTGACTAGTTAGTGAAAACGTGTCTCAAAGCTGTTGAAACATGTTAAGTATGTTCTTGCCGTGGAGGTGATTTATGTTATTTATGTTGGGGTGTGCGTGCATGTGTGTTCTGCAGCACAGTTTCATTACATTGTCCTGGCTTTAGGGTTTTATTGCTGTGAAGAGACACAGTGACCACAGCAACTCTTTAAAGGAAAACATTTCATTGTGATGACTCGTTTACAGTTCAGAGGTTTAGACCATTATTGTCATGGTGGGACATGATGGCATGCAGGCAGACATGGTGCTCGAGAGGGAACTGAGAGTTCCACATCTTGTTCAGGCAGCAGGAAATGGTCTGAGATCCTGGGTGTGACTTCAGCATATATGAGACCTCAAAGCCTGCCTCCACAGTGACCCACCTCCTCCAACAGGACCATACCTACTCCAACAAAGTCACACCTCCCAATAGTGCCTCTCTCTAAGACGTTATGGGAACCGATTCAAGCTACCACACTGGCTGACCTAGAATTTGTGATGTAGACCAAGCTGTCATTGAACCTGGAGTCACTGTCCTGCCCCTGCCTCCTAAATGGAGAGATTTTAGGAATGCCCCATCTTGTCAGCTAATTAGCCTGTTTTAATCATTCCACAATGTATACATGTGCAAGTTTATATAATTAATCTGTGTCAATTAAAAATAATTTGAAAAAATTTTTTTCTTTAGTAGGATATATGAAAACAAAACTGGGTTACTTTTTTAAACTTTATTTTATGTGTCGAATGTTTTGCTTGCATGTATGTGTGTGTACCATGTACCTAGTAATCTTAGAAGTTAGAAGAAGGCAGTGGATCCTTTAACTGGAGTTATGGATGATTGTGAACTACCATGTGAGTGCTGGGAATTTAACCCAAGTCCTGTAAGATCTTATACTGGACCATCTCTCTAGTCCTAGAAATGATTTTTTTTTTTTTTTTTTTTTTTTTTTTTGGTTTTTCGAGACAGGGTTTCTCTGTGGTTTTGGAGCCTGTCCTGGAACTAGCTCTTGTAGACCAGGCTGGTCTCGAACTCACAGAGATCCGCCTGCCTCTGCCTCCCAAGTGCTGGGATTAAAGGCGTGCGCCACCACGCCCGGCTAGAAATGATTTTTTTTATGGTAAATTTTTTAAAATTTGGAGATTTACTTGAAATTATTGTTTGAACATTGTTTCAAATTTTAGTATTTTAAAGATTGAGCAGTATGTATGACTATTACAGTAAAATAATATAGGTACTTAGGATAAATTAGAAGTCATTAAGTTTATTCATATATGGAAACAGCTACAGCTACATACTTGCCACTGCACGCCCGTGGAGGTCCAAAGACAACTTAATAGGCACTGATTCTCGGAGCTGAACTTGGGTTGTTGCACTTGGAGTAAGCACTCTTTGTCCACCATACCATCTCACCAGCCCCATTTTTTAACAGGAACTACGCCCTATTTTTTAACAGGAACTACAACAGTTATTGTGGACTGGAAACTTTACTGTTTATGCTATATTGCATAATTTGTCTTATTATTACTCATACATGTGATGCTGTCAAGTTATGTTTTATTTACTGTTTATTATTCATTGTTTCAGATAATATAAAGCAACTACTTTTGCATACTTTATAACTGCCAAAACTACGTTGTATTTAAATATTATATGGGAAGCTGAGTGTGGTGGTGCACACCTTTATTATTCCCAGTACAGAGGAGGCAAAGGCATGAGGCTCTCTGAGTTTGAGGAGAGCCTCATCTACATAGTGAGTTCCAGGACAGCCAGAACTACAAATAGAGACCCTGTCTGAAAAATAATAAAGAAAAACCCAGTTATTTATATTTATTTATTGTTTGTGTGGCATACTCAACTACAAATTTTTTTTTGATTTGGATGTGTATATACAAATGTTTATTTCCTTTTCCCAGAGTTTAAGATTTATATTAATTTATAACTTTTTCTTTAATTGCAGAACTATATGAGTAAATGGGTCCAGTAATTGGAATGACTCCAGATAAGAGAGCTGAGACGCCAGGAGCCGAGAAGTTTGCAGGACTAAGTCAGATTTATAAAATGGGAAGCTTGCCTGAGGTTGGGGATGCTGCAAGACCAAAGGCCACTCTAGTGGGCACTGACTCAGCAGATGACGAACTCACAAACTTGAACTGGCTTCATGAAAATAGTAATCTTCTAACAAACTTCAGACTTGGAAGTGAAGGTTTTCCAATGGTTAGTCCGTTGTATGACATAGAGGGAGATGATGTGCCGGCCTTTGGACCGTCCTGCTACCAGAACCCAGAGAAAAAGTCAGCAACTTCAAAGCCCCCGTACTCCTTTAGTCTTCTCATTTATATGGCTATTGAACACTCTCCAAATAAATGTTTGCCAGTCAAAGAAATTTATAGCTGGATTCTGGACCGTTTCCCATACTTTGCCACCGCACCCACAGGCTGGAAGAATTCTGTTCGACATAATCTATCCCTGAATAAATGTTTTCAGAAAGTGGAAAGGAGCCATGGCAAGGTCAGTATTGATAAACATCACTCTGTGCGATGGGGGAATTGATACAGGTCCATGAGAGATGGGGAAACCAAGGGACGCGAAGCCCAGTTAGGTTAGTTTGAGATTAATTGTCTTCATCATTTGCTTTAATTTATGATGCTTTAAAATGTCTTGGTGTTGAGAGAAACTTGTTCTTTTGAATGAGCCTTCCTCATCCCATTATCCACCCCTCACCCCACCAGGAGTTGAAACTATGCTATGTTAGGTAAGCATTCCACTGCACGGTATCCCCAGACTACCTGAGTTGTTTTTGTTTGTTCCTTTCTTTTTTGAGGGTGTGTATGTCTCATTTTAAAAAGATTTTATTTATAATTGTTCGTGTTTCTGGGTTTGTGCATGAGTATAGTGTCTTCAGAAGTCATAACAGGATATTGAATTCCCTAGAGCTAGAGTTACAGGCATTTGCGAAATGCCTAATGTGGGTGCTAGGAACTGGATTTGAGTTCTTTGGAAGGGGTAACGCATGCTTTTAACCACTGATTCATCTCTCGAGTCCCATGGAGTAGATCCCCCTTAATTTCTACAACTATATCAGTATATATGTCCTTTTTATTCCGTTTAACAATCTATCTCATAAAGTATAGCTCATTTATATTAAATAATATGACAGGTATTATTTTTAATTTGCTTTTTTTCTCTGTTGTAATTTTTAAAACTTACTTTTTAAATTTGCTTTTAAAAATATGTTTTCTGTAGATAAAGAAGGTATATAAAAACACTGGTATATTCTGTATGAGTGAGAAAGGGAGACAGGCAGAGTGGAAAGAAACACTGAACATGAAGGTTAGTGAATGTCATAGTAAGTTACTTGCCCTTCAGTTCTGAGGTCAGGACAAGGCTATGATAAGGTTTTCCTTTATTTCATTTGTGATATGTACATTGTTGTCCTGAACATGTCTCTATTCAAGGAGGGTCACACTTAGTACTGCATTTGGATATAGTTTCTTTCTTTTTTTTGGGGGGGGGGGGGGCAGGATTTATTTATTATGTATGTATACAGTGTTCTGTCTGCTTGTGTGCCTGCAGGCCAGAAGAGGGCTCCAGGCCTTGTTACTGATGGTTGCGAGCTGCCAGGTGGTTGCTGGAAATTGAACTCAGAACCTCTGGAAGAGCAGTCAGTGCTCTTAACCTCTGAGCCATCTCTCCAGCCATAAAGTTTCAATAAAGATGCAGTTTTGAGCAGTCTTAACACTTGCCTCAACACTTGTCTGAGTCTGCTGATTTGGTTTGACATTGTGTTGTAAGGTAAAACTAGCTTTAGGAATTCATTTTCCTTGATTTATAGAATTCATATTTGCTTAGATTGATTTGCTTTACCCTTAACTTTTTAAACATTTTTAAAAATTTTTTTCACTGTCTTTTTAGTTTAGTTGTTTTTTGGGTAATTTCATCATTCCCAGGGCTTCACTTAGCATCTGGATGCTAATGACTCTTAAGTTTGTCTCGTAAAGGCCAGACTTAATTTGCAACTAATTGTTTAATTTAGAGTTATGTCTGATGGAATTTATATAAGTTGGACTTTATGTCTTCCTTTTCTAGGATTCAAGATTCTAAACTTGATGTTTGTTCTTTATGGTGCTTAGTTACTTGGATATAAAACTTGAATGGAGTTTATATATTATCCTGAGGAACTCTCTTGTTTCATAACCAGCACATTGAGACCAGCTAGGTGTTCATTTGACCATGACCTGCAAAAACCAAGGTTAGGATATAGGAAATAAAATACCTATAAATTCTCAAGGGTCCTAGTTTATTTCTCATCAGTTAAAATGTATATATGTGTATATATACATATGTATATTTATACTTTACATATATTTATATGTGTGTATATAGATGGTAAAACTAGCCTTAGAAATTTATTTTTGATTTGCATAATATATAATACCATATTCATACTTGCCTGAATTCTTTTTCTTTACCATTAACTGTTTTGTTTTTGATTTTTGAGAGGAGAGGGGGGTATTTCAAGACAGGGTTTCTGTGTGGAGCTGGTTGTCCTAGAACTTACTCTGTAGACCAGGCTGTTCTTGAACTCAAAGATCCACCTGCCTCTGCTACCCAGGTGCTGGTTTGTTGTTATTTTGGTTTTGGTTTTACTTTTTCATTGTTGTCATATTATTAGTTTTGTGTTTGGGGGTAATCTTATTTATCTATATATGTATATATACATATATATAATTCGCAGAGAGGAAAGGGGGGAAGTCAGCATGAATAATTTGAATCAGATTTTCAAGAGCCAGGTATGTAACTTCATGAAGTTAGCTTCATGTCACCATGAATTGTACACTATAAAACACAGTAGCCTATGGGACATTAATAACATTATAACTCACAGGGATGGAGAGATTACTGAGCCATTAAGAACATTTGTGCTTTTCTAGAGGACCAGAGTGCAGCTCACAACCACCACTAACTCAAGCTCTAGGAGATCTGACGCCCTCTTCTAGCCTATGTAAGCACACACCTGGCATGGCCACACATACACAAATACATAAATAGTAAATCTTCAAACAAAAAAAATTTCTTAGAATAGTTTTCAGAGTTAGCTCAATTTGATCTCCTTTTGATGCTTTTTAAAAAGATTACTCCATGAACTGCACACACACACACACACACACACATATTTTACACTAGCTATTCCAATATATTGTGATCTTTATCTTATGCAATCTACATGTATTTTCCTGTTCTCTGTGGAGAACCACTTCCTCACAGTCCAGCTCAGGAGCTCTCCGTTAGGCACTTGCCGCTTCTGGGCTCCTACCCTTTTGTTTCTGTAGCACATATTGAAGGGACTGCTATTCGGCCCAAAGGAGATTTCTTTGCCTCAGAGTGACAAAGAGCAGGGGATAAAAGACAAAGACAGGAAATAGAGCATGAGGAGAAAGGAAAGGAACAAGGGAGAGCGGGAAGGGATATTTGTCCTGGAGGGACAAAGGACTGGGTTTGGATAGAGAGGGGAAAGATGGGACACAAGCAAATGATTGGCAGCTTATAAAGGTAAAAGGGGAAATCCCATGTTAGGACAAGGTGTTTAATTTCAGTTGGACAGGTCAATTAGGGTAGCCAAAGGCTTTTGATTGTTGGGCCTCAGTACTTTTAATAGGTGGATCTAGTAGCCGCCTCAGGAGGAGGAAATGGACAAGTAAGGGAGTAGACCTTGGTGGCTGCCCTTAGGAATGCAGTCTAGAGGTTTTAGCAGGGCAGGGCCTGCCAGAGCCATGTTTGTCATACTTGGGCTGTCCAGAGTCCCTTCACATATTATATTGTAGCTGTGCACACGTTTCTGTATCCTACCAGAGTGGATCTAAACTCTATGATCAAGAAACTTAGTGCACTAATTGCTTACAGATTTATCTACCTACTTACCCCTTGTCTGACACAGTGGTTGGTAACAGGGGCCCTGAGTCAACCAATTTTCAACCATATTAAAATCCAGTCTCTCAGCAGCCATTGCTCCTTCCTCAGCAGTCAAAAAATTTAAAGACAACACAACAACATACAGTATCCAGACTTTCTGTATTTCCAACCTTTACATGGCTTTTTAAAATTACTCCCTTTTTAAGAACTTTATTTAATTTTAAAACTATTTTTTAATCTAATGCAGTACATATTCTTTCTCTTCTCTCTCCCAAGCCTTTGTACATTTAAAAATGCACTGTAACCCATTTAGGGTTTTTTCTATCTGAATCTGTCTTTACTGTGTATCTGTGTTCTGTCTTTATGAGCAAAGCTCCAAACCTGTTGTGCAGTGTGTTGGCAGAGCTTGCACTGGCTGCTTAAGCTTGCAGACAGCGACTGGAAGATGTGCAGCAGCCACTGTGAGACTGCAGGACCCGGCCGCACTGCTTAGCTCATGGCGGTTAGCGGCCGCCTCCATCTCATAGGCAGCTGTTTGAAGATGGCGTAGGCAGATGCTTCTCTGCACTGCAGCTGGCCTGAGACTGCAAGACTAGGAAGCTGCATTTGTCTCTTTCTGTGCATTTAGAACCTTTTTCAAAACTTTCTCAGGCTCTATGTGGACGTTCATCTCCTGTCCCTCTGGCTGGCTGCAGTTTCCAGACTCCACCCTTCTTCCCAGCATCTTTCTCATCTGGCTCTCCTGCCTAACCTTATTCTGTTCAACTTTTAGCAAATCAGCTTCTTTATTAAACCAATCACAATGGCATTTATTCATACAGTGTAAAGGAACATTCCATAGCACTTAAGGTAAACATTTTTTGCTTTCTTGTTTGATTTTTATATAATGAGCTTGCTTATCCTCTCTCCCTCTTTTCCTCCCTTCTTCCCTCTCTCCAGATAGGGTTTCATGTAGCCCAGTTGGGCTCAACAAACTCACTGTGTAGCTGAGGATGGCTGTCCTACTTACTTTTAAATTGCTGTGATAAGATACCATGACCAAGAGAACTTATAGGAGAAATGTTTACCCATCATGGTAGGGAATGACCGCAAACAGGCAGGTTTGGTGCTGAAGTAGTCTTTAAGGGACACAAATGTAGCAAGAATAATAAAAACCCAGACACAGAGTTGGAGTTCAGGTTGAAGATCAGAAAAGCAAAGCAGTCAACCACGAGAGAGACTTTTTACCTCTACCAAATCTTCAGACTGAAAGGGCAAGATCTGTCTCCACGAATGCTCAGACTCCACACTCCAGTGAGTCCTGTCTCTTCTCCTTTATATTCCTGTCTCTGCCCAGCCATATTGCTCCAGTCTCCACCTCCCTAGTGCTAGGATTAAAGATGTGAGCCATCACCACCTGAATCTGTTTCTGGATTGATTTTGTGTAGCCCAAGGTAGCCTTGAACTCACAGATACCGGCTCTCAAGCCCTGGGATTAAAAGTCTGTACCACTAGTCCCTGGCCTCTAGTGGTTTAGCTTTGCATTCTGATCTTCAGGAAAGGTTTATTTTTTAAAATACAAATAAAATATCACTATACACAAGTATGAGGCAGAAAGCTGAGAATGGCATGAACTTTCGAAACCTAAAAACCCATCCCCAGTGACACATTCCTTCAACAAGGCTATATCTCCTGATCCTTCCCAAATAGTTTCACTACTGGGGACCATGTACTTAAAAATAGGAGATTGGGGAGACTTTTCTCATTCAGATCACCACAATGGCATGGAAGTCATTAAAGATTTCCTTTTAATTTTTTAGATTTTAAAACTGAGTTTTTAAATTTAAATCATGGCTGACCTCGAACTCACTCTTTAAGAAAATGCTGAAAGAAGACCCAGGACTCAAGTAGTGTGCAAGAACAAAGAGTGTTTATTTACCAGTATATGTGGGATTGGTCACCTGTACAAAATGGAGACAACTCCAAGAGGAGTGTGCAGGCTCCTTTTAAGCATAGCTAGGGGAATTTTAAGAACAGTTAGGTCATCTCAAGCATAATTGGTTAAGCGGGCAGCAGTTACATTAGTATATTAGTATATTTTTAATTGAGGTTTTATTTATGGATCTACTTGGATACATTTGAAGGGGATTGCAGGAATTGTCCTTGACATTGTGGGACTGACTCTCGGGCCTTGTTTGTGTTCTTTCCCTGGTCCCTGAATGTAAAGGTGTTTGTTTAATAGTCCTTTGTTTTTTAAAACAGAGACTGAAAAGTAGACCCAGCTTGTAAAATGGAGGAAGTTTAGATCTCTCAACTATATAGATCAGGATGGTCTGAAACTCAACAGAAATCTGCCTATTTTTGCCTCCTGGGTGTGCCACCACCGCCCAGACTGTTTTATTTTATGTGTATGTCAGTAAATGCCTATGTGTAGTGTGAAGGTCGCTTGTTTGTTCCCGGCTGCTCAGCCCCGAAATAATCACCTAGAAATCATATTGTTTGCAGTACTGTTTGGCCAATAGCTTATGTGTGTTTCTGGCTAACTCATAATATAAAATTAACCCATCTCCATTAGTTTGTGAATCGCCACGAAGTTGTGGCTTACCAGGTAAAGGGTAAAGTTCTGGTGTCTATCTCCTGCAGGGCTATGTGGCTTCTCACTTGACTCTGCCTTCTTTCTCCCAGCATTCAGTTTAGTTTTCCCCACCTAGCTCCGTTCCACCCTGCTCTGCTATAGGCTCAAAGCAGTAGTATTCACAGCATGCAGAGGGGAATCCTACATCATGTATGTGTGCACTATATGCATGTAGGAACCTACCTAGACCAGAAGGCATTAAATGCCTGGAACTGGAGTTAACGTGATTATAAGCCACCATGCAGATGCTGGGAAGTGAACCTAGGTCCTCTGCTCTTAAACTCTCTTCCAACTCTCAGTCCCAGGCTTGAACTCCTGATCTTGATCTGCCTGCCTGTTTCCTCAAGTATTTCAGGCCTGTGCTGCCACACCTGCTAATCTGAGCAATTGCAAAGTTCAGAGAAAGAAGTAAGGAGTTGAGAGCTAGAGAATGGGAAAGGATATTATCTCGTGTTTATGTAGAATTTGAGAAAGAATTATCTGTGTGGGGGGGAACAAGACAAAAATTGTAACACTAGCGCATAATTGGCATGTTATCTATCACAAGTAAGAGAAAAAGCAGTGAGTACAGATACCACCAAAGTCCAACTTGGTGACCACTGATTTTTATGTGAGTGTGTGAGAGGGAGCAGAGATGAGTCAAAGACATCTATCTGCATCACCAAAGCCCAGTCCAGCACAGGTGACAGCTTACAAAACTGGGAACCTGGAACACACTGCCCAACCTGCAGACTGCTCAACAGCTTGAGGAATGTTTTTTCTAGGTGACTCAGTTGGTCTACACCTCTTCAAGCAAGAAGCTCAGTTGGCCTCTGCTGCTTTCATTTGGTTCTTAACTTTCAAGGTCTCTGCTTCTTCTAGCTGTGGGGCTTGTCTCGAGGTCTTTGTCATTCACCTAAGAAGAGTGACTCTTGGAATTCTTTGTTTACTCTGGGAGGGAAGGACCTAGTAACTTTGTTTCATGAACTTCCTGAAGGTGTTTTGAGTTGTTTACCTTCTGCTTGAGCTTCCTTGGGGGGGGGGGGGGGATAGAATGTTTCAACCCCAGAGGAAATTGCTTGATATTGATGAATACTAGTAGGACACTGCTTAATAGTTGGAGATTTAGGAGCATTATTATGTTCAGGGGCAGAGGAAAAGCACCAGTGGACTTATTTATTGACCCAGGTAGATCTTAATGTAGCTCAGGCTGGCCTCTACTGTAACCTGATATGCAACTAAGCATTTTAACTCATGATGTTCCTACCCCCCACCTCTCAAGTAAAGTTTTTCATCACCACACCTCAGTAGTGTAGTGGGAGGCTGCTTGTTGGTTTCCGGCTAGTTTAAACCCAAAATAATCACACAGAAACTGTATTAATTAAAACGTTGTTTGGTCCATTAGCTCTAGCTTCTATTTGACTAACTCTTACATATTAATTTATCCCATTTCTGTTAATCTGTGTATTGCCACATGATAGTAGCAATACACACTTGTAAAGTTTTTGCATGTCTAACTCTGGCCATGACTCCATGGTGTCTTTCTGACTCTGCCCTTCTTTCCCCCAGCATTCAGCTTAGCTTTCTCTGTCTACCTTAAGTTCTGCCTTGCTATAGGTCCAAAGCAGTGTCGTTATTCATTAATGCTAATCACAGCACAAGAGGGGACTCCCACATCACAGTGGTTATTTGTTTTGTTTAAATTTATGAACTCTTTTGAGTCAGTACATCAGAATGTATTTTCCCGTGCATCTGTGGAAGACAAGTCCGCTGTTCTTTCATAAAGCTGAAGTTGGTTTTGGTCCCTGAGTGATTATCTAGAGATGGCAGTTCTCCCCACAGAACGCAAGGTCTGCTTTCTGTTCCTTTGTATTATGTTCTCCATACCACTTCAGAAAAATCAGATCTAAAGAAAGGGTTAAATCTGTTCTCCTGGTCTGGGGATCAAACTCACAGCCCTTGCATATGCTTGGCAATTGTTTGACACTGAGCTACTTTCCCAGTCAAAATCCAAATCTTACATTTTTCTGAAATTTTATTAAGTGTAAGCGAACATTATGACTGAAATTTTAGTCTGTAAACAGAATTAAATTTTGCCTAGTTCAGTTACAGTTTTAATGTTTTGTAATTTGGTGATTCTACAGCTATATGAAAAGACCTGACAAGACAGACCTTGTAATATATAAGGCAAGAACATAACATTTCAGAAATAGTAATATTATCTTCTAAGAATTTATTATTTAAAACTTTTATTAAGATGAATCTTTGCAATTTAGCCCTTAATATATTCCTTTCTACAAAACCTTCAGTGGTTTTTCAATCAATCTTAAAGTTTAAAAATTAATGATGGTAAATGAGAGAATGCATATTTTCTGTTTTCATCATCCAGGCACTTTGTTTCTTACAGATAAATTTCATTTTAGAACAATATATCTAAAATTTTTATAATTTGTGACTCATCATTTAAGTAAATTTTAATTGATATTTAGTCAGAAATTCTTTTTGCAGACTCTAAAATATAGATGAGCAAATTCATAGTTCATCTCTTGTTACTGATGGCTCGTGAACAGACCAGTGGAAGGAAGTGCTGCCATGGTAACATAAGCAGACTGTTATTTGAAACTACTGAAACTGCAAATTCTCAGTTTTACAATTTGGTGCTTCAAGGAAATGGCTTTTTCTACTGTGATCAAAAACAATTGTCAGACTTTCTACTATAGAATTTGAAAAAAAAAAAAACTTTAAACAGTTTGCAGGAGATATCCCTGGAATATCAAGGTAGAACATGGGTAGTTATTGATTGAATTGTCTTGGTCAATGTAAGAAAAATTATTTGTGTATATGAAACCTAATTGGAACAAAGGATGTGTGTTGACAGTTTTATTTCCCAATTGTCAAAACATATCTATCATTTGTCTAAATGACTGAACAAAACTCTAAGTTAGTTTTTATCACTTAGTCTAAAAATATATTTGCATGTAAATCTTAACATTTCTTGGAAAAACTTGTCAGTTGCTTGAGTTTTTTGTTATTTTTGTTTGTTAGTTTTTGAGACACCGTGCATGTGTAAATAAATTATATAGTGCTGTCTGGGACATAACTCATTATATAGACCAGGCTGGCCTTGAACTTGAGACAGTCCTCCTGCCTTTGCCTCTCGGGTACTTGAATCACTCCACCTGGCCTCAATTCTTCCTCTTTTTTGTGGTGCCTTGACACCGAGTGCCACAGAGATGACTCTCCTGATCATTCCTCCCTGTGTGACTGTTGTAAGAGACACGTCAGTTCTCCTTCTGCATGTCTTGGTTGCTCAGTTGTCAGGGTGTTTAAAACTGCCCTGTTATGAGTGCATGGACTTCTCTGTAGATAAGAAGCGTTTCCCCTTACGTTAGTTTTGGTCCCTACTACTTATTACCTAAACCTTTTTGAAATTTACTTTTGTTCTTATTAGGGTTTTGTTGTTGCTGGTGCTGCTGTTGTTGTTTGAGACAGTGTCTTTCAGTATAGCATTGGCTGTTCTGGAACTCACTCTGTAGACCAGGCAGGCCTCGAACTCATAGAGATCCACCTGCCTCTGCCTCCCAAGTGCTAGGATTAAAGGTGTGTGCCACCACTGCCCAGCTCTGTTGTTTAGTATCATTAATCCCCTTCACCTAGCATTCAGTAAATACTCTATGGCAATTTCAGAATATCCAATTAATGTTCATTTATTTTGAACTGTGTTACTTGGCTATAAGTTATTTTATTGAATCCCATTACAGCTCACTTGGATCTTTGATTTACTTTGTGGGTAAAATGTAAAATGTCTGACTCTCACATTGTTTTATCTCGTTTCACATAATCATAATAAGTAGCAATAGATATCTTGGGCTTTTAAGTTTTTTTTTAAATTTCATACTGTATGTGTGAATATGTACGTGTGTGTGCAAGTACCAGCAGAGGTGGACAAGTGCACAGATCCCCCAGAACTGCAGTAGTGTGCAGTTGTGAGCCCTCTAGTATGGGTGCTGGGAACCAAACTTGGGATTATTGCACATACAGTGCAGTATATTATGAACTGCTGAGCCATCTCCAGCTGCAAGCCTTATATTTTAAACTTGTGGAACAATATTTTTTGATCATGCCACTTTATAAAAATGACACAGTGCTCAAAGATAAAAGGATCTCATTAGTAGACTAATTGCTGCGAGAAAGAGTTTAGGGAACAGAAGCGATGTGGAGATAATCACATAAACCTTACATCATACAAGATTTTATACAAGGAAGGGTTCGGGGAAAAGAAATGAATAAGTTTGTTTTCCAAAGAGTTATTAATCTAGTTAGTTGTAAAGTACAACTTAAATTTTAAGATTGTTTGCAATATGAAAAGCACAGGCTCAGTGAGATGGCTTAGAACGTAAAGGCACTACTTGCTGCTGAGCCTGAGGGACCTGGATTTTGATTCACTCAGGAAAAGGAAAGGACTGATTCCTTCAAGTTCTCCTATCCGCACTCATGGCTTGTCTTTCTCCCCATAAATGAATAAGTTTAAGTTTTATAGAAGCTTGGGTATAAATAAGTTTTAAACTCTCTCATCTTGTGGTTAGAGTAAACTATGTATTTTATGGTGAGTGCAGTCAGTCATGTATAACAGACTCAAGTCCACTTGAGGGGTAATGGGGAAGTAGGTGTGAGTATTGCAGCAGGTCAACATCCAGCAGCAGGCACAGGGGTAATTGCTGCATCTCCAGCCTTCACTCCAGCTTTGGCATGAAGTGGGAGGTTCCCCCATATTCTTACTCAGAGGATAAACTGTGATAAACTGTGATGCATAAAAGTTCAGGCTTTAATTCTTCCATACTTTCTTCTAGGTTAATGGAAAAGGTTCCTTATGGTGTGTTGATCCAGAATATAAGCCCAATCTTATACAGGCCTTGAAGAAGCAACCTTTTTCCTCTCCACAGAGGTAAGCACTTTTTGTGTGATTTAGATTTATTGTGTGAAATGGAGAAAACAAGTCGTACGGACTTGTTTTGTTTGTGTATTTATTAATTGTATAGAGAAGTATTTACAGGTAACATTAACCTAAGGTATTTTCCTCTTGGTTAATTTCTTTCTTTCTAGGAAATGAAATGTTGTGAGTTATTTGATTGCACTGTGTAAAGAGGCCACTGTGGTTGGTTAAATTTATTTAAAAAACAAAAAACAAAAAAAAAAAAAACCCAGCCAGTAGCTAGGAAGGAGGTATAGGCAAGATTTTCAGACAGAGTGCTCTGGAAAGAAAGAGGGAGTCACCAGCTGGATGTCATGGAGGAGGAGAGGTAAAAGCCATGAGCCACGTGGCAGCGTGTAGATAAGTAGAAGTGGGTTAAGTTATACAAACTGGTTAGAAACAAGCCTAGGCTATCGGCTGAACTTTCATAATTAATAAGTTATTGTTAATTATGAAATAAATGTTGTTATTTGGGAGCTGGCTGGTGAGACAGAAAGACACCCAGTATATTCCAGTATAATAAAAATTCAGTAGTCAGAAATTTAGATAAAGACCTGATAAATCTAAAGACAGATCAGAGTCAGTTGATTGACCCTCTCTCCTTCAGAAATTCCTTGAAAATCCTCTCTTCTCTCTTCCTGTCCTCTCTAGCAGACCCTTCAGTCCTCCAAGAAATCTATGGCTAATCCCGGTCAGTCAATTGCTGACTCTGTTCTTTGATTCAAGATGACCTTATTGGCACGGTGGAATGCCTGTATGCACAGTTCTCCCACAACAATGAAATGCTAGATGGTTGAATATAAATTCTCAGAAATAAAGTCAGTATAATATAAGTAAGCTAAATAAATTATATGACTTCAGTGCAAAAAAAAAAGACTCATTTTAATTGTTTGCATGCTGATAATGACTTAATAAATGCATACTTAAATTTTAAAATAAGATGATTCACAGTTTATAATCATAGCATTTTTGATACACCATTTAAAGTTTCTTTTTCCTATTTATTTTGTTTTGCTTTGTTTCATCTTGGTGAAATGTGTCTCATGTTGTTTTAGTGATCCATTGCTGTGAAGAAACACCATGACCAAGGCAACTCTTATAAAAGAAAACATTTAATTGGGGGCTTCTAGTTTCTAAGGATTAGTCCATTATCCTGGCAGGAAGCGTGGCTGCTGGAGCAGTAGCTGAGACCTTTACATCCTTATCCACAGGCAGCGGGCAGAGGGAGAGACTGGGCTTGGAATGGACTTTTGGAATTTAAACAAGTACACATCTACTCCAAGAAGGACAGACCTCCTAATCCTTTCCAAATAGTTCCAGTTAGTTCTGCACTGGGAACAAAATGTGCAAGTGTCCGAGCTCATCGGAGTGCTGTGGGACCATGCTTGCCCACCTGTCTGCTTGAAGTTGATGATTCTCCTCCAAAATATTTCATATTTAAAAACTGAAGTTTAAAATTTTAAATGTTTGTCAAGTAAAATAATGCTTTGCAGGTTTTTCTGTTGTTGTTTTCTGGAAAACGTCGTTATAATGTATTTCCTTACAGCTTCCCCCTGGCTTTAGTTTTTCTCATTTTGTTAAATCTGGACATTATATTATCTCTCCAGATCTAATTTTAAATCTTCTTTCTAAGGAAACCTTAAGGAATCTTATAATTCTATGATGTATATTTATTTGTATTGCAGTTTGTCTTACTAAGATAAATCTTAGGGGGTAGTCTTTGGTGCTTAATTTATTTTTCAAAAGTCTGAAAGGTAATTAACTTTCAAATACATACCTAGGGAGAAAATTAAAATCTTACTGCAACAAATCCAGAATTTCCCATTGTAATTCATTTAAATTCTTAGGTAATATTGGTGCTTATGAGATATTCTATTTAAATAGTAATTTAGAGCTAAAGGAACTGTCTCTAATGTTGGTGAATGTGACCTACTTCACTGTGCTCTTGACCAAGGGCAGCTTGTAGGGCACTGGCTTATAAGCCCACAAGTCACCTCTCATGTATCTTCATGGACTCACGTTTAGATCTTTGCTATCATAGCTTTAGGTGTGAAAAGTAATTTTGCAAGGTTTTTTTTTTTTTAAGAGTAAATAAGAGCATTAAATGTGAAAAGTAATTTTGCAAGGTTTTTTTTTAAGAGTAAAAGCATAAGAGTTATCAATTGTTGACTTTAAAACTTTAATGAAATGAAAACATTTGGTTCCATTTTGCTGATTCCTTCTGACACATTTTTGTGTGACCCTTCTACAATTTGTAAGTCTCGGGAAAAGAATAAGGTATATGTAAAAGCTGAATAGGAAATAAACTTTTAATTTCATTTAAAATATTTTTCTTTACTATCACAAGTAGACCCCCCCCCAAAAAAAAAAAGTTTTACTTTTTGCACTAAAAAGCACCCTGGAAACTTAACTTTGTGTCATTATATAGAATTTTTCTTAAGTACTTGTTTTGATAGATTCTTAGTGTTAAACTATTAGTATTATATCAAATTTTAAAATATGTTAGTACTGAATTCTTATATTTATTGTTCAGGGCATTTAAAATACATTATTATGTAACCAGTACAAAAATACTATATGAGAAATGTAATTGTTTCTGTTTTACAAATGAAGAAATTAAGAGATAATTGTTTTAACAGTAACAGAATAACTGTTTTTAGTCTTGACCCCATGGGCTTCAGCAGCTCTTTCTGAACTGAGTGCTATAAGCAAAGAGAATAAGGAGAACTTGATTGTTGTGGTTTTGTGGTGCATTCTAGTTGTACCTGTGACTTGGTTCTGTAGAAGCAAGTAAGCACATCTGTTTTCCTCCCTGTTTTTTAGTGGTTCTTTATCACCTCACTACTTGAGCTCTGTTCTCAAGCAAAGTCAAGTGCAAACTCTTAAAGGTATGTATGAAAACCATCCAAAGTCACCATTTACCAACATTTGGTGTAATGTATATGTACTTGTTTTTAGTAACTCATGATATATAGGCATTTTATCTTCCTCTTCATTTATCTTTATGTTACTTCTTTATATTTTTTCTTGAAAGTAGAATTTAATTTCTTAGTAATATCATTGGAGTTACTTCCGTGTATTATTATGTGTCCCATTGTAACTTTACATTTATGAAATAGTTGAAAAGAAACTATCAATAATATTTTGAGACAGAATGTCACATAGTAGTAGAGTTAGCTGCGCAGAGACCTGCATGTTACTTTTTTGGTTTTTGCCTCCTGGTTTGTAAATTATAAAATACTTGTTACAGTTGTTAAAGAATTTCGCCATCCCTTAGATTAGGATGCAGTTCCAAATATTTTTATAGGTTGTATCTGAAAAACTTTAACTTAGACTAGTAGGTTGACTTCTTTTAAAGGAAGTTCTACACACACACACACACACACACACACACAATTTTTATGACATTTTTTATACTTTAGTGGTTTGGGGTTAATCTTCCCTTACAAACATTCTATCCACCTTGGTCCCCATTACCACCTAAACTCTTCCATCCTCAGTGTTCTCCCTTCCCTCTTTCCCTTTCTCCTTCCCTCCCTCCTTCCCTTCTTCCTTCCTTCTTTCCTTCCTCACTCTGGCTTGCTCTGGCTGGCCTGGAACTCTAATAGACCAAACTTCAAACTCATTGAGACCCAACAGCTTCTGCCTCCCAGGTTTTGGGATTTTTGCCACCACACCCTGCTCATCCACTTTTTATGTCAGTATCACCTGTTTATTACCCCCTTTCCATGGATCCCGTACCAGTGTCCAGCGTCTGCACTGCCTCGTTCTCACAGAGACACGTATGTGAAAACACGAAGCTAAGCTCTGTGTATGGGAGTGAACATGCTCTGTCATCTTTCTCAGCCTGGGTTCCTACAGTATTTCCACTTCCATCCATTTCCTCAAGTTGTGTAGTTGTATTTTCCTTCTCTGCTGAGTTGTATATGTGTACCACATTTTCATTAGCCATTCATGCTGGTAGACATCTAGCTGATCGTATCTCTTTGCTGTTGTGAATACAGCAGCCATGAACATAGATGTACACGTTTCTCAGTAGTAATGCATGGAGGCCTGTGGGGGTATATACCGAGGAGTGTAATAGCTGGGTCATAGCAGTTTCTGTCTTTAGTCTTTTGGAAATTTCCGCACTGATTTCCAGAGTAGCTGCAGGAGTTGATACTCTTAACCAACAGTAAATAATGGTTATGCTTTCTCCGCGCCCACCAGCATTTGTTGTCACTTGTTTTCACAGCCACTCTGACATTGACAAGATGAAATCTCCCAGTTTCTTTGTTTGTTTGTGTTAAATAGGGTTTCATATAGTCCAGCTGGCCTTTTAACTTGCTATGTAGTTAAGGATAACTTTGAACTTCTGATCTTTCTCCTTCCACCTCCAAAGTACTGGAGTGAGAGGCATGCACCATGCCAAGTTTACATTGCGCTGAGGATCAAATCAGGGCTTCATTTGTGCTAGGCAACTACTGTAGCTGTGAACTAGATTCCCAGCCGTCTGTGACTCAGTTTTTGATTTGGTTGTTCATTACTTTTTGTTTTGTTTTGTTTTAGTTCTTTGGATATACTAGGAATGAATTCTGTCATATGTGACTGGGAAAACAACTCTTCCACCCTGTAGGCTGTCTTCTTCACTCAGAGTCAATTGCCTTATCTGCTGTGCAGAGAGATGCTGTTTAATTTCGAGAGCTCCCATTTGTCGATTGTTGGTCTTTCTTCCTTTGTGACTGGAATCTCTTCAGAAAGACCTTACCTATGCTTGTATCTCCAAGTGTTTGTCGTAATCTTTCTCTAGCAGCTTCAGAATTAAGGGAATTCTTTTCTGTGTTGTAAAACCAAACATTTATTGTTTCTTGTCTGCAAGTGCTGAGGGTTAGCTGGCAAGCTCCACACTCGGGAATGTCTTTCAGTGGTGGAATTCTTTCCTGATCATAATTAGTAGATAGATTAGCATACTTGAGTTTTTGTAGTGTTGTTATTTCAAATCTTAAAACGCTTCCATGTCCTTCAGAAATGAAAATCTCACAGTAGAGCCTTTCGGCTGTCAGATGTTTGGCTCTTTGAAGCTTGTAAAGCTGAGCTTTAGAGCATTGTGTGTCCTGTAAAAATAAGGGAGGGCGAAGCTTCAGAGAAACCTTTGCCAAGAAATTTAGTGGATGGGAATCCATTTCTGATGACCCTCTGCTCCCTGTTACCTGCATGGGTAGGTAGAAGGGGTCTCCTCACCTGCAGGCATTGCTGAGACACTTCTATCTTTATATCCGAGTGACTTCTGGGTCTTACCCTCAAGATCACTTCATCCAGGTTCTGAGACATACTGGGTTTTGTGAATTCTGGACTTTCTTAGAATCTCTTCTTGCTCTTGTTTCACTCCTTCCAAATTTGGTTTCTTCCTATGCAAATATTTCTCCTTGTTCCGTTCTGTGTTTCTGCCCTTTCCTATGACATCTCACTTCTATGACTTTCTTTTAGCCCTTGCTTAGGAGTATGAGACCTGTTCCCCCAGCCATGAGCTAGGTGGGAAGGGTTGATAGTCTAGATTAAAACAGTTCTAGGCCTGTTCTGTACTTGAACACAAAGTTCTGAATTTTAAGAGGCAAAACATAATGTTTAAAAGTTTACGAAAGTTCATATTTCAGTTCTGCTGGTTAGGGCATATTTATACATGAGAAAATTTCCCCCTCCTTCCCTTAAATTGTTTCTGGAGATGTTTGAAAAATAACCAAATAGATCAAACATTCGTCACAAGTAATTGAGTTCCTACACTGTGCCCTAAGGGCCTTGAGATTTGCAGAGGTAACATTCTAGCCAACCTGCTTCCAGAAACATTTTTCCAGAGGTACTGCTTAGTAGTAGCATATTTGCTTCATACAGAAAGAGCCCTGGGTATGATCCCCAGCAACACACCCCTGAAAAAGAGGAAGAGAAAAGAAAGAAGTAGATTAGCTGAAGGTTGACTTACAAGCAGAAAGGCTTTTCTGAGGAAGGAAGCAAGGAAGCCTGGCGGTGGTGGTTCATGCTTTCATAAAATCCCAGGACTTGGGAGGCAGAGGCTGATGGATCTCTGGAGTTAAAGACCAACCTGGCTCACACAGCTAGTTCCAGGATGGCCAGGACTGCACAGAGAAACCTGTCTCGAAAAACAAACTAAACAACAAAGACTAAGAAAGCACAAGTCTCAAAGGTAGAAGATAACCGTGTGGCCAGGCAAAGTGGCTCATACTTGTAATCTCCTTAGTTGGAAGGCTGAGGCAGGATCGCTGAAAAATTGAAGTTAGCCTGGGCTGTAGAGTAATACTGTTTTAAAAAACAAAACATTTTTTTAAAAAAGGGAGGAGGTGTAGAGGAAGGAAGTGAACTGTTCTGATGGATCTCTGTTTGACCCAGTTACAACATCAGTAGTGTGTCTTGACTGTAAGTGATTTGAATGTCAAATTGTGGTTTACAAATGAGCTAGACATGCTACTGTATGATGTAACTAAAGGTGTTGCAGCTTTTCAAAAATAGTGTAAGCACTCTGAAGGAAAAAATGGCACTATTATAAAGGATTTTCGATTGTGATCATTAGCAAATATAGGCATCCATTCTGTTTAATTTTAACACCAAAGCTGATTAGTTGTACCACCAATAAAAATTGTAGTTGCTACCAAGAGGATTTTTGTTGGTTAAAAGACGTTCAAGATTCTACTTTGGGCAAATCCCTGTTAATTATATTCTTGAATCCTATAATGATTTGGATTTTTAATGTTGAAATTAAATGGGTTCAGAGTTAATTGCCAAGTATGGCAGGAAGCCTTTTTCTTTAAAGAGTGCTTGCTGCTTTTGCAAGGACCTGTTTCTGTCACCCAAGTCAAATGGCTCATAGTCACCTGAAACTACAGCTCTAAGGATCCAACAACCTCTTTTGGCCTCGGCAGGCACCATTGCACACATGTGCATACATAAAATCTTTTTTACGAAGAATGCAAATACACACTAACTTTAAATGAGAAGCATTTTAGGGGTCTGAATTGTGGATGATAAAATCCCTGTGATTTTCCTTGTTAGAGTCTCTCACTCCCCCCACCCCCTTTTTAACAAAATTGGGAACAAGTGAAAAACTATTTATGGACTAGTAACCCTGCTACGTTGTGACTTGTGCCAGGACACGTGGCTGGGCACGAGGGGTTTGAAATCCAGCCCACCCTCCACTCATTTAGCTTTTCTCCACGATTCGGGAACACTTACTTGGAAAACTGCTTGCCTTTTTCCCAGTTCACAGTGTGATAATATGTTGTAGCTGTATTTTTTTTTTTCAAAAGCATGATGAATTCTATCAAATTGTCTCATGTGGATGGACTTCAAGCGTCCATCCCACACTAGCTCAGAATTAGGGGTAGACTTACAAATCAGAATCCTCTGTTTGAATGGAGATCAGAAAATGAATCTCACAACCTGAGCAGAGGCCGGAAAAGAGGCCAGACGCATGCTTTACATCCGCATATATAGTATAAGAGGCCACACCCCAGTGGTCGGGTAACCACTAGCTGTAAGACTTCCTACAGCAGTCTGGAGAGCTCTGTTTGCCCAGCTTCTGTGTGTGACCAGTGGCTTATCCAGTTCACGTTCTGTGCACTCCCTTCAGACATTCCCCACCTCCCTGAACTCTTCACCAGCCATCACCTTCTTTACTTTTTCTCCCTCATACTTACCTCTGCCGTCATGTCTTCATTGTCTCTATATATTTTGAGAGGTGACAGTTTATTTCTTTTTTCTGCTATATTTTCAGTGTGGAATAATGTTAGGCTCACAGTAGGGCATTCAACTTATTGAAAGAATAGCAGAATGGAGACTACACTGTATTCTGATTATTTTCTGCAGTTTCCACAGTAATCCTGGGTGCTTACTAAATATTAAGGATGCACACACTTGCGTTCCAGAGGCCCATGGCTGGAGTACAAACTCCACCTGACTTTTAGGGAACCCCTCTTGTTTATTTTTTTGAGATAAGGTCTTTTGTGTGGCCAGGCTGACCTAGAACTCACCTTTTCTGCCTTTGGATTGCTAAAATTACAGGCAGGTACTCTAGTACCTGACATGGGAGATATATGTGAAGTTATTATTAAAACCCGAGGTGGTATTATAGGCCAAGTCTGGTGGTTTATGCCTTTATCCCTAATACCTAGAAAGAACACTAGTTTAGAGCCAGCCTGTTTCTCAAAGCACTTCACACCAAAATTGCAGTAGCAAACCCTGAGAGTTTGCAGTCATGCTGGGGAGTAAACAAGTCAGTATCTAAGTAAGGAAATTAGAAGTCTCTAATGTAATCATATAATGTAAGATATAATTGATGAAAACTTCATCTCTAGATCTTATGTTAAGTTTATCTTTTAAGCTAAGGTTTATAATCACTGCTCGCACCATTTTATTTGTTTTTCAAGTAGCTATTTGGACGAGTATCACCAAGAGGAAGAAAGCCTCACATCTGCAGATGTGCTTGCCTGGTACTTATCTGAAGTAGAACCTTCTGGTTACCACATTTATTTGTTTGTGGTGTATTCGTGGGAATGGTCAGAGGACATCTTGCAGGAGTTGCTTCTCGCCTACCACGTGGGCCCCTGTGATGCGACTCAGATAGTTAGACTTGGCCACAAGCACCTTTACCTTCTGAGCTGTCCCGAGGCCCCAGTTATGTAGTTTTGAGGCAAGATTTCACATTGTATCCCAGGCTAGTCTGGAATTCATGATTCTTGTGTCCCTGTTAGAATACCCAGCTTGAGGTCATTCTGTAAACCCTGTGTAGAGGCATAGACCTTAAAATACAGAGGCAGAGGACAGGATTCTTAGGCGAATCTATGTGATATAGTGAGGTCCTGTTTCTAAACATAGAGGCAAAATGTGTAGTTCTGGGGCAGGAAGAGAAGAGAGAACCCAGTCCAAAGCCCCAGAACCCATGTGAAAAAGCCAGGCGTTTGTAGTTCAGGTTCTAGGGAGGCGGGATTACTGGGGCTGCCTTAACCAATCAGGCTAACTTACTTGGAAAATTCCAGACCAATGATATACTCTGTCTCAAAAAATACCCCCCAACACACACAAGATAAAAAAAACAGGAGATCTGATGGCCTTATCCTCTGCAGGTATCAGACAAACAATGTTGCACAGATATACATGTAGGCAAAACACTAATACACATAAAATACTTGTTCAGAAATTATCAATAAGAATTGTTTTGGTTTTAGCTGTGAGCCTAGCCTTTAACAGCTGAGCCATTTCCCCAGCCCCAGGTTGGTTTTGAACTCAACACAATCTTCTTCTGCTTCCTAAATGCTGGGTTTGAAGGTGTATGTCATAACTCCAGGCCACCTAAGTCCTAATGCTGACATTTTTGACATTAATGAGACCACTCTTTTCTATTTTCAGAATCTGATATTGATGCTGCCACTGCCATGATACTTTTAAATACTTCAATAGAACAAGAGATTTTAGAATGTAAGCAATCACTCTTTTCTTTTAGTAAAATAAATTTTATAAATGCCTTTTCAAACTAATGGTTTTAAATTCAAGATGGCTAATGTCATAGCAGAATTTACTTTTTTCCACTAAATTGTGTATTAATCTGAATGATTCAGTTTCTGTTGTATTGTATTTCTATTTATATAATCATTTGAAAAAATTAAGTTAATGCTGTGGGAGATGTTTGTGTTGATGAATAAATGGAGGAGACAGAAATGCTTTCCAGAAGGTAAGCTTGAGGGGCTAAAGATAAAGACGAAAGCTGTGAGCCACTGTGGTTAGGGGTGTTTATCAGTTGGGTGGGGTGCACTGTGGGTAAGTGTGCCTGCCATCCAGCCTTATCCTTTGTTCAGTCCTGGGACCTGTGTGGTAGAAGGGAGAGTTGATTCTCGGACTGTCCTCTGACATCCATGCACAGGCCCGGGTGCACGTACTTATACACAAAATGATTGCTTTTATTGGATTCAGCTGAGCTATACATTTTTCTCTAATCCCTTCTCCCCTTCTATACGCTCCCATGACCTCCACGCTCCACAAAATAATTTTTAAAAGGATATTTAGAGTTTGGAGTAGGAAAGGTGTTAAGTACAATTGCAAAGACCATGAGGAAAAGATAAAAAAATTAATTAAAGTTCTTTGATCCATGCCGTACTTCTGTAATCTCAGCACCTGGGATGTGAGGCAAGAAGACCAGGAACCAGGAATTCAGGATCCCCCTTGGCTAGATAGCAAGTTCCAGACCAGCCTGGGATGTGTAAGACCTGTGTCCAAACTGAGAAATGAGAGACTGGCTGGGAGGCTGGGGACTTGAGTGTGTGTTAGAAGGCTTGCCAGACAAGTGCAAGGCCTGGGCCAGTTGACCCTAAGCAGCACATAAGGTAAGAGAAGCAATGCAGAATACTGGGAGAATTTTTAAACTATGTAAAATAGATAAAAGATTAATATCATGTCTGCAAAGTAAGAAATAAGCAGACAGGTCCCACAGCTGCCACACACTTAGTCAGGGACTCAGTCTCGCGATCTGTGGGAAGAGGAAGCAGAGAGATTGAGCCAGAGGTATTAGAAAGGCAGTGTCTTTAGGACAACAGTACTGATACGGGCCTGAACTTAGAGACTGGGCAGAGACTGGCAACATGCTCAAGACTGCACAAAGTGCCAGCACTAAGGGGGAGTGGGCACAGAGCCCCCAACCGAGAAGCTGCTTACAGTTGACACCTGCTGGAAGGGGAAGCTGTTTATCCCAGTTGTAGGTCTCATGTCCACGAGCAGTATTTTGCTTTTTTTTTTTAATTTTAATTTTATTTTATTTGTGTCTTACTGGAGTTGTTTGGTTTAGTAAGAACAGGAGAGCAGAAAAGTCAGCAAAATATCTGAAAGTGGCTCTCAAAAGAAGAAATATGGGGAGATGTAAAGTAAGTTTAAGATACTGCCTTTAATTTAGGAAATAAAAAATGTAAATGATTGCTAATGGAGTATGCAAGTAGGTGCTTTTCATACACTGTTAGTTTATTGTTACGGCCACCCAGGAGTAATTTGAGTATACTTCAATTTAAAATACCTTTCACTCAGCACTTAACAATTGCCTCAGAGAGAGAGAGAGAGAGAGAGAGAGAGAGAGAGAGAAATCCAGTACATTTCCTTGCTGCAGCATTACTTGTACTAGTACAAACTTGGAACAGTGTAAATACCCACAGGGAAATTGTCAAGCAGTGGTATCGTCATACTGAGACATTCTTTGCAAATAGTACAAAGTAACTTTTATGTTCCACCAACAGGACAGGCCATCTTTCAAATGGTTTTTAAATGTTTCAGATCTAGAAATTGAATTATGGGGGAAATGCCACAAAACTACAGATTCCAAGCTCTTACTACTCAAAAGTGAGAGTTTTGGGGGTCTGCTTTTGCAGTCAGATACCTCTGGCTTGTTGATAAAGTTCTGTTTCCCACAGGTGAGAAGCCGTCACTGCAGAAGAAGAGGGGTTACAGCAGTGCATTCAGTGCCCCAGGCGCTGTGCGGCTGCAGGAGAGCCATCCTCCAGCCGCCAGCATCGACCCGAAAGCAGACCACAATTACAGTGCCAGTAGCATGGCAGCTCAGCGCTGCGCATCCAGGGCGAGCGTGTCTTCCCTGTCTTCTGTGGATGAGGTGTATGAATTCATACCGAAGAGTAGCCATGTGGGAAGTGATGGCAGCGAGGGCTTCCACAGTGACGAGGACACGGATGCTGATGATGAGGACGATCGTCTGGGAGACAGCGGCTATGCACCACAAGCTCATGAAGACAGTGCTCCCGAAGGACAGCCAGGCAAAAAGAAGAGGAAACAGTCGTGTCAAGAAATTGATGACGAACTCAAAGAAGCAGCGGGGTCGCTGCTCCACCTTGCTGGAATCCGAACCTGCCTTGGTTCCCTCATAAGTACTGCGAAGGCACAGAGTCAGAAACACCGGAAGAAGTAGGGATACTTACTAAAGTGTGGCAATACTCTTCTACTTAACTCTTCACAAGGGATATCAGAGCCATAGCGGACTTCTTAGCTTGAGGGTAGGGGAGGAGTGCCACTTGTTTCTTTCTAAATATTTTTTGGTTGCTTTTCATTTTTTGTTTTGTTCAATTAAACAGTTGCTCTTAGGATCATGACTAATTGTAAATCTGATATAAGAGTCCCCAAAACAATTTCTGTGAATAACTGTCTCCCAGATTTGGAAAATTTTGTATAAGAAAATTCTCAGCCTCTGTCTTAAACTTGTAGGGGGAAAAAATCAATCTCTTTTGTTGATTGGTCAAATACAAGAATTGGTAGCTCAGTATTTTCACTTTTGTTCCCATTCTGTAGTCAACTGTAGTTACTCATGTAGCTAAGCACAGGCTGGCATCTTTCTCACGTGCTCCTCTCCTGACATCTTCTGTCTTATTCTTGTTTTAAGTTATTCTTTGTTGCAGCATGAGCATGACCAAACATAAATGGAAACGATCCTAGATGCCTAGAAGGTTCTCTGGTTTGTAGGGGTGTGGCTCATCTCCAGATGGGAATTCCTATTGCAATATCTTTGAAATGTTCTTACCTCACAGTTAATGCACAGCATCCCTGGGGCCTTTACCCTTTCCCAGAGTACTTTGCAAGTGTTGTTTGAGTTTTAGCTACTAACTGTCTTTGTTAAGTAAAAATTGTCCAGTGAGAGGATACAGTCGGAGTGTGTCATGGGATAACATACACCTTTACACACTTTAAAAGAGAATCTTGCATTTGTTTTCTAAACATAGTGTGATAATATATTGGGAAGACATGTTGTAACATCTTAAGTAAAAGTAGGTCATTGAGGACAGAACTTTTCAAGCTTTGTATAAATTAAAATTATATGTGTAATGAATAGACTTAAAACATTTGATAGGAAACTGTAGAGATAAACATCTTCAGGGATTTCAAAATAGGTATAAAAATTAGATCTTATACAGAACTTTTTAAGAGGCAATGTAATACCTCTATGTGCCATTAATCCATGATAAAATATTTTATATTACTATTCCAAACGGCATTGGCCAAGAAATTTTACGTATTTCAACAAAACTGCCTATATGAGACAGTTTTCATATCACAGTTTGATTGTAGTATTCAGAACAGGGATACTAATACTGTAACTCACAAATATATTTTTTTACAGTGGTGGGAGAAACTTTGACTGTATCCCAGGCAGTAACCTTCTTTGCATTTTTCTAATTTATATGCATAGATACACTTGCTGTATGCACACATATACAGGCTCAGGTTAGTTTCCTGCTTTGAAATGTTTTTATGACTACAAAGCATTTCTTGGAATTTTTTTAAAGACAAATATTTCATTTTTACTTATAAATTTTATTTGGGCAAAACTGTCAAATGAGAAGAAAAACTAAAGCATGTTTCTTAACTGACCATGCTTGCAGCTTTAACAGCATTAATACACTCTTGTTTCCATGTTAGTTATAATTAAATATGGATAGCTGTATTAATGGAATGGGTGCTACTAAAATATTGACATTTTTCTTTTATTGATAATGCAGGATGAGGAATTTTAAATCTTCCTAACTCATTAGTGTTATTTCTCCAAAAACCAGCTAAGTGAAGATAGTCTTTTACTGCAGACAGTGAATACAGTACCAACTGAAAGTATGCTTTGCCATGGTGTCAGTCATAAAGCGGCTACAAAGCTCAGTTGAGTAGCACAGTATTTTGAAGTGAATCCCCATGGCCTTCTGGACGGGGCTCACAGTGCCCAGGATCTGCTCTGAAATTCTCTACAAGTGTTTCTCCAAGTTCCTGTCTGTTAGCTCTTCTGCAAATAGAGGAAATGACCTCAAGTAGGAGAGAATTGCTCTTTGCTCGAAAAGACCTCTTCAAAATGCCTGTTAGGCAGTAGCTGAAATTCTTTTCTTTGCCTCTTCAGCGGACTCTTATTTAAAGCTGTAGCCATTAGCAAAGATGATAACTGCACCAACAGCAGCGTTCCCTAACAGTTTGCACTTAGTTCTCGTGTGGAATTCAGTGTCTCATTCTCCATGTGCTGTTGTGTCCGGGCATCCATCTCAAGGGGAGAGCCTTCTTCATTCTGGCCCCTTGTGATGTTCTCGGGGATCGCGCTCCTGCTTGGAGACAGCTGGAAGCTTCCATTTAAGGAAGTCATTCCAAACCTCATGGACTGGAAATTCCCACAGTTAACACACTTCATGTAATAAACATAACCTAGAAACCAGGGACAACATCCACATTGTTAAACTTGTTTTAGCTAAGGTATACTTTGTCTTATATCAGAATAAGAATTTTGTTGCAACCACTTCAGTTTTAATGAATCCCTAGTAAAAGCTGTGTCTTGGCACTGTTATCTTTATTTTCCACATTGCCAAGAGAATTGGTGTTTCTTGAATACATCTTTGAAATTTGTTTGTGCAATATATTATACTAAATTAGTTGATCTTTTGCTTTTTAATTCAGAATGAAAACGTTGCCTAGATCAGTAGAAAAGCAAGGGGTGCGGCACCCCTTTCCACCTGGGACCCTTGCCTGTTCTTGGAGCCAGCATGACTTATTAGATTCCTTTGTATATTGTAGAGTTGAGCATCTCTATTTTTTTCCACTGTTTGAGGCATTTGTAAAGGGTTCCTACTAGATGGTCAGTTAATACACACATGTTAGCCAGTTCAAAGCCAGAGCAAGTGTTAAGGCAATGTCTGTATGTTTGTAGACTGGGAGGCCTTTTATAGCAACTCGGGCTGCAGGTGGGAGTGCTCCCCAAAGCCTCCAAACTGTTACCCAAAATAGAAGACTACTTAACACCCTTCAAAAACCATAGCATTTTCTAAAGCAACTTCTGAGGCTTTCTAGTTTACATATGTGTCATAGGGTTTTTTTCTTTCTTACTTTGAAATGTGTAAGTTTTGATTAAAGTTTACTCCAATGTGTTAATGATGTAGTCAAATATTTATTGAAAGACACAATAGAGTATTTTAATGTTATACCTGCCATTTTTCAAGAATATTCTTTGCATCTAACTGCCAGTGCCATTGTCAAACTTGTTTTCAAAATTGTACTTTTTTTATTAAACAAAGTGCTTAATTTTAAAGTATTATGTTGCCATCATATAGTGTATAAAATGTATAATTGCCAATTCATTGTAACTTATTTATTTTTAAACAAAATATAAGAATACTTTTTGAGTAAAGAAATTTGTTATTAAATTGTTTCCTTGTTTCTGATGTAGCATAAAAACTTCTGAATTTAACTGCCGATAGACGACCAGCCACAAGTGAACCTCTTCTCTGTTGCCAGTCTTTGCTCAGAGTAAAATAACTTACAAATGTTTAGTTTTTGTATCTAATCTCTGACTCTTAAAATGTTTATAAAGTTTATTTTTACCAAAGAGATGCAATTCATTATGATAAAGTTGCAGAGTAAATGCCGTTTTGTAACATTTTTGTGCTTTGTTCTTTTATTTGTGGGGTGGAGTAGTTGAAGCTTTCCGTTTCAAGTGTTTTTAAAATATTTTAATCTTTACATGAGTGTGTGCGCGCGCGTGCATATGTAGAGGACAGGACAACTTTGGAGAGTTGGTTTTCTCATTCCACTTTGGGTTTAGGGGCTTGAACTCAGGTTCAGTTTTTTGCAATCTCACCAACCCTTGAGTTATTTGTTTGTTTTGGCAGAGTCTCATGTAGCCCTGCAGCGGCTGTGTTACTGTGGGATTATAGGGGTGTTGTCACTTCTGCCTGAAGAGAGTGTGTGTGTGTTACTGTGGGATTATGTGTGTGTGTGTGTGTGTGTGTGTATAGAGAGAGAGAGAACTGACACTTGTATGAGGATGTGGGGAAACTTGAGAAATTCAAAATGGTTTATAGCCACTTTGAAATGCAATATGGACATTATTCAGGAAATTTAAAATAAGGTTATTGTATGATCAGGTTTGTACTTCTAGGTAAAAACTAAAAGAATTGGAAGGAATATCTCAAGATACATGTACAGCCATGATGGACATGAAAGGTGCCTATCATTAGCCTGACCAATTCCATTTTGCTCTTCTCTGGTTCTTTATTTACTGCCCCCTCCCCATTGCTCTTAGTTCTGCTTGACAAACATCTTCATGGCCAGGTACTCTCACCAAGCCTGACAAGCCAGATCACCCCCAAATGGGAGCTATAGCCCTACATGCTGCCTCAGAGCAGGAGGAATCATGGGAATTGCTCCCCTTGGTGATACCAGCCTTGCCAGATCCCTTTGCAGGACCAGACCCCTGTCCTGAGCAAGGCCATTGTTTCACCAGGGGTGCCTGCTCCATCCCCCTTTCTCACCATTTCCTATAAAATCTTTCAGTTTCTCTTAGCCTCTTGAAGACAGACTTGGGTGTCACCAGACCCCTTTCCCTGTTTTTCCTAACCTTCACTGTTACTCGTCCTTGCTGGGCACTGGAACAGGTGGCTAGGATTCATCTATTGAGATTCAAAGAGCCAGGCCTTCTGCCCTAAAATACTGGTAACAATACTGGTAACATCGCCAGCAACATTATTTTCCAGAGCCAAAGCTGGATAGTAACACATTGTCCTTCCGCAGAGGAATAGGCAGGTCATGTGGGACGTCCTGCTCTATGTGTTGCTTCTATTGGTTGATGAATAAAGCTGTTTTGGCCAATACATTAGGCCTATTCCTAGCTAGCTCTTATGTCTTAAATTAACCCAGGAGAAGCCATGTAACTGCCCAGAAAGCAAGAGGTAACAAACCACGAGCCTCATGGTAAAATATAAAATAATAGAATAGGTTAACTGATAGAGCAGTGAGTGCTCTTAACTACTGAGGCATCTCTCCAGCTCCCAATCTGAACTCATAAAACTATATTTTTTTTTTCTGAAAGTGCTTGGTAATTCAAAGTATAGGTGTATTCCTGTGGCTTGGTTCTGTATAAATACTTCCCTTTTCAAATGAATGCCCCCAAGAAACACATGGCCAGCTTTAATTCACTCTAAGGACAAGCAAGAAATAATGATGTTGAGCTCCTTGCAGCCAGCTTTGGGGAGAGGCAGTATGTCCTCCCAGGTTTCAGCTGATGCCTACATGCGCATCCGTTATCAGTGGATGTTATAATCGTAATCATCTAGATAATCTCTCTCTCCTTGCTTTCCAGCAGGATCACAGGAAAGAATTCCCTCTCTTAGCTTCCCATGGGGGTCTGCCTTTGTTGCAGCTCAACTAAGCTTCCTATGGAGTTGTAGCTTTTGAAATAGAGCATTAATTGGAAGCAATTATCCAATTATACCAGCAGTGACTGCTGTATACTAAATATTTACCAAGGAAAAGAGAGCATTTAACTGAGGATTTAATTCAGCAGCCAAATACAATAAGGCTGCAAGCAACCCTGCAATCGCTCAGGGGGTGCCTTCAATGGCTGACACAGTCAAGAGTGTCCACCATGTAAGTTACAGAATAAAGCAAGGCGAGGCTTGATTCTCAACAGAGCCAATGTGTGCGATGCCAATTGCAAATGTAATCAAAGCTGTGTTCATTGTTTAAACTGAGATTTCTCCAACTGCTTGATTTTAAAAGTAAATAGGCTTTTAGCTTCACTCACTACCTTTTCTCCTCTGGTTCCTTGTGTTGTATTCTGAAGCCATCCTTGAGAAGGATGCTTCGGAAGCACTTCAGGCACTTCTCAGATGCGCACCAGGGAGAGCTGCCTTGGGCAGAATGCAGTGCTGCAGCCTGGGTGTGATAATGAGCTGCCGGCAGTCATTTGCTGCCTGTGATCTGCAGCTTCCCGAGTGCTGGCCAAGTCCTTGGCAGGGAAGGTTTGGCTGGGCTACTAGCATTGATTAAATGGTGTGAAGAGAATCCACACGGTGTCAAGGAATATTTATATGGGCAAAAATCCATCAGCAACACCTGCAATGTTGGCGCTCCAAGAAACAGGAAATGTCCATTGAATTTGTTAGCTCCATGTGAAAGACACTAAAACAAAGAAAACTGAACACGCTGCCACCAACTCTTGGGTCATCTTATTGGTGGCTGTCTTGACAAAGCAATGTAATTCCTTCTCCTGCTATGATGTCACCTTTGTCCAATCATAATCTTCCTTAGGAGAGCAGAGGATAACTCTGGAGACAAGGTGAGTGACAGCAGGAAGCCACGCAGCAGTCACTAGGCAACAAGAGCCAGCCTTCAGCGGATAAGAATTTTAAAGAGTTAACCCTTGCACAGGCTGGTTGTTTGATGCTGAGCTGGTGGGAACCTGGGGACAAAAGCCCAATAGGAATACTACGGTTTGTTTCTGCAGCTGTGCTCCTCTATGCAATGTGGGAACATGGCCTTCTCAGTCGGAAATGATTGGGGAAAGTAGAAATTTCTCAACTCTCTCCCCAAGGGTGTGTCACAGAAGGGAGTATCACTGAAATTTGCCTGCACTTCCTCCCCAAGGTGCACCATGTTTGGGGCAGTGTTGACAAGGGTGTGTGTCCAAAGCACCACCTTCCTGGGCACCCTGAGTAGTTTGTCTGCCCAGAGCAGGTACTTCCTCAACACTTGCTCAAAATTGCTGCATGAGCATGGGGTCAATGTACCATAAGAAAGTTTATCTTTCTGTCTTTTTTTTTTTAAATTCTGGATAAACAAAAGTTCTATGAACTTGTCCCGCCTTCCTCCTCTGCTGTTAAATTTAGCTGAGGGTTAGACACGCCCAGAATATATAATCTTGCTTCCAAACTGAGTTTCCAGAATCACCTTATTCAGATGATTTTGGTTTACGTTAGAAATTCCAGGGGAAGCTGGGTGGCAGTGGTGCATGCCTTTTATCCCAGCACTCTGAAGGCAGAGGCAGGAGTACCTCTGTGAGTTCGAGGTCAGTCTGGTCTACAAAAGCAAGTTCCAGGACAGCCAAGGCTACACTGAGAAACCCTGTCTAAAAAAACCAAGAGAGAGAGAGGGAGGCAGGGAGGGAGGGAGGGAGGGAGGGAGGGAGGGAGGGAGGGAGGGAGGGAGGGAGGGAGGGAGGGAGGGAGGTGTTGTGCTTTCTTGGCCCTTTAAGGGACAAGCCACGCCCACTTCCATTACCTCTGATCTGCCCGCCACCATCTTCACCCTTCCCTTTCTGCTTCCTTGGCGTGCGCACATGTTCTCTCTGTCTCTCTCTCTCTCTCCCTCCCTCCCTCCCTCCCTCCCTCCCTCCCTCCCTCCCTCAATAAAATGCTTTATGCCTATCTTTTGTGTTTATGTGTCTGTTACCTGCCGCCACCAGCCACGCGGCGTGTGCCCTCCCGCTGGTGGGAAACTGTAGCCGCTTGTCGCATGGCGGGCTCCGCCAGCCCGCCTCGGGGAATGTTTTAAGAATAACAAATGGTGGGGCTGGAGAGATGGCTCAGCGGTTAAGAGCATTGCCTGCTCTTCCAAAGGTCCTGAGTTCAATTCCGAGCAACCACATGGTGGCTCACAACCATCTGTGATGAGGTCTGGTGCCCTCTTCTGGCCTTCAGGCATACATGCAGAAAGAATATTGTATACATAATAAATAAATAAATATTTTTTTAAAAAATAACAAATGGTGCCGTGACTCGGATGACTCGTGCACCCTGGACTTCCACCCGGGGCCAGAGTTCCGGCTTTAGGCGCCATCCGGGACTCTGAGCTCCCTCCTGGGGCAGAATCAGGGCTGAGGACCTTCTCTACATGACCCACGTGTTCCATCTGCCTGGACGCGGCTCCTCCAAACAACACCGGCTTCTAATCGTGAGTGCCCCCATTTTGGTCAGCTTAACCATCTTTTTTAACCCAAGGTATTGACCGTTGAGCTCCCGGCAACCCTTTGCAGTTTCTAGGGATGGGGGGAACCTCCAACCGCGGGCCTTCAGGGCCTCGGTTGTTCCCTTCGCTGGCATTCAATTGGGCTTGTCTCCTGTGCTAAGCCTGTGCCTGGGACAGCGTGGCCTTAGCCCGCCCCTCAGCTCACCCGTGCCTGGAGGCCCGGGATCTCCAGTTCTCCCTCTTTTTCTCGTTTCATTCCTTTTCTTCCTTCTTTTTGTTGTAACTGCCCCTACGGTGCGGCATGCCACTACGGTGCAGCCTGACCTTGGCTGAATTCGATTCAGCCAGGTTATAGCACCCCCCCTGTGAAATCGGACGCCTTTTCACAGGGCCTGGGTTCGTGCCATCTGCATCTCGCCTTAACGGGGAGCCGTTCTCATTGTAGGCTTGAGGTGCCACGGTTTTTGCGGGTGTTTTCACGGCCTTGACCATGGGAGCCAAGCCATCCAGACCTATCACTCCGGCCTCATGCTTTAATGCCTTACTTTTATCCGTCTCTGTCCAAATAAGTGGCCCCATTAAAACTATAGATAGCCGTTTTTCGGTTCCAGCCTTTTGCCCCTCCCCACTGTGGCTTCTGTTATGTCATGGCGGCTCTCCAACAGAGCAGACTACACATGGTGGTCGCCATCTTGGCTGAGGGCCAGATGGGTCAGGTGACTTTTTTCGCCATCTTGGCTGGGAGCCAGGCCACGTGACCACACTCTCCCGGTTTTTCTCCCAGTTTTACCCTGCCTCTTCACCTGGTTTTCAATAAACTCCTCATGTTAACTCAGTTAAATGTGTTTTGAGCAATAGTCAGATGCCTTTAACAGGGCCCATTAGAGGCATCCACGTTGCCCAATTCTTGTTCACTCTTTCTATGTATAATAATTATTTATTACATCTCATTTCAGACTACAAAACATGAGTCTCATATTTTAAACTGGTATGTACCTTTAAGTCTCTTAAGCTGTTCTCTACCAGTGTCGGTTCCACCACTAACCTTATATTACAAGCAGTTTTTTGCCCTCAACTGCTCAGAGATCTGGGGAAAGTGATATTTAAGTATTTAATTATTAAAAACTTTTCACAACAACAACAACAAAAACAGAGACAGGTTGGCTCCTAGCAGCAACTCTCTGCTCCCTCCAAAGAAGACAGAAGACAGTCACGGGCAGAACAACGTCCTTCTGCATTTCGCTTCGACTGCAGAATGCTGACCATGGGCAAACCTGCCTTTCGTCTAAACTAAAGACCTCTAGACGTGAACGCAATCGCTGGAATCGACAGCCTAGCTGTTCAGGTCAAGGTAGGCCTGTCTTCCTACAGATTTCTTAGCCTACAGGGTCTTCTGCAGTCTGGCAGGCCCTGCACTAAACAGCAAAGGTCAAGTACAACCTTCAGCGACCATGGAGGATCCAAAAAGAGTAGCTCTGGGTGCCAACCGAGTAAGTTCTCTGTCATTTTTTAATCAGTAACTCAAGTAAAGTCTTATCCTTTTCAAGGATCTCTGGCAGTTTGACAGGTGAGAGGTTCGCCAGGTTGAGGTTTTGCAAGGTGACCTCACCAAACAAATTTCAAATTAAATTTATCTCTTATGCCACGTCATTATATGTCTAAAACTTCTGTTTTCACAAACCCAAGGAGTTCTCGTGAGTTCCAGGGAGCCGAATTAAGAAATCCATCTTAAACGGGTCAGATACCCCCTCAATTCCCTGATCCTAAAATTTTTTTTCCTTAATTTAACTTTGTTTTTTGTGCCACAGACACCAGTCAAAAGCAAAGAGAGCAGCTATGTCAAGATGTGACCAGCACCCAGCCTTCTCTCACATCCCCCCCAAAGACGACGCCCACAATCAGCTGGAAGCACTCTTGAGAGTTCACCACCCCAGTTCCTTTGGGCTGTGGTGTCTGCTCTCCTGCTTTTTATTATAAGGAAGACCTGGGAATGTTGTGCTTTCCCGGCCTTTTAAGGGACAAGCCATGCCCACTCCTATTACCTCTGACCTGCCCGCCGCCATCTTCCCCCTTCCCTTTCTGCTTCCTTGGCATGCACACATGTTCTCTCTGTCTCTCTCTCTCTCTTTTTCTCTCTCTCTATCTCTTTTCTCTCTCTCTCCCTCTCTCCCTCTCTCCCCTTTAATAAGTGCTTTTATGGCTACTTTTTGTGTCCATGGGTCTGCTCACATGCGCCCGCTGCATTGGGAATTCCACCGCATGGCTCCCCGCCGATGGGAACTCTGCCGCCGCTGGAACAACACCCGCCCACCCTGCTGGCACCCGCTGGAGCTCGCTGCTGCTCCATGAGCCCCAGGGGGACCTCCCCCACCTCATTTTAGAAAGAATAACAGGAGGGAGGGAGGGAGGGAGGGAGGGAGGGAGGGAGGGAGGGAGGGAGGGAGGGAGGGAGGAAGATTCCAGGGGTTGGTTCCCTTGAAACTAGTTTCTTCTTATTGTCACTAATTTGGTTGTTTTGCTGTGTTTCCTTCCCATTAGCAGTTAGGACGCATCATGACTTCCTGAAGAAAACTCTTCTTTGGTTTGTGTCCATCTCATACTGACCAGTGGGTGAGACAGTGAGGACACTCTCCTAGAGGGCTGGGCTGCTCCTGTCTTCTCTAGCAGTTCCTGGTAGGGAGTGAATGTGCAGGCCTGTGTTCATGAATGAGTCAGTCAGCTGACTAACTCAATGGTGTTTCATCCAGGGAGATACAATGAGACGGGTAGGTAACACCTTAAAATTGTCAGCAGCCTAGCTAGGAGTGTGGTTAGTGCCTACGAGTCCAGAGCTTGGCAGAAGGAGTCAAGAGCGCCGTCATGAGTCTGAGGCCAACCTGGGCTGTAGTGCGCATACCATCTCAAAAGTCACCGAACACCTTGTCAGAAACCTTACAAGCTTGTCTAGTGCACCACCCACTTTTCAGTTAGGAAACTGAGACCCAAGTAGTCCCCAATTCTTTATGAGGTGGAGGCAGGTTTCTCTGTCGGTTATGGAGGTTGATTTAGGTGACAACCCTGTGGCGTTCAAAGACCATTTCCTTTAACCTTGCTCCTGGGCTCATCTAGGGTCATTAAATCTGCCCTAACATTTTGAAAACTGAAACTCAAACCAGGTCAGAAATAGGCAGGCTCTATGTTAGACTTAGCAGAGCCTCTTAGAATCTGGAAAATAGAAACCTCAAAAAGAGACATGTAGGTGGGTAGATAGGTAAGTAGGTATATAGGTAGGTAGATACGTAGGTAGGTAGCTAGGTAGGTGCATACGTAGATAGGTAGGTAGATAGGTAGCTAGGTAGGTATATAGGTAGCTAGGTAGCTAGGTGCACACGTAGATAGGTAGCTAGGTAAGTATATAGGTAGGTAGGTAGGTAGGTAGGTAGGTAGGTAGGTAGGTAGGTGGGTGGGTGGGTGGGTGGGTGCATACGTAGATAGGTAGGTAGGTAGGCACGTAGGTAGGTATATAGATAGGTAGGTACGTACGTAGGTAGGCAAATGGATGGGTAGCCATAGAACTAAATGAATGTACACCTAGAGAGGTCACTAAAGCTGCACGAGTTTCCTTGTTGCTTAGCTTTTTTACGTATTCCTGCTACTGTCATTAAGCCAAAGGTACTGACTTTCTCTCCTCACTTCGGCACTTAGAGATGTAGGAAAGAAGAAAGAGCTCATTTGATGCTCCATTTCTGAGTCACGGTCCTGAGAGTTCCCTATGGATTTCTTTATTCCCCAGTGACTTTTGTCTAATTAAAATAGATTCTATTTCTTATGACAAAACCTTGGGAAATCCAGGGAGTTATTAATATCCACAACAAAAATAACAAATGGTTACAAACTTGACTTATGTGCAGATGTTTTAAAGATAATATTATGTCAGTCAGTAACTGAAAGACCATTGATGGTTTTGTTTTGGTTTGTTTTGTTTTGGTTTGGTTTTTCAAGATAGGGTTTCTCTGTGTAACAGTTCTGGGTGTCCTGGAACTTGCTTTATAGACCAGGCTGGCCTTGAACTCACAAAGATCTACTTTCCGAGTACTGGGATTAAAGGCATGCACCACCACGTTTGGCTCTTATTTGAAATTTTCTAAAACTAAAAATTATGTTTAAAAATTGGAAAGATCTGTTTGTCTGCTCACATTACCAGTAACGAGATATCGATACGTGCATTTGAACTGATGAAAATACTAACTCAAATTTATATCCACGCGCTTTCTGTTGAGGGGATTCCTCAGCTGATTTTCTTAGAGACAGTCAAAAGAACTGGACTAGTGATTCAGAGCCATGTTGAGAATGTCAGGAAACAGCTGTGCAAAGCAAAGTAATGGCCCTCCAGGTGGCTGTATTCTAGTTCCTGGAACTTATGAATATATTAGCATCAATGGCAAAGGAAGTGAAGGTACCATATGGAATTAAATTTTCTCGTCAGCCTACCTTAGAGAGACTGTAGATTATCTGGGTGGACAGAATGTAATCACTGTGCTCTTAAGTGTGGGCAAGGGAGGCAGGAAAGAGAACACTGGAGTAACAATATAAAAAGCTCAGTCCGCCAATGCTGGCTTAAAGTTGCAAGGATCATGAGCCTCTCGAAGCTAAGAGAGCCAGGAAATGGATTTTCCCCTAAAGCCTCCAGAAGAAACACAACAGCCTTGGTTTAAGTCTGGCTCGACCTTGTCTAGGTTTCGGTAACTGAAGGCTATGTCTCCCTTGCAGGCTGTCCCAAGGAGCTTGTACCTTAGAAACAGCTTCTGCAGTTATTATGGCCTCACCCTCCAGGTCACAAATGGGAGGGCTGAAGCCTAGAGAGCTTAGAGAGTCTGGTTGGTGGCCGGGGTCTCATCTGCCTGCAGAGAGAACAGGAGAGCAAGAAACACCCTCATCCCAGTTAGGTCAGTCAGGGAGAATTCCCAAGATGGCCCCCAGTGTTAATGCCACTGATCGGGAATAAGAGAAAAAAAAAAAAAAGACCACTACTACCACTTAAAGCCAAAATCAAAGCAAGCTTTAATTTAAATACTGGCAGGTGAATGGGCTCTGGCCAGGTCCATACCCAGGTTCTGAGAAAATGGCCCAGAATCAAGTTTGGCAAGGGTTTAAGAAGGAAAGCCTATATAATTCATTGCGTCTCCCACCAGGTTCAATCAGGGGCAAGCTTACATCCCGAAGGATCCAGCCTGTGACCCTCCCGCCCACACGTGATCAAGCACATCTGTGTCGGCAGGTCAAACAAACTGTTTAGGGAGTGAAAACATGGGGCTTGTTATCTCCCATAAACAGCAGCCTCCAGTATCGCAGGAGCTGCCTGTCCTTGGGCAAGGGACTTGCAGATCAGACACATTTTTGTTTCATGGTCACTAAGGCATAATAATTAAAACTTAGAATGTAACTTTGGCTCTCACAATGGCACCCAGAGCCCTAGAGTTTGGGAGTGGACTCTGCTTTTTACTAAAAGAAGCCGACAGGTAAAGACTGGACCACAGCGAGAAGAGAAAGGAGGAGGAGGAGGCAAGGATGTGTGTTTTCCTAGGGCCAGGTGGACTCAGGGAGGCAGCCAGCTTGGATCGTCTTGTGGACTACACAAGAGGACCTCTGAGTGGGGTGCAGAGGGCCTCAAATGATGACAGGGAAGGGACTGAAGGGCAAGAGAGGGGGAGGGGACTGCTGGAAACATTGAGCTTGTGGCTAACTGGGAGCATCTGTGATAGTCTTGGTGGGGTTTAGAATGATCAGGGAGCAAATCTCTGGGTGTTAGTGAAGGTCAGAGTTGCTTAACTGATGAGAGATAGATACAGCCTCAACGTGGATGAGGCCATTTCATGGCCTGAGGTCTAGACTGAATACAATGGAAAAAGTGAGCTGAGCACCAGCCCGCATCTTTCTCTGCTTCCTGACTGCACATGCCACATGACCCCTCCATTCATGCCTTTCCAGGGATGGTGGACAGTGCCCTTAATCTGTGAGTCCTTAAATTCCCCTGCAGAGTCTTTTGTTACAGTGCCGAGCAGCAGCTGAAGTAACTCCTACACATCCGGAACAAAGGATCTGAGGAGCAGCTCATAAACACCTACCAGAGTCCCACAGACCCCTGGTTGCTCCAGCACCCAGTGGTGTCTCAGGACTGTAACTGCAGGAGGGACCTATTCTCAGGCACCCAACCTTGAGAAGTCAGGGATTGATACAAGCAGAGGTGGAGCTGAGGAGGGAGAGGCCCCATGTCTTCAAGCTCGCACACTTAAACAGGTTGGCTGGAGCAACCCTCTCAGCTGGAAGAAGCTAGGCTTGTTCCTCTGTGGAAGTAAGACATTTTAAACACAGGGATTCTTTCCTTATCTGACTGAAGTCATTTATAGGCAAATGTCAGCTGTTACTATTGTTCCTGCCACTGTCTAGTAGTCTGACTCGCTTTATTTCACTCACTGAATTTTCTTTAAGCTATGTTTTTCTTTTATTTTTTTATTGTTTTTTTTTCTGTCTTGTTGTTGTTTTGAATCAGGGTCTCATAGGTGGCCCTGGCTAGCCTGGAACTCCTCCTGCCTTTGCCTCCTCAATGTGGTGTATTTTCATGTCAATTAATAAAGCCATGGTGTAAGCATGGAATGTGAGGGCTAATGGTTTTATTTGCTAATAATAACCTTTTGTTTACTGCCTGGCTGCCAGCAGGCAGCTAGTAGACAGCAGAAGTAACGTATTGTTCTGTAGAACATACCGCACGTTCTTTGATTAGAACATGCCAAGAACACCACATCTAGGCGCCTTCCGACCCACCCTACTATTGTAAACCAGTTCTAACACAAGTTCTTACTTTTACAGTTTTTGTTTTTCTGTTGTGTGTGTGTTTTATTTTTATTGAGCTACACATTTTTCTCCGTTCCCCTTCCTTCCTCCCCCCTTCTACTCTCTCCCATGACCCCCAAGCTCCCAAAGTACTCAGGAGATCTTGAGTTTGTTTGTTTTTCAAGACAGGCTTTCTCGGTGTAGTCCTCCCTCTCTGTCCTGGAACTCTATAGACCAGGATGCCCTAGAATGCAGAAACCTACCTGCTGGGATGAACGGCATGCACCACCACCATGTCGGGCTGTTTTTTTACATTTTTTTAATACTGTGTGTCTTTAATTACTTTCTTAGTATAAATTCGTAGAAGAGAAATGGCTATTTTGAAGGTTCTGAATATTTTATTACAACTTTGGTGGCTCACATGAGTGATCCTAGCTCAGGAGGCTGAGGCAGGAGGATAGCAGCAAGCTCCCGGCTACCCTTGGCTACATAGCGAGACTGTGTCAAACAACCAAGAAAACACACACCTTTGGAAACTACTGTCCAACTGTGCTCTGGGAAGATCCCAAGACTAAAGAGAAGTCAATCATTTTCTAAAAATAGAGATTATATTTATTATCTTTTCATATTTCCAAAGATTTCTAAGCTCTAAGAATTTGCTGTGGTTTCAGTCCAAGTAGGATTGTAGCAAGATTAAAAATAAGCATGCATTTCATATTTTGGGAACTCTTTCTTGGGTAAGGTGACTGGATGAAATGGAATCCAGATCACTGGGCAATATAGAAGCCGCTAAGGAGCTAACTCTCTAGCTTAGGAAACTCTTCTGAAGAGAACAAGCACTTCTGTGTCCCTGGGCAGAACCCAGAATAGAATACAACTGTGTGTTGAGAATCTGCTCCACAAGATGCTGCACTGGGTGTCACAGGGTGTCCCCCCAGTGCCCAGGATGCGGGTCAGTGCAATGGCTTCAACTCTTGGCTCTCCTGGGAATGGAGGGTGTTTGGTTCACTTTACACACTGGCACATGCTTAAGAAACACAGCAGGTAAAACACATTTGTGAAGCTGAGCCTTGCTTTCCACAGAGCTGATATGAATCTATGGTCACTCCTTTGAATGACCAGTGTCAGCACGAGACACTAGACCACTGCCATCTTGATTCTTCTCACTTGAGACAGTCGTGTTTCTTCTATGGCGCTGGGAGAGTTGGGGGTAGGGGTTGAGCCACTTACCTTCAGCTGGCTTTGCCATCCCCAGATTTGCTTAGAATCAGGTTCTACTCACAACAGATCATTGTGGTGAGCAGCCAAAAAAATGGAAGCTCACATACCCTGGGGCTAAGCCATCTAGAAAATTACTCACTTCCCTCTTTCAAAAAAAATTTATCATTTTGTTTTATGCATGTGAATATTTTACCTATGTATCTAATTGTGTACCATGTGTGTGCCTGGTGCCACTAGAAGCTGGAAGAGGCCATTGGACTCCTGGAACTGGAGTAACATAGCTGTGATCTGTCATGTAGGTGCTGGAAATCAAACCCAGATCCTCTAGAAGAGCAGCCAGTGCTCTTAACTGCTGAGCCGTCGCTCCAACCCCTGCCTTAGACCTGTTGTTTGATCAGCATTTTTGGTCCTTGCTGTTCTCAGGCATTATCACTGGGTAAAGCAGTGTCATAGGGGACCAGATGCCAATCCAGTATCCCTCAGTTTTACTAACTACAGAACCCAATGCTAATAAAGATAGTAATACCTCAGCTGGAATACAAATGACATGAAAGACTTCTCCAGGGAAGGTTCCCAGGTTCCTCCTAACGCAGGCTTATTCACCCACGGGATGGATTCACTTTTCCTGCTGTTCTCTTTCCTTTCTCCTCCCCACCTACTCCTCCCCTCCCCTTTCCCCTCCTCCTCCTTCTCCTCCTCCTTTTCTTCTTCCTTCTCCCCCTTCCTTCAATCTATATTACAAACACAGTGGCTGCTGGAGGTAACAACCATTCTGTGGCTGAGAACTCAAAGGTGGAAGTTGATTCTGGGAAGGTCGGAACAGAAGTGGTGAGAGGCTTAGATAAGCCAAGACTCCCCACGTTTATGTTTATTTTACTTGTGAGAAAAGCAAGCCCTTACCTTATTTAAGCAATTGTTCCCTGAAGGACAATGTTAAGGGCATTTTGGAAATTTTGGGGAGGGGGAAGATTACATATTTTTTGTCAAAAGACTGAAAATACTATCTTATATTCAGTAAATATAGGATTCCTATCTTGTATGTTTATGTAGATTTAAATATAATAGTGATAGCAAAATGCTTATAGTTAACTGTGCCTTGAATCGAGCACACACATATACATACATACATATGTATAATTATATATGTATATTTATAGTTATTAAGATATAAACATTTTATATATGTAAAAGTACAATAATTTATACATGGTAACAGACATATGTAATTTTCTTTGATTTTTGACTTTTATATAAAACAAAGGCATCTGGATTTTGTTTTTTGAAACTTAGTTAGGATTTGTTTGTCACCCACAAAGTGACATCTCCGTTGGCATTAACTAGTTCCTATATAGCACACTTATATTCATCTCTCTTTGGGGTTGCCCGTTCAGGGTAAATGGTCAAATCTTCCACCATGTCTTCTAGGGTAGTGTACATGCTGAATTGCCACCCCTTTTATTTGTCCTATGGTCTTTCCAGCGAGGCATTTTCCAATTCTGGGCGGGAACATGTGTGTAGGCTGTATTGCGTGCTTTTTATCCCAGGGTCACACCTGTCTTGTGAATTAGGTAGGGGACAGGGCTTTGGTCTTGATGATTCCTATGGTCCTGGCTGCTATAGAGAAGGTGCTCACAGCCCTTGCCTGCCTTGAGGTACTAGGAGACAGAAAGGACTGACAATCGAGGGCTGTACCACAGAACCAAAGACAGACCTAATTTTTACATTGATCTGTGGCAAGCGTAGTTTGGGGCATTGACACAGAAGACACCTCATAGGCAAGGGTGTGTGAGAGCTGGTTCTCTCGGTCTTCTTCTGACATCTCCTGCACCTCAGTGGATCCATGGACACAGACAGAGAAGGACAGAACTTTATCCGTGTGGGAAGGCAGAGAGAGGGCGACCAGAGACTCTGAAAGGGAAGGGGTGGGGGAAAGTCCTTTTGGTCATCTGGGGCAGGAAAGGAGGACCAGGGGAAACAGCACGTGAAGAGCCACTGGGAGACCTACATGCCAGAATGATCAACCTTGCCTTCCGCCTTGGTCAACCCACTGGAGCGGATGAATGAGTGGCATCCTTGCTCTCCTTAATTGGAGCAGATAATTGGTGAGCTGGCTCTGTGCACAGGAAATGTGTTCAGATGGATTTGGCAAAGGAGAGCAGGAAGAATGAGGACCACCTGATTTCATCTTGTGCCAAGGAGGGCAGCACAAAGAGGCAGTGTCTCCCGTGCAGCCTGGCTCCAGCACAGCTCGGGGCTAGAAAGAGCTCTAAGCTCCGGGTCCTGTTTCCGTTAGGAACCTCAGCATGCAGAAAGGGAGTGATGGCTAGGCAGACGGTGACCAGAAGTCACAGGGGCAGACTCTGGACTGAAGGGACTGAAGTTGCTTGCTCTCTTTAAACACACGAGTTAACCTCTTGGTGTCCGCTTCTTCATCTAAAGTAAGAGAGGGAACATGCTCCCCAGGCGTGTTAAAGCTGTGCCACGTTCTTCTGTCCAGTTGACCAGTGCTGCTTGGATGGCACATGGTGGCACCCATGCCAGGGTCTGTGCCTGCTGACTATTTCTGAACCCAGAAGAGGAGGGCCAAATGAGCAAACAGGATCCATGCTTGCAGGGCTTGGCAAACCTTCCCGTTCTTCAGTAACCACTGCTTTCTGCTCAGGTTAGAACATATGGACTGAGACGGCTGTCACTCAGGCAACAGAAACCCAACACCAGGAGAGATGTCCCATTCTGAGGACGAGTGGCATGTGCCTGATGACCAACCCGTAACGGACAGAGGCACAGTTCCAGTTTCTTTTTGAAACTTTCATTCTTGGAAAAATCCGTTGTTATGAACTATGTTCAAATGCAGAAAGGAAGTGAGGGGCGGCAATGGCCACTCCCCAGCATGTGTCTGCACACAAACGCATGTGCAATGCAGGTGTGCATGCATACCCTGGAATCATAGTTCCTCTTTTCTTCTTTTTTTTCTGGAGTTGGGAACAAACCTAGGCCTTCTGCTTGCCAGGCAAGGACTCTACCACCAAGGTAAACACCCAGCATCTCATTTCTAGCTTAGACTCCTTTGTTCTTCTATTTTTTTATTTTGTTGTTGTTGTTGTTTTTGAGACAGGGTTTCTCTGTATTACCCTGGGAAAGGTAGTTTCTATGTTGGGGCCTATGGTCCCTGACACCCATTGGAAAGAATCCTGTGTTCTGGTTTCTCTGGACATCAGTGGGCACACAGACTTTTTGTGCTATGCTCCCAACAGAGGATAACTTATGGGGGTTGATTCTCTCCTTCTACCATGGGTCCTGGAGATTGGACCAAGGTGGTCAGGCTCGACAGCCAGCACTTTTGCCCCCTAAGTCATCTCACGGCCCCCTTTCTATTGTATGAGTCACGATCTTCATGATTAGCTCTGGCTGGTCTGGAATACCCGAACATCTTGCCTCAGTCCCTCAAGGGATTACAGAAGTGCACCATCCATGCTCAGATGGAGCTGTTCGTGCAAGATTTTGCTGTGGAACAATCTTTTTGGACACTGTAAATATGTATTACTCTCATTGGTTAATAAAGAGCTGACTGGTCAATAACTAGGTAGCAAAAGGTTAGGCAAGACTTTCAGGAAAAAGATAACGTGGGGAAGAAGAAGGGCAGAGTCATGGGGGTCTGAAGAGAGAAGCAAGATGGATATGCCATGTTGAAAAAAGGTATTGCCGCATGGTAGAGCATAGATGTTCTCATGGGTTAATTTAAGTTGTAAGAGCTAGTTAATAATAAGCCCAAGCTATCGGCCAAGCATTTATAATTAATAATAAGCCTTTGTGTGGTTACTGGGAAGTCAGCAGTCCCAACAAAACTCTGCCTACAGGATTCCTCCTGACCTGCTAAGAGCCCTGGCCTTGGTCTGGAACATGCAGAACCCAGGCAGCTGTACTTGCTGTAAGACTTTTCCAGTAAAGTAAATGGACACAGACAAAAGCCTGAGCTGCATGACTGTGGCAAGGCATTGCTTCCCTGTTCGGTGACATAGCAATGGAAGCAGTCTGTAATGATGTTCTTTAAGGAAATTCAGGACAAATTGCCAGAGCACTCAGAAGACGCATTTGTAACTTACGTTGCTACTATTGTTATTCTCTTGCTTTCAGCTCAAGTTTTGTTTGCCAAAGTCTAGTTACACCAATGATCATTTTCTGTTAGCCAAGCCCTTTGGCTTGGATCTGTCATCCAGTAACATTGTCATCCGTCCCAAATGCTTAACAGCAGATAGGCATTTGAGTTTTTCTTTTAAAGCTTGTTTATTGTATATAGCTCAGTCTAAATTACAGAAACTGTAATCTCATAAAAGCTAAGTGGAATGAATTGGTAAAATTTATTTTGTAAGTAAATAAGGTGTAAAAAATCATCAAAAAAAATAATTCACTGGTGTGGGATGTCTTTCTGTATATGTGTTGCTTTTATTGGTTGATGAATAAAGCTGTTTTGGCCAATGGCTTAGCTGAGTAAAGCTAGGTGGGAAATCCAATGAGGGGGGGAGAAGGCAGAGTCAGAGTCGCCATATAGGCACCAAAGGAATAACATGCCACACCCATAAGCCACAGCCTCGTGGCAGTATTCAGATTAATAGCATTTCTATTTGGTTAATTTATCAACTAGAGCTAGCCAATAAGAAGCCTAAAACATTAGTCAAACAATTGTAACTAATAATAAGCCTTAGAGTGGTTATTTCATAAACAGTTTTGGGAACTGATGAGGGGGACCTGGTTGGTGGAGAGAAGCCGATCTAAAGGGAGCAGGCAGGTTGGAGAAAAGTTTTCAGTCTACACTGGGCCGTTGTGGGCTTACAATAGGAATAGGAACTTCCTTGTGCCAAGCTGGCACCTAATAAATAAAAGTCACTATAAACAAGTCTATACTTCCAGAAACAGGCGTACTTCCAAAGACACGCAGTTATGTGCAGTCTCTCTCTCCCCCACCCCCTTCTGGACCATTTCCAAGTCCAGTTGTGATAGAGGAGGACGAATGTTCACTTGAGAGCCTGAGGTTGGTTAAAGCTGGACACACTCTTGTTGGGTTTTTGGTCTGGGTCATCCGAATACAGAAATGACCCTGGGGATCCAGCCTTGGACTCGTGCTGCCAGCTCAATGGTGAGAACAAAAATGTATAAATGCAAAGAAGACACAGAGCTCCATGCGAGCGGTTCATATCTGTGTACTGTGGTGTAGACAGGCAGATCATATCTGTGTACTGTGGTGTAGACAGGCGGATCATATCTGTGTACTGTGGTGTAGACAGGTGGATCATATCTGTGTACTGTGGTGTAGACAGGCAGATCATATCTGTGTACTGTGGTGTAGACAGGCGGGTCATATCTGTGTACTGTGGTGTAGACAAGGGGATCATATCTGTGTACTGTGGTGTAGACAGGCGGATCATATCTGTGTACTGTGGTGTAGACAAGGGGATCATATCTGTGTACTGTGGTGTAGACAAGTGGATCATATCTGTGTACTGTGGTGTAGACACGCTATGAACTTCATGATCCACCCAGAAGAATCGAAGTCCGGCTGCCAATGCTGTGCAGAGGGTGATCTAAAGATGTCCTTCTTCCTCCTGGTGCTGGAGCCAGAAAAGACATTCGTGAGTAGGACAACACTGACAGGCAGAGCACAACAGCCTTCCTAGGAAACGCGCATGACGATCACCATTGTGGTACCTGAAAGGGACATCTGGGGCTTGTCCTGCACAGCTAGGACAGCAGGAGGCACAATCATCAAGGCTTGACACACTTTAACTCAGACGTTTTGGATGTGACTGGAAACTCCAGCCATTGCGTCCCCAGCAGGAAGAGGATGAAGTTCAGGACTGGCTGTGCCGCCTCCCCCATTTCCTCCTCCTCTCGGAAGTGAGAGCCTAGCCCAAGGAGGAAATCTGCATTCTGTCGTTTATCTGTGGGGCAAAGTGAAGCAGTCCTGCCAGTGTGAGCATCACCTCTCTGGGGGAAGTGCAAACACATTGATTAAGACTACAGTTCTGACCTTGACAGCTTGGAGAATCTTTCCAAAGGGATTCAAGTGCACTCCTGGATGAGGGGTGAGGGCTCCTCTGGCTTTGCCTCAGGGCCACAGGCATCAAAACCAGATTTCTCCACAGTGGCTTTGTTTGTGCTGTTGAAAAGACATTTGGGCTGTGAGAGGATGGCAGGAGGGTTTGAAGGACAAGATCTCAGTCAACTGATGTGTGATTTACTGAATAACGCGATATGGAGGATGTAGGGGCAAGGTCAGCCTGGACCCAGAACCATGACCCATGACCTTCGCCCTCTCGCCTCTCTTCTCTCCCTCCTCACTCGTCTCCCTGGCTCCTGCTTCTCCAGTTGGATCAGTTCTAAACAGGTGCCTGCCTCTCTGTGAAAACTCCATTAGTGACTCTCTGTGGCCAAGGCCCAAGTGACCGCTTTCTGTGACATGGTTGTCCTAGATCATTGTCTCTAGCTCTGTCTGCTGGTTTGTCTAGTGCTGGCTTGATAGCCACATGCCTTTGTACTTTACCGCCCAATAGGTATGCTTACAGGCATGTTTCCCCATGGTTTCCTCTTCCCAGAATGCCTTTCTTCTCACTCTCTCCAAAACTTGAGTCTCCCTGAATAGCTGTCCTCTTGTGCTCCTTGTGCATCCTGCCAAGAAATCCAGGTGGATTCAGTCGGCATGGTCGGAATCTGCCAGCTTGCTGCCTCCACTATCGCTCACCTCTGAGACGGAGCAACTCCACTGGGGTCATAGTCAGAGCTCCCTAAAGGAACCAGGCTTCTCCCTCCTCCTCTGCCCTCAGCACAATAGCCTTTCGGCCAACTCAGATCCTGTCACCACTCTGCCCGGAGCCTTCCTGAACAGCATCCATGGGAGCCGGTCTCACACATCCCTTCCTGATCTATGCTCAGAGATATTACACCCGTGCCTGGAATCAACAAAAGCTGCAAGCCAGAACCTTATTTTCTCCTTTAGACCCAAGTTTCCCAGTAGCTGACTGCTCCCACAGTTACCACCTTCTCTCAGAATCTGCAGACAAGTCTTTATGACAGCCCAGAAGGCCCGAGGCTCTCCACCCAATGCCTCCTGCTTCCCTCTTTCTTGCTCCAGCCACACTGCCCCCTGCTGTTCCCCAAACGTGCTGTAGGTCCTCTGATCCCTATGCCTGGGATACTGCTCTAGTGTCACTTCCCCCTTACCAGTCCCCCAGACCTCCTCCCCTCTTATGCTCTCCACAGAATTCTGACCTAATGTAGCATGTACCATTGCAGAATATTTGTTTAACAATGTAAAGACATGTTGTGAGTTTTTTTTTAAGATTTATTTATTTATTATGTGTATTCTGTATGCATGTTTGCCTGCAGGCCAGAAGAGGGCACCAGGTCTTATTATAGATGGTTGTGAGACACCATGTGGTTGCTGGGAATTAAGCACAGGACCTCTGGAAGAGCAGTCAGTGTTCTTAACTGATGAGCCACCTCTCCAGCCTGTGTTGCATTTGTTTATATTGCAGAATATTTATTTGACTGTGTGTATTTGTTTAGCTATGTGAGATGCATTGCTGTTTTACCTTGCCTGCCTAAAGCACCTAATTGGTTTAATAAGCTGAACAGCCAATAGCGAGGGAGGAGGTATAGGTGAGACTTCCGGTCAGGGAGAGTAAGCAGGAAGAGGAATTTAGGCTGGGGAAGAAAGAAAAAGGAGACAATAGGGGCCAGACAGACAGACATGAAGGAAGCAGGAAAGTAGAATGTACAGAATGAAGGAAAGGTAAAAAGCCCCAAGGCAAAACGTAGATTAATAGAAACAGGTTAAGTTAGGTTAAAAGAACTAGCAGGACAAGGCTAAACTAAGGCCGGGTGTTCATAATTAATAATAAGTCTCCATAATTAATAATAAGTCTTTATCTGGGTGCTGGTTGGTGGCCCAAAGAAAATGCCAACTACAATGTACCACTAGAATGTCACCCCAGGAGGGCAAGTATCTGTCCTCTTCACAGACACATTCCAGTGCCCAGCATAGTATCCCTCGGTTAGCATGATCAGACCAGTGCCCAGCACAGTATCCCTAGGTTAGCATGATCAGACCAGTGCCCAGCACAGTATCCCTCGGTTAGCATGATCAGACCAGTGCCCAGCACAGTATCCCTCGGTTAGCATGATCAGACCAGTGCCCAACACAGTATCCTCCACTACTCATGATCAGACCAGTGCCCATCTCCTTACCTTGCCACATTTGGCTCATAACTTCTCTCCATCACAAAAGGCCTGGAATCTACGCCTCTGTTACCATGCAGTTGCCTCTGAACACGAATCTGTGCACTAATGCTCTTCTGTTGTATACTAATTGGCTTCTCGCTTCTTGTCCCCCACTGTGGCTGCATATGAATCCTGCAGCACCCACCTCAGTGCCCAGCACATGTGACAGCCAGAATTTAATTATCACATCGATTCCTTTCCTCCTCACAATAGCACCCTTAGGGTAGGGTAGCCTGAGGGGGGGAAGCAGCTTTGCAGAGGGACCAGCCATCAGATATGGGCAGAGGATGGTAGTGCACTGTGCCCTCAGCCCTCTCTCCCACCCTCCCTCCCTCCCTCCCTCCCTCCCTCCCTCCCTCCCTTCTTCCTTCGTTCCTTCCTTCCTTCCTTCCTTCCTTCCTTCCTTCCTTCCTTCCTTCCTTCCTTCCTTCCTTCCTTCCCTCCTTCCCCTTCCTTCCTTCTTTTCTTTCCTTTCCCTTCCTCTGCCTCCCCCCTTTTTTTCTTTCGACAGAGCTGGTCTGGAACTCACAGACTTCCACCTGCCGCTACCTTCCCAATGCTACTCCCATTCTCCGCAGCTGTCATTCAGGCCTTCCAGAAGGCCTCCCCTCCCTTGACCCCCAGACCTGCTGTGTACACAGAGGCCAGGTGGTGGGGTGACAGACTTGGGCGAGGATTCTAGTCCTCAAATACCCTCTTCAGCACAGAGCTACTTGGGGTCGTTTTGCAAACTCAAGAGTGTCAGCTGAGATGAGGGTTGTGGGAGGTATTTACAATTTTCAAATGGCTTTATGGGGTCAGGGGTGTGACTCAGTTGCTCAGTAACCAGCCCTCTGGAGGAAGAGGTGAGAGTTCAAGGTCACCCTTAGGTGCATACAAAGATCCAGGCTGGCTGGGCTAGTTGAGACTGTATCACAAAGCAAACAAGTCTTTAGTCACACAGAGTCTAGCGAAAGAGGCAGAAATTCAGGAGTTCATAGCTGTAGTAAATCCTGGAAAGGCTTGTTGGAGGCCACCAAGCACTCCTGACCAGATGCTCTGGTTTGAGGGAGGAGAGTTATTGGCTGTAGCTGCTTCATAGAGAGCGCAGGGGAGTAGGGGTGGGGCTGAGAAGCCACACCGACTGAACTGTAAGGATCTGGGAGGACAGTGGCCAGATTGAGACAGGATTTCAGCTCCTCAGCAGGGCCCCTTACTCAGGGTGGGAAAAAGCCGGGGCAGACTTCATTGAGAAGGAAGCTTCATTTTGCATTTTCTCCTCCAGCCCCAGGTCCTCTAAAAGCCTTGCCTGTGAATTTGAAGGTGGCCTGGACCCAGGCAGGTACTCAGCTCAGGCACTCAGCACAGGAAGGAAAGATCCAGGGTTGGCCCTGGAGAAGCAACTCCAGGCCTGCGGTTCCAAGTGCCCTTACTGCTTTGGGTCTGTCCATCCTCCCCGCCCCCCCCCTCCACTTCCCCCATTCCGTCCTGCCCCTGCCAACCCTGGCGGCCCAGGACAAAGGGGTTGTGGCCTGTGGCCTGCAGAGGAGGGTGACTTGTCTCCTTTCCCAGCTATCACGTGAGGACAAAGGATTCACACCCTAACTCAGCCTCTAGGGAGTGCAAGATGTCCCAACATGTCCTGTAGAAGGAATTAGTCATTTTCCAGTTACTAATTTGCCTAACCTGTTCTGTTCAAACAGGCTGATTGTTTCCTGAAAAAGACTCACGGTTAATGGGATGAAGTCACTAGAGACGTGCCTAAACAATTGCTACCAGTGATCGTGGGCATGCCCCGGGACTGGTAACCAGTTACTCGACAGCCACCTTTAGTGGCTGCAGAGCAAATTCGGTGACGGCGCGCCGCCTGCTGGCAAAATGAGGTTATACCAACGAGAAAGCAGTTTGAGGAAGCCAATGGAATTGAGAATTGAAAATAGATGGGGATGTAAGAAGCATCTGGAGAAATTTGTAGTTCGGGGAAATTTGTGGATTTTTTCTCAATAAATATAAGTTGGTTAGAGGTTGGATGGGTGGCTCACACCTACTTCCCAGTTCTTGGGTGGAGGAGTCAGGCAAATTCAAGGCTAGTCTTGGCTTCTACAGCAAATTCCAGGCCAGCCTGGGCTGCATGAAACACTAACTCAAAACCAACCAGCCGAACAAGAAATAAAATCCACTGAGTGTGTGACTTCTTTGTTTTTGTTGTTTTGAGACAGGGTTTCTCTGTGTAGACTTGGCTGTCCTGGAACTCGCTCTGTAGACCAGGCTAGCCTTGAACTCACAGACAGCTGCCTGCCTCTGCCTCCTGAGTGCTGCGATTAAAGGCGTTCTCCACCACTGCCCCGTGAGTGTGTGAGTTTTAATAATAAAATTTTTGCACAACAGAAGCATAGAGGAGGTCTCTGGTCTGGTTAACGTTACTAGCATTGAGCTCTCTCCTGTATTCCTAAGACTTCATTTTTTTTTTTTTTTGCTGTGACATTTTCTGAATATACACCAAAGCAAAGCCAAAAGAACTGTTAAGTCCCATATCTCACAACTTGGATTCAGTGTACCCCAATATTGCCCCTCCATTTACTTCCTCCCCTTCCTCCTTATTTTATCCCCCACCCAAGTATTGTAATCCACACATCATACTTCTTTAAGGCTATGGTATGCAGTTCTTGAAATGGTGGGCATTTTCTTACAGAGTTACCTGCCATTATCATATCTAGGATTTACAATTCCTTAGTTTGGTCCACAGGCCGGTGCAGGCTGTTCACCTTGAGATTTTCTTCAGAGCGTTTTTCAGTTGTTTGTGGATCTTTAAGTCCACACAACGATGTGTTGCTATGTCTCTTAGCTTTCTCGCTCTTTGCACACCTTGCGCTCTCTCTCTCTCTCTCTCTCTCTCTCTCTCTCTCTCTCTCTCTCTCATCTCTAGCTTGCCCTCTATCTCCTCTCTCTCATTCTCTTTTCTTTCTTCTTCCATCCCTCCTTCCCTCTTTCAAATAACATATCCCTACACACACTGAAATGCCCAGCTAAAGACTTGCAAGAGAACTCGGTAGGCGAAGGCACTTGCTATCAAGCCTGTTCCCTGAGTCCCATCACTGGGAATGCCACATGGTGGGAGGAGAGAGCCTACTCATACAAGTTGTCCTCTGACTTCCATAGGAGCCCGTGGTACACACACATGTTCATACCATACACAGACTCATAAATCAATGTCATAAATTTTAATAAAGAAGTGCTAAGGCATTAAGCATACTACTGTATGAATTTTGACAAGTGTGGCAATTAACCTGAATCCTTAGCAGGCTGGGGACCATGGCCTCTGAGCGAACACTGCTCTGCCCCCCCCTCCCGCCCCGTGGCGTCATGCCTGTTCTAAATTCCATGTTAAACAGACAATTACAGAATGTTGTGTATTTCTTTTCATGCTTCATATGGTGTTCATATGTTGTTGCTCATTCTCCTTTATTGCTGCATTGTGTTCCAGACCACAGATATCACAGTTTGCTTGTGCATACATCCACTGCTGGGCACCTAGATTGTTTCCAGTTTGGGCTGATATAAGTCAAACTGCTTTGATTATGCATGCATCTGTCTCCCCATGTGTGCATGTGTGTGCAAGCAAATGTGTGTGCATGACGCTGTGTGTGTACATTATGTTTTATTGCAACAAGGCTTCTGAGTGCTTTGCGTCTTTTTGTCGACATACGGCCTCATTCTGGTGTCACATTTCCCCTCAGGTCACAGTATCTGTGGATGTGGATGGAAGGCTGTGAGAAAAACCCATGCCTCTCTCATCCGAGACCTCTGCATCTCTGCAGTAGTTTGCTGCTGTACAAATCAAATTATCTATGATGTCCCTCTAATCCACGAGTTCCCTGGGTACTGCAGCTCTGAAGCCTAGGGGAAGCACTTTGGTAAGAGGGATTCAGAGCTGTAGTCTTCTCTGTATCAGAAAGCACTCTGTGCTGTCGTAGTCAGGGCTTCTGTTGCTGTGCGGAGACACCATGACCACAGCAGCTCTTATCAAGAGAAACATTTCATTGGGGCTGGCTTTCAGTTCAGAAGTGTAGTCCATCATCAACATGGCAAAGCACAGACAGACATGGTGCTGGAGAAAGAGCTGGAGAGTTTTACATTCAGATTCACAGACAGGAGGAAGAGAGTGGGACACTGGGCTTGGTGTGAGCATTTGAAACCTCAAAGCCCACCCCCAGTGACACACTTCCTCCAGCAGGCCACACCTCCTAATAGTGCCACTCCCTATGGGTCTAGGGGGTCATTTTCATTCAGACCACCACAAGTGGGCTGTTTGCGCACCTCAGTTCAGACACAGACTTGTGAATAGATTGTTGGGACCGTGCCCCACCCCTGCCCAGCTCCCAGTTCCCAGTAGGCACATCACTCACTGGTTTCAGATGACCCTATTCCTCAGTAAATTATTCTGTTAAAAATTACAAAGCAGTAGTCTTAAAAACAAACAAACACAAAAACAAAACAAAAAACCCTACCATCTTTCCTGGTTCTTCATAAAGAAACTTCCTTTCTCAACTTCTTGTCATACAGTGAAGACACAGGTACCTGGCTGTCTTTAATTGCTAGTGAAAATGTTTATTTTTTAAATGATGTATTTATTTTTATGTGTTTAAGTGTTTTGCTTTCATGTATATTATTTACTGTATGAGTGCCTGATGCCCACAGAAGACAGGGTGTTAGATCCTTTTGAACTAGAATTATGGATGGGTCTGGGCCACCATGTGAATGCTGGGAAGAGAATTTGAGTCTTCTGCAAGAACAGCAAGTGTTCTTAAACACTGAGCCATCTTCAAACCTTGTTTTTACTTATAGGAGTTATATTTATATATGGTTCACTTACAGGGTGAGAATGGGTTTGATGCTACTGACAGGAGCAGAAATGGTTCAGAGACAGTTGCATCACCAAAGCCCACCCAAGTGAAACTTGGAACCCTGGAGTTCAATGCACAACTTGCAGGCAGCTGCATAGTGACAAGTGTCTTTTCAAGCAGTCCTGCTGGTTTGAGGGTGTCTCCTATCCATTCCTTCTGCTTTCATATCCTTGAGGAGGGAGGAATCCACTGTATCTGGTCAGTTTCAAGGAGTTCCTGAAGCCTTTGAGTTGTTTACTTCCTGAGCTTAGCCAAGCTTTCCTGAAGGATGCAACGTTTCACCTCCCCTAGAACAAGGTACTTCCCTCTAAGGTTTATCTGGGTAAATTGGTAAACAACAACTTCTGTGTAGAAAATCCTAGTTCTTTGTAAGTCTATGGACTCTAATTTTTAACAGTGGCTGTGTTCAGCAAATGACTTGTGCAATTCTTGAAAATGTAACAGTGCTCATAAACCTGGATGAGGGTGCTTCAGCAACCACAGTTTATACCAGTTTCAGGATTCAGGTGGTGACTTGGGTGTTGGAGTCCACAAGATTTCTACAGTGAATGCACAGCTGGCAGACCCATGGGAAGTGTGTACGTACATGTCCACACAGAGCAAACTGTTTTGTAGAGCTGCGGAAACACTTGTCTTTTGGAAAAGTCATTGTCATATCTGTAAAGATCTTGGGAAGCCATGATTCTTCCCTTCAAAATGGGATTCATCCCGGAACACCTCAGCAGTGTAAACTCTTCACAGGCAGTGGACTGACCTTGCTCTATTCCCTCTTGTAAATCCCAGTCTCTGGCCTCCATCTTTGGAGGCCCTGCCCCTGTGCCCCTTGCACCTTGACACCTCCCCGAGGAGGTCAGGACCACTCTCCCAGTCTATTTAAACTGCTCCCCGGAAAGTCAACAAGTGATCTTCCTTCTTTTCCCCAGGTGATCGTGTTGGTGGCGGCTTCCCGATTCCCCTCAGGGCCACCCGAGAGCACAAGAGTCCTATTAAACCTGGATATCTTTTAATTCGGCTTATTTTGATTCTGCATGATTGGGATTTTTGTGTGTTAGAAAATATTTCTAGCACCCCACACCATGAGGCCTTGGAATGATGTCATTCACTGTTTGTTCTAACAGTCAAATTTACATAGAGTCAGTCCCACAAAATTACCTGCTAACGGACCACATAGAAATTTCTATAGAAGACCGGCACTGAGCAGGAAGGCAGCATGCCCCACCTTTGCTAACAGACAAATCTGGGCGTCCCCAAAGCTGATTATCACTAAAGAGATTAGGTGAGGAGAATGGGTGGATCCAGGATTCAGGGTTGTTTAGTAACTTTATCTAGTGGTTTAGAATGCCAGATACTTCTCCTTGAATGCTGGCTCTTTCCTGGGTTGGGTCACCTGTTCCAAAGTACAACTTTGTCAGGTTTTACCTGCCCCTTTCTGTGATTTTGTTATGCATATTATCATTATCTTTGCCTGTGGAATTTTCCAGCTACGTCTATAAGATTGGAAACCTCATTGAGATCAACCCTTCCTCTTCTCTTTACTCTTCTTCTCCTCGCTACTTCTACTTCTTCCCCTTACTCCCCTTCCTTTCTTCTTACTCGTCCCCTTATTCTTATTCCTCCTCTCCTCCATGCCCCTTTCATTTCATTTTTCCCCTTGCGTGAAAAATAAAGAAGATGCAGTGGTAATATACTTGAGTTAATTTTTTACCCTCAGATCCTCGCCTGCCATAGACATCCAATTCTGAGCCCTGAGAGGGTACTGAGGCTGGTACTTAATACCCCCCATACTTGGGAAATGTTGTTGAGATGACCCTCTGATCCAGGAACTGTGGTTGATCCAGAAGAATAGAGGAGCTAGGTGTAACATTATGAGTTATTCTCTTACCTCATTCATGGCAGATAGCTAATTAATCTTATAATAAAAAAAAATTGGGAGCCAGAATTGAAGTAAGACCCTGAAAGAACGGGGAGCAGCCAGAGTTGGTCTCTACCTCTTACCGTTCCTCTCCATCTTATTGTAACTGCCCTTCAGTTGTATCAGGGCTGTATTTTAAAATTGACTTAATTTATGATTTCTTTGTTCTATCATTATAAATACTTCATGAAAATGCTTCACATTGGAACATAAAATTTGGGGTAACCTAAATCCTTGTTACTCAGATTTGACTCTTGAATAAACTGTCTCTTATTCCCTTTAAGGAGAGAGCAGTTTTGTTTTGTTTTTTTTGCATTGGCACCATGTAAACCTGACTTAACTACAGGTAGCAGGGATACAGTGTGGATAACTGTGGGAGCTTTTTGTCTCACCTGCACAGGTTGCCCTGAGAGGCCGGGAGGAAAATTGCAATGGGAATGCCATGAGAACTGCTGGTCTGCCTGGAAGGAAGCTGTGCGGCTAGTTTATCCCAACCTGCCACAGCTAGAGTCATCACAGAGGAGGGAGCCTCATTTGGGAAAATGCCTCTGTAAGAGCATAGAGTGATGCCCTAAAAGATCATTGTGTGGCTGGCCAGATGGTTCTGTGGGAAGGGGCACTTGCTGCCAAGGCTGACGACCCAAGATCAGTCCCTGGGACCCACATAGCAGAAGGAGAAAACTGTCTCAAAACGTGTCTTCTGATCCTGTAGAACATTAATTAGTGATTGATGGGGGAGGGACCAGTCCTTTGTGTATGGGGCCATTGCTGGGCTGGTGGTCCTGAATTCTGTAAGAAAGACTGAGCAAGCCATGAGGAACAAGCCAGTAAGCAGCACCCTGCCATGGCGTCTGCATCAGTTCCTTGAAGAGGAAGAATTAGTGGAATCATTGTATGGATAATAAACATTAGAATGGAATAGTGGTTTCCACATTTCCAGGGCAAAAGTCAGAATGCACACCTGTTTTCTAGAAGTACTTTGACCTTGAGGAAATCATGTGAAAATGGTGATTGTTCTCTGTTCTCTAGAGAGCTGGTTTTCTGAAGGAGCTATACAACCTTTGCATAGCCTTGGTCACCAGATGGCCCTGTCCTACCTGCAGTGTCTTGAATTATTGGGTATTGCAGACAGTGCACAGTAAGGACTGAAATGGCAGGGTGTGATGTTTTCCTTCAGAAAACATGCAGATTAGATCAGGGACTTTGGTATGAGGAACTTGTTTTATCCCCCCAACAACTTTTGTCTTTTGTGTAGCAATCAATAAATAAATCTTTGCGTGGCTGTTTGAGCTCAGTGCTTCGAACCCGTTCCTCCTTGCTGCCACAGGCCTGAACCGCATCTTGAGGTGACTTCTTTCTTTGATTGTCCCACACAACACAGCACACCAACAGCTTCTGCCTCCAGGTTCCTGCCCTGTTTGAGTTCCTGACTTGACTTCCTCTGATGATGAACTGTGATGTGGAAGTGTAAGCCAAATAAACCGCTCCTTCCCCAAGTGGCTTTGGTCATAGTGTCTCATCACAGCAATAGTGACCCTGACTAAGACACAAGTGCTATAGGGCTTAGGGGCTGGGGGCGCTGCTGCATGAGTATGAGACCCGCAAAACAAGCTGGGTGTCCTGCAACATGCCTGTAATCCTAGCTTTGAGGGAGAGAGGGGCAGGAAGACTTCTGGGGCTTTCTGGCTTCCAGCCCAGAAGAGAAAACACAAAGCCTGGGTCCCATAGGAATAGGTGAGAAGGACAGAGGGAAGACACCCATTCAGTGGCTTTCACCCACTGAGCCACCATCCTGTCACACAGAATTCTCTCTATTCTGTGTGATTACCTTTCCTTCTCCTATAAGAGAGAATATGGGTTTCATAACTGAAAGTGAAGAGTTAGAGATTTGATAGACTGGCCCACAATAAAGTTATGGGGTTTTTTTTTGTTTTGTTTTGTTTTTTTCTGAGACAGGGTTTCTCTGTAGCTTTGGAGCCTGTCCTGGAACTAGCTCTTGTAGACCAGGCTGGCCTCAAACAGAGATCCACATGCCTCTGGCTCTTGAGTGCTGGGATTAAAGGCATGCGCCACCACTGCCCGGCTAAAGTTATGTTTTGAGAGACAATCAACATTACCAAAAACAAATGAGTAAATAAATTGCTATGCTACTCTGAAGAATTTTCTGGGTAAAAATCTTCACTGGGCTCATGCAATCAGCATTGCCCCAATAGTCAAAATTTTCCAGAAAGAAATCGGTGCCAAAGGGGAAGTGAGGAACCACAGAGGAAGACCATGAGCAGAAGAGAGAACAGCAAAAAGGAGCCATTTGTGATGAACTGTAAGTGGGTAGAGGGAAGTGGGGGAGGGAAGGAAACCCTGTGTTTGCAGAAATGTGATGCAACTGCATTCCTTCTGATGATGGACAGCCCTGCATCCCCCTCCAGGTACCACGAGCATATCTGCATCTCACCAAGCAACACCAGGTACAAAAGGCTTAGAAGGTTTCCAAGGATCTTTGCCGTCTCTCTGGGAGCACAAGCCTGAACACAGAATGTTAGGGAATACACAAGGTAAGAGGCACATGCTGGTAACTCCAGAATTTTACAGAGTTAAAGCACATCTGGAAAAAGTAACTGGGAGAAAGGTGGGGAGGTGGTGTGGAGGTAGCGGAGATCAGGGAAGGCACTGCCAGTGGGAGAAAGGATGCTCATTAGGACACAGACGTGCAAGGGGAGCTAACTGAACCCAGAACTAGTGAGGCTCAGTGCAGGAGAGCCCAGGAGTTAGGGGTTTTCTTACTGGAATAGGAATTCACTTTTACTCTGAAGCCAGAAGAAGGAGGAGGAGGGCAGGACTGATGAAGAGATCAATAGGCCTATTTTGCAGTGAGGCAGTGGCCTCCAATGAGACCTCAGGATTGGTTCTCATGATGGAGCTGCAGAGGAAGGACATAGGATCCCCACATCAGAGAACTGAATACAGGCAGACCTGAGTCCTCCCACACAGACAGAAAGCAAGGAGTGCGGTTCATAGGAAGGTAAGGTAATGCATACACCAAAGATACATACACGCACAGGAAAAGGCAAGCTCAACCATTGAAGAAATGCAAATTAAGGCCAGAGACACCGCTTTTCAATATCTGAGACAGATTAGACAAAACAGACACAAAACATAGATAATGACAAATGCTTGTGCGGGTGCAGAGTCAAAGCTTTGTGCAATCCACAGGAAAACACTATGGGAAACAGGAGTGCAGGTCCATGAAAGTTGAAACAAAGTTACCAGACCACCCAGGAACTCTATTTCTGGGCTTGCCCTCAACAGAGCAGAAACAAGGACTCCAACCGACAGCTGTGTGTCTGTGTCACAGAAGAATCATTTACAACATCCCTAAGTGGAAACAAACCAGATGCTCACCGATAGATGAATGGATTACATATGTATATAATTTATTTTATGTTGCAGTACTGGGGCTTGAACATAGGACTTTGAGAAGCTGAGGCAGGAATATTCTGAGTTCAAGGCTAACCTGGGCTATGCAGTGAGATATAGTCTCATAAACAACCAAATTGGTTTGTTTATATATAGAACGTGCTATATAATAAAAGGCCCCATGAGCTGTCTTCCTTGATCTTTCCCTGTTCTTTTCTGAATGTCTGCTTTGGGGGGTGAAGGAGGAAGTCTGAATGAAGTTCTTGCTCTTCAGACCTGGGCAAACATGGGGACCTTCCCACAGCTAAGACAACACAGGTGCATTCTACTATCCATGAAGTAACATTCTGCCAGAGGTTCACATTGTTTCTCATATTGTCAGTAAATCCTGAGGCCCACTGTCTTCTCATATTGTCAGTAAGTCAATGGTATAATTTCTCGTCCATACGGTCAAGAAAAGTTCTACAACATCCTCAATCTATTTGTCTCAGTTGAATCTTAGTTCATGTGTTACATATGTTCTATAAATGGTTGTAAACATTACCTTAGCAAATACCATTACTGCTGTGGAAAATACTGAGGTTTTGGAAAGTGTCTGGTCACATTTTTCCCAATCATTCTACACATAACCACATTTCAAATGTACTTTGGTTTAAAGATACATTATTTGATACATATTTTTGCTTCATTAATATCAAACTAGCTATCAACAGCCATTTTTTTCGGTCAGTGTCTCTCTATGTACTTCTACCTGTCCTATAACTCACTCTGTAGACCAGGCTTGCTTCAAACTCACAGAGATCCTCCTGCCTCAGCCTCCTAAATTCTGGGATTAAAGGAATGAATCACTATGTCTAACAATAGCATTCTGGACTTAAGCCTAAATCATGCTTCTTACACACTTCCATCTTCATGAAGTTAAAAGTCTTCTTGCACTTAAGACTAGGGGTAGGAAGGACTTCACCACTATGCTTGGGGCCACTGGAAGAGCAAAATTTTAAACAAAATAATGCAGTCCTCCTCAGTTGGGAACACAGGTTTTGGGTAACTCAGATCTTGTGCTACTCTGTGCATGCTTGCAGATACCCATGTGAGGACTGGATCTGAGTTACAGCACACATTATGCAAATTTCCCAATGCAGTCTACGAATAATGAGTACTGACTGTGAGCACTGCACATGAGCCAGCTGTAAGCCAGCAACGGACAAATTTTGCTCCATCTCTCTGAATCTTAGAGATGTGAGATATTAACGTGCAGTGCTTTCTTTTTTAGGTTTGATAACCGTTGACAGAATGGTGCTGCATTTTATATATTTTAAACTTTTTATTGTGTGTGTGCATGTGTGTTTTTGTGCATGTGTATATATGGGTGTACGTGCACGTGTGTATGTGCACGTGCACGCTTGTACATGTCATAGCTTATGTGCAGAAGACAAAGGACAACTTGCAGGGGTCAGCTCTCTCTTACCACGTGTGTCCTGGGATTCAAATCAGACTCTGGGCTTTATGGTAGCACTCTCTGAGCCATTTTGCCAGGCTGGAGTTGCATTCTTCCGTCACTTTAGTCTTCACAGTGCTCTGGACTTTCCCCTCAGAACAGAGGTCCTTAAAGTCTACTTGGCAATTAATTATTCCCCATGCCGCAGCCATCCTTTGAAGAAGTAAAACAAGTAGGTATGGCTTTTTTTTATATTAAAAAATTGATTCGTTGGAGTTCTTTCTATATTTGGACAAGAGCCTGCTGTTGGGTACACCTGCTGCAATTAACTTCTTCCCCTTTGTGGCCTGTCTTTCTCTTTAGTATCAATTGAGAATGAGAGTGTTCATTTTAAATTATTCATATTTACCAACTAGAGCCTTAAAACAGTGTCTGGCCAAACAGCCAGCCAGTGGGAATAAATTTCTAAATTCAGTAACATGAATTTACACGGGCTCTCTGGCTAAAGTTGCACATTCTTTCTTTGGAATGTTTTTTCTGGAATGTCATTTTTAAAACAATAAAAAGAATTCCATTCCTTGAGGGGGGTATAGAAATATAGCACAATATTTAATTCTGCCACTTGGTGGCGCCACAGAAAACTAACACAACTCTTAGAAACTATTCTGAAAGTTTGGATGGTAGTAGCTGTTTATTAACAAACCAAAAATGTGGAGCTCTTCAAGTTTTCGTACAGAAAGAGGGTCCAGGCTAAGCGCTGCTGTGTGAGTCCTGACTGCTCACAGGAAAAGGGTAACCAGGCTAGCCCGGGTTTCTCTTCAGTTATAGTCTAAAGTGCTGATTTAGCATTCTTAGACTATTTCTGCCATAATAAATATAATAATAGTTCCTTTAAAAAGCTAAAGAAATAAAATTGATGTTCATCTGTCCTGTCAGTTTCATTTCTTTCTTTTCTCACTAGGTGCAGCCACTAACCAGTTTAATATGTAGCCTTCCAGTTCTTGTCTCTGCACTTTTACTACCTGCTTATGAGTTTAAGAATAATACAAAGGGCGAGGGCCAAAAAAGAGAGAATACAAAATGTTACTTCATGTGAGTCTCTCTCTCACACACACATACACACTCACACACACACTTGCACATACACACTCATACACACACATACAAATGGGTGTGGGCAAAAAAAGAGAATACTACAAAATGTTACTTTATGTAGGTCTCACACACTCACACACACACATACACACACACACACAATTTTTAGAATAAAATCTTGCTATTCAGCCCTGGTTGGCCTAGACTTACTATGTAGCCCTGACTGCCCTTGAACATGAAGTCCTCCTGCCTCAGTCTCCCAGGTGCTGGGACTGCAGGCATGGCCGAACATGCCTTGCTGTTTCTACTTTATATGTATAGTTTGTTTGGTTTTTTTGATACAGGATTTCTCTGTAGCTTTGGAGCCCGTCCTGGGATCTAGACCAGGCTGGTTTTGAACTCACAGAGATCTTCCTGCCTCTGCCTCCTGAGTGCTGGGATTAAAGGCGTGTGCTACCACCGCCCGGCTTCTACTTCATATTTTTTTAAAATATACTTGTATGGTATTATAATTTACATTTTCTTGAGACAGTTTCTCTGTATAGCCCAGGCTGGCCTGGGAACTTCCTAGTTCTACCAGCCTTTACCTTCTAAGTACTGGGATTAAAGGCTTACACAGCAGCATCCAGCACAATTTACTACATTTAATATGGTGTTTTAACATGTTGATGTTTATATATATATATATACACAAATGTAGTTCATTAGTTTCAACTGCCATATTATTATGTCAATAAACATATTTTTATTAATTCATATTATTCTATCAAGAAATACTTCAATGCTACACTTAAATTAATATCTAACAGAATAATTGAAAAGAATATTTTAAATTAAGGAAGGGAGGCAGTTTTCCATTATAAGGTATCTCAAGCTATCTAATTTTCTTTTTAAACCATTAATGTTCTTCACATCTCAATGCGTGGCAGAAATTCTCGAAAATTTCCTAAACGGCCTTTTGACTGCTGAAAATGGTTCAGATGCATGGAAAGGGGTCAGGAGTGGGCACATGGTATGTGAGTAGAGAATGGACACAAATCTCAATGTCAAAACACCCAAGGCAATGACGGTTTTCTGATCCAGGGAGGGGAGAAGGGCAAGCGTTATAAATCTGTGGTAGGTTTGACAGTTTACAGTGCGGAGCAAGTCTTGTAAATCCAGATAACGAATGAGAGACAGCAGAATGCAGGTTTCCAGGCTCCTCTTCAAAGATGCAACCAACCAGCTGACGCCAGGCAGTTGCTATGGGAACCACGGGACAGGTTGGCCAGAATTCTCGGTGCTCTTAGAAGGCTTCTCCTTCCGGTTCTCCGTTCCTCACACTCCCTGTCTCTCTCCGTGTTGCTCCGTGCATTCCGTAGGCCTCATATTCTTTCCTCTTGAGTCTGGCTCGCCCCGAGCCGAGTCGCCATCTTGAGGCCTGGCCCAAGATGGCGCCTCGGGCCACAGGCCGAGCACAGGCACAGACCAGGCACGTCGGCCGGGTCGCACACGCGTGAACTAGAGCACGGGAGGGCGGAGCAGTGATGTCAAGACGTCGTCCCTCCCCCATGGTCGCCCCGCCCCCGGGTCCGCCCCGCCTTCCTCCCGCCCCGAAACCCGGAAGTGGAGGAGGAGGCGCGGCGGCGGAGCCGCAGAAGCTGGCGGAGCCCTGCCCAGGAGCGAGTGCGGGGTTGGGGGCGGGGGGCGGGGCTCAGCAGCCTGGGCGGCCCGGCCTGGACGGGGCGGGGGAGGCCATGGCCTCCGCAGAGTTGCAGGGGAAGTACCAGAAGCTGGCTCAGGAGTACTCGAAGGTACCCATCGTGGGTGGGGAGTCAGGGGTCCCTGGCCCTGCGGCCTCGGCTCGCGTCGGCTGAGATTGGGACGGTGGGGGATGCTGAGGGCTCCTCCTCTCCTCTCCTCCTGCTTCCACCATTACGGTGCCTCCACCTGCCGCTCCAGGGAGCTAGGGCCGGGCGGTGTCTGGGTCCGTGTGCATCTCTGCGGAAAGGAGCTGGAGTTTGATTCTTCTTGCTGGACAAGACAGCTTGGAAGTGGGATGACAGAAATCCAGGGCTCAGCCTTTGGTGCTGGCGTGAGAGGAAAGGAGGCATATGAGACCACCCCCTTGCTCACTGCTTCCTCAGTTTGCCCTGCCCAGTGATGGGGAAGAGCACCATTCTGCCTTCCCGAGGGGATGGTTTAAGGATAAAAAGACTTATCTGCCTCCACACCATTTGGGGAGGGTAATAGTGAGTATTATCCGTGTGAACTGCCTCACTGGGACATGTGCTATAGAATACAGGTGTTGTCTCCGTTGATTTTGACAGCTTGCGTGGTGGGGCCCTGTCCTTTTTTCTTGTATCTTCCTTACTGGAATGGGGCAGTTCACTCAGCAGGCTCTCCTTACAGAATTATGCAAAATCGGGACTTCATTCTCTGTAGTGTCAGTCTTTCAAATGGTGAAACCTTTTTCTTGGACATGGGTGGTGCAGTTTCTGGCTTAAGAATATTCTAATGAAGTTATTAAAGCAGAATCTCATGACTTTAGAAATGATTCAGTAGTCACGTTCAATTTTCAGTTTTCTTGGCATTCACAGAATTAATGAAAAGATTTAGCCCATCTTATAATTTGAAAGAAACAAAAAAGAAACCTCAACACTTTATAATTTTATAAAACATGTATTCGAGAAGGTAGAATGAAATATTTAAAGGAAAATGAACCCTGAACCTAAACATGCACTGTTAAGTCTTCAGCATCAGATGGGAGCCTTTGATGAGACTCTGCTCATCCCACTCATGCTACCATGGGCAACCTCCGTGCATTGCCATTTGAAATCCCTTGGGAGTCTGTGACTCCCTGTCAGAGACAGTGAGGTGTCTTTTGAGGAGGATTTCCTTGTTTGAAAGAGCCAGAAATTTGGAACAATTCCATATGATGAAGGAGGGTGGGTAGAGGACGGCAGTGCCCAAATTTGCCACTAGTATTTTTGGTTGAAAATGTTTCATGCATATAAAGTAAGGGGAATGATTTCCATCTCTGGAGGGTAAACAAGTTTGAAAGGCAGTTCCAAATGGCCTGTGAGTAGTTCCAGAAATGCATGGAGTAGTGGCTGTGCTGCTGAAAAAGGTATACTGCCCTTGAAGGGTGTGGATTTTGTTAAATATGATGTGTGCAACGGGAAAAGGTCGAAGAAACCTATCCATCCATCCATCCATCCATTCATCTATATTTATTAGTGTGTGTGTGTGCGTGTGTGTGCATGTGTTTATGTAGGGGACGTGTGTGTAGTGGTCAGGAGACAGCTTTTGGGAGCTGATTTTCTTTTCTACCATGTAGGTTCCAGGGATTGAATTTAGGTCATTGGGATTGTGACAAGTGCTATGAATGGTTGAGCCATCTTGCCATCTTCCAGATTTTTTTTTTTTTAAGGGAGTGGTATTATGTTTTGGAAGGAAGCTGGTAACTATGTGGTAGATAGGTTGAAACAGAAATTCTGGTTGGACCACACTGGGAAGAAAGTGTAGGATTAAGTAACATTAGTGGCTGGAATGGAGAGGAGTTTTAGTTTAAAAATACTTTTAGCTTACTCTTTTTTGAGGGCTGGCCTTGTTCGTAGCACTGGATTTAGGAACGATATGAAGAGTGCAGACGCCATTCATCCTCGGGTCTTACTTCAGGACTTGGTGAGGGAAGACAGAGGTGGTTGAGAGCTGAGGTGAAGGATTGTCAAGGATCAATCGCCACTACCTGAGGTGGGAAGGTCAAGAGGGAACAAAGGGGTGTTTTAGAGATGTAGACTTCGGTATGCAGGGATAACATAGGAATATGTTAAAGTTGCATGTTTTATGTGTCAGCTTGAGGTGATGTTGGGAATCATTGCTGACATTTTTTTTTTAATGGAGATGAACTTGCTAAAATTAGCGGCAAAAACTAGTTGTTTTAAATATTCCCATAAAGGCTGGGCAGTGCTGGCACACGCCTTTAATCCCAGCACTCAGGAGGCAGAGCCAGCCTGGTCTACAAAGGAGTTCCCGGACAGCTAGGGCTGTTACACAGAGAAACCCTGTCTTGAAAAACAACAAAACAATAGAAAATAAATATTCCCGTATAGATGAACTTGAAGAGTTAATCAGCGTGTGAGTGTGGGGAACACCTGTAGGAGTGACTCCCCAGGAAGAGGGGCTGCTAAGGAGGTCTGCAGAATTGGGGATCATCTCCCCTGTGGGGCCAGATCATTTCTCATTTTTCTGTTTGCGCTTTCATGGACATTACTGAACATTAGAACCAAAGAGACTGGGTGAGGTGGCTCGAACCTGAGGCGGGGGATTGCTGTGAGTTCTTTATGTAGACCAGCTTTGGCTATGAAGAGAATTCCAAGCTAGCCCATGCTCTAAGACCCTGTCTCAAATACAACACACGCGCACGCGCGTGCACACACACACACAGAGGCAGACACTGGTCAAAGACTTCATGTACTTTTCATTGCCTGTCAACTCCAAAGCAAAGCAATTTCTAGATTAGATCTCTACCTTGACGGCCTTGTCCCACGGAAGGGCTATGGTATCTGTTTACTGCCTTCCCTGGTGGACTGATTATGCGCTAATACTGAAATGTACTTGCATTGGTCTTCTACCCTATTTAGGATGCTAAGGAAAAGATTTCCTGTTACCATGTTAAAGGAGAGAAGCAGGCAGGATTCCTGAACCAGGACATTTGCATTCCTCCTCATCGCCTTCCAAGCAGATCTCAGCCTGTGCTAGGAAAAGGGCCTTTCCTTACTCAGTAGCACGGGCAGATATTTTCCCTTGAGAATTTTTTTTCCCCAAGAATGACATTAGTTTTGGAATAGCATCGCAACAAAACTCATGCAGCAGTAAACTGTGAATATTCAGAGATATGGGGGTAAGGTAAAGTTCTCAATGACAAAAATACAGAGTATTACAGCAAATTGGTTTTTTTAAAGTATTTTTCATTCTTTGATGATTTCATATATGTATGCAGTGTATCTATATCATATCTACCCCACCTCTTTCTTCCTCTCCTCCTGATCCCCAACAAATCCCCCTTGTATCTTCATGTCTTCTTTTGAGTTCTCACTGAGTCCAATTAGAGCAGCCTGCATGTACACGGTGCTGGACCATTCACTGGAGCCCAAGCAGCCTACCAGGATCCATTGCCCCAAAGAAAATGGACTCTTCCTTCCCCAACAGCCATCATTTGCCAATAGCTTCTCAGCTGGAATTGGGACCTTGTGTGTCCCTCCCCTTAAGCTTTTTAAATAGCTGTAAAAAGAGGCTGAGGATATAGTTAGATTAGAGCAGTGATGTACTGGGAGCAGGTTGCTAAAACAAAGGCTTCCAGAAGGACTAGCGTAAATGGAGGTTAAGGCCGCAGCGGTTTGGGCAGCTGAAGTCACTGGAGACTGACTTCAGTTCAGTAGTTTTGGAGAAGGAAAGGTCTTTCTCAGCGGGTTTCAGAGGGTTTTTGAAGTGAGCAAGTAAAAAATGCAAGCTACTTCTTTGAGATGTGAGGGAAAGCTAATGAAGGCCCCAGCTGCCACATTGTATATTAAAAATAAAAGACCAAAAGCTACTCACCGTTTCCTTTGCCACTTGTTGCTCTCCTTATTCTCTGGCAAATCTCAGGAAAAATGAGGTGAAACGTGCTAGTCTGGCTCCTTTGATTTCAGCCTGCTTTCCTGAAAGAGCACTTTTGCCTGATACCATGGTATGTGTGTGAGCAAGTTTCAGGATTTTCCCAGTATTAACGCTCTCTTGGGCCAATAGTCTGCAGAATCTGATTCCCAGTTCCCCATCAGCAACACCGTTTGAGGATGAGGTAGAAATGCAGACTCCTGGGTCTGCACTAAAAGTGTGGAATCTGAAACCAGCAAGTGGGACCCAGCAGTGGGACCCGGCAGTGGGACGGACACGGCAGTGGAACAGACATCTGGCCGTGGGGCTCAGCAGTGGGACCTGGCAGTCTGTGTTGCGGCAAGCCTTTGTGGTTTGAATATAAAGTGTATTAGTAACCTCGTGTTGCCACAGCAGAGTTCCCTAGGCAGCAAGTGACTTGTATAAAGGCTTATTTAGCCTTGCTCTGCTTTGGAGGGTCAGAGGGCAGAGGGAGCAGATGGAGTAGTGCAGGCTCAGCGTGAGCACCTCCTGACTCTCTAGCGTGCATGCAGTGGCAGGGTAGTGAGAGGAGCGAACACTTGATTACATTGCACAGCCCAGGGCAGGGCGAGGAAGAACACGGCTCTGCCTTTCTCTGAGACCTAGTGACCTGGGAACCTCCTGCCAGACCCGCTTCCTAATGTCCATAGCATCCCCCACCAAACAACAAAAAACTGGGCCTACCCTAGACATCAGCTTTTATGTGTGACATTTAGGGGACACTTATCCTCCAAACCTGAGCACGTGATAAACTTTGGGTATCATCTTTCAAAGAATGTTATCAGTAGCATAGCTTTTGTTCTGATAAAGATTGTCTTTTTAAAGCTCTCTTTGCAGTCTTAAGAACCAGTAGGGAAGCCAAACAGTCTTTATTTTCCTGTCAGTTTCTTTTGCAATTGATGTGCCTGTTTATGAAGATGGATGGCCTTTGGGAACCTTTCAGACCTGTTTCCTAGTACAGAGCTACTTGGGAAAGGGCCCAGTTTGCTCTCTAGATGATGGGGCTTGTTGGAACCTGATGAATCACCAGCTCCAAGAACTCCTTCGTCTAAATTGCATGAAAATTGAATACAGTTTTCGTTAAATCTGTTTTGTTTTCCTTTTAGGACATGCTTTCTCTGTGTAACAGTCTTGGCTGTCCTGGAACGCACTTTGTAGACCAGGCTGGCTTTGAACTGACAGAGATTCACTTGCCTCTGCCTCTCGAGTGCTAGAACTAAAGGCATGCGCCCCCAATTCTTTAATCTTGATGTGTAGCTCTCAGTGGCCCAATTGGGACAGCTCTGTGTTTAGTGCTGTGGGAAGAACTTTGCATGAGAAGGGCAGTGTTCTTTGCTGTTCAGTAGGGCAGCCTTGTGTGGAAATTAATTTATGTTTATTTATTTTTCTTTTGTGGGTGTATATGTGTATGCACACGCGTATTCACAGGTACACATGCATGTGCCACAGCAGATGTGTGGAGGTTAGAGGACAGCTTGTAGCTTTTAGTTCTTTCCTACCATATGGGTTCCTGAGATGGAGTTTAGCTGGTCAGTTTTGGTGGCAAGTGCCCTTATTGACTGAGCCATCTCGCTGGTCCCATGTCTAGAAGCTTAACAATCAAAAAACGAAGCTAACAAGGCTAAGGAATTGAAATTTAGATTTCATTTCATCTTAAATAATTATAAAAAAAAAAGCAGCACGTGGCTCATAGTTACCCTGTTGGACAGTGGTATTGAAACCCTGGCTTTGTAACTCAACGTAGTTTGAGTAAGTCAGTAGAAGACCCCTTCCACCTCCCCAAACGACAAATTCTGGCCAGGTAGCTCCAGGGTGAGGCCTGCAATGTGCTCCTAAGCTGCTATAGTAGCTGTCCAAAGACCAAATGTTCTAGAAAGACAAGGTCTGGCATACCCTTCCCCTGCTGAGGGACAGCTAACCTGCAAGTCTTGCTGGCAGGAATTTTGTCTTAGCCATTTTCTTTCATGACGACAGAGTCAGAAGAAAGGGTTCCACCTGAAGTCGTGCCTGAGAGGAGGCTTTTCCTTTGTCAGGGACAAAATAACCACTGCTCCTCAATGACCCACAGTCTGTGCCTGCCCCCATTTTCTTCCTTCCTGGGGTAAGGAGACTTAGTAAGTCAGAGAAAGACCAGCACATATTGGTAGCAGAGTAGACTGTTTCAGATGTTAGGACTGGATCAAGTTTTAGGGATCTTTCTAGCCCCAGACACAGTAGCTGGGACTGCACATGACTTTAGTAGTCACAAACTGGCTTTAGTAGTCACAAACTATCTTTAGTAGTCACAGATTGCATGGGGTCGTGCTGAGGTGTAGGGTTGTCTTTTATGCACATTGTTTTGTAATGAAGAAAAGCTGTATATTTAAAGTTCATTTTATAGGATTGTAAACCATTTATAAATGTCAGCGTGTCTGCTGCATGAAAGTAGCCACGTAAGAGCAGTTGTGACACAGACAGTGGTTGGGTTTACGTGAAAAAAGCCACGTGCGTGATTTATTTCTTCTTCCCCGCCAAGTCTTCTAGTCCTTGTGGTTCTGAAGTCACCCCACCCCCCCCTTGGGCCTGCGATCTAAACAGAGATGTACAGAATGACATAAGGGGGTCATAGCTGGCTTATCACCATCCTCTGGGTCTCTAGAGAAACATCTGTGTCATAGGCCTGATTGGGGACTGAGGCTGGCTGGTAGAGTTAGGAAAGGGACTGTCCGAGTGATGGCGTCCTCTTACTGTCGTTACAGTTAACACCCTGTGTGCAGTGTTTTATTTTAATCATTAGCTAGATACTTATTAAGTTCCTTATGCACAGCATTGATCTTTTGTTGTGAGCAGGAATTATCCAGAAGTGTATACTATGGTTTCTCCCATGAAGATGTTCAAATTGGTGTGTTAGAGATGCAGACAGAAACATACATAAATTAGAAACTGTAAACTTTCCAAGTTTAAAAAGTAAAATTAAGACAAAACACAAACAAAGCCTGTCTTGTTACTAGCAGGTGCCAAAGGAACCGAGGAGCAAGTTCACCGTGGGCCACAGGAGGTGGTTAGGAAAGATGATGGCAGAAGTGGGGCCAGACTGATAGGGTTTGAGGCAGAACACCAGTCAGGAGCTTGTGGGCAGCAAGAAGAGGTTTTTAAAGGACTAGGGGGGCACTGAGAGATACTGCTTAACGGATGGCACGGAAGAGCCACTGCTGCAGGGAACCAGGCTGTGCTGTCTTCAGGACTTTCCTGTGTGACTGAGACATCAGAGCACTTGCTTCTCGATTACATCAATGTGAGTCGGCTGTCGGCTGCCATACCTGTCTCCTACAAGTGTTGGTGTCTGGATGGCAATCATGTAACGATCTAAAACAGAAACAGGTGATGAGTGGTGGGGAGGAGGGAGACGGATTCTGAAGGATCAGACTGGGAGGAGGTATCAGGACTTACAAACTGCTGCAGGTTCATTGAGCAGCTCCTGACCACGGTAGTGCTGGTGTGCAGGAGAGCGTCCAGTGCCACCGAGTGTAGCGCCACTGGCCTTTCCTGACTGTATAGGTAAATATTGCTAATGGGAATTTTGACATTAGTTTTACAGAAGCCGTACTCTGAGTTGCCAGTTTAGCAAGTAGTATTTTCCATAGGAAAATCCATGTCTTTTTGTTGTTGTTATAACCTGTTAGATTGGATGCCATACAGTTACTTGAAAGTTTCCCCTTTAACAAATGGATTTATTCAGTTTGTTCCAAATAGTCTTCACTATATCTGAGAAATGAATGATAATAAGATTTTATTATAAAATTTTTCTGCCATTCTGATGGAGCAGGAAGTGATGAGTTCAGTAGGGGTGAAGCCCATTTGACCTTAAGGCAGTCACTAGGAGTTTATAAATACCATACGGAAAAGATACGGTAAACCACAGTTAGAACGGGAGTGGGGGGAGAGGGGATCTGAAATGACACCTAGAGACTGAAGTGGGTGTGGTGATCTCAGTGCTTGGAGGTAGAGGTCAGAGGAACAGGAGTTCAAGGCCATCTTTAGTTATAGCAAGTTCCATGCCAGCCTGGACTATATAGTACTCTATTTCTATCTTTTGGCTGTGTGATTTGAAAGTTTTCATCCTCCTAGGCGGGTGGCTCATTATCCTCAAGGGTGTTTATTGCTTAGAAAGTAGAAAGCTACTTAATGGAAGTCAATATTGAAACAGTGTTTCCTCCTTGGACTTTCAGAGCAGAGGTTACCAGACTTCTGTGAAGAGCTGTATGGTAGTAATCTAGTCCTGAGACGCTGACTTCCGTTGCAGTTGTCCATGTCTGTCACTGCGTGTGCTGCGTAAACAAAGGAGTATGGCTGCATCCCAAGAAGACCTCAAATTAGGTAGTAGGCATTTGGATCTCAGACCTTAGTTTGCCAAGCCGCTGGGCGGTGATGGCACAAACAGGTGGGTCTCTGTGAGTTTGAGGCCAGCCTGATCTACAGAGCAGTTCCAGGACAGCAGAACTGTTACATAGGGCAACCCTGTCTCGAAAAACAACCAAGCCAAACCAAAACCAAAACAAGGAAGAATTAGACTTTCTATTTTGTGGGTGTATGCTATGTGTGTTTGGGTCCCCTTGAAGTCCAGAGAGCATCATGCCCCTTGGGAACTGGAGTTGCAGGTGGTTATGACTCACCTGACATGGGCACTGGAAGCCAAATTTGGGTCCTTTGGAAGAGCAGCCAGAGTTCCTGACTGCCAAGTCATCTCTCCAACATCTTAAAAATTACATGCTTACACTTTTTTAAAAGGCAACAAAATACAATATTGCTAATTATCTTAAAATATGTTATCTTTCCTTTTAAATTATATATATTTTTAGAGCAACATATATATTTTCTGTGTGTATTTGTTTGTTTGTTTTTTCAAGACAGGGTTTCTCTGTCTAGCTTTGGCTGTCCTGGAACTTGCTCTGTAGACCAGGCTGGCCTCGAACCCACAGAGATCAACCTGCCTCTTTCTCCAGAGTGCTGGGATTAAAGGCGTGTGCCACACCGCCCAGCCTCTGTGTGTATATGTACACTTGTGTGAGTGGGTGCAGATGTGGAGGCCAGAAGAGGGCATCAGGTGTCCTACAGCACTCTCCACTTACCCCTTGGAGACAGTGTCTCCTGCTGAGCCCAAGACTTGCAAGTCCTCAGCTGACTAGAGACCAGCCATCCCCAGCCCTTCTGTTGCTGCCTTCCTCAGAATCAGGGATATAGTGTGTGAGGTGCCAGGTGTGTTCTGTGCATGTTGGGATCTGAACGCTGGCTATTGGAATCGCACAGCATTCTTCCAGTTCTAGCATTTTGTTTTTGAGACATGGTCTTACACTATAGCTCACTTAGGCTGGCCTGGAACTCACTATTCTACAACAAGTTGGCCTCAAACTCAAGGCAGTCTTCATGTCTCAGCCTCCTGGGTGTTGGAAATTCTGGTGTGGAAATAGTAAATTCTTTGCAAACTACAGCCATATCTTGTATTTCCTTTTCTCTTTCATATCCTCTGAGCACAGTGTCATAGATGGACAGCAAACACACCTTAAAGAACAGTCCCTTTAATTCATTCTAATTGTGAGATCACCGCTCCCCACTGCGGGACACCTTTTGAGAAGGACCTTTCCTGTAGTTTCCCATCTGGTTCTTACAGCGTCCTAGGAAAGAAGGCGACTGGGCCAATGAGTTCTCCCATAATACAGGTCAAGATCATGATGGAAGCTCAGCTGTGTAAGTGAAGAACCCATTTATATTGCCTGGTAAATGGTGGGCCTGGGTTTAGAGACACTTCCTGCTGTAGCTGCGAATTGTGCCTCTTCACCCCCAAAAGGGAGAAGCCAAAGATGAGTGTCTTTTCTTCCTAATTTTAAACTTCCTGCTTTGCTTTAAATCGCTCATGAGGGTTAGCATTCTAATATTCCCGTTAAATCTCTCATAAGGGTCAGCATTCTAATATTCCCATTTTCTTGGCACAAAAAAGAGTCATTTCCGTTCTCCTTTCTCAACAGACAGATTTGAGCTTGGCAAGGTTAGAATTTTAATTCGTTTTGTCTTGTTGACCGTGTCCTTTGCTTTACAGAAGCTTTTCAGTTTCAGGAGGTCCCATTTATTAATTGTTTCTCTCAGTGTCTGTGCTACTGAGGTTATATTTAGGAAGTGATCTCCTGTGCCAGTGCGTTCAAGTGTACTTCCCACTTTCTCTTCTTTGAGGTTCAGTGTGGCTGGCTTTATGTTGAGGTCTTTGATGCATTTGGACTTGAGTTTTGTGCATGGTGATAGATATGGATCTATTTTCATTCTTGTACATGTTGATATCCAGTTATGCCAGCACCATTTGTTAAATATGCTTTCTTTTTTTCCATTTGATATTTTTTGCTTCTTTGTCAAAGATCAGGTGTTTGAAAGTGTGTGAATTAATGTCTGGGTCTTCTATTCAGTTCCATTGGTTCTTCTGTCTGTTTTTGTGTCAGTATCAGGCTGTTTTCAGTACTGTAGCTCTGTAGTAGAGTTTGAAGTCAGGGATTGTGATGCCTTCAGAAGTTCTTTTATTGTACAGGATTGTTTTGGCTATCCTGGGTTTTTGCTTTCCGTATGAAGTTGAGTACTGTTCTTTCGAGGTCTGTGAAGAATGGTGCTAGGATTTGAGGTGCCCTTGAGCTTGTGATCCTCCATCCCCAGCCACTCAGGTTCTGGATCTGTGAGCCAGCTACCTGATGAAGTAGATAAAATTATTCCATTTCAGTTTCTCAGAGGACTCAGTCATTTAGTATCTTTGTTGAGCTCCTGAACCTGTCAGCCACACTGGATTCAGGTTTATACTTTGCCATGGTGTGTCCTTGGCTGAGGACACATCCTCTTACTATGGGAGAGGGTTTTCCCTCTAGATCAGTCAGTGGTGGTCACACCCTGATAGGCACAAGTAGTAATTTACCAACTGCTTTACTTTTCTTTGATATTTAATATTACAGAGCCAGTGAGAGTCTGGCCCAAAAGAAGGAGGAGGGATTATATGAGCAAGGGTGGGGATCAAGATCATGAGGGGCAAACCCACAGAGACCACTGACCTGAACTTGAGGGAGCTCATGAACTCTAGACTGACAGAAAGGGAGCCTGCATGGGACCTACATAGGCCCTCTACATGTGGGTGACAGCTGTGTAGCTTGTTCTGTTTGTGGGCTTCTAACACTGGGACTAAGATCTGTCCCTGACACATGAGCTGGCTTTTGGGAACCTATTCCCTATGATGGGATGCCTCACTCAGTAGTGATACAGGGGGAGGAGCTTGGTCCTGTCTCAACTTGATATGCCATGCTTTGTTGACTCCTGTGGGAGGCCTGCCCCTTTCTGAGGAGTGGATGGTGGGGAGAGGGTAGAAAGGAGGTGGGGGAAGGGAACAGGAGGGGAGGAAGGAGGGGAAGCTATGGTTAGTATATAAAATAAATAAAAACTTTATAAAACAATAACAAGAAACAACAAACCATTACAGAGCCAATAAGATGGTCCAGCAAGTGATGGCAGGTGGTCTTGCTGACAAGCCCAACACGCACATGCACGCATGCACACGTATATATGCACATGCATATGTAGTAAGTAACTGTAAATACAGTTACACATACGTTTAAAAATGTAACTATGGGAAATAAGCCCAAGTTCTACCTCATTACCCAAGGAGAAGGCCCATCTTGGTAGCCCACCTTTCTCTCAAAAACTCTGTAAAGCAGTAGCTGCCATTATAACAGCGGAATCCAAACTGCTGGGCTCCTATCTCAGCAGTCCATCTTGCCATTCAGTGACTGGAGTCCTTATCTGTGCTGTGGAGGCGAGGGCATAACCGCCTCCTTAGGATTGTGAGCACTGGGTGATGTCACACACGGAAGGCACTTGGGGTGCAATGCAAATGGATATTATTGTGTGTGCGTGTATGTATGTGGTGTGTGTGTGTGTGTGCGCGTGCGTGTGTGTGTATATGTGTGTGTGTGTATAAGAGCTCAGGTGCTGTTGAGGCAGGGTCTCTCATTGGCCAGACATACCAGCAGAGAGAAGAGAGGCTGATTAGTCAGCAAGCCCCAGAGATGTACTTGTCTTCAGCTTTCCATTCACCATGCCCGCCTTTTTTTTTTTTTTTTAAACAAAAGCAAAATCATGGAATGGGTTCATGGAATTGAATTCAAGTCCTTGTGTTGGCAAGGCAAGCATTTAAGGTTGTGTGTAGACAGGGTTTGGAGGTACTGTGGTTTCTAAAACTGAACTTACTCAGCTCATAGATGACAGCTGTCTGCTATTCTGGAGACATCCCTATGGTGACGACAGCTGTATGTCTAATATTGGGTACCAGGTCCCCCGAGTCTGGATGTCCTACGCTCTGTTCACTTCTTATTCTGTCATTTGTTCACTTGTGTTTTGCACATCATCAGTGTTCCAGAGTTTCAGGAAAACGGTATTTTCTCTCTCCATTTTGAAATGTGATTTTTATTTTATGTGTATGAATTTTTGCCTGCATATATGTGTCTGTGATATGCAGACTTGTGTACATTAGCCTTGGAGGCCAGAAGAGGACATTGGGTGCCCTGGGGCTGGAATCCACAATGTGGTGCTGGAAATTGAACTCAAGTCCTCAAGAAGAGCGGTCAATACTCTTAACTGCTGAGCCATCTCTCCGGCCCCACATTTTCTTTTATTGTATCATTTTAAATTCAGGACCATGACTTATAAATAATATAAATCCATATAAGGAATGATATACTCAAAGGCAAGAGACCTGGGTTTTTATTTCTATTTTACTTATTTATCTTTTTAATGATACCCAAGACTCACACCAGGCAAATGCTCTGCCACCAAGCTACAGCGTCAGCCCAGGGGACAGAGATGTGCTAGTGACTAGGCTTATGTTATTGGAGAACTTAACTTCCATGTTCCACTTGGCAAGTTATTATATCTGTTTCCTTCTTTGGGGGCAAATAGTGTTTGTTGTCACACAAGTGCACACACATGTACACACACACTCACACGAATGTATATGTAATACGTGAGGATATTAGTTATTCAATGGGAAATTGTCATTATGAAGTAATTGTGATTTCCTTGCTGTAAGTGGTTTCTTTATATTAAAAGTAATTACTGCTTTCTGTTACCAGCTTCGAGCACAGAATCAGGTCCTGAAAAAAGGCGTCGTGGACGAGCAGGCCAATTCTGCTGTTCTAAAGGTATGCAGTGGGAACCCAGAGTAGCAAAGGTTGTTCCGTGTTTGGAAAAGCAGATAGTTTGGGGGATAAAGTCCCAACTCTGACACTGATTTACTAGGGGTAGTGATTGTCAGGGTGTTTACTGTGTCTGACTTTTCTCCTTGCTTAGGTATGTATATTATATGTCTCCTCAGCTTAAAAAATGTAGAAAAATACTTCATCTAATACATTCCTTCTGTAGTCCAAGGCCTTTGTGAAGTCAAATCCATCTGGATGGATGCAGCTTTGTATCTGCCTCTCTAGGCAGCACTCTGAGGGGATGGCCATGTTTGTATTTGCATCTCCAGTGCTCAACAAATAGGGCCTAAGAAATGAATCTGAAGCATGAATCATGCGATCCGTTTATTCTTGCCGTTAGTTTGCTACTTCACGGTGACAACCCATGTTGACGTGTACACTGCTTGAACAATGCATTTTACCTCAGCACGTTTGCTAACTGAAGCATAATGGGCTGAGAAAGGATTTATCACTGCCCCGTTCTATTTGGCGTATAATAAATACTGGCTTGTAATACTTTTGACTGGAGAGATTAATTGTGGAATATGGATTACTTTCCTGAAACCCTTGAAGAATTGATCACTGACTCTCGTAATGTTTAGAACCTAGTACTGAGGAAGTATCTCCCAAATAGCCTGCTTTGTTTGACAGCTCCCGTGCTGGTCTTGTGGATAACTGTGGTGCTAGGGACGCGTGGATAGTCAAGGCAGTGGTGCTGGAAATACTTAGTTTTGTCTCTGAGCTCTTGCTCACTCCATGCCAGGCACTGTACTAAGCCATCCTACACCTGTTATTTCCTGCTATCTCTGAAGGATCGATAGTGTTATCATCCTGTTGCAGAAGCTGGGCTTTAGGTAGTGGTTGGCACACCCCGCTTCCGGAGCTGATGATTGGTTAGCGCAGTTAGAGAATCATGTAACTGGAGGGAACTCATCGCAGCAGTGTAAAGAAACTGCTTTGCGTCCTGTTCATCCTGAGCTCACTGCAATTGCAGCACAATGTTACAGTACATTGTAACTACGGGACAGTGAATGTCAGGGTGTCCTCGGATTATTTAATTGGATCTGCCCCTTAATGAATTCGCCTGGACTTTAAGAGTCTATGATAATTACACTGAACTGAACCAATGTGGATCTTTGACCTTCAAGTAAAAATGAAAGGCATCCTGAAAAACAAACAGTAAAGAAGAAGAACGTTTTCGACTCTCGGACACACGGTTGGGCTCTCCAGCTGCCTTCCTCATGCGGAACATCCTACAGCACACACAGCAGCCATGCAGTTAGGTTGCTGCTTCAGTACAGTTAGAGTATCTGTCCGTTGTTACTCTTATGACTGTTCTCAGTGGAAATAATCAAAGTAAACAGTAGACTCTGGTTGCTTTTGTTGGTTATCAATGAACACAAAATTGTAAGTAAAATGTAGTTAATTATAACTTGTGCATTTTACAATAGGGTGAAACAATGTCTCTAACTTCCTGTTTCTTCCCCTTTATAAAGAGTAGAAAATAGTCAGCAGGTAATGATGTTATTGAAGTCTTAGTTGTTGAGTCTATTTTTATGGGCTTGAAAGTGAACCGATATGGACCAGAGTGTGAAGTCGTCTTGTGCTGTCTGAATATTGGCTTCAAAACCTACCAGGTGGCAGAGTTAGATGGAAGGAGGTGTGTTGAGAAGACTGGGGCCCAGCTGTAGTCCTACATGTGTGTAGGTGTCCTTGAAGGCCAGGTTAGGTTCTCAACTTGGCACAAAGAGGATGAGGTGGGAAAAGACGTCATTTAAGTTCAGAGAACACAGAGAAAGAAATGTAATCAGACTCCGGCCTTCTGATCACTGAAGGTGTTGCTAATAAGTCTATGGTTCCCTTTACATACACTCAGGATTATAAATGTGTAGCCCCTGGCCTGTCTTCTCGCTGTCACAGACTTAACAGAGTTCCAGGCATTTTGCTTTATTTAAGTTGCTGATAGTCTGTTATTTCAATATATATATATATATATATATATATATATATATATATATATATATATAATTTTATTTGTAAATATACTAGTTTGGCTGGAAGATACTTTTTGTGCAAAAAACATATCTGAAATAATAAACATAAATTATTCATTCCCCGAAGCAAGGAGATTTTATTTTATATTGGTTGAACAAAGACTTAAAAACAGACAGCCAAACAGTGTGAGGAACTATTTCTCTTTGATGTAGGAACAGCTGAAAATGAAGGATCAGTCGTTGAGGAAACTACAACAGGAAATGGACAGTTTGACATTTCGAAATCTGCAGCTTGCCAAGAGGGTGGAACTCCTTCAAGATGAGCTAGCGCTAAGTGAGCCTCGAGGCAAGAAGAATAAGGTAAATCCAGCAGAGGCCCCTGTGTGGAGAGGGATAGACTGGCTTCAATAGCAGAGCCATTCCGGGACCTCAGTGCTCCACTGTGCATCTGGTAACTGAGTCCCGAGGGAGATGTTTGCTATTGATACATCCACATAGGGGCATTTTCCTGTTTTCTTTTGGTTTCAAGGCAGGATCTCTTCACGTAGCTTAGGCTGGCCTCAAATCCTCAATTCTTTCACCTTAGCCTCTGGGTGCTGGAATGACATGTGTGTGCCACCATGACCAGCTCAGGGGCATTTCCACAGGAAGGTCAGTTCTTAAGGTTCTATTAGCAGCAAACTGAATGATTGATTTAGTAGATGAGGAAAGTCAGGAGCATCTCATATTGCTCAGAGGTGATGTCGTTGTTCCCTTAATTCCTGCTAGCTGAAGGTCTGGCAGATGCAGTCAAGGGGTGAGGGTGAGCTGTAGCTGCTCGAGCAGGGAGCGGCTGGGGCCTCAGAGATGAACGGCTGCCTGCTTAAGAATAGCACTGGGCTAGTGGCAGAGTGTTAAGTCTTACGTGTGTGTGGACCCATATTCTGCAAGTGTGTTAACAAGCTGTGTTGAAAGAAGCAGCGGATAGGGCCTGAAGGAGGATGTGTGGAGGGAAGAACACTGGCTCTGGAGTTCAGCATGGTTCCAGTTCTCGGCCTGCCATTTATAGCTCTACAACTTGGGCACAGTTGTTGCTCTTTTAGCCTCAGTTTATCCATCTCTAGAGTGGATATGAGAGTTTAAGGCTTTGGGGAGTGAAGTGATTGCATGGAGTGTATTATCATGTGATAGGTGATACCTTTCCCAAATGCATCATTCTGTTTAGAAGGGCGCTCTGAAGTGTTAAGTGTAGAGGGGACAAAGAGGGCCTACATGTACATGATAGAGCTAGAAGTGTGCTTGCTTTGGGGATTCCAGATGCTCCCTGGGTGGATATAGCCATCTAGACTGCAGACATGACTATCAGGTGTTTCTGAGCTGGGGGAGGTGGGGTGGTGTCTTATTCTGTAGCCCAGGCTGGCCTCAGGTGTGTAGTGTAGTAGTTCTCTTGCCTCGGCTGCCTAAGAACTGGGGTTACAGGTGTGAGCCACCATGCCTGGGTAACATAGCAGGTTAGTTATTTAGCAGAGGTGCCTAAGAGTTGTGAATTAGTCTTAGTTAAAGCTTTTAGGTTTGGAACACAAGGACCGTCAGTAAATCATTCCACAGTGTGCCTTATGTACTTTTTGTGTTCCAGATGTGGTGGGTGTTTAGTGGCTTTGGTTTTTATAGAGCTGTGTTTCCAGAGGCTCCTCTCACCGCTGATTTGTATTGCGTCAGCAGGTGAGTTCATCTGCAGTGATGAGTGAGCTACTGAGAAGGCAAAGATGGGCGGCCGATGTCTGCACACAGTGCCATTGTGGGACTGCTCCTTGAACAGTCTCAGCTCTGTGTATCACACAGAGACAAGCATTCATTCTTAGATCTCCTAAATAGTGCTATTCTTCCTAGTGGATAAGTTCATACTCACAAGAAAGGAATTTTCCGTTGCAGCTTTTTCTTGTGTGCGTTACAACATGGTTAGGTTTCTATTTAAATAGAAATTTATGTAAACTCTAATAAGAACATGTATTTGTGAATGCTGCTATATGAGTTAATAAAACTTCTTAAAGGAATACAGTAATTCAGATTCTAACATAATCTCTCCCAAACCGAAAGATCAGGTTGAGATGAAACTTCCTGCTATTCTTGTCTTCTAGCAATTCCTGAATTCATATGCAAAAAATGATGAACCCATTTATTTTTTTCTGTCCCTCTTTTAAGTTTTCTTGCCTTTGTTGTCTTTGCAGTTCCAGTTTGGGTCCCATAGGCAAAGTTAAGTGGTGAACTGTGTGCCCTTTGCAGGGTGGTTTGAAAAGGGTAAACACGCAGAAGACCAGCCACTGAGGTTGTAGGTGCTGTGTGCCTCAGCTTGTTCCTCTAATGGATCGGAGTTGTGTGGACATGACTTGTTCTTTCCTCAGAAAAGTGGAGAGTCGTCCTCTCAGTTGAGTCAGGAGCAGAAGAGTGTCTTTGATGAAGATCTGCAAAAGAAAATCGAGGAGAATGAACGGCTGCATATCCAGGTGACAGAAAACTGAATGACTAAGAATGGGTCTTGGGACTGACAAGATGGCTCAGTGGGTCAAAAGCCTGAAGGCCTATGTTCACTCCCTGGGCACCACACAGTGGAAGGAGAGAACCGACTCCCACAAGTTGTCCCTCTGACTACCTCGTGTGTTCTGTTTTGTGCCCACACACAAAAAATAAACATTTAAAGAAATGTGTTGGCACTAGAGAGATGGCTGTGTGGTGAGGAGAGCTTACTGCTCCTCTAGATGACCTCGGTTCAGTTCCTACCTCCCATTTTATGGCCTGAAAATGCCTGTAACTCCACTTCCAGGGGATCCCTTTTCTGGCCCCCGAGGGCACTGTATGCATGTGGTTCAGGTTTATAACATGCAGACAAACACAAACTAAAACAAGACTCAAACATGTAAAATACATAAATACGTTTAAAGATGGGTCTTATAATCCGAGATGTGGAAAAATTAATGCAAATAGTTACCTTGTTGTCTGCATGGATTTTTCGTGTTTTCTGTATGTCTCTTAAGAATGTACTGTGATTATGATTTGTTCATTTCTTAACTTTCACCCATGGCTTGATGTGAACATGTGCATTTGTTCAGCGTCTTCAGATCAAAAGTATGCTAGGCACTAGTCCCTCTACCTAGAGTTGATGAGCTGGGACATTTGGTGGGAGCTTAGCAATAAGTAGGGTTTGTTCCATGATCTATGATGTATAGGGTTTTGTTTTGTTTCTGTATTTTGAGGCAGCTTTTCTTGTAGCTCAGTGCTAGCCTTGAGCACCCTGTGCTGTCGAGAATGTTTTTGCAGTCTTAGTCCCCTTGCCTCACCTATGAAGTGCCAGCATTACTGGTGCTCATTGTGCCAGCTTTGAAAGATCTTAGGGCCCACAAGATGGCTCAGGGCATAAAGGTACTTGTCGCCAGGTCTGAGAACCCAAGTTCAATCCCTAGGACCATAAACCAACTCTTGTCTTCAGACCTCTATACATGCACACACATAAATACTTACAAGTAATTAGAAAAAGAGAAATCTTGAAAAAAAAAATATTTTTAAAGATTTATTTATTTATTATGTTCAGCCTCCATGTATGCCTGCAGGCTAGAAGAGGGCACCAGATCTCATTACAGATGGTTGTGAGCCACCATGTGGTTGCTGGGAATTGAACTCAGGACCTCCGGAAGAGCAGTGCTCTTAACCTCTGAGCCATCTCTCCAGCCCCAATCTTGAAAAAAATTTTACCTCTGCATTTTATATCTAATAAATGAATTAGCATCACAGTTATAAAGGAAGAATTCTTTGTATGTTTTAGGAGCAGCACCTCAGTTGAATTGTCTATAAATAGTTATCCAGAGTACAGATTTGGGGGCCTAAGAGAAGGGAGGTGCAGACTGTGGAGCAGGTTTCTCTGTTCCCGTGCCATTTCTGCCATGTTTTAACTACGAGTCAAAGACCATATGATGCTTTTAAGCTATTTCCACATCTGTAAAAGAAGGCTAAGAAAGTGCCACCCATGCTCCCCGTGGGAATTAAGTGTTCCTGTGCCTTCAGCTCAGCCCCTCAGCGGTGCAATAGTCACAGGGCGAGTGGTCGCTGCTGTCCTCACTGCATGCTCTGGGCTCCCCTCCTCTCAGTTTTTCGAAGCAGATGAGCATCACAAGCATGTGGAAGCAGAGCTGAGGAGTCGGCTGGCCTCTCTGGAAACCGAAGCTGCTCAGCACCAAGCTGTGATCGATGGCCTGACCCGGAAGTACATGGAGACCATTGAGAAACTACAGAACGACAAGGCTAAGCTAGAAGTAAGCTTTGGGGCGTGGGGGGGGGCTAATTAAGACCTAGGTCAGGCTCCTGTAAGTTCTGAGGTGCTGCATGGGGACTCAGCCATAGGCAGAACTGTCAGCTTTTCTTTCCTCCCAAAATTCAGGTAAAATCTCAGACTCTAGAAAAGGAGGCCAAGGAATGCCGACTTCGAACAGAAGAATGGTATGTGGAAATGGGGCCCTGAGGTCAGGGTCAGACCCAAGCCTCTGTAGGTCACTGCCAGGGAGGACCTTTTCCAGTCACACGGCCACAGCACCTGGACAGAGTGGCCTCTGCTGGGCTTCAGGATAGGTCTGGGAGGACCTGCTCTCAGCTCTGAACTGCGACTTTGTGTTCCTGACTCTCCTGGGACAGGGACTGCCTAGTAGTCTCCAGCAGGAAATATGAATGTAAACGGTGCCACTTTCTTATGGTACATTTTGAAAAAGATTGAGATTATGGGATCCAGTTGAGAGATCTCTAAATCTTAGCACATTACATAGCAATGTGCCAAAACCATTCGTAATCTTAATGTTTTGTTTTTTGCTATTTACCATAATACATAGGTTTCACTGCATTGGTAGAAATATATGTGTAGCATAGATGGTATCTGTGCTAATAATTTAGCCAAAACAGAAGTTATCGGCTTTTGAACAAGTAAGAAATAATCTAGTAAAGTACTTTTAAAAAAACTCTGTGCAATGATAATTGAATAAACATTTATAGATAGTAAATAGAAAATGTATGATTATCTTGGGGAAGTAAACTCAGGTTGTGTAAGAAACTGAAACTCGGGTAGATTCCGCAGAAGTCTCTGGGGCTTTGAGGAATGGGGCTGGTTCCTCTCTTAACGTCAAGTTTGAACAACTCTTAGAGGAATGTTCCAGATGTCAGCACAGCTCTTTGAAAGCCTGCTGCCAGCTGTTGGGATAACAAGCAATTGACGATTCGCTGATTGGTAATAATGTGGTTTTGTGGGTTCTTTTATCTTTCAGTCAATTACAGTTAAAGAATCTTCATGAAGATTTGTCAGGTAGATTAGAAGAATCCTTGTCAATCATCAATGAAAAAGTACCTTTTAATGATACAAGTAGGTATCGCACAGACACACGTTTTCTGTTATTTGCATCTTTGACTCTCTATGGTAGCTGGTTAAGTTAGATTATTTCTGATCTCAGCAAAAAACCAAATTGACCGTTTGGAGGTCTCTGCTCTCTTGATTAGTGTGGCTCATTTCCTAAGGACATTCTGAATTATCTCCAGAGCCATCTGGTACTTTCTTTTAACTGCACCGCTCACATCCCTAGGCAAAGCCAGCCTGCGTGGGAGGTGGTGGGATATTTGCATAAGAGAAGTTGATTTTGTGGCGGAAGGTGGGGGGGGTGGGGAGGGGGGGGTGGGGGTGGTGGTGTCCACCATGGATGAAGCCTGTTAACTTCTCCTTGGGGATTTCCCAGTGACAGGAAGCCTTTGGAAAGTCTAGCTTCTGTTTCTTCCTAAGGATGGCCTGGTAGCTCACACATCCAAGAGTAAGAAAAAGAATTTAGACAGCACTCACATGTGCGGTAGATGTCTAACCTTAGGTGCGAATGGAATGAAACTCTTGAAGGCAAAGAAATATTTATCTGGGAGGCCAATGAGATGGCTCGGTGGGTAAAGGGGCTGGCTGCCAAGCTGGCAAGCTGAGTTCAGTCCCCACAACGCCCCAAAGTTGTCTTTTGACTTTCATCTGCTATGGCATTCAGGCACTTGCTCCTACCTGCTTGAAAAATAAATTAGTTCTTAAAAATTAAAAAAAAAAAGAAAAGAAAATATATTTGGAATTCAAAGCCCACATTCAAGTTAATACAATCAAGTTAATCCACACTTCCTTTTTCTACAGCTACATTTGAAATTTAGTTTTTAGTTCCTTTAATTTCTTGTTAGAAAAGCTGGGGAGGGGGTGAAGAAAACAGCAGTTTGATCCCATCTAAAATCAGCATAGGCGCTGCTGGAGAGATGGCTCAGCTGTTGAGAGCACTGGTTGCTTTTCCAGAGGCTCTGTTTCCAGTGCGCGCGAAGTAGCTCCTAGCAGTCTGTAATCCTAGTTCCAGGGGATCTGGTGCTGTGGGAGTGCATGTGGTGCACAGCCCATGTCTATCAACAACCCGAACTCCCCCTTGAAAACAATCCCTGTGCCCAGCTTCTACACAAGGGACACACAGTGTGAGGAGGCCTCTGCAGGGTCCTCGGTGAGCTCTCTATCACAGTGATGGGTACTGAGGGACTGTGGGAAGAAGTCAGGCAAGCACAGTGAGGATTTTGGTGAAGCAAGTGTTTCTACCCGCTGATGCTGTCATTGCTGCACAGCACTGGGAAGTCAGGGAGAATGCCTGTGGGAAAGGCAGCCAAATCTGCTGACTGGATTTTGTGACCTTGAAAGGACTAGTAATTTTTTATTTTAATTAATTAATTAATTAATTTCATTTTGGGGGGTTTTTTGAGACAGGGTTTCTCTGTAGCTTTGGGGCCTGTCCTGCAACTAGCTTAGCTCTTGTAGACCAGGCTGGCCTTGAACTCACAGAGATCTGCCTGCCTCTGTTTTACAAGTGCTGGGATTAAAGGTGTGCACCACCACCACCCAGCAAGGAGGACCAATAATTTTGTGGTGCCTGGTACTAGGCAACATCTGTGGCAGGTGGCAGGTGGCAGGCGGCCTGAGTGTGAGGACTGAAGAAGACTGTGGGACCAGCCAGGAAAGAAAGCATTGAGGTACTGGGACCCGCAGCAGCAGACAGTGAAATATGGTCCTGGTAGGGACACTGGCATTTTTGGAGGATTAGTGTGGCAGCCAGGGGAGGGTTATTGTAGAAGAATGATGAATGACAGCAAGAGTATTAGGAGCCTTTGTAAGGAATCTTGAGAGGCCCCAAAGAGGAGTTTGAAAAGATTTCTTTGAAGTGGAAATCCAGGAGTAGTTTGTTTGTTTCTTTTAATCCTGAAGTTAAACAAAGAAACAGTTATTACTTACCTGCAAAACCACAGCTTCCCTATATATTCCAAGCTCCTCTGCTGTGATTGTGTGTCGGACATTGAGTTCTCATAGGAAGGATTTTGCAGTTGCTCTCCTTTGAAGACTGAGCTGAGCTCTAATGGGCATCACTTTTGTGTTGTAGAGTATCATCTGTACAATGCTCTCAACGTTCCACTGCACAACAGGAGACATCAGGTAAAGGATGGAGTGGGCGTGTCTTCTCAGTTTCAGCCGTCCATACACTGTCCTACCAAAGTCTGATGTGCTGCTCACTGCTTTGCTCTCTCTCATCCGTTTCTTTATTTTTTTTTTATTAATTAATTAATTTAATTATTAAAGATTTCTGCCTCTTCCCCGCCACCACCTCCCATTCCCTCCCCCTCCCCCAATCAAGTCTTCCTTCCTCCTCAGCCCAAAGAGCAAGCAGGTTTCTCTGCCCTGTGGGAGGTCCAAGGACCACCCACCTCCATCCAGGTCTATTAAGGTGAGCATCCAAACTACCTGGGCTCCCACAAAGCCATTACATGCAATAGGATCAAGAACCCATTGCCATTGTTCTTCAGTTCTCAGTAGTCCTCATTGTCCATTATGTTCAGCGAGACCGGTTTTGTCCCATGCTTTTTCAGTCCCCGGCCAGCTGGCCTTGGTGAGTTCCCGACAGATCATCCCCATTGCCTCAGTGTGTGGGTGCACCCCTCGCCGTCCTGAGTTCCTTGCTCGTGCTCACTCTCCTTCTGCTCCTCCTTTGGATCGTGAGACTTCAGTCCAGTGCTCCAATGTTGGTCTCTGTCTCTGTCTTCTTTCATCGCCTGATGAAGGTTAATATTCAGGGGGATGCTTATATGTTTTTCTTTGGGTTCACCTTCTTATTTAGCTTCTCTAGAGTCACGAATTATAGTCTCAATGTCATTTATTTATGGCTAGAAACCAAATATGAGTGAGTACATCCCATGTTCCTCTTTTTGGGTCTGGCTTACCTCACTCAGGATAGTGTTTTCAATTTCCGTCCATTTGTATGCAAAATTCAAGAAGTCATTGTTTTTTACTGCTGAGTAGTACTCTAATATGTATATATTCCATACTTTCTTCATCCATTCTTCCATTGAAGGACATCTAGGTTGTTTCCAGGTTCTGGCAATTACAAACAATGCTGCTATGAACATAGTTGAGCATATACTTTTGTTGTATGTTTGGGCATCTCTTGGGTATATTCCCAATAGTGGTATTGCTGGGTCAAGAGGTAGGTTGAACCCGATTTTCCTGAGAAACCGCCACACTGCTTTCCAAAGTGGTTGCACAAGTTTGCATTCCCACCAGCAATGGATGAGAGTGCCCCTTTCTCCACAACCTCTCCAGCAGAGGCTATCATTGGTGTTTTTGATTTTAGCCATTCTGACCGGTGTAAGATGGTATCTTAATGTTGTCTTGATTTGCATTTCCCTGATTGCTAAGGAAGTTGAGCATGATCTTAAGTGACTTTTGGCCATTTGAACTTCTTCTGTTGAAAAGTCTCTGTTCAGCTCAGTGCCCCATTTTATAATTGGATTGATTAACCTTTTACGGTCTAATTTCTTGAGTTCTTTGTATATTTTGGATATCAGACCTTTGTCAGTTGCGGGGTTGGTGAAGATCTTCTCCCAGTCAGTGGGTTGCCTTTCTGTCTTAGTGACAGTGTCCTTTGCTTTACAGAAGCTTCTCAGTCTCAGGAGGTCCCATTTATTCAATGATGTCCTTAGTGTTTGTGCTGCTGGGGTTGTACGTAGGAAGTGTTCTCCTGTGCCCATGTGTTGTAGAGTACTTCCCACTTTCTCTTCTATCAGATTCAGTGTGTTTGGACTGATATTGAGGTCTTTAATCCATTTGGACTTGAGTTTTGTGCATGGTGATATATATGGATCTATTTTCATTCTTCTACAGATTGACTTCCAGTTTTGCCAGCACAATTTGTTGAAGATGCTCTCTTTTTTCCATTGTATACTTTTAGCTCCTTTATCGAAAATCAGGTGTTCATAGGTTTGTGGGCTAAAGTCAGGGTCTTCTATTCTATTCCATTGGTCGACTTCTCTGTTTTTATGCCAGTACCAAGCCGTTTTCAGTACTGTAGCTCTGTAATAGAGTTTGAAGTCAGGGATGGAATGCCTCCAGACAATCCTTTATTGTATAAGATTGTTTTGGCTATCCTGGGTTTTTTGTTTTTCCATATAAAGTTGATTATTGTCTTCTCCAGATCTGTGAAGAATTTTGATGGGATTTTGATGGGGATTGCGTTGAATCTATAGATTGCTTTTGGTAGAATTGCCATTTTTACTATGTTGATCCTCCCAATCCAAGAGCAAGGGAGGTCCTTCCATTTTCTGGTGTCCTCTTCAATTTCTTTCTTCAAAGACTTAAAGTTCTTGCCAAATAGATCTTTCACTTCCTTGGTCAGAGTTACCCCAAGGTATTTTATGCTATTTGTGGCTATCGTGAAAGGTGATGCTTCTCTGATTTCCCTCTCTGCTTCCTTATCCTTAGTGTATAGGAAGGCAACTGATTTTTTGGAGTTGATTTTGTATCCTGCCACATTACCAAAGGTGTTTATCAGCTGTAGGAGTTCTTTGGTAGAGTTTTTGGGGTCGGTTATGTATACTATCATATCATCTGCAAATAATGAAAGCTTAACTTCTTCCTTTCCAATACGGATCCCCTTGATCCCCTTATGTTGTCTTATTGCTATTGCTAGAACTTCAAGCACTATATTGAAGAGGTATGGAGAGAGTGGACATCCTTGTCGTGTTCCTGATTTTAGTGGGATGGCTTTGAGTTTTTCTCCATTTAATTTAATGTTAGCTGTCGGCTTGCTGTAAATAGCTTTTATTATATTTAGGTATGCCCCTTGTATCCCTAATCTCTCCAAGACCTTTATCATAAAGGAGTGTTGAATTTTGTCGAATGCTTTTTCAGCATCTAATGAAATGATCATATGGTTTTTTTCTTTCAGTTTATTTATATGGTTGATTACATTGATAGATTTGCGTATGTTGAACCAGCCCTGCATCTCTGGAATGAAGCCTACTTGATCATAATGGATAACTTTTCTAATGTGTTCTTGGATTCGGTTTGCCAGTATTTTATTGAGAATTTTTGCGTCGATGTTCATGAGTGAGATAGGCCTGTAATTCTCTTTCTTGGTTGGGTCTTTGTGTGGTTTTGGTATCAGGGTAACTGTAGCTTCATAAAAGGAATTTGGCAATGACTCTTCTGTTTCTATATTGTGAAATACATTAAGAAGTATAGGTATTAGCTCTTCTTGGAAGTTCTGGTAGAATTCTGCATTGAAACCATCTGGCCCTGGGCCTTTTTTGGAAGGGAGATTTTTGATAACTGTTTCTAATTCTTCGCGACTAACAGGTCTATTTAGATCGTTCACCTGGTCTTGGTTTAGGTTTGGTATATGGTACTTATCTAAAAAAGTGTCCATTTCTTTTGCATTTTCCAGTTTTGTGGCATACAGGCTTTTGTAGTAAGATCTAATGATTCTCTGAATTTCCTCTGTGTCTGTGGTTATGTCCCCCTTTTCATTTCTGATCTTATTTATTTGCGTGTTCTCTCTCTGTCGTTTAATTAGTTTGGATAGGGGTTTGTCAATCTTGTTGATTTTCTCCAAGAACCAACTTTTTGTTTCATTGATTCTTTGGACTGTTTTCTGTGTTTCTATTTTGTTGATTTCTGCCCTCAGTTTGATTATTTCCAGTCTTCTACTCCTCCTGGGCGCGTCTGCTTCTTTTTTTTTCTAGAGCTTTCAGGTGTGCTGTTAAGTCCCCAATGTATGCTTTCTCCGTTTTCTTTAAGTGGGCACTTAGTGCTATGAACTTTCCTCTTAGCACTGCTTTCATCGTGTCCCATAGGTTTGAGTATGTTGTCTCTTTGTTTTCATTAAATTCAAGGAAGACTTTAATTTCTTAATTTCTTCCTTGACCCAGGTGTGGTTCAGTAGTTGACTGTTCAGTTTCCATGAGTTTGTCAGCTTTCTGGGGGTAGCTTTGTTGGTGGCTTCTAACTTTAATCCGTGGTGATCTGATAAGACACAGGTGGACACTGATATTTTTTTGTATCTGTGGAGGTTTCCTTTGTTTCCAAGTATGTGGTCAATTTTCGAGAAGGTTCCATGAGCTGCAGAGAAGAAGGTGTATTCTTTCCTATTTGGGTGGAGTGTTCTATATATGTCTGTTAAGTCCATTTGATTCATTACCTCCAACAATTCTCTTAATTCTCTATTAGTTTTCTGTCTGATTGACCTGTCCATTGGTGAGAGAGGTGTGTTGAAGTCTCCTACTACTAGTGTGTGTGATTTGATGTCTGCCTTGAGTTTTAGCAATATTTCTTTTACATAAGTGGGTGCTTTTATATTAGGGGCATAGATATTCAGGATTGAGACTTCATCCTGCTGAATCGTTCCTGTTATGAGTATAAAGTGTCCCTGTCGATCTCTTCTGATTGATTTTAGTTTGAAGTCAGTTTTGTTAGAAATTAGTATGGCCACACCTGCTTTTTTCTTAGGACCATTTGCTTGAAAAACCTTTTCCCAACCCTTTACTCTGAGTAGATGCCTGTCTTTGTGGTTGAGATGAGTTTCTTGCAAACAGCAGACTGTTGGATCCTGTTTTCGTATCCAATCTCTTAGCCTGTGCCTTTTTATTGGTGAATTGAGACCATTAATATTAAGTGATATTAATGACCAGTGGTTGTTAACTCCGGTTATTCTTACTGCTTTTGGTAGAAGAGTTTGTGTGTCTCCCTTCTTTGAGTTGTGCTGTTGAAGGGTCGCTAGATGCCTGGGTTATTGTAGGCAGTGTTGGCAATGTTGGATTCCTTGGGTTGTGATTTTCCTTCTATTACTTTCTGTAGGGCTGGATTTGTGGCAACGTATTGTTTAAATTTGTTCTTATCCTGGAATGTCTTGTTTTCTCCATTGATAGTGAACGATAGCTTGGCTGGGTATAGTAGTTTGGGTTTGCATCCATGGTCTCTTAGTTTCTGTAGTACCTCTATCCAGGACCTTCTGGCTTTCATGGTTTCCATAGAGAAGTCAGGTGTAAGTCTGATCGGTTTACCTTTATAAGTTACTTGGCCTTTTTCCTTTGCAGCTCTTAATATTCTTTCTTTAATCTGTATATTTTGTGTTTTGATTATTATATGGCGAGGGGACGTTTTTTTTGATCCAGTCTGTTTGGTGTTCTGTATGCTTCTTGAATATTCAAAGGAATATCTTTCTTTATGTTGGGGAAGTTTTCTTCCATAATTTTGTTAAAAATGTTTTCTGGACCTTTGAGCTGTGCCTCTTCTCCTTCTTCTATCCCTATTATTCTTAGGTTTGGTCTTTTTATTGTGTCCCATATTTCCTGAATGTTTTGTGATGAGAATTTGTTGGTTTTGGTGTTTTCTTTGATCAGTCCGTTTATTTTCTCTATGTTGTCTTCAGAATCTGAGATTCTTTCTTCTATCTCTTGTATTCTATTGATTATGCTTGTTTCTGTAGTCTCTGCTCGTTGACCTATATTTGCCATATCCAGCTGGTCCTCAGTTTGTGTTTTCTTCCTTGCTTCCATTTCAGTTTTCAATTCTTGGACTGTTTCCATTACCTGTTTGATCGTTTTTTCTTGGCTTCCCAGGGTATCATTTACGTATTTACTCATTTCTTCAAACTTTTTGTTATACTTCTCATCCATTTCTATGAGGGCGTTTTTTACATGTTGTTTAAGGGACTCTATTGCTTTCAAAAAGTCAGTTTTTTCCTCTTCTCCTGTGATAGGGTGTTCAAGTCCTTGTGTTGTAAGATCATTGGGTTCTGGTGTTTTCATGTTGTTTTTCAGATTGTTGGGTGAATTCTTGCCTTGGCGTCTGCCCGTCTCCTCTTACCGATGCTATCTATTGGGTTTGATTTAATTGTAGCGGGGCAATCTGTTCTCAGTGCAGGCTTCACTGTTTCTTGCCCGCACTATCCTGTATCCAGTGCCTCCGCCGCCTGGGCCTGCCTGCCGGTGCCTCCGCCGCCCGGAACTGTCTGTGCGCCGGTGCTTCCGCCGCCTAGGCCTGCCTGCCGGTGCCTCCGCCACCTGGGCCTGCCTGCGCGCCGGTGCTTCCGCCGCCTAGGCCTGCCTGCCGGGCCTGCCTGCCAGTGCCTCCGCCACCCGGGCCTGCTTGCACGCCGGTGCCTCTGCTCCCGGACTTGCCTGCGTGCTGGTGCCTCCGCCGCCCGGGCCTGTCTGTGCGCCGGTGCTTCCGCTGCCTAGGCCTGCCTGCCGGGCCTGACTGCCGGTGCCTCCGCCACCCGGGCCTGCCTGCACGCCGGTGCCTCTGCCGCCAGGACTTGCCTGTGTGCTGGTGCCTCCGCTGCCCGGGCCTGCCTGTGCGCCGTTGCTTCCGCCGCCTAGGCCTGCCTGCCGGTGCCCCGCCGGCCGGAACTGTCTGTGCGCCGGTGCTTCCGCCTCCTAGGCCTGCCTGCCGGTGCCTCCGCCACCCGGGCCTGCCTGCACGCCGGTGCCTCTGCCCTCATCCGTTTCTTTAAACCATAAGTTGCTTTGATTGAATTCATGCTCTACTGATTTTTTAGATTTTTATGTATTTTTTACATTTATAATTTAATGGGGGAGTGCTCCTATGTGGAGGCCTGAGGGAGCCTGTTTCCTCCTTCCACTGCATGGGTCCTGTGTATAGTTCTCTGATCGTCAGGCTTGTTGGTGTTGGTGGCAGGCACCTTTACCCAGTACTACTTCTGATTATTTTATTAAGACAGGGTCTCACTGTGTAGCTCTCGCTGTCCTGGAACTCACTGTGTAGACCAGGCTGGCCTCGAACTCACAGAGATCCCCTGCCTCTGCTTCCCAAGTGCTGGGATTAAAGGCATGCACCACCATACCTGGCAGTACTTCTGATTTTTGATATTTTTCTCATTTTGTCACATTAGAACTGAATTATGGGATGCCTTGCTGTTTGAACCAGGCTTTTGTGTTAGGGTAGTGTGATTTTTTTAGCCAAGGCCAAATGTAGAAGGTGGATCCGCCAAATCTGATGGCTTCCTAAGTTGCTCGGATGGGAGGACACCGAGACTCGAGTGGGAACAATTGAATGTAGACTGAGGAGTACTCTCACTAGGGTTCAAGTGCTTCCCAACAATTGCTCGGTAGTTGACTTTGTGTGCTTTGCATTTTAAAGCTGAAGATGCGTGATATAGCTGGGCAGGCCCTGGCTTTTGTTCAGGACCTCGTGCCGGCTCTTCTGAACTTTCACACCTACACGGAACAGAGGATTCAGATTTTCCCTGTTGATTCTGCCATTGACGCTATATCACCATTGAATCAGAAGGTAAGTAGTTATGATGCCGTTCTTGCCATGGACAGATGCGGAGAACAAATAGGGACTTCTGTTCAGACTGCTTCCCTGTATTAGCCATGGAAGAAGTCACAAGTCACAGTCTTCACCAAAACACAGTATGGTATGGCAAATGCAGGGTGTTAAGTAATTAAAGCTAGGGGAATTATCAGAAGACTGCAAAGTGAGCAGTGGAGGAAGTGATGAGAGAGACAGACAGAGACAGAGAGCACACACGCAGTTGAGCTAGCTACCAATATGGCCAGTAAGTGTGGAGTCAGCAGGGAGGGCCGTGCCCTGTGAAGAATTGGTGAAGATTCTCTGGGATTTGGAGCCTTGAAGACTGAGTGAGATTTGGATGTAGGAAGAGGGATGGTGATTGTTTGAGCTCCCAGAAGGAGCTGTATGAGTGGGAATGTCAGGCAGGACAGCATGGTGGGTGGGCCTGAGCTTTGGGGAAGGATGGGAGGGAGTGCTGAGCCAACTTCTGGGCTGGAATGTAAAGCCCCTGGAGTGGAAAATGGGATGAAAGTTAGGAGAGCAAAGTGGCTTCTTCCCCATTGGTTACTTCCCCATTGTGCAGCTTTTGATAGCGGTTGGCAGAATTCCGTTTCCGTTTTGCTAGGAGGGCTAATTTGCTGGTATGTTTCTGTCTTGTCCATAGTTGCTTTGACTCTGTCATTGGTCCAAACAACCAGTGCAGTCTGCCGCTCGTTCCTTCTGCTGAGACGGCTAGTGGGAAAGGGCGGAGTCAGTTGTGTGGGTTTGTGGGGCTTACCTCAGGATAGAGGAGGTTTGCATGTAACTTTCTTCAATCCTTCTGCTTCCTTTTGGCCAAAAGATTTTTGACTCCCTACCCAGGTAGTTTTAAAAAGGATTTAAGGACACCTTCAAAGTTTTATTTTATTATTATTTTTTTGTTTTGTTATTTTGAGACAAGATTTCTCTCTTTAACAGCCCTGGCTGTCCTGGAACTCTGTAGACTAGGCTGGCCTCTGCCTCTGCCTCTGCTTTCTGAAGGCTGGGATTAAAGGTGTACGATACCATCACCCTGCAAAAAATTTTATTTAACTGTAAAACTAAAATGCTAATAAGTATATTCGTTTTATATGACTGGACATTAAGGTACCCAGGACTTAGTGGTTTAAAACAGTAGATATTGGCTGTCTCCCAGTTCCTGTGATCAGGAATTCAGGGACCAGCTACCTAGGGAGTTTGCAGTTCCTGCCATCTCATAGGATTACACTCACAGATGGTGTCACTGGGACTGCATTCATCTGAAGGCCTCACTGGCTGAGGGGTGTACTTCTGAGGTGGCTCAGATTTATTTACTCACATGCTGGCTGGTGCCAAGGAGCCTCTTGCTCATGTGCCCTTCTCTCTAGGGTGATGTTCTCATGACATGACACCTAACGTCCCTTAGAGAGCTTAGCTCAAAAGACGTGGAAGCCATAGTCTTTTGGGACACTTGGCTAGTCCCATTTGTCATGCCTGTTGTGTTATTAGTCACAAAGACTAACCCTGAAACAATAGGAGTGGGTAGCATTCAAAGGCAGGAATATGTGGACCTCATTGAGGTCAACTTGGAGGCCAGCTCACATACAAGGGAGGCTGAAGGATCTTGCTACAGATGTGTCCTCTGAGAGCTTGATAATGTCATCAGCCATGCTTTCCTACTTAGTCTGACTCTTCCTAGCTTGCTTGCCTATTTATTTATTTAGTAATCTATTCATTCATTTACATAGTCTAATATTTCTGGGCATTGGATATAGTCATGTCTACAGATATCCAAAGTGCCTAGTAGGTAGCGAAGACTTGGGCTCTGAAGTTGGACTTCTTGGCATATGTTTTAGCTGTGCTCCCTTGGGAGATTTATTTAATCTCTCTGCTTTGAATTAGAGAGGGACTTGCCCATGTCACAGATGTATACAAGTAACATAAAAGTACCAGTGCCTGGCATGCACTAAGTGCTCGGCAGAAGTTAGCCATTGCCATGCTCGTGCCTCAGTAGTGCTTGATTTTCATCAGTTTTAGTGATGCATAAATCTATTGAGCCTCATAAAAATAACTTTTTTTTTTTTTTTTTTTGTCCAAGACAGTATTTCTCTGTGTAACAGTCTGTACTGTCCTGGAGCTCACTTTATAGACCAGGCTGGCCTTGAACTCATAGAGATCTGCCTGCTTCTGCCTCCTGAGTGCTAGGATTAAAGGCATGAGCCACCACTGCCCAACAAAATAACTCTTCTAATTTTAATTTGTCCAGAACACCTCATTATTTTGTAGGCTTCGTGTATTTCTTAGTATTTCATCTTCAGTACTTTGGCCTGTGAAAGTCCCTCTGGTTTTTCTACAAAGTCTATAATATTGAAGACTTGGAAACCTTTTGCTAGAAGATGGCCAAGATGTGTAAACTGTTTCTAGACTCTTAAAGTAACTGGGAACTTCTACTTTACAGCCGTGGACAGTGGAGCCCAGAGTGCTTGAGCTATGCAGGACAGTATTACTGTGCTGTGTCCATGGGGTCACCTGCATTTTGTAGAAGCCAGGACAGTACATGTCTGTATGCAGAAGTTCAGACTTGAGTCATTGTGAAATACCTTGATGACTGAGACATTTTATAAGTGCATCTTATTTCCTTTGCTTCTAAATTGTCTAAAATATAGTGGGATCCCGACCCCCACTGATGGGATTACTGCCCCGCCCCCCATCACTACACAGGCCAAGCACACAGTGTAGCACTGGGCTATAGCCACAGCATCTGTTTGCATGCTATGACATCAGTCATGATAGTGAACATTTTCACTCACCTTGCTGACATCCTGGCATTTGCTAACCCTGAACTGTATGTACAGTAAAACACGAAGCTGCCTAGTTGGCTTGTTGAAAACCAAGATGCATAGTACAAAGTCCGCCAACCCTTCTGCTTTTTCCTCACTGGGACCCCTGCAAAGCAGCCAGTGTCCAGGGACCCTGGCCCACTGCTCTCTTCATGACTGGGTTGGCTTTATCATTTTCTCAGCTTCCTGGTTGTGTCACCTGCTTCCTTGATTTGGATAGCTAAGGGGACTGGAGAATTTTATCTGTGACATTTTATCTGGGGTTTTCCAGAAATGTGTTCAGAAGAATTTCAGTGTGAAGTCAGAGTCCCTCTCCCGAGTGCTGGCACTTATTTTCCATCAAATTCATTCAAACCTACTTTTATGCAGTTCTCTCAACACCTTCATGAAAATGCGTCCTACGTCCGCCCCCTTGAGGAAGGAATGCTGCATTTATTCGAAAGTATAACTGAAGATACTGTGACTGTCCTGGTAATTTTGCTTCTTGTGGTTTTTCTTTTGCCTTTTTTTAAAACTACGGGGAAGCGTGGGCTCTCATTGTCCGGTAGCACTTTTAACGTGGAATGATCTTTATCCAGGAGACAACTGTGAAGTTGAAGCCGTTTTCAGATCACTTAGCTTCCTACATCCGCTTCCTTAGGAAAATCCTTCCTTACCAGTTAAAAAGGTATGTATTCCCTGGAGGCCAGGGATCTTGGGGTGTTGGGGTGGGACCTGACCTGTTCTGGAGTTAATCAAAGAGTAACAGGCGTCTCACGTCTGTCTGGACCGACTGCAGCCTGGGTCAGCTATGGTTTTCAGCGACCCTCTAGTCTGCATAAGGTCATAATCAGTGTTTTCAATAATTGGGAATGAGACTTTTCTTTTTAAGAAACATATGGTTTTGGGTTTTTTTTTTTAAATCCTTTGTTTTTAATGTCTAGATGAGAGTTAGAATATTTAACTTCTACATTTGAGTCATAATCCTTGGATATCCTTAGAATGATATCTTTTTATTATTGGAAACTTAACTTCAGTTATAAAATAAAGTCTTTATCTGCTCTGGATCTTCTAGGCTATGTCATCCGAAACCTCTTAAATAATCAGCATTAATATTTTTAATTCCACCTTACATTTCTAGAAAGGCGTAAGAGTGTACTGGAAAGTTGATAGAATTGCTTGGAAGTTTTCTTACTGTTTGTTTTGAGATAAGTTCTCACTGGTCTTGGCTAGCCTAGAGCTTGCTACATAGATCAGGCTGACCTTGAATTTATAGAGACCCACCTGCCTCAACTCCTGAGTGCTGGGATTAAAGGGTGCACTTGTGCCTTTCTATGATTTTAGTTTAGAGTGTTTGCTAAATCCTTCTCTTGGTGGCAAATGCCCTTACTTACTGAGCTATCTTGCTGGCCCAACTTTTTCCCGATTGTCACTGTGAGCAGCTGACCTGCTCTGTAGAGGGATGAGAGAGGTCGAGTAGAGAGGAGACAGGGACTGGAGGGTGTAGATGAAATCGTCTTCTCTGTGTTAAATTCTCTGGGTTTGTTCTTTTTTGTTTTGGGGGTGAGAACAGAGTTTGACCAGCACAGGCTCACCTGAAGCTCACCATCCTGCCTTAGCCTTCGATAGTGGGATTGCAGGCACACCACCATGCCTGACATTTTTCTGGTTTTGTATGGACCTTTTTACTTGATTACTACTTATTAAATAAACACTATTAAGAGTCTTCATTTTTAAACTTTCTAGTTAAGGTACCTATTTAAAGTTGAAAATGGTCAAATATATTTTGTGATAATATATTTTTTAACTTTTTATTTTTATTTTATCTACATTAATGTTTGACCTGCATGTATGTCTGTGTGAAAGTGTTGAGTCTCCTGGAACTGGGATTATAGGCAGCCGTGAGCTGCCATGTGGGTGCTGGCAATTGAACCTGGGTCCTCTGGAAGAGCAGCCTGTGCTCTTAATTGCTGAGCCAGCTCTCCAGTCCCATTTTGTGATAATATCAATCTAGTATTTGTTTTTAAATTTGAGCCTATGTAGTAGCAATGCCAACTTTTGTTTAATTAATCCTCTTTAGGGATTCAGTTAATTAGAATGTCTCCTATACATAGCTTGGGTTTTCCTAGCAAAGGTTCTCTGTTCAGAACTGAACTGCCCAGCTCACTCATGTGGAGCCGAAGATTCTCAGGTTCACATGCCCGTGCTCCAGCCGCTCCACCTGGGGTGTCATCACTGACAGTCATGTCCCTGCTGTGAAAGCCACAGAGCTGGCCCCTTCTTCACAGCTTTTCTTGGAGTTAGGTTCTTTTGTTCCCAGTCCTCATCCAAATCCACAGGGAAATGGGACAGTTTTGCTTTTGTTTCTTGGAACTATTTGACTTTAAGAGTCTTGTGAGAAGTCTCAGTGAGACAAGCGTGCCTATTTTAAAAATTTTTAATATGATCCAGAGATATGACTTAGTAGGTAAAGTTTGGGGTTTTCGAGACAGGGTTTCTCTGTAGCTTTGGAACCTGTCATGAACCAACTCTTGTAGACCAGGCTGTCCTTGAACTCACAGAGATTCACCTGCCTCTGCCTCCCGAATGCAAGGATTAAAGGCGTGTGCCACCACTGCCTGGCTACCATGAAAATATTTTTAATACTTAAAAATATATTACTTTCATGCTGGAGAGAGTGGTTAAGGGCACATTCTATTCTTCCAGAGCTCTTGGGTGGATTTTAACATCCATATGACAGCTCACAGCCATCTGTAACTCCAGCTCCAGGAGATTCAATGCCCTCTTCTGGCCTCCTCAGGAACCAGACACACAAATGGTGCACAGAAATATATGCAAGCAAAATATTTAGACAAATAAAAAATTATATATATAAAGCATATAAGCACATATATAAAACATTTAGACAAATAAAAAGTTTTATATATACAAAACATTTAGACACAAAATAAATCTTTTATTTAAAAAAATAAAAAGGAAAAGAAAGTCATCCAGGATGCTCACTTTTGAAACCCTGCCATTTCTAGTTTAGAAGAAGAATGTGAATCGTCCCTTTGCACACCTGCACTGAGAGCCAGGAACCTGGAGCTGTCCCAGGATATGAAGCGAATGACGGCCGTGTTCGAGAAGCTGCAGACGTACATCACTCTCCTTGCCCTGCCCAGTAAGTAAGACTGCTGCTTATGACTCACCTTGAAAGATGCAAGAGGACAAGAAGCTGGAAAAGGGATATGGCTTAGCTTGGGAGAATGGGCAGGGCATAAGATCTGGAATCAGAACCTTGAATTCAGTGAGCAGAGTTAATGAAATTAAGGAGTAAATGAGGGTGAATGTTGTGTTATGAAGTTAAGGTAAAATATTTGTCATTAACCATGCATTAAGTTGTAATTCCCCTTCTCTTTTTTCAGTGTAGAAGGGTGAATCATGACTGTTCGTGAGACGAACATAATAACCACTTCACTGTGGAAACTGCAGGGGCATCACGGCCCTTTGTTAGCAGTCAGAGCATATGCGACCTTTTAAAGGTGCCCATTGTTTCCCTTTTGCCCAGTGAGAGAAAAATACTGAAGAAACTGAGTGAACCTCATTTTTAATGTTTTGAAGAAATGCATGTTTTTATCTAGGCAGAGTGGTACATATCTGTGTTCTCAGGACTCAGGAAGCTGAGGCAGAAGTATCTTAATTTTAAGGTCAGCCTGGGCTGTAAAGAAAGGGAGCAAGGGAGGAGAGGGAAGGGGGGAGGGAGGAAACGTCTATTATGACATATAAATGACACCATAAAAGTGCTTTGTTTTTGTCTTTTTATTCTTTCAGTTGTCTGCTGTACACCTTGCCCATTTAGATCCCAGTCCAATAGCCTTCAGTGTACCCCTGATGAGTCCCTGTAGTGCAGTCCAGTAGCCTTCAGTGTACCCCTGATGCGTCCCTTAGTGCAGTCCTGTAGCCTTCAGTGTACCCCTGATGCGTCCCTTAGTGCAGTCCTGTAGCCTTCAGTGTACCCCTGATGCGTCCCTTAGTGCAGTCCAGTAGCCTTCAGTGTACCCCTGATGTGTTCCTGCAGTGCAGTCCAATAGCCTTCAGTGTACCCCTGATGCGTCCCTTAGTGCAGTCCAGTAGCCTTCAGTGTACCCCTGATGTGTCCCTGCAGTGCAGTCCAATAGCCTTCAGTGTACCCCTGATGCATCCCTTAGTGCAGTCCAGTAGCCTTCAGTGTACCCCTGATGCGTCCCTTAGTGCAGTCCAGTAGCCTTCAGTGTACCCCTGATGCGTCCCTTAGTGCAGTCCAGTAGCCTTCAGTGTACCCCTGATGTGTCCCTGCAGTGCAGTCCTGTAGCCTTCAGTGTACCCCTGATGCATCCCTTAGTGCAGTCCAGTAGCCTTCAGTGTACCCCTGATGTGTCCCTGCAGTGCAGTCCAATAGCCTTCAGTGTACCCCTGATGCATCCCTTAGTGCAGTCCTGTAGCCTTCAGTGTACCCCTGATGCATCCCTTAGTGCAGTCCAGTAGCCTTCAGTGTACCCCTGATGTGTCCCTGCAGTGCAGTCCTGTAGCCTTCAGTGTACCCCTGATGCGTCCCTGCAGTGCAGTCCAGTAGCCCTCAGTGTACCCTGATATGTACGTGCAGTGCAGTCCTTTCTAAACCATTTCCCTCAGCCGAGGAAACCCTTTCTTCTTTGGCTATTGCTTCATGTTCTGCCATTCCTCCTGTCTCTAGCTCTCAGCTGCTCCCTCTCTATTTTCTGTCTCCAGATTTACCGGTTTCAGATTCATAAATGGTGGGACCATTGTATGTAGTTTGGTTTGTTTGCTTACTTTCTTGTAATAGAGCTTACAAGATTAATGCAAAATACAGCTTGTATCCATTCTCCATTCTTTTTATTGCGGAATACTATTCCATTGTTTAGATGTATTAAATATGTGTATATCCATCAAAAATTTGGATTGTTTGACTATTAAGAATAATGATGCTGCAGGTATTAATGTCTAAGTTCTTATGTGGGCTTACCTTTTCATTCCTTCGGGCCTAGTGGCACCCTCGGTGCCTGGTAGACTTGCTTGATCCTAAGGTAGCCATGTTTAACTGTGGAGGAGTTACCAAGACTGTTTTCTAAGGCACTGTTTTGCTTTCCTGCCAGCTATGTGTGAGAGTTAACTTTTCCATGTCCTCAATAACGTTTGATATCACAGAACTTTGATTTTAGCCATACTAGTGGCTTTGAAGTAGATAGACTGTTTGATTTGCCCTTCCCTGCTGTCCAGCTGTGCCAGATGCCCCTTGATCTGTTTATTGGCCACTTGTTTATTCCTTTAGTGAAGAATCTGCTTGGATTGCTTCTTCATTTTCAGTTGGGCTGTTTGTCTTCTTATTGTTGAGTTGTAAATAATAGTTCTCCGTGCGTTCCATTCCACTGTCAAGTCCCTTGTTGAAGCTGTGATTTCCTGATTTTTCTTTTACTTTCTTTTCACTTTGTCTAAAACTTCTGGAAGCACAGAAATTTTTACCTTTGATAAAACGCAATTATCAGTTTAACTGTAACTTTCTTTCTCTTGAGGGGTGTCATGCTTTTTATTTCATATGTAAAAACCCCTTATCAATTCCAAAGTTATAAAGATGTGTTTTCTTCTAAGAGTTTTACAGTTTTATTGTTGCTTTCAGGTCTGTGATCCATTTTGAGTTAATTTGTGTATGTGGAGCAAGGTGAAGGACTGGTTCATGTGGCTGCCAGCACCTTAGCTCCATCTGCTGACAGTTCTTTCTGTTAAATGATCTCGCATTTTCCTTGAAAGTCAGTTGTCCACGTGTATGAGTTTGCTTGTGGACTCCAGTGTTGCTCCCGAATCTGCCTGTGCCAGTCACACCCACTTGATGACTGTTGCTTTGTAGTAAGTTTTGAGATCAGGAAACGTGAATCCTCCTTTCTTCTTTTTCAAGATTATTTTGGTTTTTCAGGATCCCTTTATATGAACTATAGCATCAGTTGTTAGTTTCTACAATGTAAATTTCTTATTTGTGGTACTTTGTTACAGTAGCCCCAGGAAACTTACAGAGAGCATCGACAACTTATGTGTTCTGATCCACGAATGAACGTGGTATTTCTTTAAGCAGTGTGGTTCTCAGAGCCGAGGCTTACATATTCATGCTGTTTTTTAGGCTTCAGCCTGGGGCATGTGCAGTCACATGAATGACAATGACAGTGGTGTGAAGGGTTCTCCTTCATGCTCTCCTTCTCTACTCAGATCTTGACTTAAGCTCCTCTCATTGCTGGATAATTGCTCTGGACTTTTCTGAAAACCTTAGGGCATGCATCACCCTCAGACTGATTGCATTAAATACAGATTCCTTTAAAGTGATAACATTTAACTAGCTGGTAGTATTTTTGAAGTTAGTGTTTGTAACTTCTGACCCCAGGAAGGCTCTTTCTTTTCACAGCCTGTAGTTTAATTATGAATTGGCCACTTTCTTCTATGCTTTCGCCAGTTTCTTCTTTCTTCTTTCGAGTCACGGCTCAAACTTCTCTGTGTAGTGCAAGTGAAATCATTTCCCTTGAGAAAAGAAAGTCTCAGAACCAAGGCTGCTTCTCCCTAGAGTTCAGTCTCAGAACCACGGTCTGCCCATGTGTTGGGGACAGTTGTGTCGCAGCTGCACCAGGTCTTTTTGACTTGCCTCTTTCAGTGTGGAACTCACGTTGATAAGCCAAGGCTGTGGAGACCAGGACCACTGTTCTCAGCAGCACTTGTTCAAGACAGAGTCTCGGTCTCTGAGGTGGGGGCGTAGGTGAGGGAAGGAACCCCTCCCCACTTCTTGGCCATACTTGACCAGTACTTAGGCCTCAGCAGCCAGTGGCTGGGGGACAGGAGAGGGATGGCTGTGTGCTGGGCTGTCTGTTGGGAGTGGGGTTTTTGTTGCACTGAGCTAACGAGGGGATGACTTGGCTCACTTATCACAGACTTGTGTCGTTCCTTCTGAGCTGTTACTGATTTTCTTTCCCTCTCTCTTTTTGGTTTGTCGAGACAGGATTTCTCTGTGTAGTTTTGGAGCCTGTCCTGGAACTCATTCTGTACACCAGGATAGTCTCAAATTCACAGAGATCCGCCTGCCTCTGCCTCCTGAGTGCTGGGATTAAAGGCATGTGCCACTACTGCCCAGCTCTGATTTTCTCTTTTATTGTGTGTGTGAGTTCAGTATAGTGTAGTGTGTGTGCGCACGTGCGCGTGTGCATGCACATACGTGTACAGGATGTGTGTAGTTATGCATTTGTGTATGTGGGATGAGGTGTAAGCATGTTTCTGCCGCACTGTGTGGAGATCAGAAAACAACACGTGGGAATCGTTTTCTGCACTCTCAGGGATTCTGGGATCAAACTCGGGCCTTCAGGCTTGACAGCGGTGTCTTCACCTGCTGATCCATTTAACTGGTCTTCTTTTGACTTCTTAACCATTAAAAATGTGTGCCTGGGAGATGCATATAAGTTAAATGTGCCTGTATTCATTACCACCATTTATGACTGTATCTGCAAAGATTTGGAAAGCCATTATTTCAGACATATTATAAGCAAACTTCATTCTCTGTGGCCCCCAGAACAGAGGGAGAGGATGAGCAGTCAGCTTTCTGGAGAAGTGCTCATATGGCTTGTAACTGGCTTTTCTAGGTACAGAGCCGGATGGGCTCCTTCGGACAAACTACACTTCCGTCTTAACAAATGTTGGGGCTGCTCTGCATGGGTTTCATGACGTCATGAAAGGTGAGTCTTGAACCAGAACCTACATCCGTGGAAACCTTCCTTTTCAGATCTGCCTGCCAAGGGTTACAGACCCCAGAAAGGCTTAGCAGCCTTGGGCTTACATGGAAGTGCGCAGCCTTGACCCTCTGCTCTGCCATCTGCTTCACTGTGAAAGAGAGGACCCCATACTCAGTGCTTCATGGGATTTGACACGGGGTGTGGCTGGATCATACCAAATGTGCTGTTTAGGGGCACTCATCAAAATTTGCCCCACTTGTCAGGGCTCAAGCATGAAGGATTAAGGAAACGGAGGCCAGGAGTGCACTAGAGCATCACTATCCTGTGAGTGTTTGCTCATCATCTCTTTGAGACAGTCTCAGTGCAGCGTTGGCCAGTGGGCGCTCTGTGTAGTTCAGGGCAGCCTGTGGCCATCCTGCCTCTGCCTCTGAAATGCTGGGCTCCAGTCGTGCACACCTGCCCAGTGTTTCCTGAGCGTCCTCTCGCTGTCGGTGCTCGGTGCTGGGGATTGAACCCAGAACCTTGTACGTGGTATTTAAGTGTTCTAACACTAAGCGGCATTCCAAGCTCCTATTTCGGTATTTAAAAGGCCTGTTTTAAATCTGGTCTTGTTGAGCATAACTTTAAGAACTAAAAATCTCAGGAATAGTGGCTCACACCTTTAACTCCAGCACTAAGAGTAGAGGCAGGAGGATCTGAGTTCTAGAATATAAATAAATAACTATTTTAAGGTCTTGCTCAGTTTTTATTTGGTTCTGGCCTAAATAGTTGGCTAAAGGGTTAGGAGAAACCTGTTTTTTTTTTTTTTTTTTTTTTTTGTTGTTGTTGTTTTTAAGTTTTTTTGAGACAGGGTTTCTCTGTGTAGCCTTGGCAGCCCTGGAACTCACTCTGTAAACCATACTGGCCTCAAACACAGAGATTTACCTGCCTCTGCCTCCCAAGCCTTTTAAGACTTTTCTTACACTTCTTGAGTGCTTCTGAGTAATCAGTCCATAGCTCTTTGTTGCTTCTGGATGCCCTATCCCCTCCTCCTCTTCCCTTTTGAACTGTGGGGAAGGGGAAAGATGCAGGAGCTGTTTGAAGGGCATCAGCTCAGGTGTCTGGAGGGGTCATTGCACTGTTGATAGCTAGTGACTATTTTTATAGGAAATAAATTTTTAAAATATAAAAGTGTTTTATATAATGTGTAAGGGGCATGATTAATGCCCTCCTCAAGTTTGGAATGTCATACTATCCTTATTTTATTTATATTGCTATTCTAATTCAGTAGTTATGTCCTAAGAACCGTAGAATGATTTAAAATCATTAGCATGCTTTGTTTGTGCATTTTCTGAGGGTCAAGATGATGCTGAGTGATCCAGGACAAAGCACGTCATTTTTCTTTCTTTTCAAGAGCTGATAGAGATTGTGGGAGAGTTGGGGCCTCCTTGGCTCCTTGGTGTGGCCACTTGTTTCTTTTCTTTTTGTTTGTTTCACTTTTTTTAGTTTAATGTACCAAATAATAAGTTCCATTATGAAATTTTCAAGCTTGTTTCTACTCTTGAGAATGAACATAAAAAAGAAAAGTGGGAAACATGAAGGAATAAGCAGTCTCTTCCTCCAATGCTGGGAAGTGGTTATAAGGCTGGGGTTATAGTTTCGTCTCCTTCCCGTGCTTGGAAGAGGGTTGTGTCACGAGACTGCAGAGTACATATTAACAGGCATTAGCAGAAGCATCGTTTGTTTTTATTTAGGTGTTTTTATTCATTTTATTTTGGTCAGAGTTGTATCCCACAGCCTAGGTTGACTTCAAATTTGTGACCCTGTGTCATCCTCCTGAGTATGGAGTTACAGTCCTGTGTCACAATGCCTGGTGGAACCCTGTTTTGGTTTGGTTTGGTTTTTTAAAGATTTATAAATAAATAAATAAATAAGTGTTCTGTCTGCATGCCAGAAGAGGGCACTAGATCATTATAGATGGTTGTGAGCTACCATGTGGTTGCTGGGAATTGAACTCGGGACCTCTGGAAGAGCAGCCAGTACTCTTAACCTCTGAGCCTTCTCTACAGCCCCTGGAACCTTTTGTTGTAACTCTCTACCTTCCTGCTTTTTCAGGAATTATAAGTGCTTGATCTAATTTGAAAAATTAGGGAGGAAAGTCAGGTTGGCAGGTTGTTAGTGTAAAAAGAAAGCACTGGAGCTGTCTTAGGGCTTTATTGCAGTGAAGAGACACCATGACCCTAGCAACTCTATAAAGAACATTTAATTAGGACCAGCTTAAAGTTTCAGAGGTTCAGTCCATTATCGTCATGGTGGGACATGGCAGCATGCAGGCAGACATGGTGCTGGAGCTGAGAGTCCTACATCTTGATCTGCAGGCAGCAGGAAGTGAATGGAGACACTGGGTATGGCTTGAGTTTATGTGAACTCTCAAAATCCACCCATACAGTGACACACTTCCTCCAACAAGACCACACCTCCTGGTAATGCCACTCCCTTTGGGGGCCATTTTCTTTCAAACCACCACAGGAGTTATCAAAATGTGTTTTGTTTTTTAATGTGGAATTAAAATGTAATTGAGGGCTGGCACGATGACTCAGTGTGTGAAAGTGTTCATCACCAGAAATGACCCTGTGAGCTTGATTGCTAGGATCCACACAGTAACAGGAGAGAACTGACAACTGTTTCAGGCCATCACCTGATCTCCACATACATCGTACTTGCTGTGGCATGCTCTCTCCCTCTCCACACCACTTCTTATTCACTTTGTGACCTGCTGATGCAGCACAGTCTTGATACATGGTATCACTGCTTTCAAATGCACTTAATAAACTGGAAGTCTGGCTGTGAGAATGGAGCAGACTGGCTAACTGTATACAACCTGTATGTAAATAGTAGTGTTTGCATCTCATTGTTGTTTCTCTTCCATAGACATTTCCAAACACTATAGTCAGAAGGCGTCCATAGAGCATGAACTTCCAACAGCAACACAGAAACTGGTAACGACTAACGACTGCATCCTGTCGTCAGCGGTGGCGCTAACAAACGGAGCCGGGAAGGTAATTGTGCCCGGCTAATCCCGACTTAGGTTCAGCTCTTTAATGTGCTCCTTTGAAAAAGCCATGAGAATGTTGATCTATGAAAGGATCGTGGACTATAAGGTCTGTATGTGTGTGTGGCAGAGAGGACTCCAAGACTGAACCTCTGCCACTGTGCTATGTCCCCAGACCTTAAGGTCTTGTCTGTTTGTCTGTCTTTCTTTTTTTTTCTTTAAACAGCATCTACTTTTCTTCCATTTCCAAACATTTTCCCCAGGTCAGTTGAATCATTTACACAGTGTTTAAAATACCGTGGCAGTGACTGTTCAACATTGTGGTGAATCAGTGGGTCACTCACTGCTTTTCTAAACCATCCAAAGTATTTTTCAATTTTTTACTTTATATACAAAGCAGCAGGTTTCTTATGGTATTTCTTACACATCTGTCATGTGCTTTGCTTGTTTGTACCCCCACTCCCCTCTTACCCACCTTCCTTTCCCCCGTTGGTATCCTCCCTCTCCCTAAATACTTCTCTATGGCTTTCTCAATAAACACAAATAAACACACACACAATTTGTAACCCAAGATTTTTGAGCACTAATTTATAAAAGAAAAGATTATTTTTATTTGACGGGTGGCATTCATGCTATGCACAGCTGGGAAGGTCAGCGTGAGTAAGGCTTCCCTTCTACTGTCTGGACCCTGCAGGTGGAACTCAGGTTGTCAGGCCTGGCAGTGAACCCTTTACCCCAAGTCATCTCCCTAGCCCTAAGCACTGATTTTATTGAACACTGCCTGTATTCGATAGTTTCCATATCTGTGACCAAATGGCTTGAAAGAAGCAATTAAATGGAGATGAGGTTTATTTTTTCAATATTTCTCTTATTTTTGAGATTATAATATAATTATATCACTTTTCTCTTCCATTTCCTCCCTCCAAACCCTTTTATATACTGTTTTTTGCTCTCTTTTACATTCATGGCCTCATTTTTCCATTAATTATTGAAACATGCATATATATCTGTAAGTATAATCTGCTTATAAAGTAGAATACGGTAGAAGAGGCCAATTAATAGATACTGACTTATTGGTTTATTTAGTAGTGACATAAAGTACTACTTGTACTGCCCTTTCTCCAAGCTCGACTTCACTTGCTACATAGAACAGAGTGACCTGGAGAAATAGCTGAAACAATGGGTGATTGTCCTTAACAACCTGCTGGCAGCCATGTATTCTTCTGTGAAAACTGCCCACTTTGTGGGGTTTAGAGTATAAAATGGAAATGCAAACTGGACTTGGCACTGAAGCCTGTCAGGAACTGTCCTGGCTTCTGACCACCGGTGATGTCTCATCTCTCAGGGTCCTTATTGCAGAAAGATTCCCACAGCACTCAGTGTAGCACTACTCATACGTGTGTTCAGGGCTGACTGTTTGGGATTGGATGACCAGCGGGTGTGCTCTTCCCTGGGGGGACCATTTCTCCCCCTTGGAGCATTCCTTAGTTGCCTGGAGTTCTTTGTGTACGGCTGAGGCCTCTTGGTCTTTCCCCTGTCCACTTTGGAATGTCTGTTACTGTATTTGCCTTTTGGTTTGAGGTGATACATCTTCCATGGTGGATCTGTGGCGGCGAGGCACGTGGAAGGCACCTGGAACTGGTGACATGACATTTGCAGTCAGGAGGCAGGAGACCTGCAGGGACTAGCAGGGGTGTTACCATGAGGCCCTCCCCAGGGGCTGCTTCCTCTAACAAGACCCCATACCCTGAAGGTTCTACAACCTCCCCCAACACTGCCAGCTGTTACTAAATGTTCAATCACATGGGCCATATCGTAGATAACCTTGAGGTTTACTTGATGCTGTAAAAGGTTAATAAAAAATAAAACCTGAGACAAGTAGAGTTTGGGTGCTTAGTTTTGAGCAATGCTTGTCAAGGTAGAACACTCAACAATCACACACTTACCCAGATGAAACACCTGCTAGTGTACCCAGGACTTCTTCTTATAGCAAGGATACTTAGTCAGGCATTTTCTTTATATCACCACTTCATATAGCACTGCTAAGTTCAAAATCTGGCTCAGCAAAATTGCCGTCATGGTTCTTTGTAGCTGTTACATAGACTGCACAATGCTACATCTGTGAATGACAAGAATCTGCGTTTTTAGTCTTGTTTTCTGTTCTATTTATGATTAACAAGTTAAGATTTTACACAACTAAGTTTAGGTAGAGATTATGTATTTAAGATGCTCATGTCATATCTTTTCTGTTGGAATAGGAGATATTCAAAGCTAACGGTAAAAAAAAAAAAACCCACAAAGATGGCTTGAGATCAGTACAGAAGTTATAGTTTAGAAGAAACACCTACAGGTGGGCATGGTGCATGCCTTTAATTCGAGCACTTTGAAGACAGAAGCAAGTGGATCTCTGTGAGGTCAAGTCTGGCCTGGTCTACATAGTGAGTTCTAGGCCACCCAAAGCTACATAGCGAGAGCCTGTCCCTAAAAAGAAAGCCGGTAGGTCACTTACAGAGGAACAGGAAGTAAACAGAGAGGGCATGTCTGAAGTCATTTTGTGTTTACTGGTGTTTTCTTTGTATCACAAATTTTGAAGGTATTCCCAAATAAATAGGTGCAGGCTTTGGGCAGGTGTTGAAAATGCCCTGAGCGATTTTCTTAGTTATGGTCAGATTGCTGTGATGAAGCACCATGGCAACTTAGGAAGCATTTCACTAGGGGTATGCTTACAGTTTCAGAGTCCAATCGTAACGGTGGGGTTAGGTGTGGTGCTGGAGCAATAGCTGAGAGCTTACATCTGATCCGAAAGTTGCAGGTAGAGACTGGGCCTGGCACGGACTTTAGAAACCTTAAAGCCACTCCTGGTGACACTTCTCCTTCAACAAGTCCACACTTCTCCAGCAGGGCCAAACCTCCTTGTCCTTCCCAAATAGTTCCACTCACTGGGACCAAAATTCACACATATGAACCCGTGTGGGCCATTCTCATTTGAACCACTGCAGAACTGTTAGGTAATATGTTAGATCACTGTTGGAAAATGGAATGTTTTCTTGTCATGCTGTGTTTAGATTGCATCTTTCTTCAGCAACAACGTGGACTATTTCATTGCTTCCTTGAGCTATGGGCCCAAGACAGCCAGTGGATTCATTAGTCCCCTTTCAGCTGAGTGCATGCTCCAGTACAAGAAGAAAGCTGCTGCCTACATGAAGGCTTTGAGAAAGGTTGGTATGTTGCTGCTGATAGTCACTCATACTTTTTGCATCTTGTGTGGACTGGCGCACCACTGCATGTATGTCTTTTTCTGTTTTCCTGAAGCATTCACAGACTTGCAATCAGCAATTCCCTTCTGGCGAATCAGTCATAAAGACATGTTAGACAACTCTGGGGTGCCAGGCAGGATACCTGGCACATGGCTAGGGCTGCCCCCAGAAGAGATGGAGCGGAAGAACTATAAACACGCAAACTTGGTGGCTTTTAGCATTCGACTTCTTAGTGGTCCACACATGTGCCTGAAAGATGTTTGCAGGGGCTGCGACAGTATTACTTTAATGGTGAAAGCCAGAATTGGCCTCTCAGTGCTCATCAGTCAAAGGAAACCTAAATGAACCATGAAGCAGCCATAGTCTAAAGCTCTATGCTTCATTCAAACAGCAATACAGTGGGCACCACATACAAGTGACAGACAGATCCCTAAAACATTCTGAATGCAAAAGGCAAATTGTATAGTGAAACTTAGGTTTAAGAAAATAACGACAAGGAATTCTGTACAATGTGCATAGATTTATTGAGATATTTATAAATGGCAAAGGGCCCAGGCATACATATCAAGCTGATACTTATGATTACCCCTGAATTGAGCCTGCTAATAGGGATAATTTACCTGGAGTGTTCTGCTTTAATAATGTTTATATGTATTTTGTAGTTGGAACTCTAAAACACAAACTGTACTCACTACATGTGGCATTGCATACAGCAGTGAAAACCAGGCAAGAGCCTATACACTCACCAGCAGTGAAATGGCTAAACCATTGCACATTCATAGAGTGAAATACCAGAGAGACAGTAGAATAATGATCATCAGGTAGGGATAGTGGCACATGCCTGCAATCATTAATAGTGGTTTATAGCATACATATGTATGTTATATATGTGTGTGTGTGTGTGTGTTGTGTGTATGTGTGTACTAGATACAATGCATTAGGCGGTGACAGCTTCTAAAAGAATAAATTCAAGTGGTTTCACAGTCTATGTGCACATGTACTACAGTCAATTTTTTTCATTTAGACATAGTCTAACAAAGGGAAGAGTCACATGAGTGGTAAGATTGGGAGCAAAATAATGTATTCCTGCATTTTCTGATTTTTTTCAGTGACCACATATTCTTACCGTATTTAAAAGAAATTATAAATTTATCTCTTTTTTTTTTTCTACTGTAAATTCAGTGCTCCAGACTACACTTAGGACTGTCACTTGTTTATACAAAAGCTCAGTATTTGTGTGGTTTAGAGAGTGGTTTCTTACTGTTGTTTTAATGTGCATGTCTTGTTGACTAGTCAGGTAGGGTAGCTTTTCATTTTATCTGCTGTCTGTTGAAGCTGTCTATTAAAATAAATATTTCTGGCTAGAATCGAAAGAGTTCCCTATTAGTAAGAATTTTAAAGAATATTTTAAATTTATTCTTTGACAGTTTCTTACATATATGTGATGTGTCAAGGACCTGTCCATCACTGCCTCTCCTGGATACCACCATATATTAAGAATTTAAATTGTGTTTATATAGAAAATATTTTCTACCATTTTGGTATGGTATTTTTTTAGAATAGAAAATTTAAAATTTTACATATTTTGAATGGGTGCAAGTGGCAGCAGCGTGCACATGCAATGGCATGTATGTAGAACTTTGAGGATGATCTGAGGAGTGTTCTCCCTCCACCATGTAGGTCCCTGGGATTGAACTCAGCTTGTCAGCCTTGATAGCAAGTGCCTTTGCCCACTGAGCCAGTCACCACCCTACAAGTTTTGATCTTTATATTGTTTATCATTCAACAGGTCTTTTTCCTGTTTTTTGTCTTTGTTTTATTTTAATTCCTTTTTTCTTTTTTTCCCCAGTAGATCTTTTTCTTTTGTTGTGGTCATTATCAGCCAAAGCCCTTTTCTCAAGATTATAGAAACATATTTTCTTCAAATATTTTTTAAATGTTTTTTATCTGAGTTTATATCATCTCAAATTGGTCATGATTAATATGTGGAAGAAGCACCTGCTCTTTTTTGACCATCAGATGATGTTCAGGGCCTGTTATACCTTCCTTTCTTCACTGAGCAGATTCCCATGTGCATTGTCTGCCTCTGTGTGTTGTGTCCTGCCGCCACCCTTGCTTTGGAACAAGTGCATAGTTTGAGTTGGAGAGGGGTGCAGTTGCCATGACAAATGTCCTCTCTTTGTTCTCCTTTTATAAATGCGCTTTTGTTTTCACACATAATAAAGGTGTTTCTTTTCACACATAATAAATGGTCTGTGTTGGCAAGCGTCTTGGTCTGTGATCACACCCTACTCAGCATTCTTGTGTTGTGTGTAGGGCCCTTTAATGACTTAAGTGTTTTTGTCCCCAGCCTCTTGCAGACTCTGTGCCTTACTGGGAAGCAGTGGCAAACCGCCGGGTTCTTCTCAGCTCCACTGAGAGTCGGGAAGGCCTCGCACAGCAGGTATGGCGCCAGGAACAGCATGGTAAAAAGCAGAAGTGGACGGTTTGTAAGGTATCTAGAGTAAAGAGTAGCCCATTAAGGCATCAGAATGAAGTGTCTGTGTGTGACACTTAAGACACGACTGACTGTTTCCTACAGAGATAAAGACCATAAGCATAGTCATTGAACTCTAGGTCATCTTGACTTCATTGCCATAGTCGGTGCCGAGTAGCAGCACTACAAACTGATGTCAGAAATACTTAGGAGTAGAAGGAGAGGGTGGAGACTCGTCGGGTTATTTCCATTTGTTGGTCAGTTGTGTTGAGGGAAGTAGGTTTCATGAAAGGTACCGTTTCTTTCAAACATTAGTATAAACTGGTATCAATTTAGATTTTGACAGATTTATTTAAATAACTTTAACATGTGACTTATTTTTAATTTGGGGTAACACTCCTTACAGGACTGGAAAAAATGGCTTAGTCATTAAGAACACTGGCTACTTTTCCAGAGTACTACTGTGGTTCATACTGGTTGTTTTCTCAGAGGACCCTGGTTCAATTTCCAGCTCCCATGTTGCAGCTCACAGCTGTCTGTAACTCTGATCCAAGGGGATCTGATGTCCTCTTCTTGCCTTCATGGGCACCTGATGTGGGTGCTGAGAACCAAATACAGGTCCTGTGCAAGAACAGCCAGTGCTCCTGATGAGGCAGCTCTCCAACCATGAAATTACTGTTTAATGAAAAGTGTAGCATACAGAAAACTATACAAATCACTAATGCATACCACAGTTTTTACAAGTATACACGCTAATGTAACCAGTTCTAAAGACTGTATATGTATGCATGTACATATCTGTGTGTGTACGTGTGTATGTCTGTCAGTGTGTGTGTGCATGTTTCACTGTGTCAGGTGTGCCGCAGGAACACCTTACGCAGACCCCTCTATGACTATGGTTGTCCCTTGTCCTGCATTCTGACACCATGGATTGACTTCCTGCTGTGTAGCACACGAGTGCTCTTCAGGCCTGACTTGTGTCCGTCACTCCTGAAGAAAGCTCCCACGTCCCCCAAACACCCAGCTTTGTGCTTTGTTCTTTGAGGTTTAGTAAAGTGAGAGACTGCTTGGCACCCGGGACAAGCCGTGGCTCTGTGTCAGAGTTTATTCCAGTGCTTCTCTGATTCTTTGCTTCTGCTTTTGTTGTTTTCTGCCTTGGTGTCTATTTCTTGAATTTCAGGAATTCTATTTCCGATTTGAGTCTCACAGAAACATGACTGCACAAAGGATTCTTCCTGTATCTAGGGAGCACGTCTGAGCTGGATGCTTTCCGTAGCCTTCTTTACTCTTGAACTCCTTTTTCGCTGTCCGCAGGCCCATGGAGGCCGGGAGCCTTGCACTCCTGCTCTCTCACTGGCCTGGAACTCACCGTGTAGACTACAGAGATCTTTGAGGCCCCACCTGTCTTCACCCCTGCAGAGCTGGGATTGTAGCGTCCAGTTCCACTTCCAGGCTGTTTGTTAACATGAGTTCCAGGCAACAAACTCAGATCCACACTTCCTGCCTGAGCTGTCTGCCATGAAGTCCTTTGATGACTACAGATTTTTTAAATGGTTGGCTCAGTTTTTTAATTTAGGGTTGTTCGTTTGGTGTTCAATGTTGTCCAGCATTAGTCTTTATTGTTTTTACAGCCCCACTACGGTCTGTGTCTCTCATTCTCTAAGATTGAAAATACTTTTACTTTTTAAGGTTCAACAGAGTTTGGAAAAGATTTCTAAACTGGAGCAGGAAAAAGAGCATTGGATGTTAGAAGCACAGCTAGCCAGAATCAAGCTGGAGAAGGAAAACCAGCGGATGGCAGACAGGCTGCGGAGTACGAGTGGTGCACAGCTGCGCGGGCTGGCCCAGGAAAATGCCGCTGGAGCCACTGCTCCCTGCCAGGAGGAAGGTGCAGCCAAGGTTCCGGCAGAGCCCTTGCAGAACACCAGCCTGGTGAGTGTCCTCCTGCTCGCCCTTGCCTGCAGTTTGTCTCAGACCCAACTGTTCCAGTCCTCCCCCTAACAAAATAGCAGACACAGCAGGAGGCTGGGAAGTCCAAGAGCTGGTGTCTCTCCAGGGCGCACTTCCTGGGTCACTGTCAGCTGCCTTTCCAGTCAAGTGACATGTGATCACGTTGACACTGGCCGCCTTGGTCTCGGTTTTGTAAATGTGCAGTAGGCCCTCTCCCAAGGGTGCCTCCTCCTAATCCCATTTGGGTGAATTTGGGAGACGCAGACAAGCCCTTCTAAATTACATGCCAGTTTCCCTGTGCCTTCAATAAAGGAAGCTTGTCTCCTTTAGAAAGTAACTCCGCCGTGTTCCTGGTGAAAATCTAGTAAGTAAAATCTAGGATGATTCTGCTTTTCTTTGAAAACAGTTCCTAGATGAGGTCCTGTGTGTCTCCAACCAAGACCAACACCTAACTTTCTAGTTACCTTGCTTTTTTGGTTTGTTTTGGAATTTTTACCCTGCCCCCATCTTCTCTGCTCAGAGGACCCAGGGTTAGCCTTGCACTTGCTAGGTGAACTAAATTTCCAACCCTGCAATTACCTAACTCTTCTAGAAAGACCATTAGTGCCACTTTAAAAGAATTTCATACTGTGTTCCAGAAAGTGCAAACTCGCAACGTGAGTAACAAAGAACAACCACTCAGGCACTCTTTCCGTCAGGGGTCATCGGTGGAAGGTCTCAGCCTCACATGCCCTGCCTTCTTTTAACTGTTGCATTTAAAAGGTAAAGAAACAGCTCTCCTAGAAGGTAAAGAAAAAGGTCTCTTGGCATTACAGAATTCACGACTATTTTTTTTACAAAGTTTTCTAGTTACAATACTCTTCTTATAATTAAGAAAAAAAAAAAGGAAAGTCAAGAGAAAGAGAAATCTGCCCAGTAGTGGTGGCTCACACCTTTAATCCCAGCACTTGGGAGACAGAGGCAGGTGGATCTTTATGAGTTCCAGGCTAGCCTGGTTTACAGAGGAGTTCCAGGACAACTAGGGCTGTTACACAGAGAAACCCTGTCTTTAAAAAAGGAAAAAAGAAAGAAAGGATGGAAGGAAGGAAGGAAGGAAGGAAGGAAGGAAGGAAGGAAGGAAGGAAGGAAGGAAGGAAGGAAGGAAATGAGAAATCTGAGAGGGGAGATGGCAGCATCAGAGCAGTCTGAGCGGGTGAGGAGCGGAGGAGAATTATGGCACCGCCACAGGATCACCAGGATCGCCAGCTGGCTCACTGATACCACCACTGTACGGTGTGTCTCAACTTACCTGCATCCAGTGGGGCGCATGCGTGACAGGTATACAGGCCTGCTTTCACTCCCAAGGCATGCACAGGTCTCTCCGTGTCTCAGCAGTGTCCAGACCCCACAGGACTTGTCTTTTTAGGTGTGGCTGTGGCATTGTAAATTCCAGAGCAGCGGTTCTCAATCTTTCTAATGCTGCGACCATTTAGTACAGTTCCTTACATTGGAGTGACCCCAACCACAATATTCCTTCATTGCTACTTCATAACTGTAGTTTTGCTACTGTTCTGAGTCATGATGTAAAAATATCTGATACACAGGATGTCTGATATGCAGTCCCCAAATGAGTTGTGACTCCTAATGTAGAACCTCTGCATTAGAGATCTGTTCAGAGTTTTTAGGATAAGATATTATAAAGTCAGTGTTACTTTTATTTTTATTATGTTTTACTTATTGTGTGTAAGTGTTCAGAGCTGGGATAGAGAAGGAGGTTTTGACCATCTACCATGTGGGACTAGTGCCAAATGCCTTTACCCACTGAGTCATCTTGCTGGTCTGTAGCTTTCCTTTAGATTGTTTAGGAAAAAATGTATATATAGAATGGTAAAGCAAAGGTAGCATGTTTTTACTGAATCTAGATAGCAGATAGATGGACGAAACATCCAACAAACACCAGAATTTAAAATCTGTCCAAGAATTGTTGGGCAGTGTGACAGCCCTAGTCACCCTTAAGTTACTGAAGTGAGCCACTTCCAGAGTCAGCCTTATCAATGAGTCTGACTGTTCTCCACTGCTTGACTGTCTCCCAGCATGACTGCCACCTGACAGTTCTCCACTGTCTGACTGTTCTCCACTGCCTGACTGTCTCCCAGCATCTGACTGCCACCTGACAGTTCTCCACTGTCTGACTGTTCTCCACAGTCTGACTGTTCTTTGCTGTCTGACTGTTCTCCACTGTGTGACTGTTCCCTGCTGTCTGACTGTTCTCCACTGCCTGACTATTCCACTGTCTGACCATTCCCTACTGTCTGACTATTCCCTGCTATCTGGCTGTTCCCCACTGTCTGATTGTTCTTCGTTGTCTGACTGTTCCCCACTGTCTGATTGTTCTTCGTTGTCTGACTGTTCCCCACTGTCTGACCGTTCCCCACTGCCTGACTGTTCCCTGCCATCTGACTGTTCTCCACTCTCTGATACCCTCCCCCCCACATCCATTCCTTCCTTTCACTTACACTTGTGCTGGCCTTGGCGTTGGTGATGGCCGGGAAGTATCCATGGCACCACACTGGTCCAGAAGTTATGCCGCTAGTTATGGCCGGGATTGCCATAATAATTTCCAGACTGGACAGGAGTGTGTTATCTCAGTCTGTCCTTGGATGGGATTGTAGGGGTGTGAAACTGGAGGCATTGTCCGTTTGACTCTTGAAGATGAGGGGAAGCAGAACAACTCACAGAGGCCGCTCTTGATCTGTGTCTGCTTGGCTTTCTGAGGAGATGGTGTTGGAAACTAGTGTACTTGGTGGCGGTGTCAGTGGCTGAAAGCCTAGGCCTATTTTTTCCTTAAACCCCATAATGATAAACACTTTTCCCGCATGTAAACGAGAATTCCCAGGGACGTGAAGATCCCTTAGTCCTAAAGCACACTGAACCCTTACGGCAACTTTACTGGGGGCTGGTGTATTTGGAAGTTGCTCTTGCTTTAAGAAGGGTGTTCAGTTAGTGTGTGCATACAGCATTGTCTTCTGTTCCTGCCCATCACCTCTGAAAGGTTCTTTCCCCACCTGCTTCTCAAGTGCCACCTGTGCTTTCCCTAGGGTCTGGTTAGTAGAGCTCTCTAGCTCCTGGGCGGCTCCTGGTATCTGTAGAATTCAGTTCATCTGTTATGCATTCAAGGCCCTTGGAGCCTGTCCTTCTAGCCGAATTGTGCTCATTTCCCCTGGGTAAACCAAACTGAGTCCCGCTCTCTGACACTCTTGGTTGCATTTTCCCTTTCTGCCTTTGCGACTGTTCTTTTGCCCGGTTGTCTGCTGACTCACCACTCCATCTCCTTGGTGCCATCTCCTCTCTCCTGCTGCTCTTTCCTGCTCTTTGACTCTTGAGTTTAAATCTAATTGGAATTAAACTGCTATTTCAGATGTTGTCTTTATGTTCCAAGTTAGAGAACAGCCGGTGCTGCCTCTGTTCACACACTGCTGTACATGGTGGAATATTCCCACCCTCAGCTGATTTCCATCTCATATGAGCTTCCCTAGCTTTCCCTATAGAGTGTTGTGAAATCCCAGGAAGGTCAGTCGGTGGAGGAGGATGTCACAGTAGAGGTGACATGGGTGGGTCTTAAATCTGCTCAGGTGTCGAAGCAGGAGACCGGGATGAGAAGAGTCTGCCCATGCATGTCTCTCTCCCTGCCGCACATGGTGGATCCCTGCCCAGAGGGCCTGGCCCTGCCCCCGTGTGCAGACAGCGAGGTCAAGAGACCATTTTCCAACTTTGCTGTTTCTGTTTCCAGCATTTTTTAAAAAGTATCCTCTGCCCTCGCTTAAGTGAACACAGAGCGCTAAGTCCACAGCTGTGGCTGTGGGTGAACCCACCTTGACTTGCTGTTATCTTGAGTGAGAGAAGCAAGCCTGCCTGGTTCACAGTCAGTTGATTCAAAAGGGATGAAGCCTTCAATCCAAGAGGTCGCTTTAAGGCCAAATAAGCAATACCAATATAAATTGACTGTTTGAAGCCCTGTACCATTTCAGAGGCCAAATGTCAATCAATTATTTTCATTAAAATATTCAGCACTAGCCGGGCGGTGGTGGCGCACGCCTTTAATCCCAGCACTCGGGAGGCAGAGGCAGGCGGATCTCTGTGAGTTCGAGACCAGCCTGGTCTACAAGAGCTAGTTCCAGGATAGGCTCCAAAACCACAGAGAAACCCTGTCTCGAAAAACCAAAAAAAAAAAAAAAAATATTCAGCACTAAATTCAACCATGTAACCATGGGTTCATTATTCTAAAAAAAAAAAAAGATAATAATCTCTAGAAGGAAAAAATACAGAGCCATGCAAATGTTCACATTTTGTTTTAATTAAAAACATTGCTTAAATTAGTAGACTTTATGATTATGTTATATATAAAAATTAACTATGTTCATTAGAGGTAACTAAAAATAACAGGAGAGTAAAAAAGAAGAAAATCGATGGCATTATCCTGGATAAATATTACTACTAAATTTCTTCTATAAAATTATATCTCATTGCCAGGCGGTGGTGGTGCACGCCTTTAATCCCAGCACTCGGGAGGCAGAGGCAGGCGGATCTCTGTGAGTTCGAGGCCAGCCTGGTCTACAAGAGCTAGTTCCGGGACAGGCACCAAAGCTACAGAGAAACCCTGCCTTGAAAAACCGAAAAAAAAAATTATATCTCATTGATACAAATTTTAGGTTTCAGCATAAGGTTAATGCATATTGTGTTATCAGAGACCGTAGACACTGAACCCACAGCATCCACACCGATCCTGTAGACACTGACCCCACAGCATCCACATGGACCCTGTAGACACTGACCCCACAGCATCCACACTGATCCTGTAGACATTGACCCCACAGCATCCACACTGATCCTGTAGACATTGACCCCACAGCATCCACACTGATCCTGTAGACACTGACCCTACAGCATCCACACTGATCCTGTAGACACTGACCCCACAGCATCCACACCGATCCTGTAGACACTGATCCCACAGCATCCACACCGATCCTGTAGACACTGACTCCACAGTATCCACATAGACCCTGTAGACACTGATCCCACAGCATCCACACCGATCCTATAGACACTGACTCCACAGTATCCACACGAACCTTGTAGACACTGACCCCACAGTATCCACACGGACCCTATAGACATTGACTCCACAGTATCCACACGAACCTTGTAGACACTGACCCCACAGTATCCACACAGACCTTGTAGACACTGACCCCACAGTATCCACATAGACCTTGTAGACACTGACCCCACAGTATCCACACGGACCCTGTAGACACTGACCCCACAGCATCCACATAGACCCTGTAGACACTGACCCCACAGCATCCACATAGACCCTGTAGACACTGACCCCACAGTATCCACATCTAACACATCTTAATTTCCCTGTGGTTGAGCATAGGTTATGTTTTTCACTCTTACCTATCATCTCGTTTTTGTGCAATGTTTTTCCACATATCAGGTGATTTGATTGGAGTACACTCTTAGGTTAGGGTCGCAGTTACTAAGTAGAACTTGTTCTGCTCTTGTGGGGGACCTGAATTTGGTTCCCTGTGCCCAGGTCGGGCAGTTCCCAACCTCCTGTAACTCTGTCTCTGAGGGATCTGACACCTTCATCTAAACTTTGGGGGCACTGAACTCACGGTGCATATACCCACACATCGGAATACATGTATAGACATAATTAAAAGTACTGTCTTAAGAAAAAACTACATGTCATGTTGTGGTGGCACCTGCCTTTACTCCTAGCACTTAGGGAGGCAGAGACAGGCAGATCTCTGTGAGTTCCAGGTCAGCCTGATTACAGAGCAAGTTCCAGGACATACAGAGCTGTTATACAGAGAAGAAAGAAAAGAAAGAACTACAGAGTCAAAAGACATGAATATTGTAAGTTTTTTTTATTGAGTATACATTTTCTCCACTCCCCTCTCTTGAATATTATAAGTTTTTGATCTTCATTGTCAAATATGTTCTAACAAGATTGCATTGGTTTGTACTCTTGTTAGTAAAACATGAGAAAATATTGAGAAAACACATGTCAGAATATTCCTTCCATTTATCGACTATCTCGTTGAAGGACTCTGTGTGGAACCACATTTTCAAGTATGGGAGTAAGGAGTGGGAGAAATAAAGGGGCTTAGGCATAGCTTTGTGTTTTATCTTATCAAATATAGTTATATTTGATTATGCCAAACCAAATGATCAGTGGGTTATTATTATTATTATTTGGTTTGTCATGACAGGGTTTCCCTGTAGTTTTAGAGCCCGTCCTAGAACTAGCTCTTTTTTGTTTTGTTTTTTTTTTTTTTTTGGTTTTACAAGACAGGGTTTCTCTGTGGCTTTGGAGCCTGTCCTGGAACTAGCTCTGTAGACCAGGCTGGCCTCGAACTCACAGAGATCCGCCTGCCTCTGCCTCCCGAGTGCTGGGATTAAAGGCATGTGCCACCATCGCCCGGCTTAGAACTAGCTCTTAAAGACCAGGCTGGCCTCGAACTCACAGAGATCCGCCTGCCTCTGCCTCCCGAGTGCTGGATTAAAGGCGTGCACCACCACCACCCGGCGATCAGTGGGTTATTATAAGTAGTGTTTAACTTCAAGATAAACAAAGAAATTGGGACTTTTGCTTCAAAAGGAAGCAAATTGAGGAGGAGAAAATTGCAGCTCTTCTGTAACCAGAGATTCTTAAGGGAGACTCTTTTCTAGGTAGATAAGTGTGGCATCTGTGAAGTCACAGCACTCAGTCCTCAGAGTAATACCCTTGAAAGCTGAACACAGGGCACACTTATGATCCTAGCACCTGGCTGCTACAGGCAGGAGGATTGCCATGAGTTCATGGCCAGCCATGGCTATAGAGAGAAACTGTCTCCACAAAGGTCGTGGGCAGAGGCTAGGGAATAAAAGAACGATGCCCTTGAGGATGGCTGAGAATATATGCAGACTGCCCCCTGGAGGTCATTCCTTGTTAGCAGAGACCCATGGAGGAAAGGTCTCCTGTAGGTTTCTTAAGTCCTTATGCCTGCCACCCACCCTGTCACCTTGGGCAGTAACTTGCATTCTGCAATCACACCTGTTTTTGACATCTTTTTCTTTTTTTAAGGGGTGATGGTAGTGGTCAGGACTGAACCGAGGGCTTGTGCGTATGAGGCGAGCTCTCTACTACTGAGCCACCCCCAGTCCTTTTTTTTGAGTCTTAATCTATAAAAGCAAAATTTAGAAAAATGGAGTTGTAGTATAATTTATCTAAAGTTATATGTATTTAAGTCTCGAATGTTTATTAATGTCTTGGTAATATTATGTATGCTTTTTTTCCTTGTGAGTTTTTACACAAAGTGCTTATTTGTGTCCCATTCAGCTCATTTGATGACTGTGGTCTCCATGGGACCATCTGTGTGACTGCTTTGGAAATGATGTGGTAGGGTCAAAGTTGGTCACCCTCCTGTCCCTCCTGTCCCTCCTGTCCCTCCTGGATGATTTGTTGGGTGACTTAGCATTTCAAAGAGCATTTGACATTGGTCATCAGTTTGTGCCTCCTGGTAGAAGCCGTGCTGATCATCCACAGCCATCTGACCTGCATTACCAATGGCCTGTGCGCCAGTGCAGACCAAGAAGAGAACGCACTATAGGCTGTTAGCTTCTGTGTCTGAAATGTGTATCTTCTCTTCTAACGCTGCTTTTTCTTTATGTTCTAGGTTGGGGTTTTAACCAGAGTGCCAGACAGTGAGGTATGTGCACTCCACATTGTGTTGCTTGTTAGTGCGTGTGTGGCACATGTTTGTAGGCGAGCCCTGTAGGAGCTCTCTGTGTTTTGGCAATTCTTACAAGGAAAGTGACATCTTCTCTCATCAGTGCTTTCGTGCTGTCATCAGCAGAGGGTAGCCTAGGACTGAGTGAACAAATGTCTGGAAGGACGTGGTCCATGGGCTTCCTGGTACTCCACTGCAGTGCTGTTCTCTGGGGAGCTCCACCACACAGGCCAGCAGTGCTGATGAGGAAGCCTGGGCTCTTCTGCCGTGCTTGGCATTCCTCTGAGGGGATGGAGAGCTGTCTCCTGTGAGGTTCCAGTGAAGAGGTGTAAAGTGTGGATTTGCTTTCTCTACTAGAAATGCCCTTCTCACTGGAACCTCTGGTTTGTGTTCTGCTTAGGTCCCGGATGTGGAGTCCCGGGAGGACCTAATCAAGAATCACTACATGGCAAGGATAGCGGAGCTCACGTCTCAGCTACAGCTGGCGGACAGCAAATCAGTGCACTTCTACGCAGAGGTGAGTGGAGCTGGTAAGATTGCCACTTCTCCCTGCCCCTTCCAGTTGGGTCACCATTCTGGTTCTGTTCTCCGTCTGCTGGGAGAGAGTCACCACCAACGTGCTTTCTGTCCTCCTGTGTCTGGGTTGGTCATGGCTGATGGCGACCAGTTCATCTGCCACTCCAGCACCTTCAATTTAGTAAGTGTAAGACGTCATGCATCGTTCCCAGTTCCTGCAAGAGAGATGACGGGTTTGTGCAGCCTTTCTGTGGCCTGTGTTGTGAGTTTTGGAGGATTACTTGTGTTGGTGGTAGAGGACACGCGTAGATGAAGGGATTTTCACACGTGCAGAGTGAAAAGTAAACCTCATCTGACCTTCTTTGGTTTTATATGTACTTGCTATGTATGTGTGGAGTGCCAGCAGATGTGGACATGAGAGGACAGTTTGCAGTCCTCTTTTCCACTGTGTTCAGGGATCAGACTCAGGTTATTAGGCTGATGGCACTTTTATCCCCTGAGCCATATCTCCAGCCCATCTTTAAATTCTCTTCAGTGTCTTTATGTCTCTGTGTGTTGGAGGGGGGGGCTGTGGATATGTGTGTACACACACCTGTGCATGCACATGTGGACTCCAGAGGTCAGCATCAGGTACCTTCCTCCATCATTCTCCAGCTGTCTCTTTCAGACACGGCCTCGCGCTGAACCAGAGCACTTGGTTGGATAGACTGGCTGGCTAGAGCCCAGGCTCCTCTTGTGTCTGCCTCCCTAGCTCTGCAGTTACAGCCCTGTGCCACCATACCTGGCTTTTTTGCATGACTGCTGGGGATCTTAGGTCCTCATGCCTGCACAGCAAGCAGTTGACCTGCAGAGCCATTTCTCCAGCCCAGCAAGCTCACATTTCCAAAGGAGAAGTTTATAGGACTAGATTTAAATGATAAAATGGAAAATGGCACCTATTTTAATTTATAAAAGATACAAAATCTTACTTTTGTCACCTTTTCTTCTTCCTTTACTCCATAGTTTATATAAATAAAACTCACTGTTCACTATACATGGAATTTGCAAAGGGGAAGGGGAAGTTGTAGACCGAGACTGCTCGTTTGTTTCCCAGCTGTCCAGACACAAATAATCACACAAACTATATTAATTACAGCACTGCTTGGCCAAAAGTTTAGGCATATTTCTGGCTAATTCTTATATTTTAAATTAACCCATTTCTATTAATTTGTGTATTGCCAAGAGGCTCTGGCATACTGGTAAGGTTTTGGCATTCTGCCGTCTTTTTCCTTCAGCAGCTACATGGAGTCTCTCTGGCTCTGCCTACTCTCTATATATCTCTGTTCTGATTTCCTGCCTGGTTTTATTCTGCTAAGCCATTGGCTGGAACAGCCTTATTCAACAACCAATAAAAGCAACACATATAAAGAAGGAGATCTCACATCAGGAAGTGAATGAAATCAGTACAAATGTTAAAGAATAAGGAAGGAAGAAGGCTGGGTGGGTACATGCAGGGTTTTAAGTCTTCAGTTCGCACTTTATAGTAAGAATTAATTAAAGAGACAGTCAGAGAATTGTAGCACTTTAAGGTGTTAAACCGCAAAGGAAAGGACTCTTTCTTGGACCTAGTGTCATCTGTGATTGTCTCCGACATTGCAGAGATGAAGTTGACAGGCAGCCAGTTGCTTGAGGTAAAAAAGCACCTCATGTTTCTTCTTTTAAAATAAATCAGCCCAGTGTGCAGGGAGCTGCTGCGCCCCCTTTCATTGGTGGTCTCTTATGATTGCTTGTGTTACAGTATAGATGGGGGCACAGCAAACAGCCTGGCCCATGGTGGAACTGCTGTCTCTTGAGCTGGGCCTGCAACTGATACCACATATCTGCTTCCCTGTCTGCTCTCTGGGTTAGTGTTCCCAATGTGATTGTCATCTTCTTGTGGACCGTGCCTTGCTTGCTTTCTCCCTCTTGGTCAGGGTCAGTGCTGAGCACAGAGGGAAGTGGCTGATTTGATCGTACAGATTGTCCTGAAGTTTTCTTGAGGACAAATGAGTAACGGGGAATTTTAGTCTGTCTCATTTTCATGAGTTCTGCCTATTTTAGTACATGTTTTCAGCACAATTATGATATAAGAATTTTTAGATTGTCCCAGTTTGTTCTCAGCTATAAACAGGAAGTAGTGCCTCCCCGTATGACTTCATTGGAAAGGATATTTGGAGATCCTGATGTCTACGCAGCATTCAATGTGTGTCTTCAAATCACCCTGAACAATAATGAAATAAAATTTCCCCTTTTCCTTTTCATCTGCTCTGTTTTGAATCATCTGGGCTCAGTAAAACTCTTAAGAGATTTGTCTTCCCCGTATCGTCAGCATAAGTCTTACAGTGGGATTATAAAGATGTCGTGGTTCCTTCCTGCATTAGGGTCTCTACAGAATAACTTTAAACCCAAATCCCAGATAGGGCCCCTGGTCGGCAACCTTTGATCACTTTTAAGATAACCAGTGTCCTCTATCCACAGGAGTATAAATGGACCCTGTGTAAATAGAGAATGTTCTCGTGTGCTTTGTAATCACTGGAGCTGAGAACACTGATGAACTTGGACTGCTGGCCTTTTTACCTTATTAAAACAAGAGGGTGTGGCTTCATCTTCCGTCCTGGTTCTCCGGCACGTGTGTTCAGTAGAGAGTTTTGGAATGGATGATGGCCTTTGGCTTTGGTGACTATAACCCACTAACCTTCCCAGGATAAAGTCTGATGTTTTGATTGTACAGTGCCGAGCGCTCTCAAAGAGACTAGCCCTGGCGGAGAAGTGCAAGGAGACGCTGACCGAGGAGCTGAAGCTAGCCAGTCAGAGCAGCAGCAGGCTGCAGGTGAGTTCCTGAAGGTGACCTTTGTGCCAGTGCCTTCCCTTGGGAAGTGATTGCTGGCCTTAAGCACACATTCATGTCTAACTCACCTGAAAGGCATGCATTACTTATACTAGGCAAAGAGTGGTCATCTTGTTTCTGATTTTAATTTCAAATTCTGCTGTAGTCTGCATTTGTTTATTTTCACTTACCCATAATCCTTCTTTCTCTTCTTCCTTGTAAACACTCATCATGACTGGCTGCAGGCTTGTTTTGCCCACATTATTCTCTCTTGTTTCAGAAACTGACCTAAATAAACCTAAGAGGGTGGCTGCAAAACATTCCTCCTTCCTCACTGCTGGGTTTCATACCCTTGTTTTTGCTAGACATGGTGGCACACGCCTTTAATCCTAGCACTTGGGAGGAAGAGGCAGGTGGATCTCTGAGGCCAACCTGGTCTACAGTCTGGGTTCCAGGGCAGCCAGGAATACACAGTGAGACCCTGCTTCAGTATGTATATACAAATACATAAGCAGACGATCAAATTCCAGTTTCTGATATCGCCTTCCAGGAAGCCCTTGTTGGTGTCAACATGAGAGAGACACAGGAAAACCCAGGAACACAGTGGTCCATGTTTCAGATCAACTTCTCAGATTACTTAGGAGACATTGAAGAGGCCGGGGAGAGCATGAAGTGCAGGCAAGAAGGTGTCCTCCTGGGAAGGAGCAGAAGGCCAGGTCTATGCAGAGCCTTTGAAAACCAGGGGTGGTTTGGAAGCATCAATTCACCTCAGGCTTTTGACAGTCCTGTACCCAGCCAAGGAGGGAATGCTTATATTTTGGACATGCGGGAACATTTGTGCAAGCATGCCTGTACTCAGACTGGCTAAGTAGCCTGGCTAGCTCATCAGTGAGTCCAGCGATCTGTCCCTCCCCAGCGCTGCGATTCCTAGTGTGCCACACAGGCCCAGCTTCTCAGGCACTTGGGGCCTCATGCTTGCAAAGCAAGCACTTGACGAGCTAAGATAGCTCTCCAGCCCGTAAGTTTTCCCAAGTAAGTTATGAACACATCTTTGAAGGCTTATACATTTCCCCATTTCTTTTCAGTTCAACCTGTGCTTTACCTTTTTGTGAACTAATCAGCTAGGCTGCTCTCCAGATGTTTGTAATAAAGAAGTAACTTTGACAGGCCTTCTCTTTCCCCTGCTTTTAGGATGAGCTGACAACCACCAAGAGGAGCTACGAGGATCAGTTAAGCATGATGAGTGACCACCTGTGCAGCATGAACGAGACACTGTCCAAGCAGAGGGAAGAGATCGACACGCTGAAGATGTCCAGTAAGGTGTGTGCAGGGCGGGGAGTGGGAATGGCTGATGCAGCTGGTAGAAGACACGTCACTGTGATGTCTTTCAAGAGCAAGGGTGAGAGCACGTACTTGTGAGTCACCGTCCTGCGCCTCATTTCTCTGTCCAGAAAGAAAAATGGTTTCTTTGGCTTAGTCTAAGCTGTGGTTTGACCTGCTGCCCTTTGACATTTATGCTTTTGTGTGTGAGTGAGGGGACCAGTAGACGGCCTTAGGAGGGGAGCATGCTCTGTCTGCAGGAGGGGAGCATGCTCTGTCTGCAGAAGATTCTAATGCCTTTGTGGGACGCTTAGCAAATTGTTTCATTCAGTAAAATCATTTATCCTCGTTAATCCACAAATAAAAGCCTCACACAGCTTAAGGAAGCCACCGAGACACTTATCAGTCCCAAACGCTGGCCTCTCAGTGAGCTGCACAGTTTGAGACTGTAGACTTGACTTAGGGTTTTATTCTTTCAGTATCTACTACATTTTAATTCAGTTATCTACCACACAGAAAGAAGAAACAGAGTTGAAACTGGCAAAAACAACAGCAACCACAACAAAATTAGCCTAACATCCTCTTTCCTGGCTCGTGTGTCCCCCGCCTGCACTCTGTCCTCACATTGCCCTCTCTTGATTTCTTTCCTAAGTGTTGTAGCAGATCCACACTTAGACCTGTTTCCATGTATCCATACATTAGAGGCTAGTGTCGTATATGAGAGGGAGCATGCGCTTTTTCTTTTTCAGCTTAGGTCACCTCTGTTAATGTTATGCTTCCCGAGTCTCCATTTTCCTGCAAATCTCATTTTTCTTTACAGCTGAATAATATTGCATATCATCTGTCTCCCCCCTCTTCATCAGTTGGTGGGCGTCGAGGCTGGTTCTGTTCCCTTGCTATTCTGAGTAGAGCAGAAATTCACGTGGATATGCAGAAGTCTCTGCAGTAGGAAATGACCTTTGGGTATATGCCCAGGAGTGGAATGGAGTCCTTTCTTCTCGTAACTGCCCATATAACCTAGGGGTGCTAACCATTTTATCTCTAGGATTGCTGTTGATTCTGTTTCTCGGGGGCCTCTGTCCGAGCCAGTCTGTAGATACTGGGTAATGTGCTTAGGTAGGCATGCATCTCCATATATGGTATACCACTCTCTGTTAGTGAATGTCAGCTTCACGACACTGGGTGCTCGCTCACTTCTGTGTGTCATCTCAGATGGTCAGAGCTCTTCTGTAAGCCAGGCCTTTATCACCCGTCCATGAGCTGAAGAGGCCGTAGAGAGTGTAGCTGCAGTCTTACACTGGTGGAGCAGACCGAGTCTGCTTGGCGAGATTTCCCCAGGGAACATGCTGGGTTGCTTCACTGGAGTCTGCACTACACAACCCTCCCCAGTATCGTTTCAGGGTAGCCATCGACTTCTCACTGTGTGGAGAGGGTTCCTGGCACTTGTCTGGGCCATCTCTGTGATGACGACCAGCCAGTATACTTCCAGTTATAGCATAGCAGTTGCAGAATTACAGTTATGAAGCAGCAGTGAAGTGGTTGGGGTCACCACAACATGAGGAATTGTCTTAAAGGGTCACAGCATTAGGGAAGTTGAGAGCCACTGCTGTCAAACCTGTTTATTTAAACAACAGAAAAATACATTGGCGCTAAAACTGTTTGCTTCATGAAATCGCATAAGGAAAGGAATTTGGTTAACTGGGTGTCACTGGCTTTCTTTATTATCCACCATTGGCCCTGAGAGGGGTTGGATCCATATCCATGGAAGTTGGGAAAAGGGAAAGTCAAAGTGACAGCAGCTTTGTGGTCACTGAAGAAAAGCTGACCTGCAGGTTCTCTCAGCTGCTGTCCACACGGGAAGCCAGAGTGTTCTGCGGGACAGCATGGCCCCCAGACAGCCTGTTTTATAAGCTGTGAACGCTTTTCATGAAGCTTGTGTTCTGATGGTGGCCGTTGTTCCTTGTACAGGGAAATTCTAAGAAGAACAGGAGTCGATAGTTGACAAAGAGCTGGACAGTGACTGTTCCCTCCAGACCGGCTGCAGCTGCTGCAAAGAGTCTCGGGGCCAGACCCCACAACCAGTGCTGGCGGCCTCTGGGAAGCTGTTGGACCTAGTAAACTAGCCAGTGTTGTCCGCGACCCTGAGACATTTGATGTATATTTGTAAACAGCAAGGCAAATACAGGATTTGATGTTGACAGTCAAATGGAAAACAATAGACACAGCCATGGATATTGTGGTCTCCTTATGCTGTTTTTACTGTGCACTTTTTGAAATTAGGACCTAATTTCAGTATGTAAGAACAACAAACATTTTGTATATTTTCAAGCTCAATTATATGACAATGGATCTTGTATCTGTGGAATAGATATATGTTTCTGGATAAAATGCTTAAATTGTCAGATGTCATTACTTCCTGTATTGTCATTTCTTCTTATAATTGAAAATTGAAAGATGTCTCAGATTCTTTTTAAAAGATTCTCTCCCTTCCCTCCCCGTCCTCCCCATCTCCCCCTCCCCTCCATTCCTTGGAGGTGATGAGCCTCCCATCCTTCGCAGCCCATGGGTTTGCTGTCGTGTCTGCAGCTGTGCGGCACTCTGTGTTAGAATAATTGCTCAAGGAAATTCATGCCAATAAATTCCTACCCACACGAACCTTGCGGGCTGTCTGTGACAATGTGATAAAGGAGGTTCAAACGCGTCCAGTCCCACTGACCTAGAGATCAACTTTCTAGTTGAGCTGTCAGACAGTCCAGCCTCTAGAAGGCCCTTGAGTTTTGGGGGCACCCACCTTTTAAACAGAGAACTCTGGTCTCTCCTAGACATGTGCCATTTCAGTGCAAACCCCTGGGTGCCTGTCCCTGCGCCCCACTCCCAAGACCGCAAGCAGATGTTTTGTGCTTGGTGGCTTGTCATTGTCTCCCGGATAGAAACTAAGGCTTAGAGGGCCGAGGCAACCCAGCCACAGCCACACGAGTGCACCCCCGAGCCCACTCCTCAGGAGGGCTTTTGGATGGGCATTCCGCTCCAGGTGCTGTTTCTGGGGGGTAAACTATGACATTTCTCAGTAACTCCATTACTTTATCCTGCCTCCTCTTTCATACCTTCATTCAAAAGCCTGTAAAATGTTCAGCTAGTTAGCTTCTCAGATTCATTTAAAGGCCAGATATAATATTTGCCCTTGATATATATTTTTTATTTTTAAAAGGTTTTATTTTTAAAAGTTATGTAGGTGTGTGTGTACACAGGAGAGCAGGTGCCTGCAGAGGCTGGAGGTATAGCACCTCCTGGGGCTGGAGCTCTCAGTAGCTGTGAGTGACCAATGCGTGGGACCCGGACTCAGGTCCTTTGCGAGAGCAGCAGATGCTCCTAACTGCCATTGTCTCTTCAACCCTTGGCCTGATTCTTTTTCTCCTTTGACATAAAAAAATTACCTATTTTTTGTGTGTATGATTGCTTTGTCTACATGTATGTACATGTACTGTATGTGTGCCTGGTACCTGGAGAGGCCAAAAGAAGACATTGGATCACTTGGAACTCGAGTCACGCTGTTGCAAGCTGTCATGTGGGTGCTGGGAACTGGGCCTGGGTCCTCTGCAAGAGTGATCTTAACCACTGAGCCACCTCTCTAGCCCCCACTTCTCTCCTCTACAGACAGACCTTGCCAACTATCAAGCAAATCTAGTGTATTTGTGCCACTAACTTGTCATCGCTCATTTATAATGAGAGTTTCAAAATGTGCACAGATGTGGAGAGAACAGATTCGTGTCCCTGTCAGTTATCAGAAATACTTTGCTAAGCTTGCTTACCCTATTGCACACACTTTTTTTTCTTGGAGTGTTAAGGCAAGTCTAAGACACTGGGTTATTTCATCTGAATGTTTCAGTTCTACACATGTGCCGGTGAGTATGGTTAGCACTGGTTTCTGAACCTGTCTTATTCATTAGTGATCACGATCGATTAGTGCAGGGAACGTGTGCTTAGGTACTGCACACTGTGTGTGGAGGGGAGGGGCACAAACAGCTACATCAATTGCCTGGAGAGCTGCGTCACGACATAGTAGTGATATAATCATGAACTCTCATCCTGTTCTGGGATTGTCTCAAATCAAGAAACACAAAGTAATACATAGAGGCTATTTTCCTTCAACTCTGTGTTTCATTTTTTAACTTTTTTATTATTCTTAATTATGTGTATGTCTTTGTGTGTGTGATAGGGTACACATAAGTGCAGGAGGCCAGAGGCATTGGGTCTCCTGGAACCGGAGTCACAGGCTCCATGAACTGCGTGACGTAGGTCTGGGAACTGAACTCCGGTCCTCTGCAAGAACAGTATGTGTTTTTAACTGCTGAGCCATCTCTCTCCAGCCCCCAAATTGACTTTACTTTAATCAGAGCTATGAGCCTCAGTGTGAGTCAGGCTGTTCTAACATACATGTTCCTGGTGGAAAACAGACAAAAAACTGTCCCCAGTCCTCCTTCCACTCTGTAGAGAGAAAACCCTTCCACTTTAAATTGGTTGCTTCACCTTTTGATCGTGTTGACATTCAATATAAACTTCCCAGTGACTGTTCAGACGCACATGGTAGCCAAGCCACATAATGTATGACATCTCTGTTTTCTCTGATGACCTTTAAAACTTGTATTTAGTGGGTGCCATTTGTTCATTCCTAAACTTTTCCCCTGAAGTGTAATTCTCCTTTCACTGAAGCCAAATTCGGTTGGGAATTCAGCCAAGACATCTTCAAGAAACCCCAAGTCGGCCATGAGTCCCAGCTGCTGGGGAGCTCAGGTAGAGGAGCCTTTGAGGCTACACCAGGCAACATGTGAGACACCATGTCAGGGAAATTGGTCTCTCTTGAGCCCTCGGACTCACTAGAGGCTGTCTTGGTTACTCCCTGGGCTGGAGGAGTGCCGCATCCTGGGCAGTCATGGTCTCTCACCCTTTCTCAGTTCCGGAAGCCCTTCTCATGACAGCCCTATACTTACCACCTATGCCTCCTCTCAGAAATGCCCTCTTCACCGCATAGGCCTCTCATGGCACGGGCAGTGAAAACTGAGAGGAGATTTCCGGTCTCGGCAGTGGAGACTCAGATAGTGACTGAGGTGCATGTGTACCGAAAGCCACAAACGCAACAGCATAAAGACTTGTGTGCTAGTTTGAATGTGATTGGTCCCCATAATCTCATAGGGAGCGACACTATTAGGAAGTGAGGCTTTGTTGAGTGGGTATGGCCTTAGAGGAAGTGTGTCACTGTGGGGGTGGGCTTTGAGGTTTCCTATGCTCAGGATACTGCCCAGTGTCTCAGTTGACTTCCTCTTGCTTGCAAGATGTAGGACTCCCAGCTCCTACTCCAGTATCACATCTGCCTGCACGATGCCATGATGACAGTGGACTGAAGCTCTGAACTGTAAGCCAGCCCCAATTAAATATTTTCCTTTATAAGAGTTGCTATGGCCATGGTGTCTCTCCATAGCAATAGAAACCCTAACTAAGACTACTTGTTTTCTGGAGAACTTATTAAAATGACATTTCCTACCTTTTCTTGATTATATATTACATGCATATTGTTGCAAATTTGGGAAACTAGGAAATAGATGAAGAACATAATCTCTTAATAAAGATTTAGTTTTTAACATTTTAACTTATTCATGGGGCTGGAGAGATGGCTCAAAGATTAAAGGCACCTGCTCTTGTATAAAACTGAAATTCTAGCCCCAGCACCCACATGAAGTGGCTCACCACCTGTAACTTCAGCTTCAGGGGCCCTGACATCATCTTCTGGTTTCTGTGAACATCATATTCATTCGTACATACCCACACACAGACACACACAGAAAAAAAGAAGTAATTTTAGAAAAGTAATTATTCTTGCTCTTATCTAATGCTCGTATATGTTTTAATAAAAGATAAATTATGTGATGAGAAATTTCAAATGGAAAAAAGATTGTCTGATGGAAAGGGAAGTCCTTTGCATGGCTCCTAGTGCCTGGAGGCACCGTACACACGGAAAGCAGCCAGAGCATGGAGACGAGCCCTCAGGCACAGCTTGAGAGACGGAGGAATATGTGTCTTGTCATGTCGTTTGTCAATGGCACCCTCAATTAAGTTGTCAGATGCAATGCTGCTGGCTTCTAAAGCTGATAAACTGGATTGTCATATAAACTGGGATTTAACATGAACATAACAACATCGTTGGCAGATAATGTCTGGGAAGGCATGTGAGAGCCACTCTGATGAGGGATAGTTTGTTCTGTGTCCAAAGAGGAAGTTTCCATTCTCCAGGCAGAACTGTTGCTTTTGGTGTGATGGTTAGACACTGTTGGGTAAATTGACATGACCATTAACATGACTGCTTCTAAGGCCCTGGTCCATTGTTGCCATTTGTATCTGAAACATCCCTCACAGGCTCATGCTTTGTTTGCTCAGCGCCCATCTCATGGACTGTTTTGAAGGCTGTAGAGTCTTCAGGTGTAAGGAAGGCCTACCTGGTGGAAGTGGGTCATGGGGGTTGGCCCCCACAGTCTAGTCTGTTCTGCTTCCTGAACCACAAAGAAGTGAACAACCCTGGCATGTATTACCACTGCCAGACCTCCCCTTCTGGGATGGACTGACATCTCCATTGACGAAAATAAAACTTTCGTCCATTGAGTTTTTTCTGCCAAGTATCTGGTCACTGCAAGACAGAGGGAACTTAGCACTGTTAAAAAACGGCAAACAACCAAAAACTCAGAATGTTTGCAAACAAGTTGAAACAAGTGGAACCGACTAGCTGAAAGGCACAGATTGAGTTGCCACCAAAGCTTTCTTCAGTCGACTGAAAGCCTTCTTCATGGTAAAAATGCCCAGACAGAAAAGGTACAGTTTATAGATCTGTTTTATGCATCGTTATCTCTTGAGGTTGATCCCGGTCTTTAAAAATAGTATTTTTAATATTTATTTGATTCTATGTGCATGCGTGTTAGTCTGCATGCATGTATGTGTGCCATGCGCATGTGTGATGGTCACGGACATCAGAAGAGAGCCAGTTTCCTGGAGGTGGAGTTGTAGATGGTTGTAACCATGTCAGTGCTGGGAACTGAACCAGGGTCCTCTACAAGAGCAATGAGTGCTCTTACCTGCTCAGCCCTCCCTGGTCTTCAAAGTCCTCAACATTTTCCATAACTTTAACAAGAAGAGAACCATAGACAATGGCAGATGATACTAAGAAACATCCGAGAGCCAGACCAACAAGGGCTGTCTGTTCTGTGTTTGAAGAGGAAGTTCCTGTTCTCGGCCGAGAGCCATGTCCTCAGATACCATGGTGATGAATGGGAAGGCAGTAAGCAAGCGCATTCCTCTGCCTCACATTTCTGAGCTGTTCAGTAATTAGCTCCAAATTAGGAGGCTAGCTGGCAAGGGCAGCTCTGTTCTTCCAAATCTTTGACCAACTTTCTGTGAACAGACTTAGCAGAGAAAGCATGCTGGAGGCTAAAGTGGAGGGGCCTCAAAAGGCAACTTCCCAGTTGGAACCGTAGTGTTGGTTTTACTGGGGTCTTCAATTACTCCTGAACTCCACTGCTTTTCTAAACACCAGGGAGTACGGTGGGATGGCCCAGAAGGGAAATCTCCGGGGCCCTAGAATAGAAACAGCATAATCCAGTCAACAGAATGTCAGTCATACCCTGTTCAAATACTGAAGAATATTCTCCCTTGGCCTCTCTCCCTCCCTCCATTTCTCTGACTGTTCCTTCCTTCTTGCTAGGCCTTGACTTCATGACTTCCTTCTCAGTCTCCTGAGTTCTGTAGGCATTGCATCATTTCAGTCTTTCCTACCTAGGTCACCTCCTTAGTTGGGTTAAACGGACAATTTTCACATTGTATTTTAACGTATGACATCGACCTCTACCCCTGCAGGAACTTGAAGCAGGAATCACTCCTTAGACTGATGTTTGCTGCATAGCAGGATATCTTGCACACAGAAAGCAGGCAATAGATAGTCTCAGGCACTGAGCCATCAACCAGCTGTAGCCAGCAGTCAGGGTAGCTCAAGCCAAACCAGAAGTGTCATCTTTGTGCTAAAAGACTGTCAATGGCTGCCTGGTTAGAATCGACTGCTTTCGGTTGGCGTTCTCTGTTGAAGATGTAGGCTTTTTAGCTCAGGAAATCCCCATCCAAAGTGCAGCTGAATTTCCTCAGGAAAAAACATAGCAGTAGCTTGGGTCAGCTCATAATGTTTCGTGAGTGTAAAATGTCTGGTACCAAGTTCTTTCTTCTTTAATACATTCCCCCACAGCTACCACTGTGTCCTAAACGATTCTTGTCATCCAAATAGAGACTATGGCTGTGAAGTTTGGCAGGAATAGTGTTCTCGTTAACCATCTGAGACTGAGCCTGGCCCTCCTCTTGAAGGTCTATTGATCCTAACAGCTTCAGCTTACTTGGATTTGAAGAATTCTAAGGTAGCTGAGTTTTCCCCAGGTCCTACTGCAGAAACTTTGAAGATCTTCTTGTGATACTGAATCCTGAATTCTTTGAATTCCAGTGGCTGGACAAACTATTTCAATATCTTTTCCATTTACTAGGCTTTCCAAGGTCACAAAGACAATACCAGAAATGTTTAAAACAGAATCCCACTGCTGTGTGAATTCAGGAATCTCATAGGAAGTTCTTAGTGGGTCCATGAAAAGTTTGGGAGGTGGAGTGGGGGGAAGCTCTGAATAAAATTGAGAAGGGTGGGGGCAGGAGAAATGACTCAGCAGTTAAGAGCACTGGCTGCTCTTCCAGAGGACCTACGTTCAATTCTCAGTACCCACATGATGGCTCGCAACTGTCTGTTACTCCAAGATATGACACTCTCACGCAGACATACATGTAGGCAAAATGCTAATGCACATAAAATAAAAATCAATGTTATTTAAAAAGTTGAGAAGTATGTTCTCTGAGGGTCTGTTTTGTGCAGCAGGGAAAAGGAGCTTGAACGAGGTCCCAGCTGGTGACATGGCTGTGGTGGCTTAGCTGAGGATAGGCTAAGCTGTTTGCCACCAGATTTGATTACAGAAAGGACCCTGCCAGAGAGGCTCCCATGGAGATATGTGCTGGAGTTAGGAGAAAGAGATCTGTGTTGAGGAAAGTGGCAAGCCCCAGAGCAGCGCGGATCACAGAAGGGGAGGAGCGTCCCTGGTTAAAAGATAAAGCAGGTACCAGCGAACTGTAGTAGTCTTTAGAAAAGTCCATGCCCATCTGCTCTCTAGAGAAGTGTCAGAGTTTCCATGCTATTTCTTTCACCAGTTGAGCTATCCATCCCACTAACTAAAGCCATACTGCTTATCTCAAAGATGGCGAAAATAAAAAGGTGCACTCTGAAAGTCGTTGTAGTGGTAGTGACTTCTGCACGTGTGTTCATTTCTGTATGCCTCTTCGCTTCAGTTAGCTGTGCCATTTCTGAGATGGGCTGGCCTCCTTGGAAGCTAGAGGTAGAACAAGGCACAGCAACAGCATAACTCAGCCACCTACTTTATTTTTAAATATATATCATCTATCTTCTATCTTTATTTACCTATCATCTATCTATCTCTCTATTTATCTCTCTATAGCTATCTATCTATCTATCTATCTATCTATCTATCTATCTATCTATCTATCATCTGTTATCTATCTCTATCCATCTATCATCTACCATCTACTATCTCTATCAATATCTATCCATCTTTCTATCTATTATCTATCTATCTGTCTGTCTGTCTAACTACTTATCATTTATCTTATTTGGTGCTCTGGACTAGAGAGAGGGCCCCATGGTTAAGAGCACGGTGTTGCCCTGATAGAGGACCAGAGTTTGGATCCCAGTACCCATGCTGTGAAGCTCAGAACTGCTTGTAACTCCATCTCCAGAGGATCTGCTGCTCCTTTCTAGCCAAGCACATACCCACAGATGGACACACATATACACAAAACATTGTGCTGGCAATCAAACGCCAGGCTTTGCATGGTAGGCAGGCATCGCTGCGCCATGCTTAGCCAGACCCCACATTTTTTCTTCCTTCCTTTCTCTCCTTTCCTCTGCCCTTTTTGCTCTTCGCTCCCCTCACCTCCTTACCAGAAGGCTGATCAGCTCCTGTCTGCTTCCATTGGGAAATCCATCCCCACCAAATTTACCAGGTTTTCACTTCTTATGTTCTGGGCGCTCACTGGCTGAACCTCAGATCTTGGCCATTACTGAGGGAAAATGGGGAGGTGAGGGGCGTTCCTTCTGTTTATTTCCATTGTATTATGCTCTAAGCATAAACACACTTAGAAATCTTACCAGAGAATAACATGATCCCAAGTGTGTCCAACTGCGTGGCATCAGACACACCTGTGCCCTCTCTGGAGCTCCTTTTCCTCTCTGGATCCTGGTGGCTGGACAGACTACTTGAATATCTTTTCTATTTTACCAGGTTTTCCAAGGCCAGGAAGATGACACGGGGAAAGGTGCTTTAAAGGTGAATCCCACTGCCCTGTGAATTCAGGGGGAGACTCCACCAGGGTTCCCAGCTTCCCCCACCTGGCAGCCCAGCACTCAGGTTGAACTATACCTACCCACCTAACTCAAGCACGAGTTCTCTTCCCTTGCAGTTCATCGTGCAGACCACTAAACCATTATTTCTCAACTGCCATTGTGAGTACGGGGATTCACCGGGTGCCCCACTGAGTGTCCATCCTGGGAAATGCCGAAACGAATGGGAATGCTCTGCGTGAAAACCTTCGTGATTTTTTTTTTTCACACTCACAATCCGTTGCATCATTTCCCACCTCTCCTAAATATTCCAAACCCTCCGGTCCGGAATGTCCTCTTCCCTCACACCTTAGCTAATCCAACTCAAGACTCCATTCTGGGATTCGGCGGCGTCCTTCCAGGAAAAGGGGCGTCCTACTCCCGTGTTTTTTTTTTTTTTTTTTTTTTTTGACTGGTTCAGTCTCACTTGAGAAAGAGGCTAAGATGTGCTGAGAGTCACCTGTGGGCCGGCAAGGAGAAGAAGTACTGTTCTGAAAACCCTGGGGAGGAGGAGGTCTTTCCTTTCTCCTCTCTCACGTACTCTCCAGGAAGCATTTCGGAAGCGCTGAGGATTCCTGCCTTCGGCACACAGCGTGGCCCTTCACACACTCGCCTGGCCTTCTGTGAGTGTGGATTTCACCCAGGAAGGAGGCTTTTTTTTTTTTTTTTTTTTTTTCCTAGCATGACTATCCCGCCTTCGCTGTAGACCCGACTGGTACCACTTTGAAAGGAAAAGAGGAGGCTTCCAGAATAATCTGGTGACCCCCTTTCCGACTTCTGCGGGTGAAGCTACGTCTCTTTCTTTGGGAAAGACTTGCCCGGAACAGCTGGCTTGGGGAGAGAAGCAAGTGTTCAAACTCACAGCAGAAAAACTTTGGGGGATCCAGGGTGGAGAAATGAGCAATAAGGGAAGATCCCGCAGGGAAGAGGGGCGGGGACTAAAGGAATGCCCCGCGCGATACCCCCCCCCACCCGCCTCGCCCCGCGCAGTCGCCAGGGCCCTCCCCGCCCTCCTCCCTCCCCGCCCTCCTCCCTCCCCTTCCTCCCCTCTCTTCTTCCCTGTGTGGATGGCCGCGGCCAGAGTCGGAGCACCAGCAGCGCTGCCCGTGAGTGATCAGCCCCAGGGACCGGGCGGAGGAGGCTTGGCGAGAGCCCCTCTCCAGGGTGGGGTCGCCCCAGCTCGCTGGAGTTTTGGGCGGGGACAGAGGACTTCTCTGGGGCTTTCCCTCCTGGACACGTCCAGGGCCCGCAAAGGGCTGGGCCCCCGCAGACTTCTCTCTGGCCTGGGCATAACTGGAAAGAAAGAAAAGTTCAGCTGCACGGAACAGCCAGGTTCCCGGGCAGGCAGGACGGGGCGGGGACTGTAGGAACCCATGCTTGGTTCACCCAGACCTGGGCACCAGACCCTGTCCCGTAAGAGCTCCCTTGGAACTCAGGATCCCCACCATACTTCCAACCCCATTCCACAGTCTTCCAGGCTCCTGTGCTTGGTGGTCCTGTCCTCACCGCTGGATTCGTTTCCATCCCTCTTTTCCTCTGAGATGACCAGCCAGGCTGAGCCAGCCAGGCCAAGGGATCCACACACAGGCGTCAGAACACTGTGCCCTAGGGTCTGTTGCAGCAATGCCCTGCGCCCGGATTAGGCATGTGAACCCTGTGTGTGCAGGTGCGAACGAAAATAGATTCCCTTTAGGACTCTACTATATGTATGGTTCGGTAGCACCCATCCTGGGTATCTAGTTGTCTATCGTATCCTTTCTTCCCAACTGTATACCCCCCAACAATGATAGTTAGTCTAATTGACGGCAAAACTTATAATACAAGATAGAATGCTAGCCCAAAAATTGTGTTCAGGACCGGTGAGATGACTCAGGGAGTAAAGGTAATTGCTGCTAAGCCTTGACAACTTGAGTTGGATTGCTGGGGACCCTAGGCCGTTCAAGGAGAAAACCCACTCCCTCACATTGTTCTCCATATTCAACCCACCCACAGTGGTGCATGCTATCCACCCTCCACTGCCACCACAGAAAGGAAAAAAAAAACAAACAAGCAGCAAAAAATCAGCTAACAGTAAATAAAACATACCGTGCAGAAGCTGGTCTTCTCAAAGTGAGGACTTCAATCTCCACTAACTGTTAGTGAAGCTTTTCTTCTTCTTTTTTTGACTGCTCTAACCCAGCTATTACAGCCTCCCCCAGGCTAGAGGTTTTAATTTGCCTGACGTGCTTGGGCAGGAAGGCTGTTGCGTCTGCAGTTGTGCAAACAAGTGAAAGAATGGAAGAGGCTAAAATGAGAAGGACCACAAACAAAATAAAACACAGTGCTGGTTTCTAGCCCTGAGGCTGTGGCTTGAGCTGAGTTCTGATTGGGAGGAAGAGCTGTTTAGTTCATTTGTGTGGTTTTTAGGTCGGGTTCTATTGTAGCTGAATCGATGTTTCCATGATGGGTTTGGTTCTATGGCTGCTTCCAGAGAGCCTCTCGGGTCTTTCCTGAAACTGCGCAGAGGATTCGGGAGGTGTTTGTTTGTGTTTTAGGGATTGAATGATTTTGACTGTCTGCCTCACCGACTCAGAATCAGAGCTGTTGGAAGCAGCCAGGGCTTCATCAAAACTTTGTTGTGTGGGAGGAACTGCAGGGAAATGCTGCACTCACCGTATGTGAGAAACACATATTTTTGTTGGTTTCTTGAAGGTGTATTTACGTGTGTGTTGTGTATGCGTGTGTGCACGCATCTATGGATGGCAGGGAGGGTGTTATTCCCTTGAGACAAAGTCTCTCACTGAACCTGGAGCTCACTGTTTTCTCCAACAGACGGGCAAACGCCAGCATCACCCTGTCTCTGCTCAGGCATGCCTCGTTTTGGTCAAGTTGAATGTTTTATGTGGGTGCATGGGGATCCGAACTCAGGTCCTTCAGCTAGCCCTTAAGGAAGACAAGCTTCTGGAAAACTATTCTCTTTCTCTACAAACAATGATGAGACCATAACACATGTTGCAAACAACCTTTTAAGGCAAGGCAGGTCAGGGGAGAAATAAAGATTTAAAGACCATGGTAATGCGGAAACTCGTAAGGGCGTTTAGTCTTGAGAATAAGAGACTGTTGATGAGCCATCTGCATCCTCCTCTGCAAGGCTCAGGAAACGTGGCGGAGAGGGCAAATAGAGTGGAAGAAGTGAAGGATGGGAAGGCACGCTAAGAAAATCCATTTTCTACAACATGGTATGGATGATGCCCCATGAACTGATAGCCACAAAATGGGGCCCCCCAGCTGTCCGTCATGGATGGGGAGGAGCTCATAAGGCCCATGCTAGAACAAGCAATCCTAATAGAGTGAAGTGGAACACACACACACACACACACAGATGGAGAGGGAGAAAGGGATAAGAGGACAATGGGAGGGAGATGATCAAAGTACATTTTACATATGTATGACATTGTGAAAGAATAAATAAAACATAAAAAGGATTTAAAAACTGAATTCACTGAAAATGGGGAGGACTTATTTTAAACAGGCTCTAACTCACTTCTGCCCAGTTTGACAGCTCACATTTGTGTGAATTAGTAAGGCTTTGTCAGTGGTCTCAGAGAGTAAAGACCCGCCTTCATTTAAGTGCAGGTCCTAAGTGGTGAACTTGTGTGGCCCCATTGCTTAGAAAAACAATGCACCCCGATAAGAATCTTTTGTTTCTTCCTCTTCCTGGGAATTTCTAATCATGTCCTAAAGCCCTGGAAGTCAACCTTCTACTGTTTGGAGATAACTGCCCTATGGCAATGTTCCCTTCCTCACTGTGTGGAATGAATCTAGTTAAACAGGGTAGTCTGCTCGGTGTGGGCCAGGCATCCAGCAGCAAAGTCTGATGAAACGGCTCGGTGTGGGCTTTACGGTGAGATTCTGGAGATGTCAGCAGACCACAGAAGGGTCCCTGACCTCAGGGTAAGTGTGATGGATAGTGAGGTGGAGGCCATATCTCCAAACAGCCAAGAGAAAGTCAGCTACCATCTGGCCAAGTGACATGGGCTAGAAACCTATATATTGAGAGAAGAGAGCAGGGGTTGTCGTTATCATTCATGAAGAGGTGGGACCTGAGGCCGGTCCCACGAGGGGCAGTGGGCCCACGAGGGGCAGCAGTTGGCCACCCAAGGCCTCACGGGTCCCCTAGTGGGTGGCCTGAGGCCAAGGGGAAGACAGACAGATACGTCATGCAGACACAGCTGGGGTATAGAGTTTATTTAGTAGGTTATGGAGGTGGAAGGGAAGGGGAGAAGAGGGGAAGGGGAGGGTGGGAGAAGGGAGGGAAGCAGAAGCTGCCTCTTTAGAAGAAGGGCAGAGAGAGAGAGAGAGAATGGAAAAGAGGTGGGAGATCTACTTCCCTTGGCCTAAGGGGGAGGTTGGGAGTGGGAGGGGCTTGTCTCTTGAAGGGACGGGTACCCGGGTGACAGACCAGGCCAGCAGATTACAACAGTTGTCAAAAAGTAGACTCGCCCGAGGAACGCTATGTGGCCTTTAAACACTGTACCATACTGAATACTGCGTCACATAGGAGATCCTCAGAGTATGGGGTAAATTTAAATAGCAAGTTTATGGATTAGAAAGCACTAGCCTTTTGCTCTTTGAAAATACACCTGTAACAATTGGAATTATATGCTTTGAAATGGATGGGGGATTATAGTTTCTTTTTCTTTTTCTGTGTGTTTGCCAGGGTTACTCAGTTTTTGACAGTAATGATAGCTAACATTCAACAAGTGTTAAACACGCACATGGAATATTTCATTTTCGGAGTCTCTGAGGAAAGAACTGTTATTATTTTCATTGAGGAGATTCAGAAACCAAGATTAGAGGGGGATTTGCTATGGCTGTACAGGCACTAACTGTGGATAGCAAACCTCAGACTTAGGTCAGTAGTGAAAGTCTACATACCCCAGGCACTGCTGTCCACATACATTAGCAATATTGTTATGGAAAAATCAAAAAGGGAAATAGTTCTTGTTTTAATAGAGACAATTATTTTGATTGCTTTAAAAATCTGCCTCCCAAATCCTTCGTCTTCCCATGTCTTTTCTTTTTGGAAGTCTTTGAGAATTGCTCCAGACTTACAGCATAGTTGGGAAACATCTCTACCTCATGAGATGTATCCAGAATTCTCTGGAAGTTTCCCAGCCAGACTGGAGTTCCAGGAATCCCATGGGATTCCGGTGCAGTTCCAGTATAAGGCTGGAAGTTTTGAAGTAGACTCGGCAGACCATGTCTCCAGAGCTGTCCGTTGAGGTCGCCGTTCTTTACAGCAGTGTGAGGGACAGGAGTGAGTGAGTCCTGACGCTCAGTTCTCTGTGAACAGGGTAGTGAGCTGGCATCTGGAAGCCTGGCTCCAGGGGTGATCTCATGCGTTGCCAGGGTTGGCTGGTTTAATGCACATGAGGATATTTGGCCTGATTCTGAAGCTCAGTCACATAGCATTGGCCACTTTCTCAGGCAGCCAGGCCCTGGAGATCACTTTATCCTTCTCCTTTATGGGACCTACCTACTTTCTTCAGAAAGTTCAGTTTGTTTGATACCCCCACCCCAAAATAAAACAAAGCAAAACAAAAACAACGCTGCTGACTTAGATGCCCGGAGGGTGTCTCTCTTTTTCTCAAGGAGAGATTTCTGGAAGACTAATGATTCCAGTAATGGTGACCTTCTTATTCAAAACATGTTGTAGCCAGGTGTGATGACATGCGCCTTTAATCCCAGCACTCAGGAGGCAGAGGCAGGTGGATCTCTGTGAGTTCCAGGACAGCCTGGTCTACAGAGTGAGTTTAGGACAGCCAGGGCTGTGTAGCAAGAGCTTGGCTAAGAGTGAGTGCTGCTCTTGCAGAGGACTGGTTTGGTTCCCAGAACTCACGCCACTTGTAACTCAGGGTCCAACGGATCAGATGCCCTCCTCTGGCTCCCATGGGCATCTGCACTCACAAGCCCACCCTACTACATACAATATAAAAAAAAAGTAAATCAATAAATCTCAAATAAAAAGAAAGAAAGGTCACTATAAGGGTGAAGGATCCCTCCCCAAACGATCACACTTAGACTGTTGTGAGGTCTTGTTTATATTTAACAAATAAGAGGTTTCTTTCTGTTCTCAGTGTATGTCCCTACACTTAGAAAAAAGAGGCAGGCAGATTTCTATGAGTTTGAGGCCAGGCTTATCTACATAGCAAGTTGCAGGACAGCCAAGGCCATGCAGTGAAACCCTGTCAAAACAGCTAAAATAGAAACATTTCCTTTGCTTTCCTGTGCTTATGGAGTTTAAATTAGTCCTATTAATAAGTTGGATAGATTTTATGTGTATATGTGTTTTGTGTGTGTGTGTGTGTTCACCACACGCAGGCAATGTCCTTGGAGACCAGAAGAGGGTATCAGATCCACTGACACTGGTGTTACAGACTGTAATGAGCCAAACCCAGGTCCTCTGCAAGAGCAACAAGTGCTCTTAACTGCTGAGCCCTCTCCAGCCCTGTCTGTGTCTTAGATTTAATACCAGAAAGTTACACACAGTTTCCTTTTGTAGCTTCATAGATACTGACTGTAGTTTAATGTTCTTTATATACTTAATATTGATTTGTGCCAATTCTTTTATTTAAATTAACCTAGAGGTTTACTTTAAACCTTTTCAAATATCTATCTATCTGTCCGTCTGTCTATCCATCCAAAGTCTTGATTGGTATGATATTTGTTGCATCCCACACTGGCTTTAAACTCATGGTAGTCTTCCTGCCTCAGACTCTTGAGTGTGGGGATGATAATCGGGTGCCATCATCTCTATCTAAGAAAGGCCTTTTGTTTTTAAATCTCGCTCCTAGCAATAGCCTTCCTTATGACATTGCGCATGTCATTTTGGATGATTGCCCCACCCTCCCCTCATCCCTCTTGCCTACCTCCCCTGCTGTACCCTTTTGCCTCCAGTGTCTCCTGTCCATTTTCACACCGTACTCTTTTATTCTCTCTCCTTCACCTTAAAGACTGCTTCCCCATCTCATGGACCTCTTCTAGCTTCCTGGCTCTACCTGCATTTCCCTCACCTAAGCACAATATTTAGCAATATGTGTATTGACGCTTGAGAGGGTTGTGTAGCGTTCATCTTTTTGAGCCTGGATTACCTCGTTTAACATTTCCCAGTTCTATTCATTTTTCTTAAGATTTCTTTTTTTTTAAACTGCTGAGTAAAATTCTGTTGTGTATTTGGGCCACATTTTCATCATTCATCCACCTGTTGATGACCATCCAGGCTGTCTCCGTTTCCTGGCTGTTGTGAATAGCGAGACAGTAAACATGCAAGTACAGACATCTCTGTAGCGGACAAATGCACTTTTCTCCGGATGCCCAGCAGTGGGATAGCTGTATTTTTAGTTTCTTGCACTGTCTCCACGCTGGCTTCCATGGTGGCTACATAATAGCTTACGCTCTTCCCTCGTCCTCACCAGCAATGGTGAGTGGTTTGCTTGATGACAACCAATCTGACTGGGGAAGTCTTGGGGAATATGTTAAGGTGTGTTACATTTGTTTATGTTGTATTTGTTTAACTCTGTGAAGCTGTGATTCTTTGCCTGTCTAGAACACCTGATGCTCTAATAAAGATCTAAATGGCCAATAGCAAGGCAGGAGCAAGGATAGGCAGGACTGGCAGGCAGAGAGAATAAATAGAAGGAGAAATGGGGGGGGGAGAAGGGTAGTGACCAGGGAAGGAGGAGGACATCAGGGTCCAGCTGTCCAGTCACGGGACAATAGTAAGAGTCACACAAGTAAGAGAACGGGAAAAGCCCAGAGGCAAAAGGTGGATGGGATAATTTAAGTTAAGAAAAGCTGGCAAGAAACAAGCCAAGCTAAGGCCAGGCATTCATAATGAAGAATAAACCTTTGTGTGTGACTCATTTGGGAGCTGGGTGGTGCCCCCCAAAAAGACCAAAGAGCTTGCTAACATCATCAGACTACAGGGAAAGATGGGATCTCAAAGTACTTACAATTTGCACTTCTCCCATGGCTCTGGATGTTGAATACTTTCTTAATGAAATTAAAAAACACATTTATTTATAAATTTTTTTGTCTCTCTGTGTGTACGTATGTGCTACAGTATGTGTGTGCATGTGGGTGCTACAGATGTATGTGTATGCATGTGCTACAGCGTGTGTGTATTCATGTGCTACATGTGTGTATGTATGTATGTGCTATAGCGTGTGTGTATTCATGTGCTACATGTGTGTATGTATGTGCTATAGCGTGTGTGTATTCATGTGCTACATGTGTGTATGTATGTGCTACAGCGTGTGTGTATGCATGTGCTACAGCATGTGTGTATTCATGTGCTACAGCGTGTGTGTATGCATGTGCTACATGTGTGTATGTATGTGCTACAGCGTGTGTGTATACATGAGCTACAGCATGTGTGTATACATGTGCTACAGTGTGTGTGTATTCATGTGCTACAGCGTGTGTGTATTCATGTGCTACAGTGTGTGTATACATGTGCTACAGCGTGTGTGTATACATGTGCTACAGCGTGTGTGTATTCATGTGCTACAGCGTGTGTGTATACATGTGCTAGAGCGTGTGTGTATTCATGTGCTAGAGTGTGTGCATGCATTGCTGCAGCATGTGTGTGTGCATGTGCTACAGCATTTGTGTGTTTGCATGTGCTTACAGCATGTGTTCGTGTGTGCATGTGTGCGTGCGTATGTGTGTGTGTGTAGGTCAGATGACAACTTGATGCATTTTGTTCTTGGCTTCCACATTGTGAGTTCTGGGGATTAGACTTAGGTTTTCAGGCCTTTTTGTTTGTGTGTGTGTTTGTTTTGCCTTTCCAATTTCATTTAGAAAACCAAATCCAGATTCTTCCCCTCCTGCCCCACCGCAGCCATAATATAAATAATTTAGAGACAAAATGGGAGGGGACAGACTGAAGGAGAAGGAGAAGAGCCCCCTACAGTCACCTCGGTGCCTGCCTCTTGTCCACCTTCTTGGCTGCAGCTATACCTCTCTTTTGTTTCATGGGACCCTCAGCTCCTCCCAGGACCCCTGGGGTCAGAGGGTCAAAGGAGAAGGATGTAGCCCCACTGGCCAGTTTCCAGGTAGTCTCAACCCTCCTCCTGCTGCTGCCCCCTGCACCCCCACAGATCTCTGTGAGCAGATGAACCGGGCAGCGTTCTCTTCATAGTTCTCTGGAAAGCAGGCAGCCTGCTTCCTTGATGAGTGTAGAGTCTGGGTGAGGGTGAATCAGCAGGTCCTGATGGTCACCAGTGTGTGTCAGATGCCCAGCTCAGCCATCCAGTCCTCGTGAGCATGCCGGCACAGATTTCACCATTGGCACAGACATTTGGTAGAAGATCTTTGTCAGGAAGTAGCCCTTGTGTAGGGAGGCAGGAAAGTCTTTGCCCAGTAGGAGCTTTATACAGAACAGGCCTCCTGCACAGGGGTCCCCTCAGGGCCTTTGACAGTGGTGAGGAGCTCTTCATTGGGGAAGACTTTAATGCCATCGAGGCGTCTGTGGTCAGTGTTGTTACCTCCGCACACAGGTAGCCTCAACAGCCCTTCCACTGCTGGTGCCACCTGCACCCCTGGATCTCTGACTCGAAGGGCGGCAGTGGGGTTGAGGGTGTGCATGGTTGGGAGGCAGGTTCGGGATTCAGCCGGCTGGAGACAGGGAAGGGAGAAGTGCCTTTTACCTGCTTAGACCTTGAATGCTATTTGCATCTTTCTTTCTTTCTTTCTTTCTTTCTTTCTTTCTTTCTTTCTTTCTTTCCTTCCTTCCTTCCTTCCTTCCTTCCTTCCTTCCTTCTTTCCTTTCTTCCTTCTTTCTTTTTTTTGCTGTTTATTTCATTGGCCCATTTATTGATAGTTTTTTATTATTATTTTGGTGTGTAGCTTTTGTAGTTCTTTCTATATTCTGTGTATTAAGCTCTTGCCTGAAGCACAGGTAGCAAAGATGTTCTCGGATTTTGCAGGCTGTCTCTTCACTCTGCTAATAAAAGCATGTTTTGCTGTGCACAGTTTGTTTGTGTTTGGGGCTATTTCCTGTGCTGTTGGGTTACGTTGAGAAAGTTTTTGCCTGGATTGTTTCCCGAAGTATTTCCGCTTAGCACTTCCAGTACTTCTATGTTTATTTATTTGTCATTTATGCATATGCATGTATATCTTTATGAGTGTATGACATGTGTGCTCAGTTGCCCATGGAGGTCAGAAGAGGGTTGAAGACCCCCTGGAGCTGGAGTTACACATAGTTGGGGAGGGGGCTAGGAAACAAACTTGAGTCCTTTGGGAGAGCAATAAGTACTCTTAACTGCCGGGCTATCTCGCCAACTCCCTCTTCTTAACCTTAAGGAAACAAGAGTGAACACAGCCCACCGCTTTCTCTGATCCCACTTCAGCAAACAGACAGTGGAGTTAGGCAGAACTGGACCATAGTGCAAGCTTGTGCACCCTTCGGCGAGTCTTTGACGTCTCTGCAGCTAAATAGCTTCCTCTATAAAAACAGCAATAAGGAAACCTAGTGGGTGTATCTGAATCCAAGTGAGATCCCAGGACACAGTAAGCCCTGGGCCTGTTAGTACCCACAAATGCAGTCACCTCCCACTGCCTACCCTCTGCTTAGGTTCTTTCCAACAAATTTGTGCTTCATGGAGTCTAACCTGAGAGGCCCTGGCCACACCTCCAAAGAGCTCCCATTTTCTCGGTCATCAATTTTGAATGCTCTTGAATGAGTTTCCTTAAGTCTTTGATTTGGCCATTTGGCACCTCTCACCTTTTCAGCAGGGTGGCTGTGGCCACCAAAGAACCATGTCCCTCTGATCAGAATCATCTCTATGCTTTATTTGTTGGTGGTTTGTCTCTTAAAGAAACCAAACCCTTAATTTCGTTATTCATGTTAATGTTTTAAATGCACCAGTCTCGCTGCTTCCGGCCCTAGACTTTCCTGGTGGGCCATGAAGGGCCTGAGACTTGGGAAAGTGGGAGGGTGGAGTATTCATAAAGGCATGACCAGGGGAGGAGGAACTGAACTAGCTGTTCCTTGAGAACTGAAGACCGAAGATGTGCCTATTTGATAACCATCACTTATCTGGGTCCTCTGGCATCCGTATCTCAAGAATGCTGAGTTTTGCAAGAGTCTTAGCAGCAACTATGATGATGCAAGGGGGAGGTAGGTCAGTGGGCAAAGGCACTGGAGAACCGACTGATACAAGTTGTCTCCTGACCACCGCCGCGCTGTCCCATCCTCAGCGCACAAACAGACAAATATAATTTACAAAAAGAAACAGTGGAGCTGATAGCTAAGTCAGTTCTTAAGTAGAAAAAAAGATCACTATGAAAACAAAATGTAATTGAAATTACGGACACACTTCCATTTAAATATCTGTGCTTGTACATAAAAATCGCTTTTCCACTACGGAGCTCAGCCAAGGACTGCATGGGAACAGCAGTGCGTCTAATTCAACACAGCTGCAGCCTAGGGACTCGGTGACAGGGCTGGCATCCTGGCCACTCGTCCCTGGGAGCGCTTTATCCTAGCTCACTACAACCCATATTCAAAGCCTATGTGGAGGGTTACAAAAGGAAAATGAGCATACATTCCTTGTTTTCTTTTTGTCTTCCTTTCCCTTTTTCTTCCTTTCCGTTCTTTAAATTTCCGTGCTTTAAATTTCGACTCTTTACACCCAGAGACCCCGCTCCTGCACCTTCGGGCCTGTGGCACTGTGGCTTGAAGCAGGGTCTCGTACATGTCGTGAGCATCCCAGTTCCTTTGTCCATCGGGTCACTACCAATTGTAAGGAAAAAAATATTTTGTAGGAAAAGTGATCAGAGCTCTGCTGAGAATCAGGTGGTAGAGCCAGGGTCCTCCGAGAAGGTGCAGACTTGCCGAGATTATCATTTCCTCCAGTGAGGAGAGAAATCCCGTTGGCCGGCTGACGTCATCCTCGGTGTCAATCATCTTTGAGTGTGAGCTGTATAGATGTGAGGGTTGGGCTACCTTCCACAGCCCCTGCTCCGCAGGGTTTGCCTCCTCCTCATCTACATGATCCCCTCTCCTACCAGATGTTTCCACGTCCGCATCCTGTGCGCCAGCCTCCCTCCAGCTTGTCTGTCTGACAGGGGGAGTCTCCCCCCCTCCCCATCACCGCTCCCACAGGGGCGAGGGAGAGGCTATGGGATGTGCTTTTCTTTCTTACAGATGTGTAGCTTCTGCTCACGTGAGGCAGGCGCTTGCTCCTTTGTTGGCTTCCTAAACTGCCAGTGCTCTTCATTCTTCATCCAGCAGCTCACCCAGTCCCTTAATCCCATCTCTTCTAGAACGCTCCTTGTCTGTTTTTCTTATGCTGTGTTACTGGAACTTTTCAATGCTTCTTGGACCCTGACTTTGCTTTGCTTAGAATTGTTCCACCATCTTTTGATGTATGTGGCACCCCTTACTGTTCTGTGAGTCTATTGGCAGTGTTCTCTGGGATAGGGTCCCTTTGGGGAGCAATGAGGAGCTTGGCAGAGTTTTGGAGAATTGTCCCCAAACTGTGAGAGATGTACACGATAAACAATTTCTTCTGTTCTGAACTTTGAATGAAAGCATTTAGGGCAAGAGCCATCAGGTCCAGTCCCAGCTTCTCTCTCGAAGGCTTCGTCCATCTCTCCTGCTTTGACTTGACAGTTCCTCTCTTTCTCTCCCCATCCCTTACTCTCTCCGGGGTCTTCCTATGCATCCTCTTCTGTCCTGAAACTCTTTATGTAGACCAGGCTAGCCTCCAATTCACAGAGATCCACTTGCCTCTGCCTCCTGAGTACTGAGATTAAAGACGTGGGCCACCATGCCTTGATATTGTTTTATTTATTTTTCTTTAAATGTCTCTTTGTCTTCTCATTGCTTTTAGGATGAAATCAAAGTTGTTATTGTGGTGGTCCCCCCATCCCCGTGAGCCTTTTGGGCATTACTCCTTCTCCAACTGTGCCTCTCTAGCCAGACTCCCTGGTGACTAAGCATTCAAATTCCCGAGCCCATGGGGGCTATTTCATTCGATGCCCCGTTCTTCCTGAAGTCCCTCACAACCCCCACCCTTCAGTTATGGACATTTAAAATGTTTTAATAGATGGATTTATGCCGTGTGTGTGTAGGGACACATGTAGAGGTGGGAGGACAGATTGTGTGTCAGTTCTCTCCTCATATGAAGACTTCTGAGATGGAACTTAGGCCATCAGGGTTGGTGGCAGGCACCTTTTATTGGGCCACCTTGTCAGCCCCAATTATGGGTACTTATCACCCTCGTTCCCATCATACTTGATTAAGGCCAAGGAACCCTTCATTCATCTTTGACATATTAAGATAGCTTTTGAGGGCTGCCCTTACCAGGCGGAGAATTCTCTGGTGGAGCACACTGCGAGTGCTTTTACTTCCAGCATTGCCTTAAGAGTGCCGAGTGATCATTGTTGAATGTGTTTATGTATGACAGAATTACACACACACATAAACACACACATGCATAAACACACTGCATGAGCACATTCCCCAAGACACAGATCCCTAGGGGAAGATTACTTCAACTCCTAAAATAATTCTAAACACATATCAGTGTCTAAGTGGGTTATTGTTTATTTAAAAATGAACAGAATGCATAATAAACAGGCAAAGAAGGGAAAACTTAGCCCTGATCGTACTCAGAAGATAGCCTTGTTCACACTCAACTGCAATACGAAGAATGTGGGAGACAAAGTGAGGGTTCACATACATCTTTTTAATCTGTATTGTTCCGAGATCAACACTTTACCTCTCTGGGTCTCTCTTGCTCTGTTTGTCAGATGTAATTTGAGAAAACATAGTATGCAAGACCCATTGAATATTCTAGAGTTATTTCTTAAAGACAAACAACTTGCTGTCTTCTGCTCAAGTGGAATGAACTATGGACTGTCCAGTGTTGGCCTCGTTGTTAAGTCTGGAGCGTAGCCCTCCAGCCCCTGGCATCCATCCCATCCCATCTGGCCTGGGAGTTGCTTTGGTCCGGACTCCAAATCCCAGCTTGCCAGGTCCTGACTCCTCCCTGAGGAGGGTTGGAACCACTCCCACAGGATATTTAAGTGGGCTCCCAGAGAAGAAACATGTGGTTTTCAGGTCTCCATGGGTTCCCTGCTTTCCTATCTCTCCACCATGCACTCAGCTACCCGAGAGTGCCTTACTTAATAAATGGGCATTTTGATTTGGTTTGATTTGACCTAATTGGATATCTTGTGCCAGCAGAGCCGCCTCTTTTTTTATTTTTTCTTAACACTCACGACAGTCCCTCAGCTTTTGACTGTACTGGTGTAAGAAGCAAGAGCTCGTGGGTAGGCTTGTGAGATGAGATGACTGGCTGAAGCAGAAGCAACAGCCATGTCTCATGGCAGGGTGAGGTTAAGGCTCATGGTGGTGTGTGGGTGAGGCTAGCGACTGCCCACAAGAGGGTAAAGGGCTGGGCAATGTGCTGCCCGGGACAGGCTGAATGAACATGCACGCTTCTGCTCTTAGGAAGTATGGGAAGACCCAGTGCCGGTCATCATCAGCTTCTCTGGGTTAGCTAAAAGCTGGACGAGGAAAGCTGTTTAAACTCCGTGTGGGTGGATCCTGAAGAAAGAGAGGAGACTTGAATCCTGTCTAAATCAGAATGAAATGAGCTCACAAAATAATCAGGTCTTTATCACTGGAGGAGTCTATGCAGCTTCTGCCTAGTTCCTCAGTAGGGATATCATATTAAAAAGTTCTAGCCAGGCAGGGTGGCCCATGCCTTTAATTCCAGTGCCAAGGAGGCAGAGACAGGAGGCTTGCTGGGGCTCAGGGGCAACCATCCTAGACTAATTGGTGAGCTCCAGTTCTCTGTGAGAGATTCCACCTCAACAAACGTGGTTGTATTAGTCACTTTTCTATGGTTGTGGTAAAACACCACACCCAAAGGTAACACAAGGAAGAAAGAGTTTATTTTAGGCTTATGGTGTTAGAGGGTTGAGAGTTCTTGGTGGTGGGGAGGAAGGAGTGGCGCCGGAGGGAGTGGGCGTGGCAGCCGGAGGGAGGCATGGCAGCAGGAAGCTGAGAGGTCACATCCTCACCTGCAAACACAAGCAGAAAGGAAAGTTGGAGTGAAGCAAGACTATGGCCTCCCAAAGGCCGCCGTTTTAATGATCTACTTCTTCGAACTCCCCAGACGGAGCCACCAGTGGGGACCAGTGTTCAAGTGAGGGTTGTTTCTCATTCAAACCGCCACAAAGGTGGACAGCACCTGAGGACACTAAAATTCACCTCTCAACTCCACACACATGTGCGCACAAGTTGTTCTTTGACTTCCACATGTGTGCTGCACACACACACACACACATTACTGAATTATGAACTTGAACTAAGTTAAGTCTCTTAAAAAAAATTTTAATTCTAGGAGGAATACCCCTCTCCCATCCTTTTAAGTTAAACTCTTGGATCTCATGCTTTTCCTATTTACAATGTGATATGGTGAACCATACTGTCCTGGAGACTGGCCTTTGGGGACTCTAAGCAGAGCTAACTGAGTTAGATTTAGTGTGTTAGGACATGGCCTAGCCAGGGGTTCTCTGGGGACATTCCAACACTTTGTATATGCTCAAGAGAGTGGAGGCTTCCTGCTCAGGTGACAGAAGGTTTCTTCCCCAAAGGCCTCTTCCCCGCCCTTCTGCTTTGCTCTGCTGGAGGGCTGTCTAACCTAGACTCTGACTCTCAGACTTGGAGAGTCCGTTCTGGGTACCACCCGGGAGTTTTCTTTGCTTCCTCAAAGCAGCACGCTTCCCCACAATGTCACCTCACTTTCCTCTCCTCGCCATGCTAATGGTGCTACATTTCTACATGTTCAGTCTTTTTTTTTTTTTTTCTTTCTTTCCTCATGTTCTTTGCCCTTCCAGTTTTGGTGGGAATGTGGGTAGCTTGCAAGCTCCATTATACACATGAGAAGAAAGATGCCCAGAGACTGGTTAAGTGGAGCACTTAGTTTACTGGCAGAGCAACTGGGCCAGGACAGTTTCCCTACTTCCCGGCTGGCCTCTGGCCTGGACAGCACGCTCTGTTTGCTAACATCACTAGATTTACACTGCAGCAAAGCCTTTCTCTTTGTGTGGTCATTGTACCAGAAAAATTCGCTCGGGAGCCAGTCCCAGGCTCTTAGAGACACAGAGTCTGAGTCTGCACCGAGGCCCAAGAACAGCAGCAGCGTCGGCAGCTCCCGATGCTCCAGACTTTCAAGGCCACGTTCATCATGCTATATAACAGTCCCCAAAGTCCCTGAGGCTTGAGAGCCCACCATTTTACAATCAGGACCTGAGGTGGGTGACTTGTTTCATCCCAAGCCTTCCCGGTAGGTAGCCACACTTCAGGGAAGCTGTGGAAAGGATGGAGCTCTTTCTGTCTTCTGTGAAAGGTGACGGAGGCCTTGGAGGCAGACCTGTGGTTCTGGGTGTTGCAGTTGGTGGCTGATGTGGCGTTTGGAGGAGGGAGACACAGTAGAACTGATCCCTCTGTAGTGAGGGAAGGACTGTTGTCCCAGGCACAGCAGGGCTCAGTTGTGTAACTCAGCCTGTGTCGTCCTCTTCACCGTCTTCCAAGTTCTGTACCATTCCAAGGGTTGAGCCCTGCCCTTAACCCTCTGCTGAGATGGTAAGGCTCTGCTGCCCCTGAGCTGGGAAAAGCTGCACGAGGATGTTAAATATGGACTTTCATCATCCTGTTGGCTCAACATGGACCCTGCATGTCTCCTTCACTAGTAGTTAGCCGAATCTCTTCTCCAACGTGGCTGCCACTGGTTCTGAGCCAGTGCTGTGAGATCCTGTGCTGCCTGGGGTGAGTTTCCCCAGCCATCCATGCTGCAGCCATATTTCCTTCCCAGAGATAAACATCTGCTCCCTGGTTCCTGGGTACGTTCCTGGGTACAGTTCTTCACTCATAGAGATCCCGTGAGACACTCTAGGATCAGTGGAACTGGCCTGATGTCAGGGACTTTTCCAAATGTTTCCTGGGCTTTAGGTCTTTAGCCTACACTGGGACAGGGAACCCAGGCGTAAAACTCCATCAGTTCCTGGCCTGAGTGGAGACTTGAGGAGACACCTAGGCTTTGATGACAAGTGCTTTCAGAAGCCCCAGCCTGGATTCTGGGCCACTCACCAAACACAGCTACTCTGAGCTTTCCTGGGAGAGGCCCATGCCTCTGCCAGACTCACCAGGTCCTCAGCTTGGGACTTTGCTGTCCTAGCCATTGACTGCTCTGATCTAATAACTATTTCTATAGAGAATAGACATTTTCGTTAGGGGTTGGGTGGAGGAGAAAATATGTATATCCATACAGTAGAGGATTGTACAGTCCTAAAAAGGGATGGACTTTTGATACTGGCTTCAAAATGAACGAGACTTGAAGACATTGTGCTAAGAGAAATAACCAGACTCAAATGACAAACAGTGTAAAGTTCCAGTCATAGCAGGCCCTGAGAGTAGTTAAAGCCACAGAGAAAGAACCTGAGTGGGTGGTGACAGGGGCTGGAAGAGGTAGCAAGGACTTACTGTCTTGTAGCATACTGGGAATGAATGGTAACAGTAGTTGAGTGTGTGTGTGTGTGTGTGTGTGCATGTGTGTGTGTGTTTGTGCAGCTGCACATATGTTACCATGTGTTTGGAGGTAAGACCTTTGGGTGTTTGTAGGTCCTTGCCTTCCATATTGTTTGAGATATGGCCTCTGCTTTTTCATAAACCATGCTTGCTGGCCTTTAGATTCTCCTGCCCTGGTCTCCCACCTCCTCATAGGGGCAAGTTGGCATTAAAGGTACTTGTACTACTATGTCTGAGTTCCCAGGACTTGAACTCAGGTCATCAAGCTTGCATAGCAAGCATTTTACTCATAGATCCATCTCCCCAGTCTACAGGTGTTCTTATCTGCATTGGTGTTTTGCTTACGTGTATGTCTGTGTGAGGGTGCCAGATCCCCTAGAACTGGAGTTGCAAGCCACCATGTGGGTGCTGGGAATTGAACCCAGGTCCTCTAGAAGAGTAGCCAGTGCTCTTAACCACTGAGCCATCTCTCCCGCTCCTCCACAAATGTTCTTAATAACACTGAAATATTCACTTAAAAATGGTTAAATGATAACATTTATGTATATTTTACCACATAGGCATATACCACAACAGTAAAGACTTCAAGTTAGAGTTTCTATACTGTTTTCTGGATCTGTAGATGAAGTGGGCTCAGCTGGAGTCCCTGCTCAGAGATTCTCCTGTGGCTGCAAACATAGTGATGGAGAATGCGACCCTGAAGGTTTATCTGCCAGGACACCCAGAGGCTGCCTCCATGCCTTTGTCCTGGAGCTTCAGCAAGGGAAAAGGTGACATTATCTTTGTGCTTTGACTTGTCTCATCTGTCACACTGCACCATTAGAGCAGCCAGGAGCCTCCTGAACTCAGGTGACAGGAACAACCTTTCCTGATGGATGAGGGAAAGGTGAGGCTTGGAAGAACGCAAGTGGAGGTGTTCTTTGTGGTCCTTCACCGTGTAGAAGCTACGTGCCTGCAGCGTGCTTGCTGGAGCCTTTGAGAGCTCAGACAGGGAGGCACCCACTTCTCAGTAGACCCGTTCTTTGGAGAGTGAATCCTCGTGGGTTATGGAAGTTTGAAGGCATCTTGGCAAAGCCTTGGGATTAGAGACTTGTTTAAATGGAGAGCCAGAGAGAAGCAGAGCTATTAGAATACTATACCCCTACTCACCGTAGACTGAGTGAGTCCCAGACTCAACAGCATGGGCAACTTATACAAGGGGGTCTCTGTGTGTAATGAACAGGAGAAGAATGGACTTGTGGTGGAGAGATGGGTGTGGGTAGAGTGTAGAGCTGGGAATAGGGTTGGCCAGCGGCCAGCAGTCAGCACTGAGAGCCAGCTGAGCCTTCGTACTGCAGGGCTGGATGCGTTAGGAACTTATGGGTCTTGCTGGACGGGGCTATACAAAGGCACCTGGGGTGGGCTTCAGACATGCGTCCTGAGCAGAAGTCACCCAGAGTTCAGTGGCGGAGCCTGCAAACTCAGAGTGTGAGCTCCTTGAGGTTAAATGGAGGCTACCGGGCCAGCCCCTGTTTTGGCAGACCCAATCACTGGTGTCCGGTTACGCACATCTGGCCTATCTTTCCATGTGAAAGAATTTCAAAGGCTTCAGTACCGTCTGAAATATGATAAAATTAACATGTGGTTTGCAAGTGTTCCCCAAACCTAGGAATATGAATATTATTAATATCTAGATTTGGGACCAAGACATCAGTGGAGGCCAATCTTTGATGCCTGGTTTGTCCTTATGTGCTTTAAAGAAAAATTCTCTAATTTCACAATGGCTCAAGCCACTGCAGAGTCACACATACACACTTGTGGAATTCCATGGGGGTGGCGAGGACAAAAGTAAGCACATTGTTCTCTCATTTGGTAGGTGGAGCTGATGTATAGATGTGGGTGTTTCTGGTCAGTAGCAGCCAGGTCTGGCCCTGAAGAAAACTCAGAATCATTTGCTGTGGGACACGCAGGCAGCCATGATTACCCAGGACCCGCCTTAGTGATGATCAGCGTAGATAATGAATTTTATTCCCGAGGTGACCAAGGGCCACATGGCAGAACGTCTTCACACTGGTGATGATAGGCACATGACCCAAGTTAATAGAAAGATGGGCAGAAGCTGGGTAGTGGTGGCGCACGCCTTTAATCCCAGCACTCAGGAGGCAGAGGCAGGCGGATCTCTGTGAATTCAAGGCCAACCTGGTCTACAAGAGTTAGTTCCAGGACAGGCTCCAAAGCTACCGAGAAACCCTGTCTTGTAAAACCAAAAATAAATAAATAAATAAATAAATAAATAAATAAATAAGAAGCACAGGCAGAGCCAATCACCATTTGGTTTACTGTTGCACCTCTGCCCTCTCCCCTTGGAGCGTCCATCTGCGTCAGGGGGGCCTGGATTGCTGTCCACCCTCTGCCTTCCATGGATGTTAGCAGAGAAAACGCACATTTTATCCCCCATTTCTTGTTTTCTCTGGCTTTTCTACCAGACTAGACGATCCTTAGGAGCAGGGCCCTGTAGCAGAGGCCACCCTTGTTGTTTCTCTCCTTGCCGTTTCTCAGATGCTGGCTGTCTCAGCTGCTCAGTGTGCTGCCACGAAATGCCTCACCTCAGGAGAGCTCGCTCACACAGTAGAAAGTTACTGCTCACAGCCCTGAGGGCTGGGAAACCCAAGATGGAGGTGACTGAGCTTGAGGTCTGTGTTCTGCACTTTGACACGTGTCCCCTAGAACTGTGGTTACAGACGGTTGTGACCTGACATGTGCTGCTGGGAACTGAACCTGGGTCCTCTGGAAGAGCAGCCAGTGCTCTTAATAACCACTGAGCCATCTCTCCAGCCCCAGGGCTTTTTATAAGGGTACCAGTACCCCTCATAAGAGGAGCCCTCAGGACATGGTCACCCATCCACAGCCCCGTCCCTCAGTACCATCACATTGCAGATTAGATTTCAGAATAGAGGTGTTTGTGTGGTGGGAGACAAGTGTTCAAACACAACAGTAACACAATCTCATTTCTCACCTGAGGAAACGGAAGCTCAAGGAGTTGAGGTAACCTCCTCCGGGCACAGAAGGTGCACTCCAGGATTCTAAAACTGAACACTCAAAATTGCCTGTCACCGGCCAGACATTATAGGGCCTGTGGTCTCTGGGGTGCGCAACACAGAAGCCAGAACTTAGGGAGGTGTTGCAAACTTCACTCAGTGAGAAGCCCAGGTGCATGTGGTACAAGGGTGTACCAAGACATAGCACCTACGTGCCCCAGAGCCCAGCCTCCAAGGGTCACTGTCCTGGATAACTGTCCCTGCCAGTCATACACGGGTGAGCAGAACTTGCCAGGTGTCAGGGGAAGAATTCCATTTTAGAGAATTAAATATCCTTTCTGGGCCATTTACCTCTTTGTCTTTTCTCAAAACACTAAAACAATTACATGTTAACCAAGACAAAGTGTTTTAATACTATTTATATCAATTTTTATAGCAAAAGGATTGGTTTTTATTAACCTCACTAAAACTTTAAGTCTGAGCCTTGTGAGTTGGCTCAGTGGTTTAAGCTCTTGCTGCAGAGCCAGAGGATCTGAGCTTGGTCCCTGAAGCCCTCTGGTGTTGAGGAGCCTGTCTAAGAAGAAATGACCCAGCCCAGTGGCCCTAGAGACATGCCTGTGGGCTCAGACCTCAAGCTGGGTCAACAAGCTGTGCGCTCCCTTTGCTCTGAGGAGGCACTTTCCTCTCAGATCTTACTACCTAATGACAAACCCTCAAGCCTTCCTCTGTGTTGTCCCACAAATTGTCCTACACACTCTCGTGGCACACAAGGGTATACACATGTACATACATGCGCATACACAAATAGCATTTGCTAATTTTCAGGTAGGGTGACAGGCTGCAGGGAGATTTGTATATAAGATGCCTGATCATACCCAGATCCCTTGCAATTAGTTTGTTTGTTTATTTATTTATTTATTATTTTTGAACAGCCTTTTTAAGGTTTCCCAGAAGAATTCAGAATCAAAACTCAGGAGCCCTGGTTATCTGGTAACCACAGGGTCTCTGGGGGATAGTGCGCTTTCTTAGTTCTCTCTGTGTTTCTCTTTTCCACTGAAGAGCCCACAGAAGCCAAATGCCAGAAGGCAGCCTTGAAAGCAGGCCTTGTGTGAGGCGCTCACCCCAAGGAAGAATGCTTGTCTGTCTTCTGATGGCTAGGGTGGGTGGAATTTTCTGGAGAGTGGGCAGTCCTGGAGTCCTTTTAACACAGCTCCTGAAAGCAGAAGGAGGTAGATCATGAAGAAGGCCGTTATTAGGACTGCCCGGAACCTGTGAACACAGGGAACAAACAGGCTCCTGAAGATGGAGACTTTCCAGGGACCCAGCGCCCATGTGGGGTTAGGAGGCCACATGTTGCCTTTGCCCTAGAAGGGCAGCTTGATCTTATACCTCCTACATTAGTCTCCCCAGACCTAGCTACTTAATCTTGAACCCCCATATCTTTGTTGACCCTGGTCTCAGCCCAGTATTGACCTTGGCCATCCTGGGTGTTTCTTTCTCCTTTACTCTTTCCGTCTCTGTAAAGCTACTCAGACTCACTTGTGGGTGCCCTGTGGCTTTCTCTACTGCAAGCGGTGAACCCTTCCTTAGCACAGCAAGGCCCTTAACTTTGTGTTCAGACTCTACTCTTTGTTTTTCTTGAGATACTTACTGTCTTTGATATCTGGTCTCTCAGTAGACATTCCCGCTGGGACAGACTTCAGACCTGACCAGTGTGGGTAAGGAGCAACAGGTAGCTGTGGGGTATAGCATAGGGAGGAGACAGTTGTGGTCCCAGGGCCACAGGCAGAACCCCTACTGAATATTGTGCAGCCTTCTAGAGCCCCACCCTAATGGAACAGTCTGAATCTCTCTCACCCTTTACTGATTCTGTCCGAGGGCAGCAGGCTTCAGTGCGGTATCCAGAGGGACAGTGATAGGAGCTCCAGATGTTGCCCTGCGTGCTTGCTCTAGTCAAAGGCAAAGTTCTCTCCATGTGGAAGCAAAGGTGGGCTCGTCCCTGATGTGGGCAGCTGTGGTTACCGGGAAAGGAAAGTGGCTGCCAGAGCCGAGCCTCAAGGCTGTAATAGAGAAGTCAGCACGAGACAGAAGGCTGAGGTGGTCAGGGTTAGAGTTGGCTGTGTATGCTCCAGTTCCAAGTGTGATAGACACCATGTCTATTCTGAAGGAAAGCTATGTGTTTCTCCCTCCCTGTGGAGGCTCCTGGGAGCATGAGCGGGCTTTCTAATTCATTAGAACATGAATACTGGAAGAGATTGCCATGAAGAGACCGGTTGATCCGTTAGATCAGGACCTTGCCAGCACACTGGACACTGGGTCTTTTTCTTCCTGTCTGTCTGTCTTTCTTTTTATTTCACTCCTATTGACTTCTTACTTTGGGACATGGCATCTTTCGATTTCTTCTTTTCAGGTCTGGAGGCTAGAAGTCTGGGTTCAGGATGGGTTAGGCGAGGGCTGCCGATTGACAACTCTTGTGGTCGTCTAATGGTAGAAAACCTCTATTAGTCCCTCCTTCATTGTTGTAACAAACTACCTGGTAAAAATACTCAGGGAAGGAAGGGCTTAGTTTGGTTTCCAGTGGACTGGCCACAGCGGCAGGAACATAAGCTGGCTGGTCCCGGTGCATCCGTTGTCAGGGAGAAGAGAGACTGTTGCTGGTGCTTGGCTCACTTTTTTTGTTTGGTGTGACACCCCAGCCCATTGATGGTGGCACCCACATTCATGGTGGGTCTTTCTTCTTCAGTTAAAAATTCCTTGAAACACTCAGGGTCAGAGGCGTGTTTCCATGGTGGTTGTAAATGCAGGTAAGTTAATCGTGGAGCTCCACCATCACAGACAGCAAGCCGGTTTCTGCTCTCCTCCTCCTCCTCCTCCTCCTCCTCCTCCTCCTCCTCCTCCTCCTCCTCCTCCTCCTCCTCCTCCTTTCTGTTCTCTTCTTTTACACTAATCCACGGCTGGGTATATATCCCCATGGTAGAGTTCATGCTTAGCATAGGGGTAGGGTCATGAGTTCTACACCTAGCACCACAGCAAAATAAGATAACACAACCCAACACAGCCAGACAGCTCTCCCGCCAAACAACAATTTTAAACCATAATGCCTACCCAACTCCAAATGTTTGTTCATATGAAGACCCCTCTGGCGCAGTTTGGTTTGCTGTCTGCTCATACATGAGGGCAAGAATGAATTCCACACCCTGCCCCCGAAAGACAGGGTTTTCTCTGTGTAGCAGCCCTGACGGTCCTGGAACTCCCATTGTAGACCAGGTTGGCCCTGAACTCACAGAGTCCATCTGCCTCTGCCTCCCAAGTGCTGGGATTAAATGTGTGTGCCATCACCCCCAGGGCAAGAATGGATTGCTATCAGAAGCAGGGAAAGGTTCAGCTCTGTTGGACTGCGTGGAGTTGTGCAGCGGAGGCAGGAACCCACAGAGCAGTAGTGGGGGTCCCGCAGGAGCCCTGGGTGGTTACATACCTGTCGTTAGAGTCAGTCCTACTGTCCCTTGGAGCCTAGGGCCCTGTCTCAGGAGCTAGTGGATACAGTCTTTAGGTAGCCCCGCGTTCTCCCAGGCAGGCATTCTGAGGAGGCCTCTGTTATCCTAAGGATGATGCCCCCAAACATTATAAAGTGTTCACATTTGCTCAGGCCTCGATGGGCCCAGTTGACAGGGTTCTCTTAGAAGCAGGCTTTGGACTTGGTAAGAGTCTCCTAGGAGAGCAGACATCTGTCACTACTATCAAAGTTGAGGAAATGGATAAACAATAGAGCCAGCTAAGGGAAAGAGCCAGGACCCAAACTTACATTGGGAAAGTTGAAGGTTAATTTCCATGAGGGAGTGGTGGAATGGGAAATGGAGCTGAGACCAAAGCTGATAACTTTTGAAGACACTGTAGACTATGCTGTGGTTTAACATTGTGCAATTGGTATTTCCTGTCACATGACTAAAACACCACAAATGTTTGTGATTGAATAGTGTGGCTGTACAACATATGTGCTGGTAATGCATCCATGCCGCCTGTGGGTGCTCTGCATGACCCAGATGAGGGCCAGGCACGCTCATGCGCCTTACCTTTCTTTCTTTTCTGTCCCAAACTCGTGGTTTCCCCTTCAAGGGAAAACTCTGGGAATGAGTATTGCACAGTCACAGCAAATGTTTGGGGGAAAATCTTCATCTTCGTGATGCCCTCAAGCTGGACTTTGCTTCCCTGATACCAGTCCTGTCACAGCAGCTAGTGGGAATCCCAGCCCTTTGAAGGTATACACACCCAGTGACTTCCCAGAGGCAGCCAGCGTCCAGCTGGTTACAAAGATGCTTTGGGGAGTCTGGCATGCAGGAATCTGAGAATTCCTTATTTGGGAGAGCAGCCACACAGATATTGACCTTAAGGCATTCTTTCTCTAGATTATGCAGCATTGTTACAGAGCAGAGGCACAGAAAGCTAAGCTCAGCCTTAGCAAAAACAGGAGGTTGGAGCAGGAGCCCGCCTGACCACGGAATGGGGACCAGCCCATCGGAGGTGTGCGCAATGCATTCCTAAGCTTGCACGGACCTCTTCAGCTTCAGTCCTCCTCCACATGTGGCACATACAGAGGAACCAGATATTAGGGACCAGTAAGAGGAGTCTGCTCCCCTCCACAGACACACAATGATGTGGGGACAAAGGTTTTAGCTGCAGATGGCCTGGAATGCTACCTCACCAGCCAAAGGCCCCACAATCGGATTTCAACAATCTGCAGGAGACGTAGAACTTTGTATGTTCCTTTGAAAAGCCAAGGGAAAGGAAGGTAAGATAGAAGAGGGCAAAGAACTTCAGGGTAGAGGAGTCTGGGGCAGTGTGGAGGGGAATGGAGGACCCTGTGAGGAGTAAGACAGAATTTGGACTGCCGGTTAGTACAGCAAGACGACAAGACTGGGAGCCCAGCAGCCTGAGTTCTCAAAGCTAGTCTCAGAAAGGAGCCTGACGGGGGCTGGGATGCTGTTCTTGAGCAGTCTTGGGGGACTCTGTCCCAGAGTTTGCCTTTCTTAGAGTATGTTGGTCCAAGAGCACATGCTGATGAGAAGCAGGCTCGCCCGTGGCTCATCCTTCTGTCCCTGGCTCCACTGAAGGACAGCTGCAGCTGGGAAGGGTTTCCTCAGTGAAGGGTGTGGTGGTGACCGACTCCGTGCCAGGAGTCATGAGGTTCTGGATCCTGGAAGTGTGTGACTTTGGAGTCACAGACCTGGTTACAGCCAGGCTCTTCCTCTGTGGGTGTAAAGAGACATGCATCTGCGGCCCTTAGACAAGCCCTACACGGCAAGCGTTTGCTTAATCAAATAGAATGCTCGCACTTCTTCCTAACTCTAAAGTCTAGCGACTCTGAGAACTGGGGAAAGTTACTTGGAGATTTACTTCAGACAAAGGAGAAAAGTTCACGTGAAGTTATTTTATCACTACATTGAGTTCTGTGTTGTTGCCAGTTGTCTAAAGATAAAGTAGAAAATGCCCTTACCAATGAGGCCTGATCCCTGCCTGCAGACGCTTTGTTCTGACTCAAAGAATAGACACTATTTCTCTCTGCCTTGAATGTTTTGTCCTAAGATATTTTTGGTGAGGTGATTTTCTCACAGCAGCGCTTTTTACCCACAAGTCATACTGCACTGTTATTATAGGGTGGTAACTATTGCTGCTTTGATTTCTGTGCGGGTTGTATGTACGGTGTGTGTGCGTATGTGCACACGTCAATGTTTGTGAGCGCAGTTCCAGTGCCGTGTTGCGAGTGTGGGGCTGGAGGACAAGGCTGTCTCCCACTCGGCTGAGGTGGGGCCTCTTGTTTGCCTCTGTGTACACTGTGCTACCCTGTGTGTCAAGCTTCCAGGGGTTGGTTGTCGGTTCCTGCTTGTCACCTGACCATAGGAATGCTGCCCCCCCCTCCCGCAACACACCCCTGTGCTTGGCTTTATGTGGGTTCTGGGGATTCAAACGCAGGCCCTTACGCTTGCATGGTAAGCACTTTACCCAGGGAGACATCTCCTCAGCCCGGGTTTTCTATTTACTTAAAACAATTTATGGTTATCTCTGTAATAATACATGTGTTTGGTTTCTTTTTTTTTTTTTTTTTTTTTTTTTTTTTTTTTTTTTTTGGTTTTTTTCGAGACAGGGTTTCTCTGTAGCTTTGGTGCCCATCCCGGAACTAGCTCTTGTAGACCAGGCTGGCCTTGAACTCCCAGAGATCCGCCTGCCTCTGCCTCCCGAGTGCTGGGATTAAAGGCGTGCGCCACCACCGCCCGGCATGTGTTTGGTTTCTTAACTGGCAAGAGAAATGCGTCTTTTTTTTTTTTAACATTTGCTGTAACCTATTCTGTTGCTCACTCTCCCTTTAGAATGGGGTGGGGATAATCCCCTATAAACTTTTGGCATATCGAAGTCGGCTTCTGAATGCACCTGCTTTACCCGGTGAGCCCCCCTACCCCCAGCCATGGTTTGCTGTAGCCTTGTTTTCCCTGGTGTGAATAACCAAACGCAGCTGCTTTAGCCTGTTCTCAAGTTCAGTCAGCCCAAAACTGCGCTGACACAGGCCGATGTGAAGAGAGTGGCTAATAGTTTTACAGAGAAGCAGACATCTCCCTTAGGAATCTTAAATATCAAAAGTGGATTGCTAGAAATCTCCACTGTAATAAATTATCTATTCATGCCCTAGACAGAATCTTGGTGTCTTGCCCTATTTCTGGGCGAGACTGGAACTGTGTTCTAGGAGTTTGCCCATAATCCAGATGGACTGTACACAGACTTCTGAAGGTTTGAAGCCGCAGGGAGGCATGGCTTGTCTGGCAGGGAAAGAGCCTGGAGCAGACAGAGGAATTCTATTTATTTATTTATTTATTTATTTATTTATTTATTTATTTATTTTGCCCTGAGGAGGGTAACTGAGACTGGAAGGAACTAGGAGTTCCTGAGCCTTCCCTGAACTAGCTAGATTCTTGACATTGGGAAGACGCCCAAACACGGTGACTGGTGAAGTTTAAATGAGATGTTGCCCATAGCCTGGCTTTGTCATTGATGATTCTTGGGGGTAGGGTGTGGAGCAGGAGCACGTCCTGGTCCAATATGACTTCCCACTCAGGGAAAATCTACCCGCCCCAGCCCAACAAAGGTTAAAGGGAGGCTGCAACCTTCCAGGGCTCTGCAGCAGCTGGGAGTAGGAGCAAGCTAAGCTCCTGCCCAGCTCCCAGCTGGCAAGATCCCTGGTGCTTCCCACCCCTGCCAGAGGCCCAGGGGCTTCTGAGCCAGGCTCTGAGGGTAGGGATGGGGGTTGAAGGAAGGGAAGTATTGGGTGGAACTGGCCCCAGTTGTTGACATTGGGCCAAAAGACTGGATGGGGCTGTGGGACAGAAAGATGAGGTCATACCGGAGGGAGGGGCTGCCGAGGTAAGGGGGTGGAACAGAGCTGGGAGGCGGCCCGGAGGGGTGAAGAGGGCAGAGTACCGAGGGAAATAGACCCACTTCCCACTGCCATCCTTTAGAATACCTGAGAGCAGAGACAGGCTGTGGGCTGGGGAGCCGGGGTCAAGGGCCCTTTGCACGGATTTGAGGTTCAACATCGTAGGTATTTTATAAAGTATGTTTTAAAAAAATGGGGGCAGAGGGGGGAGCCATTTACATAGCAACGGGGCTGATTTCCTTGTGTGTATGATAATCAGTTTCTCTGTCTCACAAGGGGCACAACACGGAAAAATAAACTGCACCGAGTTTCCCAATCTACCCAGGGAAGCGCCAGGGGGCAAATGGCAGGCTTGGGTCCCAGCAGGACTGCGCCGATGTCTCTCTCTTTCTTCTAACATAATAAACTCTAAACTCGGATGGAGTAAATATTTGAAGGGCGTCTGGCCCTTCCGTCTGGCTCTCCGAAGGGCTGTTAGGATTGGATTCCCTCTGAGGGTGGGGGAAGCATAGGTCTGGGCCCCTGAGCCCCCTGGAGGCGCTGCTGTTTTCCAGGAGCCAGTGCTTTGATGATGGCATCTGCAGGGCACAGTTTGACAATGAGGTGCTCCCGCGTCCCCACGGTGTGGGTTTAGAGCCCTCAGCAGGGATGCTCAGAGACAGAATGGCTGTCTTCAGTTCTGCCCCAGGCTCCCTCTTCTGTTTCTTTGTGTGGGCTCTTTTCCAAGCTTGAGTAATTACACACAAGCAGGGGACCCAGGGAGAAAAGAGGCCTTACCAAGAGCATTGTGCCAGCAGGTTCTCAGTTTTCCTGTTCAGGGGGGCTCCTGGGGCTTTGCTTTCTGGCAGTTTTAGAAGGATAGTTAAAAATAATGGAAGTAGCTCAATGGCAGAAAACTTGCCAATATACACCCAGTATTACCAGAACTGGGTTATCTCAGCACTGAGGCCCAGGAACTGAGTCGGGAACAATATTTTTGCTTTTGAAAAAAGTTCAATTGGATATCAATTGCCATAGAATTGTTTTAGAGTTGGAAAGAGTCCCGAAGGTAGCTCCAGTGTAACCCTGGAAGTCTGGAGAGATGGGCACATGGCCAGCCCTGGCAGAGCAGTGCCCAGGATCTGTGTGACATCACTGTCTTAAGGTTTCTATTGCTGCTACGAAACACCATGACCAATGCAAGCTGGGGAGGAAAGGGTTTATTAGGCTTACACTTCAGCATTACTGTTCATCACTGAAGGAAGTCAGGACAGGAACCCAAACAGGCAGGAATCTGGAGGCAGGAGCTGATGCAGAAGCCATGGGGGGGAGCTGCTTACTGACTTTCTTCCCATGGCTTGCTCAGCCTGCTTTCTTATAGAACCCAGGACCACCAGCCCAGGGATGGCACCACCCACCATGGCCTGGGCCCCCCCTCATTGATCATGAAATGAGAAAACTCCATGCAGCTGGATCTCACGGAGGCATTTCCTCAACTGAGACGCCTTCCTCTCTGATTCCTCCTGCTTGTGTCAGATGACACACAAAACCACCCAGTGCACTCTCTAACCTCAAGGATGTGCTCCCTATGTTATTCTTAAAAATGTGGGGGGGTCCCCCCGTGGGGGGCTCACAGAGCAGCAGCGAGCTCCGGCAGATCCCCAGTGTGGGGGGGTGCTGGGTGCCGGACTCCCGGCACCCCAGCGGTGGCAGAGTTCCCATCAACGAGGGGGGGAGCACGTGGCGGAATTCCCAATGCTGCGCATCCTAATGAGCAGACCCATAGACACAGAAAATAGCCATAAAGCATTTATTGAGGGAGAGAGGGAGAGAGAGAGAGAAGAGAGAGAAAATCCGTATGCACCCCAAAAGAAGAGAAGAGAGGGGGGGATGGCTGCGGAGGATCAGAAGTAGTGGGAGCGGGCGTGGCTTGCCTCTTAAAGAGACAGGAAAGCACAACACCCTACAGCTCACTGCCTTTGGTGTCACTAGAATAATTTCAATAAGTTATGCCATATCAAAGGAGATGCTCAAAAGAAATGACTACAGAGAAGGCAAGTTCACAAAGACAAGGTAGGGTAGTGATTTCCAGGGCCCAGGAGAAAGGGAAGATGGGCAGTAGGGTTGATGTTGGGGCCAAGAGGAATGTTCTGAAGTTGGTGGCAATGGATACACAATTCTTTTATTATCCTAAATAGCACTTAGGCGCACACTTTTTTTTTTTTTTTTTTTTTTTTTGGAAAGGGGCCCTGTGGTATATGGTATGAATTTTATCTCAGTGAGTTCTAATTTTGACCCTAACTTCTGGGGCGACTTCAGGCTGACACGGGAGTTTTGTCCCTTACTGCTGGGTGATTTCATAGCACAGGCTGTCTGATAAGTCAGGAGTCAAGAGCTTTTTGAATAGTGAACTTCATATATTGGGGGTGGGGCTGCAAGCACCTTTTAAAGTCATTGGGTTTTTAGCTTTCCCGCACATTTTCCACTCCACTAACGAAATGGCTACACAATAGTCTTCATTCCAATGAAGACTTATTTGATTCAAAAGAATTGAATCAAATATTCCCAACCCTCCTGTCTATATTTCTCCCGGTGTGTGTATATGTCTGTAGGCACAGGAATCTATCCTTTGTAACATGATTTTAAGTGATCAGTGTCGAAGGGCTAGCCCACTGGTTGGTCTGCTCATGGTCTCTTAATAATTCTTTTCATTTTTTTCCCTGTGACTTCCAATGCAATGTCTTTTATTTCTAATTTTGAATCTTCCTTTTTTCCATTGTTCATTAAATTAGCTATAAGAATTTATCAGTTGTCAACAAAACTATATGCACTGGCTGAGCCCCAAACTCATCTTTTACAGCTGAAGTTCTGTGCTTTCTGAACAGCAATTCTCCATTTATCTCTCCCGGGGCCTGGTACCCACTGCTTCACTTGCTGCTGTCTGAATCTGTCTTAGATGTCTTGTGTAAGTGGGCTCATAGTGTGTGTGTCTGCTGCTGGCTTTTCACCCCAGATCCAGTCCTCACGGTCCAGCTGTGCGTGGCAGGTGTCAGAATTAGTTTTGAAGACCCCGTAATCCTCCCTGTATGCTTAGACTGTGTTTTCTTCATTCTTAGAAGCCTATAGTCTTTTTGTTTGTTTGTTTTAAATAATGAATTCAGTGTTTAAGGGTCCTTGTCTGGCTTTATCATCAGGATGAAGCTGGCTTCATAAAACAGGTTTGGAAGCATTCCCTCCTCTTCAGCTTTTGGGGCACTTTGCAAAGGACATTAATTCTTCGTTGAGTGTCTTGTAGACTTTGGCAGGGAAGCCATTTGGTTCAGGGCTTCTTGTTGGAAGTTTTTCATGATGAAACCAGTCTCTCTTACTAATTAAAGGTTTATCCAACTTCTCTATTTCTTCTCTCTCTTTCTCTCTCTGTAAAAGATTTACTTCTTTTATGTGTTTGGGTGTTTTATATGCCTGTCCATACCTGTGGAGGTCAGAAGAGGTCATTAGATGCCCTGGGATTGGAGTTACTGATGGCTGTGAGCTATCACATGGGTGTTGGCGCATAACCACAAGACCTACTCTCCCGTCCCGATGTTCTGTTTTACAGTGTTGGCGGGCTGCGTATTTCCAGGAATTTTGACATCTCCCCCAGGTATCCCTTTTGTTGGTCTGCTCATAGGCTCTTAAACCTCTTTGTTTTTATGACTTTCATTGCAATGCCTTTCATTTCTAATTTGGAATCTTTTCTCTCTACTAAATTAGCTAAAGATTTATCAGTTTTCAACAAGACCGACCATCAAAGTCTGACTGCTTTTCCATCTCCCTCACATCTGCCCTGGTTGTTACTTTCTCTCTGCTAGCCTTATCTTAGCCTGTCTGTTGACCAGCTTCTTCAAGTGTAAAGCTGCGTAATTTCTGAGAATTTACCCTTATTTTTTTAATGTAGGCATTAATTGCTGTAGTTTTCCCTGTTGGCATGGCTTCCACTGTGAATTGTAGAGATCTGTGTTTTGATTTTCATTTGTCTCACAGTATTTTCTAGTTCACACACACACTCCACTTTCTTTTTGAAACCGTGTGACTATGCAATGTTATTTAGGTTATTTGTCAATTTCCATATATTGGTGAATCTTCCAGTCTTCCTTTGGCTGTTGATTTCTAGGGCTTTCCAGCCTTATAGTGGGCAAATACACTTACATTATTTTAGTCTTCCTAAATTTCAGGCTTGTTTTGTGGCCTATCATGACCTACTCTGGCAAGTGTTCTGTGTGTGCTTAAGAAGGTGCTGGAATGCTGTATGTGTGCCTGGCAGGCTCATTTGGTGGGGTGAGGTGGGGTTGTTGAAGCCTTCTGTGTGAAAACATTAACATCCATCTGTGTACTACCTCTATTATAAAGATATATTCAGCTGTCTCAGCCTCCCTCACGTCTGCCTAGATCTGCTTTTCTTTCTCTTGGTTATGATGCTGGGTTCCAGCACATGACAGTCATTTTATCTTCCTTGTGCGTTGGCCCTTTTGTTGGTATACAGTGTGCCTTTTGTGTGTGTAACTTGTTTATTATTATTATTGTTATTATTTTCCCAAGACAGGGTTTCTCTGTGTAGCCCTGGCTGTCCTGGAACTCACTCTGTAGACCAGGCTGGCCTCCTACTCAATGATCTGCCTACCTCTGCCTACGAGGTGCTGGGATCAAAGGCGTCCACCACCACCTCCCAGCTATTTTTTTAAATTTATTTATTTATTACATATACTGTATTCTGCACCAGATCTCATTACAGATGGTTTTGAGCCACCATGTGGTTGCTGGGAATTGAACTCAGGACCTTCGGAAGAACAGGCAGTGCTCCTAACCTCTGAGCCATCTCTCCAACCCCCAGCTATTTGTTTTTAAAATATTTTATTTTTTATTTTAGGTGTATGATTATTTGGCCTACTTGCAAGTATGAGCACCACATACATACATGGAGGTCAGAAAAGGGAATTCCCATACCCTGTGGGTATGGGAAACAAGCCTGGGTCCTCTGGAAGAGCAGCCAGTGCTCTTAGTTGCTGAGCCATCTCTTCAGCCCCTGTTTGTATTTTGTTCTCTGAGACTGAGGCTTGCCCCATAGCTCAGGCCAGGCCGAACTCACCTGCTTAGCTCAGGCTGACCTTGAATTAATTAGGTTCCTCTTGCCTCAGCTTCCCAAGTGCTGGGATTATTAGGTGTGGGCCAGCACGCCTGGTGGTATAACTTCTCAACTTTAAGTTTATTTTGTCTGGTAGCAGTATGACTCCTGTGTTAGTTAGCTTTCTGTCACTGCAACATTATACCCGAGATAATGAACTTACAAAGAAGGGAGGACCTGTTTTGATTCATGGTTTTAAAGGTATAAGTCTATGGCCAACTGGCCCATGGCTTCGAGAGCATCATAATTGGAGGACGGAAAGGAGGTAACCCAGCCATGTCACAGCGTCAGGGGAGAAGGTGGATTCCCATATTCCCCTTAAGGAGTCCACCCTCCAGTGACCCAACTTCCTTCCCTTAGGCTCTCCTTCCCAAAGTCTCCATTGTGTCAGGGACTTAGGACATTTTTGCCTCCAGTGCATGTGCCTTGGGGGACAGTTCAGACACACAGTCTGGTCTCTTCTGGGGACAGTTCAGACATATAGTCTGATCTCCTCTGGGGGACAGTTCAGACACATAGTCTGGCTCTTCTGGGGACAGTTCAGACACACAGTCTGGTCTCTTCTGGGGACAGTTCAGAGACACAGTCTGGTCTCTTCTGGGGGACAGTTCAGACACATAGTCTGGTCTTTTATGTGGGACAATTCAGATACATAGTCTGGTCTCTTCTGGGGACAGTTCAGACACATAGTCTGGTCTCTTCTGGGGGACAATTCAGACACATAGACTGGTGTCTTCTGGGGACAGTTCAGATACATAGTCTGGTCTTTTCTGTAGGACAGTTCAGACCCACACTCTGGCCTCTGACCTCCCCACTCTACTTTAATTTCCATCTCCCTTCCTTCATTTTTCATTTTTGGATGATATGTTCTTAACTAAAGCAAATCTCTGGGGGGACCCATAGAGTTAGGCTTCTTGATTTTGTTCATTTATCTGCCAAGAATGGCTACTTGTAAAGTTTTTTCTTTTTCTTTTCTTCTCTCTCTCTCTCTCTCTCTCTCTCTCTCTCTCTCTCTCTCTCTCTCGATAGGGTTTCTCTGTGTAACAGCCCTAGCGCCCTGGAACTAGCTCTTGTAGACCAGGCTGGCTTTGAACTCACAGAGATCTGCCTGTCTCTGTCTCCCGAGTGCTGGGATTAAAGGTATGTGCTACCACTGCCAGGTGTATCTTGCTTTTTTGTTTTGCTTTGTTTTTCAAGACAAGGTTGCTCTGTGCAGCTTTGGAGCCTGTCTTGGAACTTGTTCTGTAGACCAGGCTGGCCTCAGACTCACAGAGATCCACCTGCCTCTGCTTCCTGAGTGCTGGGTGGTGTGCGCAACCACTGTCCAGTGTATTTTGGTTTTTAACACTTATTTTATCTGACTTTGTCTTTCTCCTTTGCAGAGATAATGTCCCTGACTCTTTGACCAGACCACAAGCCCACCCTGAAGATGTGTTCTACAAACCCAGGTGGCTGGGTCACCTTCGACGATGACCCTGCTTTTCCATCTTCTCAGAAGGCGAAGGATTTCCCTCTGGAGACCCAAGGTGTTTGCAGACCAAATGGACTGAAGCTGAACCTGCCTGGCCTCAGGGACCTTCCTAGTGCTTCCTCCTCCACCAGCAGCACCCCGCTATCCTCTCCCATGGTTGACTTTTACTTCAGCCCGGGTCCTCCAAGCAACTCTCCTCTTTCTACACCCACCAAAGACTTCCCAGGCTTCCCCGGCATCCCTAAAGCAGGGTCTCATGTGCTTTATCCTATTCCAGAATGTTCTTCAAGCAGCCTCCCGACAACAGCAGCAGGAGCAGGTCCTCCATTATCACTCAGCAAGCCAAGCAGCTTACCCCATGCACAACTGCCCAGTGAGCCCTCCTGCACCCAGCTGCCTCCCAGAGCTGGTCTTGAAGATGACAGCAGCCCTCAGCGGGCCCGAGGGGAGGCGCCACAGTTTGAGTCTTTTCGAGACGACTGTGCGTTTTCCAGCCCATTTTGGAAAGACGAAGGTAGCACTTCTCAGTTCCCCTTTGACTCCCTGGCAAGCAGAAAGCTGTTTTCCTCAAGGGACAAGGAAGTTCCCATGGATCAAAAAAGCCTTAACCAGTGCTCACTCAACTACATCTGTGAGAAGCTAGAACACCTGCAGTCGGCCGAGACCCAGGGCCCTCTGGGAAATGTGTCTATGAGGAGTCTATGTGCTGGAGATACTGCTTCTTTTGTGCCGCACACGCTCTTCCGGAGTCAGCCCAAAGCCGGATGGTCCTTCATGCTGAGGATTCCTGAGAAGAAAAACATGATGTCTTCCAGGCAGTGGGGACCCATTTTCCTGAAGGTTCTGCCAGGAGGGATTCTGCAAATGTACTATGAGGAGGGGCTGGAAAAGCCGTTCAAAGAGTTCCAGCTTGATCCACATTGCAGACTTTCTGAACCCAAACTTGAGAACTTCAGCGTGGCGGGAAAAATCCACACCGTGAAGGTGGAGCATGTGTCTTACTCAGAGAAAAGGAAATACCATTCCAAGACGGAGGTGGTTCACGAGCCTGACGTAGAACAGATGCTGAAGTTGGGGACCACGGAGCACAGGGATTTCCTCGAGTTCCTGACTACTGTGGAGGAAGAGCTGATAAAGCTGCCAGCTCTTGTGAAACCAAAGAAGAACTACGAGGAACAAGAGATTTACCTGGATATTGTGGACAACTTTTGGGGTAAAGTAAGCAAGGAAGACGGGAAATTAACTGACAGTGCTGTAATGACTCAGATCTCCTGCCTCTGCTTTGTGAACGGGACGGCAGAATGCTTCTTAACCTTGAATGACCTTGAACTCCAGAAACGAGATGAATGCTATTTTGAGAAAGAACCAGAAAAAAGGGGGATTGAGATTCTTAACTACCATTTCCATGCGTGTGTGAAAGCTGAAGAATTCAAACAGTCCAGAATCATTAAATTTGTTCCTCTGGATGCTTGCCGTTTTGAACTGATGCGGTTCAAAACGTCATATGAAGGGGATGAGCTTCCCTTTTCCCTGAAGTCCACAGTGGCTGTACAGGGGGCTTATGTGGAACTTCAGGCCTTTGTCAACATGACCCCGAGGCCTCAGAGGTCACCCCATGCCAGTTCCTTGAGGTGCTGTGACAATATCATGATTCACTTTCCTGTCCCAGCCCAATGGATTAAGGCCCTCTGGACCAGGAACCTTCAGAGGCAGAAATCCCTGAAAGCCAAAATGAACCGTCGGGCATGTCTGGGGAGTTTACAGGAACCTGAATCTGAACCTGTCATTCAGGTCACTGTGGGGTCAGCAAAATATGAGAGCGCCTACCGGGCTGTGGTGTGGAAGATAGATCGGCTTCCGGACAAAAACTCAAGTAAATATCCAAGGCCTGGGTTGATTTCCGTAGGAAAATGCTCAGTGTAGCTCCCTACATCCTGGGCCAAAGTGGGCAGAGGCAGCTTGAGGGCTGAGGGTGCGCCAGCGCAGCCAGGCGGAGGAGGGGTGGGGAGTGGGAGGTGGGAGGGGAGGACTAGGCGGGCGGACAAGGAGCTGAGGGTGCACCAGCACAGCCAGGTGGAAGGGGACAGCGAGCTCAATGGCTGCGTTGTTTGTTTTCTGTGTTTAACTCTACCCAGTGAGCTTAACCTCTCCCGCCTTTTTAATATCTAAAGAATTGGCATCCTAGTTTACAGATTTTTTTGTGATGGTAAAGGGAATGTTTACAGGAATGGAGGAGACGAAGGAAGGTAGAAAGGGAGAGAGGAAGAAGTAGGGTGGTCTCCTCTGGCTCCCAGGTGCAGCAGCATCTCATTCTCTGGGATTCTGTAGTTGATTCTGTTCATTGTGGACAGGCTAGACCGAGCCCTCTCCTGGGTGCCTCTGGGTTGCTCCTTCTGGGTTGGTCTCACCTCCTGGGCAGTTCCAGTTCCATTTCTGGTGACCTGGGGTCACACATGTGTCTGAGTCTCCCAAGCATTCAGCACAGAGCTGGATGAAGTTCTTGGAGGAAAGCAATGTAAATTTGTGGACGGAAAGCGTGAAGGACTGGGTCCTCCTCTCACGATCCATTCTTGCTGATCCAGTCAGCTTCCATCAGGGATTCTTGGAAAATGCAGTGCTATAGATGGGATAATTTTCATTAGAAATGTACAGTTACTGCTTCCACTCCACATAGACACTACGTCTGGTCCCAGAGGCTGTCTTAGCACCAATGGAAAAAAGCAGAAATCAGGGTGTCACTCAGCCCTCAGAGGCGGCCTCTGGGTCCAGGAGGTTCCCAAATATACAGCCACCTTTCTGCTTTCCTGTTTTTGTAAAAATGAGAGCCAAGATTCTGATTTTGTGTACTATGTCAGATTAAAAAAGGGCAAATAGATTTCAAAATCAACCTTGGAGAATATGTTATTAAGATTTTCAAATTGAAGCTGGCAGTGGTAGCTCACACCTTTAATCCCAGCACTTGGGAGGCAGAGGCAGGTGGATCTCTGTGAGTTCGAGGCCAGCCTGGTCTGCAAGAGCTAGTTCCAGGATAGGCACCAAAGCTACAGAGAAACATTGTCTTGAAAAACTAAAACAAACAAACAAACAACCAAAAAACAAAACAAAAAACAAAAGGATCTTCATACGGGCTTCCCCCACACGACACACGGAAGGTTTAAATGCTTCAGTAGCCTAGTTAGCTGTATGATCTCTGGATTCTGTCACTCACTGACATGCCCACCGCACAGGAGCTGAGCAGCCCACACCATCACAGGCCATTGTGACCAGACTACATCACACTGCCTCACCTTGCACTGAGCTCTCTTGGCCACATCATGGGCAAATATTGTGACTGATGAGAGTCACATCAAGGCTGAGTGGAATGTGGCATCTGTGAATGACAGTGTGAGGTACCTGGGAGGATGACAGGCTGAGGACCCTTTCTGCCCAGAGCGGTTAGGCTCCTCAATCTCCCAAGTTTGCCTCTGGTACCTGCTGCATCCCATCTGTGGCTCAAACTCTCCTTGGTTATGTCAGCAAGCTGCAAGTCACACGCAAGGACCAGTCCAGGAGGCAGGTACACCATAGGCTGGACCTGATTTTCCTGGCTACATCATTCAGGTCTGTAGGGAAGTGGTCCTCACCCTGGGAACATTCAAACATACTGGGGCCTGGAGCCTTCCCAGGGATGCTGCTGTAATCTACATGATAGGAGCCTGATAATGAGGTTATTTGAAATAGTCAGCTGTTCAAAATCTCTTAGCACACTCTCTCTCTCTAGTCAAAGCTCTTCCTTTGTTGTTCATAGCATGGAGGAGAAGCCCAAGGGCGCTGAAGTTCCCTGAAGGTTCATGGAGACCTTCAAATGGGGATGTGGCCGCTCTTTATCACCTACACTAGGCAGATGTGCACAGGAAAGGTCTGGCTGAATAACAAATATCTGGATGGATTCATCAAATCAGAATTCCCCAAGTTTGCCCCCAATTCATCTTCATACCCCAGTGTTCTGCTGGAGTGCAAGCATATGAAAAGCAAAAGAGCTCGTTCATCAAGAGGGACAGAGTGGGAGAGAAAGACACTGGAGACAATGGTAGCCACGGGCATTTAGAAAGGGGTGCCGGAGCGAGACTCACATCCACGGGCATTTAGAAAGGGGTGCCGGAGCGAGACTCACCAGCAGCTGTAGCTTTCGGTTCCCACAGGTGCATTTCTGCTTCGCTCTTTGCCACCAGCACCTTGGTTCTTTGCCTCGCGATTTGGTCCTCCTACATCCATTGTCTTCTGCTCTCAGTAGCTCAACTTCAGATGTGGAATCCGTTGGGTCAGGAGAGACTGGATATCAACCAGGCCTGAGAAGACTTTGTGGTCTGCTCTGCCTGTACTGAGTTAATTACTAAGGCCCGACAGTGCCCTCTCGTGGTCAGTACCGAGACAACAGACTTTTCTATCATTTCTGAGATTGACAAGTGTCTTTTAGGCACTGATCCCGGTCTCCTCAGCTCAAAGTTTGAATGAGAATTTATTAGTAAACACCATAGAGTGTCCAAAAGCCTGGAAAAAGAAACCAGAAAACTTGGGAGAAAAACGATTTCATCAGAAGCTTTTTAGGAAAAAGGAAGTGTCGTTTCTATCATTTAAAAAGTCTTTAACTCAGATGTATTCCCATTTTCAGTGTGAAATTTCCCTAAGAAATTTTCCTGTACGATATGAACATCAAATTAAGTAAACGTCAGTGTCATTTTTTAAGTCGAAATATGTAGAATACACAGTTTCCTGACTGGCAAGGGTTAAGTTCAGCTTGTCTCTGCTGTGTACTTACGCTGGTTGCCTATCCTCACAACAGCCTTGTAAGACCTCGTTGGGGAAACTGAGACGCCGAGAGTTAGGTAGCTTGCCTAGGGTCACACAGCTCTTAAGTAGCAGAGCCGGGCCGAGAATTCGCGTTCTAAAACAGTAATTGAACAGAAAAGCCATGGCTCAGTGTAGGCGTCCTGGCCGCTGCTGGGAGCCTATGGCCTCTCGGAGGCCACCATCATCCCATTCTCTGTGTTGGTGCTGTGGGCGAGTGTTGGCTGGCTGATTGATGGGTGACTTTTCTAGGCCTTTTACAGCTTCAGAACCCGATCTGTCTCCCTACCAGAAACAGGTTGCAAGGAACGAAAGGTGATTTATCTTTTAAAATCAATTCAAGCAAAATCTTTTAAACTCGTGTTTTTGTGCCTAGGGCTATCCTCTGATGAAAAATTTTTTTATTGAGATGTCTCAGTGGCACAGGAATTTAATCTGGCTTTTGAAATTACTGCTTTATTTTTTTAAAGTTACTTTTATTTAAAGATAGATTAAACTGGATCGATTAGGTGCTATGAACAGTGTGCGAGGACTTGGGACATTTGTGGGGTTTCTATAGCAACACACATTTTACTGTTTTGGTTGTTTGTTTTGAGGTGAGGTTTTAGGCTGGCCTCAAACTCAGATGCAGTCTAGAATGACATCACACCCCAGTCCTCTCTAGTGCTGGCATTGCAGGTGTGTGCCTGGCTCCAAAATATTAATCCATTAAAACTCCCTTCCCTTGCAAACGCTATGTAACCCCCATCTCAACTTTCTGAGTAGACTCAGTACCCCTGGGTCTGGCACAGCGCCGGGCACAGCGTCGGGTAGCTCACTGTCACAATTCGCTTCAACGAGAACAAATGGAAATACTGAAGGCTGGTCTGCCCGTCTCTCTGCTGTAATCTGTTCTAGTAAAGGCTTCCCGGGACAAAGAGCGGGAATTTCAGGAGTAAGAGAATCTATTCTACTACGACAGAAAAGTACCGTGTCAAAACTCCAAGCCTAACTTTGGAAAGTCAGGCTTTTGAAACTGTATAATCTCATTTGAAGTCTGTCTTTGCATTATCTAAAAATAAACCCTGTTTGGAAACGGTGACTGGGAATTATTGGAGTTTATTCAGTCTGCACAGGACAGAGGTTTCTAGGGGCCTGAATCACACTGCGGTCATAGAAATATTGTTCTTATCTTTGGGTCAGAGAACCTTCGTAACATTTGTGATAGAGTTGATCTGTGTGAGGACAGAGGGATGGTACTTTAGGAACTGGTGCTCCAGGCAAGGCTCTGGGTTCTTCCCACTTGGTGCCCAGTTGTGTCTGCTGGTGGAGCCGTCATTGTAGGGAGAAGCGCATGCTGTAAACTATGCTTTGCCTTCGCATCCATTCCGACACTCTGGTTTGATTTCTTGTAGGTCCTGACCAGCCCCATTGTCTGTCATACAAGTTAGAACTTGGATCAGACCAGGAGATTCCCTTGGATTGGTATCCATTTGCTACTGTCCAGTTCTCAATGCCTGAAGCCTCAGCCTCGAGGACAGAGGTGAGGTGTCTGGGAGTGGAGAGTGATGTCCAGCCTCAGAAGCACACGTGTCTGCGGGCTTGCTACAACATCCAGGTATCCTGAGTGTCTTGGTTAGGGTTTCTAGATCTGGGGTGGGGCCTGGCCTGGCTGCAAATACTCAGTTTTCTCCTTAAGAATCAGTCAGTCTGCCGGGCGGTGGTGGCGCACGCCTTTAATCCCAGCACTCGGGAGGCAGAGGCAGGCGGATCTCTTGTGAGTTCGAGGCCAGCCTGGTCTACAAGAGCTAATTCCAGGACAGGAACCAAAAAAGCTACGGAGAAACCCTGTCTCGGAAAAAAAAAAAAAGAATGAGTCAGTCTGTCTGTCTCTCCCCTTCTCATTTCTCTCCACAGTGATATTCAACAAGGCTCAGAACTCAGTCATGGAAATTAGTGGTCACCATTGACAGCTCTTGAGAAATCTGTGTGTGTGGCCCCACTGATTTCTTTCTCTACAGATAAAGTTAGTGAGGGGCAGCTGGCACATTGTCCTTTCCCCTCCCCTAAAGGCTACCCCACCTCCTGCCCCAGCAGCCAAGAACTGTACTTCAGAAAACTGGCTTTGCCCATGTCTTGTCTACTCTTGGGTCAGCTTGTTCCAGTGATGGGGAAATGCAGTCACTTAAGGACCACTGAATGCCCCTCTGTAGGGACATTCCGTGTCAGCTTCCCAGAGCATGGCAGATTTAAAATGAAAATTGTGATGAAAGCTATGACTTCAGAGAGCTTTAGGTTTGATTCTAGAAGCAAGGATTGGGAGCTTGGTTCCCACAAAACAAGAATGCCTCGCTATTGAACTGGTGTGGATCAGTGGAGGGGCTGTGTCAGTCCACAGGGTAGTCAGCCGGTGTCTCATCAGGTGTAAACCGTATCAAAGAGCTGGTGTCTGTCTCGTCTCTAACACTGTCAGTGCTTTGATTTCTTCTAACAGGTTGAAATTGAAAAGAAGTGGATCCAAATAGATGGAGAAGACCCAGATAAAGCCAGTGGCTGTGTGACTCAGTAAACGATGATGCCCCCAGCTCAAATACGAAACCCAGGCTGGGCCAGGAAGCTCTGCTACAACATGGTCGGACTGAGTTCTAAGTAGCATCCTGAAGCCACAGATCCAGTGGATTCTGGAGAAACGTACGCCCCAATGCAGGCCGTGTGAATGCTACTCTTCTGATAGATTTTTGCTCTGGGAATGTGAGCAGGAATGTGTCCATGGTCTGTGCCAGTTCTGTCTTCTTGAAAGTTGGTGGAGCTCTTTCTGATGGGAAACCTGCTGGCCAGTTTGACTGGAGGGTATTTGGGCTTTCTTCACCCAGTGACTTTGTTTTGTAATCCGGGTTAAGTGATTTCCCTGGCTTTCAGCGTAGTGATTGAATGAGAATGGACCCCATAGGCTCATTTATTTGTTTAGCACCAGGAAGTAGAACTGTTTGGGAGGATTAGAAGGATTGGGAGGTGTGGCCTGATTGGAGTAAGTGTGATCTTGTTGGAAGAAAGTGTTTCATTGAGGGGCTGGGCTTTGAGGTTTCAAAAGCCATGCTAGACCCAGTCTTTCTCTCTCTACCTGTGGATCAGGATGTAGCTCTCAGCTAGGGCTCCAGCATCATGAGCACCCTCAATTTCCTGCCCTGCTCCTGCCGAGATGATAAGGTACTCACCCTTCGAAAACCAGCAAGCTAATAAGCAGCTCCCCCCATGGCCTCTGCATCAGCTCCTGCCTCCAGGTTCCTGCTCTGAGTAAGTTCCTGTCCTGACTTCCTTCAGTGGTGAAGTGATAGGGAAGTGTAAGCCAAACTAATCCTTTCCTCCCCAACTTGTTTTTGTCATGGTGATTCTTCACAGCAATAGAAACCCTAGCTTGAACCATTAGATGTGGATCACCAAGGAAGGCAACCAAAGGAGACAGAGCCCCAATTAAGCAATGTGCTGAATATGGGTGTGGAATGCATGGGCTGAAATGGAGATTTGGATGTATCTGTGATTGTGAATTATCTATGCTCCTGTCCTGTGTCAACACTGGGGAGTCATCCTTGGCTGTGTCTTTCCCTTGCTGTGGGGTCATTTTCAAAATGCCTTTGTATTCTGATTTGTGATCCAAAGAAATTATTTCCATTGATATACATATTTTGGAACGAGTCACTAAAATACAGTGCTTTTTGGTCCAGGGAGAATTCCTTTCAAAATGAGATCAGAATCATTGGACACAAATTAAAATATTTATCTTCATTAAAGGTGAACTTTAAAGTTCATGAGTATGGTTTTCTGAAAGTAGCAATGCTAGGACCATGTCTGGCCACAGTGTTTCCCGTTATTAATGCAACCCTCTTGCTAGAAGGCTAAGCCTTTGGCTTGATTCTGTATGCTGGCGCCATTCAAATTCTGCTTTATTCAAACTCTGCTTCGTTGAGAGTGTTTTCTTGGGCTGGAGAGATGGCCCAGCTGTTAAAGACTAGGCTCACAACAAAAGCCATGAGAGTGTTTTCTTTGGAAGATGTGCAAAGTGAGAGGCACTATGTAATTCTAGCTGTAATACTGCAAGGAGATAGTTCAACTCTTCCGAGTCGGAGGAATGGCTTGATGGTTCCGTTGTCTAGTGAGATGTCAATGGCATTAGTAGCTAGAACTCTGCCTGGAATTTCCTTTAGTACTTACCATGACAAGTCAGAATCCTAAAATTTATGAAATCGACTTTCTGAGGATTTTTGTGTGTGTGTGTGTGTCTGAAGAGTCCTCCATGTCGTGTTAATACATGTTCGATTCATGTTGAGCCCTATCTGAGACTGAAGACTTCCTTCCCTACTCACTGGGCTTGTTTTGCATCAGAAAGTGACAACACAGCTGTTTTGTTGGCCTAAAGAATTTATTTCATGCATCTATCTTGTGTTACATTCATTTTGTCTCTTCATATAGATAACAGCAAGCATCCATGATGGTTTGTACCTATCAGATTTCATTGCTCTTACTTCACTGTGATGGCACAGAAAACAGAAGTCCATGCCGATGGGTTATATGGCTCTCCTTTAACTTTGTTTGGCTTGAGGCTCATTGGTGATGTGTAGAACACGTATGTATGCGAGTGCATACTTTGTAAAAACCCCCGCTGTCTTTCCTTATCTTCCGGAGTAGGCATACTTTCTCTTCTGTCTGCTTGAAACAAATATGCGAAGTGTTGCCGGGAAATCCCAGGGAAGTTAGCTGGGTTAATTACATCTTTTTCTCTGAGGTGTTTTCTGGCCTCCTGCCCGGAAAGAACTCACAGTGGATGCAGATGAACTTAATGCATATTCATATTGCAAAAGAAACCCAGCAAAGGGCCCCAGGCATTACTCCTTCTCCCCTGGAGGTTGACTAGTATGTGTGGGTCACACTGCTGGGGTCTTTAAGTCACAAGCCACCCAGACTTCAGGACCATCTCAGGCTTCAGTAAGGGAAGACTGCCACACACCCAAGTGAGTTTCTGGAGCAATGCAGGGCGCAGCTGCATGATTGTTAATTTGCACATCTATCAAGGACCTCAGATATCCATTATTTAGTGTTAAATTAACATCAGGGATGAGAGGCTGGAGGTCATATGTGACTCCTGAGCTCTGTGTGAAAACTTAGCCAGTGTAAGAAGTAAACTGTCTTTAAGGGGCCAGCAGTGATCTTCAAAAGCCCTTGCTTTTAAAGGAGGCCCAGAGGGAATTCTAGAAAAAAAAAACACTTCTTTGTAACATTTTAATTTAGATAATTTCTTTAGACCATTTTGGAGTCTGTGGCCAACTTCAAGGACACCAGCAGTTTATAACTTGTTCTTCTGCCTTCACTGCCCTGGTCGGGTCATCTAGCCAGCACGGGGCCATATTAACTGTTAATAAGTTCATGGGGTTGGTTGTTATATGATCAGTTATTCAGGTCTGAGGGCAGGAACACTTCTCGTGTCCATTGGAACAGCTAAAGTTAATCAATTACAAAGGAACTGCAGCTCTTCGGCTTGCCTTTAGGACTGGTGTGTGTATCCGAGACCTAAGCACCTTTCATTCAGGAGGTATGTGTCTGATCTCTCCCCTTTCTTACAAATTCTCTTAGATGGTGTTCCTTAACAATGACTTATGTTTTACTCGTAGTATGACTTTTTTGACCTGTCATAACAAATACAGAACAGATTGAAATTTGATAATCATGTAACAAAGTATTTTGTAGATTACATATTGATTTTTATAAAATTAAAGACGTATTTCAAATGGTTCTTACTGTTTTGTGGACTCATTTCTTCTGCAAGGCCTGGGACTTTTTTTTTTTAAGGTGTGAAATCAATTTCAATAACCTCTTTGACAGATAGATGCATACAGCTTCACTGTTATGGAGTCCCTCAACATGGCATCTTGGCCTGGAAAACGAATATCACCAAACTCTTACTGGTCACATTATAACTGCTGAATCAGAAAAGATTTATTTTATTACTTATGTGTGCGTGCGCGTGTGTGAGCACCTGAGTGCAGTGCCTGTGGGATCCAGGTGGAGTGCTAGACCACCAGCGCTAAGTTACAGGCAGCTGTGAGCCGCTGGATAAGGGTGCTTGGGAACTGAACTCAGCTACTCTGAAAGAGCGGTATAGATTCTTAGATCCTGGTCATCTCTCTAGTCCCAAGAGTGATGTTTTTTTAGATGATATAATCATAACACATGTGATACAGAACTGGCCTGAATTCTCTTCCCTGAGAACTAGCTTCCACACTACTACAGGGTACCCTGCAAGCTTCCAAAGGAAGGAAGCCACCAATGGTCCTACCTAGCTATGATGCCTAGGAATTAGATCAACGGCCAGCATAGCACAATAACCCTCAGGGTGCAGTCATGGCGGGCATACCTTGATGGTCACCAACAACTCTCTAATTGGATCTGCTCAACAGAGGGAAACCATGCCTGGTACTAGAACCCCAACTAAATACTCAGTGCTGATGAAGTCATGGGACTGGAGGAGAACCCATAACCACTGCTTTACTAAGCCAGAATAATCCCTAATGTCCTTCTAAGCATTGTCTCTGTCTTAGTGTTCTATTTCTGTGAAGTGAACCATGGCCACTGCGACTCTTATAAAGGAGAGCATTTAATTGGGGCTGGCTTACAGTTCAGTGGTTTAGTCCATTATCAACATGGTGGGACATGGTGGTGCTGGAGAGGTAGCTGAAAATTCTATATACAGATTGGCAGGCAGCAGTAAGAGAGAGAGAGAGAGAGAGAGAGAGAGAGAGAGAGAGAGAGAGAGAAAGAGAGAGAGAGCCTCTGAGCCTGGTTTGGGCTTCTGAAACATCAAAGCCCACCCTGGTGACACTTTCTCCAACAAGGCCACACCCACCCCAACAAGGCCACACCTCCTAATCTTTTCAAATAGTGCCACTCCCTAAGCATTCAAATATATAAGCCTAAGGGGACCATTCTTATTCAAACTGCCACAATCTTTATACCCACAGATAAATGTAGTCCAATCCCCTCCTCAGGGAAACTTCTCTTGGCAATAGATGGAAAACTCTATGGAAAACCACAACCAATCAAAATGCAGAATTGTGGAGTTCAGTCCCAGGGATAGATATATCCACAAAAACATCCTGTACCTGAGGCTCAGGGAACATTGCAGAAGAGGGGGCAGAAAGATTGTAAGAGCCAAAAAATGAGGGGATTCACTGTGAAATTGTTTGCTAGTAACACTGAAGCTATACCCATAAAGTCTAACACAACTTCCCCAACATGAGCTGAATCAAGATGCCACCAACAGACATGCCAAGTAGACAAGGAAAAGCCCAGGAGGCCTCAATCCTACATAAAAAACTAAAGGCAGCTGAAGGAAGCTGGTGATGGGAGGGGTGGCTTCCTCAGGGAGAGCATGCCAGTGCCAAATGACCAGCACTAAAAACAGACATGCAGGTGACATGGCGATGGAGCAGTTACATCTAGTAATATATATCTATATATATTACACATGCAATAACAATGAAAAAGAAGCAATGAATTTGGAAGAGAGCCAAAAGGAATATATTGGATGGCTTGGAGGAAGAAAAAAGAAGGGAGAAATGTAATTATACTCTCAAAAAAGTAAAGAAAAAACAGTGATGATATAATCCAGACACAAAAGGATCTGAGTCGAGCATATGAATAAGATTTCATTGTTTAACTCTTTAACTCCTGAGGGAACTGGTGAGATGTGTTATAAACGGTGTCAAGAAACATCAAAGGACAGAGACACGTGTAAGAAGTAAAAACTTCGGAAATGAAGTCACAAACATGCTAGATCAATGGTTTTCAACCTGTATGTCATGACCTTTTTGGGGTTGTCAAATGACCCTTTCACAGGGGTCAACTATCAGATATCCTTTATATCTGATATTTACATTATGATTCATAACTGTCTTAGGGTTTCCGTTGCTGCAATGAAATACCATGACCATAAAGCAAGTTGGGGAGGAAAGGGTTAATTCTGCTTACACTTCCACATTGCTGTTCAACACTGGAGGAAGTCAGGACAGTAACTCATACAGGGCAGGATCCTGGAGACAGGAGTTGAAGCAGAGGCCATTGAGGAGTGCTGCTTACTGGCTTGCTTTCCCTGACATGCTCAGGCTGCTTTCTTCTAGAACCTGGGACTGATGGAGGAGGGTCATACTTTCATTGGTTAATAAAGAAACTGCTTGGCCTGATAGGTCAGAACATAGGTGGGTGGAGTAGACAGAACAGAATTCTGGGAGAAAGAAAGCTGAGTCAAGCAGACGCGATGGAGCCAGCTGCCAGGTCAGACTTGCTGAATCTTTCCCGGTAAGCCACCACCTCGTGGTGCTACACAGATTATTAGAGATGGGTTAATCAAGATGTGAGAATTAGCCATTAAGAGGCTGGAACTAATGGGCCAACCAGTGTTTGAATGAATACAATTTGTGTGTTGTTATTTTGGGTGTAAAGCTAGGTATGCAGGAGCTGGACAGGACAAAAAGCAGGCCCACTCCCCTTCTACATGGGACCATTAGCTGTATTCATCACTAATTGAGAAAATGCCTTACAGCTGGATCTCATTGAGGCATTTCCTCAACTGAGGCTCCTTCCTCTCTGATGACTCTAGATTGTGTCAAGTGGACACACAAAACTAGCCATTACAGTAATAGTAGCAAAATTACAGTTATAAAGTAGCAATGAAAATAATTGTGTGGTTGGGGTTGTCTCAGTTAGGGTTTCTGTTGCTGTGAAGAGACACAGTGACCACAGCAACTCTTAAACTGGGATGGCTCACTTACAGTTCAAAGGTTCAGTTCATCATCATCATGGTGGGACATGGAGGTGTGCAGGAGACATGGTCCTGGAGAAGGAGCTGAGAGTCCTACATCTTGTGTGGGCGATAGGAAGTGGTCTGAGACCCTGGGCAGTATATTGAGCAGATGAGATCTCAAAGCCCAACTCTACTGTGACACACTTCTTCCAACAAGACCACACCTGCTCCAGCAAGTCCACACCTCCTAATAATGCCATGAGCTTATGGGGACCAGTTACATTCAGACTGCCACAGGGGGTCACCATAACATGAGGAGCTGTATGAAAGGGTTGCAGCATCAGGCAGGTTGGGAACCACTGGGCTTGATGCTCTGAGCCATCAGTGGTCAATAATTCTTCCAATCCTAACACAATTAATTTGTATTTTGTGGGCAAGAATCATGTTCATTAATATTAACTTTTTTTGACTTACAGACTTGATAAACAATTCTAGGATGTGTTGGTTAGTTTTTTGTCAACTTGACACAAGCTAGAGTATTGTGGGTAAAGGAAACCTTAATTGAGAAAATGCCTCCACATGATTGGACTGTAGGAAAATCTGGGGACATTTTCTTGATTAATGCCCGAGTGGGAGGATGTAGACCATGAGTGTGGTAGCACTCCTGGGCAGGTGATCTTGGGTTGAATAAAACAAAAAGCTGAGCAAACGATGGAGAGCAAGCCAGTAAGTAGCACCCTCCATGCCTCCACATCTGCTCCCGCCTCCAGGTTCCTCCCCTGACTTCCCTGGATGATGGATCGTGGTTGGGAAGGGTAGAGCAAATAAACCCTTCCTCCTCAAGTCAGTTTTGCCTTTGTCTTTGTCACAGTGCTAGGCAGCAAACTGAGGTATAAGGGGAAGTGTTGATGGCTTCAATGAGCCAGCTGGACAGGACTCCAAAGTCATAACCTGTTGTAATACGAGCGGCAGGGCTGTGTCCCCGGCACCCAGCCACCCGCATGGCTAGCTTATGCCCTGAAATAATTACACGGAAACTGTATTCTTTTGAACACTGCCTAGCCCATTAATTCCAGCCTCTTATTGGCTACCTCTTACATATTGATCTAACCCATTTCTAATATTCTGTGTAGCACCATGAGCTGGCTTACCAGGGAAGATCTTAACCTGCGTCTGTGTCTGGTGGGCGAATCATGGCGACTCCTGACTCAGCTTCTTTCTCCCAGCATTCTCTTCTGTTTACTCCACCCACCTAAGGTTTGGCCTATCAAATGGGCCTAGGCAGTTTTCTTTATTAGTTAACCAATGAAAGCAACAGATAAAATACAAGAACCACCTCCATCAATAACCATTTTCCTTTTTTTTTTTTTCTAGACAGGGTTTCTGTATGTTGCAACTGTAGCTGTTCTGGAACTCAATCTGTAGACCAGGCTAGACTTGAACTCAAAGAGATCTGCTTGCTTCTGCCTCCCAAATTACGGGATTAAAGGCATGTGCCACCATGCCCAACTAACCATTTTTCTTTTTAAGAATTAAAAAAATTACATTTTATTATTTATTTCCCCCCTCCCCCCCACAATACTCTGGGTGTTTCAGGGATTAAACTCAGGTCGCCAGGCTTGATGGTGGGCGCCTTTACCTGCAGGACAGTCTTCCATGTTCTTTCTTCTTGTTTCTAAACAATCGGACAACCTTTGTCCACAGAATGGAATTATACAGTGTTGTAATATGTAAGTAATGTGTATTTAAAAACAAGTTTTTAATGTTTAGAAAACCACAGTTACACAATTGATGCAGAGATTACTTCAGATCAGGCGTGAGAGATGGGTGCTGTCTAGGTTGAGCCATGACAGACAGGAAGGAACTCAGTGTTGATTTAAAGCCACAAGGAAAGGAAACAAAATACTCTCCTCCTGCATCTAATCGGAAGGTAGGCTTTTGTTGAATTCAGCTTTTATTTACTTGCTAAGGCTGGAATCTCACAACAGCATCTGAGAGATGGCAAGATGGCTCAGTGAGTAAAGGTGTTTGCTGCCAACACTGATTACCCGAGGGTGTGTGTGTGTGTGTCTCCTGGAACCCACTATGTAGACCAGGCTGACTTTGAACTCACAGACATCTGCTTGTCTCTGCCTCCTGAGTGCTAGAATCTAAAGCCTGTGCTACCACCTGGTTGATTATCCAGTTTGGTGGAAGCAGAAAACCTAGTCTCCCAGGTCGTCCTGGGACCACCATATGTGCACTGTGGCATACTCCCCCCTAAATAGGTAAGCAAGTAAATAAATAAATAAACATAAAAAACAAAACAATGAACCACCCTCCCCAAATCCCTGCACAAGCCCTTTGTAGGGACCAGGTTGTAGAGCATTGTTTCAGACACCCTTACAGTCAGAAGGCTTTGCTGAAATTGTTCCAGAGCAGCAAAAGGACTGAACAGCATGGACTGGCCACGTTTGCTCTCCATCAATCAGTCCCTCAGGCCTCCAGCTACCAGATTTTTCCAGTTTCGTCTTCACCTGGTCTGTCCTGCCCCATTTGTGCAGATAGCCAGTCATTTCTCTCTTCATGTGTTCTACATCCTCCCCTTCAGGAGTAGCCCGGAGCCAGTGTGCATTTGGTCAGGTGTTGGCTTTTACCAGTGTGGTCCATTCTGGGCGAGCATGCCATGAATTTAACCTGATTACCTGCAGATTTCCCTGGGTTATATGAAACAAGGAAATTTTTCTTGTTGCAGATAAATTACTAAGCCCTTGCTATAACTGACATTAAAATATAAGTTTACCTATAATTTTTGGAATATTGGGGCTGCACCCAGTATCTGGAACACAGTTGGTAAGCACTCTGCCTCAAATTATATCATTCACAATCCATAATCAATTTAAAAAGGGATAGTTGCTGGTTATGAAGCAAATGGTTGAGTTCCGAAAGAAAACCTGTACCTTTACAGGTTTTAATAGTGTACCTTTAGCATTGTTGCTCAAGTTTTGAAGGATTAACACAGACATGAAAGAAATGAAAGCCTGCATACCTCTGTGAGGTTCGCCACATACCCTCCAGGTACCGTCATCAGGCGTGATCTTCTAGACATGAAGAGGAAATTCTGCTTTTAAAGTAACTCGGTTGTGTGTTGACCGATTTCTAAGAAACTGTCTTTGTTCCATCCACAACCTTTAGGAAGTTCAAAAAATGTTATTTACAATACACACTCGAAACAGCAGGTGGCGCTCTCAGGCAAGCCGCAGCCACCCAGAGTCGGGAGCAGCGCCAGAGCTTGGTGCTTGTATTTTGATTAATAAAAGATCTTGAGGGCACTTTATAAGCATTTCAAAGCATTGTGAATCCGGTAGAGCATAATTAAAATTAATGTAGTAGACAATCTCTTTAAAGTATTCCTAATGCCGTGTCTAAAAATGCCGTTGAATACAATTTTACATATCCCAAGGATTTAAATACTACACTTATCTCCAAACATTTCTAACCATTAAAGGGCAGAAAAATAATGTCCTTTTTCTTCATTTTCAAACAAACGTTTTAAGTCAGTTATATGCTAAATCCTCCTGGTCAAAAATACTTGTAAAATTATCCATCAATCCTTTTATGTGTGCTTCTGGGTCGGAGCAAGCAAATGCATGTTTGCCAACTACTCCATGCTACCTTGACTCAGGGGCGAGCCTTTGTTCTCTTAGTCCTTACAAAGCTTTCTCTCACACCCAGAGACCTTCCTGGGTGGGTCTAGTCATTTCTTTATAAAGCACATTTGAACGTTTTCTTTGTAAAATTCTTCACATCGTGAATAAGCCTATACATGTAGCCGAGCCATTCTTAAAGGTGTACTCCACACTGTGAGGACTGCCATATCACATTGAGTGGCCTCAAAATGCTGTCCTTGCAATTCGACATCATGATGGTCATTCAAAGGCGTGTGAGATTTAACACTGTCTTGTGTCTACATTTTCTTAGCTACTGGGGGTGAGCAATGACAAAACAGTGACCTTCTGCCCATATATAAATGGTATATATCACGGGAGGAAGCAACTAATCAGCAGATAGCAACCTGGGATTACTGTTATGCAGAAAAATAAAGCAATCCAAGGCTACAGAGAGTGGCGTAAGGAGGCTGCCCCAACATCTTCCGAAGAGACTTGAGAGAAATGGAGCTATCCAGATCCTGCAGGGTAGAGGGAGTCCAGCAGAGGGCGCTGCAGGAGCACAGACGCCTGAACCGAGCGCTTCTCATCAGTAAGCAGTGCCCATCCCAGGGATACCCCAGTGAGCTGGAGGAAGGGGGAACAGGTCGGAGAGGTCTTGAGTGGGCTGGGGTGGAGCTGTGCTAGGGCTTTCTGGGGAGCTGTCAGAACTTCAGGTGTTGTTTGATGTGCCGAGGTAGCGAACTTCACGCTATAATAATCTTAAAAGACTGCAGCAGCGCTGATGCACAAACTGTACGAGTAGAAAGAGCAGTAATGACGTTATTGAAATGACTCAAGATTGAATTTGTGCCTGTGACTATTGCAAAATACCTCAGGGAATGGAGAGGTGCCTCAGAGGTTAAGAGCACTGACTGTTCTTCCACAGGTTCTGAGTTCAATTCCCAGCAGCCACATGGTGGCTCACAAAGATCTGTAATGAGATCTGGTGCCCTCTTCTGGTGTGCAGGTATACATGCATACATAAAGATAACATACCTTAGATTGTGTAATTGATGAAGAATAGAAATTTATTTCTCATTGTTCGACGGTGACTATTGGAGCTCCATCGTTAGGAACGAGATTCGTATCTCTAGTGTCTCTTCATTTTATTTATTTGTCTTATTTATTTTTTGTTTTTTTGAGACAGAGTTTCTCTCTGTAGCTTCTGTGCTTGTCCTGGAACTAGCTCTTGTAGACCAGGCTGGTCTTGAACTCACAGAGATCCGCCTTCTGAGTGCTGGGATTAAAGGCCTGTGCCACTACCCAGCATAGTGTCCCTTTATTAAAGACACACTGAAGGGGGCGTTTTTTGCCCTTCCATCGTGTAATTACATAGTAAGGAGGCACTGCCCGTGTGGAAAGGAGCTGTAGCAGACAATGTGCCAGACTAACCATTTTCAAACACCCCCACGGCCTTTCCATCCCTTCAGCTTCAAGAATGGATTTCAGGATGTGAATTCCAGGATGACACAGACATTTGGCTCATAGCTCCAGGACTGAGGTCACAGTGATCAGGAGGCAGCGGGAGAGGGGCAATGCGTAGATTCAGAACACTGAACTGTAGAAAGAAAATTTATTGATGGATTGGATGTAGGCTACAAAGGATTGAAGTAAAACAAAGATGATGTCTACTTGTCTGGCCCGAGTAATAAAGAGTGGAGCTGGCCTGTATGGAAAAGGTAGGTGGCACACGCCTTTAATCCCAGCACTTGGGAGGCAGAGGCAGGTGGATCTCTGTGAGTTCGAGACCAGCCTGGTCTACAAGAGCTAGTTCCAGGACAGGTTCCAAAACCACAGAGAAACCCTGTCTCGAAAAACCAAAAAAAAAGAAAAAGGTAGGTGATTGGGAGGGAGAATATTTTCTGACTTAAGATCCCGCTTGTGACTCCGCATCTTTGAGGCAACAGTTTGGCTCTTTCTACCACGTCAGAAATTAAGATGCCAGCGTACTTAAAGGTGTACTAGAGAGCATCCAGATAAGCACAGAAGGAGAAACGGCGACGAAGACATCTTGATCCTGGGGCATGCGCAGTAGAGTAGGATGAGACAAAGATGGCATCTAAAGGGAAGGGACTTAAGCTTGCAGGCGGGAAAAGGCCACAGGAAGCGTCTCAAAGATCCATGCTGCAGAACCTAAGGGACTCACTTACTCTGAGCCATCTCATGTTTTGCTGTTGGTGTGTATGTGCTCATGGGTGTGGGCATATGCATGTTATAATGTGACGTAGAGGTTGGGAGACAACTTCTGGATCTTGGCCCCCAGCTTTCTGCCCCGTTTGAGGCAGAGTCTCCTGTCGTTTGCCACTGTATACAACAAGCTAGCTGGCCTTGGCGGGTCAAAGCCTCTCCTGTCTCTGCCTTAAATTTCAAATGGTTACCCCAGGCTTAGAGGCCTTTGCATAGCTGCCTCTGACATTTTTTTGGGGGGGGAGTGGTTGGTTCTGGGGATCTAAACTTAGGTTATCAGGCCTGCACAGCAAGTGTGTTTATCTACTGACCCATTTTTCCAGCCCTGACTTATTCGTATTATTGAGTTTTCTCTTACTGCTGAAACTCGGGTTATATTTTCTGCCTCCTTTGTGGTTAGTGCTGAAAAGGAGAAGTTTTATGTCTCCCTTCAGCCTGTGCACTGCTCATAGGTTAGGCGCTTGGGGTGTGGCAACTTATGTTTCTTCAGAACTTTGATGGACTCTTGTGCATGACGTTATAGTCATTACAATTTCAAAATTAGCTTAGCCATTGCTTTAATCATTTCTCATTTTGCTTCTAATTTTTTTTCTTGATTGAGCTTAGTGGTACTGATATCATATCACGTTAGACAGCAACCTTACTCTATGTTTTGTTATTAAATTCAAAGTAATGGTGAACTACTTGATGGGTTTCAGTCTTCAGAATACACACCATTTCTTGCAGCGTATAGAAAGGTACAGCATTTAACTAATAGTTTTTCCTTTTATTAATAGAATATTTTTTGTTGATAATTTTATTCATGTAAATAATGTATCCTGATTATAGGCACACTCAGCTAGCCCCTTCTATCCCCACCCCCAGCTGGCCCCTAACCATCTTCTTACCTGCTTCATGTCCTCTCCGTGCTCCCATTAGTGCTGCCTGCTGGGATGTTGACTGGTCTGTCACCAGAATTGCAGTGAGGTGATGACACAGTGGTCATGGCGACGCCCAGAACACAGAATTTCAGAACACTGCCCCTCTTTCTCTTCAGTCCTCTCTACTACCCTTCCTGCAGTGTTCCCTCAGACTCTGGAGGGATGATGTAGAACAGATGTCTCATGTAGGATGAGTGCTCATGAGTCTCTTATTCTCTGCACTCTGACCAGTTATGAGTCTGCGTTAACTGCTGGTCACTGTAGAGCCAATTTTCTACGGCCTAAGTCGAGGACAGTACTAATCTATTGTATAAACATACATATTTAGAAAGTAGCTTGGCAACACTTCCACTTAGTAAGCTAACAGTCATAGATTCCTCCTAGGCCTATGACCTCTTAAGTGATGGACTTTTGACTAGGTTTACAGTACTGGACATGAATTTCGTCCTGCAGATCAGTCCTCAAATACAGAAGCAGTTGGTTATCACTATAATGTTCATGCTGCTATTGCACCACTGAGCATAACTTGCCTGGCAGGTTAATATTACAACATGCAAGACCCATTGCTGAGTAATTCCACTGATAGCTGTTCTTCCCCCTGGCAAGGATGTCTTCAGTGATATAAGAAAGCAGGCTGTGCAAGCCTTGGGGAGTAAGCCAGTAAGTAAGATTTCTCCATGGTCTCTACTTCAGTTCATGCCTCCGGGTTTCTGCCTTGGCTTCTTGCAGTAAAGGAATTATGAAATAACATGAAATAAGTAATCCTTCTCCAAGTTGCGTTTGGCCACAGTGTTTATCACAGTAAAGCAAAGTGGGACAGGTGGTGTCCGGTGTAGTGGCAGCATCTGGTTGCCACCTCAGCCACGGAAGGCAGGGTTGTCTGCGGAGTTTGCTGAGGTTAGAGGAGATGTGAACCAAGTGTGAGTCTGCTGCTCTCTGAGCTTCCTAACTTCTGTCTGCAGAGGAAAGGCTGATGGCCCTCAACTCTGAGGCATGTATAATCTGCACTCCAGTGGCTGAAACCAGTAGCTCATAGGTGGGGTCTGACGGGTGTGGCACAGCACTCCCAGTTTCACACCCTAGCGTAGCATCCCTTGTAACAAATCATGCAAGTATGTAGAGTCATTTCAAAGCTGCATAGCTAAACAATTTAAAATAGGATGAAAGCTAATTTAAAAATATTACAACTGTGGTTGGGGAAATGGTTCAGTGGTTAAAATTCTTGTTCTATATGTGTGAAAACTAGAGTTTGGATTCCAGAACTCATGCTCAAAACTGGGTGGTAGGTCACCTGCAGTCCCGGCCCACACCTGCAGTCCCAGCCCACACCTGCAATCCCAGCCCACACCTGTACTCGTATTAGTTTAATAAAATACTGATTGGCCAGTAGCCAGAAAGAAAGTACAGGTGGGACCACCAGACTAGGAGAACTCTAGGAAGAGGAAAAACAGAGAGACAAAGTCACCAGCCAGATACAGAGGAAGCAGAATGCCTCATCGAGAAAAGGTACCAAGCCACGCTACTGAATTATGGGTTAATTTAAGTTGTAAGAGCTTAAGATCTAGTTAATAATAAGCATGAACTAATAGGTCAAACAGTTTATAATTAATATAAACTTCTGTGTGTCTCTTTGGGACTGAACATCTGGGTGACTGGGAGGGACAGAAACTTCTGTCTGCACACATCTGCAATCCCAGTCCACATCTACAGTCCCAGTCCATACCTGCAGTCCCAGAACACACCTGTAGTCCCAGTGCACACCTGCAGCTTTACCCCACACCTGCAGTCCCAGTGCACACCTACCATCCCAGCCCCCACCTCCAGCCCCAACACACACCTGCCATTCCAGGCCACACCTGAAGTCCCAGTGCATACCTGCAGCCCAAGGTCACACCCACAGCCCCAGCCCACGCCTACAATCCTAGGCCACACCTGCCATCCCAGCACATACCTGTAGCTCCAGTGCACACCTGCAGTCCCAGCATGAACCTCCAGCTACAGTCCATACCTGCAGTCCCAGAATACATCTGCAATACCAGCACACACCTACAATACCAGCACACACCTGTAATCCCAGAACACACCTGTAATCCCAGTTCATACCTGCAGTTCCAGCACACAGAAGGCAGAGACAGGGATCCCCAGAGCCTCAGAAAATGCAAAAACACTATCACTATAATACAGTAATGTATAAAGTGACCAAACAAAACTTGTTTTATTTTTGGTTTTTCAAGACAGGTTTTCTCTGTAACTTTGGAACCTGTCCTGGAACTAACTCACTCTGTAGACAAGGCTGGCCTCAAACTCACAAAGATTTGCTTGCCTCTGCCTCTCGAGTGGTGGGATTAAAGGCGTGCGCCACCACTGTCGGGTGAGAAAATGAAACTTAATGAGCAAAAATATATTTTGCAATTCACAATCCATTTTACTCTTTCAGACTTATACACCACAAGTGAATACTCCATGAAGTCACAGAGAATGGCAGAATTGATGTACTCTAAGTAAGCTCCATTGTCTCGTGTTTACAGTGGCTGTTAATTAGAAATCTGTTGTTTAAATCCAAGAATATATAGGTCAAAGAGAAGGAGGAAAACTGCAATGAGCATGTGCAGGCATTCCAGACTCCCCGGATGAACATGTGTACTTCAGTCCTTGGGTGTGGGATCTAGCTGGGGAACCTGGGTTTCTCCATATAGATGCCCATATAAATACAACATTCACTAAATGCTAAGAAAATGCACTTGTTTGAGTCTTACATGAGTTACTAAAACTCCGTAGTAAGCTCAGCAGCCATTTAGAGTGGCAAGGAGATCAAGGAGGGGTGGTGAATCTTTTATTGCGGGTGTTGCTTAGAATCAAAAGCACATGGTGATAATCAAGTGTGGACTGACTGAATTGCATTATTATCATGTTTAAATTATCAGCAGACCATCCATCCCATGATTGTCTGTGTCAGGGTTGAGTGCTCACACTCCCATCCTAGATGAATTTATGCTTATTAACAGTAGCTCAGTGGTGAAAGGAAAATTAATGATGCAGAGAGAGTGAGAGCGAGAGCGAGAGCGAGAGCGAGAGCGAGAGAGAGAGAGAGAGAGAGAGAGAGAGAGAGAGAGAGAGAAGGGGGTTGGCTGTTTCCAGTGCTATCTCTGAATAGACAAAAGGGCATGGGAGTGAAGGGCACTAGCGGAGGTGCTAACTTAGGTCTGAGTAGTTGTTCACTGGGGAGGGAGGAATGTGGCCTGCATGCACAAGGTAGCTCTTTCTTCTTTCCTTTTCCAGCAGCAGATCTGGATTCATAGACTTTATGCTGTAGAAAGGGTGTGAGTTCGTTAAGCAGCCCTTCTGATTGGCTGACTCTGGCTTTGTTTTCTAGAAAATCCTGATCATGTCTTCCAGCGAGTTCTTTTATGGCACTAACACTTGACTTTTATAGTTTGATGTGAATGTGAATGTCCCCAATAGATTCCTGTGTGTGAATCTGGCAGTGCTGCTGGGGAGGTTGGGAGGGGCCCTAGCTGAAGGAAGTGGATCACTCTGGGCGTGTCTTGAGGATCAGGCTACCCTGCTTCTGGCTGGCTCTGCTTCATGCTCTGCTGGGATGTGAGCCCTCAGCAGCCACATGCTATTAGGCCACCCATGCGATGCCTTTCTTGCCATGGTGGACTGTGTCCCCTCAAACTGCAAGCCACGTCAATCCTATCTTCAGTTTCTTTCTGACGGGTACTGTCACATCAGTGAGAAGAGTTGACTAATAAACTTATCAGCTACACTGACCCAAACAAGAACATTCTTAAGACCTTGAAACTGAGATTAACCATTCCCTCAAAGGAGGATGAATAGTGGGTAATTTGTCTCTGATTTGTGAATGTTCTAGATCTCAGTCTCTTTCTCAGTCTGTTTCTTCCGGGCGATGCTGCAGGTCTGGGATGGCTGGAAGGAGTGGGAGGTGGCGTCTAGCTGTTGCTCTTGCCTTTTTTTTTTTTTTGGTACTCTGATATTTTCACAGTGTTCAGAGTGAGTTCCACCCCGAGGTCCTGAAGTGCCGTGAAAAAGGACAAGGAAAGAGCATCTCCAGGAGTGGCATCGTTAAATGCCAAGAGGCAGCCTCTCCACAGGATCATTCTGAGATATATTCTGAAACACTTTCCAAAGGCTTTGCTACGCACTCTTTGCGGAAAAGGACACACTCCATATTAAACTGGTGCTGGCATGAGAGATGGCTGTGGGTGGAGCTGTCAACTGGATGGTGCTCGCAGCTGCCTTTTCATCTCTTTCTTTCCTTTGGTGGGTAGCCCAGTCCCGTAACCCTGTATCTCCTTGAGGCTCTTGAGGTCTTCCCCTCTTCCTTTCCACTTCATGTGACTGACACCAAGCACTCAGATCTCGGTGTTCACCCTGCGGATGCTGTGTCTGGGGCTTTTCAAATGGAGATGCTGCTCGTGCTTCTGCAGTCCCCAGCCCTCCAGCAGTCTCCTGACCTCTGGTGTGGTCACCTTGTACTCTTTATTGTAGTGGTCGGGAGCCCACCCTGTGCTCCATGATGTAGTGTGTGTGGGCACACCCTGCACTTTGTGTTCTATGCTGTAGTGGGTGGAGGTACACCTGCACTCTGTGTTCCATGCTATAGTGTGTGGGGGTACACCCTGCACCCTGTGCTCCATGCTATAGTGTGTGGGGGTACACCCTGCACCCTGTGCTCCATGCTATAGTGTGTGTGGGTATACCCTGCACCCTGTGCTTCATGCTATAGTATGTGAGGATACACCCTGCACCCCGTGCTTTATGCTGTAGTGGGTGGGGTACACCCTGCACCCTGTGTTCCATGCTATAGTGGGTGGGGTACACCCTGCATCCTGTGCTCTGTGGTGTCGTGGGTAGGGGCACCCTGTGATCCTACCATTACATGGTCCCTGGGCCGTCCTTTCTCAACAATTCCTTTTTTTCCTCCATCCCAGTTTAGGGGCCCTATCCTAGGAAACCCTGCTGGGGTTTCCTATTCAGGTTAGGTGGCCCTCATAAATGATTTTAAAACCAACCATATTATAATTATTTGGACATTTTCCTCTCACCTCATTTTGTCTGGGATTTGATTGGGGTAGTTCTACCCACAGTGATTATCTGTTTTGTGGACAATACTCACATACTGTAATAGCACCCTGACTTTGGCACAACTGACACCATGTTAGAAGTGCATTCAGGCCATAAAACTCAGCACATAGACAGCATCACCTGCCAAAATGGAAAGGCCTAGTCCATCAAAGCCCATAGTTCTGAGGAAGTCTCTAAATGTACTAACCTTACTTCTCTCATTCTGCTTCTGGTCAACTGTTCTTATTAACTGAAGCATGTTAACCCAGGATATGGCTTTTGTGCTTAAAAGCTCACCCCGAGAAAGATTTGGGAGTACACTGGGATCCTGAACACGCAGGGTGGTCTGTGGCCAGCTAATAAAGATCTTCTATTGGCTTCAACTCGAGTCTGAGCAGGCTTCTCTGGTGGCTGGCCCACAACATACAATGGTGGTGATAGGTAGGGAAGAAAAGAGGCAGCAGGGTGGGGCTGACCCTAGCTGGGCGGATGACCTCAAAGGAATGCTGCTGAAAGAATGGCAGGATGGATTTAGCCCAGTCATCATTTCTTTTAAGCCTATCTGCTGCCTAGTTCTTAATTCCCCCGACTTTTAGGGTAGTGATTCTATATTGCAACAACCGAAATAAATTCTGACCGATAATACTTAATGAATAATTTCCATATTTAAGGTCTCATGCTAGGAACTCAAGGGCCAGATACAGTTGAATAATATACAACCTCAGTCCTCAAAGGATTTAAAATTGGCTCCACTTGTAGCTACCATGCAATCTTAGAGTTAAACATACACATATAGCCAGGAAAAGATGAATATGCTTTTTTTTTTTTTTCTTTTTGGTTTTTCGAGACAGGGTATCTCTGTGGTTTTGGAACCTGTCCTGGAACTAGCTCTTATAGACCAGGCTGGTCTCGAACTCACAGAGATCTGCCGGCCTCTGCCTCCCAAGTGCTGGGATTAAAGGCGTGCACCACCACTGCCCGGTGAATATGCTTGTTTGAAATTTGATTTAGTTTTGTTTTTGAAAACTGCCAAAGGCTGAGAGGAAGCAGCTGTAGGTTTTCAGTATGTGCCATGGAATATGTTCTATTATTTAATACAGGCCCCCTAAGAAGTGTTCCTCGTTAAGTGGCTTGGAAGTACTATGACTTCTTAACATCCCGGCCTTTCTTGGTCTTGAAACATTACTAGGCATTTGATTTGCTTCACAGAAGGAAAAAAAAATGTAACTTCAAATAAAAAACATTTGGGGAAAGAATTACTAGTTTCCCTTAAGTCAACGAACACAACAGACAGGCTGTTAGGAACCCCTGATGTGGCCAGGTCTAGGGGAACAAACGGAGGCTGCAAATCAATGTCCTTAACCAAAGGGACCAAGGTATGAATGACTCTCAAAGCCAGAAGAAAACATCAAACAGCGAGAATGGGGAGAAAGGATACCTGCCTATCTGTGACATCTGCAGAGAGGGGCATGGTTATTGTCTAAAGGTTTTCTTTTTCCTGTTATATTGCTTTTAAGCCAGGGTCTCTCTATGCAGTTAGTTCAGGCTGTCCTGGAACTTGCTATCTAGACCAGGCTGGCCTCAAACTCACAGAGGTCTATTAGCCTCTCTGCATTCAGAGTGCTGGAATAATAGACATGAGCTACACGTCCTTTTTTTTTTTTTAAATTATGTTTTGGATTTATTTTGAGACAATGCCCCTACCCATCCTGGAAGTCAGTGTGATAGCCCAAACTGACCTCACACACTCCTAATGCTCCTCATGTAAGCCTCTCAAGCCACAAGAGTGGCCAGGCCCCTCCCCTGAGGGCCTCTAACTGCCAGTTCCACCCACAGATTACTCTAACTGCCCTAACTAACTGCTAAGCCCTATCTCCACCCTACAGAGTAAAAATCCCACCAATGCCTGCTCTGGAAAGCTCCACACTGGAAAGTTCCACCCCCTTCCCATGAAACTCTAACTAAACTCTCTATCCTGTTAACTTGCTGCTGTTTCTGGCCTGAGCAGAGGCAGCCACCCTCCTGGTTTTTTCCCCTCCCAGTAAACCTCTTGTGTGGGGTTTGTTGTGCGGTGTGACTATGTGGTATTCTTTGACTCCCGACTGGCTGAAATCTTTTCCATCTGAGCTATCATGCTTACGTTTCTTTCTTTCTTTTTTTTTTTTTTTTTTTTTTTGGGTTTTTCGAGACAGGGTTTCTCTGTGGTTTTTGGAGCCTGTCCTGGAACTAGCTCTTGTAGACCAGGCTGGTCTCGAACTCACAGAGATCCGCCTGCCTCTCATGCTTACGTTTCTTGATTCAGATCCCGCTGCTGGGATTACAAGTGCGCTTAGCCACACCTTGTTGGAACTTTCTGTCTTAATGCCTTTTTCTTAGTCCCCTGCACAAGAGATTGGACTTGTACTTTTTTGTTTGTGCCATTTGGCAATTCCCACATCACCAGCTTCCCCCGCATCTACCAGCCCAGGATGTTTGTAGCTAAAAGTTCAGGGAGCTCATCTTTTTAATGTTTAGTGCTTATGCTTGTTCCTTTTATATTTAATATCCAGAATATTTAGCTGTTCTCAGAGGAATAAGAAGAAGAATGTCTACTATGTGTGTTGTTCTCTCTACTGATGCTTGAAGCACGTAAGGCAACAGAAGATGCTATTTAGGTTGTTTGCACATCCTATAAAATAAGGCAAATTAAGCAAGAGGAACTGTACAATTATGTTGAGAACAAAGCTGGGTGGCTCTAAGACAGAGCCTTCAATTGAGATTATTGGCCTTACCCATCTTCTTCAAATACAGACTTACATTGGAGAATTAACAGAGTGAACATTATCCTAGCTAATATTTCATGTTCATGTATAATGTTACACATTATGACAAAGACACGAAAATGACACATTTGTTAACTAGGAGCTTACAGCATTCTTATCGAAACATTGATGAGAATGTCAGATAGGTAGTGATGGGGAAAATTGAGTCTGGGATCATATTGAATGCTTTTTGTGAATTATCAGTAAACATACAAGTGTATACAAAGGCTATCTCTCTTGAATAGTAAAGAGGTGACTACCTTTGTTCCACTGTGGGATAAGGAGGGACCCCACCTGGCTATCACATAGCATCCTGTGGTTGCTTTAACTAAAATCCTCTTGGGGAGTGGGAAGGGATTCGTTGCAGTGGAACAGTACCTGATGTTCAAATAATGTAAGCTGATTTTGAAGTTGTATTAGAAAATGGAAAATGTTACAGAGATGCCGAGTCTAAATAAATCAGAACTGCCAACAGTGGAGCCATTTCAGAGTTACAGGGAGGACAGATTACCTGAATTTTCATTTCCTGTAAAACATGAAAGTTGAAGCAGAGGCAGGGAAACAATACTGCTGGATTTAATGCATTTGTGGCAAAATGTTCAGAAGCTAATTTGGGCTATTTGCTGCCTTAAGTCATATGCCCAGAGACTAAATCATGCTTTTTATTACAGATAAATATATTATTAGAACCTGTGCCATTACTGAAAAAGAAAGCCACATTTGATTGTAATGTTTAATATGGAAAAGAAATAGATTGTCTTTAAAATATATACATTCTAACCCCCTTATGCCAGGGAGGACCTTTTCACATGGTAAACTGATTGAATGCTCTCTCTACAGACTCTCGGGGAAAATAATGAGAACATGTAGAATATGTAAAGATTAATCTGATTATTAAGATTTCCTTAAGTGGTGCAAGTTCTGGTGTATATAGAGATGGGCATCACAGTCTCTGGATGAAGCAGGAGAAAATGAAAGAGGATGGTGGCTGGGAAGAGCCTTTTGCTTTTGCACAAGTTTAATTTCAAAGAACTAAGAACCTGAAGAAGGGTCAAGGTTCAGAATGCTCTTTTTATACTCTGTTTACTAACATAAAATATTGTTCCTGTAAAACTGCATCACCAAGGTTTTGGGATCTTCAGAGTTCAGTTTGACTATCTAAAGCGCTTTGTGTATGCAACACTACCACCTGGATTTGGAAAAATTACCAAGAGAAATGTGGCCAGTATTTGACTACAGCAGTCTGCTTGTTTCATGCCAATCCTGGGTCAAAGGCATCCAGTACTGCTCTCTAAAGAATATTTTATATTCCATTCTTTTAAAGTGCTCTTGTGACTGACGAGGTTAACACGGAGGTTACAGGGAGGGGAAGACACACCTCCCATAGGCACTGTGCAATCCGACAAAGGGCTTACATTCCTCACCTCTTGCTCCATGACTCCAACACTTAACATGGTGTAGTAGGGAGCTGCGGGCCTCTTCCCACAGCCCGGCCCATGGTCGCCTGGCTAGCCTATGCCCCAAAATAATGACACACAAACTCTATTCTTCTAAACACTGCTTGGCCCATTTCTGTTCATGTATGTAGCACCCCAAGGTGCGCTTACCAGGAAGATTCTAGCCTACGTCCATCCTGGGTCAGAGCTTCATCGTGTCTGCTCTGGAGAGGAGAGCATGGCGTCTGTCTCTCAGAGGAGCTGCCCTGCATCTGAGCTCACTTCCTCTTCCTCCCAGCATTCTATTCTGTCTACTCCACCCACCTAAGGGGTAGCCTATCAAATGGGCCAAGGCAGTTTGTTTATTGACAAATGACCTTCCTCCATCAACATGGTAAGTACCATTTCCAACAGTTTCTGAGAATTAGAAATCTGGGAGGTGCTTAGGGAGGTTTCTGCTGCATCCTCAGAAGGATGCATTCATGCTCTCATTAGGACCAGAATCAGTGATAGGCCAATTGCAGAGGCTCAAGATCCAAGCCCACTTGTATGATTGTTTGTAACACTGGATTTCTTACCACATGGCCTCTCCATAGGTGACACAAATGTCCTTGTGGCATGACTGCTGTAGGATTCAGCTTGACGGGTTTGTGGCTCTCATTGATGCCTTATGTCTTGATGACACCTAAGACTTAATTCTGTCCATAATCCTTCATCCTTGCACTCCGTGACATTCTGGACAGGTTTGCTTCTTTCTTCAGTCTCTGCACACCTTCTGCCCTTTGTGGCTGGTTTGTATACCTTGTTTTCATGAAACAGTGGGCTTCTTCCAAAATGGCTGCCAACTGAGCAAGTTATCTCACAAGGCTTTCTTTTAGGCCACCAACCAGCTCCCAAATCATTTCAGAAACTTGGTATCAGTTATGAATGCTCAGCCTTATCTTAGCTTTTATTTTAATCTGTTTCTCTTTGTCTATATTTTGCCTTGGGGCTTTTGTCCTTCCTTCCTTCCTTCCTTCCTTCCTTCCTTCCTTCCTTCCTTCCTTCCTTCCTTCCTTCCTCCCTCCCTCCCTCCCTCCCTCCCTCCCTCCCTCTCTCTCTCTCTCTCTCTCTCTCTCTCTCTCTCTCTCTCTCTCTCTCTCTCTCTCTCCCTCTTTGTATTCTACTTTCACTACTTCTCCATGTCCGGCCCCAGGTGTGTTTCTCTCTTTCTCCCTTGTTCTCTCTTCTCTCCTGTTCTTTTGCCTAGATTTCTCCTCCTATTTATTCTCTCTGCCCACCAGCCCTGCCTATCCCTCTCCTGCCTAGCTAGTGGCCATTAAACTTTGTGTTAGACCAATCAGGTACCTTAGGCAGACAAGGTGAAACAGCAACACATCTTTTCCTGATTAAACAAATGCAGCATAAACCAATGCAGCATAAACAAATGTAGCATACCTTTACACAGATAAAGGAATATTCCACAACACACCATCATTTCCAACGGTCTTGGGAGTGAGAAACCATTAATTTTGCTTCATTCACACATAACATAGAAACACTGTGGTGCAATGTGGGAAGGATGCCACCAGCTTGCGAACGTGGGGACAGGGGATCCTCTGGTGGCCGTCCTAGAAACTGGCTCCGGTGTGTTCAGACAGGATGTGTATTTTTAATGACTTTGTGACACAGTACCCTAGGAAATCAGTGTGATGGAGTGAAGGCTTATTTCAGCTCATGTTTCACAGGTTTTAGTTCGTGGTCTTTGGTCCCATCACTGTGGACCTGTGCCAAGGGACCGCAGTATGGTGAGCAGTAAGACAGCAAAGCTGTGTATACTATGGCAGCTAGCAAGCAATGAGAAAGAAAACCAAGGGGAAAAGGGTCAGGAACCAAACGTGTCCTTCATGCCTACTTCTTCCAGCTAGGCCCACAGTCCAGCAAGCTATGAAACAACCAATGGAATAACCCAGTTAGGACTCATGGGTAGGTAATGGTCAGTCAACTTGACTGCACTTAGAATTATTTATGGGGGCTGGAGAGATGGCTCAGCGGTTAAGAGCACTGACTGCTCTTCCAGAGGACCTGGGTTCAATTCCCAGCACCCACATGGCAGCTCACAACTGTCTGAATATCCAGTTCCAGGGGATCTGACACCTTCACACCAATGCACATAAAAATAAAATTAGATAGAATTATTTATGTTAGTTCTAAAAGCCAGGACAATGGCTGAGGTTCCTACTTAACATATCAGAGCTGACCCAGCCTCCAGACTCCCCAGAATCCCTCATTTCCTCCTTTTGTCTGGCATACCCCTCTCCCTGCTTTTAACTTTTCCAGCACAGGCTCTGAGCTGCTGCCCACCCCCCAACCCCAGCTGTGCTTCCTTATTCAATCCAGCCATTTTGGTTCCTTGACTACTTTGGTCTACCCTTTGCTCTCTGATTCTTCCCTCTCCCGTCTCCTCACATGGACCATGGTCATGCTCACTCTGGACTCTCCCAGATGTCTTTGCCTCTGACTATGCTCTCAATTTTATCTAAATAAATCTTCTCTTCTGCCATACCATCCTTTTTTTATTTTTTATTTTTCATTTATCTAGCACCATAGCCTAGGATTGGCATATATGAGTTCCCTTTCGAGGGAACAGGCCTCTTTGAACCAAGCTGTTGCTTTGGCTACCCTGAGGTATGCACATATCAGTTGTCTCTGCTGGCACCTGCCATTCATTAACTTTGACCCCAGTTCTAGAGTCTGCCTTCTCGGCCACTTCCCCCTCCTGTGCTCTAACAGCTCCTCTCCTTGTCTGTGCCCCAAGAGTCATCTTCCTCTGAGAGCCTTCTACACCCTCACAAGCACCTACCCGCCTGCTCGCATATCGTGGGTCTGGCCCGGTGTACCATCTGGGTGTGTGTACCAAAGAAATTTGCCTCATTCCTTCCCCATGCTCTCGCCTCTCTCTCCGGTACCAGTGTCACCACATCTGCCTGCTGTCTCTGCAGTCACTACAAAAGCCACCCCAGTGTGCAGGAAGCTCCTCTTGCCCCCAGTGGACACCCTTCCTCTGTGATTTGGAATATTTTTCACTTTGACAAGTTTCTTGTTCTGCTTGTGGATGATCTGGATGGAAATTCTTTTTTTTTTTTTTTTGGTTTTTTCGAGACAGGGTTTCTCTGTGGTTTTGGAGCCTGTCCTGGAACTAGCTCTTGTAGACCAGGCTGGTCTCGAACTCACAGAGATCCGCCTGCCTCTGCCTCCCAAGTGCTGGGATTAAAGGCGTGCGCCACCACCGCCCGGCTTGGATGGAAATTCTTGTCACAAAGACATTTTATCCATCTTAGCTCCATTATTTTCTCTCGCCTTCGCCTCCCTGGAGGAGGCTGCAGTCCCCATCTGCAGTCTTCCTAAGCTAACTCTCAGCCCCCACCTGCAGTCTCTAGGCTATCTCTCACCCCACCTGCAGTCCCTAGACTATCTCTCAGTCCCACCTGCAGTCCCTAGACTATCTCTCAGTCCCCACCTGCAGTCCCTAGACTATCTCTCACCCCACCTGCAGTCCCCTAGACTATCTCTCAGTCCCCACCTGCAGTCCCTAGGCTATCTCTCAGTCCCCACATGCAGTCTTCCTAAGCTAACTCCTAAATTCTCTACCCCTCAGAGCTGCCTGCTCTGCCTCTTTAAGCCCTCCTAGGCTTTCCTCTCTTGGGTGGGTCTCCTTCTTCAGCTTCTCTAAGTCTGAGCCCATATGGAATACTAGAAACAGCTTGCCCTTAGCACGGATCAATAGCCTAAGATTGGCACACTGCATTTTCATATTCTCTCACATGGTAACAACTTCCTGCATGGCACCAACAAATGATCCCCAAATCTGCTATATAGAAACTTGCTCTGGTCCACACTTCCAAAAGTCTCAGAGGTTCTGCTTGGCGCTCTCAATCTTTTATCTCTACTCTCTGTGCTCTGCTCTCAAAAAAATACTTAAAACTTTGTTGTATCTCTATGTTAGGGTTTGTAAGTTAATTGGGTATAGTTAAAAAAAAATCTATAATATTTGTAAGAAAACTTGGCCTTAAACTTATAACAAAAGACTTATAATTAAAAATCTATACACAGGTAATCTTAATTTGCTACACCTTACTATATATGTGATTTAATGCTTGTTTAGAATATACTGTATATGTAACTTGGATTCAACTTGTGTTTAAAATATAGATCTATAAAAAATTATATATTTTAAATAATAACTGCATGGTTGGCATTATCTTTACTAAGGTTACAGGGTACATGCCAGGTGACTTCACCATCTTAAGATGACCACATGGTACAAACCAGCTAATGTGGCACCTATAAAAACTTCTTAGTTCCATTGAGCTCTCCAGTTACCATTATATATCTTCTTCAGACTAACAGCACGCCTCCACATATTTTATGTTGCTTTGGATTTTTGTATGTTGATAAATTTGACATTATAAAGTTCTACTCAGATTAACAAAAGTTGACTTAGAAATTTGCACCTAACTACTTATATCTTTGCTAACTGTTCAATACCAGGCTTCTAAACGATTTAAATAGGTAACAATATGTGTTTGGTAATTAAGGTGTATTTGATTATAAGGTGTGTAAATTCCTAAGGTTTCCTCAGGTTCACAGTAATATTTGTATAGCTTCTTTGTCTTTGCTCTCTTTGTCAAGCTTTAGCTATTTGGATAAACTAAGCCATAAAACAAAAACCCTGCAACATTCTGTCATGGTGCACTATAAAAAAATCAGGAAAGAAAAGTTATGGACTACATTTATGGTTTAAAGTTTTATTTTGATGGTAAAGGATCTTCAATTAAATCTTCAACTCAAAAATTTAAGCTCAAACTTAACAGAGATAGAGCTGTAAAATCCTAGTCTTATGAAAGCTACTAACTTACACTGTTAAAGAAAATCAAGACATACAATTTAATATATTTTATATGTCTAAACTTAATAGATGGTCCTCAAGCTCTTCAGAGATCTGCTGAATATGACATTTAAAATGTTTAGTAAAAAAGATTCTCATAATAGATAGAAATGCTATTAGTGAGAATCCTAAGTTCTCCAAAGAAGACTAATGGGGCATGATGACTCTAGCTAAATTGTGATAACTCGAATCACCAGGCAATGCTTCCACATACATTGCCTGCTGCCAGGGCTCTGCCCAAACTGTGGACACTTGTGTAGTGACTGTCTAACACAGCCTGGTCAAAGTAGGGTCAGTTCTCCAAATTCCTTTTCCACAGGAAAATTTCTCAGACCTGGGTTTGGCAGTCGAAGGCCAGTGCTGCTCTGTGTGGCAGCTGAAGACCAAATGCTGTCCTGTATGCTCCTGAAGACCTACCACAGCCCTCAACTATTGGTAGAGGGCTGTTTGTTCTTTCCCAACTGCTCAGACCTGAAATAATCACACAGAAGCTATATTATTTAAATCACTGCTTGGCCAATCACTTAAGTGTATTGCTAGCTAGCTCTTATATCTTTGGTTAACACATTTTTATTAGTCTGTGTATTGCCGTGTGACTACGACTTACCAGCAAGGTTCCGGTGTGTCTATTGCCAACGGTGACTGCATGTCTTCTTGTGCCTCTACCCTTTTTCTCTCAGCATTTAGTTTAGTTTTCCCCATCTAGCTCTACTCTGCTTATCACAGGCCAAGGCAGCTACTTTATTAATTAAACAATAAAAGCAATACATATACAGAAGGACTTCCCACACATTTTCCCCTTTTCTGTTAAATAAAAAAAAGGTTTGGACTTTAACATAGTAAAATTACACACAATAGAATAGTCATCAAGCAAGAATTGCAGTTATAATATTTATATCTACTTTATCTTTTATCATAACTAAGGAAAACTATAATTATTGCTATCTATTGTTCAAGTCCATCAAAGACTCCAGAAAAATATAATATTGCCTAAGTAAACAGGAAGTGCATTGTAAGCAACTTTCAAAACTCTAGAAATGACAGAGACATCTCTCTACCTGGACAGTCACCCAAAGTTTTTCTGCAATGGTGGGGCATTCATCTTTAGCCTACAGGCCCATAGTATCTGGCAGACCTTTCCATGAAGCAGGAAATTTCAAAGACAGTTTTCCTATATTGACAATTTGTCAGTCACTTTCTTCTGTGTCTTGCAGAATGTCTGGCAGACTCTTTCATGAAGCAGGAACCCCAAAGGACTGTCTCATTTTCATTAGGCAACTTCAGCTGTCATTTTTCTGTGGGTCCTGCATCCAGTTTATACATCATACCATCAAGCAGTCCAGGCAAGAGCAGTTTCTTGCCCAAATGGCTAACAAACTCCATAAGGAGCCTCTTCAATGCTCATCTTCCTCTTGAAGTAGATTGGTGCTGCCAGGAGCAGATGTGTCTCATTGTCATGATAAGTTCTAAATTCTTAAAACATTTTAAATGCTTTATTCTGAAGGTCTCTGAAAGATTTGAAGAATACCTATCTAACTGACATATATCTCTATCTAGAAAACCTGACTAACATGACTAGAAGCTTGAATATTATAGCTGACTCTCTATTAACCTATATTTCTTAATTAAATATTACATTTTAAATAAGCTGCACAAACACAATACCTTAATCAAGAGCAGAAATATACATATAACAAAATTGACCTTAAATTTGTATTAATAGACCATGATCATGTCAATGCAAATCTTAATAGATATCCCCCTTTAAATGTAAACAAATATTTATAAACAATATTTGGGAATTTAGGCATAGTTCTCTCTAAACTGCTTCCTGCTTTTTGTTGGACAAAGTGATTTTTGGGGGTGTTCACAGTGACCTTTATGGGGGGTCTTGGTCCATCAAACTATCCTACTCTGGAAAGATCCCACAGGTTCTCATCCTCTCTGGAAACAAAAGCAGAACCTCTTTTCCAAAGCAACAAATCCTTAGACCAAAATTTTGAAGTTCATATACCTTTATGTTGGTTTACCTTAGCAGCCCATACAATGAAAATGTCTCTGTATACTTAGCTCCTTCACAGTCAAATAATTTAAAGAAAACACAATAATGACAGAGGTTTTTAATCCCTCTGGGTCTTGCAGTGGTTCAGTCCCAAAGAAACACACAGAGGCCTACATTAACTATAAACTTGTTGACCTATTAGCTCAGGCTTTCTTATTAACTAACTCTTACATATTAACCCATAATTCTTTTTTTTAAATTTTTTTAACCCATAATTCTTGTCTGTGTTAGCCACATGACTTGGTACCTTTTATCAGTGAGGCATTCTCATCTTGCTTCCTCTGTGTTTGGGTGACAACTGCAGATAGAGCCTTTCCTCTTCCCAGAATTCTTCTGTTCTGGTTGCCCCGCCTATACTTCCTGCCTAGTTATTGGCCAATCAGCATTTTATTAAACCAGTATAAGTGACAAATCTTTACAGAGTACAAGACCATTGTCCTATAGCACTCAACAAAGCCATTAAGATCACGGGAGCCTAGGGCAAATAGATAGTAGGTAAGTCTTTGTCGTTTTAATGAATACATAGGCTATGAGATTATACCTCCTGCTATAGCTTATTCTTCTCAGATCTCTGATGATATTGACTGACTTACTGAAGCTTTCACAGTAGCTAGTATACTAGCTCCTCCCCCAAGACTGTGGCTGCCTTCTCCTCACAAGTAAAAATCAGGCCTCTGGCCTCACTTTCTTAGAGCATTTAGGTGTCCAGCTGAGAAGGACAGACAGTTTGCCTTGCTACCCGACTCTGCAAAGGGACGAACTCACAGGTGCTTTTAACTCAGAATCATTTTGCGGTCCCCAAACTTTTACTATGACTCAAAGGTGTGAGTCTTTTGCCTTTTCCACAATGTGGATTTCAGTACAAATTACAAACAGTGGCAATGATAATATATCATGTTTTCTTATTTATCTGCAGTAAACCTTTTCCTCCACCTTGCCTAGGAGCAGTCATGTCCTTCCCTTCTTATTTCTTTTATTTCATTCAACTTAGAAGATTGATGAAGTATGCCTACAGGTGTGTACTATGAGCCTTTTAAAAGAGGGTTAACTGAAGCAGAAGAGATATTCTGAACATGGGTGATGTCATGTTCAGAATATCATACCATGGCTGGGAGTCCAGCCAGAACAGGAGAGGAGAAAGGGATAGCAACAAGGGATGGCACTCCCCTCTTTCTCTGTGCCCTGGCCTGCTAAGGTCATCTCTAGAGAGACAATTTCCTCAGCTATCAGATTATTGAGACATTGGATCCCAATTAGAATTTCCCAGGAGCCTCATGCCGGCCAAGGGAAAGGTAGGGACTTTGGTGACAGAAAGGAACTTGTCTCCGGAAAAGAGATTTCATACATGCTGCCAGTTAGTCAGACCACCTTGCAGGGGAGATTGGGGCAGAGACAATAACGGGTCAGTCATGGATGGACCACAGCTGATTGACAGGGACTGGCTAGCTACAGATAGGTTTTGTTCTGTCTAAAACTAAAACATATCAAGACACTAAATTGGACACTGGAGTCACACTCACCTTGTGTGTTCCTCATCCTGGTGTGATTGAATAAGTCTCCTTTCTGTTCATGTCACCATCACTTGTCTCTTAAATCAGCCTATTGAGGATGTACGAAGGAGCCTAGTGTGTTAGGGTTGCCAGTAACAACTCCAGCAACAAACTGAATTGTTTTGTCTCGATGGACTGAATCCTTTGAACTCACAAATAAAATAAGTCTTCTTCAACTTCAGTTATTTCTGTCACAAAAGTGACCTAATTGGCCTTTAGAAGCCCTATACTTGGGCACACTGTTGCTTTGAGTACCAAGTGTTAACACCTGTATGTTTTAGACATTTCATATCTAAGGTATAACAACCTAGATATTGGATTCAAGTACCCTTCATTTAATGGTCATTGTTGGCTACTGGGAAGAAACCAAAGCAGAATCTATCAGTGACCATTTAGATACACAAAGGGGCAAACAGTCCCTGAGATTGCTTGACCAACATTGCATTATTTTTCTGTAAAAAGTCTGTCAGGTATTTTAGGCAGTAACAATCCAATTGTTAGTCACACTTTTTATGGGTACCAACATCCACATTTAAATTTATAAGCACACATGGTCTACGCTACAGCTCTGAGAAAGGTATTATGTATAATGAAGTACAATGAAATGGCACATTGTTACAAAATGTTAGATTGCTACCCATTCTATGCATTTAGGATTAAAATTTTAAAACCTTGAAAGAAAGATGGAAAACAAGAGACCTTTCAGCTTTCTTATTTCCCAGCTTGAATAATTTAATTGGATTTTATAATATCAGAAGGAATCAATGCTTGCTTTTAGCTTTTCTATTTTGGGTAAAAGGTAAGTCACTTTGAATATTCCTGGTAGTAAATTGCCACGCAAGTAGAGAGACGTAACCATTAAATATCACCATACATACTTAATGGCTTTTTGTAAAATAAATTCCCAGTAGTTTTCAACTTAGGAAAAGTCTTCTAGATGACAGCAAATGAATCAGTTGCTAGAGATTTACACCTAGTCGAGGCAAGCCACCTCAAAATGGGGAGCGCACACCATTGCACCTACACTCACAAATAAGCAAACAGTCCACTCTAAACCTTAATGGGGTTTTTAAATCATCGCATAGGCACCTGGTAGGTGGAGTTCTGCTTTCAGATCAAAAAGGATGTTTGAAGGCAGGGTGGTGGAAGTAGATGGCTCTTTCCTTGTTGAGCTAGCGGGGTTATGTGTGCTTAAATCCATCTTCGATTTTAGCTAGTTAAATCTTTCCATGAGAGAGAGAGAGAGAGAGAGAGAGAGAGAGAGAGAGAGAGAGAGAGAGAGAGCGAGCTAGGGGAAAGGAGAGAGGGGAGAGGGGGCAGGGAAGAAGGGAGAGGGAGGTGGGAGAGAATATAATTACAGGATGAAGATGGAGACTTCCGCCTGAAGAGCGAAGGAGCCATGCTGGCTCTGCGGAGCTGAGCTGACCTGATTTAAGTCATAGCTCTCTATCTTCACTGCATTTAAAATCTGATACTCTGGGGAAGACTCAAGCACCAAACCTTTAAAAAGAAAAAGCTCTTCACGCAATTTTCATGTGGACCCAATGTTGAGTGTGTCTCAGGACAGTGGGTCTCATTTTGATGCCCACCGGAATCAGCCAGAGAACATTTTGAAGTCACTGTATGCCAGGTCGCTGATTGCTGGTCTCTGATTCAGAAGGAATGTTCGCAGTTATGGGTCCTTAGTCGTTTGTATTATTTCTTTTACATGACTTGATGATGCATGGGTTGTGTCTTGGGCCCTACTTTCCTTCTAGCACACAGGTCAGGATTGGCAGCAAGCATCTTGATGACTTCCATTTGCATTTTTAACAGGTTCCTAGGTGAAGTTGCTGCTGCTTTTGCCCACACTTCAACAGCTAGTTACAGAAGTTCGGCTCTTGTCACACTTTATATCGCAGCGTGGAGTGCAGCTGTTTAGGGAGGCGTGACAAACTGGTAAAAGCAGAAATAACTCATCTGCCTTCTTTCTTCCTACGTCCTTCAAAGATGAAATTGCCCCATTCATTACGTAGCACAGGCCCCCTTAGTCTGCTAAAGCTGGTTAGGCACCTTACCACACCCATGCCAAGCCCAAACTCTATCCCTTCAGTCTTAACCTTTTTTCTTGTCCCGCCTTACTTAGCTCCGCCCCTTAGCGTTCTCGCGGTTGCGCAGCAACGAGCGCCTCAATTCGAGAGCTGGCCTGACTGCTCTCTGCCGCGCAGGCACAAACGGTCAAGTGCAGAGCCGCCACTGCCGGGCATGGCTTTCGTCAACCTGGTGGTAAGGAGGCAGCACCCTTTAGCCGTCCATGGCAAGTCACAGACTTTGATAGGCACCCCATCTCACCATGGATTAGAGGAAATTGAAGGCAGTCACGTGGGATCTGATTCCACTGGGAAAATTGTGCTTCCCACTCCAACAGAGTCTAGGTTAGGGCCTAGAAACTGTATAGGGATAGAGCATCTTCAATCAGAATTATTTCGTCTACTTCTCTTGCCTTTTCTTTTTCTTTCCTTTCTTCTTTTCTCTTATTTTCCTTCCTTCCCTTTCCTTCTTTCCTTCCCTTCCCTCCCCTCCCCTTTCCTTCCCTTTCCCTTTCTCCTCCTCTTCTTCCTCCTCCTCCTCCTCGCCTTTCTTTCCTTCCTTCCTTCCTTCCTTCCTTCCTTCCTTCCTTCCTTCCTTCCTTCCTTCCTTCCTTCCTTCCTTCCTTCCTTCCTTCCTTCCTTCCTTTCTTTCTTTCTTTCTTTCTTTCTTTCTTTCTTTCTTTCTTTCTTTCTTTCTTTCTTTCTTTCTTTCTGTCGTGTAAAGTAACCCCAGGCTGGCTTCCGACTTTCGATCCTTCCACGTTCTCTCTCACCGCAAACTCCAGCCCCAATTCTCGTTCTTTATTTGGACATGGCTGCTTTGAGCTATATTACTCCCTAACATTGGAACAGTAGGCGATGAGATTTGGGTTGTTGCCCCCACCATCTTGCCTTTCCTTGTCCTTTAGCATCTTAACGCATAAATGTGGAACCCACTAACCCTAGATAAGGCTATCTAAAGCTCCTACAGTGAGAGTTTACTAGCAAAACAGCACTGTTCACTACTCCCATCGAAGTGAAAATCCCAAGTTAAAGGCCAAAACAATATCAACAGATGCACATTTCCCGAAAGAGCCTGAGAGCCAGTTAGGTTTGTGTGTGTGAAATTCCATGTGTATCTATGGGGCCCAAAGGCTCTGATTTTAGAGACTCATGTACATCTTCTGATGCCCTAAGGATTGTAAAGTACATATACCAGCTTGCCTGACTGTGACTGTCAATGCGCATATGTTTTAGAGACGTAGATAAGATGGAGGTTCAGACTATATACAGTTTTAATAAAGATAATGCAGAGAAAGCAATCTGAAGCTTATTGGTACTCCTACAAGAGAGACTACATTCAATACTTATTTTGCTTGTGAAATATTGTGTTTTACTGGCCTCTTTTGGACTGCTACTGTTATTCTCCAAGGGTAGAGCTTAAAAGATGTTTTTAGCCCTAGGAGTTTTTTCCTCCAGCTCTTAGAGTGTGGTCGTTTAGCTGGGATTAAAACCCAAGCATCAGTTTAGAAGCCCTTATCAGGGTAGACTGTTTCAGAAGAAGCAACTCGTTTGGGGGCACTTAGTCTTAATGGGTATGCCTGTGACTGACATTCAGATGGTACTGATTGGCCTATTCATAGACTTACCCTGGATCTTTGGAAGGATTAGTTTAAAATATGCTGTTCCTGGAATGAGAGTATTTTTGCAGGAGGCATGAAAAAGCAGTCCATGAGTATCTCAGTTTTCATCTGAGCTGGGTTAGGCCGTCCAGAATAAAAGCAACCGGAGTTCTTGTTTTACCATATGCTATGTGTGGCCTTCTCCTGGATCAGGATCGTTTGCATAGGAGACCCCGGCGGGACACATTTCAAATAGACCAGGAAGCTCGAGTGTATTTCACATGTTTCTTGTGCTGTTGGTGTAACCTGTGACTCTGGGTAGACTTTACCTGCTTTTGTTTCAGCACCGTTGGTTTCTTCACGCACTTATTGGTTACTGTCACAGGACATTCACTGGGACGTCGGGGTGAATGTGTTTTTACTTGACCACAATAGTCTTCTCTTCACGGCTACTTTGGAAGGAGGGCAGGCTCTGATTGGCCCACTTTTAAGACTTGAAATTCATTTATGCCCATATGGTTCTCTAATAGGGGCTTCACTGAGAAAAGGCTAGACTGGAAACAGGGGCTTATTTCCAGCTGCCTCCAATTTCCCTTTCAGAAAGGAACAGGAAGGTTTCGTACATCTGGGAGATTCCCCACCAGGTGTGGTGTAGTCTTGTGTTGAACCTTGGGGCTAGGGGCCTCCAGGGGATGAGAGGTGATGAATACAATCTATAAAGCGCCAAGGCCGAATTGGGAGCAGGGTGTTCTCAGTAACTGTGGTCGTTTTCTTCAAACCAAGGACTGGAAAGTGTGCTTTAATGATTTACTTTAGTTCTGTGTAAATCTGCATGGGGTATGTAAGCATGCATACAGCCCCAGCAGACAAGAAGAAGCAGCAGGTTCCCCTGGGGCTGGAGTGACAGGCAATTATGACCCAACTGACATGGGTGCTGGGAATCAAACCCAGGGCCTCCTCAAGGGCAACAACTGAGCCTCTCCAGCCCCCATCCGCATGTTCCTAAAGGCAAGTCCATTCTAATTTGAGAATCAAAACTTCTAACAATTGCTTTCATGTAGCCAAAGCTGTACCGATCTGTAATTGAAGACGTAATAGAAGGTGTGCGGGACCTGTTTGCTGAGGAAGGCATCGAAGAGCAGGTGTTAAAAGACTTGAAGAAGGTGGGTGCTCATGTCTTTCCTGTCTTGTCTTCAAAGCCTGATTCGTGATGATACTTTTCACCTTTCAGATGTGTTAGTACGTGTTCCTTGTGCTGTCCACTGAAAGCATAAACACTTAAGACAAACCCAACATAATATTGGTGTCTTTTAAAACACTATTAACAAAAATAAAACAGTATTTTTTTCCTCTTAGCTCTGGGAAACCAAAGTTTTACAATCTAAAGCGACAGAGGACTTCTTCAGAAATAGCGTCCACTCATCTGTGTTTACGCTTCAGCTGCCACAGGCTTTACCAACACTGCAGTCAACAGGTTGGCGAGAACTAGTCCAAGACTATTATGTTTTCAGAATGAATTCCTATTTGGTACTATTTTCTAGTCTGGATAATTAATGTTCTTAAAGTAGAGAAGGTCTCACTTTTAGATGATCTAATTAGATGGACACAGTATGCATGCTTATTTTAAAAACTCACATTGTTAAAGCTAGTTTTCATAACCCCTTACTCTAGAGAAACAATGATGTAGTTGATAGGTTTACGGCATCCATTGCTATTTCTGAGAAGTGGGACTGCGTGTTGTGAGGAGTGTTCCAGATACCACTGCTGAGGCAACAGGGAGAAAGGTAGGTGTCTGAATGCTTGTGTTTGCTTGCTCGCCTCTCCCCTCTCCCCCTCCCTTCTGTGCACGTTAACAAATCTATTATTGCACTGGAAGCAAAACAGAGTGAAAAGAATATGGAGATAATTCAGGATACCTTATAGTTTTGACTATTAAAGTAGTAGCAAGGGAGTAACTATATGCATTTTATTTTATTCTCGGATTTACTAAATCTTGCTTTTAAGGAAAATTTTTGCCCAGATTTATGTGTGTAATTTAAACTGCTAAAGACTAATAAAAGACCAAACAGACACTAATCCCTCCAGCCTTTCTTTATTCCACTTCTTTCCGATTCCTACAATCCCTAGGCTGCTTGAGTACATATGTCTAGGCATGTACACACAATAGAATTTATGAATACATATGTCTAGGCATGTACACACAATAGAGTTTATCAGTTTAATTAAAGCTGAGTAGAATAGTGTTTGTAAGAATGAAGGGTGATATTTGGACTAGATTGACATTAATAAGTAGATTATTCTTTGTATGTTTGGGGACATTCTATTTTATTTTTCTATTTTATTATTATTTATTTATTTTTTATTGTTTTTTATTGAGCCGTATATTTTTCTCCACTTCCCTTTCTTCCTCTCCCCTCCCTTTCTACCCTCTCCCATGGTCCCCATGCTCCCAACTTACTCCGGAGATATTGTCTTTTTCTACATGTACATTAGATCCATGTATGCCTCTCTTAGGGTCCTCTTTGTTATCTAGGTTCTCTGGGATTGTGAATTGTAGACTGGTTTTTCTTTTTTTTCTCCTTTGCTTTATGTCTAAAAGCCACTTGAGTGAGTACATATGATAATTGTCTTTCTGGGTCTGGGTTACCTCACTCAATATGATATTTCCTAAATCCATCCATTTGCCCACAGATTTCAAGATGTAATTATCTTTTTTCTGCTGTGCAGTATGCTATTGTGTAGATGTACCATGTTTTTTTCAGGTGTCTGGCTATGACAAACAATGCTGCTATGAACATAGTTGAGCACATGTCCTTGTGGTACGATTGAGCATCCTTTGGGTATATATTCAAAAGTAGTATTTCTGGGTGTCGAGGTAGATTGTTTCCTAATTTTCTGAGAAATCACCATATTGAAATTAAAAGCAGCTGTACCAGCTTGCACTCCCACCAGCGATGCAGGTGTGTTCCCTTTACCCCGCATCCTCTCCAGCATAAGTTGTCATCAGTGTTTTTGATCTTGGTCATTCTTGCAGGTGTAAGATGGAATCTCAGAGTTGTTTTGATTTGCATTTCTCTGATGGCTGAGAATGTTGAGCATTTCCTTAAGTGTCTTTTAGTCATTTTAGATTCCTCTATTGAGAGTTCTCTGTTTAGGTCTGTACCCCATTTTTAAAATTGAATTATTTGTTCTTTTGATGAACAAAAGGGTTCTTTGTATATTTTGGAGATTAGCCCTCTGTCTGATGTGGGGTTAGTGAAGATCTTTTCCCATTCTGTAGGCTGTCGTTTTGTCTTGTTGACCGTGCCCTTTGCTTTACAGAAGCTTCTCAGTTTCAAGGAGGTCCTATTTATTAATTATTTCTCTCAGGGTCTGTGCTACTAGGGTTATATTTAGAAAGTGATCTCCTGTTCCAATGCATTCAAGTGTACTTCCTACTTTCTCTTTTATGAGGTTCAGTGTGGTTGGTTTTATGTTGAGGTCTTTGATTCATTTGGACTTGAGTTTTGTGCATGCTGATAGATAAGGATATATTTTCATTCTTCTATGTGTTCATATCCAGTTATGCCAGCACCATTTGTTGAATATGCTTTCTTTTTTTTCCATTTGATTATTTTTGCTTCTTTGTCAAATATCAGGTGTTTGAAGGTGTGTGGATTGATATCCGGGTCTTCGATTCGGTTCCATTGGTCCTCCTGTCTGTTCTTATGCCAATACCAAGGCTGTTTTCAGTACTGTAGCTCTGTAGTGGAGTTTGAAGTCAGGGAAGGTAATACCTCCAGAAATTCCTTTTATTGTACAGGGTTGTTTTTTTTTATTTTTTTTTTATTTTTGCTTTTCCATATGAATTGAGTATTGTTCTTTCGAGGTCTGTGAAGAATTTTGCTGGAATTTTGATGGGCATTGCATTGAATCTGTAGATTGCTTTTGGTAAGATCACCATTTTTACCATCTTAATCCTGCCTACTCAAGAGCATAGGAGAGAGCTTTCCATTTTCTGGCGTCTTCTACAATTTCTTTCTTCAAAGATTTAAAGTTCTTGTCATACAAGTCTTCCACTTGTTTGGTTAGAGTTACTCTGAGACATTTTATGTTATTTGTGGCTATTGTGAAGGGTGATGTTTCTCTGATTTCTTTCTCAGCCCATTTATCATCTGTGTAAAAGAGGGCTACTGATTTTTTGAGTTAATCTTGTATCCTGCTACATTACTGAAAGTGTTTATGAGTTTTAGAAGTTCCTTGGTAGAATTTTTGGGGTTGCTTATGTAAACTATCATATCATCAGCAAACTGTGAGAGTTTGACTTCTTTTCTGATTTGTATCATGTTTGGGGAAATTCTTATGATAATCATGTCTGCCATGGTGAAGAAAAAAATGGTTCAGTCAGTGGCAACAGGGACAGGGACTGAACGATGCTCCTCCACACATAGTGGACTGAGTGATGCACCTCCACACACAGTGGGACTGAGCCATGCACCTCCATACATGGTGGGACTGAGCCATGCACCGCCATGCACAGTGCCTGAGAACCTCTGTTAGAGACCTCGACTCAGGTAGAGTGGGATCCTCGGCTTCATGCAGGAAAGGGTTTTAGAGTGGGGCAGTTCGAAGCAGAGTGGGGTCATTAAAAGACTGTGTGTGTGCATGTGTGTGTTTATATATGTATGTGCGTGCACATACATACACATACATATATGTACACACATATCCTTTCAGATGAGTTTAATTCAAGGTGATACAGCATTCAGAACAGCAAAGATGAACAGCAGGTGCTGGCAGGATCTGAGATTGGATTTACCTTATGATTATTACTTAGTTTTACCAAATGTATTATAGTGTCCAGCATGCTCAAAGACAGCACTTTATTCTAGCAATAGGTAGCAAAAAGATGTGACGCCACAGTGTCCAGATGTGTAAACAGGAGTGGACAAGGTCACTTCGTCTAGGCACAGCGAGATTTCTTGATTCCTCCTGTGGCCAACATCCTTCCCTGCTGCCTTTGCTGTTGGCTTCTCTTTTCTTCCATTCCTCCCCCACACCCAGTGCCTTATCTTCTCCACCCATCGCCTTGGCCTACTGCATGGCCCTTTCGGGACTTCTGGCCACCATCTGCATGGTGCCTGCAGTCCTCTTCCCAGACCCAGTTCCTGAACTATAGTGTTTTTCTAATTCTTTATTTTTATTTTATGTGCATGGGTGGTTTGCCTGCATTCATGCCTACATACCGCCCAAAAGAGGGCATCATGTCTCCTGGACTGGAGTTCCAGATGGTCGTGTGCTGCCACGTGGGTGTTGGGAATGGAACCTGGGTTCTCTGGAAGAGCAGCCAATGCTTTTAGGCTCTGAGCCATCTCTCCAGCTCCTTTGCTGCATTTCTTGATTCTCAGCTGGCAAGAGGTACTCTGGGATGAGGCATCTTTTCCCTTCTGATGTCTTCTTCTCTTGCCTCACCTCTTCCATTCAAAAATAGTTGAAGTATGACGGCAACTATAAAAATGAAATAAATTGGGCCAGGTGGTGGTGGCACATGCCTTTAATCCCAGAGGCAGAGGCAGGTGGAGTTCTGTGAGTTCGAGGCCAGCCTGGTCTACAGAGTGAGTTCCAGGACAGCCAAGACTACACAGAGAAACCCTGTCTCGGAAAACCTAAAGGAAAGAAAAAGAAAAGAAAGAAAATGAAATAAATTAGCAAATAATGTTGAGTTATCAAGCACAGATTTTATCTTACTAAACTGTAAAATATGATATTGCTCTGTGAGGGTTAGTCATAGGAGGACCGAGGAGATGGTTTAGTGGTCAGGGCACTTGCCATTCAAGCTTGAGACCTGAAATTTGATTCTGAACCCAAGTGAAGACCTGCCTGTGACCTTGCAAGCATCTGTTAACCCCAGAGCTGTGAGGGGTAGACAGAGGACTATTGTAGCTTGCTGGTCTCCAATCTTGCTGCACATTGAGGGAGGGACTCTGACTCAAAAGGTATGAGGCAGAGAGTAGCCTGTGCAAGTATACGTACATGTGCATATAATGCATATATATGATCCACATACATGTATATGCAGCTACCACACACAAACACCAACCACACACACATATACCACATATACATGTATTACACACATACACTACACATGCATGTACCACACACCCACCATACACATGCACAGTGCCACATATACGTATACATTGCATACACACATGCACTGTCATACAATATGTATATACCATACACACCTGCATATCCAGCACACATACCACATGCACTTGTGCACACGCCGTGTAGATCACACAATCACAGGAGTTTTAATGTGAAGTTGACATGTGGAAACATTATTTTATCAGTGATTGTTTCTTTAGCTGTGCTTTTATTTCACACTCTACTTTTGCAAGTCCCAACACACACACACACACGCACACACACATTTTTTAATTTTTTTTGTGGTGGGCAGGAACCTGTGCTTGAGCTCACTGTTATTGCCCAGGCTGGCCTGGACCTAAGTTACCCTCTGCTCCAGCTTCTGAGACCTGGCCTTACAGGTTTGCACTACCATGCATGGCTAAGGTGTCTCCGTTTCCTGGTCACATAGCCCTGAAGGTTTTTACCTAAGGTTGGTGAGAGGGTGTGATGCATAAGGAGGAGGAAATATTTCAGTGTCTCTTATCAAAAACTTCTCATTTTTGTCATTCAGAATTGCAATACTCCATTTTGCCCAGAAGATGGCAACATTACCAGTGATGTAAATCACAGCTAGCCTGACAAAGCCTGACTCTAGCTAGTTTTCACTTGGCACCTCATTTTTTTATATTCTGTCTCGGAAGTTAGAATAATAGGAATAATTACATTTAAAATAAGACAGTTTTTCTTATTCTCTTCCTTGAAATTTACAATGCAGAGGCTGAAGAAGAAAGGCATGCTACAGACCCGGTCCTTGTCTGTCTTCATTTCTGGGTACCCTTCAATAAGAGTCTCAAAATAAATAGCCTCATAAAATTGAAGTACTTCTTAATTGTGTCTTCTCATGGTATGCTTTAAAAAGCCTGATTAAAATAACTTAAACTGCTGCAATCTTTTTTATCTCTTTTGATAACAAGCTCAAACAAAATCCATAATTGAGTAAGTCATTTACCTCCATCAACTCTGTTTTTAAAGCCCGTTTTTCCTTTGTTATATATTTTTTGGCTGTATTATTCACTTCTTAGGAACAGCCTGTGCTATCAGTTTTCAACATTTTTTTTTTTAAATCACGGGGTTTCTTTACATTCTTAGTAACTGAGCACCCCAAAGAGCTCTTTAAAATATGGATTTTGTTTGGGAGGTGGCTCAGTGGATAGGCACCTGCTCTGCAAGGGTGGAGCCAATTTTAAAATCCACAGAAGAAACTTGGCCAGTGTGGTAACTACTTAACATTTGGTCTTGTTATTACTGTTGTTGTTGTTATTCTTAGTGTGTGCGTGTGCATGTGTGCGCATACACACTTGAGTATATGGAGGTCTGAGGACAACTTTGTGCACTCCGTTCTTTCCATCGACCCTCTCATAGGTTCTGGTTATTGAATTCTGTTTTCAGACTTGTGCAGTAAGCACCTTTGTCTCTTGAGCCCCCTCCCTGGCCCCCATACCTATTTTTTAAATATTTATTTATTTATTATGTATACAATATTCTGTCTGTGTGTATGCCTGCAGGCCAGAAGAGGGTACCGGACCTCATTACAGATGGTTGTGAGCCACCATGTGGTTGCTGGGAATTGAATTCAGGACCTTTGGAAGAGCAGGCAATGCTCTTAACCTCTGAGCCATCTCTCCTGCACCCCCCCATACCTATTTTTGGCTTAAACTTTACTCTGTTTTTTTAAACTGGGCAGCATAATGTTATGATATACATAGTGTTGCTCTAGGTTATGTAAATTAGAGTGTCTATCATCTTTGAGTTAGTCATTTAAAAAAAAGTGTGGCAAGAATCTCAAACCTACACTGCTAGCAAAACCCTCAAATATTGTACAGTACTGTGTTGCACATTTCCCCTGTAGATGCCAGACACTCTGACCAAGCATCAGGTCTTGCTCCCCTGCATCTGGTAACCCCCATTTTATTTTTGATCTCAGCGGGTTTTCTTTTAATATAAAAAATCTTGACGTAACATGTGTGTGTATGTGTGTGTGCGTGCATGTGTGTGTGTGTATACTGGCACATACCTGCTAGCGTACATATGTAGGAGTCAAGGGACACACCTTAGGAGTCAGTTCTTTCCTTCCGCCAAGTTTCAAAGGACCAAACTCAGTTGTCCGTCTTGGTGACAAGTTGCTTACTGAGCCATCTCACTGGCTCCTTTTTCCTTTTTAGAGTTTAAACATAAATGAGAACACCACGCATTTTTCTGGTGTCTGGCATATTTCATTTAGTGTGGAGTCATCTAGGTTCATCCATGTTGTAGTGGTATACAGAATCTCACTGCCAGAATCTGGGAAACAGTCCACATAGGCTTATAGACTGCTTATGTTGTTGTTTTTTTCATTTTTATAAAGCTAGAAAGCCTAGGAGCTAGGTGTGCTGTCACAGTGTCATCCCAGCAGAAGGGCAAAGAGTGAGTCCAGGACCATCTAAGTGACCTTTTCTCTGCATCATCGTCATCACCCCTTATCTCTTCTTGACAATAGTCATCCTTACAGGGGTCAGGTGTATCTTCTAAAACATTCCGTGCTGGTGGTGATAAAATCTAGGCCTTGTGTGTGGTAGGCAGACCACCCCCAGTGCCCTGCACCCCACCTTTCAGCCCTTTCATTTGTCTTTCTCCCATGAGCAGTGGTGGCAAATGCCTCTTTAAATATCTAATGACCATTTTTATGTTTTCCTGGAAACCATCTGTCCAGATATTTTGCTCATTTTAAACCTGACTTATTTTTCTACTCCTGACTTTTTTACATGCTTTAGATATTCACCCTTTATCAGATAGGTGGCTCGGAGATGTTTTCTCAGCTGCGTGTGGCCGTTTTGTTGACAGATCCTCTTGCTGTGCAGAATTCTTTTGTTGGAGTCCTGTCACAGTTAATCTTCCATGCCAGCTTGACTGCACGGAGAGAGAATGCTTGGGGATGACTGGAACCCGCTCTGGCTGTGTCAGCGTGGGCATCAGAAAGGCTTTTCCGACGGGAGAATGTCCATTCTGGGTGTGCACAGCATCCCACCCAGAGGCCAGAGCCCCAAGGAGGGTCGAAGAGTCAGGAGGAGGTAGCTCTCACGCAGGCTCACTCTTTGTGTCCTGGTTGTGATGAGGGAGGAGATCTGTTCCATCATGTCCTCTCTGCCATTGCTGCTAGCCTTACTTCAGTCTTAACACAATGGACTGAAATGGTGAACCACATCAGTCCATCTTGTTTCTTCTCCATATTTGTCCTAGTGACAAAGTCTAAGTAACTAAAGTCCCACTTATTCTTGTATAGTCTAAACTTTCGTGATGGCAGCCTAAAGGCTAATGTCAAGGTATTCCCCCTTTTGTCTTCTTCTGGGAGTGTTAGGGCTCAGGTCTAAATGTTTAGACCTTCTATTAATTTTGCATGTGAGTTAATTTTTGTGTGTGCATGGCATAAGAGACAGGCTCAGTGTTGTTATTTTACATATGAAGATTTAGTTTTCTAACGATCTTTTTTTCTGAAATGGTTCATGTTTATTGAAGGAAGTGAGTTCATAGTTGGAAACAGTTCCAAAAACATTAACTAAAGGCATAGGGTAATTTATCCCAATCTTAAGTCCTGGTGTGAACTGTGAAAAGCTGTTACCCCATTCATTGCTGCATCAATGCTTGGGTGGTCATGGGAGAGAATATCAATCAGGATAAGAGGATTCCTATAGATCTGTAATCTTGTGACACTAAGGATGAATAAAGGGAATCTTATAAAATGCTAAATCATCCTGGAAGCGTAGATAAAACTTAAGTATTTCCTACAACATACAAGAGATATATCTGGTATTTGACACTGAAATAATGACCTCTAATGTCTGGGAAATATGCTGTCTGCTCCAGTTAATTATATCCATATAGTGCACTACAATGCCAAGTTCCCTGTGAGAAGAGGAATGCATCTCGGAAAAGGACATGCGAGGTGTAATGATCAGGGCACAAAAGGAAACAGTTTTCAAAATTTATGTAGCAAATCAATATTTTGAAAAATCCAACACCAGTTTTTTTTATTTAATTATTAAAGATTTCTGCCTCTTCCCCGCCACCACCTCCCATTTCCCTCCCCCTCCCCCAATCAAGTCTTCCTCCCTCTTCAGCCCAAAGAGCAATCAGGTTTCCCTGCCCTGTGGGAGGTCCAAGGACCACCCACCTCCATCCAGGTCTATTAAGGTGAGCATCCAAACTACCTAGGCTCCCACAAAGCCAGTACGTGCAGTAGGATCAAAAACCCATTGCCATTGTTCTTCAGTTCTCAGTAGTCCTCATTGTCCGCTATGTTCAGCGAGTCCAGTTTTGTCCCATGCTTTTTCAGACCCCGGCCAGCTGGCCTTGGTGAGTTCCCGATAGAACATCCCCATTGCCTCAGTGTGTGGGTGCACCCCTCGCGGTCCTGAGTTCCTTGCTCGTGCTCTCTCTCCTTCTGCTCCTCCTTTGGATCGTGAGACTTCAGTCCAGTGCTCCAATGTTGGTCTCTGTCTCTGTCTTCTTTCATCGCCTGATAAAGGTTAATATTCAGGAGGATGCTTATATGTTTTTCTTTGGGTTCACCTTCTTATTTAGCTTCTCTAGGATCACGAATTATAGTCTCAATGTCCTTTATTTATGGCTAGAAACCAAATATGAATGAGTACATCCCATGTTCCTCTTTTTGGGTCTGACTTAACTCACTCAGGATAGTGTTTTCAATTTCCGTCCATTTGTATGCAAAATTCAAGAAGTCATTGTTTTTTACTGCTGAGTAGTACTCTAATATGTATATATTCCATACTTTCTTCATCCATTCTTCCATTGAAGGGCATCTAGGTTGTTTCCAGGTTCTGGCTATTACAAACAATGCTGCTATGAACATAGTTGAGCATATACTTTTGTTGTATGTTAGGGCATCTCTTGGGTATATTCCCAATAGTGGTATTGCTGGGTCGAGATGTAGGTTGAACCCGACTTTCCTGAGAAACCGCCACACTGCTTTCCAAAGTGGTTGCACAAGTTTGGATTCCCACCAGCAATGGATGAGTGTGCCCCTTACTCCACAACCTCTCCAGCAGAGGCTATCATTGGTGTTTTTGATTTTAGCCATTCTGACAGGTATAAGATGGTATCTTAATATTGTCTTGATTTGCATTTCCCTGATTGCTAAAGAAGTTGAGCATGATCTTAAGTGTCTTTTGGCCATTTGAACGTCTTCTGTTGAGAATTTTCTGTTCAGCTCAGTGCCCCATTTTATAATTGGATTGATTAACCTTTTACGGTCTAATTTCTTGAGTTCTTTTATATATTTTGGAGATCAGACCTTTGTCAGTTGCAGGGTTGGTGAAGATCTTCTCCCAGTCAGTGGGTTGCCTTTCTGTCTTAGTGACAGTGTCCTTTGCTTTACAGAAGCTTCTCAGTCTCAGGAGGTCCCATTTATTCAATGATGTCCTTAGTGTTTGTGCTGCTGGGGTTATACGTAGGAAGTGTTCTCCCGTGCCCATGTGTTGTAGAGTACTTCCCACTTTCTCTTCTATCAGGTTCAGTGTGTTTGGACTGATATTGAGGTCTTTAATCCATTTGGACTTTAGTTTTGTGAATGGTGATAGATACGGATCTATTTTCATTCTTCTACAGATTGACATCCAGTTTTGCCAGCACAATTTGTTGAAGATGCTCTCTTTTTTCCATTGTATACTTTTAGCTCCTTTATCGAAAATCAGGTGTTCATAGGTTTGTGGGCTAAAGTCAGGGTCTTCTATTCTATTCCATTGGTCGACTTCTCTGTTTTTATGCCAATACCAAGCTGTTTTCAATACTGTAGCTCTGTAATAGAGTTTGAAGTCAGGGATGGTAATGCCTCCAGACGATCCTTTATTGTATAAGATTGTTTTGGCTACCCTGGGTTTTTTGTTTTTCCATATAAAGTTGATTATTGTCTTCTCCAGATCTGTGAAGAATTTTGATGGGATTTTGATGGGGATTGCATTGAATCTATAGATTGCTTTTGGTAGAATTGCCATTTTTACTATGTTGATCCTCCCAATCCAAGAGCAAGGGAGATCCTTCCATTTTCTGGTGTCCTCTTCAATTTCTTTCTTCAAAGACTTAAAGTTCTTGCCAAGTAGATCTTTCACTTCCTTGGTCAGAGTTACCCCCAGATATTTTATGCTATTTGTGGCTATCGTGAAAGGTGATGCTTCTCTGATTTCCCTCTCTGCTTCCTTATCCTTTGTGTGTAGGAAGGCAACTGATTTTTTGGAGTTGATTTTGTAACCTGCCACATTACCAAAGGTGTTTATCAGCTGTAGGAGTTCTTTGGTAGAGTTTTTGGGGTCGCTTATGTATACTATCATATCATCTGCAAATAACGAAAGCTTAGCTTCTTCCTTTCCAATATGGATCCCCTTAATCCCCTTATGTTGTCTTATTGCTATTGCTAGAACTTCAAGCACTATATTGAAGAGGTATGGAGAGAGTGGACATCCTTGTCGTGTTCCTGATTTTAGTGGGATGGCTTTGAGTTTTTCTCCGTTTAATTTAATGTTAGCTGTCGGCTTGCTGTAAATAGCTTTTATTATATTTAGGTATGACCCTTGTATCCCTAATCTCTCCAAGACCTTTATCATAAAGGGGCCAACACCAGTTTTTGAAGAGATGGTTCTTTACCCTTGTCTCTTTTAGTGTCTTGTTGGAAATTAGTTGATCAAACATGTTTGAATTTATTTTACGTTTCTATAAACTTTCCCCAGTCTCTCCCCCCCCCCATGTGTGTGTGTGTGTGTGTGTTACGGTCATTGGCCAGCAAGCTATAGGGATCCCTCTTCTCTGCCCTATCCAGCGCTGGAATTAAAAGCACTGACTTCCTGGCTTTTACATGGTTATCTCCTCAGTCCTTAGCTTATAAGTTTTTATGTCATCAGCATGCTGCTTCAGTTTCTATAGTTTTGTAATAGTATTTTTTAAAGTATAAATACTTTAAAAATATTTTAAAAATACCTTTTTAAGCCAGGGCTCGGGCTGTTCTTGAATTCCTTTTTCTTCCTGGTTTTAAGCAATCTTCTTTGTTTCACATGGTCTGTGCCTGGCTTTATAGTACAATCTTACAGTAGGAAATGTGAGGCCCTGATTCTGTTTTAGTCTTGTGTGTGTGTGAACACACACATACACACACATGCATATTCATGAGCAGATTATCATGGAGGCATGGATGTCAGAGGGCAACCTCAGGTGTTGGTCTTGACCTTCAACCTTGTTTGACAGAGGACTTCATTGCTGCTGTGTATGCCAGGCTACCTGACGCATGACCTTCAGGGGACTCTCCTGCCTCTGCCTCCTGTTTCACCACGGTGGCTCTGGGCCTGCATGCACATTTGTCATATCTGGCTTTCATGTGAGTGCTCAGGCTCCAAGTCCAAGACCTCATATTTTCTTTTTACCAGCTGAACCATCAACCCAGCCTTGGTTTTGTTTTCTCTGGATTGCCTTGGTTATTGAGGTTTATTTATGGCCTGCTTGAAAATTTGAGATTTTTTTCTATTTCTGAAAGGGTATCATTGGAATCTTGATAGAAATTGCATAACATTTAGATGTCGCTTTGGGTAGTATGGACATTTTAACAATATCAGTTACTTCAATCAGTCCATGGGTAGAAGTGTCTTTTATTTCTGTCTGCTTAAATCAATAATCTGTCTCTCTCCCTTGGCCTCCCCCCCTCCCCTTCTTTTCTTCCTCCCTTCTAACTCCCATTCCTCCCCTCCCTTCTTTGACAGGCTCTCACTGTGTGTCTTGTCTTCTCTGATTTCATTTTAAAAAGCTTTTTTTTATTAGAGATACAAATCTTCTACCATCTTGATTAAATTTATTCATAAGTATTTTGTTTTTTTTTAGATGCTGTCACATTTTGATTTCTTTTCCAGATAGGTTGTTTTTATTCAGAAATACAACTGACTTTTAAAGATTGGTTTGAATCTAAAACTTTACTGAGCTCACTTATTAGTTCTTTTGTGGACTCTTGTTTTCTGTGTATAGTTTCATACCATTTGCAAATTGAGATAATTTTTGCCCTCACATTTCTGGTTTGTATGCTTTTTATGTCTTTTTTCTTCTATAATATTTCTCGAATATCTGGTTCACTATTGAGCAGTTGTGGCAAGAGTTTGCCCCTTATCCTATGGAAGATCTTGGAGGAAAAGCTTTTCGATCCCCCTGTTATGATAGCAGCTGTAGGTTGTCATGGTCATTAAGTAACTTATTGTTTATTTTTCATTGCTTGTATATCTCTGTATGGGAATAAGCATGTGAGTGCAGGTGCCTGCAGAGGGCGTCTGTCCTGGGGAGCTAGAGTTACAGGCTATACGGAGACACCTGGTATGGGAGACATCTGGTATGGGTGATGGGGACTGAACTCAGGTACTTGGGAAGACCAGCAAGCACTCTTAGTGCTGGGTCATTTCTCCAGTCCTCATTGTCTTTATTATCTTGAGAAAATGTTTTTTGTTTATAAGCTGTTGAGTTTTAAAAAATTACTTATTAATGTATCTGTGTGTGCACAATGTGTACATGTATGTGTGTGTGTGTGTTTTGAAGTGTGTGTAGGTCAGAAGACAAATTTTAGGAGTTTCAGGTTGTTTTTCTTCATCCACCCATGGCAGGGACTTTTTTTTCTGACATGCTAGCTTGCTTCTGAGCTTGTGGATTATTATTGTTGTTAATATTCGTGTCTTCACCTCTTGCTACAAGAGTGCTATGATTATAGATTATGCTACCACATCTAGCTTTTTTTTGGGTGGGTTCCACAGATCAAACTCAGGTAGTCAGGGTTGTGCACCAAGTGCCTGTTCCTGTTCCTCCTGAGCTAGCTGGCTGGCTCCTTTGTTTGCTTTAATCAAGAAAGGATACGGAGGGTCGACCAGATGGCCTAACAGGTCATGATGTTTGCCACCAAACCTTTTGAACTGAGTTCAATCCCTAGAATCCATATGGTAGAATGAGATGACTGACTTCCACAAGTGGTCTTCTGACCGCCACAACATGTATTGTGTGGTATGCACACATACACACGCACGCACACACACATGCATATTGTTAAAAGGGAGGCTTTGTCAAGCACATTTCCTTCCTTCCTTCCTTCCTTCCTTCCTTCCTTCCTTCCTTCCTTCCTTCCTTCCTTCCTTCCTTCCTTCCTTCCCTCCTCCCATCCTTCCTTTTTTCCTCCCTCCCTCTCATCCATCCTTTTTTCCTCCCTCCCCTCCCTTCCTCCCTCCCTCCCTCCCTCCCTCCCTCCCTCCCTCCCTCCCTCCCTCCCTCCCTTCCTTTTCTTTTTTCTTTTGTTTTATGAGACAGGATTTCACTGTGTAGCCTGCCTACACAGTGTAGTAGTTGAAGTGTGTGTAGGTCACTCTGCAGACCAGGAAGGCCTCTAACTCACCAAAATCCACTGCCTCTGCCTCCCCAAGCAAGTACATTTTCTGTAACAACTGAGATGATGTATGTTTCCTTCCATTCTGCTAATGTTATATATCGCATTGATTTGTAGATGTTAAGTTGTTCTTCCATGCTAAATATAGATGCTCCTTAGGTGTGGTATGATCTTTTTTTGTATCTTGTAGCATTTGGTTTGCTGTCATTTCATTAATTTTTTGATTGTTAGGGTGTCTTAGAGACATTAGCCTGTTCTTGAGTATTTGTGTTTGGCTTTGGTGTCGAGGTGATGCTGGCCTTGTAAACAGTGCTTGGAAGAAGTGGTCCTCTTTTTTGGAAGATTTAAAAGGGACTTGATATTAATTCTCGTTTGAATGATTGAATTTAACCATGAAGCCACCTGATCCTTGATTTTTCTTTGTGGATGTGTATGGAGGGTAGTATCTTAATTTACTGCATTTTTAAACTATTGATTAACATGTAGTGGCTCAAGTATCACACTGTGCCCCATGCACATACACAACACCTGTATCCAGTGTGTGCTAATCACGGAACACCAACTAAGTGATGGGATCTTTCTTTGACATTTGGACTCCTAAACTATAGGATGTTCAAATGTAAACTCTGCCTGAACTGATATCGAGAGGAATCCTACCCTGGCCCTTCTGGTGACTTTCGGGACTGTTTCAGTTACATTATCAGGAAATACCCATGTTTTAAAGAAGAAAATGGCCACATACTGAATTTTTTAATTATATGCTGTGCTGGCTAGTTTATGTCAGCTTGACATAGGCTAGAGTCATTGGAGAGAAGGAGCCTCAATTGAGAAAATGTCTCCATAGATCAGACTGTAGGCAAGCCTGTTGGGCATTTTATTAATTAGTGATAGATGGGGGAGGGCCCAGTTCATTGTGGGCGATGCCATCCCTGGACTAGTGGTCCTGGGTTCTATAAGAAAGCAGACTGAGCAAGCTGTGAGGAACAAGCCAGTAAGAAGTACCCCTCCATGGCCTCTGCATCAGCTCCTGCCTCCAGGTTCCTGCCCTGTGTGAGTTCCTGTCCTGACTTCCTTCAGTGATGAACAGTAATGTTGAAGTATAAGTCAAATAAACCCTTTCCTACCCAACTTGTTTTGGTCATGGTGTTTTATCCAGCAAAAGTAACCCTGACTAAGACATGTGGCTCACATATTAAGATTTGTATAGACTCAAAATGAGATCAGGAATTGTAAAGCAAATGCTATCAGAATTTTTGGTTGTGGATTGGGAAAAGGTTACTGCAAATTCAAATATTGTTAAATAAGATTATTATGTTGAATTTTTTACATTATACTTGTAGAATTGAATTCTTGCTATTATTATAAAATCTATTATTTTGAATTTAATGTTCCTAGAACACATCTATGAAATCTTAAATTATAATACTTCATTTAAGATACATAGTTAATGAAAAGTTACTTGGTTATGAAATGAGTTTGAGTATTTTAAATTTTCAGGCCAAGTTTAATGATAGAGATAGAGCTTGTGAACCTATATTAAAGTTAAGTTGGGGGTGCACAGAGCTTCCCAGATCTGTCAGGTCTGCTTTCATTCTGATTTCTTTGGAAAAGTGTTAGCAGTTGTCGGATAGCTTTGTTGATTCTTTTAAACATGGAGAATTGTCCTTTAGGATTTATTACAAGGGGTTTGCGAGAAAAAGGTCACTGCTGGTTTTTCTTAGGCTTCAGATGCTGAAGAACCGTTTTCTATCCTCAAAAGCAGGGCTTAAGCTGGGGCAGCATCAGCTTTGCTCTCTCCAGCTAATTGTGACTAATGCCATTGAGTTCCTGCCACTCCAGTTCTTTTTCATTTGGCTTTTCTAAGAGAATGCCTGCTAATAAGCAAAGCCTTAGATGAGTAGAGGATAAAAATAATTGTGTGCTTCATTAGCCATCAGTCATAGCCCCACTTCTAGTAATGTGGGGAGGATGGTTAGCTTCGGAAAAAGTGCTCTATTGAGCTATTTGTTGTGTGTGATGGAGCCATTCTAGCATCAAAAACACACCTTGGGGCGATTTTCCTTAGTGCAGTATGTGGAAAAGAGTCAGAATTAATATCATCACCCTCAGTACACACATGGCTGCATAAGCACGCTAAAATCTCCTACTTTTATTAAAAGCGAAATGCCATGGTTTTTATAAATTATTTTTAAATTAGCATTCAAAGTAGCAAGCTTTATTATGGCGCTTTCACGGGTGTGTGTGTCACCATCTTTGTTGTAGTTCTCTCCTCCCCCGGCCTCTCCTCTGCTGGCTCCCTTCCCCTCACCATAGACCTTCCTTCCCTTGTCTTGTCACTTATCTATTAGCCTCTCTTCCCCCTTCCCCAGGAAGTTCTCCTGTTCCTCAGGCCTGGTCCCCCTTCTGTGTCCTCACATAGACATACATCTCATGCCACGGATACACACTCTCACAGTTTTAAGTGCAGGTTCCACAGGCTAGGGATCATGAGCTATCTGTCATTCTGAGTGGCTTTGTGTGTCACGTAAGGATGTGTCACGTAAGGACTTGCAGCTCTGAACATTTCCTTGCAAATGCCATGATTTCATTTTTCTTTTAAAATTCCTTTGGGCACATGTAGCACATTTTCCTTCAAAAATTTATTAGTATGTGCCTGTGTCTGTATGTGAGTATGGATATGCACATGAGTGCGGGTCCCACAGAGTTCAGAGATGCCAACTCTGTCTGGACCTGGAGTTACAGGCGAGCCACCTGATAGAGTCTAGTAGGACTCGAACTCAGTCTCAGGGGAGAATAGCAATACACTTAACCATTGAGCCATTTTTCCACCCACTTACCACATTTTCTTTATTCATTGTTGGTGTTTGTCTCTGCTTATATGCTTTTTATCAATAGTATCATCTCTTATAAATGTTCTAATATTATTCTTTCCCTGGGGAAAAGTTATCGTGGAGACTACTGAAGACAATCTGGATGTTTCATTATGGATGTACAGTCTGCTATATTTTAATGAGATATTTGGCTTTGATAACTTCAAGTAATTTTGTTGTAAAGTCTTTAAAGTTGTCTGGAAAAATATAGTTCAATGCTTTCCCCTTCGGATGGAACCATAAGTTTACAATTTGGCTTGGTCTAACATGACTAATTGAGAATATGTTTAAAAAGTAATTTACAATTGACTGTGATCAGAGTATAGTACAAGAAAAAATTAATCCAATACAATTATATTAAAAATAAAATAATCAATATGTGGCCATGTAAAGAGGTAAGTTCTAATGGCTGTGTCCCATCTTATTTTCCATGTAGCATCGCTGCTTATCCCTGCTGGTAGACCTCTCCCAAGTTTCACACCAGAAGACCTGGTATGTAGCTTGTCTCTTCATTGAAGGGTGGCAGAAGGTTGAGGTTAGGTGTAGTTCTCAGCCCTCAGCTTGAGTGGAGATGTAGAAAACCAGAAGAGTCAGCAGTAGTTTCTAGGCCTTAGAATACCTGAGGAGCCCTGTAGCGAATGGGTCTTCACGCACCCTGGTCTCCCAGAGTCGGCAGCCTCACGTGGTAACTACAGAGTGTGGGGGTTTAATATGCAGTGTACGTTCATACCTGGTGCCTCTGAAGGGCAAACCTTTTCCCTGGTTTTCTTTTCTTCAAAGTAGAGTCATCTGATACTTTTCATTGTGTTTAAGTGTTTTTGCTTGTTTTTACTTTGATAAAAGTAAAAGCTGTTTCACCTTCTCAAAGAGTTGGAGGCAGGTAATAAAATTATATGTTTTTTATAGTATTTATAGAAAAATTGAGCAGCTTTTAGATAGGCACACTTTTCCACATTTCCTTTGTAGTAGGAGCTGCGGGCTGTGTTCCTGCCGCCCCAGCTCCTGGTCGCCTGGCTAGCTTATGCCCTGAAATAACAACACACAAACTGTATTCTTTTAAATACTGCTTCGCCCATTATATCTAGCCTCTTCTCGGCTAACTCTCGCACCTGGACTAGCCCATTTCTAATAATGTGTGTAGCACCCCAAGGTGCGCTTACCGGGAAGATTCTAGCCTACATCCATCCTGGGTCGGAGCTTCATTGCATCTGCCCTGGACTGGAACGGCATGGCGTCTGAGCTCACTTCTTCTTCCTCCCAGCATTCTGTCCTGTTTACTCCACCCACCTATGTTCTAACCTACCAGGGCCAAGCAGTTTCTTTATTACTTAACCAATGAAATCAACAGATTAATATATGACACTCCCACATCATTCCTTCTCTTCCATGGCACTGATGGTCAGAATCCACGATCTATTTCACGCCGTCTTTAGTTCCATGGACTTCCTTTCAGTGGTGTGAGGCCTAGCAGGCAGCCATTCACCTTTACTCATTAAGATAACACCCCATGAGGGTTTTCTTGAGAATGACTCTGTTTTGATAGGAGACCAATGGGACATCTCAGTCTTTGAAATTTATAGAGACATCCTCCTTTTCCTTGATTGCAGAATACTATTCTGTCAAAAGTGAAAACACATTTATAAAGCAAATCCTGAAAGAGCCTATTCCCCGAAGATAATCATTGTAGTTGTTTAGAATGGAATCACTTATTTCCTGAATGGGTAAACAGTGAAATTGCTCTCTTTGCTGTTCCTGTAATCTCCTCTCCCTCTCCTTTTTCTCCCCTCCCTTCTTCTCTTCCTTCCTCCTTCCTCTTTCTGCTTTCTTCCCATGGTCCTCTCCTTGACTAAGAAGAGCTCTCTTTGCTGGTTAAGTAAGATCTGCTGTAGTAGCTAAGCAATAGTTCATTGGTGGACATTTTCTAATTTTCTGTTTTCCGTCTTCTAATATAGAATTTTATTGGTTATATTTGCACATGTCTCTTTATGAGATAATCAGGTAAATTCCTAGAGGTTGAATTTCTGAGACACAAGCGTGCATGTTTTTCATTTTGACGTTTACAAACTTGTCCTTCCAAAGAGTTGTCCTGGTCAGTGTGCAGTCTATATAAATGGTGGTCTGAGAAAAGCAGTTTTTACCACACCCCCAGCAACACTGCATGTTGCTTATGTCAAAGTAGAGCATAGCTCTTGTTTAAGGGAGGAAGAGTGACCACAACCTCAGAACATGGGTTCAGGCTGCTGTGAATGATGTGTCTATCACAGAAATGTTTATGTGCACTTTGATAATCACAAACAAAAACCACACATGTGCTTAGTAAATACACGACAGACATCAGGCTCACAGGCCACAGCAAAGAAGTGACATCTCTGTCCTAGGTTTTAGAGGTATTTGAAGACAGTCCTGGCTTCTGGGTTGGGAAAGCTAGGGACCTTTTTATAGATTTCAAAGGCTCAAAAATGCCAATCAGAAGATGTTAGATCAGATACTTAAGTGACTGATACATGGTTGTTATGGGGACTAAACAAATTCCAGAATAATTTTGGCTCTTAATCTGCTCCATTACAACTCTCTATAATGACGAAGTTCTAGATAGCCAATCAGTTTGCATAATCTTTGACAGTGATTTGCCATTTCAGGAACTTTAGTTCACACGTGTCTCTTACTTTTTTGCAGATCTGATAGACAAAAATGTTTCTTTGTCTCAATTTAGTGGTTTTTAGAAATTCTAGGTTTAATTATATAAAATTATATAGTATAGATGAACTATTATATATACTTAAATGCAGCTAAAGACCAATTTAGAATCTGGAAGCTTCTTGCAAACTATGACTCTTACATTTGGCCTCTGAGAACCAGTGGTCCAGGCATAGCTGTGCCCTGGACCAGTGTTATGGGAGGGTGTCCATTCTAGTCATTATGATTCACTGGCCTCATTGCAGTGGAACTCCTCTTGATGGAACGATATGAACCAAATGTTAACACACTGCTCAGTCAGAGAACTTAGCCTTAAATGTTTATCTTTTATTTTAAGGGTTCATTTGTTTGTGTGAGGGTATCAGATTCTCTGCAACTGGAATTACAGACACTTATGAGGTGCTGTGTGGGTGCTGAGAATTGAACCTGGGTCCTCTGGAAGAGCAGCCAGTGCTCTTAACCACTGAGTCATCTCTCCAGCCCAGCCTTAAATATTAAGTGTAGTCAAACTATGGTCTAGAGAATCATATTTTTGACTTCCTGTGATAGTGTGGCAAAAGACATAATTCTGATCCTTTTATAACGTTCTAACAAACATCTGTTGTGTCTAGAACACCCCCAGCTGTGGAGCAAATTTGGCCTTTCCTGGCTATCCAATCCATGTTCCAGCAGGCATGACCCTGCAGACTGCATCTGGTGAGAGCTATTCTAAGGATACTCATTTTAGCATGGACATTAAGTTATGTGATCTTTTAACAAGTATTTGCTTTTGAGAATTTCTCATGTATTTTGATTGTGTCAACCTTTATCCTCCCCCTACTTCCTGAAAGGTTTTGTAAGTTTTAGTAAACTGTATGCTAGAGGGGACAGGAACCTCTAATAAAATGTTTAGAGTAGAAAAAGTTAAATAGCAGTTGTGATTGTTAGGAAAGCAGTCACCACAGAAGAAACTAAGCTGGGTCTGCCATTCCCAGTTCTCTTTCCTAAGAATTAGAGACTTAGTATACATTCAAATTCAATTCAAGTTAACTAGCTTAATTTAATTCTTTTTAATTAAAAATATAAAATTAGGGGCTGGAGAGATGGCTCAGTGATTAAGAGTGCTTAGTCCTCCAGCAAATCTGGGTCCATTTCCCAGCATCCACCCAGTAGTTCACAGCCATCTCTAACTCCAGGACCAGGGGCTCTGCTGCCCTCTTCTGACGCACATGAGTGCTGCATGCACATGTGCACGTACATCCGTGCCGCAGAGCACACACTCATGGGCAAAAGTGAACCTTAAAAAAGTAACAAAATACAAAATTAGGTTTTATTTCTTTATTTGTGTATCTGTGGGGGGTGGGGATATGTGTGTAGGGATGTCAGAGGACACCTTGTGTATGTGTGTATCTGTGGGGGTGGGGATAGTATGTAGGGAGATCAGAGGACATCTTGTGTATGTATCTGTGGGGATGGGGATATGTGTGTAGGAAGGTCAGAGAACACCTTGTGTGTGTATCTGTGGGGGTGGGGATAGTTTGTAGGGAGGTCAGAGGACACCTTGTGTGTGTATCTGTGGGGGTGGGGATACGTGTGTAGGGAGGTCAGAGGACACCTTGTGTCTGTTGGTTCTTTCCTTCCACCTTCCGGGAGGGTCCCTTCTCAGGAGCCGCAGGAAGAGAGCACAGATACAATACTGGAATGCATTCTGAGGCAGCTTGATGTCCCGTGCACCTCAGTTTTAGCAAATATAAAGTGAAAACATGTGTACTGTTTCGTGTCAACTTGACACAGGCTAGAGTATCAGAGGAAAGAGCCTCAACTGAGGAAATCCCTCTTGAGGGCATTTTTCTCATTTAGTGATCAGTGGGGGAGGGCCATGGTTGGTGGTTCTATCTCTGGGACGGTGGTTCCTTGTTCTGTAGGAAAGTGGGTAGAGCAAGCCATGGAAAGCAAGCCTAAGGACCTGAGTTCGAATACCCATCACTTATGAAAAAGCCAGTGCTGTGCAGAACAAAGACAGGATTATAGGACTTTCTGGTTGCCAGCCTAGCTCCTGCCTCAAGTAATGAGGCAGAGAGAGTGATAACCGATGTCCTTCTCTGGGGTCTGTGAGAACACACACACTGCCCACAAGATGAAAAGAGAAACACATTATACTTACCATTTTGTTTTCTCCTTTCTAAGGTCACCTTTACAAAGTTAATGTACCTGTTATGGTGACACAGACTTCTGGAAGAACAGATATTCTCCAGCATCCATTCCAGCAAGTCCTGCAGCAGCTCGGGCAGCCTTCAATAATACCGAGTGGCGTTCCACCATTGCACCCGTGCTCTCTTCCAGCAACTCCCGAGAAGTCCCATAGACTGGACCCTGTGCTGCTACAGCCCACCATTCTGCATTCCGCTCCGGTAGATAGGAAACACTTGGAAAATGCTACCACAGAGAGGCGTGGGTTCCATGGAAATGAGCATAAGACCGTGCTGGAAGCTTTGCTGAGGCCACAGGAAAGCTCTCAGTACCTCGGCCTTCCCGGTGTGGGGTTTGCGCCTCACATCACTCTAGCGGAGTCTAGACTAGAGCCCGTGCTCGGTGTCTCAGCAAACATGACTCGGAATCTGCATGGTGGTCCTTTCCCCCAGGGTTCCCAGGGTCCCCAGGGTCCTCTCCATCAGCACATGCTTGACGGGCAGCTTCCCGGCCTTAAAGACAGGATGCATGGATGTGACTCCGGAAAGCAACTGAGGAGCACTGAGGAGCCCAGCAGGCCCCCTGCATCAGAGAAGGTAGAGTTCTGTGCTCATCTTCTTTACAGAGGAAATAGGCGGTGGCCTGTGGTTAGATTTTCTAGGCTTTTCTTTTGAGGTAAAAGATGAATCAGAATTATATATGATTATTTTTCCCATAGAAAATTGTTTCTATTTTGTGATAACATGTTGAGTTTCACATGTCGGTTTGACTTGGGGAAGAGAGATGAGGTGAGTATGATAAAAATATTGTATGAAATTCTTAAAGAATTAATAAAGTATTACATTAAAATCAAAGACAATTTCATTTTCTCTTTACAAACATAAACTCTTACAGCTAATTCCATTTATCCAGTTTAGTGTTATATAGAAAATGAAACCTCGTGCTCAGATAGAACTCATCCCTAGTCCACTCATGGTAGAGTGGACAGTTGAGAACCACCTGACATTTTATCTTCAGAATATTAAAATTTCTTTTTCATTTATTTTCCATGCCTTTTCTTCTTGCTTCTTCCTTTCCCCCATTTTCCTTTCTCTCTCCTTCCTATCTTGTCATCTTCCCCTTCCCCCTCCTTCCTTTTCCTCTCTTCTCTCTCTGTCTCTTACGTTACTGGGATCTCACCCGGGGCCTGGCAGATGCCAGGCAAGCATTGAACTGTATCCTCTTTCTCCAACTATTCCAACTAGGAGGAAGATGGGGTACAGTGAGGAGGAGGATGGGGTACAGTGAGGATGAGGAAGGGTACAGTATGGAGGATGATGGGTACAGTGTGGAGGATGATGGGTATAGTGTGGAGGATGATGATGGTACAGTGTGGAGGATGATGATGGTATAGTGTGGAGGATGGGTACAGTGTGGAGGAGGATGATGGTACAGTGTGGAGGATGATGATGGTACAGTGTGGAGGATGATGGTACAGTGTGGAGGAGGAGGATGGTACAGTGTGGAGGATGATGGGTACAGTGTGGAGGAGGATGGGTACAGTGTGGAGGCTGATGGTACAGTGTGGATGATGATGATGATGATGATGATACAGTGTGGAGGATGATGATGGGTACAGTGTGGAGAATGATGATGGGTACAGTGTGGAGGAAGATGATGGGTACAGTGTGGAGGAGGATGATGGTACAGTGTGGAGGAGGTGGATGGGTACAGTGTGGAGGAGGATGATGGTACAGTGTAGAAGATGATGATGGTACAGTGTGGAGGATGATGATGGTGCAGTGTGGAGGATGATGATGGTACAGTGTGGAGGATGATGATGGTACAGTGTGGAGGATGATGGGTACAGTTTGGAGGAGGATGATGGTAGAGTGTGGAGGATGATGATGGTACAGTGTGGAGGATGATGATGGTACAGTGTGGAGGATGATGATGGTACAGTGTGGAGGATGATGATGGTACAGTGTGGAGGAGGATGGGTACAGTGTGGAGGATGATGATGGTACAGTGTAGAGGATGATGATGGTACAGTGTGGAGGATGATGATGGTACAGTGTGGAGGAAGATGGGTACAGTGTGGAGGAGGATGATGGTACAGTGTGGAGGACGGGTACAGTGTGGAGGAGGATGATGGTACAGTGTGGAGGATGATGGTACAGTGTGGATGATGATAGGTACAGTGTGGAGGATGATGGGTACAGTGAGGAGGATGGGTACAGTGTGGAGGAGGATGGGTACAGTGTGGAGGAGGATGGGTACAGTGACTGACTGCAGTCAAAGTATTCTAAACTATTTTGAGAGTTTACAGTGATCACTGTGGGGGACAACTTGTTCTGTTTTTTGAACATTTCAGATCATTCATGACACTTATTCTATGTCTTTTAGAAAGTTTGCTTTTAATTTTAGTATAAATAATTAACATTAAAATGTGAATTTTTGGTAGTTTTCTTACTTTTTTCCACATAATACATACAACTTAGTAACTAAATACAGGCAAAACTCAGAAAGTATCTGATATTTGGTTTTGAGGTAGAAGTAGCTAAGTGTGAGCTGTGCTTTCTTCCTTTAAATTTTGGAGACATTTTCATCCTGGATTATGAATGATCTTTGCAGATTTGAGGTGTGATGATCAAGAATTTACTCTATTTTATTAGCTGTTGTCATGTATTTTTTCTGCTTAGAGAAAGTAGCTTCATTCAGGAGTATTAATCAAGGATAATTTATGGGTCTCTTGGAAGCATAATAGGTTAAAATTCCAGCTTGACTACTTATAAGTAAGCAATGGAATGTTTCTTTCTGAATTCAGGGATGGTTTGTAACCTGGGTGTAATACAGCCACATAGATCAGAGAAGGCATGGACAGACTTAGCTTTCTGGTTGGACTATATTATGCAGGGTCCTGGTGGTGGGTTAGTCAGCAGAGCTGGACTGCACAGCAGCATGCTACCTGGAGTGGGCGAATGCATGGTGCATTAGCTGTTGCTGTGTCATCTTCTGGCTTCTAGAGACCTGTGTAAAGAGAAGCTCAGCCTATTCTTCTATTGCTCAACACATCACCATTTGCCCATCCATCATCTTGAAAGACAAGCTACAGCGTCTTCCTGTATATAATGAACCTTTGCTTCTCTGCCAATTTCTTTCTTTCTTTTTTTTTTTAAATATTTATTTATTATGTAGAGTGTAGAAGGAGCTGCGGGCCTGCTTTTTGCCTCCCAGTTCCTGGCCACCGGCTAGCTTATGACCCGAAATAACAACACACAAATTGTATTCATTCAAATACTGCCTGGCCCATTAGTTTCAGCCTCTCATATCTTGCTTAATCCATTTCTAATAATCTGTGTAGCACCAGGTGTCTTACCGGGAAAGATTCAGCATGTCTGACCTGGCGGCTGGCTTCATCACATCTGACCCAGAGAGGAGAGGCATGGTGATTGCCTCACTTCCTCCCAGCATTCTGTTCTGTCTACTCCACCCACCTAAGGGCTGGCCTATCAAATGGGCCAAGGCAGTTTCTTTATTAACCAATGAAAGTAACTCCTCCATCAGAAGAGAGCACCAGACCTCTTTACAGATGGTTGTCAGCCACCATGTGGTTGGGAATTGAACTCAGGACCTTTGGAAGAGCAGACAATGCTCAACCATTGAGCCATCTCTCTAGCCCCTGCCAATTTCTTATTTATTCTTCCTCTCATGCCTAATATTTTATTGCCAACACCAAAGATCATGAATTCTTTTAATTTTATAGGTCTTTTTTTTTTAAATTACATTTATTTATTCCTCTTGTGTAGTGATGAGGTGAGCAGGTCTGCTTTTCGTCCTACCTGGCTCCCGCATGGTTAGCTTTACACCCGAAATAATAACACACAAATTGTATTCTTTTAAACACTGCCTGGCCCATTATATCTAGCCTCTTCTTGGCTAACTCTCATATCTTGCTTTAACCCATATCTAGTAATCTGTGTAGCACCACAAGGTGGTGGCTTACTGGGAAGGTTCTAACCCGCGTCCATCTCGGAGAGGAGAACTACGGTGTCTGACTCGCTTTTTTTCCCCCAGCATTCTGTTCTGTCTACTCCACCCACCTATGTTCTGACCTATCAGGCCAAGCAGTTTCTTTATTAATTAACCAATGAAAGCAACACATAGAAAGAAGACACACCTACATCACTCCTGCTGTGTGTGTAGTTATGCAAACCATAGTGTTTAAGTGCAGGTCAGAGGACAACTTTAAGGAGTCAGTTCTCCCAGTTTTTTGAAGCAGGGTCTCTCATGTTTCTGTGGCAGGGCTGTGTATAGCAGGGTAGCTGGCCCACAAGCTTCTGGAATATAATGCCGTCTTCACCTCTCATGTGGCCATAGGAGCACTGGGATTAGAGATGGGCACCACTGCCTCTGACTTTTGATGTGGGTTCTGGGGATCTAACTCAGGCCATTTGGCTTGCAACAGCAAGGGTTCTTCCCTGCCAAGCCATCTCACAGACCCTGGACAGTTTCTGAATCTCTCCAGGAGCCCCATCTACTAAGGAAAACCGTTTAGACATTTTTTTCATATTCCTCAGCCATACTAAAGTCTTCTGTGCTGTGTGTGTTAGTTTTGACATAATTAGTTAGGTTGTTTCCATGGTCAACATGCTTAGATTAGAAAACATTTAGGAGATTGTTGAAGTATGTTTCTGGGTGTGTCTATGAGAGTGTTTCCAAGGAAAAAGATGTTCTCTGCATGTGGCTGGAATTATCTAATAGGCCAGGGAAAAAAAGAGGAAGAAGGAAGCCCAGAAACAGGAGTACACTTTCTCGGCTTCCTGCTGCCAAGGTGAGCAACCTCATCCAAAGCCCGTGATAGTCTCCTTCATTTGAGCAACCTCATTCAAAGCATACCCCATTGCCGTGATGGCCTCCTTCATTTGAGCAACCTCATCCAAAGCATACCCCGTTGCCGTGATGGTTTCCTTCATTTGAGCAACCTCATCCAAAGCATACCCCATTGCTGTGATGGTCTCCTTCATTTGAACAACCTCATTCAAAGCATACCCCGTTGCTGTGATGGTCTCCTTCATTTGAGGCCCAAACCAACGAACTCAGAATCCGAAACCATGAAGCAAAATAAATGACTCTAAATTGTTTCTCTCAGGTATTTGTCACAGCAACAAGGAGTCTCAGAAACACATATGGCACACAGGAGTAGGGTGGCCCAGGGTTTTATCATCATAGCCAGCTAACGTGAAGCCACTGTCACCATATCATGATTGATCAAGACTAAATTTCGTTAAGAATAAGAGACACAGCTGGGTGGTGGTGGCACATGTCTTTAATCCCAGCACTTGGGAGGCAGAGGCAGGTGGATCTCTGTGAGTTCGAGGCCAGCCTGGTCTACAAGAGCTAGTTCGAGGACAGGCTTTAAAGCTACAATGTCTCGAAAAACAACAACAACAACAAAAGAATAAGAGATGCTTTGTCCTGCCCCTGTGAGCAACTGGATTGTACAGAATTAAAGCTGAAGATGGCGGGATGCCTAATTCTTATGTTTTGTGTTTATTGCCCTGTATTTTGACGTTCTGTCCCACCAGCCACTGGAATAGTGTAGTTATTTCTGAATTGTAATGGTTGGAAGTTGGACTTGGCAAAGCTTTATCTTAAGGAATCCATCTTATTTGTTTATTTTATGACATAGCCACAAAACCCACACACACTTTAGTCAAAGTGGAAGATCTTGGTCATTGAGCAGCTGGTTTGCTCTACGGAAGGGAGGCTGAAGCAGCCACCCTGCCTCATTGCATCGTCTTGCAGCTAAACTGCTGACATTTTCGACATTCACACAGGATTCATGAAGGAACCGGCACTGACATTCCTTTAACATTCAACAGGGTAAAATTGCCAGGTGCTTCTGAGGGCAGCTGGCCTCTGATTCTAATTCCCATCCACACGCTGACATCATTAGACAATTCCTATGCTGTGAGCCTTTTTCCTTTCTAGCTGGAGACTCACTTCTTTGTAATTGTGAATGTCTTGTACTTGGCAGGGATTGAGATCCTGCAAACCAGTGCAGCATCTGCGGATGCTTCCTCCACAAGCAGGGTTTCTCTGCTGCAGTAGACGGCTTATGCTGTGGGTTCCAGCAGGTAGCCTGTATTACTGCGAGGCCAAAGCCAGTCATTCCAGAAGTCATGTCTGCTGACATAAAACTTGAAGACTTTTCAGTCAGTTTTGAATTATTGTTTTTTTCCAATGCATGCATCAAAAATGTAGACAAAGTGTTATATTCTCCTTTCTGCAGGATTTTTCCAGCTTTCAAAAGAAAAGTGCTGACGCCCCTGTTTAATGTTTGCTCTTTGGGGGAGGGAAGGACAACCCCTTTCTAACATTTCTTCTGGAGGATTTATTGGCATGTGGTTGGCTATGTGGAATCCTGGAGTCTTTCTGTGCACCATCCTTCAGGATTCATTGTGAATGCTGTGGAACATTATTGGCTCTTTTGGTTATGCAGTCAGGAAGACATCATAGCTAGCAGCTATGTGAACTTTCCAGGGTTTGCTTCTGAAGACAGAAGTTAGAAATGAAAAAACAAAACTGTTGAAGCCATTGATAAGAAATTTGAGTTTGTCGAGTCTGTTGAAATATGGTACCATAGAGTTACTTCCCTTCTCTTTGATTCACAGAAATTGAAAAATTAGGTGGTCCTCTTTGGTAATTATTAGAATAAATTTTAGTATTATCTTACCATATTTTTTCAAAAATGCAAATAAAGAAGTACAAATAAGCCACAAACCTAAAAAAAAAAAGAAATTTGAGTTTGTAATATTCCTTTTCTCTCTGAGTAAAAAAATTCCCTAGTTTAAAAAAAAATAGGGTCTTATTTTAATTCAGTTCAGAGTCCTGGAGAGAGGAACAGGGAGGGAGGGAAAGGAAGTGAGAAGGGGAGGGGGAAAGAAGTGAAGAGACTGGGGGGAAGGGGTCTGGGGAGGGGAGAAGAGGGTGATATGGACATTGCACACAGCCAGGGAAAAATCAGAAGAGGATGTTTGGTGTCCTCTATCTTTCTATGCCTTGTCCGCTTCAAACAGGGGCTTACTGAACTGGGAGCTTATGGTTTTCCAGCTAGCTGGCTAAGCCAGTGAACTGCTGCCTCCACTCAGCTTGGGGTTACTGGCTTGAGTAGCCACATCTACTTTCTGAAGGGTGCTGAGGATATGAACTTAGTAGCAGCAAGTGCTCTTACCACTGAGCCAGCTTCCCAGCCCAGTCCTGGGATTTGTCATACCACTCAGTAAGCTGGTAACTCACCGAACAAAGTTCTGTAGGGGCTGCAGTTCATTTTCTACAAAAGATATTTGTAATTTAAGGTTTCCTTTTTTGCTGTTAAAATGAAAAGCCACATTTGGCATTGATTCAGGACTAGGACTGACTCAGCTACTTCCTTTTTTTTTTGGTTTTTCGAGACAGGGTTTCTCTGTGGTTTTGGAGTCTGTCCTGGAACTAGCTCTTGTAGACCAGGCTGGACTCGAACTCACAAAGATCCGCTTGCCTCTGCCTCCCAAGTGCTGGGATTAAAGGCGTGCGCCACCACCACCCGGCTCAGCTACTTCCTTTTAAAAAGTCAGATTCATTGAGGTAGAATCTAAATATAGTAAAATTCATCTCTTTTGGTGTACAGTGTGAACTTGGGCAAACAGGCAGTTCTACAAAGCAAGCACAACTGTGCTGGAGAACCTTTGCATTACTCCCAGGAATGCCTTGGTGTGTTTGTAGTCAGTGCTTTTCCTTTGTCCCCAGTCCCTGAAGTCCTTCACTGGGTCTGCTTTCTTTCAACATGGAGCTGCCTTTTCCAGAATGACAGTCAACTGGAGTTGTGCAGTGTGCAGCTTTAGTGGTGTGTTTGAGATTACTCTGTGCTGTTGCATGCAGCAGCATATCCATTTATGAATGTACCCGAGTTTACCAGGAGGGCATTTGGGTTGTTTTCTAGTTTTGGAACTTGTATAGCGTTGTGAGTCAACTTTTAGGGGTGACTTTTGTTGCTGTCCTAGCCACGGTGGGTTTGTACATTCCAAGGTAGGGGCATGAAGATTAGAAAAGTTATGTACGAGGAACAGAGATAAGAAGAATCACCGAGACACAGGATAGCAATGGGAAAGCAACTCAGTGAATTCTGACTGCTGAATTCTGATTTCTGAGTTCGCCCGTGTTAATTTTCCATATGCTTTTGTACCCCAATACAAAAGGGGAGAAGAAGGCAAAAGACTGCTCTGACATGATACAAAGGAAACTAAAATAATTTCTTGGTTTAATACTTAATCCTTGTTGTTTAGGCAGTGAACCCACCCTAGACCAAGAATCCTAAAAGTAGTCACTCTCTAGGTCAAACCTCCTATTTCAAAAGAAGGAGCAGAAGTATGCTTCTCTGACCTTTGGTCAGGGTGGAGTGGATCTACCTGTATGAGCCATCTTAATGTCCAAAGCACCAAGTAACCACACCCTAGGTCAGGTTGTGTACCCACACTTGGTGTCAATAACTCTGAGTGAGCAAAATAAACTCAGACTCCCTGACCTTTAGGCAAGGTGGAATAGGGTTACATTTTTGGACTTCTATGGTATAGCTGGGGTTAGATAAATATTTCTCTGTTATAAAGGGGCCACACATAAACATCTGAGAAGCCCTGTGAAAAGTATGTTGGCTCTCTGGGACAGCTCAGCTTCAATTTTAATTGCCTGTACTGATTCATTTCTGGGCATTCTTTCTTCTACTTGGCCCATGACAATTTGTTTTATTGTAGGGGTTTTAAAGTAAGCTGGGCATCAGAGAAAGAGTCCTTCAAATTTTTTCTTTTTCAAAATCATTTTGGCTGTTCTAATTCCTCTGTATTTCCATAGAAATGTGACAATCAGCTTGTTAACTGAAAACAAAACAAAACAGCAAAAACCTGAAACCCAGCTGGGATTTCTTTTGGGCTGTGTCAACTCTATAGATACACCAAGAGAGAATTGACTGACAACCACAGTCTGTTCAGAGTGTCTATGTTTTCAGTCTTGGGAGGGCTAGGTTTCCAGGGACATATCTATTTCATCTACCTTTCTGTTTTCTTTACAGATTTATTTTTAATATTGTGTATATGAATGTGTGTGCCTGTGTACATGACTGCAGGTGCCCATGGAAGCCAGAAGAAGGTGTGAGGTCTTTTGGAGCTGGAGTTACTGGTGTCTGTGAGCTGCTCAGCATGGGTTCTGGGAACCTAGAAGAGCAGCATATGCTTTTAACTGCTGAGTCTCCTGTCTAGCTCTCCTAGACTTCTTGTTGTGTTGGTGGAGAAGCATTCTTAGCATTCTCTGAAGGCTCCTTGTGTCTGTAAGGTCAGTAGTGCTGTTCTTTGTTTTACTTAGGACTTGGGGTGTATGAATCTTCTTTTTCTAAACAAAGAGGCATCTATTTCATCACTCTGTTTAAGAACTGACTTTTGATTTTATTACTTTCCTTTTCTCTTTCTCCATTTTTTGTTTTATTTCTGTTCGTTAGTACTTCTGATAACCTTGGATCCCACCCCACCCCCTACACCACAATTCTGTCATGTATTAGGTTAGGTTGTTAATCTGAGATTGGTCTTTTAAATTTTAGTATATACACAACTTTAAATTTTCCTTCTAGGACCTGTAAACTTTGGAATGTGTGTTATGTGTCCTTCATTTTAAATTTTATTATTTATTGAGAGCCCCTGCTGGTCTTGAACTGACAGTCCTCCTGCCTCAGCCTGTTGAGTGCTAGGCTTACAAGTATGTGCTCCATACCGAACTGTTGTTTCATTTAAGATCTTAAGATTTTGTAATTTCTTTTTTAACCCACTGAGTTTGAATATATGATGTTTAATTGATACATATGTATAGATTTTGTAGTTTTCCTCATGCTATTTCTAGTTGTGAATTTCTAATATTCTAATTTTTTATTTTTGTAACTTTATTCACAATTATTTCTAGTATTATGATCATAAAAGATGCTTAATATGATTTTTTTCTTTCTGAATTCGCCTTTCATCCTAAGATAGTCAATCTTAGTGATTATTATTGTAAAAGTCTGCTTTTGATGAATGGAGAATTCCTTTGTATCTCGTCCCAGTCAGTTATTATCCACTTGACACAAGTTAGACTTATCTTGGAAGACAGATTCACAGTTGAGGAATTGTCTCCATTGGCCTGTTGGAATGTGTGTGGGGCAGTTCTTATTGCTAGTTGATGTAGGCGGGCCAACCCACTGTAGGTGGTGCCAAGGAGGCCTGGGCAGTATAAGGAAGGCAGCTGAGCAAACCAGGGAAAATAAGCCAGAAGGCAGCATTCTTCCATGTTTCCATTTCTGCTCCTGTTTGGGCTCCTGCCCTGATCTTCCTGCAGTGATGGGCTATGACTTTCTTTTGGTCATGGTGTTGATAATACTGACAGAAAATGAACCAGAAGAGATGTCTATTCTAAGTCCTACTGATGATTATATTGTTAAGTTCATTATTTGGTCATTGAATTTCTATCTATATACCACTAGAAGTGAGGTATTAAAGCTTCTTTCTGTCCTATCATTGTCCCTGCCTTCCACTCTTTCAGTGTTTGTTACATATGTGACTCTGATATTTGGTGACATATTCATAATTATAATCTTGTTGATGAGATAATCTCTTAGGGTTCTGTGTTTTTATTTCCTCCCTCTCTTCTTTACTTCCTCATTTTTATAACAGTTTTTTTTAACCTAAAGTCTGTTTTTTTCTATTTTCTCTCCTTCCTTCCTTCCTTCCTTCCTTCCTTCCTTCCTTCCTTCATCTCTCTTCTTCCTTTCTCTCTCTCTCTCTCTCTCTCTCTCTCTCTCTCTCGCCAAATGACACCTCTTCTACTGATCTTTTTGCTACTATTGTGTGCCTTTTAATTTTCTGTTCTTTTATTTTTCAACCTATCCATGTTCTTAGATTTTCAGTTAGGGTCATGTAGACAGCAGATGGTTGGATTCTGTCCTTTCCAATCCAATCTGCCTGCAGTCTATGTGTTTTGTTTGGGAAATGATTTGGACAGAGTATGTCTCCTGCTGGTTTAGTCTCCAGAAAGGTGGAGCTGATGTAAGAGCATTTGAAAAGGAAGATGAACTCAGTCATATCCTAGGTCCACCATCAGGATAGATTCATGCTGAGTTCCTAGAATGGGATGGCTCAAAGAGTATCCCATGAACTTCAGGTGTGAAAAGAAATTGGCTTGGCTCCTCCCTAGGTTCTAGTGTTCCACTCTTCTCCATATGGTCTCTCCATTGTGATTCCCCATGCCTGTGAATCTCCATCAGACTCAAGCAGGTACTGGCTCCTTCTGAAGTCCCAGAATATGAACAACTGTTGTAAGGAGAGGGCGCGCTTGTTTGTCCCGGCCACCTGGCTAGCTTAGCCCTGAAATAACCATACATAAATTGTATTAATTAAATCACTGCCTGGCCATTATCTCTAGCCTCTTATTGGCTAACTCTTACATCTTAATTTAACCCATTTCTATTAATCTGTGTATTGCCATTTGGGAGTGGCTTACTGGGAAAGATTTTAACCAGAGTCCGTCTTAGGCAGAGGATCCATGGCATCCCCCTGACTCTGCTTTCTTCCTCCCAGCATTCAGTTCTGTTTTCCATGCCTACCTAAGTTCTGCCTTATCAAAAGGCCAAGACAGTTTCTTATTCACTAACCAATGAAAGCAACACATAAACAGAAAGACCTCCTACACCAAACAACCTCTTTTCTTTAGAGATTTCTCAGGCTCAGGTAATTTGTAAGAACAACACAAAATGGATTGATAGAAATGATTTGATTTATGTATGTTTTAGGTAATTATTGATAGGGAAGGGGTTACTCATATCATTTTGTTACTTGTTTTATATGTGCCTTGGAATTATGTTCTTCGATTTCTTCTTTGCTGTTTTCTTTTCTGTTTACTTGGCATTCTTGTATTGGTACATTTTGATTTCCTTAACATTCCCACTGTGTGATATTCTCTAGCTGTTTTCATTTTGGTTATTATGGGGATTAAATATATTGTCTTCACATGCTAATAACCCCTTTGATTCTGACAACAACAAATTTAGCCAAACAAAAGTTTTCTTCATACTTCAGCCATTCTCTGCTTTTCCTTATTGTCACAGGTTGTATTTACATATTTAGATTCATAGATTTATGCTTTTGTCTCTTAAACCTTAGAGAAGAATAAAAAGACCATTTCACTAAAATTATAGTAATGTGGGAATCTGTATTTGCTGGTGTCAACTCCCCTTTTGGAAAATGTCTTCCTGTTGTTTCCCAGTTAGTATCCTTTGATTTCAACCCAAAAGACTCCCAGGAAAACCAGTGGTGATGGATGCCTTTACCTTTTATCTGGGAATGGTTTAATTTTCCCCTCTTGTTTAAGATGGAAGGTAAACTTTACGCAAGGAGGGAGGGAGGAGTGGCAACAGCAATACAAACCACTACAACAGTGTTTGTTGGGATTGAATTCAACACCTTCTTTATTTTAAGTACTTTATATTGTCCCCCTACATTCTGCCTTTGGGTATTATGCTAGAAATCTGGCAAAGAGTTAACAAATGTTAACTTAATGTTAACTTAACGAATGTTAATTGCTTTTCTTTTCCTGCTTCAAATATATTGGTTTACAATTTCAGTTATTTATTGTTAGGTATAGACATACAAGTTTTGCAAGCTGATCTTATATTCTGTCACCTGTTAAAACCAGGGAATTTTGTATAGTCCTTAGAAATGTGTTATACAGTTGTAATCATTATGAACAGAACCAACTTAATTGATTCCTTGCCAACATCTTTTTCTTTCTTTTTTTCTCATCTCTCTAAGACTTCTAGTCCATAATTAGAGTGAGAGAGAGCCAGCATTTCACTCTTGGTCCCAAGGGAATAATGTCGAGTCTTGTTAGCAAGTGCTGTGCTGGCTGTGGGCTTTTGTAGATGCCTTTACAGGTAGGCAAAGTTTCCTTCGGTAAAGGATTGCTGAGAGGGGCCTAGGAAAGAGAATGGGGGAAGATGCAAGCTTTTAACCCTGGCATCTGAGAGGCGGAGGCAGTTGTGAGCTGTCTGATGCTGGTGGGTGCTGAGAATTAGTGCTGTGTCAGTTCTTCAGCCCTCACCTTAGATACTTTTAACGGATCTGTGTTATATTTAAAGTATTTTCTTGCACACAGGATATTATAGTGTCTTGCTAATTTGGTCCATCCTTATGGCTTTGTAATTGGTGTGTTTAGACCATTTATACCTGTATATTTACTAAACTGCTTGTTGGTCGGTTCTGTGTTCTTCTCTTTTTTTCTGCATACTTTTGATTCTTTCTTTGTCTGTATTGATTGTACTGATGACTCCTTCAGATAGAATTTTTACTCTGATTTTTATTTTTAGAATTTCCATTTGACTTATACTTTCCCTATGTCCAAGGAAATTCCCATGCTAGGATCACGCTTATTCATGCTGCCCATGTTTCTCACTGGATTGCCTATCATCAATCACAGTCTGTTTCTGACATTACAGTCTGATTCTGACATCACAGTCTGATTCTGACATCACAGTCTGATTCTGACATCATAGTCTGATTCTGACATCGGAGTCTGATCCTCTTGGTTGGCTTTCCTGCCTGTAGCTGGCTTTTCTTGCTTTTTTAGTTTCTTGTTATGTTTTATTTTGATTGATGGTCAGACATCTTGTATAGAAAAGGAGAGACTTGGGTTTATAGTAGATACACTTGGAGATAGCCATCATTCTCATGGAGAGATGTAGTTATTTGTTCCACACAACCACGGGCTTTTTGTCCTTCAGTGTCCAGATAGATTTTTTTTTTAAATGAAGTCAAGCAAAGCTGTGATGTGACAGTTTGTTTGGCTTCTGCTCTTTGGTAGTGTGACAGTGGTATTCTTTTTAGCATTTTTATCATGACAGTGGCCATTCTTTTTTGTATATGAATAAATGTTATCTTGTTTCTATAATTTAGACTTATTTATATTTCAGTCACACCATAGCCATTCACTTCTGCATAAATGATGCACCTTCATCCGTCTGTGAATGCATTCTGTTTCCAATGTTATAAAAGTTAATTGCATGTAAACTAATTACTTATCTGTTTATTAATGTTAAATATCTGTAAGGTTATTTTTAAGAGTGCTTTATGAGGATTCATTATAGAGAATATTTATATGGATATGCGTCCCAGAAGCTCAGCCATCCACTCTAAAACAAGCTGAGTATTTCCTACGTTAAAGCAGTATCTTGAGGTGATGCATTAAGGTGTATAATTGTGTTGCCTGTATCATCACAGCACAGGAGTGCAAAGAAAGTCTATTTGTTCAAACTGCAATAAAGCTCCTTGAGCCTGCTTGGAAGTCTTGCTAGCTTCAGTAACCTTGAAGAATCCAACAGTTCCTTAGGCTGCTATGAGGTCTGATAGCTAACCTTTCTGTGCCCTTGGTTTGTACTTGTTCGCCTTGTTCTGAGAGCCAGTGTGATCCACTGTTAGATACCGTGTGTCACCATGCTCACATGCTTCCCAAACAGCTGCCATGCCCTTGTGCTGCCTGATGGCACCTGGAGCTCATCACTAAGTCTTTGTTTCTGAGACAGTGGCCTTGAATTCACACGATCCTCTTGCCTTAGCCTTTAGAGTGCTGGTAAGAGAGGCATGCAGGGCCAGATCTGGACTTCCATTATTGTTCAGATTGTTCTCATTTCCTTTTAGTCATTAAAATAAATGATTAAAACCACATAAAGTCATTTTAATGAGAAAAAAATAAATTTTTCTGTTAATCATCTTCACAAAAGAGAGGAGTTTTGAAAATCACTTCTCATGTACAACTATGTTCATATTGGGCATAAGTCTCTTAGAAACATGTCATACATTTAAATACCTTGGTCAGTGCATTAATCTGAAGTTTTGCTTAATTTCCCCAGTACTAATACAGGTTTTTTTTTTTTTTTTTTTTTTTTGGGTTTTCGAGACAGGGTTTCTCTGTGGTTTTGGAGCCTGTCCTGGAACTAGCTCTTGTAGACCAGGCTGGTCTCGAACTCACAGAGATCCGCCTGCCTCTGCCTCCCAAGTGCTGGGATTAAAGGCGTGCGCCACCACCGCCCGGCTAATACAGGTTTTTGAAATACCTTTGAAACCATGCTTATAGTGCATATTCCCTTTTATTACATATATATGTTTATACTTTGATTGGTTTTTTTAAAGGGATGATTTTGTTTAAAAAGATAAGCATTCTGCTGTAAGTTCTGTAGTATTTATGGTTACATAAAGTACCTCTTTTTGTTAAGAAGCTTGGAGCTTTGGAGGAGCGCTAACCCACCTGTGACAGACTTGAAGTTTGGGGGAGCACTAGCCCACCTGTGACAGACTTGAAGTTTGGGGGAGCACTAGCCTACCTGTGACAGACTAGTGAGAGTTAATAGGGTGCACTGGAGGGGCACCCTCTGTAAACAAGCTTGAAAATTCCATTTCACTCTTTGCTGCCTTTGTGGTCCTGTAAGCCATAATGTCTCATTTTGGTATGTTGTACTTAGATTTAAATTAGAAAATGCACATAAAATATTTGTAAACTCTTTTTGAGAGAGAGCATGATAAAAGTAATGGTTATCTATATAGCCAGGTTAATAATTAAATTTACTTCCACCATCACATTCCATTTCCAGAAGGTTTCCATCATCTTAAAGAATGGCACCTGCAATGGTTTGAATGAAAATGGCTCCCATAGGCCTATAGGGAGTGGCACTATTAGGAGCTGTGGCCTCGTTGGAGTAGGTGTGGCATTGTTGGAGGAAGTGTGCCACTGGGGAAGGGCTTTGAGGTCTCAGATTCTCAAGCCAGGCCCAGTGACCCACTCTCTTCCTGCTGCCTGTAGATAGAGAACTCTCAAAGTGCCTCTCCAGCCCATGTCTGCCTGTGAGCTGCCATGCTTCCCACCATGATGATAATGGTTAAATCTCTGAACTATAAGTCAGTTTTAATTAAATGTTTTCTTATAAAGCTTGTCATGGTGTCTCTTCACAGCAATAGAAACCCTAACTGAGATAGTATCTGCCCCTCATGCCTCTCCTCCTCCCACATCTCGGTAGTCTTCATTTTACTTGCGTCCCCACAAACATTTCTACAATAGGCTCCTCAGGCTAAGTGCAATAACATTGCTGTTTTGTATTGACTGCTTTGACCTATGTCATCCTTTGGCAGTTGTGTTCATTCCTAAAGTCACCGTCTTGCCTACATCATTCACTTGCCACTTTAATCACGTTAAAATTCAGTAGGAATGTATATAAAAGCTGGTGAATGGTATGGGAAAGCAGGGAGCTCACTAGGTGCCGGTGTATGATTGTGTGTTTACTTCACTTGTAACTGAACAACCTTTCTTGTTAGAAATGCTAAAGACATCCCAGAATTCCAAGTTTAAAGACTGATCTTAGAAGACAGATATATGTTTAAATGGCCACGTATGTAGTACTTGCCAGTGATTTAACATTCATATTCAGTGTTGTAATGCCCCCACGTGACCTGGAGAACTCAACAGTGTCTCTTCTTTTTGCAGAATGCTACTTCTGAAAGGGACCTGAATATTCAGGTAATCGATGATGACATTAATGAAATAATTCAAATAGATGGAACTGGCGATAACTCATCTACTGAAGATGTGGGAAGTATAAGAGATGTGGATGAGAATGAATTCCCAGGGATCACGGATGCAGGTGATCTCACGGTGCTTGAGGAGGAAGCTGACAGTGTATCAAATGAAGATTCGACTGCAAACAGCAGTGACAACGAGGACCATCAAATAGACACTATAGAAGAGGTGACGAGCTCACCTGAGCCGAGACTTGTTTCCCTAACTAACGAGATTCATGCTTTTGTGTGCTTCAGAACCAAATGCAGTTCTAGTTAAGCTCAACCTCACCTTTAGTCTTAAAATCAGAATCATCTGTATGTAGGGCCTTAGCATTTCCACTTACGCTGTAATTTAACTGTTACTACATGGTTAGGAATTGGTTTTCTATTTGCTGCTTTTAATCAGACATAGTAGGAGGCTTCGGAGATAGAGTTTTTGTATTTTTCTAACAATTGTGATGAAGTTTGAGTAGAATGTGGTAGTTCAGTTGGTAAGGGCTTTTGACTCACTTGTGGCTGCCTTCATCTATCTGCCTATGGTGTTGTCTTATCTGAGTTCCTATCTTCAACAGTCCTGGTATCCTCTGGGTCTCAATGAACTTGTCATTTCATGGATGAGAAAACTTAGATACAGGGAATTTTGATAATTTGCCCAAGGCCGATGTAATTATTAAGTGGTCAAACTGGAATTCAAATTTAGGTGATTTGACTTTAAAGCAAAAAGCACTATTCTGTCTCTTCAGGCCCCTTTATGTCTATGTTCTTCAATCTTTAAAAAAATTTGAAGTAACGTGAAATCGCTTAATGTGACCATCTTTCATCTTTAGGATCCTCTAAATTCCGGAGATGACGTCAGTGAGCAGGACGTGCCAGACCTGTTTGACACAGAGAATGTAATTGTCTGTCAGTATGATAAGGTACTGTGCTCACCTTTGTACTTGGTGCTTATTAATTGAATTTATATTGGGAGGCACATAAAATAGTGCGATATATGATGGCGAGTTCCAGTTCTCAGTCAAGTGACTCATAGAACAGCTGTTTAATTCTGTATGTGTGTGCATGTATGTTGTGTGCACATTTGTGTGGGTGCACATGTATGTATGGATGTGTATATGCATGGAAGCCAGAGGATAACTTCTGCTGTTGTTCCTTAAGTGCTTTCTACCTTGTTTTTAGAGACAGGGCTTTTCATCAGCCTGGAGCTAACCACATAGGCTAGGCTGGCTGCTCAACAAGTCCCATTGATCTGCCCACTTGCCCCTCCAGCACTGGGATTCCAAGTGTGCACTGCTATGTCTAGCTCCTTTTCATGTGGATCTGGGTCTCAAGCTCAGGTCTTTATGTTTGTCTGGTCACCTTTTGAGTGATCTCTGCAGCCCACTTCTGTAAAGGTGAGGGTGTGTTTGGGGTCTCCCACTGTGCTGTGTGGGATGGTAGCACTCGAAAGTGATAATCATTGTTTTCCTCCTGGTGAACTGAGCCTAGGACGTAGCACATGTGAGGCCAGGGCTCTGCACTAAGCCATTTGGCTACACCCCTGCCCTAAATGATAACCTCTGTCTTAAGGAGGTGACGACCTTATTCAAACACAGCATTTCTTACAGGATTAAAAACAAATCACACATGATAAGATGACAGAGTGTGACAAGTAAAGCGAATGCTGGTAACACATGAACCAAACCTTAAGCTATGTGGTAGAGAGCAAGGAAATACAAGAAACCTTTATTGTTGGAATTCTCTGCAAACCCTCATGGACAAATTCAAAACCCCCCTTTGAAATGGGGTTTGCCTGACTTGTCCCTTGGAGATGTGCTGGAAGGCAGGTATGCAGTGTAGCATGATACGAAGCAGATAGATAGAGGGATGGATTATGTGCATAGGACAATCTTAGCAGCTTTGTTTGGAATGCCTACATCCTTGCTACTACTTATCACGTGATATTTAGATCTGTGACATCCTGGTGAATATGAAGTGGATATTAATGTAGTGTTTTAAGTCATAATTTTATATACTTAAAGGAGACAGAGGATAATGCTTTTAATTGCTATAAAAGTTAACTCTTACTCTACAAAAACTCTTTATCACTTCTACTCTTTTGTAGAAACTGGTAATTTATCAGGTTCAGTCTCTTCTCCATTAAAACTCTTCAAAGACAGGATTTTTTCTACTTACAAATCTTAAGGTCTATCGTCATCCCTCTACACCTGCAGTTTCCTCTGCAGAGTCAACCAGCGGGATCAAAACCCTTTGCAAAATTACACGTTTACTGAACATTTGCAGACTTATTTTTGGTCACTATTTCCTGAACAATTCAGTATTACTGTCATTTAAAAGCATTTGTACCACATTAGGTGCTACAAATAGCCTAGAGATTGTATAAATCTTCCAGGAGGATGTGTATTGGTTGTATGAAATATATAAGGCATTTATATAAGGGATCTGAGCAATCCACAGACTTGGGTCTATGTAGCTATGGAGTCAATTATTGTTATTTTGATAAGGAGTGATGGTTCTCATTATGTATGAATGACTTAATATATCTCCAGTACTTGAGCTAGTATTTTGCTTATAGGAACTCAAATGTTTGCTAAAGAGTGAATAAAGTATCTTGAGAAGGTCTTATATTTAGGGCCAGAATAATCCCACTTGCTATTTTAAAGAATAGCAAGTGATCCATTAGTTTACAAACGTAGCCTGAATTACTTTTCTCTCTCCAGATTCACCGAAGCAAGAACAGATGGAAATTCTACTTGAAAGATGGTGTCATGTGCTTTGGAGGGAGAGACTATGTGTTTGCAAAAGCCATTGGTGAGGCCGAGTGGTAAACACTAGAAGCTTAGTGCATCAGCTCTGCGAACCTGAGGGACTAGTATATTGTATGTTGTGAACCACAATTTTATATGTAGTCCATCAAAGAGTTGATTAACTTTTTTGTTCACTATACTGAATAAAATAAAATTATAGTTCAAATGCAGACACAAATCTACAACCTTACATTTCCTCTGTTTTCTGGCTTGGCTGGTATCCCCTTATGGTCTCTATCATTGTCAAGCATTGTTGCACTGGTTGTTACAGCACATGAGATGTCACATTTAGTGATTAGAAAAGTCACCATAGCCCACCTACGTTCCCTCATACCCCTTGTCTTTTAAAAATGCAGACAAAATCTATTCAAAAGTAAGCTATAAGATGAAGGGAAATAACCATTCTCTTCATGCACTGATCTAACTATTGGTAGGTTTGAGGTAGCCACATAGAGAAGTCAGAGCTTACCAAATTACTTTGAATCTGGTACTCACTCGCCAGCCTCAGATAATGCTGTTAGGAAGAAACCCAGGTCTTGTGGAGTTATCTGAGTCAGTGATTCCTAAGGTTTTGGCCAGGAGCCACACGATAGAACACACTTAGAATGTGAAGCCTCTATCTGAGTGCACATGGACACACATGACAGAAGTGCAGTAAAGATGTCAGAAATTACACCCCCCTTTGGCATGAGGCCTTCTGCATTATCTGATTGACTCTCTGCTGTTGAAATAAATAACAAAAATAGCAACCTAGATAGTTTTGGCTCACAAAGTTGATTTCATTTGTGATAGTTTATACTTTTTTTAAAATTAAGGTTTATTTATTTTTAATTTTATGTATATGGATGTTTTGCCTGAATGTATGTCTGTGTATCAAACTCATGTAATATCCATGGAGGCCAGAAGACAGCCTCAGATCCTCTGAATCTGGAGTTATGCACAGTTATTATCTGTTATCTGGGTGCTGGGAATTGATTCTGGGTCCTCCCAAAGAACAGGCAGTACGTTTAACTGCTGGGCTATCTTTTCAGCTTGGATTAACATTTTTTTTTTAAAATATGCTGACTATTTTAGTTAGGGTTTCTATTGCTGTGTTAAAATATTATGATCAAAAGCAGCTTCTATAGTAAAGAGTTTATTTTGCATATACTTTCACATCACAGTTAGTAATGAAGGCAGGACAGGAAACTGGAGTCAGGAGCTAATGAAGATGGAGGAGTGATGCTTACTGGCTTGTTCCTCTTGGCTGGCTCAGCCTGCCTTCTTATAGAACCCAGAACCATCAGCCCAAGGGGTTTCCCACCTATAATGGGCTGGACCCTCCCTCATCAATTACTAAGAAACGACTCTATAGACTTGCATGCCTATAGCCCAATCTTATGGAGGTATTTTCTCAGTTGAGGTTGCCTCCTCTCAGATGACTCTGTAATGTATCAAGTTGACATGAAAGCTAGTTAGCACACTGATATCCATAACTTTATTGTTTAATTTAATATGGATGTGGTATCCTATTTATAGGATCCAGTTCTCAGCAAGATTATTCATGATTTTTCTTGCCATATTATTTTTAACTAACATTCCAGTCATTAATAATGCTAACAGGATTTGGTGGGATATTTTTATACACATTTATAGCATGCATCAGTAAAACACAGCCTTCCTTTTTCTACCCTTCCCCGATGCCCTACCCAATCTTTAGTTACCGCTATTCTAGATTCAAGTCAACTTTCTTTTTAATAAATTATTAAAACTTTATTGTAAGAATTAAATTATGAAATTTGCAGGTAAATGGGTGGAACTGAAACAGTTGTCCTGAGTGAGGTAACCCAGACCCAGAAAAACAAACATTATATGTTTTCTCTTATATGTGGTTATTAAAAAGTTTTATACTATGTATATATGTACACACACACATTATATTCTTAATAGTTGAATAATATCCCTTTGGGTAAATGTACCACAGTTTTCATTATCCTTTCATCAGCTGATGAACATCTCATTTATTTTACGTTTCTGACTAGTATGAATGAACACAGATGAGCAAGTAACTTTTGTTATAAGATGTGTGTTGGGGTCCCATACCTCAACATAAACTACTTTTCCCTCTCTGGATCGTCATGGAGGTGTGGAAATAACAGAGACACAGTTCACACAGCAATATGGGAAGGGAGTCTCAGGCTTCATTCAAATCCTGAAGATCACCAGCATTTATTATCCAACACCTTTTATCCCCAAGGTAAACTAAGGTGGAAGTTCATTAACATTGTGCTTCCAGGGTAGCAGGACTACAGTCACATCTGCAGCTCAGTCACTAGCTTGGAATTTACACCTCTTTTCAGGCGATCTACATAATTACAAAAGAAAAGGAGCAACATTTATTAGGGTGGTGACAGCCTGTCTGGCAGGGTATGTTACTGCTCTGGATACCAACTATGGCCTGAGAACTTGGCTGTCACATCAAGTAGAAATATGGGCCTACAGATGTGGAGCCCTTTGGGTATGTTCCCAAGAGTGGATGAGTCTCACCCAGCTACAAAACCTGTTAGCTGTAATAACAACCTGCCTACAGGGTATGGCCACTGGTGCAATAGTGGCACAAATGTCAGGGTAGTAACCAACCACTTCTAAGAATGGATTTAAGGCATACTCCATAAGATGGAGCCTATACCTGATTTTGTGCCACTCCCTATGAGATTATGGGGGCCAAATACATTCAAACTACCACACTTGCTATTTACTTCTTATTTTTATTGAGTGTGTTTGATCATATTCACCCCTCCTCCAATCCTCCTAAACCTACCCCTCTTCCCTGACCACCCGACTTTGTGTCCTCTTTTTATTTCTAGGCCTACTGAGTCCACTTTGTACTTCTTGTATATTCTTGGATATAAATAGCCTCCCACTGGGACATGGCTGACCTAACTAGGGGTCAAACTCTGAGAAAACCGACTCTCCCTGCCTCAAAAGCTGTCAATTGCCTATGGTTCCTTGACTGTGTAGGGCTTCATGCTTACCTTCCCTCTCCATGCTGGAATTTTGTCTGGCTCAGGCATGCAAAGGTCTTGTGCATGCTGTCCCATCTGTCGTGTGTGTTCAAATGTGCTCTGCTGTGATGTGCCAGGAAAAAACTATTTTCAGCCATCATCACTCCTGCCTCTTTCAGGCTTTCTGCCCCCTTGTCCCTCAGGAGGATGGGGTATCATCCAGGTGTCCCATTTATGGCTAAGCACTCTGCAGTCTATTATTCTCTGCACCTAGGCCCACTGTGAGTCTCTGTGGTAGTTGCTGCCTATTGCAAGTAGAAGCTTCTCTTATGAGGGTTGAGAAATGGGTTAATCTGGGAGCACAATGATAAGTTAGTTCATTTAGTACTATGTTCATTTAGCAAAAATAATAGTAGTAAATTCTTTCCTCAAACTATCTCCTATCTACTTATTGGTTCTTGGCCCTACTAAAGGTTCCAGCTATGGGTTTCAATCTAAACAGAAAATTGTTCTCCCATGATGCTTGTGCTGCTGTAGTGCCCGTAAGCATGTTTTGCCAGGCTGAGTGTTGTTGTAGTTCTCAGGTTTCACATCTGGGTAAGAGTGATGATTACTTTCTCCTCTAATAGCGAGAATAACACCTTCCATCACCAAAAGCTAAGCAGTAGTTGAAACTTCCAGGTGAGTATCAGCTTGATAAGAATGTTCTCTTTCTCAAGTGTCTTTAGCAATAGGGTATTAGTTTCATGTTCTAGAGGGTAACCAAGAATTTTGACAATAGTCTGTAAAGCTTGGGGGTCCATGGACCCTTACCTGGCCAATGACTCCAAGGGAGTTAATCTGTTCCTGACACTGGGCTTTTTATTTATTTGTGTGTGATTTCCAGTAGAGGCAAATGTTACCCTATTATAGAATAGCTGCATTTAGACTATATATATGTGTATGTATATATTTTAGGAAGCTTTTATTGTAGTAACCTTCCATACGACTTTTTCAAAAGGTAGGTAGTGTTGTTTATTCCTTCAGGTATTCCCCCATTTTTCCTGCCCTCCATCCTCAACTTTAATCTTCTTCATTCCACTATTTCCCTTTAACTCTTTATATCTCATATCCAAGGTAAGTATTTCTTACTGCCTATTGTAGCAAGGCACCATGGTATAATTTTTTAAGTCTGTAGACAATCTCTTAATAAATGTCATGTGCCATTTTATTGATGGAGAAAATGTCTCTTGTGGGGCTAGAGTTCACTGTGTTAGATTTCTGTGAGAGTAGCATGTGTCCCAATTCTATGCCAGCATCCTTTGAGGACTTTACAAACCTTCCTCCTACTCAATTCTGATAGTGCTCTTAAATGTTCTTTCTATTTCCTGCAAGCCAAGATCTTATTGAAATTGCACAGAATTAGTATCTTAGGGACCAAGTGTCCGACCTTTCCTGGTCCTCTTCTTTTGCTTGCTTTATTCAATGTACAGGGCACCCCAACAGGTGCTGAATATGTGCAAACAATACCTAGCACAGCACAGACTTCACAGAGCAATGTTTTTTCTTTTTCTTTTTTTTTCTTTCTTTTTTTTTTTTTTATTAACTGACATCTTAGTGTTATTTGCATTCTATAGGGGAACTAGTAAGTTTGGAGCAAATAGCAACAGCTAGTTATGGTAAAAAAAAAAAAAAGCAGGGGACTTTATCTCAAGCCTCCAGGGCAAGCTTGAAATCTCACTACCAAACCCTATGTGTACCATGCCTTTGTCTATATGTGCTTCATGCTGCATAGCATGAGAGTTAATTTGTTGTTATGTATTAGAGCCTTCTTTGCATCACCATTGTCGCAGGTTGTCCTGTCATTAAGTAAAACAAAGGTTATTTAAATGTGATATTGTGACAGAGAAATTGTTAACCAAGGTGGCTGCTAAATGACTCACAGCCTAGTGTGAATATGCTAGACAAAATCATGATCCAGTCCTCGGGTGATTGAGTGTATGGTATGAGATTTATAGTACCATGTAGTGAAGTGATCAATCAGAAATGCGTCAAATGCTTATTTCTGGAGTTTTCCATCTAATATTTTCAGGCTGGTTGATTGTGACTAATTGGTCACCCATCTTTGAAGGAAAAGTTATTTTTGTGTATAAGAATATGTGTGGGTATGCATGTATAGATGCGCATGCATGTGCCTGAATGTGAAAGTCAGAGGTCAGCTTTGGATATTTTTGTTGATTACTCTCATCTTAAATTTTGAGACAAGGTCTCTCACTGAACCTTGAGCTCACCGATTCTGCTAGTCTGGCTAACAGATGAGCTCCAGAATTCTGTGTCCACCCACATCTCCCAAATAATGGTGGATTACAGATATACATGACTGCTCCCTGTTTTAATGTGGGTGCTGGGGTTCTGAACTCAGGTCCTCATGCTTATATGGCAAGTATTTGATGGGGAACCTCCTTTGAGAGGCTGGACCAGGTTGAGACATGTCTTTGGGGTACCAAAAGGTCATGGTCCCAACCATTCACCCCTCTCTTCCCATGCTTCACACCTGGATGTTGGACCCCCCATTCCTGTTCCATGAGTTTCCTTTTTTTTTTTTAAATAAAAAAAACCCTTAGTATACTCTGTTTGGAGTTATCTTGGGATTCTTTGACTCACATTCCCCTCATTTGATGTGCTCTGTATCATCTGGCACCCAACATTGGGCCAAGTCCATGCTTATCGGGAACCTCCTGGTTTGCCAGCATGGCAATTTTGCAATTTTCTCTCCTGCTTGTGGCCCATCTGACACTGCTTAGGAACCTGACATTCCTTGCTGGCTGCCTCTCCAGCTGGTGATCCCTGCGATGTTTCTTCCACACTATGCACAGTTTGTGGCTCATGACTGAAGGAAAGCTTCCTTCTTATTCTGACCACAAACTCTAGGAATTGCTTTGATTGTCCTTAATAACTGCTCTTAATTTGCTAAACAAAGCATATTTATCAGTATCTAAATTGATGACCATGCATGGAACCAAAGTGAATGATCCCAGAAAAGCCACGGGGAGCTTCTCCTCCATGTCCCTCTGCCATGCGGCTGCAATCATAACACCTGTTGGCCATTAAAGGTTATTATACCTACTCCAATTCTCTGTAATTGCCTACGACAGGTAAGATTTAAAAATTACATGATTACTGACAATATTACCATTCAGGATTTAATAGCCATTTTTCTTATGCTGTGGATGGTATCTTGTAAGGCTTATGTGATTTTCCATAGACATCCATTTATTTGATTTTGGGAATTAGTTTTTTTTCATATTATACCATTAAGAAAATGGTTTGATAACAGACCAAAGAATGAGGCACTTTTAGAAATGATACAGTATTTACAGACTAATAATGAACAGCTAGTTGAAAAAATTAATTTGACTGACAAAATCCAATCAATGTCAAAGGGGCTGAGACATTATCTGAAAGAATTCATTCTGTTGAATTTAGCAATCAGAATCTGTTGAAAAGTTATGATAGGTTAATGGATAAGGTATCTCTCCATGAAGGCTTTATGCACATCATCAAAATTATGTCCAAGGATAAGACGTTATCTTTTCTGGACAAATTTCATACCTTGGAATCATAAATGAGGGCATTAAAATGCAACATTGGAAAGGAGATTTGGACTTTATAAAAAGCAGTGGTAAAAATATTTGAAAAGATTGAGGAAATTATCAAAATTGATGAGCAGGGAGATAAGGGACAAGAACAGGATTTAGCTTGTACATGGCCAGTACATGCCAGAGTCTGGGATGACATACCCAGATTTTTAGGTTCCTATCTGGTAATATCCTCTAAGAAGTCATCTGGCACAAAATACTCTAAAGTAGTCAAAGAATATATGTGGCAACCTATAGGTATTAGCAATCTAAAAGAAATTAAGCAAGCAATAGTATCTTATGGTCTGCACTCACCATTTATTAGGGAAATGGTGGAAACGTGGGCTTCAAGCAATAAGGCTACCCCACACAATTGTCTTCAATTAATCTCAGCAGTCTTAGAAAATGGACCCCAACTGCTATGGAATGCAATTGGCAAGAAGAGATAAAAATTTTAGAACAACAAGGAAAAGCAAAAGGATTTGAGTCACCCCAAGATCAAATTCTTGGGGAATGTCATTACTCTGATCCCCAGGATCAGGTTCTCTACGATGAACACACCTTGTCCCTATGTAGCACATCAGTTTTAAATACTTGGGTCAGGATTCAGGAACTAGGAAAGATAATTGAATCATATATTATGGTTAAACAGGGCCAGAGAGAACCCTTTAGTCACTTTTTACAAAGATTGACTAAGGCTGTACAAGTAGTAGTTACAGACCCAGGACCTAGATGTAAATTTATTGAATCTCTGACTTTTGAAATTGCCAACTTAGAATGCAAAAACATCCTTGGGTCATTAAAAGTAAGATCAGCATCAATAGGCGAATGGATCTTGCATAAAATGAATGTTGAGACACTTGACTATAGCATTGAGACTTGGGTAGGAGAAGCGATTTCCAACGGTATGAGGAGACACCAAAATGCCAAATGTTTTAATTGCAGTAGAATAAGACATCTGAAAAGAGATTGTAGACAAGGAATTCCTATGAATTATGTCTCCTCTGGGAATGGCAAGAATGGGTGGTCTCAGCCTTCTGGAATATGTAGGAGATATGGCAAAGGCCAGCATTGGACAAATGAATATAGATTGAAAAGGGGCAGACAAGGCCACCCAATACCATCAGGAAACTCCTTGGGGAACCTTTTGCAGGCCCCATGTCAAAGGTAGTCTAGTTATTCCCAGTCACTATGGAGGACATGTCTTATCAGGAAAATTAAAAAATCTGGTGCCTACTGGAAAAGACCATACTATTCTGGATAATGGACTAGACATGGAGGGTGAATCAAAAACTCCAATAGGAAATGTATATCTTGGAAGACTTTTACAAATTATCAAAGACCAAAGCTGACCAAAGCTAAGAGTGTATATAAATAACATTGTAACTGAGGGATTACTAGACACAGATGCAGACATGAGTATTGTTACTCCAGAATCTTGACATCCAAATTGGCCTCTTCAAGAGGCAGATGTTAAATTCCTAGGAATTGGAACCCTATCTCAAGTGAAACAAAGCACAAGATGAGTTGAATGCATAGGGCCAGAAGAAGAGAGGAAGGCTGAGGCCATATGTAGCTAATATTGCAGTGAGTTTATGGGTGGTGACCTGTTGAAGCAATGGAATACCCAGATTAACATTCCCATAGTCCCCAAAACTCATGTTTATGGAAAGGACACTATAAGGTATTATACACAAAGGTCATCGGCCATTCAGGCTGTACAAGAACACAAAGCAACTGGAAAACCTTCAGAGGTACTAATATCTCTGTCTTTAAAATGGTTAACTGAGAAACCAATATGGGTTAAACAATGACCATTAACAGAAGACAAACTACAGGCTTTAGAACAGCTGGTACAGGAGCAACTAGATGCTCACCATATTGAAGAATCAACCAGCCCTTGAAATCCTCCTGTATTTGTTGTTAAGAATAAATCTGGAAAATGAGACTAGTGACAGGTCTAAGAGCTGTCAGCAAGGTTTTTCAACCCATGGCCTTCTACAATCTGGAATTCCTCTGCCTTCTCCATTACCAAAAGGATGGCCTCTTATAGTTATTGATTTAAAAGTTTGTTTCTTTACTATACCTTTACAAGAAAAGAACAGGGAAAAATTTGCCTTCATAGTGCCTACTTATAACTCTCAGCCTATTAGGAGATACCAGTGGAACTGTAAAACATGGCATTTAAATAATTTAGGGTTCTGTTGACATGAGACACGATTGCTCCTGGCTCCACCATTCTATTCCCGAGAGAATATTGAGCATGAAGACACTCTGCTTGGAGCTTGTTTTCTTTTTGGCAAAACTGGCCTTTGGGCAAGGAACTACCCATGCCTCCACTACTGATAAAATGCATGGCGTCCAGACTGGACAAGAGGGATACAAGAAAAAAGACTACCAAACCTTGCAAAGACAGAGTAAAACAGTTTTGAAAAATTTTCCTGCCACTGAAAATGGTCTGTAAGCAACTCCAGGCCTTAGCCAAAGTTGGTTGCTTCAGCATTACAAAAGAGACTTTGGGTAATTGCCCAAGTAGCCAGTTTTCTCTGTCATCTTCTGCACATTTTGGAAGCTGCTAGATTGTACTTCCTGCTTACTCAAGTAATATTATCTCCTTTCTCAGGCTTTCAATTGGGTTGAAGATTAGGTAGATGCAGTTACTTTCCTCTTATGCTTTAACCAAGCCCTTTCTAATACAAGGCTTAGACTCCTTAGGATAGAATGATTATTGAAACATTTAGCATATGTTCCTTACTTAATATGGTTTATTCTGGTTCTAATTCTAATTTTTATACTTGATATCTGTTCTTGTTGTATATAGTTTTGTATTTTATTTAGAACTCTCTTATTTAAACAAAAGGGGGAGGTGATGATAAACCTCCTTCAGCCAATGGCCTTTGAGAGGCTGAACCAAGTTGAGGCATGTCTTTTGGGTAACAAAAAGCTGTGGTCCTGGCCACTTGCTACACTCCACACGGAAGTTGGACCTCCATTCCTGTTCTGTGAGTTTCCTTTTTTAATAAAGAAAAACCTTACTATACTCTATTCGAAGTTATCTTGGGATTATTTGACTCATGTTCTCCACATTTGACGCATTCTGCAGCAAGTATTTTATCAACAGAGCTGTCTGTTTAGCCCAGAAATTATTATTTCTTATATGAACCTATTTATTAAAATACTTTGTGAGGGAGGTTCTGAATTTATATTTAGAATTAATATGTTAAGAAAAATACAGTGATGCTCTTTATAACAAGTGTAATAAGTTAAGAACAAAATACCAATGTCTTCTAAAGTTATTTTTATAAGTTTAGATGATTTATTCCAGATTGATTAATTCTTTTAAGTCATTTTGCAGTCCGCTTATAACAATATCTAACAGTAAAAAGGTGTGAGAGATATAAAATCATAGAGTGAATGACTATTTATGATTTTGCCATGAGAGATTATACATATTGTAGCACACATTTTATACATGTCATACATGAAATAATTAACAAAGGCAGTTTTATATTTTAGTTATGAAAATGGACCAGTTTGAAAACTGGGGATGTTAAGAGAAAGTAGTTTGTCTTTCTAGCACAGGTTAAATAAAGATGGACATGTGTAGGGGATTAACACTCCAGTGTGGGGAAAGGAAAAAGTAATATAGAAGAATGTGCAAGATGTCTACAGGCAATGGAGCGATGACTCAGTGGTTGAGAGGATTGGCTGCTCTTCCAGAGGATTAGGTTTGATTCCCAGTACCTACATGGTGCAGTTCCAGTGGACCTGACACCCTCTTCAGGCTACTGTGCGTACCAGACATGCATGTAGTGCACATGTGGCATGCAGACACGCATGAAGGCCAAAGAAGTCTGTAGAGAGAGACTACTGCATGTTACATACTTAGTATGTCCTTTATTTTACACAGAGGCAGTGTCTTAACTATAATGCACTAGGGAAGGAACAGATCAAGGAGTAAAACCCTGCAGTTTGGACTCCAAAGGAAGTAGAAACGAGGACAAGGGATATATTACTCTGATGTAAAAATGACATAGGCTCTAGCATGAAGATGGAAGGGAAAGGCTTAGGGAAGAGTAACTGTGTCAGGCTGTTTTATGAAGAAAATAGCAGAATAAAGGATGAACAGGTCTGAGGACATGGTTTATATTCTCCGAGTGTTGGCCTAGGAGTGCGTGCTTCCATTTTCCAGGTGTTGATGAGTTGCCTGGGAATTCTGTGCAGATATGTGATGAGATGAAATAGGATTTTGGTAAGGCTCATGGCTGGTATGTATGACATGAAGACTTGGGAGAGACTGGGTATGAATACAAATGGGTAACTGTGGCATAGTCCAGGAGGAAGTGGGGGAAGGTCCTGAGATGTATGCAAGGCATAGAAATTAAAGGCCGGGTTGGAGGATAATTCAAACATATACTTATGGGTGGGAGGATATGAGAAGGAGGAAGACAGCAAACTGTGACTTCATTTATTAAACCTAAAATTACAATGTGGGAAATAAAGATCATTATCTGTCTAAGAGGTCATGAATTGCTTTCAGACATACTCTGAGTTCTTTAAGCTCAAACTATTTGAGTGTGTGCTGGCTTAAAAGCTTATTTACAAGGATAAGTTTGAATCTTCTTGTTTTACTGTTTTTTTCTTACTAAGTTGTTTTGTTCCTGGGATTTACAAATCAGAAAGAGCATCAAGCAGTTACACAGTAGCATGATGAGTTTGTATTCTGCTGTACTGCTGAGATAGGCTCCAGAATGATCAGGAGAGAGTTCCATCTGAACCAAGTCATTTGTTATGGAGCAGAAAAGTCATACATGTAAAAAATACAGAATATGTTTTTAAAAAGCTTACAATCTTCTTTGAATCATTTACCATAATGACTTAAGAACTGAGGACAAACTGAATGTGTGGGATCTAGTTGTGGCTAGACATGTATTTAATAAATGCTCACAGGGAGTTGAAAATTGACAATAGCTAAGATATCTACCAGCAGGAGAAGCGATGTTTACGATTGCTATGATAGAATTTTAGCCAGCAATGAAAAGGAATGAACATATTCAAGCAATTAAATGGATAAATAGTAAAACCATTATACTGTCCCAGAAGTGTTGTGACAAAGTGTATATGTTATATCTACACTTATATGCCATATAGGACAGGAAACACTAATCTGTTATCATTTGATCTAGTCATCAGCACCTCTGTGACAGGGCTGAGCAACCTTCTAATGGTAACAGTGTACTGAATCTTGTCAGAAGCTTGAGTTGCACAGGTGCATGAAATTCCCAAATCTCAAGTGTCACACTTCAGGTATGTCCATTTTTCTGCACATAAACTATAGCTGAGATGTAAATAAACATGAAATTACACTTTCGTGTATAAGAATGCTAAAGTTCATATGCATGGGATTGTATGGTATATACTTTTGTGTAAGGCTGATGCCTACAAATTACTTTAAAATATCAAAATATAAGACACACCAATGTACAGCTAAATAACAGTAATGTATGAAAGTCATTATAGTAAGTAGTGTTGACTCTAAATGGTGGTGACATATGGGTGTTCACTACATAGCGCCTTCAACATTTCCATACATTTGAGAGTGTTCATATTATAATAGTGGGGAAAATTTAAAGAACTTCGAATGTATATAAACTCATAGGTAACACAACCTATCTATCCAATTTTCATTTGTCTATCCATGAATGTATCTTAGTTTTTGGTATATTTCAAGCAAAGTAACTCTTGGAAAACCACGATTACCGATATGGATAATATTTGATGATTGATTACCAATCATTAAGAGACTAGGATTTGGGGGAGTTTTGAGATTGAATCCTTTTATGAATCTTTTACTAGTTTTCAGCACTTTCAAAAATGATACTCAGTTTTTCTCTCATAAAAGATTAATGGCATCTGCTCCATAGGGTTTTTATAAAGATTCAGTTGGTGACATTACATAGAAAAATAGAAAAAATAAAAACCAAGATGTTGGGTGTATAAGGAACTTTTGAAAAAAAGTCAAAGCAGAAAACAAAAGTGCTACAATTAGACACATAGTTTGGTTGTTCTTTAAAATTCAGCTATAGAAGTAAAAATGCTTCTAATAAATATTAGATATATTTTTCAATAAACTGCAAGGGATGGAAATAATGTAAGTTAATCATTTTCAATATTTAAGTAGTCTGTTTTGCTTAAAATTGCAAAGTTCTAGAAATAAAAACTTTTCCTTGTCGATTTAATCAATTCAACTGGGCATGTTTATTGTGTATCATTTCCAAGATCCCAACCGAGGTAGGAGACAAGGAAGCAAAATGGGCTGAGGTGCGCTCCTACCTACTAGGTTTCCATGATCTGCAAGCTAGACAAGTATGCAGAAACATGTCTTCAGATGGAAAGTGGACTCAGTACAAAGTAGACAGGAGACAGAAGTCTCTAGAACAGAGCCGCCTAACAGAACTCCCCACACTACAGACGAAACGGTTCACATCTGTACCTCCCATTACTAGTCAGATATGTGAAGCACTTGAACTATGGCTAAGAAACTTCTATTTGCCATGTAAGGCTAATGACTACCATACTGCACAGTGCATCTCTCCAATGTGTTTATCAAACTGTTAGATGGCAAAGACCACTTAAAATTTTCAATCTGTTATGAACTAATACTTTTGGAGACTACAGCAAAAATAACAAGACTGAAGTGAAAAAGACCAGAGACATGCAAAAACGACACCTTAGTTTTTCTTAATATTAGATTCAACAAACAAAATTACTCTTCTCTAAATTGTTACAAAAGTTTCTAAACACTCCTGAAATTAAAGTCATCAAGTTCAGAGGGCAGTTCTGACTGCCCAGTTCCAGTGACCACCCATCAAAGGCCACCCTCTGAACCAAGTACAATTCTCCGAAAGTGCTTAAGAATAAATACTTTTCTAAAATGCATTATATGAAAGTGACTAACTCAGGTAGACTTTTCTCTTCCGCATATCTAAGTACAATTCAGTAATGAAGTTAGCGCATTAGCATTCTTGGTGGCAAGTCTTGTCTAGGACAGCGGGATGTTGACAGTGCACTCTGGACAACTTCAGAGCAGCCTCGAAAGGCTTACTTGGTCCTGGGAAGCCGTTTTTGCAGTTGGAGGTATAGGCAGAGAATTCCTTCCTTCTGTAAAGTTCAGCCCGGTGTCTACAGCAGCCAAATTTGCTCAGCAGCAGAAAGAAATCTCTTTGAAATGCCTTTGTGAAAATTGCATACAGAAATGGATTGGCGCAAGAATTGACAGGATAAAAAAGGACCAGTAAAACTTTTGAGTTGGTGACAGTGATAAGGGGCACTTTTAAGGCCGCTGAGATGGCAAAGAAAGAGATTGGTGCCACACACGTGAAGTCTGTGAAGATAAGAATGGCCATTTTCTTAGCAATCTTCGTATCCTTGTTAGTAGCCACCAGCTCTGGATTTTGAACTGCAAAGTAAATCCGAATGTAGCAAGCACAGATAATGAGAAAGGCTACCACATTGAGGATCAAGATGGATAATATGTAGACTTGTGAGAGAGTGGATTCCACATCCATGGGGAGGCAGATGCTGACCTTCATGTAATTGCTGACACCCACAAGGGGCAACATGGCAATCAGAGTAGAAAAGAGCCAGCCTCCAAGCATGATTGGGATGGCATGTCTCAGCCGCAGTTTTTGGTCCAGCTGCACAGCGTAGGTGATGGTGTGCCACCGCTCTAGAGTGATGACTGTGAGTGTGTAGACAGAGAGCTCGCTGGCAAACACAGTGAAGAAGCCAGCTGCACTGCAGCCGCTGCCGGTCTGCCAGTCTATGGCATAGTTATAGTACTGGCCTTTGGTCTGGGAGTCCACTGAAGCTATGAGCAGCAGATAGAGCCCCATGCAGAAGTCTGCAAAGGAGAGATTACACATGAGAAAACGGGGCACTGTCAGTTTGTAGCGACTGGTCAGGAGAACAAAGAGGACTGTCAAGTTGCCAACGATGGCTAGGATATTAATCAGCCAAATCAGGACCCGAAGGAAGGCGTAGCCCATAATATCTTCACAGGGATTAAAAGCGTCTGGTTCTGGAGCACATTGGAGTGTCTTGGGTGAGCAGAAGCCATAATCGTAATCCCAGCCACTCAATTCACTCTCCTCAAAAATGGCGTAATAGCTGCAAGACAAACATTGACTTGAGGGAAATATAAGAGGTGTCCTATATTTCTGAGTACTAAAATAAATTCAAGAATCATCCTTAGTGGGCTTTTAGAGCCTAAGAAACAAAAGAAAACAAAGTCATCATGGCCCTAGACTTACATTTACTTGTTAAATTACCTCATTTGATGGAATTCTTTCAAAAGAAAATGAAAAGCCTCTAGATGGTATAATATATATCTATTTAGCATGCTGACGCAAAGACTTAATGAAGCTGTTTATGAGGGATGATTTTGTTTGGAAAACAAGTTTAGAGACATAAAATATGCATGCTAAATTTAAAAGAATCCTTTCTTGGCATTTTCTTATCTATTTATCTCATTTAGTTGCTATGCAAATTGCTACCAAGCTGTTTGTAGCAGCACACAGTGGGGCTGCAAGGCTGGCAGCATTAAGAAGTATCCATCAGTTATTGGGGTCTCATTTCCAATGAAGTCCCTGCTTAATCCAGTATTCCAAGTGGGAACCAGAAAACAATGGCAGATACTACAAATTTAGGAATAGAGGAAGAAAAGCATGGACAATAGTAAGAAGGATGAAATCCAGCACTCCTTAGGGTATGTATGAGTTTGTGGCTGGTGGAGCATCCCATCCCACTGAGATTCCTGGGCTTACATCCACACTCTCTCTTGGGGCACTGTTACTGATTTCTTTTCTTGACAGCCTTTATCTGGTTTTAGTTCTCTCCAATACAGTCTCCTGGAATGGCCTTTTCAAAACAGAAATCTCAACTCTACTTTGGCAGTTTAGCCCTTCTCCATGTCCTATCATTTATGGGATAAAAGTCACACTTTTTCTTTCTGATGAGCCTCAAGGCTTTGCTTGGCCTGGGTTTCACCTACTTCTGGAAATGTTCTTTCTTTTCTTTCTAATCCTAAAGAGAAAATTCTCCCTCATCCTGAAAGACAAATCCCTCAAAACAATCATTCTTGCTCCTATTCTCCAAAGAGTACATTGTTCTTTTTTTCTGCTAGAGTTGCATTTAGTTATCAAAACATACTGCCAATAAGTAATGATGTGTGTTTATCTCATTTAATATTCTTTTAGTATTTTAGACAGGATCTTATTTAGCCCAGGCTAGTCTTAAAATTGCTACATAGCTAAGGTTGGCCTTAAACTCTTGATCGTAACTCCCAAGTGTTGAATTATAGGTATGCACCATCATTCTTGGCTATCTCTTAATTTTGGTGTGTGTGTGTGTGTGTGTGTGTGTGTGTGTGTGTGTGTGTGTAATAGAGGGGAACCATGGATTCAACCATCCACCTTTGTTTTTTGAGATGGGGACTTTCATTGGTCTAGAACTTACCAAGTAAGACAGGCTGGCTGGCCTGTCTCACTCTCCAGCAATGGGACTGCAAGCTTATGGAACCACATTCTTTCTATTTTAAAATGTGGGTTCTGGGAATCAAGTTCAGGTATTCATGCTTGCAAGACAAAAACTTAACCAGGATCAATATCTTACTTCTGAAGTCACAGTCTTTAGCAGAGTTTTGGTTATGTTAAATACATTTTTTTTGGATTGAACAACTCTACACTAAGAAACTATGGTTCTGGAAGGAATTAATAAGGCATGAAAACCTTGAGCATGTATTTGATGATTGTGGGCTCAGTGAGTTTTGACTTTGTTTATAACCTGCTAGTTTTGGGAGTTGGAGAAATAAGTGTAATTTTCTATAATTTTTACCTTAGAGTTTTTGTCATTAAAAGTATTTTTTTTGCTCACCAGGAGGATGGGGTTAGTTTCCTCCAAAATGGCCAGCTTTCATATTTCTAGAAAGTGCTTTGTAGGGAAAAATAAGTCATCAATAGTGTGACTCATCTGTGACCCCTGCGAAGAATAATAATCCCATGAGTGCAATAGTGGTTCAACAGTTAGAGGGGTAACCAACCTCTGTTTGAAGTTAAGGTATACTCTACAAGAGGAAATGCATGCCAGGTACTGTAAATCTGGCTAGGAATTTATGGATGTGGAGTTTAGAGGCCATTGGGATGCACCTACTACTATTATTTTTATTTATTATTGTTACTTTTCTAAGTGGACACAGCATCAAACTGCTCTTTAAATCAATCTTTACACCATATATTGGTTCAGATCTCAATCTTTATCAAAGAAGTTGCTTTGTGTCATGAATGTCAATTAATACAGAAACTTACAATTGGTCAAAAGTCAGAGAGTAAGTGTCAGTAAGGTGTTTAGCTGTAAAAGAGACACCATGCCCACACCCAAGACTCAGGAACCATCATGGAAGAGTGGATGGAAAGATTTTAGTAGCCAGAGTTTGGAGAGGAACAGAATGGGCAGTATCTTCTGGATATTGCAGGACAGCTGACCTCATGAACTAACAGCAGCTGTGGCTTCTTGCTTAAGATCTACAAAAGGTCCATCAGTTAACAGTCCTGTATGGAGAGCTGCATAAGATCTGTACAAGGTCCAGCACTGTATGGAGTGTTGAATGACTCATAAGCCCAGACTCCTGGGGATCTTTGGACAGTTAATGGCTTCTGGGGAAGGGAACACCACTTTTCTGTAAGAATCTGGCTCCTGGTACATCAATCATGCCTCCAGTGAATAGCCCCACATCTATGAATATGTAGCCAACACACACTAGATTCAGTAAGTTATTAAAAAAAGACATGAAATTAGAGGAGATGGGAGACAGACATAGGGAGATTTGGAGGAAGGAGTGGGTGTGAATATGATCAAAACACATTATATGAAATTCCCAAAGAATTAATTAAAAATATTTTTAAAGTATTTTTCTCTACTCTTAAAACCTTTCATACTATGTACTTGGAAGTTATACCTAATTCATTAAACTGATGAGAATATATCTAAGGCATTTAGTACCGAAGGGAATACGTAGGTTTTTTTGTTTTTGTTTTTTAAAAAAGATGCAAAAATGCCCAATAAGGGAAAGGACTGTGGCCACACAAGGCACAGTATAGGAACCTTATCTGTGTTATTATTAAATAACTTAAACAATGCAGTTACTTTTTATATCATAGACATCAATATAATTACATACTATTAGTTTTCCAGGAGAAGATGGTTATAAAGAATTATTATGGAAACGAATCCTTCTTAATACTGGTGCTTAGAGATCATTTTATTGAGTTCCTCATATTGTTAGAAAAGAAACCATAATTAAGGAAGATGGGGATAGGCCTATGATCCTGGGTGGGGACAGTGTCAGGATTTGGCCTCTACATCCTGAGCTCAGAGATCTTTATCATTTTTCAGTCAGGGGTTTCCAAAGTGTGGTTGGGTGGATCAATGTCTGTCTGAACCATCAGGGTGCTTGTTTAAAATGCAGATCAAAATCTATAGGCATGGAGCCCGGGAATCTACACTTCAAGCAGGTTTTGTAGATGCCTCATACAAAACAGTAGCACAAAACTGGATATTCCAATCATTGTTGTCTTTATTTCTTTTACTCTTCCCCTCATCAAATCATCACAACTGTTTGAGGTACTGATTTAAACTTCTAAGAATTCTGCCATGATTTCTGAACACATGTAAGTAAGGGGTCCCACATGTTCTTCCTCCCCATCCCACTTCTTGATGTTTTAGTCCTACCAGGCATATGTCTGGCAGATTTTTCTCCTGGGCTAGTCTGCAAGGACAGTGTCATGCATACTGACAAAGGCAGGTTCTGCTGGCTATGTTAGGGGTGTGAATAGACTCAGGGATTTAGGAATACTGGCTTAGGAGGCAGAGGCGGTGACTGCTCCAGTGACAACCGAGAGGGAAAGAGGAAATATGGTTTCTTTTTTTTTAGGAGGGTGGTGGTGTCAGTCACAGTGGTGAGAATACCAGATTTTCTTGGGAAGAACAGCTAAGGCTCAGGGGATGGCTTCAGAATGAGTATCTGGTGGAGCTTTGCCTTTATTTTAAAAATGTGTTTTCAGGGGCAAGCAACATAGCTCAACTGGTAAGTACTCACCTAGTATGCATGGGGCCCTGGATTTACTACTTAGCACCAAATAGACTGGATATAAGAGTGCATGCCTACAATCCAAGAGGAGCTAGGAAATCAGAGGGTTCAAGGTAATTTTGACTACATAGTTTGGGGCCAACATAGGCTATGTTTAAAAAATAAATGTTTTCATGGGGAGCAATGCAACTTAGATTGTGTATTAATTTAAGGTAATTTGTAGGGTGTGAACTACACTTTGGAGCCTTGTCTCAAAGCAGCATTACCATAGGAAACCCAAAGGTGATGCTCATTTGGAAAGACTGGGTAGGGTCGATGGTAGTTGCTGAGGGTGGATTAAGTCTCTCTGCATAACCACCCTTGGCATCACAACTGAATGTACTTTTTGGTATGGGAAGTTTTTTGTACATGTGTTACTTTTATTGGTTAATGAATAAAGAAGCTGCTTTGCATGTGATAGGGCAGAATAGAACTAGGTAGGAAAACTAAACTGAATGCTGGGAGAAAGTAGGTGGAGTCAGTGAGACACCATGTAGCCACCACAGGAGACATGTGCTGGAACCTTGCTGGTAAACCATGATCCTTGTGGTAAAATATAAAATAATGGAAATGGGTTAATTTAAGATGTAAAAGCTAGCCAGTAAGTGCTGTGAGACAATGGTCTTGAATCCTGTAAAGATTTATTACTTGTATTGGTTTAATAAAACACTGATTGGTCAGTAGCCAGACAGAAAGTATAGTTGGGGTGACTCTGGGAAGAGGAAAGGCTCAGTCTGCAGTTGTCACCCAAACACAGAGGAAGCAAGGTGAGAATGCCTCACTGATAAAAGTACCAAGCCACATGGCTAACACAGACAAGAATTATGGGTTAATATAAGATATAAAGTGGACAACAATATCAACATAAAACCTGAAAGAACTTGGGAAGTAATTCTAAACACAAAAGAACAGAGTAAAGCTTGGTTTCTTGGTAACATCATTTTCTCAGGGAGGCTCTGTTTGCTAAAGGCAAGCATGTCTTATTTAAGAGAGGCTTCCTAACTCAGCTTTAGCTGAAAAACCTTGCAGCTCTCTTAAGAGGCCCTGCCACAATACACTTAAATGGTGTTTATGAATAGCCTACAGCATAATTCATGGTGGTGTCTGGGACCTTGGAATGCCATTGAGTTGTGACAATAAACATGGCTCCCACCAGTACCTCTACTATGAAGTTAGACTCACAGAAAGAAATGGGGTATGGCCGGGCGATGGTGGCGCATGCCTTTAATCCCAGCACTCGGGAGGCAGAGGCAGGCGGATCTCTATGAGTTCGAGACCAGCCTGGTCTACAGAGCTAGTTCCAGGACAGGCTCCAAAGCCACAGAGAAACCCTGTCTCGAAAAACCAAAAAAAAAAAAAAAAAAAAAAAAAGAAAGAAAGAAAGAAATGGGGTGGATCCAGTCATCAAAGTCATAGCTTTAATCCTAGCCATATTGTTTAGCAAATTAAGACTCATGTGGTAAGAAAAAGAGAAATATATAGTAAAGATACATTCAGAGAAAAAATACTCTAAACAATTTACAGTGTATTTAAAAATGTGGGAGAGAAAAGAAAAGGGATAAAGTCCTTAAAAAAAAAAAAGAAAAAGAAAGAGAGTAGTTGGGTGTGGTAGCACATACCTTCAATCCCAGCACTTGGGAGATAGAGGCAGGTGGGTCTCCCTGAGTTCAAGGACAGTCTGGTCTATAGAGTGAATTCCAGGACAGCTAAAGATACTCAGAGAAACCCTGTCTCAAAAAAATAAAAATTAAAAATAAAAGAAATAGAGTTTAAAATAAAGTCACATAAAGGTGGAAAATACACAGAGAGTCTGGATACTGTATGCTATTGTGCTGACTTTGAATTGTTTGACAGCTGAAGAAGGAGCAACAGCTGCTAAAAGACATTTGATTATAAATGCGACTGGATTAATACAATATATATATTTTGAAAATGCTTTGACTTCAAAATTTAAGTCAAAATATATGTTACTTTGGAGAAGAGGTTTCGCTTTTGTTTCTACAGGAAATGAGAGGCTGCGGATTCTTTTTGGTTAAAAAAAAATCAGGTTTGATCAACGAAGAACCCCTGAAAAAAATTTCTAATAGGACTGGATGACCCAGATGATCCAATATTTCAGAGGACTCTGTTGGAGTTTCCTTTGAGTTCTACGTTCAAAACAGCCTCAAGACTGTTGGCTAAGATGGTCAAGCCTCACAGAATATTCCAGTCAGGACTTGATCATAATTCTAAATTTTCTTTAGGTCCCATAAGATTATCAGTGCCCCCAATCAGCAGGAAGTAACCTAGAAAACTATGCCCATATTCCCCCCTCCCCCCAAAAATGGATTATGGATATTTGTCTTTGTTTAGAGTGATGGCTACAAGTTGTAATGGATAATGGTCAGATAAAAAGCTAAACAAAGGAGATTAGGTTCAGAGTTCTTGTTTTGAAAAAAAATAAAAGGCGGGAGTACTGTGGGACAATGCTCTTGTACACTGTAAAGGTTTGTCAGTTGTAGTGGTTTAGTAAAATGCTGATTAGCCAGTAGCCAGGCAGAAAGTATAGGTGGGGTGACCAGAACGGAATTCTGGGAAGAGGAAAGGCTCAGTCTGCATTGTCACCCAGTTGCAGAGGAAGCAAGATGAGAATGCCTCACTGATAAAAAAGGTACCAAGCCATGGCTAACACAGAAAAGAATTATGGGTTAAGATGTAAAAGTTAATTAATAAGAAGCCTGAGCTAATAGGCCAACCAGTTTATAATTAATGTAGTTCTCTGTATGTTTCTTTGCGACTGAACTGCTATGGACCAGGCAGGACAAAAACCTCTGTCAACAAATAAGAAACTAGAGCAAATAGGCCAAGCAGTGATTTAATTAATACAGTTTCTGTGTGGTTATTTGGCGTCTGAGCAGCTGGGAAACAAACAAGCGGTCTGTGACTACAGTTTTCTGTTTCTAAGTATAAAGCTCATGGCTGCAAATGAGTCCTATGAACAGAGACGGAGACACAAAGAGGGAGGTATGAGAAAAGGAATATTATAGGCTGAGCAGTGGTGACTCCAAGGAAAAAAGGGAGAGGAGACAGGTTGGCATCTGTCCTGGGTGATGCTGTGATAGCATCCTTCACTCTGGTTCTGAAAGTCAATTCTCATTTCTATTGCTCCCTATAGAGAGGAAAAGATGTCTCAGAAAGCATAAATGTGGTCCAGAACTATTGTCCCCCAAAAAGGTACATGTTAAACTCCAAGCTGCAAGAACATTGCCGCGAAGGGTCACATCCAACTTTGAGATAACCTGAGGTCCAAGGTCTCTGCATCACAGCACATATTGCCTCCACCACACTCTGAGATTGGTGGGAAGAGGATAAGAGGAAATAGAAGAGCTTTGCAGAGTGTCTGAGAAGGATGTCTGGTTTTGTAGTCCTCCAGGGCACATGGGAGGAATGGTAATAAACGTGGCTTAGGGACATGGGGGCTTGTCTTCCGAGGCATGCTCTTTTACAGTTGAAGGTAAGGGAAATGCCAGGGCAGAGAGTGTTTAAAGCAGGAAAAATGTTAGAATCAGTCAGTAGAATAGACATGTGGCTGCCATCTAGTGTATGGTAATAATGACATTAAGATTAATGTGAAGGGGCCGGGGAGATGACGCCATTGGGAAAGGCTCGCTGTGCGAGAATGAGGACCTGAGTTGGGCCCCTAGTATTCTCGTGAAATATTCCAGTACTGGGAAACTGGAGACGAGAGGGTCCCTCCAGCTCATGGGCCTGTCAGCTTAGCCTAACTGGTGAGCTCTAGGTCTCAGGGAGAGACCGAGTCTCAAAAACACAGAATGGACAGCTCCTGAGAAATGACACCCAAGGTGCCGTCTGGCCTCCCGTGTAAGCACATGTGTGTGCATCCACACATACAGGAACACACACGGAAGAGTGATCCCATAATCAGGAGCTCAGTGGTCGAGCTAGCCCCAAAGTCTTTGGAGGGAAGAACCTGCCTTTAGAAGCTGTGTCTGCAATCAGCTTGTCTTTATGGAATGTGCCTAGAGACGGTTCCTTCAGATAAAGCCCTCATTTAGTGTTGCCCTTAGTGATACCCAAATGTCTGAAAATAAAACGGCAGTTTTATACACAGTAACGCATATAGTAACAACTTTGTTATATTCTTAAAAGAGACCTTTTCATTTCCTTTTGATTTTTTTTAAAACAGCTAAGATAACATGTACAACTCGCTGCCACTTGCAAAGAAAAAAGGTTCCCATTTTAAACTATAGAAAAACACCTTGCAAACATCCACTCACCAAGACTTTTATCAAAAGAAAATCGTCACAGCAAATAACAATAAGGTGCCCCGGAAGAAGACGCGGCTTCCCGAGCGCCTGCATGCGAATACTTACAGTGTTTCATTATTTGGTTTCCTCGCTGCGCTTTCACATTGTTCGGAAAAGTTTTCAAAAATGGAAAATGAAAAATTCTGTCTGAAAGAGATGAGGTAGGAAAAAAAAAGAAAAACAAACCATTGAGCTTTTGATCCTTTAACCTGATCATGTCTATTTATGCCTTACTTATCCACATTCTTCGCCTATCACTCCCTCAGTATGTTCTGCACCATTGTCCTGACTGAAATGCTTCCTGAGGAGAGAGCAAAGCCCCCTGCATTGTCCTTAGCCTGTCTCCAGCTTAGAAAAAAATGCTTTTGAATGCCGAGTGCTTTGTGTGGGTTTGGGAGAGGGGGGAGAAAAACCCAGGTAAATTTGTGATATTGATCGCGGGGTTTTCAGTGCTTATTAAAAGCTCCCTTTTTGTGGTATATTCAAGTTTGCTCAACTCTTCTCCTTCCCGTTGACTTTGATTAACTAGTTGGCATTCATGACTTTGAAGTGTGACTGGAAGTCTTTCTGTGAGGATTCTGTGGGGCTGGATGTGTATCTTAGGTCTTCAGCTTTTGTGCAAGACCTGTCTTGATGTTCCCTTCTCTTCTGTCTTCCCTCTGGGAAGTCTGGCTTAGGAAAAGGGGATAGAAGAAAGCTGGTGCTAAGGGAGGCTCTCAAAGGAGGAATGGGAGCTACTGTGAGCTGCTCTAGTCTTCCTTGAGGAGGGTGGAGAGGTGAGGTGGCCCAACGTGGACATTTCTCTGGGCTGTTATTATTCAGCATTGAGAAAACAAGGAATGATTTTGTACAAATGTAGAAAAATGGGGCATCGTGTCAGAATGATTTGACCCAATGGCCTCTCAAAAATGAATCATTTTGTTATTCTAGGTATTAATATACATTTACAAACTTGGACTGAGTCCCCCTAGCCCTGTGTAAGTGTGTAGTGGGAGTTGTTCTGGCTTGGTATTTTACAGAGATACTGTATTAGGTATGCAGACAAGTCCACAGTTAACAGGAACTTGGTCTTCAAATGATAATACTGCATGCTAACCGTTCTGTCTTCACAGTTAGCCAAGATTGCATAGAGAGTTCTGCCCAGGCAGCCCAGTGCATTGTCTGCGGGGAGCCTGTTTGCACCAAACTCCCACAGAGCCAAGTTCAGCTCTCCAGCTTCACTGGCCTCTGAGGCTTAGGGCTTTATAGTCACAGAAGTACCTGTGAGTTAGTGGAAGTTCCCAAGCACCCCCAGGATAGCCTGTGAGCAATGACATTCACACCAAACTCAGTCCTAATTCCATAAGCCCTTTCTACCTAGAGGTAGGCTTTTATGCCTTCGGGAGCAAAAGGTCTTGAACTGAATATTCACATGTCAATAATTTGAAGAGTGTGACCTCTTTGCCACAGAAGTGTAAGTAGGTGACCAGAACCAGCCTTATCCCAACAGCATCCCTGTCTAGTGACTCCCTTTATCAGCTTTGCCACCTCAGCCTGCTTCATCCTGCTGCCCTACTGAGATTTCATGAAAGCAGGTTTGCATATTCTCGCTTTGAAGCGCCTCAGCCTCCTGCTACCTAGGGCTGATACTGAAAACCCGCACCACTCCCTGGGCTGCTTCTCCTGACTTGTCTTCCTCCATGTGCCCACATCTTGCTGTGCATGATCTTGAATAGCATTCATTTTCTAGTGTCTCTTGCCCCACGCCTCACTCGAGTCACCCCATCTTGGCATGCTTTCTTCAAAGTTTCTCTGCAAGGCTAAGCAAAAGTCATCTCCCTTAGGAAGTCTCCCAAGAGCCCTAGACACTATTCCTCAGCCCTGGAACATTTTGCCCCATTCTCTGTTCTGTCCTGACATTCTCTGACAAAGGTGTTCTTGCTCTTTGATGCTGCCTGTCGTCTGTGAGGACTGAGATGATGTCTTATCTTTTATCTCCAAATCTGATACACTGGAACACAGCTAGTGCTCAATTTAAGTCCTCTGAAGCTCAGTTAAGGAGGTAGAGCTTGAGCCCTGCACAGTGGCTCATGCCTTTAATCCCAGCACACAGGAGGAGTAGGCAAGCAGATCTTTGTGAGTTCAAGGCCCGTCTGGTCTATATAGTGAGTTCCAAGGCAGCTAGAACTAAATAGTGAGATCACCACCACCACACACCCCTCCCCAAATGGTGTAGATCTTTAAACACAACAAGTATTTCCATCTTCTCAGCTGCTTCAAATCTTTAGGCAGAACTGAATCTACTTACTCCAGGCACAAAAAATACAGGCTAGTTGATCAGCTATAATAGGTTAATTCCAAACAAAGCCCGCAGCAGCCTTGTGTCGCTGCTATAGTGCCACACCTAACTAATTGATTGAGCACATCTCTGCAGGCTGCAGTAACGACTCCTTGAAGCCTTCTCTGTTGTAATAAGAGCGGCGGGGCTGCGTCCCCGGCACCCGGCCGCCCGCATGGCTAGCTTATGCCCTGAAATAATTACACGGAAACTGTATTCTTTTAATCACTGCCTGGCCCATTAGTTCTAGCCTCTTATTGGCTAGCTCTTACATATTGATCTAACCCATTTCTAATATTTTGTGTAGTACCACGAGCTGGCTTACCAGGAAAGATCTTAACCTGCATCTGTCTGGAGAAGGAGAATCATGGCGACTCATTGACTCGGCTTCTTTCTCCCAGCATTTTCTCTGTTTACTCCACCCACCTAAGGGCTGGCCTATAAATGGGCCAAGGCAGTTTCTTTATTAAATGAAAGTAATTCCTCCATCATTTCCTTGCTTTTTCTCACGGGGAGTTATGACCCAGGAGAGGGTTATGAAAACAATAGACGACAACAAGGCTTAGAGTGAAATCAGACCAGCCTGGGACAGAGGAGTGAGGGAGCAGGAAGTGCCACATGCCCACAACACACATTTGCAAAGTTAGTCCTTGTTTTCTCTTCCATTTATACATGTGACACCTACTGAGTTGTGATGCAAAATGGTGCCTCTCGGCTAGAGAACCCTGGGGAAAATGATGTTCTAAGAAATGGAATTCTGGCCCTCGACCCCTCTCACCTCCACCCCATCCCCACCAACAGCCCGGAGTGCAGCAACGCAGTCAGACGCTCTCTGCTGGACACAGAGCAGCCCATAGTTCCTCCCCTTTCCGACTGTTCCCTAGCCAATCTGCAGGAGCTAGGTTTCCCTTCAAAAATGGACGCTGTTTTCCTCGGGAGACAAATAGTTAAGAAACAAAACCAAACCCCAAACAAAACCATGTTACTCTGACAATTTCAAATCCAGGATGAATTGGGTAAATGATGTTTCTGCTAAGAATTAGAGCAGGTTGGTTTTGTGGATTTTTTTTTTTTTTTTTTTTGACACTGGTTTTGCAATGGCTATAGAGATGCTCCAGCTATTTGGCAGTTCCTCAGGATGAGGAGCGGCTCATTTTCTTTTTGTCTATCTGAAAGCAACTCTATGACTGCAGAGTTGGCTGGGAAAGTAGCCAGGAAAGGACAGGGCACTGTGGACCATGGCTAGATCCAGATCCCAGTTTCTCCACAGCGCCTTGTGTGCCTTTGCTTCTCACTTACTCTTTCTTTGGCCAATTCCTGAAAGCGCAGCAGTGGCTGGGGTAAGTCAGAGTGGCCACCAGCAGGCTGGTAAACTTCTCTCTGGGGGGCAGAGTTCTCAGGGAGTAGGATGACATGGCGATGAGGGTCTGAATGGACTCCAGCCCGTCGCTCGGCAGGGCCTGTAATTTGGTGGAAGAAATATCCCTGAACCACGAAGGGGAGAAAGGCCTTTTATTGACTGTTTTTACACATTTTCTTCAGCAATCCTCCTCAGGGGCTGAGAAATCTGTCCTCCATTTAGTTTTCCCTTTAATTCTTCATTTCAGCTGCTCTCCCCGTGATCTGCATTCCAAAGAGCTGCTCTGGGATTTCCCTCTCCTGGGCACCCCCTATTGTATTCAAGGTTGGGGTGACTCCTTGTACCTTCTGAATGGCCACTAGTGTTTTTCTCTGTTCTCTCCTGATCCCTCTCTACCTCTGATGCCCTTCCCCACCCCTCCCTCCTTCTGTCTGCCCTTCACCCCTTCTTTCTTGTACCTACCCTCCACCCCTCCCTCCTTCTGTCTATCCTCTACCTCTCCCTTCTTCTGCCCACCCTCTACCTCTCCCTCCTTCTGCTTACCCTCTATCCCTCCCTCCTTCTGCCTACCCTCCACCCCACCTCCCTCCTGTCCTCTCTGTATTTTATAAAAACCAACTGCTTGCTTTCTAAGATAGCAGACACACAGGTGACGTCAACGTTTGTGTTCTGCCCTGGGGGGAAATATCAGAGCTTTGATGCCTCAATTTTGGATTGATGAAGCCCTGCAGGGGAGGTTTTCATCAACTGCAGGTGGACCACCCTCTTAAGAGCTGCATGTGGCATTACCCATGATCTACCCAGAGAGTGGAGCACATGAGCTCTCAGAACCAGTGGGATGTGTCCATCTGCAGCAAGCAAACACCATGTCAAGCTAGCACAGCTGTGCAGAAGGGCCTTTAAACAAAGCTGCTTGACTTTACTAGACTCGAGGCAAAGAAATCTAAAAAAATCCCCAAATGTACAGTATTTCAGGAATAGGGAGTTGGTGGCCGTTTTTGTGTTAAAATCCTGCTCATATTCTAAGTGGCTTATGCCCAAACCTTTCCCAGCAACACATCCTCTTCCACAGTCTGCCCCATGTGAGGCTCAGGGCCCAGCACAAGGAGGGATCAATAGTGGGAAAGGTGGGTGTGAGTGGGACAGGTACAAGGGTACAGGTTCCTGAAGGAATGGGGGAGGCAGGAGACTCTGCCCCAGGGCGCTAAGCCTCCCTCCTGCTTCTGCTTCCTTGCTGGTTTAGGAAATCAGGCTCTGTCCTGCTGTAGAGTCTTATATGGAGAGTTAGTGATCAGGTCCAGCCTCTTCTCAGACACGGTGGTTGCATGGCTGGGGAAGCCATCAGCCCTAGTATGAAACCTACAATTGTGATTTTTCTAAACGGCCACATTATTAAACTGCTTTTAATCCTGGGGGTCTCTCAGCTTTGCTTGGAGAAGCTTTTCTTTGAACAAGCCCTTGCAGGGAACTCCCGTTCATGGACGGTTGAAGGCTCACTCCTTGAACTATTGTAGGAAGACTAGTCTGTAGCATTTCTACCACGGCTAGCCAAGGGCTGGGGGTGGACCGGGTCAGAATGGATTCTCTCGGTGGGTTCCAGGCGGAGAGCCACCCTCCACTAGCACAGGAGGCCACACCCTGTTTGGCATTACTGATTGAGTTATGGGCCTTCATGTGAATTTACATGTGGAAGTCTTTTTCTGCTAGGAGCTCAAAATATCTTATGTGGACACAGGCTTTTTTTTTTTTCCAAGACAAAGAAGGCCATGATGGTAAGCCATAATCCAGCATGTCTATGTCCTAATAGAGAAGCTAGACACTCAAATACATACAACAATAGCGACGACACACGGAGACCAGGCTTATGCTGCCCATCCGAGGGACCGTAAGCAGATGAGAAAAAGGTTGAGAGCAATCTTCCCTCAGGGGCAGCAAGCCTGCTGGTACCCCCATCAATGTGGGGCTTTGTCATAGGCACAGGACATTTGTCGTGTCAGTACAACACTGACATCTCTGGTCCCTTTCAGCTACAGATGCTGGCAGCCTGCGGCGATGTGACTGGCCACTAGACAGGGCTGTTAGCCTGCACTGTGTGGGAGAGGAGGCTGCACCCCGGTACTCACAGGATGCTGGGCCCTGTGGCTCCCTGGAAGGCTCCGCTGTGCATCTTCTCCAGATGTATGTTTTCTTTCAGTTCCCTGCGTGGAAAGACAGTTTCACACCCACCTCCATAGCCGTGTATGTATACACATGCTCACAGTAGGCTGTGTGCACCATGCTGGGGCAGAGGGGAAGTGGGAGGGGTAGACAAACTGAAAGAAAGATGAGCCGCCTTGATGAACCTGTGACATTGCTACTGTATGTGTTTGGCTTCACCTATTGTCTGTCCTTTGCTGTCAGTTGGTGGAATCCTTTGTCCTGTGACTTAATGGATTCAGCCCCTCTTGTTGGATTTGTTAGATCTTGCTGCCAGGCAGCTGGAGAAGAATTAAAAACTCTCCTCCTCCGCAAGTACAAGGCTACTGGGTTAAAGTGCGGCCTGTGCCTTATCATTCTCTGAATTGCTGTGGCCTTGGAGGCCTCAGAATTTGTCAAAAGCCACATACCAAACAAGAGTAAAGCTGCTTCCAAAATTTCTTTTCCTAATGTCCTCTGCTTCCTTTGAGATGTGCGTTCTCAGTGGGTGTGTGCCAGGAGTGATCACAGCCCATGTCTAGGAGACCGAAGTCACAAAAAACTTCCAGCCCCATTTCCCTTGGGAAAATCCCAGTATCTCTACCTGAGCCCGTACTGCTCCTCCAGCCTTGGTCCTTTCTGCTAACGGAGGAACCTTCTTGCTTTGACCTCACATTCCAAGAGTTCTGACGTTTGCTTGTCCGAACTCAGCTCGCCTGTGCACCATTATTCATCTTGCTGGCTTCTGCCTGGGACACATTGTCCTCTTGCTTTTGCCTATTCACATGAGCCTGGCTCAGAGCCTGCACCCCACATTGCCCATGCTCTGTAACACCTTCCCCCACCTCTGAGGTCCTGGAGGACTTGCTTGCACTGGGGGCAGGCATACCACATTGTCTTCTGTTTGAGGGACATACCTTTTGGAGCTGCCTTTTCCTATGCTGTGACTGCCTGAGGGTAAACCCTTCAGCTCCTAGTTTACTAGTTTGCGTCTCCTCTGGAAGGTAGTGCATTCCCTTCAGTAGAGCTGTGCTTTGTTGTGGGAATAAGGGAATGAGGCATCTGAGGGTGAACCAGAGAGGCTGTGATGCTTCTGCCTGAATCTTGGGGTTCTTATTAATGAACTCTTTATGCAACTGTCAAGTCAACAAGACAATGTGCCAGTCCCCTCCTTGAGGACAACGCTTGTACAACTCCCGTTCTTTTCAGCCCTCGGTAGGATCTAGATGCTAGGTTGAGTGCGTCCAAATCTTTATTTGCTCACTGACATGAACTGTGGAATAAACTTAATCAATAAACACTTGCTAAGAACGAGGCATTGTACCAAGTACTAAAGAGACAAAGTAGACCTCTTCATTTTGTTGGGCCAATCCTTAAACTCAGTCTGCTGGCAGCTTTGCTTTACGACTGAGGACACTGTAGCTGGGGCAGGTTGGCTTGGTCAAGGTGATGCAAGTTGATAAACAGTGGGTTGGAGTTCCAGCTGGAGTGACTAAGGCCTCGCCTAAGCTGTGACATTATCCAGTGTGATATTAGTGCAGCAGGCTCCTTGGTTTCAGATCCATATTTAAAAACGATTAGCATATTATATAGACCCGAGCTACTTAGCCCCGGACCTTGACACATCAGGGTTTTGGGGAACTGTTAAAAGTGCAAATTCTCAGTGCTTTTGAGGTTCCCCCATAAAGCCCGTTCAGGTGGGGCTCCAGGTGTCTGCTCTAATAACCCCAAGGTGATTCTTACATGCCTTAATGTTTGTGAGTTATTGGTGTGGTTCATGCTTCACACAATTTTATTAAATTTTTTTGCTACATTTATTGATTCATTTATCTATATTTCAATGTATCAATGTATCTGTGCATATGTGTATCTATATCTGTGTATCTGTGTATGTATATTTCTATTGCGTATGTACGTATGTATCTATGTATCTGTGTGTATGTATGTATGTATCTATGTATCTGTGTGTATGTATGTATGTATCTATGTATCTCTGTGTATGTATGTATCTGTGTGTATGTATGTATGTATCTATGTGTATGTATGTATGTATGTATGTATGTATGTATGTATGTATGTATCTATCTATCTATCTATCTATCTATCTATCTATCTATCTATCTACCTATATATCATCTATCTATGGGTGAGAGAAAATATGCCCATGCCATGGTGTGTATGTGGAGATCAGAGGCCAGCTTTTGGGTGTCAGTTCTCTCTCTCTCTCCATCAGGTAGTCAGGCCAGCCTCTTTACACTCTGCACCTCACTGGCTACTAACTCATCATTTATTTTAAAAGCCTGGCTCTCTGATTTCATTTATCTTCAGTGTAGCATTTCGGGTGCTCTTATGGTTTGCTATTCATGACTACTGAGTGGGAAGAGCCTCGCTGTTTATTGTGAGGGGCCGCACATTCCCATAAACACGCCAATTTACCACTTTTCCTGAGGATGGCCATGCAGACAGGAGGTGGAGAGCAATGAAGGGAGCCATCCTTAGGATGAGTCCCCAGTCAAAGGGGTGGGTGGGGGCTGGATTGAAGTTCTCTGGGAAGAACCAGAGCTCCCTCTCCCCTGGAGAGCAGGAGGGAGGCGGGCAAGTGAAGCCGCTGTGGGTGACTAGGCTGATGGATGATGTTACCTCATTTCCCCGCAGTGGGGCCCTGGAAGAGTCTCCTTCTGAGATACTTTTCCTCTAACATACCATCAGCCTATACAAGGGGGCTATAGAGGGGAGCTGCAAGATGGAGGAGGCACAAAGTAGGGTGTGGAACGTTTCAGCCAGCTGTCAACTTTAATGCATGGCGGCTGCTTCTGTCTTTGAAATCAGGGTGCTCTGGGGTTTCCAGCTAGCCGGTTGCCTAGTAACACTCCTGCAACTCTGAGGCCTAGCCACTTGAAAGTTTATTTTTGCCCTGAGTTAGTTGCTGAAGATTGAATGTGATCTGGTAGCCAGAGTAATACTTCATTTTTATTCATGAGGTAGGGAAATAAGCATATACTTACAGTGAGATTAGCGTCGTCCCATTGAATGCATGGCTTTGTACTTCTTCAAATCCATTTCCATACAGTTTGCTGGAGGAGGGAGGAGAGAGGGCTTAGGGATGGGAAGTAGCTGACAGAAGCACAGTTTGGAAGCAGACGCTCTCCCTCCTGTGGCATTTACTGTGAAGATAACCACTGGCATTCAGAACAGCTAGCTGTCTCTCCGACATTCTGGGCTCTGGAGGCACATGGGGCAAAGCTGTTCTATCTGCTCAGGTTTTCTTCTACTTCCTCCATCACCACCACCAATTTATCAAACATTTGCTAGGTGCCTGGTACTTGACTAGCCCTGGCATGCCCATCTTCTGATTTACTTCTCGTGACTGTTGCTTCCATTATAGTGATAAGAAAGACATTGGTGCGATTGGGCTTGTAGTTACTGGGATCAGGGGCAGAGCTAGGATTCAAGGCTCAGATACCAGGCTGGCTCAGAAAGCCTCTCTGGTTCCCTGGGTGTTGTGGGCTTTGTGGGCTGCCAAGCAAAGCTCCAGTACTGAGTCACTTGCTCTTTATTTTTTTTTTATTTTTTTTTCCAAAACTACTTCCATAACCCTCAAAGATCTAAATGTCTGCAAGCAGTTCTTTAAGCCCCATTGATGGGTAGTGAAAGCAATGTAGTTGAGTGCAACCAGCATTAAAAAGAGGGAAACGGAGTAGAGCAAGGGAAAATGTTGGAGTATATTGCCAGCAGTTAGGGTACGAATGCTTACCAAATTCCGTTCCACCATTATATATGGTATCTATAAAACAACCACTCCATATGTGCAACACACATGCATGGACACACACACACACACACACACACACACACACAGAGATTGAGAAATAAGAGGCTCTAGTTTCCAGCCATGCTAGGAAGTGCCAGAGACAGAAAGGAGTCTAAAAAGGCTCCCTTACAAGGAAGGAAATGGGCTCAGATGGCAGACGACAAGGACGGCACCAGAGCACACTCTGCTTGAGGCTACTTTCAGTACATCAGTTTTGTTGACCCCCCCACCATGTTCCCATATCCTTAAGACTTATTTGCTTTTCTCCTAACACCTGGGTTCAATGCCACATAAGCCTCAATGTGGTCTTCCTGTTTACAATTCCAACTCCTCATTCCCAGCCAGTTTCTATTCCATCCTGATATGTATTTCTTTTCTAGTTTTATCACCATGTAACACAAAATGTTTTACTTGTTTGCAGAGCATAATGCCATGACAACAAGGATTTCAAACAGTGGCATTCACTGTAGACTCTCCTGTATCCTGAGCAGTTGTTGGGATTGAAAGCATCACAGGAAGTGTGATGAACCTTTGAATGGGTCTATGGAAGATGTCTTGCTCTGAGTCACAACCAACACTTTTGAGAGCCTCCATCCTACATGTCAATATCGGTGTAAGCTCTTTGTAGGCCATGAAATGACACTCGAGTGAGAAGGGACCATGTTGTGATGTGATTGAGCTTGCCCTGTCTGCAAGACTATGGCTTCCTTTCTAGTGTTGACGGATGTATGAGCGGATGACTTGGAAAAGTACAGACACCTGCTTCCGCCACAGAGAGCTGATATCTTTAAGGTTCTGCAAATTCAGGCCAACATGGACAGCCACTTCCTGCTGTATGTTCATATATTAGTGTGTGGATGTGTCATTTCTTTCCACCAACCACAGCAAACCTTTGATAACACATCAGGATAAGTACAGGTGCCGTTCATGCTGAAGTACAATATTTCAACTATGAAATTCAGGAAATGTAGTGATTACAAAATAACCCCGTGGCCCCCTCATTAGATTGAGTTCAGAGAGATCAGAGGATCATTCTATCAAAATCCCTATTACACGTTTCATGAAGAACCAGGAAGAAGGAGCACAAAGGCTCCAAACACAGAGAAACAATGAAGAAATAAAAATGCCCATCATCCTGGTCTGGTTGGTATATGTTATGTACATTATTGAAACATTGCATCATGTTCCATAACCTGTACAATATGTATACATTAGTTAGCCCCCACCCACCAAACTTGGAGCCTTGAATGCTCCAAGGTCCTAACAAATGCCACCAACTTTGGCATCCATGGTAAAAAAGAGCCCTCCCTAACTTCTGCATTTTTCTTCTGCATACAGAGCTCCTGAGACCTATATTAGATTGCTGGATGCCATTTTCCAATAGTTTTTCCTACCATTTTCTAGTGTAAAATATGAACGGATAGGTTCTTTCAGACCCGTCATTTTGGGTAATTACATACAGCTTTCTCGCCTTCTTGGCAGCTGAATCTCACAGGACCTTTAAAAGAGTGTAAGACTTAGAATATTGTTCTTTGTCCATCTCCTGTTATGAAGGGGGTTCTTTTATAGATAACTCTGTCCAACGAAAGGGTCACACCTCTGTTTCCTCTGACTAACTCTGAAATCTAAGTTTTCAGAATCAAGACCAGTATTTGTCAAAGCATATGCCACTATTCACCTAACTGAGACTCGGTCTCCCCATATGTGCAGCCCAGTCCCACTGCTCCAGACTGGGAAACCCTGCCCTAGGGTAGATCACAGTATGATGGATCTTTTCCACGGTGCCAATCCTGCAGGCTTTTGCTCAACACTGAGTCTACAGGCTATCATTTCCTCTACTCAAAGTAATAGAGCTGTGTCTGACGGGCCCAGACACAGCATTGCCTTCTGGGATTTCAGTAAAGCAAAGCTACTTGTGGTTGCCTAGAAGCCTCTTCCCCTTTTCGGTGCTTTGCTACCCTTAGCTTAGCTTAAATTTTTTATACTATCATTTTGTGCATATGGTTATTTTGTCTGCATGTATGTCTGAGCACCGTGTTCTATGCCTGGTGCCCGCAGAGTCCAGAAGAGGGGATCAGATCCCCTGGAACGGGAGTTACAGAGTTGTGAGCCACCTTGTGAGTGCTGGGAAATGAACCCTGGTCTTCTGGAAGAGCAGCCTTAACTGCTGAGCCATCTCTGCATCCTGCAATTTCAATTTTGATACGTGTTAGGATTTTGTCACTTTTGCTGGGTTCACAAGGCCAGTGCTATATATGTGGCTTTGTGGTTAGGTCTGTACGTATTGGACCCAACTGCCTGGGCTTCATTTGTGCTCTGCTTCTTACAAGCTAAATTACTTTGGGTAACTTAACACCTCACACCTCAGTTTCTTCATCCAAAAATTGGGATGATAACAGTAGTATCAACCCTGCAAAACTGTTGTATCTAAACATGTGTCAGTCACTTAGAAGTAGGTTCTGGAACACAACCAAAGCTGTGGCTTCTAACCCTCTGATTGCTGATTGGAGCAAAGAGGTCTCCTGGTACAAGATTTGGACAGGATTTCTCTGAGCTGTAGGTCCATGTTTGCATACATTGCTACTTCGCTCCTTTCTGCTTTTGCAGAGCAGGCTGGGTCACTGGCCTAGGCTGTCCCCCATACTCCCTCTGTCTGGGTTACTGCCATGAACTTTTTCATGCTTGTTCTTAGTTTTGAATAGTCTGGGTATGCTTGTTGCAGTTTCCTGGACTATGGCTCCCTGCTTCCCTTTCAGCGGCAACCCCTCTCTGTTCCCACCAGCGGTGCACAACGGAGGATGCAGGCTTGGCTTAATTAAAGAGCAGCTGCCTTGGTTTGGAGAATTTGAGAATGTGAGTGGGAGGGCCTCCTGCTGCCGGGCTCACACGCTGCCTTCAACGCCTTGGAAAGCATCTGGAGAGTCACTTGCTTTCCCCAAATCTCATGGTGTCAGAATGAAAGGGGGCCTTCCTTGGCACAGAGATGAGACGAAGGTCCCCCTTGCTTCTCTGTGGCAATAGCAGCCCCACCCTCGCAGGCATTGTCTGGGTTCTCTATTCAGATATCAGTAATTGTGAATCAAACAGAAAGAATGGCGTCTTTGAATCTAAGAAAGATTCGAGAGTTAGAAATTAATCACAGACGATACTGTACTTCTGAATGCTGCCTTCCCCTTTGAATAATCCCAGGGTGCCACACAGTGCTTGTGGGTTCATATTAACAATGCTAGATATTCTCTTGTTCATGTGGCCACCTAGCTTTTGGTTGATTTCAAAGGAGAGAGATTATGTTTGCAGATCCTGAGGACCTCAAAGAATGGTCCCACTGTGGAAAAACAATACATGGCAGTTGAGGACTCTGCCTGCTGGTGGGATGCATGTAAGCAACTTTTTTCTTTTTCTTCCCTCCCTGCTATTTTTCTTCCTATTAAACCAATGACTACGGGAAGTGCATCTTAAAGAAGAGGGACCCCCGCATTCACGCTTTGTCCCCTATGTGCCTAGAGGGTATTTTAAAAATTTGTTTTGTTTCTTTTTTATCATTGAAGTAAGTCATGTGGACAAAGCCCGTTTCCCAGTGCGTGTCTGCCAGGGCTGTGAGGATGGCTGCTGCTCTCTGACACGTATGTGCTGCTATGAACCTGGGCTGAATGTTCAGGGTCCTCCATTTCTGTGGATCTCCTGGTCTTTCGACTGCACTGAACTGTTTTCATGCTCTCCACCACCTCAGTCAAGCACATGTCAGCTTCCATGACTTCACCATACGCTGCATTAAAGAGGACGCACGGTTTCAGAAAGAAAGATGACAGTAATGGATTCTAATGCGGCAGATACAGTTTTGAGAAATCCACATTCCAAGTAATACTTAAAAACGGGCAGACAGAGAGCACGAGAGAGCATGCAGGAGAAATAACAGTGAAGGGTAGAAATGTGGGGTATAAATGCAGAAGAGTGCTGGAATATACCAATAATCCTTGGGTAATTCTCTTTGTAATTCTAAAGAAGCGGCAGTTACTGAAAGGTTTGGCCAATGGAGAGTCACAACTCAGAGTCCCAGCACAGGTGACTTGGAAGGGACAAAGGGCAAGTATATTTGGTAGATCACACCTTAAGCTAGTGGCCAAGTGGTAAGATAGTGTGACATGAAGTGCTTCCTGGTTTGATGCAGCAAGAGAGACATAGCACAGCCTCTGCAGTGCTGCCGTGGCAATGTTTGGGCTGGATTTGGTCACAGCAATGCAGTCAGACCTGATTTCCTTGAAAGATCCAGAACCTAACAGAAGAGAAGACAGCCCAGGAACAGCTTGGGGAGCAGAGGAGGCATAGCAGGTGAGGACAGAAACTAGATTCTAAGCTGTGCCTACCTGCTTCCTGCCTCTGCTCCTGCTCCAGTTCTTGCCTCAACTTCCCTCGTAGATCGACTGTGATTGGGATGTGCATGTTCTTTCCTTCCCGAGTTACTTAAGATCATGGTGTTTATCACAGCAATAGAAAGCAAAGGAGAGAACTTGGGAAGGGAAAACTCAACTGAGGAACTGCCTCGATGAGATTGGTCTGTGGGCATGTTTCTGGGGTATGGTCTTAACTGATAATAGACTAAGCCCCCTTGGGCAGGACCATCCCTAGATGGGTCAGCCTGGGCTGTGTGTGAAGCCAGTGGAGCATAGGCCTGGGAATGAGCTGGAAAAGCTGGCAAGTAGTACTTCTCCATGGTTCCTCTTCCAGGTTCCTGCTCTGACCCCCCTTAATAATGGACTGAGTCCTGGAAGTGTAAGATAAAATAAACCCTTACCCCTCCAAATAGCTTTCGGTCAGAGCATTTTATCACAGCAACAGAGGACGAAACTAGAACAACATCAACAAAATCCAAACCTTTAAAACACAGTGGGCTATTGGAGACGGCCGCTAATGACCGACTTGCTCTGGGTTGTTAGTTTCTAGCTGCTAAGTCTGGTTAACTGTGGCACTTGCAGTGACTGTATAGTGGACACAGTGTGATTGGATCTGCACAAGGAGGCATTAATAATCCCACTGAATAGAGATCAGCCTGGCTTCCCAGGCCCAAACTGACTGAGGCTGCTTAGTGCTGCCTACACTTGGAGCTGGGGCTAACCCTGAGGCTCCACACCCACTTGCCTTTGTATTGTGGCTTGTCATAGGTGCAGCCAAAATATCCTGGCTCCCTTTGCAAGATCCTTCTGCTCTGGAGGGTCTTCGGGAAAGGAACTGCCATGACTTTCCCCTAACTTGTGGAGTTCAAGTGGAAATCACCGCTGTTTGTTTTGTGAGATTGGCTGGGCCCATCATCATCCAGAATATTCTGCAGCGGGTCCAGCTGAGTGCGGGTGAGGTGGGTGGAATATGTCAAAGGTGGCCTCTAGAGGAGAGTCATGAAAGGCCACAGTGGCTGTAAAGGAACCTCCAAGTACAACGCATAGTTTTAGACTTTGCCTCCCAGAGCTTTTCCTGTACGACATGGAGTGTTTTGTTTTCATCAAATGAGCTCACAGTTGGTAAAGATTTGGGGTAGGGGAAGGGCCAGACCAGTTCCACCAAAGAACAAAATCACAAATCCTGCTAATAATGAAAAGAGAAGGCTTGCTTTCTTTATTTTCTAATTAAGGAGTTGGACTTTACAGCTGGGAAAATGAGACTTTCCTCAGCAAGCATGATAGCCTTTAACCGGCAGGGCTCTCCACAGGACCCTTCGCTCACACAAGGGCCCATTTAATGGAGAACAAGAGCCAAGCAGATGACTAATCACAGCCCTTGGGGATGAAGGGTCAGGAAAGGGAAGGGGGTGGAGCACAACGGTCCACCACAGGCGCTGGGGGAGGAGTAAGTCCCGAGGTCCCCATTAACCTCAGAGGTGCGACAATCACACCCTGTTGGTGTACACTGTTCCTCTTCAAATCACAAGCAACCTGAGTTAATAGCTCCATGACACCAATACCATGCAGCTCTTTTGCATTCATGCAGAATCATGCTGCATGGGAAAAGCTTGGTGGGAACTCAGTTTCCCAGGGATTGTCCCAGCACGTGCTGAAGGGCTCTACTTTTCACTCCTGCTTGGTGCTTTTCCCATCATAAGCATATACCTGCGAGGAGTAACTCTTGGTTCCTACTTCAGTTTAGGTCAAAATCACTGGCAGTTTTATATTTTGATCTTGGAATAAAGGCCGAGCCTCAAAGAATTGCCCCTTGTGAAGGGAAGGACTTCCCCAACTGGAAGTCAATACCACCAATCCTCAGGACCCATCTGCTCAAAGATAAACTGAACTCCTGGTTTCGTTGTTGTATGAGCACATGACCCTGCGGCTACCCTATACAACCCATGCCACTGTTGGAAGTCTAGGCTAAGAAGAACCTTGTCACCAGGGAGTGAAGAACGTGGAGAAACAGAGCCGATTGCTAACCTCAAACTAGACGCGAGAGTCACAGAGCAGGCTGTGCGGCAGAGTAGGAGTCCAGAACGTTACTCACAGTGTGATGGACTCGTTACTCATCCCTTGGAAAGCGTTCCCCGGTATGGTGGTTATGTGTAAGTTATCGCAGATCTCCCTTGAGGAAAGAAATGACAAATATTTACTCTACAAATCTTAGCTGTGAATAGGAAACGGTTGTGCAAAGCAATCAGCCTGATACTTACAGAATGAAATTAAATTCGGAGGAGGAGATCTTCGTAACATCCGGGAGGGTTCGGATGCCTGTGTTACAGATGCTCCTGTGATCCGGCACGGTGGTGACATGGGCGGAGAGGACAAGTGATAGCATTAGGTCATAAATAGAAAGCACTTTGCAAGCATTATTTTCATGTTAAATCTTAGAATATTGGGTTACACTTTAGCTGATGAAGATGGTCAGAATTTCAAAGGTTTCATCGCCAGGTAAAGTTGCCACAATGGTTCCTGTTTTGAGGTTTAGGGGCTGATACCAAACTTGCAGGTGTTTTGCTTTTGTTTTTCCTTTAATGTCATGGCATTTTCCTGGTGGATTACATCCTGTTTCCTCCTGATTTAGTCTGTGCTGTAGGTAGTTCCAGAAAGGAGCTTTCTCCTTTGTGGTGGAGTTTTAAACCTTGCAGGAAGTTAAATTTTTTGTTTTGTTTTTTGAGACAAGATTTCTCTGTGTAGCCCTGGCTGTCCTGGAACTCACTCTGAGACCAGGCTGGCCTTGAACTCAGAGGTATGCCTGCCTCTGCCTCCTGAGTGCTGGGATAAAAGGCGTGTGCCACCACTGCCTGGTGCAGGAAGATTAATCTTGTGAGAAACCTGTACCTTTCATTATTAGAAACTATATTTAGCTACTTTGCGGTTCAGGAGGTTCTTCCTTGAAACCACTGAACATTGTTTTTGTGTTTGAGACAGTTAAGGCTCCTGCCTTCTATTTAACCTCTAAAGGAGAGAGGGGCTTACTTGAAATGGATGAATATTTCATTATAAAAATTAAGCTCCTCTTGCATGAACCTAGACAAAGTGAGAGAACAAAAGGCTGGTGATGAGACACAAGCTGGAGGAATAGTGTCATGAAACAAGTTTGTGCATGAGAGCGAGCGCCAGCTAAAGAAAACCAATGGAGGAATCCCCGCTGTGCACTGGGTGGATCCCGAGACCCTACACGGAAGCCTGGAACTGCATAGCATACCACACTGCATGTGCATTATGTTTATCTTTTTTCTTCACTCCCATTTATTAAAAGGTTCCCATGTAAAAAACTTAGGCTCCTCCAGAGGCACGCAGGAACTAGACTTCCCCAGTGGAGTTGTAAACTCAGCAGACATGGGCTCTGGACACTGACAGGGGCTTCCTGGCATGCTGACGGCAATACGGCACAGCCGGTCCTCTTTATGCGCTTTATCTCCATGTAACAGTTAATTCTTTTGAATGGATGTGCAAATGGGATAAAAGTGTTCACAGTGAACCCATTCCTTGTCTGCACTGAGGTTGGTAGGAGGCTCAGACTGCAACATGGACTTGGATTGGGGAACTCCACATTTTGGTATGAAAAACTAAAAAAGAAAATGGGCTAATCAGAGGTTATGCTGGTCATAGCTGGGTCTTCATATCCTTAAGGCCTTCTAAAGTGCTTGACATTTATGTGCCCAAGCTACTCTGGAGGCTGGGAAACACACAGCATTTGGGTTTCCAATACTCCACAGGGACAAAGGAACTACACTCGGCCAGTTACAGCTTCTGCACGGCACTTGGGAACAAGGCTAATAGTGTAGGGCAGAGAGGTCCCTTCCTGTATCCTCTGCTTTCTTTTTTTCCTTTTTATTTGAGTGGTGGTGGTAATGTTTCTGTGTGGTAGGGATGACGTGCTGTGTGGGGAGATTCATTGCCATGTAGTTGTAGACTTTGGGAAGTTTTAGGAATTTCACATTGCTGGTAGGGCCAGTTGCTGTTTGGGTTATGGTGGGACTCAGTTTGTCATGCTAACCTGCAGACTTGCTTGGATTTAGTGGGAAATAGAAATGGTTGAACTGATGGGGTACAGTGCCTGTCTCAGGAAATACTTAGTCAGTTTTCCCTTGATGACTGAATGAACAAATGAGGAGACGAGAGAGGAAACGGGAGAAACCAAACTGGAGCAACTCCTCCCAGTTTTATTTGCGGTTACTCACTCTGATTTGTGCTCTACAAAGTGTTGTGAGTCCCCATTCCCCTGTCCAGCTTTGAGCACCCCTGCAAAGGGGTGATGTTCTCCCCAGTGTGCTGGGCACAGGGAACATGGGAGCCACTTACATGTGTGAAAACTCCCAGCATAGTAACAGACAAGACATACTGATTAAACTTAAAACAGAAGGCTAACAAGGAGGGACATACAAACACAATGCTTCTTCAAGGGACTGCAGAGATGGCTCAGTGGTTAAGAGTGCTTGCTGCTCTCCCAGAGGACCAGAGTTCAGTTCCCAGCACCCAAGTCAGGCAGTGCACGACCTCCGGTAACTCAGGCTCCAGGGGATTCAATGTTCTCTTCGAGCCTCTGTGGACATTCCACTCATGTGCAAACCCACACTCAGACCCCCCCCCATACACTCGAGAAAATGAAACAAAATCAAAAACCTTCAGCATTTTGATTACTTTCAGTTTTACCAGATACCCATCTTCCCCTCTACAAAGGCTTAGAAAGGAAAATTTCTCACAGGTATTTTAACCGAGGGAGATTTGTAAAAGCACCGGGTTCAATGTATACGAGGTTTTTGGTGTTCTGGATCAGTCTGTAGAGAGAGAAGGGGAATGGGCAGTGGTTTAATAGATGGTGGAATGCATGACACTGGTCCCCAGGCCTCGTGAGTAAAATCCCACCGATGAGATCAACTACTGTTATACGCCTAAGACAAGTTCCCAGAACTCTGGGGTGTCCTGAAGGCCCCGCCAGCTATTCCCAAGGAACTTTGCCCACCCTACCGAAGAGGCAGGTGTAGCAGCTTAGCTGGGAGTTTATCTGTGCGTATCTCCATTTCTGCCTTTTCCTACCAGATAACACCAAGGTCCAGGGTGTTCGAGGTCCTGGCCAAGTAGAGCTTGGAAGCACACTGGGAGCGATGGGAGGTGCTGCTCTCCGGAGAAGAAACAAATAAACATGGCCCCTTGGAGGCAAACTAGTTTCTGTTCTTATTGAGTTGGTAAATGCACTGAAAATTTATCCAGATGGGCATTCATTCAGAATAGCACAGGACAGAAGCCTTGAGATTCAGATTTCTAGACTCTTCTGCCCATTCTATAGGAATCTGCTATGTAGGATCCCCATCCTCCTAGTTTCCTGAGCTGGAATGCTTTCTATAAATAATAATGATAATACCCTCCCCCATTGTTCTTATCCCTTCCCCCGTCTGGTTCTTTGCCCCAGTTTGTGCCCCCTTTCTGTTTTTCTTTTCCATGTAATCATCATTTGCATGGGAAGTAATGTGACCGTCTGGTTTATGCCAAAGTCTCTGCCAGTGTTGATGTTGAAAGTTGAATGATTTATATTTGAAGAGTAACAGGACTTGAACGGGATCTAGTTTTCTGATTCCCACTCTGATGCCCGTTCTATCATACTGTGACCATTGCTACTTGGAACATGGGTATGAGGTTCGGATTCTGTAGCTGTGAGCAGTATTCTGCGGTAGCTATTCTAACACTGAATCAAGCAACCATCAGTCAGACATGGGAGAGGTCGGGACTGTGTCCTCATAAAGACCCTTTGAGGTCTAACCATAGAGTATCTACTCACACAGCCACTCATTCTGTCGACATCTTTGAGTGTCTATGTGATCGAGCGCTGCCCTAGCTACACAAGGTACCACCGTGGGCAGAGCACAGAGCATGCGGGTCTCGCGGCCTTCTTTAGGAATCCGCAGACATCCTCTGCAGAGTGCTTTACTTTTCTTTCAGTTGATGTCTTGCTTTGTGTATCACTTGCTGTCCTGAAGGTGCTTCAGCATTCCCTGAAGTCTGTGACTGCTGCAGAGTTTCAGGTCTGGAACTGCACAGTCATCTACAAAGTAATGAACCTTATGTACCATTCACAGTAAGTCCAGATTATTTCTTTGGAATTTAAGTACCTATTGTTTGGCTTTTCCTGTAATTGTTTGGCAAATTACTCTCACTTCTCTGGGTGTAACTTTCAAATCCTAGTAGATAACTGTATTTCAGTTCCTCTGTGTCCCAGAAGCTCCTGTACCAAGGCAGGCACACAGCAGCAGGTACTCATATACTTATCAATTAATTAATCTACATAGATAGTTACTCACTGGACCATTGATGAAGACTTTCTGCTATAAAGAAAAATACATGAGCTTTGGAGAAAGATGGGTTGGAGTTCAGTCCCAGACCAGCTAGTGTCTAAAGTCCACACACTCTCCTAGCTTCTATTTCGTTCTCTGAACAGAATGGCGATCGTCTGACTATGCTGGTAGCTATAAGAGCAATGATACTACCTAGAGGAAGTCACAAGTACTTAAAGTACACCCTTTCCTTTTGACTTGCTTGCAGGGGAATTGGAGGGTGCTGCAAGAAGCCCAGGAGGGAGCCCCCAGTGGTGGCACAAAAAGTCTGCTTTGACCTGCTGGGAAGAGGAAAGTCTCCCAAGTTAAGAGAGGATAATGGAGATGAATATCCACGTATGTATGAAAATACAAAAGAATAAATTAAAAACAACCTTTTCTGGAAATGAAAAAAAAAAAAAGCCTGGTTTGTAAGTCATGTGTCCTGGTGCCTAGTTCAGTTTGGTACTAACCTGCTGTCTGATGTCAGACCAGTGAGTTACTGCTTTGCGGCCTGGCTATAGGCTCATCACTCTGAAGCTGAGTCACTCGTATTCCATCCCTTTGACTTGGGCCTTATGGTCATTGGGAAGCAATTACTTTTTAAAAACATTTATTTTCAATTCTGACTGTAGTTTCCCCTCCCTCCTCTTCTCCTGTTCCCTTCTCCTATCTATCCTTTGCCTTTCCCTTCAGTCCACTTCTTTGTTTCTGTTCAGAAAAGGGCAGGCCTCCCGTGGATATCAACAAAACATGGCATATCACATTGCAGGAAGACTAATCCCCTCCCCGTGTGTTAAGGCTGGGCAAGGCAACCTAGTATGAGGAGTAGGTTCCCAAGAGCCAGCCAAACTCTAGGGACAGTGTCTGCTCCCATCGCTAGGAGTCTGGCAAGTAGACCAAGCTACACAACTGTCGCATATGTGGAGGGTCTAGGTCAGTCCCCTGTAGGCCCCCCTGGTTGTTGGTGTAGACTCTTTGAGTTCCTATGAGCCAGGTTAGTTGTTTCTGTGGGTTTTCTTGTGATGTCCTTGACCCCTCTGGTTCCTATAATCCTTCCTCCCTCTCTTTAGCAGGATTCACCAAGCTTGGCCTAATGTTTGACTATAGGTCCCTGCATCTGTTTCCATCGGTTGCTAGATGAAGGTTCTTTAATGATAACTGGGGTAGTCACTAATCTGATCACAGGCGATGGCCAGTTCAGGCTACATATCCCCTATCTCCACTGTCGCTAGGAGTCATGTAGCTGGAGTCATCCTTGTAGATTCCTGAGAGTTTCCCTTGCATCAGGTTTCTACTTGATTCCCCAAAATGTGCCCCCCCTTTCTAGTCATCTCTTTCAGTTCTTTCCCCTTCCACTCACTCCCCAACCTGGTCCTTCAAGTCCCTCCCATTTGCATCCACCCAGGAGATCTCGTCTGTTTCCCCTTCCCAGGGTGATCCATGTGTCCCCTCTTGGGTCATCCTAGCTACCTAGCCTCTCCGGGGCTGTGGATTGTAGCATGGTTATCCTTTACAGAAACACTTAATTTTAAGGATAAATCTAGCAATAACAACACCAATACAGCCCAATGACTTCAACATTCACAGGCTTAACACAAGGCTTGCCATGTTGTTATTAAGGAAGCACTTAAACTTGAAAGAATGAATGCGTCTCAACAGCCCTTGATGAACCAACTCATGATCCCTAAGCTCCTCTCTGACTTCCCACCTACTCCAAGGGTCCCACACCCCAGCCTCAACCCCCATGAGGCAAGAGCTACTTGGCAGGACTTCACAATGTCAATTTTAATTTCCAACATTGTGTTGTGATGTTTCAGAGTTTACACACTTCCTAGGGAGAAGCAGTTGTTGCCATGGCAACCTCCAGGCCACTGCAGGGAGAGAGATTAGTGCCTGCCCAGACCTAGTAATTGTTGCAGTCTTTTCCTCTCGGATTCCTCGCATTGGATGCTTGAGCACAAATACCAAGTGGGCTCCCACCAGCCAGGGTAATAGTGTACAGCAATAAACTATCTGTTAGCTGATGCTTACATTTCAGACAAATTGGGGAGGTTTTCAAAGGCATTAGCTTCTATCCTTTCCAGGGAATCACTCTGAGAGATTTCACTAGGGGAGAGAAAAAAAAAAAAAAAAAAAAGAAAGAAAGAAGAAACATGAGAGAAATAACCATGCCCTTGTGATAATGACCTCTCTGTGCATCCTAGATGTTCCACTGTGTCCTCTGAGAAGGAACATGAGTGTACAAGTTGTCCCTGCATCACTAAGGGCTAACATTTCCTTTAGAAGCACCAATGGGTGTCTACAACTTGAGCCCAACTGAACTGTGAGTTTCAGTCACCCCATTTATACAGAGGTCTTTCTCGTGTTTGTCCGACTCTGAATCATACATGTTGGAAGTGCACAGGCCCTGATAACAGCTCTGATCTGGGTTCCTGGCTGGACAGCTCTGGAACGTGACACTCCAACAGAATTTACTTGATGATTCAGGGCTTCTGAGATCTCTGAGGTCCTGGTTCCACCACTCCAGCCAGGTTTGAATTTGGATTGAATCAGTTGTTTCATGACTTTTAACTCTGGGTTTTTCAAAAAGCCTTTGCTGAGACTCCTTCAAGGTTTGCCTCCTACACATGATGTTATTAGATCACTCATGATTCTAACTATCCTCTTCCTTCAGTGTCTCGCTCTGTGAGCAAATTCAAGACAAGGAATACTTTCTTTCTGAGTCCCTGGTGGCTTCATTTTGCCTGGTACATGGCTAGAGATTGAAGGAGTATGGGAGCAAATGGTCCACTGACTTAATGTATTTGTTAAGACAGACACAAAGTAAATGCATCAGGTTTGTCATCCATCAATTCCCAGCATGGTGGTAATGTCACAACCCCCACAAAAGCTTACATTTGCTGACAGCTGAGAAAAAAAATCTCCAATTCACAAGTGGAGTTTGTGTATTTGTTCATCTATGTAACAATTACACTTTGAAGGCTCATAAGTGCAAAGGACCAGCTTAGACTCAGTTATATAGACAATTTAGTCAAATCCTGGACCCGTGTCATCTTAGGAAAGTTGCTTACAGATGGGTTTGTGCATTTCTAAGGTTAATGCTCACTGAAGGCTCAGACTCCAGGAGAGCTTGGCTCACAGAGAGGCAGAGCCTAAAGCAACAACAGTGTAATGGATGGCCCTGAGGTCTTTCATCTCATCACTATCTGATGGTTTATTTACTTAACTGTGCCTGCTTTTCTCAGTAGGAAGTCTCAATGCATTGAAAGTTACGGAAACTCAACATCTAAACATCAGAGCAGAAGAGCCTGGGCAAGCTCGCAAACCCACATACACAACGTGCAGTGAGTCTCCTGTAATGTGCACTGTTATTGAGGACTTAGAGTTTTTAACATTTATTTTATGTGTTGTGTGTATGTCTCTCTGTATGTATGTAAATGCATGTGAAGGTACCTTCAAAGGCCAGAAGACAGCATTGATCCTCCCGGAACTGGAGTTACAAGCAGTTACGAGTCACAGAACATGGATGCTGTGAGCCAAACTCTAGTCCTTAACAAGAGCAGGAAGTCCTCTTCATATGATCGTATTTTTAATGTTATCATTGCTTGCTAATAACAAAGAACCGCAGAGGTTCCCTGTGGGGCTAAGATGGTCAGTGCTGTCTTGTGTGGGTATGCAAATCTACTTGGGCAGTCACCTGAATTTTTAGAGGTGGCCTGTGAGGGAGGAAATGACCACTGAGCTAGCTTGGCTCAGGCTGGTGTTATTGAGGACACGCAAAGCTTTCTTTCCTAGAGAGTTTTTGTCCTGTGGATGAGGTCTTCGGCTTTGGAAGCTGAAACTCAGGACCAAGAGCCCGAAGTCTCCCCGAGGAACACGAGATCATACAGCATCCGGGGCTGCTTCGTGCTTTCGCTGCACGCTTTTCATCTGCACAGTTATAAATCCTGGGCTTTTGTCAGGCACTTGTTATATTTTAGATACAATGATTATCTTATGATTCACAATAAACTTCTAACATATTTTCATCAATGTGGGAGTTATCAAAAAAAGGTGACATTAGGGAATAGCTGTTGAGGCAGAAGGGGAACCTTTATGATTGGAATCTATCTCTTTTCTACTTAAAAAGAATATTATCGCTTATCAAAATGCATTCAGTTCTTTGAAGCAAGGTTAATTATCTGAATTTTAATGACTCTCAAAAATCATACCATTTCTTCAAAGGCTGATAGATATTATTTGTATTATAAAGATAAAAATAGTTGGGTTTCCTAAACACAGTTTCTCTCCTGGAAAAAATTATCCCCTTTCAACTGTGTTTTTCTCTTAGAAAAAAAATTCTTTATTTCAATTATAAATGTCTTTTGATGTGCAGTATCTTACTTACATTTTTACAACCTCATTAAGTCCCTTGAAAGCCTGAGATGGGATCACTTTGACAGGGAGATAGGTGAGTGATCTGGAAAAGAAAAAAGAAAAGGTAAAAGCTTAAGGGTTGGGACTTCAAGTTCATGAACAGTGTGTAGTGTGTGTGTGGGGTGTGTGTGTGCAAGCGCGCACATGTGTACATGTGTGTGAACTTGCCACTGTAAGATTAACAACTGGATTCCGGTTTAATCATCTAAGGAGTCATTCTTGGTCCTTATCGGAATGTGTCACTGGCTGGTGAAGATGACGAATGTTGGAATCGAATCTCCACACTTCCTCTTCCTCGTCATAGAGCCCCGAGCAGGCCATAAATCCTCACACTCCCTCTACCTGTCATACAGCCCTGAGCAGGCCATGTAAGCACTCTGCTTCAGTAACAATTCCTGTCTTGGAGAAATTTTGAGAGGTTTCATCAGGATAGCCCCAAACAGAGCTACACCTAGTAAATAGTCACCAGTTCTGAAGCATTCTGCTTGGTTTTGAAGGGTGGACAAGAAGCTATTTGGGGTCTGAGGAAACAAGCGGGGGAATGACAATCAGAAGTCCTGTGAGTGGGAACAGGAAAGATCCACTGGGAATAGGTTTCTGTATCAACCTTTTGCAGGGGGCTTTTTTCAGCCTCTGAATTGGATCACTTTCTGCCTCTCCTTAGATCCTGGGCACCTCGTGGCATCTGAGGGAGGGTTTCCTTCGGACACTCAAAGCCACAGGGACCACCTAAGAATTCTTTCAGTTGTCCTCAAAGCTGCACAGGATGTAAGTACCGAGAAAAGCGAGACAGTCAACTACAGCAAAGCCAGTGCTGAGGGACCTGGGACTGTCTAAGGATCCTGACAGAAAGAGAATTTAGGAGATGCAGTTCCAAAGCAAGGACAATTATTCAACCATTGGTTGAGTGTTTGCAGTGGCTCAAGACATTTGGGCCCAAGGCTATGAAGGAAGTAGATCAGGACATATCCCGTGACATTAGATGTGTGAGAACAACCTGGTCGCTCATGGTCGCCCAGGAGCTCCCTTAGCCACTAGGAAAGCTCACTTCCTCTCTGATAGCAAACTTCAGTCAACGGGTGACAGAGAGGACTTGCTGCCTTCAGAAGCTTCTGTGTGAGTGTTGTCCACCCTCCTATAACTTCATTTAATCCACAGGACAGTAGGACAGTGGGGTGAAACGGGTACTTCCTTTAACAGGAGAAATTCGGTCATGAAGAGATTGAGTCAATGGACCAAGGAACAACCAAGCAGACTGCCTCAGAATGCCTTTCCTTTTATGCACTGAATATTGCACATTTGAGTCCTAATCTTTTCTCTGTTGGGAAGCAAAGCAATATACCTTGTTTCTCATGGAAGACTGTTCTAGAGTGTTCTACCCTCTCTGCTTTTCTCACAAATCCAGTCACCAGCAATTCCTTCCTTGAACATAATGCAGAGGAATTTCAGAAACTTCATTTCTGGAAAATGCTTTCACTCAACAGTTTCTTAGAGACAGAGGAATAATGCAAACAGGGTTCTCTGGTTCTGTTCTTGAGGATACCGCTCCCCCAATATTTTTTAACCAGAGCTTTCATAGCAGCAGGGGCAGTGGAGGGAGAAACCTCCTTGCCATGGCATCTTTGTTTCCTATATTTCTCCTGGAATCCTGTCTGCTTGGCTTACTGATTAAAAACACAGTTTTATTGCTCTCCACACTGCCATGCCAATAAATTTCCGAAAGAGAAAGCTGTATTCTACTGTACCCCGTGCAACATCAATAAAACCGACAGCCAAATTCCGGTGCCAGAATCTTTATTGCTGGGGATAATGCAGCACAGAACATATTTTGGAGAGTGTTTACATAAAAGCTTCAGCTGAACCCTTCAGAGCTGTTTATTCATGCAAATGACGCTCACAGCTGAAGCCTCTGGGCAGACAGCCTCCCCTTCCAAATGGGAGCACGCTGTGGTTCCCACAGGAGCAGTTTGCTTTAGATTTGACCAGGGAGGCTGCTTGAACTGTTGACTGATGTAGGACTGGGGGAGGAGGAGCAAAGGTTGGACAGAAGCGAGAGTAGCTATAGATCATGCACTGGCTGTCCCCAGGACAAGATGGAATTCTGCAGTTGATGTCCACTCTGCAGAGCAGAAAGGCAGCTGAGGTGAAAATAAAGAGTCCCTACCATCAACAGGACCACTGGGAATGGAGGGCGGCATTGTGGGTGTGGCTGGAGAGAGAGAGGCCTGGGGCGAGAGGGAGAGGAGAGAAGTAGAGTGAGGAGGTGCCTGCTGCTTCACTGACCTCTTCCCACAAAGCAGCTGGAGATCATAGTCCCATGGTTTCAAGACAGATCCCAACTGGTTTATCACTAGCTCATATTTTTATTCCAAGATACCATGTTTTCGTCTCTGATTTGTCTTCAATTGACAACAGTTTCTGTGCAGTCAAGCACCTGTTTTTCATCTTTGAAAGCATTCATTTATGATGTGCCCCACATTTTTTTTATTAAATATTGACACATAGTTATGCGGGGCATTGTGACATTTTCACACAAGTATACGATGCATGTTGGGCAGAAGAGTAATTGGTAAATCCACCAGCTCAGACCTGCGGTATTTTTTTTTTTTTTTTGCTAGAAACTGGGAAACCTTCAAAATCCTCTCTGCTTGCTGTTTTGACGTAGTCATTTAATTGTTGCTATAGTTAGCCTACTATGCTGTAGGATGACGGAGTTCAGCCTCCTTCCCAGCTGTGGTTTGTAAAGACCCGTTTGGATGCCCTGCTGTCCAGGGTGCTCCCTTCCTGATAGATGCCTCAATTATTCTTTCCATGGTGGCAGGAACAATGACCTAGATAAGCCCACAATCCTATTCCCATGAACACTAAACACCGACAAATAAAACACATGAGTGTTTTCATCGTTTCAGATTGTTACCAATGCTGAGGAAAGAAGAGCAGAAGTCATAAAGGGGATTCAAAAATTAACTAAAATCAGAGACTCGAGTGGCCAATGAAACCCCAACATGCAGGCCCCCTCATGTTACAGTACCCCAACTAAAGACATATGCTCAGTTAAGTCCCTGTACCCGAGAAGCAAAAGGAGAAGAAAATTATGTACTTTGATTGACTGTCTTTTCTTTTTCATTTATTCATTTATTTCTGAAGTTAGAAATATTTTCATTCAAAAAAACTGTGACTGTCAGGAACCCCTGTGGAAATGTTGTTACGGAGCAGAAGCCGGGAGATGGGTGACAGAGGCCAGAGGAGAGAGGGAGGCCATGACAGCAGCTCTTGAGGCCAGTCCCCAGAAATGAACGGGTGCTGTGCGCAGAGCAGAGAAGGCAAAGGAAGGCCTCTCCCTGTTTTGTTCCACCTAAAGCAGGTGGGTGACATTCCTAACTATACATCTCTCCCTAGGGGACCTGGTGTGGTTGTTTTCTCTGTGGGGGCCTACCACCCCAGCTTCCAAATTTCCAAATAAATACATGGAAACGTAGTTTTACTTATGAATGCCCGGCCTTAGCTTCACTTGCTTCTAGCCAACTTTTCTAACTTAAATTATGCCGTTTCTCTAACCACACTTTGCCTCTGTGCCTTTTGTCTTTCTTTATTCTATATATCTTTCCTTCTTACTCTGTGACTGGCTGTGTGACTGTGTGCCTGGGTGGCTGGCCCTTGGCCTCCTCCTCTCCTCCCTTTCTCACTCCTCCCTCTTCCATATATTTTTCCTCCTATTTATTCTCTCTGCCCGCCAGCCCCACCTCTTTCTCTCTGCTGCCTTGCTATTGGCCATTCAGCGCTTTATTAGACATATCAGGTGTTTTAGATAGACAGAGTTAAACAAATGCAACATATAAGAACGCAACACATCTTTGCATCATTAAACAAATATTCGATGACATAAATGAGTGTAACACACCTAAAAGTAATATTCCACAACAACCTGGTGATTGAAAACAAGAAAAAGCGGCAACAAAAGGGGCCTCATTCTTAGTCTAGGATGAATGGGAAGAACCAGGGCCCAGCAGAGTCCAACTTGCAGCATGGGCTGCTCTCTGGGGGGACAGCCACGGCACCATGGATGCAGTGCCATTTGAGACTTTGACATATCAATGATGCAGTCCAGGTGACACCTGGATTATGGCAAACCCAACTTGCCTGTGCCATTGAGGCTATGACAAGTAGTTAGCTGGGATGACAAAGGCTGCCTCAGCTTTACCAGTTTTGGTATGGTCTCTACTCATTGAGTTTGTGGGTTCCAAGCCACATGTGGCTAAAACTTCAAAACTGGTCTCTATTCCTTAGAGTTGGAACAAAGCCACTTATAATCCAAGGATCCTGCAAATGGCCACGTGTCCTGGTTAGTTTTACTGTCAAGCTGAGTCTCCCGGGAAGAGGAAGCCTCAGCTGAAGAACTTTTTGTGCCAGTGGGCCTATGGCCATGTCTGTGAGACTATCTTGATGAATGATTGATGCAGGAGAGGCCAGTCTACTACTGTGGGCTTCACCATGCCTTGGAAGGTCTAAGAGAGGCAGAGAGGGAGATGGCAGTTAGCCTTCCTCCGTGCTTTCTGCTCCATGTTCCTGCCCTTACTTCCTTCAGTGAGGGACCGTTAGCTGCAAGTATAAGGCGAAAGAAAACTTACCCCTTCTAGTTGCTTTTTGCCAGAATGAAACTAGAACATTGTGGTTCTTCTAAAGTTGTGGGCATATTTTAAATGTGACGGAATCATCTTTGGAGAGCAGGGATGCCCCTAGTGCCCACTTCCAAGCCATTTTGGTGCCCACTAGTGCCCACTTCCAAGCCATTTTGGTGCTTGTTTTACCCAATTTCCTTATCTAGTAGTTAACCTCAGTCTAGTAGTTAACCTAGTCCTTCCTTCCTGTCATTCCCAAGTACCAGATCCCCATCCCTGAGGGGGAAACACTGCCTGAGCACAGTTCCTAGATATCTCAGTAGCTCATGCTGCTGAATTCTGGCTGCCAGTCAAACTAGGCCTTCAGGGACAGATAGGGACCCTGTACTGGGCTGTATTTCAGTAAATGCTCTGGTGAGCTTCAGTTCATAGGTGCGTCCTCTACGCCAGCTCCATGGACTGGTGCTTGCAGATGTATTACCCTCAACTTAAGACTCTGCCCCATTCTTCTCCCAGGAGCTGTGGAGGAGGGCACCACCCCTTCTCATGGTGGTCGTCCCAGAAAGGACCACCCTATCTTTTAAAAACATTTTAAAGCCTGAGCCGTTAACTGTATCCTGTTTCTGCCCAGCAGCAATGGCCAAGCTCTCGGTGTTCCTCGTGCCAGAATTAAGTGGCTGAAAATTCATGTAATTTAGATAAATCCAATTTCCATGAAGAAAAAAAGTCAGTTTATTATGCGTTCCTTAGTCATTTTCTAATGTCTCCTAGGTCCTTGGGGGATGGGGCTTGAGTTTAGTAGCACAGAGAACTCTGGAAGGAGCCAGTTTGTCCAGTTCACTGGCTGTCAACCAGCTCTCAAGGTAAGATTAGTTTGGAGATGTCATTGTTCCGCAGGAGGGTTCCACCCCTAAGGAAGCAGATGGATTCCGGAATCCTTGGTTAAGAAAACCTATCAACTGAGATACATTTGAATTATCAAAAGGTCTTTGTTCTACAGAAGGATTCACTGCAGGGTTCCTTGAAATAGCAAACTCTCTAGGTGAATGAAAAAAATAGACTTCAAGTGACACTTTTTTACAAAAGACAGGTTCTGACTGCACAAAGCAAATGACAGCTGTGGGGCTTTCACCTCTGAGATTTCTCAGAGTGCAATTGCTTCCCTGGCAGCCCCACCTTCTGAGACATCAAGGCAGAGCTCTGCCCAAGGGAGAGGAGGGCCAGAGGAGAAATCCAGCATTCATCTGAGTTCCCCACACCTGGGTAAAGTCTTTGGTCATTTTGTGGAAGCTCTTCCCTTTCTGCCTACAGTGGGACAGGAGTGAAGTAATTTTATTAACTTCTAACTCTTTAGGAGAGTTCTCCCCATTATCCATTCAAGAAAGGTATAAACACACATACATTTTCCACAGACCATTAGCTCATTGCTAGAGCTACACCCTGAATTTTAAAATAGAGGGAAAAAAGGAGACCTCAGAGGTCAAGACTTTTGATTTAAAAAAGCAAAACAAAACAAAACTTTTTTTGTACATAAAACTATTGAAAAGCGGGCTGTCTCTTTAATTTCAGAGAATGCTAATGCTTTTATGTTTATTACATACAGTCTGTTCTACATTTAACAGACACAAGATTTTCCTGATCTTTTTGGACCTTCTCAGCAATTGTAATAAAGTTTGCTTTCATTTAGAATAAAATGGAAATGGTTTTATTCTCATTGGGGATAGCTTTATCCTGGTCTCTATGCTTCAGATTTGCCTTGAGAGATCTAAGGCTTCCATGCTAACTCAACATGAGGTAGGTGGAGCAGATAGCTACTACTTTACATCAGGAAATCTTGGGGTGCCCCTGGAAATGTCAGTCAGGTGAATAGCACCATCATTTGCCAGACACACTTCCTGTGTTAGACCCATGAGCCGGAACTGGAGCCGGAGCCACCTACAGGTTCTCTGTCTCAGTCCCTTGCTGCACAGAGGCAGACTCAGGCTAGGAGAAGCGCATTGACTTCCTGAAGCATGTGATAATTCAGGGACAGATCCCCGTCTTGGTAACCACATTGTGGTCCACTGTTATCTTTGCCAAGTGTCAAGTGGCCCAACCCTACAATCTTGTGCTTTCCTGTGAAAAGTCTCACCTTCTGAATGGAGCCCTTGGTGTTTGGAGGGCACACTCTCGGTCTTTAACTTGAAGATGCAGCTACAGTTATATTTTCGTTGAGGCTTTACAGGTCCCCAAAGTGGATTTTCTCTCCTTCCTCTGTCCAATTCTGGGCCTGATGACTTCACTACTTTTAGCACTGCTTGCAGTTTGGGGATTTCCAGGTGTTTATGTGACCGCGTTCCCTCTTCTGCCATTGAGTATCTGGTTTCTGGGGCTTCTGTTCCCAAGCAGTCTCTTCTTCTGGTCCCTTTGTTTGTCACCAGCCATCATTCTTGGTCATTCTCTACTCTACCTTGAACATTTTGGGGTCTCCTAAAAGATTTTTCTCCATTCTGCCTGGACTTCTTCAACCCTATCTATTACTGTTACTGACAATTCCCCTATGCCACTCTGGTACTCAGTACCTTTTGTGATGCCTCTTAGCCTAGTTAACTGGCAACAAAAGTCTTAGAGTGTACTCACGTCTTAATCTTTGTGCTTTCTACCCTCGTTTCCTACACTAGACTTGCACTGTCCAATATGGCAGCCACTAGCCCACATATGGTTGGTTCCCAATTAACAGCAAATGTGTCTGAAGTGTGATGACTTGCAAGTCTCAAAAAACATACTAGCTTTGAAACCTTGGTAGAAAAAATGTCATATGGCACAATATGTTTTGTATTGCTTGCTAATTGAAGTGATGTTTTACATATACTAGACTAAATAGTTTTTTAAAATTCATTTCAACTTTAGAAAACTTCTTAAATGTGGCTATTAGAAAATTTTAAATTATGCTCATGGCTCACATCTTCCCTCTGGATAGTATCTCCCTAGACAAATCTAATTACTTGGGCTTCTTGAACTAGCCTCACATGTCCGTGATATCATTCCCATTGTTTCTGCCATCTGATACATCTTCACCCTGCTCCACTGACCAAATTCTCCCCTTACTTACAGGTCCCTTTCAGACCATGCTCTGGAAGGAGTGTAGCTCCCATATGTAACTGTGTGTGCTTTCTCTCTGGAGCAGTGTGAGAAGCACAGAACCTGCATGCTGAAACCACAGCACTCAGCTTCACACCACAGCTTCATTTCAGATCAGTAGGCTGCAGGTCATCTGTAAAAACTAGTTTTGATGCTAAACTTGAAAACACCAAGATAGAGAGAGGGTAGGGGAAGAGATAACTACCACTAGGGATGTTTGGAAATGTCTTCTGCAGGCCTACTATTTTATAAGCTTCCTAAATATATATGTATCCATATAAAAGAGTTTAGCTGGCGTTATCCTATAGATATAACTACAGAGATAATGTCTGTGGTGGTGTGAATAAGAATGGTTCCCATGATTTGAGCACCAGGGAGTGGAACTGTTTGGGAGGATTAGAAGGATTAGGAAGTGTAGCCTTGTTGGATTAGGTGTGGCCTTTTTGGAGGAAGTGTGTCACTGGCGGGTGGGCTTTGAGGTTTCAAAAGCCCATGTTAGTCTTTTTCTCTGTTTCTCTGCATGCAGATCAGAAAGTAATGCTCTCAGCTACTGTTCCAGTACCTGCCTGCCTGCCACCCTGCTCTCTACAATGATGATAAAGGACTCACCCTCCGAAACTGTAAGTAAACCCCCAATTAAATGTGTTCTTTTATGAGTTGCCTTTGTCATGGGGTCTCTTTACAGCAATAGAGCAGTGACTAAGACAACGTTTTTCCCAGAAGCTATAGGTTGTCAAATGCAAAGTCCAGTGCCAGGTGTGGAATGCTTCCCTCAAATTGTTGGTCAGGGGTGTCAGGAAGACCCCCCTCCCCAAAGTAATAAGGTCTATTCTCACTGCTCTTAGTTGCCCACAAGAACTCAAGGATAAGACCCTATTTCTGAAGGTGCCACACACTTTGGTTCCAAAACATGGAGAAATCAGGTTGGAACTAATCAAGTTGATTTCCTCCCTACTGGCTAGATCCACAGGTCTGGAAGGTTGGCTACTACTTTCTGGTTGTATTTAAGGCTTACTCCACAGGAGAAGATGCTTTACTAGTAAAAAGAATTTGACTGAGAACCCACTGTATCAAACTGCCCTCCAAATTCCCATCTCTATGCCCTTGGATTAGCATAGCTCTCAGCCCTTCACAGTGAGGTTTCCTTGTCTAATAGACAGTAGCTAATGCAGAAACTCATCCCTAACCACAGGAAAGAGAGTAAGTGCCATGGAGTGCTCAGCTGAAAATGGACATCTGCATATGCCCCCCCCCCATGAAGGCTAAGAGTCCATTGCAGAAGAGTGGGCAGAAAGACTGTGAGAGCCAGAGGTCGGGGGAACAGAGTGAAGTAGTGTCTTCTGAACATGACAAGATTGCTATACTCATCCATTGGAAGAGCTGTGATAGCTGCAAGGGAGCCTCATCATCTCCAACTTCTGAAGAGCTGTTGCCAGTTGATGACTTCTGCAAGATGGAGAGTCAGTTTTCTTTAAGGGTGTGGTCCCTAGTAGGCTTATCACTCTCCAGTGTATGGGTGTGTGGGCAGTTCAAACTGGACTTGGTAGGTTACTTTTTTTTTTTTTTGAGATTGTAAAGCTGGCCAGAGGTTTAAAGAGATGGATCTATGAGGAGTTAGGATGGGAGAGGAGTAAGAACGAATATTATCAATACATTGTATTCAGTTCTCAAATAACTAATAAAATATCACACTTAAAAATCTTACACAGTATTAACCCAACCCTTAGCACAGGACAGGCACTCAGGCTGCGCCTCGTAGCTTTTTGCTGTGAACAGCTGAGGCTGTCTGGACTATGCCTCACAACTCCAGTTCCTTCGCAGGGACCAGCAAAGACAGGTTCAGTAATTTGGAATTGGACTCCAAATTCTATTTGTCCTGGGTCACTCTTTTGTCTATAAAGTACATGTTACTTATTTTTCACTTTGCCTCTCCACTGGTCAGGGATAGGATGACTGTGAGCAAGGGTGGCCATCCCCACTTGGTACGTTTCTCTTAGACTCAGCTTTTTACAAGCCCCACTTGGTAACCTTTTAGGGAGATGACAGAGAACAACTTTTCGTGAAATTTTTGACTCTAGGGAGCCACTTTGAAAGTTTACATTCGCTCCTTGATTTAAACCATTCCAGCCAGTTGGAACTTCCCCAGTGGGAAGTGCAGTCTGAGTGACTCTCCTCTAAGATGGCCATTTCCAGAGCACCCAGGAAGCTCCTGCAAGGAGTCCATGAAATGCCCTGTGAACGAAGATGCTAAGAAGATTCTGTGGATAATGGCTTTGCCAAGTCATTTGTGCAACAACTAAATTAAAAATATAAAGCCTCTGAGGAAAATGGTAAACACATCTAAGCTCTTACTCAAAATCCATTTAAAGTTTTCTAAAGACACAGAGCAAAATAACTCAATGTGCCCTCTAAACTAGAATTCTTCCAGCAATAATATAACACGACAAGAATAACTCTGGTAAATGAAACTCCACGTTGAATTCTCCCCAGGGAATGGCTGTGTCATCCGTAATGATTTCTCAAAAATATTTCTCAGAGGTAGAGAATATTACATTGTCAGGGCAGCAACCCAACAGATATGCTTCAGGAATCTCCTTTATTCATTCTAAGTTTCTCATGCCCAACACTTTAAAACCACTTTCTCCCTTTTCCTTTGGAACTGAACATGTAAATACTGGCTGCATCTGATATACCAAATACTGCTAATTAATCTGAGGATGGAACTGAGGTACCTGAAATCCCAAAACTCAACTTGGTCAGCTAGTCCTTTACCAAGGCTTCTTTGCTATTTTAGCTAAAATAGATGGTTCCTACCGCTGATCTCCACCATGTTTGTGATCGTCATCCAGTTTGTAACACCTGCATTTCCTTCAGTCACCTGAACACTGGCCCTTTCTCTCATACGGTTTCTGGATGTCAAGGCTTGGGGTTTTGGAGCTGTATTTCAGAGGATAGATCTTAAATGGTCAGCGAGTCAGACCTGAACATTTCCAGGGTCTAGCCTGAAGCCTGGGGATGGGAAATGAGGAAAGAAAAGGACTTGGAAGGAGCCTGGCAGTCCTGTGATGGGGCATCTGAGTCTGAAATCACCTTGGTCCTGGAGAGGGATATTTCAGAGATGGTGCACACAGGGTTGTCAGAATATTAGACTCCAGGCAATAATGAGCTCTGTTATTTTTAGATTTTAACTTATTTGCTTCCCAGGTTGACTAGAACTAGTGGATCATTTTCTCTAGTGCCCTTGGATGACAGATGCTGTGTGGTGGTGTATCCGGGCTGTGGTTGGCAGATGCTTGCTGTGTGGTGGTGTATCTGTGCTGTGGGTGACAGACACTTGCTGTGTGGTGGTAGATCTGGGATGTGGTTGGCAGATGCTGTTGTGTGGTGGTATATCCGGGTTGTGGGTGACAGACACTTGCTCTGTGGTGGTAGATCTGGGCTGTGGAGTTTTCAGTCTTCCTGCATTGCCAGTTTATGATAATACTTTGTCATTACGCAGAAACTCGATTTTCTAGTACTTTGGCTCTGTTGCCGTGCTTATCCTCTTCAAACAGAGCCCCACTCTGAGGCAAGAGCCATCACACTAGAGCCGTTGTCACACTAGAGCCGTTGTCACACTAGAGCCGTTGTCACACTAGAGCCGTTGTCACACTAGAGCCATCACACTAGAGCCGTTGTCACACTAGAGCCGTTGTCACACTAGAGCCATCACACTAGAGCCGTTGTCACACTAGAGCCGTTGTCACACTAGAGCCGTCACACTAGAGCCATCACACCCTTGCTGTAAAAGGCACAGGATTTACTGTTAGGACAAATCTACCGTGAAAATTAGGGAAGACGCCTGTGTTAGAATCTAGACTGCCTGGGATTGTCCTCCTGATCAATCCAAACCACTTAGGGGCCGTGCTTGTCACACCAGAGCATCTCTACCCCATGATGGTGGCCATGAGGAGGTAGGGACCCAGGAGTAACTTCCAGGCATCAGAGTCAAGGGCAGCTGTCAGAGCAGCAAAGGGCAAAGCCTTCCTTCTGCAAGTCGAGTTTGGTTTTCAAAATAGGCTTTTCTGAATTTGGTTCAGGTATTATTAGAGGGTTATAGTTCAAGGCCAAGTACAGAGCAGCTGTGAGGATTTTGCTGCCTGGAAGGGTGTCATCTTCCAAAGTGAGGAAGCTGAAAATAAACGAAGACTCAGTGGAGAAGCTCCCAGATACAGCGCACAAGCCAGAGCCTGGTAAGTGGTATTCTTTTAATTCTCTTCTCAATAACCAAACCAAAACAAAAGATATGGCAGGAAATTTGCTAATTTTCATTAAAACCTATATTTTTCTTTAACCAAGAGGAGGTGCAGGCACAGAGAACATCTGTTCTAAGGAGCCAGCTCTCTTTGGTTTGAAGTGAACAGCAAGGCTTTTCTCTACGGTCCTGACTCAACTGCTAAGCCTTCTGAACAGCCGGGGTTGCACATGGTTAGGGCACCTTGAGGGCTGCTGCTCTGAGAGTATTTTGGCAAGAGTTTTTTGTTACCTTCGAGAAATGGAGGCTGAAGCTGGAAAGAGCGTTGGTTAAGATCACTTGCTGCTCTTGCAGAGGACCCAGTTTTATTTCTAGCACTCTCATGATGCTAACAACCAAACATTGGTTGTTCCAAGGATCTGATACTTTCTTCTGACTTCACTGGGCACCAGAGTTCCAGGTGGTGCATACACATACATGCAGGCAAATACCCATACATACAACATAAAAATTAAGTTTTTTTTCAAAACATTGACTCTGTGTGTGTGTGTGTATGTGTGTGCGTGTGTGTAGGTGTTGCATCTGCCTCAGTTTTTGCACACCATGTGCTTGCAAATGCCCACAGAGGCAGAACGGGGCCAGAATTCCTGAAACTGGTGTTGCAGACAGTTGTGAACTGCCTGGTATGGATACTGGGAACCAAACTTGGGTCCTCTGCAAGAGCATATGTGTTTGTAACTACTGAGTCATCTCTTCAGCCCCATCCAAATCAATATAACAAATGAAAAAGAAATGAATGGGCTTGAGAGGCAGAAAGTGGTTGGTGATCAAGCAGAAATGAGCCTTAAATTCACAGATTTTTGAGTTAAACAATCACAACCCCAGACAGCCCAAGGAACTTGTTTTCAAAATGAATATCTACTTCCAAAGCCAAAGAGATTCTTATCTTAACCAATTGGTTTCCATGCCTTTGCATTGAGATTTTAGGGTCCGTTTGTGTTTAGTCTTCTGCTATGGGCATTATTTACTTTCTCCCAAAGGATGATTGTCAAAACCAAAATCTGGTCTTCCTATAGGTTGGTGCAACGAGACTCTTTATCAGCTCAACCAGATGTAAGAATTGCCTTCCCAGCATGACTGAAAAAGCTGTGTCTGAATGGAAGTTCAGACTTCTCCAGGAAGTCTCAAGTATTTGTAGGAGTTTGGAAGGTTTTCTCTTCTGTTTTGTAGACACTTTCATGTAATGTGTTAGCTGGCGTTCCCTGCTCTGGGAACCTGTATGCCCTCATGCACTTGCCTTGGTTGTTATTGCTGTTGTTGTTTTAATGGCTCCCTGGATGTGGACTCATGATTAAACCAATCTAGATGGGTATAGTCATATGAATAAGTTGTAGTCCCCACCTCTTGTCTTATTGACTACTTGATTGACAGGTTGCAGATTGCAGTATTGGGGATGAACCTAGCTTCCCATGTCTACCAGGCAAGTGCTATCACTGACTTATATTGCCAGCCAGGTCTTGGTTCTCTGGAGCTGCACCTGCTATTTGGCTTCTAAAGGACAGAGAGAGTGCCAGTAGATTGTAGGGTCTGGGTGCTGACATAGCACAAAGATACAAAGAACTCCCTTGACTACCCACAGAACCTTCCCCACTACTGGTTTAGAATAGAGAGGTTTGCGATGTTTAAATGTGGCGCGTGTTAGCACACATATTAAACTTCTTGCATTAGTTTGTTCTGTTCATCTATGTATGTACTCAGGTTTTTGAGGCTGACTTTGTACTCCCATTGTAAACAAGGCTGACCTTAAATTTCTGGAAATAGAACAATCATCCTGCTTTAGCCTCCTGAGTGCTGGGATTATAGACACGCACTGCCACACATAACCTGTCACCTCAATCCAATCTCATGAGGCCTGATAAACAGTTTAATCATAATGCCTCTGGAATTCTGGGAATCCTGAGTTAAATCAGACTTCTTCAAAGGGCTCTCAGTCTGGCACATTGATTGAAAATTAACAGCTGAGGGAAGATTTGCCCCCATGAGGTGTCTCTATTTTGCCTTGTCATAACTTGGGAGAACAGTACTACTGGTATCTAGTGGTCAGGGATCAGGGATGCTGGCCTACCAGTCCTCCACAATAAACCACCTCTACCCTCAAATGTTTAGGTTCTGAGGTTCAGTCACCTTACTCGATAAAATGTGGAAGAAAGATGTCTGTGAATGGAGGTGTGCATGTGTGTGTGTGTGTGTGCTGTGTGTAGCAATCATGGTGAAGACTTGTGGGGAAGAGATTCCTACTCAGAGTTTGTGCTTGATCTCTTTGCAAGGAAGCATCAAACAATGACTTGTATTAGTCAACAGGCTATTTTCTCTCTTTTTGTATGAATCAAAGATTTCTGATGACTTTTCATCTTCCTTTAAAATTTGCATTTTTTTCTCCAAAAAGTCTGGGAAAGGAAGAAGAGGAAGGAGTCACTCAGCTATGTTCTTTTCTTTCTAGCCAGGCCTTTTGGTGGAACCTGTGCTTTGTGCAACACGTTTTGTTTCCTCCTTTCTTCTTCTGGGTCCCCAGGTCTTCCTCTGGAGTACTCGGCCCCTCGTGATTCAGTGGCTCCCTGTGTTTATCAGAGCCTATGTCCTCTCTCTCCTCTTACCCTGGTCTCCTGGGCGAGTTCCCCTCCTCTGAACAGAGTCACACTTCCCAGTGTGCCCTTGTCACTGCACTGAGAGCTGATTAGACCCTGATCCCCCTGGAGGGTAGAAAGGGATCAGGGAAGTGTCACGATGGTCATCGTCCAGGCACACTGGACTGGTAGGTCCTCATGTTTCTCCTTGCAGAGAGTCTCTGGGTTGTGTCACATGCAAACTGCTAGAAACTTGAGCTATGTTTAGAAGGCACAGAGTGCAAACAATAAATTGCCATGATTATTATTAGCATATACTTACAAGTTTTCAGAAGCTGTTTCAACATCAAGAAGATCAACCTTTCTGTTGTCATAGAGACAAAAATCTTTATATAACTATGTGCAAGGTGAGAGTTCCCCCCTCCCTCCTACCAGTTTCCTAGAGCTAATAAGTAGAAAGGAAAGGGAAAATTTTAAATTATCTTTTCCATTTACTCCCTCCCCCTATTAGCAAAACGAAAAACGTAGGAGGTTGCTTCTTGTGTCATAGCTCAGGTTTTAAACACTTATGTCTTTAATGAGAAATGCAAGGGGCAGAAACTATGAATAGTTTGAACAATGCCATTTTGAAAAATTGCCAGCAGCGTGTTGTCAGTGATTTGCAATTATCACTCATGCACCCTTGGTTCTTCTTTTCAAACCAAAGAGTGAACCTCAAAGATCTTAGGAGGCAGAGTCTTCAGCATCTGGACCGATTGAAGCACAGATGTATCTACTGAGGGACACGGTTGAGTTCTGAGGCACTGTGAGTTATTTCCCCTTCTTTCCCTGCCACAGCTTGGGTGCCCCCCTCCCCTCTGCAAAGGCTAGCCAGCACAGCTCTCTTCTGGAAGCCTTGCTTCAAAACCTCAGCTTTCTCTTGTGTGTTCACTTCAGATAATTCATTATCCAGAGTATGTTTCTGACTTGTGATGATTTTTTTGTTGCTTCATTCATTTCTCAACATAAATGATACATTTATGATGGGGACAATAGTCTGTGGCCCTCTGCTTTACTTCAACATTGAGTTATACCTTTGTCTACACACCTTTCTTCAGCACACAGATGACCCTTGTTCCAAGAGTAACCCTTCCCTTAAGTTCTTAGACCGTTGCTTCCCTCCTACTCCAACTGAGTCGTTCACTCTAACAAATGCACCCTTTCCTCATGTCTGGTGTCCTCTGCCTGCCCTTCCTTATGGAATTTTTCTTGTATTGTTCTTTGAAGAAAACCAAACCAAACCTTCCATTGTTCTGGTTGGTTTCCACCTGTCTCTGACTTTGAGCTTTTAAATTTATGCTTTCTTCTTCCATTGAATAGGCATATGTACAGAGGGGGTGACGGGGCGAGGACACTTATAGCTGGAGAAAATTTATACCACTACGAAGAGCAAGGCTTCGGAGTGTTCTCTGGGGAGTTCCTGATTCAGTACAATAGGCCTGAGATCCACACCTAGCCTGGAGATGTTCCTTTGCGGCCTCAAGTTCACACTTGCAAAACATTGCTTTGAAGTGGCAACCTTTCTATTTTTTTTTTTTTAAATAAACATCTGTTTTTACACGGATGTTGGGTTCTCAGCGTTATTCCTACGATGGCTCTACCTTCACAGAGCTCTCGCCCCCAAAGGACAAGGTTATTTCTCAGTCACCTGGTCTTCAAGAAGCACGACCTTGTAGGAGTTGCCATGCTTGGTGCGGGGTTTTCTAAATGTCTACAAGAGGATGCTGGGATGGCGGATATTAAGGGAGGGCCTGTGGAGGATGCTGAGAATTCTCTAGGATCCCTCCTAAGCTTCCAGAACCAACTCCTTCTAGAGAACTAGAATTGCTCAGTGTAATTTTATTGTCCCTGCCTCCCACTTAGCCATAGTGAGCAGGGCAACTACTCTATAGGCTTGTTTAAACAGTGCTGCAGGGCAGTGAAGGAGTGTCACTTCGGCTTACTTCAGGGAAGGGGTTTATCAGTGATCCCGTCTTCAGGCAACATGTGAACAGCTTAGCACCAAAGAGCTTAGGACTTGACTTATCTGTCTCTTCTCCATCCTTAGCTACAGGCAGTTTCCACCCAGTACCAAAGCTGGAGAAGCTGGAAGCAGTTTTTTAATTAAAGGAAAAGCAATTTTCTTAGAAAGACAAACAACTGCAGAAAGGTAATTAATAAGGTCTTTCTTTGCCACCGAGGGTCCTGGAACAAGGGATTCCTTCTAGTTAGATCTCAGAGTTGTCAAAAGTGTACAAGCCAGGTGTGTAGGAACGGCTGTTAGCGACAGCGTCACTTGTAAGAGCAATAGAGGAGGCTTGTCACAGAAGGACGAGGCCAGAACTTGGGAGGCAGGTTCCATGGATTTGTCGATTGATTGAAACATATTCTATTAGCATGGCCATCACCTTCAGGGCATAGAGCTGACAAGATAGTTAATGGAAACTAATTAAGAGAACTCCTCAACCTGTAACTGTTCTCACAGCCACGACCATTCCTAGAAGGCCATTAACTTGTCCACAGGGAGCAGACCAAATGCTCAGGATGCCTCAGTTCCTCCAAGAAGCTGGCAAGGATGGCTCCCAAGGGGGCAAGCTAGGGTTTCATCCCTCCCCCATCATAGCACGTGTTTTCAAAGGAGCACTGGGAAGACCCTCCCCCCCCCCCGTGCGTTTGTGCTACCTCCTATTTTATTTGGCGCTTTTATTGGGATGAAAGTCATGTAATGTAAAATCCACCTATTTCAAATAATGGCTTTAGTATTTTTATGGGAAGCCATTACCACAATCTAAGCTTAGAAAAATCTCATCACCCCTAACCTTACAGCCATTAGCAGACACCCATCCCCAGTCCCTGGGAACTACTAACCTACCAGTCTGTCTGTTCATTTCCACGTTTACAGGATCATGCAATGTGAGGAACCCTTTCCTAAATGGAAGGACATTTGGTATCTTAGTGCTAATGGTCCCCTCCTGTCTTTATCCCACGGCTGCAGGAAGGGTGGCCTTCCTCTACTTGCTGATGCTTGCAGTCCCTCACTCGCGTCTGTGGGTGGCACACCAGAAGTCAGAAAACAGGCTTTGTTCCCCCACAGCTAACCCGGCTGAGCGGCAAGCACACCGCCACAGGCACTTTGGGCACACCTGGTAACTGGAGGCCAGGCAGTCATCACCGCTGCTGACAGATCAGGTTACCCTTGGCCCCAGGGCCTGAGCCCCTTGCTTCTATACCGCAGGTGCGGGAGCCCACAGCAGCCTACCTAGACCGGGCTGCCCAAGGCTCAGAACCACTCAGACTGCTCAGGCAAAGAACGCTGGTGAAGGAGGGCCACTGGATTCATCAGGCCTTCAGGCAGCGACATAGAGATACCTCCTGTGGCTTCGGGGCAGTTTTAAGTTACCCGCCTCAGTTTCCCCCATGATGAAGTAGAGGTCTGAGCTGCACGGACAAACAGACCTACTCTGTCACTGGTCCTCACCACTGGCAAGCCAAGAAACGTTATATCCTGCTTTCCAGCAAAGGGGCTCAACATTGAGTAGCAAAAGGCAGGGACCTGGGGCACCATGTACTCACAGTCGGGTGAGGCCGTCGCGAGGGCCAGGGCAGCGCAGGGCACCGTCAGGGGTGCAGTCGCAGGGCTCGGGGCAGCGCGACCCTGGCAGCTGCCGGGTCTGCAGCGGTGATGGCTTTAGCACCAGAATCGCCAGTGCCTGCAGCAGTCTCAGCGCAGGGGCGTGTTGCCCCATGGCCCGCCAGCCGAGTGTGAGCTCCTGACTGGGCCAGTATCCTGGACCGCCTGGGGGCTGACCACCACCTCTGCCCGCCCCTTGGCCTGCCTTCCCAGCTGCCGGCCCCCGCCTGCTCCAGCCCTCCCCTCTTACCCTGCCTCTGGCGAGTCCCTGCTCTCCTTGACCTGGGACAGTGGCCAGCTACCCCATCGCTGCTTCCCAATGACCCATCCTCTACACTAAACATGCAAATGGGCCAAAGGTTAGAAAATAGAGTGGCATGTGGTAAGTGCTTCGAGTGAGAAGTAGGGGTTCTGAACCCCGCCCTGCCACGGGCGTGAAGTGGGGGGTGATCTGTGGCACTTCTGAAACGTGTCTTGCTTCTATCCACATCAGAAGAGCCGAAGCGCCTGCCGGGCTGTGTTTCACTCAGCTCCTCATACTTAATCCTAAGTATCTTTTCCCTCCCCCCCTTCCCAGGTGACTCGCTCTACTTGTCATGATTGTAACTGTTCTCAGCATAGCAATTTGAGTCTGTCCTCTGTTTCCCCACTGTATTGTGAAGTCTTTGAGAGCAAAATCCAATTCGGATTCACTGTGTATTCTTTCTGCAGTTAGTAAAGATTTGTTTCGTGAATGGGGAAATTACTACACGGTGCAAGCACCTAACTCCATGGGTGTCCAATGTCTTTTAACCTTTGTCATAGATGTCTTGCCTCACGTCACATCTAAGTGTCACATCAAACTCGCAGGGCACTTACTGCAAGAACTCAACGCCACACGAGATACAATTTCTTTGGTCAGCCTACTTACGGATGGACGAATCCTGTTTGGACCATGTCTACCAGTCTCTCAGCATTGTAAAACCCCTGCTATGAGCTTTGTGATTCTAAATCCCAATGGAAACAAGAACAGATCTTACAGCAACCCTGGGAATAAACCACTTTCCCTCTGCTATGTTCCTTCCAAGGATTAATTCTGAACTCTAGATATGTTAGCAGTTTTTCTGGAGGAGGTAGGCTGTGAGAGCTGAGCAGACCTCTAAAGCGCGCAGGGTGGGAACCAGAAGGACAGATCTCTCTTGAGGACACTTCTCAAGGGCCGTTTCAACAGTCACCAGGTTACAGTCTCTATCACTAGGATTCTTAAATCTCCTGGCTTTACCCACCTGTGATCTCTGACTTACGTTTTTATGTTTTTGTGCACACTTCCCAAAGCTTGCATGATCCCCTCTTCCTTTTCTGTTTTTCCATTAGCTAAACTCCTGGTTGTGTTTCGAGATAGACTCCTGCCCGTTTCCTGTGAGCCTTACGTGACTCAGTGTAGCTTACTAACACCTATAGTTAAAACTGATGTTAAGGATGTGATTTTGCTTTCTCCTGTCAGTAGATCTTAGTACTGCCTTCTCGTTTGAAGCTGGTGCTCCGTACATACTGCTGAACAAGAAAATGGACAGTGAAACCCAAGCTCAGGCCTCTAGCTGATACTCGGTGGGTCCCATGACAAGAGCCTCACAGCAGAATTGCATCTATTCTCAGCATCCCCATATGTGCCTTGGGATCGTGCTGGACTCCATCTTTAGCTTTTTCAGATTTTAGTAGCGCTGGTGAAGTAGCACTGGGCTTCCCAACATTTCTATAACATAGCCTTGATGGTAAGAGAGCACAGTTGAGGAGCTAAATCTGACTGAGTGGCATTAACTGCAAGACTTGTGTTTTATGTGTGGCCTTTATTTTTATTTTATAATATAATATAATATATATATATCATATATATATATATATATATATATATATATATATATATATATATATATGTATATCTTGGGACCTGTGAGTGTGTGTATGTGTGTGTGTTCCCAGAGCACATATCTGTTTTCCAGTCCTTGATGTATATTGTTTGCAACCAATTGCTGACTGAGAGCAGTGGCTATTCCAGGAAGAGCTGTGTCACTGTGTACTCCAGCAGCAGAAGTACTGGGAGATGAAGACGTCATGAGGTTCTTTTGCTCTCTCACTTGCTCATTAGTTTCTTCCTCTGTAGGAGAAAGAGCTATTTTTGTTCAAAGGGTCTTCCTTTTCCAAAATGCATGGACTTTGCGAGGGGTTCCCATAGAGTTGCTGTATATATAACCTGATAGCTTGTTGAGGAAATCAAATCCTGTTTTTTTTTATTGTTTTTATTGAGCTATATATTTTTCTCCACTCTCATCCCTTCCTATCCCTTCCCTTTCTACCCTCTCCCATTGTCTCCCAATTTACTCAGGGGAGCTTGTCTTTTTCTACTTCCCATGTACATTAGATCCGTGTATGTCTCTCTTAGGGTCCTCATTGTTGTCTGGGTTCTCTGGGATTGTGAACTATAGGGCTTTTTTTTTTTTTTTTTTTTTTTTTTTTGCTTTATGTCTGAAAGCCACTTATGAGTGAGTACACATGGTATTTGTCTTTCTGGCTCTGGGTTACCTCACTCAAAATGATGCTTTCTAGATCCATCCATTTGCCTGCAAATTTCAAGACGTCATTATTTTTTTCTGTTGTGTATACTCCATTGTGTAAATGTACCACATTTTCTTTATCTGTTCTTTAGGCATGGGGCATTTAGGTTGTTTCCAGGTTCTGGCTATAACAAACAAAGCTGCTATAATCATAGTTGAGCACATGTCCTTGTGATATGATTGAGCATCCTTTGGGTATATACCCAAAAGTGGTATTATTAGGTCTTGAGGCAGGTTGTTTCCTAATTTTCTAAGAAATCTGATATCAAAGTGGCTGTACCAGTTTGCACTCCCACCAACAGTGAAAGAGTGTTCCTTTTACCCCACATCCTCTCCAGCATAAGTTGTCATCAGTGTTTTTGGTCTTGGCCATTCTTACTGGTGCAAGATGGAATCTCAGAGTTGTTTTGATTTGCATTTCTCTGATGCCTGAGGATGTTGAGCATTTCCTTATGTATCTTTCAGCCATTTTAAATTCCTCTGGTTGAGAGTTCTCTGTTTAGGTCTGTACCCCGTTTTTTATTGGCAAATGCTGTTTTTATGATGCTGTTTACATGCAAGAAAGCTTCACAATGTATTTTCTGTCCATGATTGATTTCAGTTGGATCTTATCATAGTTGATTCTTGCTGTATTTGTATATTCTTGTTATAGTTGTATCCATGATAATGAAATTACATTGAGTTGTTGGTTACAGTCACAAAAATTTGCTACAGTGAAATTTGCCTTTCCTATTCATTAATATGTGATCTATTTGGAGTGGGTAGTTTTAGATGTGAGGGGCTTCTGCCTTCTATAACTAGCTGTGTAGAGACTTTCATCACAAAAAGTTAAAACAGCATGGTGCATAGGATGGCTAGTTACATTTTACTGACAAAATAATGTGGTTAAAAAAAATTCCAGTAAAACTCCCCAAAGTTTCTGAACAGAAAGTCTCACATTTTAGGTTGTGGAACTGTCATTTACGAAGTTTAAAAACCAAAGATTTCCAAGACTTCCCCCAAGAGATTCCAACTCAATAGAAGTAAAACAAAGGCCGGAAATCTACACTTTCACAAGCTGCCCACACAACTTGATATATACGCTGAGAATTCTCAAAATTTAGAAAACACTAAAACTAAAGATCTGGAACTGAATTTGTCATGGGAATCTCAAAAATCCTATTAACAGCTGGATATCATGGCTGATGTCTGTCTGTGATATAGTACCTGGAAAACTGAGGCAGGAGGGCCACTGATAATTCAAAGTCAGTCTGGGATGCAGTAAAACAAAGAAAAATGAGCAGTAAATAATTTTCTTAAGGTTGTTGAATGAAACCTAAGGACTTGATATGTTGGTGAACCCGGTATGTATAATGAACACATACAGACAGGAGTGTATGTGCTTAATTGTTTAAATTTATGTAGCATGTTGTATTGGTGAGGTTGTTTCTTTAGTTTTCTTTTCTTTCTTCTTCTTCTTTTTTTTTTTTGGAATGTCATTGGGTCACAGAATCTGTTTTCTTTATGCCTCCTCAATCAAAATGGTAGCTTTTGGTGATAGACTTTAGAATTAGAGACATTTACAAAGTTATACTAACCTAAAGAAACAGAAACCAACATAGGCAAAATGTTCTGATTCTTGAGAGCATACACAGTTAGCACTGAGACTGAGATCTCTTCCATATTAAGAACAATGGCTTTACTTTTCCCTTGGAAAAAAAGGAAAGTGCGGGTCAGGAACAAAAGAGGGAAAGCAAGGAGTGACAGTGACAGTTACACCCCTGAGCTTGAGCAAAATCTGATCAAACCAGGCAGAATAGAAAGATGGCCCCTAAAAGTTGGAACTTTCATCTGATGTCACTCTATGCAACCAGAGATGTGATCAGTTGTTCCACCTACAGGGCCCATCTGCAGTTCTTGTGGACAGGAGAGAAGCCAGTAGCCGCAGTCCACAGGTGCCTGGGCCCTGGTCCTTTTGTGGGTTCAATATTGGGATGTGAAGTCTTGTCAGGAACATGAGAAACCTTCTCTGAAATTGATGGAGAGGAGGCTGGGAAGGGAGACTTCCTTTTGGTCACATGACAGGCATGTGAATGGATTGGACACCAAGGATAAAAGAAACTATTAAATTCTGTAGAGAACAACAGAGGAGGCAGACATACTTTATTAATCCAGTCAGACCACACTCTGTCTTCTTTCTTGGCGTTCCCAGGTAATAAGCTAATACATTTACTGTTTTGTGTATCACTAGTTGGGGTTGACTCCCTGTCATCTGCTACCTCAAATTCCCACCTTCCCTATGAGCCTTGCTGTGGGCTTAACAATCTACTTTGCCCACCTTTTACAAACGGAAGGGAAGTAGAGTTTCTCCGTTTTTTTCTCTGCTGTAGGACTCACCCCCAGTGAACTGTCCCTCATTGTGTTGGCAGTATATCTCGTGAAGCCTCTGGGAAGTTGAGCCGGTGAGTGAATGAATGGGTAAACGAGTAACTGAATGAATAGGTAGTGCGAGGCCTGTGTCATCCTGTTTTAGGGAGGCTGCATTTATTTATTTTTTTTTAAAAAACAATTCACTAAACATTCTTTTAATTTCAGATAAGGCTTTCTAGCAAAACAGTGACCTTGATTTAGAAGTCAAGCTTTGAGCCAAATATTAGATAAACTCAGCAAGGAAAGAAGAAAACTCGAAATGCCAATTGAAGGCTACAGAGAATAGAAGATTCGATTTTTAAAAAATTGATATAGAATCAAAGTGTGGACCCCAGGATATATTTTTCTGCTCGCTAATTGCAGTATTTAGGGAAAAGGTACCCAAACTCAAGAAACTTGAGAAATTTTAGTTTAAAAAGTTAAATAAGGTTCTCTACTGTGAGATTTCTTGGTTTTGGAGATCTGAAAACACTTGAGCATATGCAGAGGGGATGATGGTACTGTGAGGGCCAGAAGAATTGACTTGAGGACACACTGAGAAAATGAGTTTTTTCAAACCCCTTGTATAGGGCTAACAACGCTCTGCTGGCTTGGCACTTGGCTGACTAAGCACCTAAGGGTCACACTCACGTCGTCCCATTCCTCAAGGTGAAAACATCCTTTCATTATGTAACATTTCAGCTCACCCTTTCCAAGCTCCTTTTTGAAAAATGAAAATACACCTCAGAGCCGAAGCAATTGGAGCCAATAATATTTTCATGTGAATGATCTACTTTCGGAGAACCTGCCAGCTGTGGGAGACCACTGGAGCTGGTCCTGGGGCAGATGAGCCATCTTTAGTACAGGCATCATGTCATTACCGAAGCATCAGAAGGCTCTACTTATAGCATGCTCAGCAGTATTCAGAACAAATCTTAGGGGAATGGGTAAAAACTTTCTTCCAGCTGCCCATCAGGATGTGGCACTCCTTTTCTCCCACCCTCTTCTTCTCATCCTCTTAGGGGATCTTGTTCCATGCTAGCGCTATCAGAGATGTACCAGCTCTCTGCCTGCTGTTGCTAAAACTGATCACTTTGAGTTATATTTTCTGGGCATCTTGTGTGGTGTAGACAAAGAAGCCGCCTGTTTCCCGGGGTTTGCAAGGCTTTTTATCAAAAGGGAGACGCTTCAGTGAGTTGAGAATAGTACATGGTACTGTGCTATGGATGACTGATTCAGCCAAAGGGAATCCAGTGGCAGCAGGGCCGAAAGGATCCTGAAGAACAGAATCGAACAGGGATGCTGTGTGGGTATGCAGAGCTACGGTGTCTCGTGCCTGGGAAGAGAACAGAGGCAGCATATGAACTGCACTGATTAAAGCAGAAAAAAACACTGAAATGAGGGGAAGAAACTTGAGAATCCATTCAGAGTCCTCACCAGCAAGGAGCCTGCAACTTCATCCATGGTCCTCATCAGCAAGGAATGTGAGACTTCATCCGTGGTCCTCATCAGCAAGGATCCTGAGACTTCATCCGTGGTCCCCATCAGCAAGGAACCTGAGACTTCATCCGTGGTCCTCATCAGCAAGGATCCTGAGACTTCATCCGTGGTCCTCATCAGCAAGCATCCTGAGACTTCATCCGTGGTCCTCATCAGCAAGGAACTCGAGACTTCCTCTGTGGTCCTCACAAGCCTTTTAACAATTAATTACTGGGGGAAGTTCCTTGTATTCTTGAGTTGGGTGTACCCACTATGGAGAATCTGCGCCTGCACATTTGGCATCCATCTAGGAAACGCACACCCTAAATGTCTCAGGTGACTTTTGCAGGGGGTGGGAAGATGTCATCTTCTACAAAATACTTCATTAGAGTGGCATGAGGAGGCCACGGAGAAGGGAAGCAGACTGAAGACAGCAGCCAGAGAGCTAGAAGGAGAGCATCCACTTCAGGAACAACAGAAACAGTAGACAAAACCCAAGAGCAAGTTCATTCCATTTTGAATGAAAGATGTGAAAATTAAAGAACACTTTACATATGACTCTACTCCTAAGCTAGCCAGGACAGGAGTCATGGGAGGGAAACCCAAGGGCTGGGAAATAACTGCAAAGCCATTTGCCAGTGCGTGTAAAATGACCCGAAGTCTTTTGGAAAGCAGCAGAGTGGTAATTTCCACTGAGAGTTAGGAGCAATGCATTCACCCTTCAGCCAAGGGATTCCAGAGTTGAGGGTTTTCTAGAGAAAATATTTGATCTGTACAGACTTCAACTAATAGACACTCGCACTTTCTCCACCTTTAGTAAAGTCCTAAGACTTTTTATCCCTCTAGTCAAATTAGCTCAATGCTTGTTAGCATTCTTTTCTGTTGGCCTTTCAGGTTGTATTTCTTTTTTTTTTTTTTAATTCATTTTACATATCAACCACAGGTCTCCCTCCCTCCCCTCTTCCTGCTTTCCCCACTTCTCTTCCCAACCCCCATCCACTCCTCAGAGAGGGTAAGGCCTCCAGCATGGGGAGTCAACTAAGCCTGACATATTGAGTTGAGGCAGGACCAAGTCCCTCCCCCACTGTATCAAGGATGAGCAAGGTATCCCACCATAGGGAATAGGCTCCAAAAAGCCAATTCTTGCAGCATGGATAAATCCCACTGCCAGGGGTCCCACAAATAGACCAAGCCACACAACTGTTGTCCATGTTCAGAGAACCCACTTAGGTCCCATGCAGGTCCCCAGCTGTCAGTCAGTCCAGAGTCTATGAGCTCCCACATGGGTTTCCCTGTCATGATCCTGACCGCCCCCCCCGACGCTCATATACTCCCTCCTCCCTCTCTTCAACTGGACTCCTGGAGCTCAGCCCGGTGGTTGGCTCTGGATCTCTGCATCTACTTCCATCGGTTACTGGATAAAGGTTCTATGATGACAATTAGGATATCACCAACCTGATTACAGTAGAAGGCAGATTCAGGCATCCTCTTCACCATTGCTAGGAGTCTTAGCTGCGGTCATCCTTGTGGTTTTCTGGGAATTTCCCTATCACCAGGCTTCTTCCTAACTCCATAATGGCTCCTCTATAAAGATGTCTTTTTCATTGCTCTCCCTCTTCGTTTCTCCCCTAACTCAACTATCCTGTTCCGCCATGTTCTCATCCCTCATTCTTTCCCCCTTCCCAGTTTACACAGTAGATCTTATATGTTTCCCCTTTCTAGGGCTATTCGGGTTGTATTCCTATGGGAGCAACCGCCACGTTGTTAGGACTATTTCGCCTGCAGGGTGTATTACTCCGGGTCCTTCAGGGAACATGTGCCGAAAGGATATCAAATAGATACAGGACTTTGTTAGGGAAAGATGGAAAGGGAGCTAGAAGTGGTGGCTTCAGACTGAGAGTGAAGGACAGATGGGAGAAATACTGGGGGAACCTCCTAGGCCACGGTGCAGTCTGAAGAGAGTTGAACAGGCTGGCAGGAGTCCTTGAGCAAACCTAGCCCTGGAGGAATTCTGTGCCCCCTGAAAGCTGGCCTGTCTGCTTTTCCGCAGCAGTGCTGTCCTCAGATCTAGGAATGCCATTAGCAGGTGGAAAGGGGCACTGAGAGAGACTGAGGGTGCAGATTAGGGAGATGCGAGTTCAGAGACAGGGACTGAATCCCCTAAGAGACCTGGTGTAGTAAGCAGGGGTCCACTCCCTCAGAGACATAAGGTAGTCTCAGAATGTGGCAGCAGGACTTTCACTGTTGTGGCTTACACAGCGTCCAGGAGGCAGGCAATTCATGTCGAGTGTGATAGCAATGGTGTTCTGGATGCTGCCATCCTTTTGATCCACCTTGAGTGAGTGAGTAAATAAATAAATGAAGCAGAGCCCTGTGTGGTGGCACACACCTTTAATTCCTGCACTCCAGAGCAAGGACCAGGTGGACCACTGTGAGTTCAAGTCCCCCCTAGTTTGTATAGTGAGTTACAGGCCAGCCAGAATGACATGGTGAGACCTTGTCTCAAAAGCAAGCAAGCAAGCAAACAAGTCAACAGCATGTTACAAGGTAACTGATTTTCCTGTGAAGGGTAATGAGAATGCCCAAAGCCGGTGGCAGTTTTTTTCTTTGAATAATCTGATGTGTTAACAATTTGAATATCCTATCACCTTAAGATATGCAAATGAGCTAGAATATGAATCACATGTAGGTTATGTAATGTTAAGTAAAATAAAACTTTAAGGTAATGTGGAGATATTAATAGCAGTTATGAAAAATTTCTATCTGCATAATATAAAAGAAAGGAGAGGACATGGTGACCTGACACTGGTTTAGGTTTTATGGGAAGGGACTTTCCCCCCCTTTTGTTGATTCTGTTTATTGTTCATTATAAAGTTATGAAAATACAGGATCACAAGTTTAAAGGCCAATACAGAAAGAACATTTCTTGAGATCTAAAGGAGAAAAGTATTTCAAAAATTCAAGCCTTGGTCATTAAAATATTATTATTGCCTTGTAAGCCATGCAGACATACTCACATTCTCTCTCTCTCTCTCTCTCACACACACACACACACACACACAGACACACACACACACACCCTCTTCCTCTCACACAGATGGCCATAAAATTCTGATAACTAAGGTTCCAATCAGAATGTTGTGATTCAAGTCTCTCATGAAAATGCTTTTGGGCAGTCATCCTTCATCGAGGACTAATCTAGATTTCTTAGGGCTGAGAGGGGGCTAGACCATGTGCCATCATATATGTGGGTCATAAAGACCCCTTTGCCAAGTTTCTCTTTCCCCATTGTTCAAGTCCAGGCTTGTGACCTTCACACTATGTAAACAGCAATGCCTTTCTAAAGAAGGACTTTGGTCTCTAGGAGGAGAGAGATGCAGAGAAGGGAGGCTGTTCCACGGGAACCTCGCTTCTTTAATAGGCTGAGGTTCAGATGGTCCCCCAGCTCTCTGAAGCCTCTCTCTTCCATACTGAAAGGAGTCCCAGGGCTAGACTTGGGCCTCTGGTTTATTTCTCTGCCCAGTATAAGTGATATCAAGTCATTTCAGAGAAGAAAAGTCCTCCTGTTTTTAAGTGGCTGAAAAGAATAGTCTTCAACACCCCTCCCTCATGCATTCTTTGCCTGGATAGACTCGTCCCAGAATGCCTCCTCAAGCCAAACACTGTGGGATCCTCACAGGTGACAGCCCCTTTCTTGTTAGATTGCTACTAGAAATGAAGAACATTCCCTTCTGGGCCTCCAGGGCTTCTCCATGGAAGTTGTAGCTGGGCAGGAGAACATCACTGTGAGACTCAGAGCTCAAGTAATGTGTGCAAAGGCCTAAGTTTGCAGTCACAAAATACTCTCTTAGGTCTTGGTTTCCACATCTGAACAGCAAGGAGCCACCTCACCTCACATAGGCTTTGGAAAGTCCTGCTGTTGAGATAATATGAATGAATATCCTCTGGGAAATCAGTAGATAAATGAACATTTCTCGCCTTTCTCCATGTGTCTTGCTTAACTCTTCTGTCCTAGAGCACAGGCTATGACCCTCTCCGTACAGGCACAAGTTCTCAGCTGGGATTTTTCATAGTGTCTGGCATCATCTTTGGTTGTCACTGGTGATGTTATTGGCAATAGCAGGTAGAGGCCAGATACCTTACAATGCACTGTCCCCAGCCTCCAATGCCGAAATGTCAATAGCAATAGCTGAGAACTTCTACTATCTGCTCAGGCTCAATGGACAATATACTCTTTTGCCATTTAAAAAGTTTTATGATTTTTTTACTGCTGAGTAGTACTCTAATATGTATATATTCCATACTTTCTTCATCCATTCTTCCATTGAAGGACATCTAGGTTGTTTCCAGGTTCTGGCTATTACAAACAATGCTGCTATGAACATAGTTGAGCATATACTTTTGTTGTATGTTTGGGCATCTCTTGGGTATATTCCCAATAGTGGTATTGCTGGGTCAAGAGGTAGGTTGAACCTGACTTTCCTGAGAAACCGCCACACTGCTTTCCAAAGTGGTTGCACAAGTTTGCATTCCCACCAGCAATGGATGAGAGTGCCCCTTTCTCCACAACCTCTCCAGCAGAGGCTATCATTGGTGTTTTTGATTTTAGCCATTCTGACCGGTGTAAGATGGTATCTTAATGTTCTCTTGATTTGCATTTCCCTGATTGCTAAGGAAGTTGAGCACGGTCTTAAGTGTCTTTTGGCCATTTGAACTTCTTCTGTTGAAAAGTCTCTGTTCAGCTCAGTGCCCCATTTTATAATTGGATTGGTTAACCTTTTACGGTCTAATTTCTTGAGTTCTTTGTATATTTTGGCTTTGTGGGAGCCCAGGTAGTTTGGATGCTCACCTTAATAGACCTGGATGGAGGTGGGTGGTCCTTGGACCTCCCACAGGGCAGAGAAACCTGCTTGCTCTTTGGGCTGAGGAGGAAGGAAGACTTGATTGGGGGAGGGGGAGGGAATGGGAGGTGGTGGCAGGGAAGAGGCAGAAATCTTTAATAATTAAATAAATTAATTAATAAAAAAAGACAAAAAAAATAAAAAGTTTTATGAGGTATAAAGGCATAGTGGCTATGTAATAATAAGAAGTACAATATGATTAAAATTGATATTTGCATATGGTGAAGTCATTCCTACAATTGAGAAAATCAACATGCCCACTGCTCAGAGGCAGGTAGGTCTCTCGTGAATTCAAGGTGAGCCTGGTCTACAGAGTGAGTTCCAGGATGGCCAGGGCTATACAGAGAGACCTTGTCATGAAAACGATGCTTTGCCCTTTCGTAGCTCTCCTTGTTCTACCACTTCTGGCCCCACCCACAGTCAACCAGTGAGTTGTTTTTTGTCACATTAGATTGGTTTGCATCATTTTGGACATGTGCTCTTCTTTGTTTCATTTCTTACATTCAGCATGGTCATTCTAGGTTTATCCACGTCATTGACAAACTGATTCTTGAAATATGTTTGAGATAAGACACAGTGAAGAATGAAGGGTTATGACTATCTGAGTTCCTGGGCCATCACTATGCATTTTTGATAATGTTACTTTCTGGATGAGATACGTCACTGAGTTCTTCCATGTTTTGGTTTTAATTTTATTTTGTTTTTGCAGTCACTTTCTTTATCATGGTCCTGATTAGTTCGCTCAGTGGCTTCTCACTAGAAGACTCCTAGCTACGCTTCTGTTCACTCATACAGTTCTAGTCTGTCCCCTCCCCCTCCCCAACCCATCCCACCCTCATCCCATCCCACCCTACCCTACCCCCAACCTGCCCCACCCCACCCCACCCCCATCCCATCCCACCCCACCCTATCCCATCCCACCCCACCCCATCCTATCCCTCCCCACCCCACCCCACCCCATTCCACCCCACCCCGCCCCACCCCATCCCACCCCGCCCCACCCCATCCCACCCCACCCTGCCCCATCACACCCCACCCCCATCCCACTCCACCCCACCCCACTCCCATCCTACCCCACCCCACCCCACCCCCATCCCATCTCATCCCATCCCCAGGAGTTCATTTGTTCATTGCTTCATTGGTGTTTCAGTTTGGAAAATGGTGCCTAACAGAGTAGCTTTGTTGTTGTTGTTGTTGCTGCTGCTGTTTTTAAAGAAATCTTTATTTCTATCTTTGCCTGTGGTTCACTGTTCCACAGAGAAGTAAAGTGAATTCTTTTTTCTGGAATGCTATCCAACTAAGGATAAGTGTTTGATAGTAGGATGGCTCCTCTAACTGGGAACTTTGGGAAGACATAGAAAATTAGTGATGAGCTGAAATCACACATTAGTAAGAGATTTATATATGCTTTACTACATAGTTAGCTTGAGCCCATTTCTGCACAGAGAGATATATTGTTTTGGGCTAAGATTCTTGAATAAATCTCAAATTGCTACTTCCAAGGTAACTGGTAAAATATTTATTCCTAAGAGAGCAGTTCCGTATCTCATTTATCCCATAATCTTACTCTCCCATTACCCTGATCCTATAGGGAATATCTATTCTTTTCTTTCCCTGCACTCTGTTCTGGGGCTACTTATTACTTATTTAATGCGTATATTTTTCCCTCCAGTTGTCTTGCAACATTTGCACTGATGAGCGCTTCATGTTCCTTTTAGGTGCCAGGTGATAACTCATGGGGCTGAGGATGCTCTCTTCCCTGCATGTTTCTTGGCAAGGCTCTGGTCTGTGATAGGTACTTGCCATTTTGCCTCTTCAGGATTCCTTTATTTGGTCAGAGTCTCTGCTTTTTTTTTTTTCTTCTCTTCTTTTTGTAGGAAGGCTTCTGTCCCTTCTTTGGTGTGTTTGGTTATCTTATCACTCATTCAAAATGCTCCTCGGCTTTCATCTCCCTTACTAAGTACATGGGGTGCTCAATCCCTGAATTAGACCCCTCAAGTTTTCTTCCGAGAGTGTGTCTGGTGGAATGACCTGCACATGAGGTGGCTGGAGATGATGCATTTGTCTTTCTTCTGTGAGATCCTGATTGAATTCATAGATTTGCACTTCTCTTGTCCTTCTTGAGGAGGGATTGTTCAAATTTTGCTTTAATAGAAAGATATTACCCAGAGTATTGTCCTCCCAACAAATCATTTTGTCTATATATTTATTCAGACATTTTCAGTCATCAGTGGGCAAAGAAAAGACCCCAGTGACTGTGACATCTCTGCTCCTCCTGACCCCCAACATGGTTGCAGTGTCCTTTGCTCCATTGCTCCACAAACTGAGTTCTCACCTGCGGCTCCAGTAATAGACTGCCATAGCTCACGTGGCATTGCAGCCTCCATTGGCCAGACCCACGGAGAGTATTGAGTGAAGAGGAAAAGTTGTTTCCTTAGGAGTCTAATGTGGCACCAGGGCTGGGAGGAGGCAGGGAAACTCTGCTGTGATCTGGATACAGCAACACGAAAATTCCTTGCCTAGCTTGGCAGTGAGATTTTAGAGGAGCCAAGCAGAAATTTAGGTTCCTGCATTCCAATGACAAAAACCCTTTTCTTCTAGCAGAAGGATATTGGACATCAAGGGTTCACCATGGGTTGGGACAATGAAGTTGTCAGTACTGATCACAATAGAGGGAGTGTAATGATTGTCCTGTCTCTTTAAGAGACAAGCCATGCGCACTTCCTCCCCCATCGGCTGAGGCAAGCTGATCTTCAGCTTCCAGCCTGAGTTCTTTCTCTTTTTCTTCTCCCTCTCAGAGAGGCAGCTCCTGTCTTTCCCTTCCCTCTTCTCTCTCTCTCTCTCTCTCTCTCTCTCTCTCTCTCTCTCTCTCTCTCTCTCTCTCTGCTTTTCTTCCCTTCTCCCCTCCCTTCCATAACCACTAAATAAATATTCAACCTCACTCTGCATGGTGTGCCTATCCATCTGTCTCACCCGCCAGTGCCACATGGCTTGCCTCTGGGACCAGTCACCTTTGGAGAACAACCGCGTGGTCTCCTGCGCCGTCTCTGCCTGGGACTGGCTGCTCTCAGGACCTGCTGCCTGCCACCACATGGCCCTCTGCCTGCCACTGCTTGGGGACCTGCAGTGTTTCTGCTGCCTGCCACCACCAGGGATCCGCAGCAATTTTTATTAATCCATTACAGGGAGGCATCTACTCCTAAGATTTGGATATTTGGAAGTCTCTTATATCTTGGGGAGACTCAGAGTAAAAAAGAGACCCAAGCAATGCCCAAGATTAAAGATTAAAGCCTAGAACTCAAATGGAAATGAATTTAATTTAATGAAAATAAGCGTTTTTTTCTTTTGCATGTCTCACAATGCACTAAAGGTAATTTTCGTCCATAAAAGTAAGGAATTGGTTGTTAGTACTACTCCAAATGTTAGCAAGACTCTGTGTGGGTAAAACAAGGACTCAAGTGATTCTGCTCTAGTCTTAAGAACTTGGCCTTGTTGGAGTGTGAAGACCCAAACAGCTAGGAGTCCGTAGAGCCTTATATGACATAACCACCAGCCTGTCAACAGCTTAAGAGTCACCTGCCACTTGTATCCAACTGGTAAATGAATGACCTGCTCCATAAGCAGGTAAGTGGAAGCAAAGAGGAAAGAGAAGCTCTTTGTCTTCATTTCTCTAAAGGTAAGACTGTGTGTCTTCTGTTCTCTGAAGGTGAGCCTGTGGGTCTCTGTTCTCTGAAGGTGAGCCTGTGGGTCTCTTCTTGGAAGGTGAGCCTGTGGGTCTCTGTTCTCTGAAGGTGAGTCTGTGGGTCTCTGTTCTCAGAAGATGAGCCTGTGGGTCTGGCAGTTTTGGAAAAGGAAAAGGAAGCTTGTTGCTTCATCACGTCTCCAGGGCCTGTGCTTTGCCAGCCTGAGAATCTCAAGGTCCTTGCAGAGGAGGGGGTCAGGCCAGCTGGAGTGCCCTGCATAGATGAAGCAGATCAAGAACAGGCCTCAAGGTGTCCTGCACTTTTCCTGTCTGCACTGTGTACATTACCCACCCTGTCCAGATCAATTCAGAAGAGCTTATGTTGCTTTTAAGCAGTAAGACCCAGCAGGCAGCGGATTGCTCAAGGATTAGGGGATAGAAGAGTGGCGTTGTGTGTCACAGACAGCAACATAAAGTTTTGCTTTAAAAAGACTCTGAAGTTAGGCCCAACTCAGAGTTCTTGGTCACCGTGAGAGGGGCTGAAGTTCCTTGAGGATGGAAGATGAACAGATATGGAAGGAATCTGAGTTGTCAGAATCTGGAGTGAGGCCTTAGGATTCTTGGAAAAGATACACTGCTTGTTGGAGCTCGTTTTGTTTTATTTTTCATGGTTAATGACATAAAGACCCAAATATCCTACATTACCACACCAACAAGTACTTATTCTCTTGGCCAAAAGGGGCTCTTGCCTATATAAGAATTTGTGTGCCCTCTATTTGCAGGCATTTAGATTTTCATTTACAGGTAGAATTTGGTTTGTAGAGGACATAATTTTACCTTTTAAAGAGAATGTCTGCTGCAAAAGGGAATTCTTGCACTGCCCCTCTGTACCTCACCTCCATCTACCTGTTCTCTCTGAGCTGAAAATTCATATTGCTGACAAGGTCCCCAATACAGACAAACAGGGTTTGGCCTGAAGTAGATTCTGGACTGAGCCAAGGAGATGCAAGTTCTGATCCAGATTTTTTCTTGTTGTTGTCTGATACTGTGTTGATTCGATCACGTGTCAGAACGCCTTGTATTGAGTGGGATTGGTATCATCTGGCTGTGTCTTCTTTTGGTTTGGTATTTTGTCAACCATATCCCTAACTGACTAGTTTCTAGTCTCTCCATTTTCTGGACCTCTTTGTGCCCATCCAGAAAACACAGGAGCACTGATTTGCAGTGTGAATTAGGAATCTCGATGGACTTTCTCAGAGTCCAGAGAGTAATGTCTATGGTATCTGAAGACTAAACTCAGTGACATCTCAGTTTAGTAGGTGAGCCTCATCTAGACTGTCTAACTCCAAGCCTCGGGGTAGGAGAATGACACCCCAGGCACCTTCCTTCTGCACTGGCTCCCTCTCTTATGGCCAGTAAGTGTTGACAAGTTATTGTAGAAAGTTGGAGCCTAAGACAACTATAATTTGTTGTGGAGATGTCTTGTGCTCTACCCCAACCTTTTTAAAAAGGAAGATAAAATCAGATGTCAAGTGAGCTCTCTTTGTATTTGAGTTGTGTAATTCCAAAGCTGTGCAGAGTCCCTGGCATCCTCCTTTGGTGTGCACCCTCCTCCTTTCTTCCCTCTCTGTCTTTTTTTTTCTAAACAGCCCACAAACCCCAAGGGCGCAGGGTTGGCTCTGGCTGGAATCAGCTGTGTGTTTGCAGGCTTTATCTGAGGAAGAACCCTCGGGTCATTGTCACGGTAGTTCTGATAATCCTGAAGTGTGCAGATGTGGCCATTCAGGGCTATCTGAGAGTACTTCTCCTTCTCCCTCCCTTCTTTCCTGTAATCTTTTTATTCAAACAAAAACAAAAACCAATCTTCAACATTTATTATCAAAATTCTGGGTTAAAAAATGCTTATCAAAAACTTTTTCTGAAGTTCAAACAAAATACTTCACCGCCATAGGATTGGGCAAATAGTTCATTTCTGCATATCTACTGTCTTTTTATTCTCTGTGAGCATGTCTACTTACCCCTCATCTCCTCACTGTGCCGAGATCCAGAGCATGAGCTCCTCAAGACCATAGACTGTGCCCGGCACTATGCCTAAGCATGTCGCAGGAATTCAGCCATGTTTGTGGATACATGATGAGGGAGGCGTAACATGGCAGAATGATGGACCAAGTGATTTCTGGTGGGTAGAGACTGAATAAAGTTAAGTGAACAGGTTAAACAAAGGGTTTCCAATTCAGATAGTAGGGGATACGGATGAGCCAACAGACCCTTTAAGCAGACTGCCCATGCCAGTAAATAATAACTTGTGTGTGTAAGCTACAGGTCTACAGATAGTCATCTCATTTTCATTTCTGTTTGCTCTAAATGTTGGCTGGTCTGAATAGTCTGGGCACGCACAAGCTGCTGCTCCCCCTTATCCACTCTATGACTTAGTTTCCTTACCTGAAAGTGGAAATACCTTAAGTATCAATCCTATAAGATTTTAAATGAGATGTGCATGGAGCTGGCGACACTACCTAGCCTGACTCATCAGCTCCAGCTGTCTTTATGGTTAGCAGTGACGATGGTACAAGTGCTCCATCTCTGATTGTTTGCATGTGCATGCGTGTGCGTGTGTATTCATATGTGTGTGCGCACACGTCTCTGTGAACATATAAAAGCCAAGGGAGAACCTTGAGTATTATTTCTTGGGTGCTTCCCCTCCTTGTTTATTGAGACAGGGTATCTCACACACTTAGCTGATTAGTGAGTCTTGGAGCTTGCTTGTATCCACACCCAGATCTCTGGGATTGTGAGTGTCACATCTGATTGTTTTTTATGTGGTTCTGGGGATTGAACTAAGGTTCTCATGCTTGCAGGGCAACGGCCTTAACAACTGAGATCCCCACATCCCTGGCTTTTGCTTAAGGAAACACACTCTCACATATCTCATACTGATCACAAACTTGCTGCCTATCTGAAGCTGGTCTTAAACTACTAATTCCCCATTCTCTACCTCTCAAAAGCTGGTGTTGCAGGCCCACACCATGTGTGGCTTCCTGGTGTTTATCGAACTTTGGGTCCAGTTCACTTGGAGACTACAGTAAGTGGCTTTCTAGCCTGGGGATAAAAGTGAGAAACCTAGGGAAGAGTAGGAGAATGTGTTGACAAGTTGGTGTGAATGTACACAGAGCAGCTCTTGCATTTGCACTTTATTTAGTTTCTCCAGCGAAGAAAATGCCAATGAGGATGATTAAATGGTGGTGCTTAATCCTGCAACTTAGAGGGAAAAGAAGTCATTAGCAAATTGATTATTATTATTAATACTCAAGGTAATCAGGCTCTTTATTGAGGTTGATTAAAAGTAAATGTCCAAATGGAAACAGCAGGTTTGAATTAATGGAAGCTGGAGTTCCACACATTTGAAATGATTGTTTGTGGAGCCACAATAAGATTAAAGCAATTAGGTTATTGGTGGTATTTGAACAGGAGGGCCTGTGTGTTTTGTCTTTGTCTTTTTAGGAAGGACAGGAAACAGAGATTTGCCTGCCAGATATATATAGTTTCATTTAAGAACCTTTCCCCGATGGTCATGGGATTCTCACAATTATCACAAGAGCTGATTGAAACGGCCCAGATGAAGAGACTCCTTCCAGTCAGCCTGTCACTCTTGTTCTCTACTCTTTTACATGATTAAATGGTTAACACCCAACCGGCATGGGACAGATGCTAGCCAGTTACTGCGTATGCTGGCAGAGTAGGAGTGTTCTGCCTCATTTGGGACCTACTTCCCCTCCACTCTCTTGTCTACAGAGGTTGCTTGTGCCATCTCACCTGTGACCCTTCAGTCACTTGCAAAAAATGTCAGGTAATGAGAAAAAGAGATAGACAATGGCCAGCTGGGGCCAGGACCCCAGGGAACAGTTCTGAGAATGTCCTTGCTGAAGGTTGGGGAGCCGAAGAAAAGAGTTTCTGGTTCCTGGTCCTGTTCTTAGATGAGTTCCTTTCCTGGAGGTTACAGGTAACCATGTGACTGAACTGAGGCTGAAGTGCTAGGGCCCTGCCTTGCCTTTCCCTTCCTCAGCTTAGAAGTGGGGCCTTGTAAACCCCTCTTCATCGTCGCTGGAAGGCTGACTGGCTTGATCTTGTTACTGTGGTTTGTGAGTGCAGCAATCCCTCCCTGTCGTCCAGAAGACACTGTAGCAAGGTCTTCCTCAACACCCCCAATTCTTAGAATCTTCCCACCCCTCTTCTGTGACTTTTTCTAAGGCTTGTGGGAGAAGGGTGTGACACAGATCTACCATTTATGACTGAGTACTTCACAGACATTGGCTCTCTGCAGTTTGACTAGTTGTGAGTCGCTGTATTAATTTCTGTCCACTGAGCAAAGACATTGCTCAGAAACTCCTTTGATTAGGACTGAGTGTTGTATTAATCTATGAGTATAAAGGCATATTTCTGAACCGCAGTTCAATACTATGTTCATTTAGAATAATAGTAATATGCTCACCCCTAGGGCCCATGAGTTATTTATATATTTTATGAGATTTTATGTATTTTTATTTTTTGTGTCTGAGTGTTTGTTGGCATGTACATCTGTGTACCATATGCATGCAGTACCTAAGGGTGCCATCAGAGAACTGGAATTACAGATGGCTGTGAGACGCCATGTAGGTGCTGAGAATTGACTCTGGGTCCTATGGTAGAATAGCCAGTGCTCTTAACCACTGACCCATTTCTCTAGCCCTCCAGGAGATATTTTTAACCCAGTGCCAAGCCCATTCATTCAAATTCTTCCATTCCCTTTGTAAGCAAGTGCCTCTTTACCTGTGGTTTTTAGACCTTCCAATCTTACTGCCTCTTCCCCAGCTGCCCTGGTTATGCACTTCTGAAGTCCCGCCCCAGTCACATGACTGTCCTCATCAGCACTCCTCATTTGTCATTCACCGCAATCACTGAGCATTTAAATTACAGTTTTCCTTAGTGATGATAAAAGATAAAGTAGTTTAAAATATTGTAACTGTAATTCTTCCTTGATAACTCTTTTGTTATATGTAATTATGGTATGTTAAAATTAAAACTTTCCTTTTTATATAAACAGAAAAGGGGAAATGGTGTGGGAAGTCCATCTGTATATGTTTTGCTTTTATTGGTTAATAAATAAAGAAGCTGCTTTCAGCCAATGGCTTAACAGAATATAGCCAGGCTGGAAAAGATATATATATATAGAGAGAGAGTAGGCAGAGTCAGGGAGAACCCACGGAGCCCTACCAGAGCCAGACACCAGAGGGAACCTTGCTGGTAAACCACAGCCACATGGTGACACACTGATTAATAGAAATGGGTTAAATTAAGATGTAAGAGTTAGCCAATAAGAAGCTAAAACTAATAGGCCAATCAGTGACATAATTAATACAGTTTCTGTATGGTTATTTTGGGGCTGAGCACTGGGCAACAAACAAGTGGCCTCCTACTACAGCTGTGTGTGTGTGTGTGTATTATGAGACTTTGAAATACCTAACTGAAATACGACTTCATGTACCCCATCTTAAAGATGGGGGCTTCTCTTAAGGCTATTTATGACTTGGGACTAACCTCAGCTCCAGGAATGTGCTGAGAGCGAAACCTGAAACAGATAGCCAATTAAGGTGTGAGATAGTAAAATTTAATAAAGACGAGATGTCCCCAAAGATATCCTGCCCTTGCAGATACCTTGTCAGTGATTTATGTTTCTTTGTTAGGGGTTTTGTGCCCCCAAACTGACCAATGGTTTCAGAAATCTTCTTACTCTCTATTCCCTCTACACAACCCTAAGTGGTAGAGATATGCACAGCCTCAATTCCACTTTCAGAGCTTGTCACTCCCTTTTCACCTGCTGTGTTGGTGTGCTGGAGGTTTGTGGTCCAGGCTTACGTTTGCTAAACAGAGGCCCTTTTGCATTTACATTGGAATCTGGCTCTGTGGAGCTATTTTGGGGTTCCAAAATGTGGGCATAACAGTATCCTATTGAACGTGCAAACCAGCCTGAAAGGTGGGATTTTTTATCAGCTTCATTTTGTACTCAGGTCCCTAAAGGAGCTTAATTTGCCGTCATCCCTGTTGCCAGATCTGTTTGGGCCTCTGGATCTCTTGGCCCATGCTACAGCTTCAGCTTCGTATTTTGCTTTTTCTTTTGTAGGGGAGGGAAAATAGCTTTTCTTGTACTCACTGAAGGTTCCTTATAACAAGAGATAGATTATCAGAAAAAATGCAAGCTTTATGTGTCATGGAGACTTTATTAACAAAGCAGGACCCTAGCCGGGCAGTCGTGCCATAGGCCTTTAATTCCAGCACTCAGGAGGCAGAGGCAGAGGCAGGTGGATTTCTGTGGGTTCAAGACCAGCCTGGTCAACAGTGAGTTCCAAGAAGACTCCAAGTCTGTCTGTCTGTCTATCTATCTATCTCTATCTATCTATCTATCTATCTATCTATCTATCTATCTATCTATCTATCTATCTATCCATCCACCCACCCATCATCTATCTATCATCTATCTATCTATCTATCTATCTATCTATCTATCTATCTATCTATCTATCTATCTATCTATCTATCTATCTATCTATCTATCATCCCTGTCTTGTAAAAAAACAGAAACAAAAACCAAATAAACAAAAAGTAAAAGAAAGCTTAAAGTCAGCAAGCCCAGGTGGTTTTACAGTTTGTTGGCAGAGAGCAGAGACAGAGTGGAGAAACAGTAAGAGACATTTAATAGACCAGAGGCTGAAGAAAGTATGTTGCATTCCAATTCCTTGGCGTCCTATGGAGAGAATGTACTTCTAGACCCTGGGTTTCAGATGGGTACATCCCACGTGATGGTCTATGATCCACTTCAAGCCCGTCAGAAAACAGAGGCTGGAGAGATGGCTCTGCAGTCTGCAGTTAACAGCACCAACTGCATATCCAGAGGACCAGGGTTCAATTCCTGGCACCAACAAGCCAGTTCACAAGCTTTTGTAACTCCAGTTCCAGGGGATCTGACACCCTCTTCTGGCTTCCACAGGCATATCTGCATGTGATTCATAGACAGACCTGCAGGCAAAACATCCATACACACACACACACACACACACACACATAAAAATAAATAAGTCTAAAAAAGGGAGAGGGAAGGAGTGGTCAGAAATACTGTCTAGGACAAGCCATTTCTGCAGGCTTTGCTTTGTTTTTAATCTTAACATATCTAACATACCATGCTGCTCTATTTTAGGGTAGTGTGCCAGAACTCCACAGCCTCCATACTCTTTTTTATTCTTTAAAAAAACTGAAACCCTGCCAGGAAGTGGTGGCACATGCCTTTAATACCAGCATTTGGGAGGCAGGGGAAGGAGGATCTCTGTGAGTTCGAGGACAGCCTGGTCTATAAGAGCTAGTTCCAGGACAGGCTCCAAAGCTACAGAGAAACTCTGATAGAAAAACCACCCCCAAACCCTTTTCTTCCTCACGCATGCTCTGTTCCTGGCTTTGCACCCTCGCACATGCTCTGTTCCTGGCTTTGTACCCTCGCACATGCTCGGTTCCTGGCTTTGCACCTTCATCACCTGTCCTATTCCACCCTGCAGACTTCCTTTCTTTTTTCTTTGTGTCTAAAATGCAACCACGTTTCTGTGCGATCTATTTCAGGAAGCCTTCCCAAATCCTTGCCATCTAAATTCGTCTTTTTTTCCCCTCCAGATGGCCACTGAGCTCTGTCTGTATACTCCTCAGCAAGCATGTGTACCTACTTTGTATTAAAGAAACAGGATCTCGTGCATGCCTGTTTACCCCTGCTAGGGTTTGTGCCCATTGAGGACAGAATCCTGCCTTCCACACTGATGGCCACCCTGCAACAACAGATGCATTAATTGGATTTAGTAGGCATTCACAACAGATGCATTAATTGGATGTAGTAGGCATTCAATAATTGTTTTTGCAGTATAAATGAATGAATGAGTGACATGAAAGTCAGAAAATAAGCTTCAGAGCAGCCCTGAGAACTTACTAAGTCTCATATCTTTTGGATAACTCAGTGTGCCTTGCTCCATACCTTATCCCTTCCTACCATGTCTTCTGGTCACTCATTGTTCCACATTCTTCTCACCCTCTTAATTTTATCATTTTAATCAACGTTTTTTCCCTTGGCAAATCATGCACATTTTCTGAGCATTATCTCTCCAAACTCAAAATAGGTATGATATTACTGATCTCCCGCATTGCTGTGAAAGTTACATATGTGAATCCCATGTAGCAATGTGTCCCGTATATCCACCACCATAGCCCTAATACACCTAGTACACTTTGTCATTTTTTATTTCCTATTTTCCCCACTTAAAGGCTTGCTTTTATAAGAAGTTAAAGACTAGCAAAGAGGCTAGAGAGATGCCTCAGTGCTGGGAATGCTTGCTTCTATTCCAGAGCACTTGGATTTGGTTCCTAACAGGCATGTTCAGCAGCTCACAACTTCCTATAAGTCAAGTTCCAGAAAGATCTGATGCCCCCTTTTGGTGCATCCAGGGGCCATATACATACATAGATAGAGACATATATACATACACAAGTAAAATTCAAACATTAAAGATTAGTCAAGATATTTCATGAGTTACCATTCATTGGAATATTTGCATTTTACTGTAAGTAATTACTATAAGTAATTTCAGTGTCACAACAATGGGTACTTTTGTGGCTCTCAGTATGTTCCGGCTTTATGACTAAAAATTTGGTACCAGTATTTGAGGTCTGAAATCTTATCCAGCAGTTTGAACCTAGAACCATACACCTCATAAATACTCCAGCATCCAAGTTGTATGCTGTGTCATGCATAATGGTATATTGCCTGTCTGAAAAATTCACTTCTGGGGAATGCCTAAAAATGGCACCTGGGATGGTGTATGCTGTCATCTCTGAAGGTGTGAGATAACAGGGTGAGAGACCCAGGAAAGACAGCATGCTGAGCTCTTCCCAAAAGTGGCTGCTTTGCCTTCATAGGCCTCTTTATAGCAAAATGATTGGATGGCAATGTCATTTGTCATGAATTTAAGGATTGAGTCCCATGAGAATATAATTCTGGTGACGGCACACTGCCAAGCACCCGCAGTCTCCCTGGGACAACTTTAGCCATAACAGAGATAGGGTCTTGGGTAGGGCTAGGGGTTCCAGGACACTCAGAAAAATTAGAGCTGTAGGGCCAGTTAGAAGATTGAAACAAAAAGGCAGCCTTCAGGAATGCTCAGTGCTTAACCTAAAATTGTGTGTGTGTGTGTGTGTGTGTGTGTAGTTGGAGGGCAGCTTGTGGGAGTCGGTTGTTGCTTTCAAACATGTGGGTCTTGAGGATTTAACTTGGGTTCTCAACCTTGGTAGCAAGCTTTCTTATGCACTGAACTATATTCCTGGCTCTCAGATTTCCTTAGTACTTTTAAATCCAAGGAACTAAACTCCTTAGGAAGAACTGTGGCTCCTTGCACATACTTTCTACCATTTTCCAGGTAGGAATGGAGAAGGATCTGGGAAATTTAAGACATCTCTTAGTCGGCTCCGGCTATGTGCCTGTCTCTAGCTTTGTACTTAGGGGCTCTATGTGCAGGACTCATCCACCTTTTTACACCCAACCTAATCATGTTCCCTTCCCAGGGCTAGTGTGCAAGAGGCAGACATACTGTTCTCAATGCATAGCTATGAAAACCACAGCTGAGGAACTTGAAGAACTTCCTGGACTCTGCTGGCTACTCAGATTAAGACTGGGACCTAATTTATGTTTCTGTCTATTCATTTCTTGGGGTCCTTGAAGAGTTAGACAAGTAGACCTCCCAGGAGGGACCCCAGTGCATGTTGAATATTCAGAAGGGCAGACACAGCTGTGGGAGAGGGAAGTGTTGCTCATCCACCAGGCTCTGCTGACTCTTTGCTGGAGAGTGTCATGTTGGCAGCATAACCACTTTCCAAAGTCAGCATTTAGAGATGGTTGTAAAAACAAAATTTAGCACCCAGCACACTGAAGTGCAAACTCTAGTAAATAGAATCAGGGAGAAGATTTAAATGGGAAGATAACTGCTATCCAGACTTTACAGGAATTCATTTGGCTCCACAGATAAAGCAGATAAAACTGCAGGCCAGAAGTGAATGGAAAATCCTGAATTACCTTGTAACAAGGTCCTGCCCCTTACACATTACTAGCTCATTCTCAGGACACTGGCTCAAACAATCCAGGAGTCAAGAAAAGGAGGCTTTGGTGAAGAACCAGCCTGCCTCTGTCTTAGGTGTAAATGCATCTTATAGTAAAGACAAGCTAGGTTCCTTCTTGTTTGTGATTAAACTTCTGTTTCTCAAGGATTGGGCTATGGCTCACCTGTAATCTTAACTGAAAATGGTTCTGTACTGCCTGTTCCAGGAAATGAAAATCATCCTTGTTTTAAAAAATTAGTAACCGTCTTGCAATCCTACCCTTGTTTCAAAAGGTTGTTATGGCTACCTGTTGTTATGACTGCCTTGCCTTGACCACTTTGCAACCATGTCTTTGTTTCAGGAGGTCGTTATGAATAACTTGTTATGCTTATATTTTGCTCCCATAACCTTGCCTATTTTGTCTGCCAGATCCCCCCATTTGGAAACGTCTGACCCCTGAACTATAAAATCCTTGTTTTTTGTTTTTAATATTTGTGGTGTCCCAGGTACACCTCTAAAACGAAGCCTGCTTTAATCACACAACTCTAGATTTGGTCTTTTTGTAGTTTTCAGGTTGAACACTGCATGGATGTGTCAGAGCTCTACTGTCATTGGGCCAATGCTACACGTTCTCCTTCGACTGCCCTCTGCAGTTTATAGACCCCCCTTCTCTCTCTCTCTCTCTTTGGCCTGGCAGCTCCCATTTCTCCTCTGCTTTTCCTCCCCCACTTTCCTCCTCTGCCCTTTAAAATTATACCATTCCCCCTAACCTGCTTCTTTCTCCTCTAATTTCTTCTGCCTTTACCAGCTCTCTCCTTCTTCACTTCTCATGTTTTTATTTTCCAGCCTCTCCTAACTTTTTCTGGCTCTCTCTACTTCTATTCCTTACTATATGGTCTCCCACTGCCTTTCACAGTTGCCCTGCAAGATCTGGTATCCTCGTTCCACTGAGTGCAGCTCTGTGGGGCACATTCACCAATTCTTTCAGCATTTTTGTGTGGCTGAGAAGAGCAGAGAGGTAACTCATCAAATGACCAAAAAAATCTGGACTTAAATTTTTGTTTTTATCATTAAATTACACATCCTCAGATATTTTTTGTAAAAACCAAAACATGTCACTGTTTCTTTGGAGAGAATATTAATCATTAGGGAAAGCAGGGCATGCTGCTTTCACCTCATCCCCATTAGCACGAAATTTTCTGAAGAAAATGATGATACTGCTTTTCACCTCCCTACCTTCTGACTTTCCCTCAGAGGAGCTGGAGCAGACTGAGCAGTGTTTGACTGTAATCTTTAAACAGTTTCGAAGCACTTGCCTGCAAGTAACAATGAAGAACTCTGAGGGAAAGTGGTGTCACTTCCGGTAAATTAAAGGTGAGAGAAGTGAGTGTTGCAAAGTGATGGGGAGATTTTTCAGACAAATGTGTGCTTTCACACACACACACGCACACACACACACACACAGAACTATTTCTGCAGCATCTTGAAGATCATTGCAATCTCATGAGTTTTGTAAAAGTTGGACGTTTGTGATAGGGTGACTATCTCTACTTTCCTTTATAGCAAGGTCCTGTATGTACCCCATATACTCTTGGCCATGGTAAAAATCAATTTTCCATACTCCAGAGGTCTGCAATTTGAGTATTGTAATGATTAGTGGCTTCACCACTGGAAGCTGATCCCCTGCTCACATCTGTATATTAAATGTTCCAGTGGAAAGGAAGAAAACTTCAGAGTGCTGGCTAATAGAAATTCTAAGAGGAGCATTCCTGCAGATAAAACCTATTGAGAAAAGCCAGGATGGTGTGGGAGGGAGAGAGAGAAAATCACAATAGAAAGATTCCAGTGTCTTTGAAACACTGAGCAGTGTAATAACATTTATATCTGCAGGCTGTAGGCTAGGTTAGTTCCCAGACAAGCGACTTTACCCTCCCAACACCAACTTCCCTCCTCTCCTAATTCTTTTAATTTTCTCACCTGCCGATCTTTCCCCATTCCCTCTCCCCCCTCTTCCCCTGCTCCCTATTTCCCCCAGAAAGAATCTATAAAATGCTGCCTGGAGAGGTAGATTGTATAATGGTGCATGGTTGTCATGGAAACACAGATTCCAAAACCAAGTCATGCCAAGATGATCTAGGATCAGACCTTGGATGGGTCAGAGGCAAAGACTGCCCCTAGAATTTCAAGGCGAGGAAACCTTGGGGACAGAATGCCTTTTGAGGTTTGGGTTGGTGTCCACAGAGAAAACTCAAGGAACTAAGTGGCTGCTGCTTCTAATTTAGACCATCTATCATTGCATGTGCTGGTAGGAGTGGATGAACATAGCTGTCAGTGTAAAGTACTGGAAAATTGGAATAGCTGAAGTGCTTTATTCCTGTTCTTTACTTACAAATTGATGAAGTTCATGTCTTTGGAGAATAGTCATGGCTTGAAGGAATTTTGCCAACCCTCCCATATCAAGTGTCGTGAGATGCTATTTCAAAAGAACCAAAAGTTTAGGTTGGGGAAGGGACCTACCTCCGAGCTGTTTTCCTGCCTCAGGTGGTTATGTGAATACTGCTATCTCCTTTTTTTTGTTCTCTCCTCCAGATTAGTAAGAATACGTTTTTGTATAGAACATCAAATTTTAATGAGCTCACTTCAGATTATCCCTGTATTTCAACCTTAGCAGCAGGGTGTCATGTCTGTCTCAGATTCCACCTCTTTGATATGGGGGGCTTTTTCTCCCTCTTGGAGATTCCACCCTTCTTATGCCATCCTGCATGGGGTGGAACTGTCACTGTATCCTCCTGTACTATTAAGGAGGCTACCCTACCTGAGACTATTTACTATCCTCCTTGGACGGGAGGCACAAACAGCTTAGTTAAAGACTGAAAACAATGGAACAAGATCTCTGAGCTGTGTTTTGTTTGGGGAGTATCATTTCTCTTGTGGTTGCTCTGGGGTATTCTTTCTTCATTGCTTGTTCTACCTTCTCTATGCCCAGATGGAGTCTCCTGTCTCTCATTCCCAGTAGACTCAGATGACCCTGAATACCAGGAGCCGCATCATCCAAGACTTGTTCTTTTGTATGGCAAGAGACTTTGCCCTTTCAACCAGAAGAATATTTATAGCTTGCTCCTTAGAGAAGAACTACAGACAATCTGCAGGGATTTCGAGTCTGATATTCTGTATAAAAATATTCTCTTCCTCTCTGACTAGTTCACCAGTCAGAGAGATTGATAAATGGAAAAAGCTTGGTAAATGCTCCTGTCAGTTGATGGATTTCACTGGTAGGTTTTTAAGGCATGTATGACTTTACAAGGATTTTTCAGGAATGGAGGGAGACGTGGCTGTCATCTGTGGCAATTCCATAATGTGAGGGGCTCACCTGGATGTCTTTATCACATCTAGTGAGAAAAAGCCTTATTCACTTCCTCAGAGATCTTCACCAGACACTCACCCCCATACTCCTCCTCTCAGCCCTGAGAAACTCCAAGTCCAAATACTTATTTTCACTCAGCACATGACTGTGCTCAGGTTTTCTCCCCATTAGAAACGAGGAGAAACAAAAGGAGAGCAAGCCAGCAGTCCTTAGAATTATCACTTACTGTCAGACTGTGCTGACTAGTTTCATGTCAATTTGACACAAGCTAAAGTCATCGGAGAGGAGGGAACCTCAATTAAGAAAATGCCTCCATAAATCAGGCTGTAGGCAAGCTTGTAGGGCATTCTGTTAATTAGTGGTTGATGTGGGAGGGTGCAGCCCATGGTGGTAGTATCATCTCTGGACTGGTGGTCCTGGGTTCTAGGCTGAGCAATTCACGAAGAGAAAGTCAGGAAGCAGTACTCCCCCATGGCCTGTACATCAGTCCTGCCCTGTTTGACCTCCTTCAATAATAAACAGTGATGTGGAAATGTAAGTCAAATAAACCCTTTCCTCCTCAACTTGCTTTTCGGTCATGGTGTTTCACAGCAGCATTAGAAGCCCTAAGAGAGAGTCATACCAGAGCATCCTTTCATGGACAAGCTCATTTGGAGAAAAGGGGGCAGGGCAGCATCTATATTTCATTTCTGTTGTAATAAATATACACAAACACCACTTCACCTTTTTTTTTTTTTTTTCGGTTTTTCGAGACAGGGTTTCTTTGTGGTTTTTGGAGCCTGTCCTGGAACTAGCTCTTGTAGACCAGGCTGGTCTCGAACTCACAGAGATCTGCCTGCCTCTGCCTCCCAAGTGTTGGGATTAAAGGCGTGTGCCACCACCGCCGGGCCACCACTTCACCATTTTGAGCACACAGTTCAAGGGCATGGTGTATGTCTTTGTGTTGTTTGTAACTATTATCAGCATCTATTATCAGATTTAAAAAATTCAAACCCCAAATTCACATTTATTGGATTAAATAACTCATCTTTTCCCCTAGCCCAGCACCTGGACACCCCCACTCTACCCCTCATCCATATGAACTTGATTACCCTAGATGCTCTGGTCGGAAGTGTACTTACCTCATGCATTAGTGGTCTTTCTTGCCTGGCTTATCTCAGCATGTCTTCAAGGTTCATCTGTGCCCTAGCAACTGCCAGAATTCACTTCCTTTCAAAGATCATGTGTCCGTCCATGTCTCACTTTGTTTGGTCATTGATAGGCATTTAGGTTTTTGCCTTTGGCTATTTGACTAATAATACTGTAATAAATGAACATTATTGTATCTGTCTGTTCGAGATCCTGCTTTCAGTTGTTTGGAACACAGGTAAGACAAGGAATGGCTAATTCAGCTAACCTTTTGTTCACTTTTGCTTTTTTTTTTTTTTATAATAGTCACATATGAAGTTTTAAATGTTGGTCGGCTCTGTGTGACTGATGTCAGCAGCAGCCTTTTTCCTACCCCTCTCTACTCCACTCTGTCTTCAGAGTCCACACTTCAGATGCCGACTCTCTACATTTCTAAATGATTATTTACTGAGTTTTTGCATTATCTTTTATACTGTTTTCTCACAATGAAGTATGAAGTCTTACATACCATTGCACAGAGTGATTGAAATGAGCCCACAATAAATCCTCCTGTCCTGATCAAGAGACAGGAATTATTTCTCTTCCCTTTGACCTTGGGAGAGCCCTATGACCTGCTTTGAACGATAGAATATCTGGCTATGATGCTTCTAAAACTATATGGAGAAAACCTTTCCCTTTGCTCTTGCCCTTGTGGGGCTCTGCCCTGAGGTGCTCACGAGACAAGCTCAGTCTTATCCACAGAAGTGTGGCAGCTCAGTGAAACACAGAGGCACTGTGTTCTCGCTGGGGCCTTTAGGCTTGCCAGCCACCAGCCCGCACCAGTCCTCACAATGAATGTGAAGCCATCCTGTGTAGTTTGTCCTCCCCGAGTCCTTCAGGTGACAAGACTGAAGGAGTGCCCATCCGAGTGCAGTCCAATTGCAAGGCCCTGTGCAGGTGAGACTGCAGCTGTTTTAAATCACTGGGAGCAGTGTGCTCCACCGAAAGATATTTCTGATATGACATTCCATCACTCACTCGTATGTCTTCCCTTGAGTCTGCCATGCATTTGGTAACATGCATTTTCATTCTCTTCATAGTTGGAACTGTGCTGATCCTGTTCAGTGCTGAGCACTGAGCTACATTATGGATGTTTTTTCTCCCTTGTGCTCCTTTTGGTTTTTTAGAAGTTCCTTTTGCCTCGTTACCCATTTTACTTAGCTGTTTTCCAATCTCTTGCTAAGTTTTCATACTTCCCTTATAACTCTATAAAATGCCTCCCGAGCCATTCTTCCTTACTACGAGCCTGTCATAAGATCGATCATTTTTATTTTCTTCGGGAACCCTCCATCTCAAACCCTTTTGTGCTCCTGTTTTAATCTGGAATGGAGGCTCTATAAAATGGCTGCCGGTTATTGCCTGGAGACTTCCTTTTTACCCCATTTGCTCCAGTCTCTTGTTAAATGCCTCCCAAGCATTCCATTTTCTTTTTCCGTAACTCCTTTGTTTTTACAGGAGTTTTATCTTCCACAAGTTTTTCAAGAAAGCAAATATAGGAAGTATATTTTTAAAAAGATTTTTTTCTGCATATAGAAAACTGGCTTTTCCTTTATGTTTTATGTCATTTTTTTGTTATCATACATGGAAATGGTCTCATTGTGACAGTTTCATACATATATCATTCTGTGTTGTTCTTATTCCCTCCTTTGCCCTTCCCATCTCCCTTCCCTCCCCCTGTTGGTCCTCTTCCTAAGTATTAACTACCCTGCCCCCTTTCTGCTTTTCTAGCATGTATATCCCATGTCCTCTATGGTAGTTTGAATGTAATAGTCCCATTATAGAGAGTGGCACATTGTACCTCAGTGAGCCTGCAGCCAGTTCTGATACGTGTGAGGCTATGGGCTTGTGCTGTGGGTGTGGCAACACCAACTTCTGTTCACCAGGGCTTCCTTTCAGGTGAGGCTTTTGCCTTCAGGCCCCCTAGTACAGTTTTACTGGGCTTGCCTTTCCTCTTCTTGATGATTTGTGCTTCTGTTTTTTGCAATTTCCAGCTGTCCCACTATCCATTTCCTGGACCTCTGAATCGCTTTCTTGCCTTCTTGCTTTGTAATGGAATCCATTTTTTTTTCTTATTTTGACACATCACTTTGTCACACAGAGGCAGCATCTAGTCCCCCATCTTACCAGGAAGCCTATCTTTACTCTAGAGTCATAGTTTGGCTGGGTATAGAATTACAAATTGGGCCCAGTTTCCTCAGAGGAGACTAGTCTTATCTGCCTGTCTTGTAGTGATCAATGTTGCTGTTGAAAAGTTTCTTGCTATGTTTTCTAATTCTTTGATATTTGTCTTTTTAAAGAATCTTTTCCTACTTATAGCGTTGTTAAGACTCAAAGTCGTGTCATGATATTAATGAAGTTTTGATTTTTTTTTGTCATTAAATTGGAACTTTGGATTTCTAAATTTGGAAACATATTTCCTTCACTCTTCTGAGTTCCTCCCCCTTTTACAGTTTCTTCTTCCTTCCCTCCCTTCCTCTCCTGCCTCTCTCCTTTCTTTTCGGAAGCCCTGGTTTTGGATCTTTGACTTCCTAGACCTTGTAGTGTTCCATAATGTGCCCTCTTGATTTACCTTTTATGAGAAAACACATCTTTATCTTCTTGTTATTTTCCTGGTTTGAACTGTGAACCCACACACCCAGCTGCCTTCTTGACCTCTCCATGTGGTTATTGTCAAGTTGGGAGCGTAGGCCCCAGCCCCTCGCATCTATCCCAGCCCCCAGGCCTTGTCTGGACTCCAAATCCCAGCAGGTCAAGACCACTCCCCAGGGTATTTAAGTGATCTCCCGAAAGAGGAACACGTGGTTGCCCTTTCTTCCTCTTGGTGGTTGTATTCCTGCAGCTGCAGCTTCCCAGTTCCCCCTCAGAGCCACCCAAGAGTGCAGAACTCCCATTAAACCTGGATATTTCTTAATTCAGCTTGTTTTGATTTGGCTTGATTGGGAATTTTGCGTTGGCAGAGAACTCGTGTTAGGAAATATTCCTAACATTTATTCTTTATGTTCTTCAAATTCCTATCTAGAACCGAATTCAACTTTAACAAAAATGTGTTTCCTCTGAATGAATAGATTTACCATCAGTCAAGTAAATCCAACTATCACCAACATCATTCTTAGTTGTTTATAAATGTAAGTTTGTGGAGGCCCAAAAAATGTGAGCCTATTGCCACCTTGTCTGAAGGTCAGAGAGTTTGAGGTTGCTCAAAACTGTTGACAACAACCAGGGCTACACAGCCTGACCCATGCTGTGGTTACTTGGTCCTTTTGACATTAAGATGGCTCAGACAGGTAGATCCACTCTACCCTGACAAATGGTCAGTATATGCAAGTGTACTTCTGCTCCTTCTTTTATATTAGGAAGTTTAACCTGGGGAGTGGCTGCCTTCAGGATACTAGGTCTAGGGTGAGTTCAAACAACAGAATGCTAAGGATGTTTCAAAATGTTGAAACAACTGTTCAAATTGTCCTTTGTATCATGTTAAAGAAGTCTTTGTTGCCTTCTTCACCCTTTTGTATTGGGCTTTAAAAGTGTATGGAAAATTAAACTTGGATGATTTCAGTATTCACTGGCACTCCCCTCTAGTACTATATCCTATGTTTCTGTTTTATCATTTTATTCATGTCTTTGTATTCTTTATTAACATCTCTGATCCCCATGCCTGTATACTACTCCGACATAAATCTTGCTTATTCCAACTTCCTGATGGTTGTTAAATCCATCCATTATTATTATTACTACTTTTTATCTGTCTTACATAGGTACAATACCCTCCCCGCATAGGTCAATGCCTTCACTACTCTTTGTCTGATTCAGGGGAATCTCACTGTTCCTCCTGCAAGCATCACTCTTTGTACCATCTTCTCCCTGTACTCTGAGTTTAAACTTCTATTACTTTTGTTAAACATTTTCCCTCCAGCCCTGGGTGCCATGCTGCTGTCTTGCTTGTCTTCTACTTCATGCTCTGAGGGACTTAATGGAGAAAAGTAGTTGTTACACATCAGATCCACAACATATTGCAAAAATGTCTATTAAATATATATAAGCAGAGCATGGATCAGCATTTGTTTTATGATTAATACCTCCTTTTGCAATATTTTTTCTTAATCAAGCTGGAATTTATACCTCCAGATTTCTACTCATTTGATATGCACATTCTGTTAATATAAGACTCAAATTTTCTAGAACATCATATTGGATTTCAAATATCCTCTTACAAGCTGCTCAGAGTCCTGGAAGTTTCTCTGTATTCAAACCACATGCCATAGGTTGCCTGTTGTACTTGAAAATGGTACAAAGATTCTTTGTCACATTCCATGTCTTAGAATTTGAAAAGTTTGGGAGTTACAAAATACAATCTAATTCCTCTGCTGGGAGAGACGTTGAGAAACTCAAGTGAACCATTATGTCCCTGGCTTGATGGTTTTCAGGCTAAGCCCTATAGACTGTCCTTGTACCCACTTTGGATTTCCACATCCTTATCTAGAGTATGCGGTGATACCACATGATGCTGCCTGGGCAGAATAAACCAGACTGTTTCTGTTCTGCCTGTAGACACTGACCTCTTTAAACACAGCCGAAATTGATTGTGTTCTGTGTGGAGAAAGCACATTACATTTTGTGATTCTTAGTTCTTTCTACTTAAGTTACCAATGCACATGTTCTCCACCCTGCACTGGAACACGGGGAATATTTCTGTTTAAATACATCTGGTTAGTTTGTAATCATCATGGTATATTTTGCTGTGAATGTCAACCCTGCCCATCCAGTGGATTCTCCCATCTTCTCTGATTTGTGACATTAAAATAATGTTAGTTTGAATTATCAGCCTATACCCGTTGTGGCTGGAATTTGAAGAATATTTGTTAGAACTGAATTCTCTCTGCAGGCTATTTTTCCTCTGATGTTGTTTCTCTGTGAATGCCTGCTTATGAGTTTGATTTCACCCTGTCAGTATTATGAATCACAGAAGAAAACAGAGGGTAAGAAAAGCACCTTTCATGCCATCACATAATTAAGTAATATCATTTCTCTAAGAAATAATATTTTTTTTTCATCTTAGAATAGAGATCACAATTCTATTCAGACACCTGCTTCAATATTTGCTCTGTGTTTCCCTATCATGAAAACACTTGCAGTTTACATTAGAAATCAGACAGCTAGTAACAGACTCTCTTTGTCTATCTGAACAGTTTTAAAAGCTGTGGCCATCTATGCAGGGGCACTGGCCATGCTTCAGACTTGCTATGTCAGTGTTCTCAGCCATGCTTCACAGTTGCTGTGATTTGGACTCAGTTTGCACTGTCTCCAAGGCACCATACACTGAGCTTCAATTCTCTTGGTGAGATATAAGGAGGGTGGACACTTAATCTGGCTGCGGTGTGCAGAGGTAGGCACATAATATATGTAACATATACATATTAACCCAGCATAAATCTTATATCTTTTCTCCAGATTAAGGGGAATCTCACTTTTTATTCACCTTGAATTTTTTTAAATACTATGCTATCAACTTTAAAAAGAATATTGTGAGACTGATTGTAAGCTCCCTGAGTGCTCGGGTTCATGTTTTTTTTCCCTATGAGATTCCTTCCTTATTCTTCTCTTAGAGTTATAGGCAGATGACATTAATCCAGTTGAGTTGATATTTCAGAAAGCTCAAAGAAAGGAAGCAGGGTGAGGCACCATAAATTTTCTTTCCAAATACACACAAACACACACATACACACACAGACACACCCCATTAACATATGCATACATGTATACACATGCTCTCTCTCTCTCTCTCTCTCTACACACACACACACACACACACACACACACACACACACACACATGCTTTTTGAAATCTCTAGAGGAGCATTTCTCAGAGCTGCTTCACTTCCTTACAGAAAGGTTCTATGTGTAAGTTGAGTATCTATCCCGCTAAGAACTTCTACTGCCCCTCTGAGGAGTCATCAGACAGGGAAGGACTGTGTGACACAGGCTATGTTGGCTGCCCCCACCCCCTGGGGTGTCTTCCCCTGCCTCTGCAGAGGGCCACCTGTGAACTTGCGCTTTTCAAGACTCCACAGAGTACATTTTGGTATTTTTTTCCAGCCCCAACACAGGGTGCACAATTAGATTTTTTCATACTTCATATTTTTTGAATATGAAATATTCAAAATAAAGGAAGAATAAAGGAGGATGTCCTTGGATATTTTAGAAGAGTTTTTTTATTTTTTGTTTTGGTTTTTTTTTGTGTTATAACACTTTCAATCATTGATTTCAAGGTGACAATACTTACTTCTTTTGCTACTCTCTTCCTTTTCACTAACTGCTGGGTCAATACTGAAGGGCTAGCTTTAACATGTTTTAAAAATTTCAGTTTATAATGTGCTTAGGCAGGCTGCCTTTCCTTGCCCAATCTCTATTCAAGCAGTGAGACCCTTCACTTCATCTGAATACATATTTATATTCATCAAAATCCTAGCTTGTTCTGTGTAATTGAGTGTCATACCTGCTTCTAGTGACACTTATCTTTTAATTGGAGTGAAAATTCACTTTTAAAGAGATCTGGTCATTGTCTCTGTTCCGGCCTCAAAAGGAGTGTGTTTGCTGTTGATGGTGGCCCACTCACTCCATACGTGACCTGATAATTTATGCTAATGAGATGACTCAAGATGGGGACTAATACAGAAAAGCCATGCGTACAGTTAGATGGCTTGGGCTGTGAGTCTCCTGATGCAGTCATTCCAGTGTGATGAATCCCCCAAAACTCTGCACACTGAAACCTGGGTCATCATTCTTCTCACAGACGTCCACTTGAGCTGTCTTGTATCAGCGCTGGGTGGCTGGGGTCGGGGTCCCTGGAGATGATAAGAGCTTTGCACATAGACCCTTGCAGACATGCTCTCTGCTCTCTTCAGCAGGCTCTAACCAGGGTCCTTTTGCTAGCACAGTAGTAGTCATAACTCAGCTTTCTTGACTTCTGTGGCATGTTAGAGAGTCCATGGGACTCAAACATGATGGTGGATATTGCTGTTTTATAGGCATGTGTTTGATATGAGGACTTCCTTAAGGACTTCCGTGTTTGAACTGGTATCTGAAATGTATAGGTCTTTAGTTGCAAGAAGCACAAAATACTTGAGTGTGGTGGCACCTACCTGTAACCTTAGAACTTGGAAAGTGTAGATTAGCTTCCATTCTGTGGTCGTTTGAATGCAGATGGTCCAATAGGCTCATATATTTGAATAGTTGGTCCCAGTTAGTCGATTATCTGAGAAAGATTCTGGGGCCGACTTCCTGTCTGCTGTCCTCATGCTGTGTACTGGGGCTGACTTCCTGTCTGCTGCTCTCAGGCTATGTTCTGGGGCCAACTTCCTGTCTTCTCAGGCTGTGCTCTGGAGCTGACTTCCTGTCTGCCGCTCTCATGCTGTGTTCTGAGGCTGACTTCCTGTCTGACGTCCTCATGTTGTGTTCTGGGGCTGACTTCCTGTCTGGGTTCTGGGGCCGACTTCCTGTCTGCCGCCCTTATGCTGTGTTCGGGGGCTGACGTCCTGTCTGGGTTCTGGGGCAGACTTCCTGTCTGTCACCCTCATGCTGTGTTCTGGGGCTGTCTCCTTATCTAGCCATGGAAATCCTGTTAGGAAATTATCAGTGGCTCTTGGGTCACCATGGCACTCAGTAGCAGGATTGTGGAGGGGCTTGAGATTTCCCTCAGTCTCAAGTTGAAGAGAGATAGGTGGAGTCCAGGCTTCAGGGAGACTCTTCCTCTTCGTAGGGTCACAGAAAGGTCTTCACCTCCCACAAGCAGTTGTGAGTGCTGGGGCTTTAGGCATGCACCATTAAGCCTGGCTTATGACTACATTTCTTAAATTTTTCTGGAGTGGGTGACATAGCCACCTTTCCTCTTAGTTTAAGTTTTAGCTTTTTCTGGTCATTTGTTACAGACCATCTACTTCCCAATTCTCACAATTTATGCATGACCATCATTTTAATAGAATTTGAGGACAAGTGAAGAGAAATGTACTTATTTAGTCTGTCATGTTTAAGTAGAAGTCTCTTCAGTTGTACTTTAATTACAATAATCCTATTAGGTTTTGCTACCCATGTGTCTCTTAAACTGTAAGGAGCTGGGGAGCCCAAGGGTGGTCAGAACTGAGGGATGGATATGCTTGTGTGCATACTTTGTTCTTCTGTTTTTCTGCCTATTTTATTTTATTTTAGTTGTGTGAGACAAGATCTTACACTGTAGGCCAAGCTGATCTAGAACCCCCTGTGTGTTCCAGGTTGGTTTCAAATTTTCAGTTATCCTCCTGCCTCAGCCTCGCCAGTGTCTCTGTGCTTATGTGAGGTTCTAATGTAAATTGTTGGTTGGTTACCTGATTCTATGCTTGATGGGAGAAAAGAAGTGGCACACTGATTTAAAATACAATCCATGCCCTACTCATAATTTTACTGAAAATAAACCTTGATGATTCAATTCCTTTCTTAACTAACTTTCTCCATTAAAGAGTTCACTGAACGTGAACTAGCCACTCCCATGTATCTGTGTGTGTATGTGAGAATCCTTATCTGGTTTTCTATGGGGCAAAAGAATTTTGGCCCTGGAACCTGGTAGGCCTGGGGAATTGCTAGTTTTAAGGATATACATGACTGGGAATATTGGTAATGGGTAGAACTAGGGACAAGAGGAACAGTGTAGAGCTAAGAACAATGTAGAACAAGGAGAACAAGTAACAGGGGAAAAATGAGAAATGATGGATTCCAGAGAGAAGAATGAAACACGGACAGACGATTCCTGTTGTGAGTAGATTTCTTACCCCTCAGATCTTTATCGTCAGATTTCTAGCCTCTCCTTTAGCTACCCGTGGGGTCTTTAATTGAAACACGAAAAGGAGTCTTAAAGGAGAACATTTTAAAGGCTCCCTAAAGGGATCCTATCCTCTGAAGATTCTGAGCAAACAGGTCTTGCTCAGGGCTCTCTGTGTACAACTGTTGAATCATACCACTCCCCCTGTCCAGTCATGACTCTCTACAACTTTCCACAGTCTTGTCAAATGGTACAGAAATTCATAGGCTCCTCTGTTGCAGGGGGTTTTTAGTTCTGAATCCTTCGTATCATGTGAAACATTTACATATGCTGGTACACTTTTAAAAATGTTTATCTTTTGTTGAAAGCGTCCAACCATGGACATTTACATGGATGGGGTGATGTTCTACCTTGCTGGAGCCTTCCTTTACTCACCCTGAACCACTTGCTCATCTCGTCACAACAGAAACACGGGGAAGAGAACTGAAAATGGGGAAAAGTGGGAGGTTCAACCTTGTCCTCCTCTATAGTGCTTTTGAAGCTCCATTTGTGACTGCAAAGGTGCTCTTCCCATTCACACAGCTCTCTGTTGCTTCCTATTCCTTGCATGGATTCTGGAAATGCAGATCACCTTCTATTTATAGCAAGTCAGTGTATCACTTGACTTCCCTGCTAGCTTTCAATGGAGGCAGAGGATTTTCCCTGTGTAGTAGATGGAGGAACCAAAACTAATAGTTCATAAGTACGAGGGTGAGGAGAGATAATGGTAAAGAAGGGTGTACCACATTCCTATTATAACCAATACTATGTAAGTACACCTGGAAAGTAATGTAATTATCATTGACTGCATTGAATCTAAGAGAAATGATGAGCAGCGACACTTAGGAGCTTGAAGAAGGTCACATGACTAGAATCCAGGCTTTTAAATGTCAGTCAGAATTTCCCATCTTGCCGAGCTTATTCTCAGTACTGTACATTTTTCAAATATGTCACAGCACTTTAAGAAGTAGGTAAGGCAAGCTGTATAACTTCCATTTTGCATATATGCAAACTGATATGAAGTGTGGTGGTTTGAGTGAGAGACCCCCCAGGTCCCCAGTTTGTAGAACTGTTGGAAAAGATGAGGTGGTGTGGTCTCATAGGAAGAGGTGTGCCACATGAGGTTTCTAAAGACTCATGAAACGCCTTGTCTTGCGTTCTGTCTCTTGCTTGCCAGTCAAACGTGAGCTCTCTGCTGTTTATTCAGGCTGCCCTCATAGACTCTAACCTCTGGAAACTGTAGCCCAGTTTCTGCTTTCTCTTATAAGTTGCCTTGGTCACGGTGTTTTATGACAACAAAAAAAGTAACCAAGACAAGGAGCTAGTTTCAAAGATTTCCCTGATAAATGCTATTTTAAGATTGATGTGAATGAGCTGGGCGATGGTGGCGCACGCCTTTAATCCCAGCACTCGGGAGGCAGAGGCAGGCGGATCTCTGTGAGTTCGAGACCAGCCTGGTCTACAGAGCTAGTTCCAGGACAGGCTCCAAAGCCACAGAGAAACCCTGTCTTGAAAAACCAAAAAAAAAAAAAAAAAAACCAAAAAAAAAAAAAAAAGATTGATGTGAATGTCTACCTCAGTTTCTTAGTAGTTTTGTTCTATAAGAAAAAAAAAGTTTCTTAAGATAGAAAGAGAAAAAAACATCACCATTTGTTGAACTTCTACTGTCTGTCAGACAGCTAGACATCACTCCAGGACCTCATGTGCTCTTCTCTGTTCTCTGGCCCTGAGTGCAGAGCTGAGTGGTTGTTGACTTATCTATCCACCGTACCCAAAGCTCCAAGAAGCCATGGAACTTTCATATAGTCACACAGATAATCAGGCTATCAATAAATGTATCTGTGATGTCTAGTTTTAATTATTACCTTGTCACAATGTAGAATAATCTGTGAAGACATTTCAATGTCTAGATCAGGTTGGCTGATGGTCTGTCTGTGGGGTTTGTCTGTCTTGATTGCTAACTGATGTGGGAAGATCCAGTCTACTACAGGAAGCACTATTCCCTAGGCAGGGAATGTGTAAGAGTAGAGAAGGGACTGAGCAGGAGCAGCACATGTGAATTTCTTCTTTCTGCTTTTGACTGTGGGTACGATATGAACAGTTGTTCAAGTCCCTCTGCCTTGTTTTCCTGACAATGATGGGCTCTAATCTGAAAGTGCAACCCAAGCAGACTCTTCCTCCTTGCACTGCTGTGTGTCAGTTTATCACAGCAGCAGAAAGGAAGCTAGCGCAGTGTCCCTTTCATGTGATGCATAACAAATTGGATATTCAGCTCCAAGTGTATTGTTTCAGATCCCACAGGAATGTGTGTGGAGGACATTTTCCTCAGTGCTTGTACCTTATCACTGAAATATCAGGGGCTTCTAAGAACTGAAACTAAAGATAAGTTTCTCAGCAACCACTTCACACAGTCTTCTCATTACAGAGCATGGTCATGTATCCCCCTGTTAAATCGTATGTTTGAGGAAATGCTTCTTTTGTACATACTTAACTAAAGGCTTTTCTTTTTCTTCCCTCTGAGTCCATAGACAATCTTTTTAATTGTTTTGCCTGTCTCTTCTGCATTAAAATAGTCATGCTGTGAAAATTGCAAATAAAAAACCCACTTATTCTTCTGCCAAAATCTCTGCTTCAGAATTTATTCCATTGGTCTGGATTTTCTCAAAAGTATCATAAATAAAAGATTTAAACAGAAAATGCATTTTATATGGAAATCCAATAGTTAAGAGGCCCCCAAAACTTGCCAGATGTTTGTGAGAAAAACTAGCAGTGCATAAGTGTGTCCACAGAGAAGGAGGTGTGCAGCCCCTAGACCTTGTCATCAAAGCTAGATGGCTGGCTCAGCATTTCCTTGGCACTAATTGCCTCCTTGCAGAATCTTATATTGTATCTCAAAATTATGTAAAGAATGTTTTAGTGATTGTAACAGAAATGCTTAGTTATCTCTTTATTGGGGAGTAAATTAGATGGTTATAAAGTTAAATAAAACCCAGAAATTTCTTAAAATCCTTTGTCAAAACAAATAGCCTTGAAGCGAACATAAAAGCGTAAATGACGTTGGCTCTAATGAAACAGCACGGAGCCTGATGAAGCTGAAGTGCTGTGAGCACTGGAAACGCCAGGCTGTTTTTATCTGTGTGGAATGTTCACGTCCTTGCTTGTCTCCTTATCGCATCGCGGTAACGTCATTCAGAGAAAGATTTCTAATAACAAACAGAAATGATACAGACTCGAGCTAGCTGACAGTGCTGAGTACCCCAAGAAGTTAGGTGGGATCAGTTGTCTAGGTTAGAAGACAGATGCTGAGCAGGAAGAGCAAGATTGGAGACCTCTTTGATTCTCTTCTTGGGCACAATAAATGCTGGACGATGTTGAAAAAAAAAAAAGGCTTTCCAGGGTTTTTCATTTCTACAAATACGTCTTCATTCTGCCAGTCAGGCAGAGGAAGGACTCTCAGTTATTCTTGATTTTTTTTTCCTCCGCCTGTATCCCCAACTGCTTAACAATTAAAGTAACTATATTTTAGATGTTTTCCTAAAAGAATGTCCTGGATCCCACATATTTATTTCCTGGCTACAGTCACCAGCTCAGCTCATTTTTTGACCTCATTCCTGGATTTAGATTTTCTATGATGTCAGACTCACTACTGAGTGCATAGAGTCATCAGCTTAATCATTTAAAGCCCAGGTTACTGTGGTCCCTTGAACAGAGCCCACAGGGTAATCCTGACAGTTAAATCGTTTTTTCCCATTTCCTTTTGTTATCCCAGTTCAATCTCTTGACATTACTTATATGGATGTGGGGCCACTATTTCTGTTTAAATATGTTTGTTCATTTCCTCAACATTTCTTATTCACTGGCCACTTATTTTATTTCTCTTATTGCTTATTCAGTTGCTTATAAGGAAGTGGCTTTTCACCATCCCAGTCATCCATTTGAGGATCTGATGAAATCCCTGAAGCCTCATCCCAGTAAAGGTGAATCCATAGGGTTCACCGACCTCTAGATTTCCATTCATAAACTTCTTAAGGGAGCACTAACCTTCAGCAAGGAATTGTCACTCAAGGTCAAGTCTCATATCCTTAAGTCTCATGGCATTTCTCTAAGCTAGTCCACCTGGCCCTGGCGGGTCTACTCCACCCCCTCTGTCCCATGGACTGTTGTTGTTCACATCCCTTGGCTCTTACCAAAGACCGGCACTTACTGTTTGCTTTCTGTGTGTATTCTGTATTCCTCCAAATAACTAACCACTCCTTGAAGGCCAGGCCTGCTCTTTACCTCTAAGGGTTGTCGATAACTTAGTGTATGCTGCTTTGATTAATTGAAGAATAGAATCTGACCTATACAGGTATCCAATGGATGTTTCTTTCTGCCTGGAGAACCCATTCTGGAGGGGCCTGAAAACAATGAGTAGCCCAGGATCTCTGCAAACTGTGAAGACTGTGGGCATGTCTCCTTTCCTGGGTTCTTTCCAAGTTTACTTATATTTTGTATGTTGCCATTCCTGTACCAGCCTGAATCTGTAAGTAGCAGAAACTATAATTTGTTTCACTTCCGATTAAATGGTAGCCCCTTTGTTCTTTCTTTGGAGATTATTTATAATTAATTCTTGTTCCTCATTATGAAGGACCAAGTTTTCTAGTAAAGATAACCAAGATATCTTGTAATGTGTAAGGATGATTCATTCTTAAGTTTACATAGTGCAATTTAACATCTGTATCACCCTTGGCACCCTCAACACAGTTATATACAGACACACAAACACAGACATAGATACACACACACAAACACATACACAGACATATATAGACACAGAGAGGCATACACATAGGCACAAACACTTCCAAAGACATTTACATAGACACACACATACACAGACACAAAAACACATATACATACATAGACAGATACACACAGACACAAGCACATATGAACATAAACACAGACATATATTCACACAGACACACACACATACACAGACATACAGGGAGACATATACACAGACACATATACAGACATATGCACAGATACATGCACAAACACACATCCACAGACACAACACAAACACATATAGACATATACACACAGAGACAGACACACGCATACACATATACATGGAGAGACATATATAGAGACGCAGAAACAGACACACAAACACATACACAGACACACACAGGCACAAATACATACAGACACATATACAGACACACAAACTTACACAAACACGTATACACACATGCAGACATATACACAGATACAGACACACTGACATATACAGAGTCACAGAAACACACACACACATGTTTGGAACTGGTTTCTGCATAATGGATCTACAGTCTTAATACTAGTTAAAGAAACCTGATTTCCTTAAGTTCCCCCAAATATCCTAAGCCACAAAGTCTCCTCTATATTCCCATCATGTTCTCTTGTAGAGAAGAACTATAAGGAGGAATAATAAGGGCTTAAGCAGCTTTGTGAGCAGTGCCTTGTAGGTTAAAGATTAAGAGGTCAAACAGAAGCAAGAGCTGCAAGAGAATGCTTAGGCTATGAAGTCTACCACAGCAGCAGAGGCACTCCCTACATGACAGGCAGCCAGCAGAGTTGCTCAAGCTAATCTAGGTGACAGGGCATCTGGATGAACTGCTGCTCTTTGCTTATAGCATGGGATTTATGGAGTACTATGAAATGGTGATGTATTTCACGTAGGCAAACAAGGAGCAATATTGTTGTAGGAAACCATGTTCATGTTTTATGTGGGTAGTAAAGACTTACTGTCCAAATCACACCGCACCCTATACAAAATGGTGCAAGACACATTGGTGGGAGGGAGAGGATGACTTCTCCAGCCTGCTGCACTCCTCTAAGAACGCTGGCCCCAAGTGGAAGGGTGAAGTCAATGCCATGGACAACTTGGGGGATAAATAGCCCCTTCACAGTTTATAACCTACCTCATAAACCTTCTAGCTCTGATTCTACAAGGGAAAATGGCTATGGCTATACTTCCTGTTTGCCAGATAGCACCAAACAAGATTAATTTGGTTTAGAAAAATAAAGTATCACTGTAGATTCTGATTATTTTTAAAGAGAAAATCTTATTTATTTGCATGTGTATGTGATATGTATTCATGTATGTTCTCATGCCTGTAGGCACACATATGAATATAGATGTATGGATGTCTGTGGACGTCAACAGGTGATGTTTGGTGCTTTCTTTGATTGTTTCCTACCTTATGAAGGCAAGTTCTGTCACATGAGCCTGGCACATGCTGATATGCCTAGTCTCACTAGTAAACTTTTCTGGGGATTCCTTGTGTCCCTCTCTCAGGCACTGGCATTACAGGTGGGCTGCCAAGCCTGTCTAGTATTTATCTGTACGTTGGTGATCCACATGCTGCTCCTTATATTTGCTTGTCCCAGTGAACCACCTCCAAGCTCTTTGTTTCCCAGGGTTTGGTTCTGATTTCACAGTTGGGACAGGCCATTCTCAACATTGCCTTTAGGTAGTCCTGGGTTCAAGAGTTCCTTCCACCACTGTGCTAAAATCTGGCATGGGGACCCTATTGCTAAGCTTCTGGTGACTAAGTTCCCTCTTCTGGAGTTTGTTTGGCCAGAACACCAAGCAGGCTGCAGAAGCGGACTATGAAAACAATCCTGGGTGTGGGAGAAGATTCTGTCAAGTGCCCCCACTGTATACAACTTGTGTAATCACCAACCATTCAGCTATTGAAGCAAACGTGAGGGGTTTGGGCCATGTGGGAGAAATGCTGGGTTACCAATAAGCCTTCAAACAGCATGCACCACTGTGGTCCTTTTGGTTTGAAAATAGTTTCATGCACATAACTCCTGGCCATTGCTGAGGACTACCAACCAGTCAGGAAAGGTCATTGCTGCAAAGTTCCTGAATGTCACCAAACAGCTTGTGTTTGAACAACCATTAAGAGTCACTATAAAAAAAAATGGCCAAGTTTGTATCTTATGAGAAGCCTAGTAGGTTTCTAGAATGTTCTCTTTGACTTAAGTTACTATTTAAGTTCAGAAAGTATATTTCTGTTCCTGCCATCAAGCTTAGTTAGCTCTCTAAGTGCCTGCTGAACTTTGGAAAGTCCAGATCTAAGCAGTTAATCAATGTGACCATTGTTTTCTCTAAGAAAATAAAAAGGAGCTGGGGAGATGTCTCAGTCAGAAGAGTGTCTGATGAACAAGTTTGAGGAACCAAGTTCAGATTATACATCAAAAACTTGGCGCAGTGGCATGCCCGTGCAAGCCTCATGGTGGAGAGGCAGACAGGTGGATTTCTGGAGCTCATGGTTGCAGGTTCAGTTTCCATGAGAGACTCAAACAAAAATAAAGATGTAGGGTATTGAAGAGATACACAATGTTGGCTTCTGGTTTCCACCTGCACCCACATCATATGCATGTGTATCCACAAACATGTACACACTCAAGTCACCAATTTCACACACACACACACACACACACACACACACACACACACACACACACACACACTGTGGTAGTTTGAAATAAAATGGCCCCCAAACAGTATTGAACTATTAGGAGATGTGGCCTTGTTGGAGTGGGTGTGGTCTTATTGGAGGAAGTGTGACACGGTGGAGGTGGGCTTTGAGGGCTCATATGCTCAAGCCATACCCAGTGTTTTAGTTTACTTCCCTGTTGCGTGTATGCCCCATGTCACACAATGATGATAGTGGACTAAACCTCTGAGAGTATAAGCCACCCCAATTAAATGTTTTCCTTTATAAGAGTTGCTGTGGTCATGGTGTCTCTTCACAGCAATAGAACCCTAACTATGACATCTGAAAGTCACAAGTGAAAGGCACAAAAATATGTTGCTTGTGTAAGATCAGTTGCTTTGATGTCTTGGGCATGTGGTTAGGGTTAGCGTATTATTGCTGGTGAGGGTAGAAATCAAGTTTTTGGCAGATCCAGAACTGCAGCAGTGGAAGAAGGTTATTCTCATTGAGAGCACAGCCTACTCAGGCATTGGAACCGTGATGCAGCCTGTGCTTTGGCTGTAAGCAGTAAGGCTCCTAATAAAGCCTCTTGGACCTTGCTATACTTGGAAATGAATAGAAGCATTCTATTGCACTAGCATTGGCTCTGCCCTAAACCAATTGAGTTTTCCAATTGCTCTGGGATTTCCTGTCTAAGATTTGGAACAGTCACTGAAAGTGGGTAGGGAAGATTCTGGAGGACAAGACCATTGTCAGGCACAGCAGAGCTGATAACTTAGTCGACTTGAGTTGATGTTTGAGGAGTGGAGACGCTGGACACCCTTACCCTCCTCACTTAGGTTGCAACACATGTTTCTTCTTCCTAACTCAAAGAGCAGCAGCCAGTGAAGGCCAAGGCATCACAAACACCAGTTTGGAATTATGATTAATAAAATGGTTATTTATTTAAAAGGGAAAAAACTTACAGATCACCGTCACAGACAACAGCCCTCTGCGCAATCAGGAAAGGAGTCTAGTCACCAGAAGCGGAGCAGGAAGTAAGAGAGAGCAAGGAGGGAAGTGGCTGCTTTTTTAAAGGGAGAGAGACCACGCCCCAATGGGCTGGTATCTCAGCGGCTATTGGCTGGAGGAGCAGAAGAACCTCCCGCAACAAGCCAGCAGATTGTTAGCTCAGCTAGGCTGCCCTCCCCTCAGCCATGTCCCACAATCTGTAAGAGAAGACTAGGAATGAACTTCTTGTCTCCATCGAACATTGGGGTTTTGAGGGGCCAGCTAGCAACTCAGAGGTTTTGGAGCAATTAAATTTTGTGTATAAAATGATATAAAAGGAAGTAGTCTGCTCCCCTGTCTAAGAGACTTTCCTGAACTCACTTTTAATTTCATTCTGGGTTAAGATAACCCCCCAGGAACAGCATACACTGAATAGGGACTGCTCTCCAAGAGGAGACTGTATGTAGCTTGCAACATAAAGAAGATAATTCTGCATGATCTGGCTGAATTAACGAGGGTGCTCTGCCCTCTGGTTTCCAGGAGGAAACTGAACAACTTCTTTCCCCCACTTTTCAACCATCTTTTCACTAATAAATATATTTCAGTATATACACAGTTTATTGGCTGGTGTTTCCTTTCTACTTCCATTATCCTCAGTTTTCCTTGAGTTCCTTCTTTATTTAGGGCCCCTAGGGCATGGAGCAAGTATTCACCCTGAATATAATGCTTCTAGAAATCCTAGCTGCCGTGAAACATGGCCAGCCTGGATGGGGAGGTTTTATTGGCCATTAATTTTGTGAAGAATCTGCAGACTCACTTGCTGAGGCAGAAGCTTGGCTTTGCTGCAGAAGTACAAAAGTCCTCCCATCACGTGTGGCATATTTAGGAGATTTACATACACCACACCACACACACACACAGACACATACAGACATGCACACACACACACTATGTATTATAGACTGGCCCTAAGAAACCTGTACTCTAGTTGTGACCAGATGCCATGACCTTGAGCTTTGTTCTTTGGTCCTTATGGAAAGCCAGTTGTGAGAAGTACAGCTCTTAGGGAATTGCTGAGAGCCTGGCATGTCTTCCATAGCTCCAAATCCAGCCCCGGATGAACCCATATCATCACAGAAACAGACCACACTGCTTTGTCTCTAACTGCTTCTGCAGAGTGGGATGTAGGGGTTCAGCAGCAAGGATCCGCATGGAATCATGTGAAGCTCTAAGTTGTTTACTGTGATTTGTGGTTTTGCACAGCAGTAGCCGTTGTCAACACAGTCCATCATGCCTTTGGGAAAGACTTCGTTCAGACTGAAATAACAAGTGAGTCTACTTTTCTCCAGAGTATTTGAACTATGATCATTTCCTTTCTTTTGCTCTGGGGGTGCTGGGTGTGCAAACCCATGTTGGACAAGCACATGCTGTAACACAGAACTACGTCCCCAGCTTGGACTCTGAACATTCTCATTTTATTGGGCTCTCAATTTCAGTATTTTTTTTTTTCCTTTTGGCTTTGGTTGCCATAGCTCTTTAAAGTGAACCTGTGACACAAAGTGTGCACACGACAGCCTAATTCCAGTGCTTAGTACACTTATTTTGCTTACAGTTTCAAACACTGTCTTACTTTGCTTCTTCTTTGTGCTTCCAATCCTACCTATTTTGGGTCTTAACAAATTATTTTGTAATTTGTAAAAATCGTTTAAACCTTCTTTGTAAGAATGAGATAGAATATAAGGAAACTAATTAAAATGACAAATATGAAACCACAGTGCTATTTTTCTACCAAGTGCTCTTATTTCTTTTCTTCTTTTCCTTTCCTTTTTTCTTTTTTCCTTCCTTCCTTCCTTCCTTCCTTCCTTCCTTCCTTCCTTCCTTCCTTCCTTCCTTCCTTCCCTCCTTCCTTTCTTCCTTCCTTCCATTTTGATACAGGGTTTTTCTGGCTAACAGTCATAGCTGTCCTGGAACTTGCTTTGTAGATCAGGCTGCCCTTGAACTCCCAGAGATCCTCCTGCCTCCCAAGTGTTGAGATTAAAGGCATGCGCCACCACTGCCTGGCAAGTGCTCTTATTTATTGTCCACACAGTGATTTCTGACCTTGTTGTCTGGGGTTCATGTCTTCCTATGTCCTTTAGGCTTATTAGGTTCACTATCACACCTAGGTCACCTCATCTCTGCCCCAAGTTATCAGCAGTCACCCCATGACACCTAATCCTGCTGAAATTACCAGGCATGAGAATGGATCACAAGACACACAGTGGAACCCACGTTAAGAGTTTACTAAGAGGAAGGAGCAAGAGAAGAAGGTACTTGTTGCAGGAAGAGAACGTGGAGCATCTCTGTCTAGCGTATACACACAGGGGCTCACGTAGCCTTGTCATGCATAGTTCATGTAGGGTTTATAGACCCTGGGTGGCTATGTAAGTTGCCTGAATGCTTAATGGTGCATGCACAACCATGGACCCTGCAAGTGCCAGTGCTCAGGGTGGCTAGGCATTTTGCCAGAATGCTGGCAACTTTGGGTGATGGAAATGACACCTGCAGATGATCTCAAATCCATATCTTACTACCTGATTTGTCCCCTGTCCCAATCCTGTAGGTTCCATTGCCTAAGACTGACTGTAAGTCCAGACTTTTGCTTCACTTCTACACCTTCTTGGGTTTCTTCAGTGTAGAGCATTGGGCCAGCACTGTTGTAATTTGCTGGCCCGGCCTGTCACATGGCTACCCTGTTCCTTTAAAGACAAGCCCCACCCACTCCCAATCTCCCCCTTCCTCTCCCTTCTGCTGAGGCAAGTGGATCTCCCACCTCCTCTCCAGTACACTTTTTTTTTTCTCTATGTACCATTCTTCTAGAGAAGCAGCTTCTGCCTCTCTCTCTTCTCCCCTCTTCACTTCCCCCTCCATAACTCACTAAATAAACTCTATACCCCAGTTCTCTCTGCATGGGGTATCTGTCTGTCTCCCACCCACCAAGGGGATCCACTACAGCCTCAGGTGGCCAGCCACTGCCCTTTATGGGACTGAGTTCAGACCACCCCATTTTATGAATGATAACTTTGGTGTTGGACTCGGCCAGGCTGTCTCTGTGTTCCCTCATGCCCATGGGCAGGCAGCCAAAGGCTGGCAGGGATCCTGGACTAGGACCACTTTTCAACATCCTGTGCCTGCTCTATCACTACAAATGGCAAGGGCTAGTTCTCCAAGTCAACTTTCACTGACATTCATCTCTGGTTATTCCGCATGGCTGAGGACTGAGATCTGGCTTCTGGCTCTCAGACTGTAGTCCTTTGGCTGCTCAGAGTGGCTTTCAGTCCCCAGCCCTCTGAGCTGCTGAGTCTTAGGGTAGCCTTGACCTATCTCTCAACTCTCCCTCTATCTTGAAGACGTTCACAGATACATAGGCATTGAGTCTCGTCTTTCTCATGCTCTTGGCCTTGGAGAATAGACCTAAAACTATGTCCAAACCTCCCCCGCCATCCTGCAATGCCATGATGTCTTTTACAGACCCTAAAAGCTCTGCCTTACCTACAGATTTCTAACCTTACCTGCCTTTGCACTAATGACCTGCATACCCCTTAAAGGGCAACCTAAAGTGGGAGCTTTCTAATTTCTATCAACAAACAGCTGGAGCAAAATAACAAACAAATACACAAACAAAAACAAACAAAAAACAACAAAGCAACAAACAGCAAACAAAACAACAATAAAATATTTGATAGAAGAGGAAGGCTAGTGAAACTTTGGCTATGGGTGGGGTCTGAACAACTTTCATGTCTCTGAATGTGGGTATCCTGGAGACAATTTTAGAACAAAAAAGAATGAAAGTCACTTCAGGCCAGGAATATGAACAGGGGTTGTGTGGTAACTTTTGATTCTGACCTAGATCTGACCACACTTCAACGAGCTGACCAACTGTTGCCTTTCTGTGTATGAACCTCGGGGAACAGGTGGTATGGGTTGGAGTGGACAGGCTTGTGATAATGATGATAAAGTGAGTCATCAATAAACCTGTATCACGGGTAATGCGATGACAGGAAGCCTCACTTAGAAGCAGAATACTTTTTAAAACTCAATATGGTTTATCCAGTACTTGTGGAACAAACAACTTAATAAATAATAGCGGGCTATCTATCTTCCAGGCTGTTAAACAGCATCTCTAAGGCACATTAGCATAATGTATGTGATGATTAGAATAATAATGACTCTCATAGGCTCACATATTTGAATATTTGGTTTTCAGGAAAAGAGGCACTACTTGAGAGGGATTAGGAGGTGTGGCCTTTGGGGTTTCAAAAGACCAAGCCAATCCCAGCCCCCGCTTCTTTTGCTCTCTCCCTGCTGGCTATAGATCCAGATGTAGAACTCTCATCTACTTCTCCAGCACCAGGCCCACCTGCATGCTGCCATGATGACAATGGACTAAACCTCTGAAACTGTAAGCCAGCCCCAATTAAATGCTTTCTTTATAAGAGTTGCCTTGGTCATGGTGTCTCTTTATAGCAATACAACACTGACTAAGACAATGTGTTTAATTAGAAAAAATAGTTCAAATTTGAAACCTTGAGAAGTAATTATTTCTTCAGCTCTGTCAGTCTCCAAGGTGGTCCTGAGCACAGTCCTTTTGGAGATTTCTGGCTTAGTTGCACCAGTCCCAGATTCCTAGTGTTGGTCCTTCAGTGGAGCCAAGGCTTCCTGGAAGTGATGGGGATCTGATGTCCTACCACACGCAAACAAGAGAATTCTTTGACTGCTGGGAAAGTGCATTTCTAAGGGGTCAAGTGACAGCACCAGGAGCAAGGGTCCAGGTTAAAAACAAAGAAGTAACTAATAATAATTTTACACCTCAAAATTATATTTATTTAAAGAGAGACAGATCTGAAAGCTTTCACATCCAGAACTATACTCTAAAGCATGTATTTCAAGTCTAGTTATAATAATAAAGGGAGCATACTAGGGAATGCATGAATGTAAATGTATTGTACTCACCAGGAGAGTATTAATAGACACTAGTATTTCATGGATTTTATTAGGATTATATTTGCTTTTACATTGTAGAGACATAGTGGTGATCCAACATATGTCCCCAAATAGCAGTAGGTAAAATAGCAAAAATGATATAAACCAGGATAGCTGGTCAGTGTCCCCTGTATCACATAAAGAGACATACAAAAGATGATAAGGCTTAATTGGCACAATGATCACTGACTGAGGAGAGGGAGAGGTTATCAGGGTGTAGGTAAGAGTTTTAATTGTCAAAGTGTCCTATGGAGAAGAAGTAATATTACCAACTCAATCTCTCATCTCCTAGGAAACCAAACCCCTGGAAGGCTTTGCTAATCATAATGTAGTAATTAGGAATATGAGATTTTCTAATAATGGTGACAAGCTGGGCCACTGAGGTGTAATGATAAGACAATGGCTCCTGCTGGCAAAGTGAAACTTATCAAACTTTTCTTCAGAGGGGAAAGTGTGACTTTACACTCTTACCGACATAGTAAAGGAACTTTAGTTCTGTGTCTTAACCAAATGAACCAATCAGCCAAACAGCAAACCCAGAGGGCCAATGGATCATTGCCTCAGACCCTGCAAACTCAATAGGCCAGTCTAAGAATAGAGGGGTTGGTTGGGTCTTGGGTATCCAGTTTCTACAACTCTAGGAAGGCACAGGTTTAAGTGGTGTCACTGTACAAAAAGTCTTTATGTTTGATAAGTACTTTACTCCTTGGGATAATCTGTAAGGGTTTCTTCTCCTTCTTGGCATGTTCAATGAATTTATTAGATTTATTAATTATTTATTAACCACATTAATTATGTGATTAAGGGGATTGAAATTTAAAAGTATGTATGCAGTGTCAGAATGTTTAGGAAAGTCTAATTTGTTTAATCAGGCATTGATTTATTATTTGTAAAATAGTACTTGCCAAATTGTGAATTTCAAAGACTTGATTCTTTAATATATAAAGAATGTTAATTATTTTGTGGATTTATGAATACTATTGGATGCAAGACAACAATTGGAGTGAAAATTCCAAGGGCAAAAAAGTCAGGAATGGACCTGGTACTGCCAGGCATTGTCACTGCTCTCTAATTCATCCCAGGTTTTTCCAGGAGCCAGAAACATAGTTGTGAAGTGCCCGGGCCTATGTCTGGAGGCAGGTATGGTGTGTGGAGAGCAAGCTTTGATGGATATTGTTCTACACAGAGAGATTCCTTGTCTGATTGCCAGTGAACTCTGGGATAGCTTCTTAGTCGAGAAGGAGCCATTTGAAAACTCAGACATTGATCAGAGGACTAATGGAAGGCAAATGGTGGTACTTGCTGTGTAGCTCACTGGAGCCTTGTTCTTGTTTCAGTTGATGGGTGATGTCTTTTAAATAGGCCTGATGTTCACTATTCATGTTTAATTATAACCACTCTTCCAAGTGTCCGTAAAATATTTTAATTGCTATTTTTATATTTGTTGTAGGAAGAGGGCCTGCTTGTTTGTCCTGGCCACCCGGCTTGCTTAGCCCCGAAATAACCACACAGAAATTGTATGAATTAAAACACCGCTTGGTCCATTTGCTCTAGCCTCTTATTGGCTAACTCTCACACCTTGATTGAACCCATTTCTATTAATCTGTATATCACCACGTGGCAGTGGCTTATCAGGAAAGATTCAGCATGTCTGACTCTGGCAGCTCCATGGCAGCTCTCTGACTCTGCTTTCTTCCTCCCAGCATTCAGTTCTCTTTTCCATGCTCACCTAAATTCTGCCCTATCAAAAGGCCAAGGCAGTTTCTTTATTCATTAACCAATGAAAGCAACACATTAACAGAAGGACCTCCTACACCATATATTGTTGTTAATAATTACATATGATTTTTACTACATATGTGTTTCTTGTATTCTTCTTTCTGTATTTGTATAGGGTCTAGAAGCCCTAGCAAAATCATATTTGCTTCCAGAGAAATGAGATCTACGTCAATTTAAAAAAATAACTTGATTGTTGAATTAACTTAAGACTTTGTTGGAATGGAAGCCTCGTTTTTCCTAAGCAGTTACCTTCTTTGGATGATGAGGAATTGACAATGGTAGCTGCAGCTTTGTGAGTGGGCTCAACAGAGCGACAAGATTTGTACTATAATGGTGAGTCTTAACACTATATCTGCAGGTGCCTTCAGTTGTGTGCTAAGCAGTGGCTGCAGCCAGTATTTAACCATATGAGGGCTAAAATCCTGCACAGTTTCTTTTCTCTGAAGTGAAGCCCTTGGATTTTATTTCCTTCCCAGTGCTTGGGATTGAACCTTGCCTTACACATGTTCAGAATGTGTTTTATCAATGAGCTATCTTGAACTGTATTTCATATATGTATACCATGAAATGTGGCCAAATGCACAACCCTTCCCTCTCACATTTAAAAATTTAAATCACACTTATGGCTGATCTAGAATTCCAGCCCTAGCAATTCTAAAGGCATCATTGGGCATCTTTATGAAGGCCTGAAATCAGGGTGTTTGCTTTTCTTAGCTGTGAAAAAAACGTTAACTTTGCCTAAAGGGTCCTCAAAAGGAGACTAAAGAAGTCTAGCCTGTCTTCACTAGAATGCCGTATGATAATTAAATGTTAAAAGGGCAGGCATGGAAAGAACACTGAGGCATTCTGTTAAGTGACAAAAGTCATAAAAATTACATTTAGTAATTTTTATTCATTAATGCAAAAAACGTTTGCATAGCTCATATGTGATTGGAAGACAAGTCAATGTCCTCACGTGCCTTCAGGAAGAGCAGTGTGTTTCCAGGCTGGGGAGCAGACTGGGTCACGTGCAGGCTCATATCCTCTTTATGTCTCCACCCAAAACTTGGCCCGCATCCATGTGGACCTCTGTGTCCATATTTATGTTGTTTAGTCTTGAGTTCATGTAATGTTAGTTCAATACAGATTATAATTTTTTGCTTCCAGAAAATAAATAATGAAGGAAGCATTTTAAAAGGTAGATTCCGGCAGAGCCCTGGCTGCATCTGGGAGGCCCTCACCCTTGGTGGTATGAAGGAGATGGTACAAAAAGGCTCCAAAGGAACCGATGGCTGCTTCTCACCCTGGGCTCCCACTCTTCCTTCTCTCCAATCCACTACGCAGAGGTAGACAGCTGTGCTCTGGGCATGCGCCCAGCCTTTTCCTGGTTTCCGGACTCCAGCTAGTTCTGGGATTACTGTCTCTACAGCGGTAACAGTGCCAGTTTGCATGTTTCCCTGAAGACCAGGTGTCTTGCGGAGCAGGCGCCTCAGAGCAGCCCAGTGTGCTGTTCCCGTCTCTAGGTAGAATAGCTCTGGTTTTAGGCTCTGCTTTGTACTTGCTTAGTGGACTCGCCGCAGGGAACGTCTCATGCTGGAGCCAGAATGTCAGACTGGGCATGGACTGCTGATGATTTCTCTATCAGGTGGCATAGTTCTGCCAAGAGAATCTGCTGGGGGCACTGCTCTTATTTCCCAGAAAAAGGAAGTGAATAGGCTGCCGTGAGCACTCTCCAATGCCTTGAGTGAGCGCTCAGTGCTGGCGTGGCACCTGCCCCTGTGAGCATGGGAATCACAGTTTCCACATGAGCAGGTTGTTCAATACAGAGGCCAGAAAGACATTGGCTCCTACAAGTACAGAGCTGTTCCTTCCACTTCCTGTTGCTTATCCATTGATTCTGCATTGATTATTTTTACCACACTGCACCACCCATGGAATTTGCCACCAGATGGCCCAGCATTTCTACCATGTCCTCATACTGCATCTTCTTTTGAGTGAGTCACGCCTTGTCTGGGTTTGTGTTCTCTTCATCCCTGGCTTTCTTTCTGTGTCCTGCACACTTGTTCTCCATTGTGAGTGTGTCAGGGCCCACACTTGTCAGAGGGACTGTCTGTACACCAAGCGCCTGTCCTGGCCCACAGTTCTGGCTCTGCATTATGCTTTCTGTGCTTTTGGTCCTTTGAATGCTCTCCTTTTATAGAAACAAGCTGGGCTTGGCCAGTCCCTTGGTTTCCAGGCAGTTGAAGAGACCAGATAACTGTCCAAACGCTGCTTTGGGGATCCGGTTGAGAATGGGTGGGATTAGAGATGCAAACATTCATTTGCTCTAATTCAAAGAGAAAAGGAATTAAACATAAAATACACTTAAATATACAGTCTTTTAGATGCTGAGACGTATCTTGAAGAAAAATAAGTATTTAAGGAGAATTAGGGTAGGAAGAGAGAAATTTAATAGGGTAACCAGTAGGCCTCAGCCAAAAGGCATTGGTGAGTGAGCCAGCCTTGGGGACTGCATAGAAAGAAGATTCTCTAGACAAAAGAGCAGGAACAGAGCTCTGGAAAGAGAGCATGCCCGGGATGTTAGAGGTCAGTATGCTAGTGAGAGAGGCACCCAGGGTGATGTAATGGGCGAGTCCAGGGCTTTAGTCTTTGTGAGCACTTTGGCTTTTCTGCAATGAGCTGAGGAAGATTGCCATCAAAGAGAACAATTTCATGATTAGAGATGACACTGATGTCAGGGCCCAGTGTCAGCCCAGACTCTAAATTATTTCCCCAGAACAGAGGGGAGGCATGGGAATAAAGACATGACTCACATGGCTTTATTGGGAGGGAGATTCTCAGTGATCTCTCATGAAATCCTGAGTTCACATCCAGAAAATTCCTCCGTTCATTCTCCAAACAGCCTTGTACACCAAAACGTAAACTGAGGGGGAAATTCATTAGCATTCTGTTTCCTCGATAACCAGGCGAATATCTCTGGTCACGTCCACACCTTTGACCACACCTTTCTTTTCTTTTTTTTAAAGATTTATTTTTTATGCATATAGTGTTCTGTCTGAAGAGGGCGCCATATCTCTTTACAGAGGGTTGTGAATTACCATGTGGTTGCTGGGAATTGAACTCTGGATCCCTGGAAGAGCAGACAGTGCTCTTAACCACTGAGCCATCTCTCCAGCCCTTGACCACACCTTTCTATGCCCATTTTGTCACATTTCCCTATTTTCCTGCCCTGTATGCCAGCTCTGTCACATAGGCTGAATTAGCATCTCTTTTTAGGCATCCTTCACATTACAAAGAAGGAGCAGAACAACATCCTGGACCGTTGTTAGAGAGGCGACCACCTCCTGTGTGGCAGGTGCAAACTATGGCCTGAGATTCTGGCCATCATCCTATGTAGAAATATGGGTCTACACACTGATTCAGTGTACTGCATGTAGCTCACGTCATTCAGAGATGAGGAAGCAGGTGCTATGACAAGATTGATGAGGAGCAACCTGCTGTACCTGGGGCAGCTGGGAAAGAACTGACGCTCCAAGTATGAGTTTTCTTCTTGCACAGGCAGAGGGACTAGCGGAGTGAGGGCTCAGACATGTGACATTGTGACATCTTCAGAGAATGTATACATTTGCTTTGGGTCAAGAGGGCAATGCAAAGAAGGAGCCTAGAAGTCCCAAGTGGGCAGCAGGTACCAGATTATGAGGGTCTTTTGGTGGAGAAATACTATGGTGAAGCTTAATCCTACAGTCATAGGAAGCATGGGGGTGGTTTGAGTTAGTCGCTCTTCGCCCAAGTTTCCACACCAGCTGATGCCAGCTGGGCTTCAGACCTGGAGATCAGAGAACTGAGAGGGACTTCCTGTTTGTCACAGTCTGAGCTCTCCTGATCTGTAAGCAGGAGTTTCATTTGCATTGCCAGCTTTGTCAGGTTGTTATGGGGAGCACACGAGATGTGCTTGTGGTACAGAATTGTACCCCAAAGGAGTGCCCAGCATCCTGATTTTTATAACTGGGTGACCCGAGATTGGGATGTGTGGAGTCTGTCAAAGAAATAGGCAGCAGGCCCAAGAGTAGAACGTGTGTGGTGAAAGAGTTGAACATCTCTTCAAATCTTGCCCTGTCACGTGCTGGTTGTGTGACCTTGGGCCATGCGAGAGCTCAGTTCTGTCACATTTAAAGTGGATCATACCTTTTTAGATGGGTATGAAATTGGAGAATGTGTGCAGGGCGCAGAGGAGGTCATCGGTGGGAGCTTGTTTTTTCCTGAGAGTGATATGTGTGAACACATGATCACATGGGTTCAGAGCACTCCTGTGTCCTGGTGTGCAGCTCACGGCTGAGGGGGCTGGTGGGCTATACCGTCTGAACTGCTCCAGCCCCAAGGATAGTTTTGCCCTGATTCTTTTCCTCCCCTGGTCCTATTTGGATACATGGAGGAAGGGACCTTTAAGGTACCAGGGTTGTGGCTGTAGGGTACAGACAGTTTCTGCCCTTGAAAGCTAACTGAACACACCCTGCTACGGCCATTGATTCAGACAGACCAATGGGAAATGGAGGCTGAAGCATGAGTTCATATAAGTAGCTCATAATTCCCTGTTACCGAGGAGGGAAGGCTTATTTTGTCTGAATTTAATAGAATAATCACCCACACTGATTGAATTCTCAGAAAACCTCCTCATCTCCTTCCTCCGTTTTGTTTCAGAGCACACGGCTTCACATTTAGACAAGGGAAAGAGAGAAATCGCCGTCCAGATGCAATTTCTCGTTTGGCAGGCGGCCAGCCATCTTCTCAGGATCTGACAGAATATGATCTCTCATTTAACTGGCTTTCTAATGCCCCCCCTGAGCCAGCCTGAATTCAATCAGACCCCCGTGCAATCAGCCTTGGCTGAAGATTCGCACCTACAGTTCTTCCCGCTGGTTGTTTAGTGTGGTCACGGTTGATGCTGAGAAAAACAAGTGGAAAGCAATATACTTGCCAAGCAGAGATGGGATTTGTTGCTGTTTCCCACGGGGCCACCTCACTTCTGCTTTTTAACAATACTCTACAGTCATTAGTCTTTCATTCAGTCTATAAATAATTAAACACCTTGAATGGTGTATAATGTAAATAATACCATCTATGGTCTCTTCCATCAAGAAACTTACTGTTTAATTGAAAAGATAAGATGTATCCAAATAAGCAGGCTATGGAGCCGGAGTACAGAGACAGTGACAAATATGGCAGGAAAGTAAAGCAGGACAAGAGACTTCTGCTTTAAATAATTTCATGGAGTAGTTCCGATGGCTTGAGTGGGAGACAGAAGGAAAGGGGGTGCAGGCTCTTTTCTTGTTGGTGAGTAGAGATGGGTTCCGAGTTCCGGTGATGGGTGCATAAGAACGCTGTGGTATGTAGTTGTTTCAAAGTTGGATTGAAGTAAGTAATTTGTAGTGAGGCAATTAACAATTCAGTGGCTTGACTGTTTCTACCAAGGTAACATGGCCGAGGTTTGATTAGGGAATGGGAATGATAACCCAGGTGGGAAAGAGAGCTGCAGAAGAAGATGGGGGATGAAGAAAGACTGGGCTTCCTAAAGTTTGGGAAACTCCTTTTCAACATCTGAAGTGTTGACTGCCACAATCCTTTGTCCCGTAGCTTGAAAGAGACACCATTGAGAACATTTGTGTGTGTGTGTGTGTGTCCAGACTTCTCCTTCCACTTTAGCCTTGGCACTAATACCACCACCGAGTACAGCACTCCCATTTGCAGGTGTGCTCCTTAGTGTCATGTACTCCAGAATGAGAGTGCGGGAGTTTTGGAATGCCTTGACCCAATGCTCTGTTTTTATAGATGGAGATTCTGAGGTTCACAGAGAGGTGAACTAGCTTGCTGAAGACCTGATAAAGACTAAGAAATGGATGGGGTCTAAAATTATGTGTGCTTATTCTTGAAGTTGGAGGTTTTCCCAGATTGCAACCTTTCTCCTAATAAAAATCCCCAAACTATGACCCCAGCTCTTGTGTCAAAGATTGACCATCCACTCACTACACTCATCTCTTATTCAAACTCAGCTGCTTTTCTCACTTTTCCTTTTCTGTGGCCACAGGACTGAGTACCAGTAGTGCAATACAGGTGGAGTATGGATGCTCACTCTAAGGCTTAGCTACAAAATCTCCTTTGCCCAAGCTTCCATTTCCTCCCCTATTTGATAACTAGATATTGGTGGCCACAGAAACTTTAGAAGAAATGTGCTAAGGGTGACGGTGCATCCGATATCTCAAAGTCCTGAATAAGATTTCCTAGAGAAAACATTACTAAGCATTCCTGTCTCACCCTCCCCTAGCTCCTGTTATAAATTATATTGTCTTAAACCACTGAGATGTGTGAGTTCATTTGATCAAGAAGATAATGAAGTCTTAATTGCATCTTATCACTTTATATATGTAGAGATTTTAGAGAATCAGCTGAAGAACCTTAGATATCTTCCCTGTTGGTGGCACTGTGGACTTGTCTTTGACTCTTGCCCTAGATACTGGAAGAAAAGACTTAGAAAAAGGAACCAGGTTGAAGTTGGCTTTCACTTTCAGAAACTGTCAGGAAAAATGGGTGTGGGCCAGACCTGGTATATGTATGACAGAAAGCCTTCCTGCTTTTCTATCATTTTTTGACTCGTCCAAATATCCTATAAGGTAAGAAAACACTGAAATTGGGGAGAAACTCTAGAGCAGTGTTCTCAACCTTCCTAATACTGTGATCCTTTAACACAGTTCCTCGTGTTGTGGTGACTCCCAACCATGAAATTATTTTCACTTCTACTTCATAACTATAATTTTGCTACTGTTCTGAATCATGGTGTGAATTTCTGATATGTGTGATATCTGATACGAGACCCTTGTAAAAGGGTCATTCAGCCCACAAGGGGACCTACAGGTGGAGGGCTACTGTTCTAGTTGATGGGGACATTCAGAAAACTTGAGGTGTAGTGTTATGGAACATTATTTTAACTAGACAAAGTTGTGTTACTTTAGCTTATGCTACGGAATATTACTTTATGTGAAGGCATGTTACATTTATTTATGTTGCATTTGTTTCCCAGTTATGTAAAAAAGTTTTGCATTTGTTTCACCTTGCCTGTCTAAGGCACGTGATTGATTGGTCTAATTACAAAACTGGGCAGCCAATAGCTAGGCAGAAAAGGAAGAAGTGGGGCTGTTAGGCAGAGAATAAATTGGAGAGAATGGGAAGGGAAGAAGGAGAAGAGAACGAGGGAGAAAGAAAAGGACACGTTTGGGGCAGGCAGTCAGTTGACAGACAAACAGACATGAGAAGCAGGAAAAGAGGACATACAGAATGAAAGAAAGGTAAAAAGTCCTGAGGCAAAATGTAGATAAAGAGAAACAGAGCTAAGACGAGGCCAAACATTCATAACTAATAACAAATCTCCATGTCATGATTTAGGAGTTGGTTGGTGACCTAAAAGAAAGCCTGCTACAGTGTGGAGAGAAGGAACAAGAGAGAGGAACAAATGGCCACTATTGGGTACACAAGTCATGAGATCCCACTTGGGGAGCCTCCGAAGGACTTTAAAGTCTCTCATGAAGAAACAGTTTGACTTTAGTTAGAACAAGAGCAAGATGCCAACACAAGACCCCAATCAGTGACATAAGAGCTCCCAAGTCCCCAGTCTATCACATAATAGCTCCTGAGTCCTCTTCAGCCCCTTTCTTTTTAATGTTTTAACTCTAGAGAGGTAAAGGGAGAAGAAGCCAATCAGAATCCCTTCCTCAAGGCAGCAGGCCAAAGGTTTCAGATTGCTGAAGAAGTAGAAGTGTAAGTCATAACCAAATACAGAAGGAGGACTTGTTCATTAGATCAGAGATTCTATTTCCCCCACAGGGTCTATATTTTATTGCTTTACATGACCAAATCACAGAGAATTTTCATCCACTAGCAGACTGAAAACCACCCCAGATTTTCAAAGGCAGTGGGAGATTCATTTATCCAGTGGCACTTCCTTCAAGTGACACCAGCAGTTCCACATAGCCTGGTAATCCTGGAATGGAAGGAAGGGATACATATAGTCCATGAAGGTGCAGGGAATCTGCATGGAACAAGCACCTGGAGGGAAATTACATGAGCCTTGGAATCCAAGGGAGAAAACAGACAACAAGGTGAGGCATGTCATGGAAGTCACAGCAGTGCCACAAAGGAGACCTTTTCGAAGGAGAGACAGGAAGTAAGTAAGACACAAGGGGACACAGAAGCCAGTGAAGGACACCAGATGCTGGTTACAAATGCATGATAAAAATACCAGAAGAAGCTCGGCGGTGGTGGCTCACGCCTTTGATCCCAGCACTCAAGTGGCAGAGGCAGGCAGATCTTTGTGAGTTCGAGGCCAGCCTGTTCTACAGGGTGAGTTCCAGGACAGCCAGGGCTGTTACACAGAGAAACCCTGTATCAGAAAACATACTGTATGAACCTGAGGAAACCTGGGAACTTTGGGAAGATTTTAAACAAGAGTGACACAGCCAGAGGCTCATTAGGGGACTACTCTGGATGTTGAAAAGCACTGACTGGAGCTGCCAGTGGGAACTACGAGGCAGGTGGATGCCATCCAGCTTTGTAGGTTTTGAGAATCCTATCAGTCAGGTTGAGATGCTTACCTCCATGACCACGGACTGATCTAGGAGAACTGGAAGAATGGAGGACATTGGATAAAACATCATCCACTCTGTCTTCTGGGAATTAGAGAGGTTGGAAAGCTGTGGCCTGTTTGCCCAATCCAGGGTATTGGTTTTCATGTGGCTCAGAAGATATGAATAATTTTGCATTTTTTAGTGGTTAAAACATATATTTTGCTTCATGAAAATCGTGTGAAGTTCAAATTTATTCCCAAATTATTATCAACATATAACCATTTGCAATTATTTATGTATTATCTAAGGACCTTATGTGCTTAGTATTTTTTTTTTTTTTTTTTTTGGTTTTTCGAGACAGGGTTTCTCTGTGGCTTTGGAGCCTGTCCTGGAACTAGCTCTGTAGACCAGGCTGGTCTTGAACTCACAGAAATCCGCCTGCCTCTGCCTCCCGAGTGCTGGGATTAAAGGCGTGCGCCACCATCGCCCGGCCGGTGCTTAGTATTTTAATGGCAGAATTGAGTAAATGTGATAGAGACTGATGTTCCTCAAAGCCTAATATATTTAATCTCTGTGCCTTTATAGAAAGCTTGCTGATGGCTGCCTATGGCTAGAAAAGACTTCAAAGATGGAAGCAAAGGAAAGGTGTGTATTAGGAGGTGGGGAAGGAATGTCATGTTAATGAAATAATGAAAAAGGGGTCTTTTGACAAAAATGAAAAAAAATTCAGGATAACGGAATGGACACCCAGAGTAGACTTCCACCTTCCATGTGTGTCTGTGGGGTCATATGGATTTATTCTGTAGCATGAAATGAGTGACTGGTAAAAGCCCCAGAAGAGGGCTTCCTATCCTTCCTATAGGATGGAACTAAACAATGACAGCTTGCACAAACCAGTCCACTGAGTCACCAGCCTAGTGAACATGATGGGGTAGTAAGGCACAGTCTGGTCTCTGACCTAACTAAAGGTTACATCAGCCTTAGCCACCTACCCGGATGTGAGAGAAGAGAGACAGGCTCTGGTTTTTGATTAAGCCGTGGTTCTTGTGCTTTTGTGCTCCCGGCTGCTTCATCCTTGTCTTTATTCTCATTTAACCAGTGAGGCAAGGCGGCATCCACTAATTTAAAGCCATCTACTTTGTGAGTTCTGACTCCTGGGCCTGAGAATCCAGCTGCTGCTGTGTTGGAAGTCTTGGTAGCTGAAGGCTAGGTTCTGTCATCGGTGACAAGACTGGATCCATGGCATAGAAACTGATAGACTGCTCATGCCATCTGCAGCAGGAAAAGGTGGTTATGAGGTTGGCTCTGGTGGTTCTTCTTGCTTACCAAGGGGAAGACAGGTAGTCACGGTTTAAAAATGGGCAAGTTTGAGGGATCCATGCTCATTGGTCATGGTTAATGTGGAATTGCTGTTTGGGGACACAGGAAAAGTCACTGAGGACAATAACCCTGTGGGTATCACCGGTTCTGTCAGGTCTTAGGAACTTGTGACAGATATTATCCATGATGCTGAGACTGGCTACAGATAGCCAGATAGAGATCTGAACGGGACACCCCGCTGCCATCTTTCAGCACATTGAGTGCACGTTGATATCTTCTTTCATTTTCTATTTTCTTTTTGGGTTGCTTGGAGATGTTTTTCATTTTATTCATTAATATATGTCATAGAGATAAGATCAAGATGAGAGAGAGAGAGAAAGAGAGAGAGAGAGAGAGAGAGAGAGAGAGAGAGAGAGAGAGAGAGAGCAAGTTCAACTGTGCATAAGGCACCTATGTAGAAGTAGACCATGGTAATATTGTTTACCTGCCTACTGTTTTTCCACAGCTCCACCCTTTCTTCTGATAATAAACGCTGCATTTCTGGCACAGTGCTATCCTTGCCTCCAAATATCGCACACCTTGGCTCTGGGAATGACTTTATCTAGCTGCATTGTTTCTCCTGGAGCTTCTATACACAAGCTGAGGCATGGAGGAGGCAAAGCTGAATCCCCATGGAAATGCAACAGAACATGGGCCCAAAGCCTCTCGTGGTGGAATCTTCAGCACCTCTTTCTTTGTGCCCTCCCTAGACTCCACAGTTCACTTCTTTCCACAATATTTTAGAGGCAAGTCTCCTCCATTTTAAAGTTCATGCTAGCTAGAACAATTCTCTGCCACTTGCAAATAATAACATTACCGTAGGATCCATAAATTCCCACGTAGCCCATGCAGTTCAGATATATACCTACTTTATAGGTAAGAGAAGACAAGTGAGTATTTAAAATCCTCCAGGAAGTGAGCAGAACCAGAGTCGGCAGTAGGTTATTTGACTGTGTGTTCAGAACTCTGTACACTAGTTTATACCATGTTCAAGGTGCTTCCATTCATAAAAGCACAACTGGCTTGTGTCTCTTTCCTCAGTGCAGAGTGACTGTGAGCATGACAGGACAGGCTGTGGAACAAGGGGAATGTGAAGCCTGCTTAATTGTATTGACCTTGGACACCCAAGAGCAAACAAACAAATAAACAAACAACAAAAAAAATGCTGCCAGGGTTGAATAAAGACCGAACCAACTGTCTCCAAAGTTCACCATGTAAAACAGGGCAAATCTTCAAAATTAAGTTGATAACTATATACAGCAGTGTAATTTTTTTCTTAATTAAACTGACAAAGATCCCTTGTTCCACATAAATCAACATAAAGCAACAAATCAATAGTGCTAGGAAGAAGGGCAGTAAAAGGTGCTGGAAAGAAAATACAAGGGAGATTATAATGAAATCCTTTTTTCTTTCTTTTTTGTTCTGACTTGATATCCTTGGAATAGGTGGAGTCGGGACCAGAAGTGGCAGGATTCTGAGAGCCAGTTTCTAGGGTCAGCCATAGCAAGAGGTATATGGAGCACACACAGTGGCTACTTCCTTCGGTGTTTTGAGGAAAAGAAACATGAGATAAAAATTATGAATTGGAGTAAGTATCAACAGAACTGACCAGCCAGAACTGCGGACTGAAGTGAGAGGGGCCTCTGAACACTGAGGTAGCCAGGCACTGTTTCCACCCGCCTTTGTGCTCTCACCCCGCCTGTGAACATTATTCCTCCTCTTCCACCCCTGCCTCCTGCCTCCCTCAGCAATGCCACCCTTGGCAGATCTTTCTGATATAGTCTTCTCATTCCTCTGTTGATACATTGTGTGAACTCAAAGCACTTTTATTTTACAATTCATTTCTATAAGAGACACAGCTTAATTTCCCATAAATAGATCCAAAGTACGTATGTCAAGTACATAGGCTTCTCACACACGTCCTTGCCAATCAAAATGACACTGCTTCTCATCCAGTTTGTACGGAACCGGAATCTTCAATAGAGCTCCTAAACAGCCACACCAGCTAGTCAGAGTTGGCCCATAGACAGCCACACCACTTTAGATCAGTAGAGGAGAAGGGTTTTCCTCACAGTGAAGAGAGGATTCCTGACTTCTTGAGAGGTTCTGCTTTCTCACGGGCAGCTGAGTCTAGAGCATGCATCCGTGTAGAAGCTCCTGGAAGAATGGTCCTGTCAAGGAGCCCGGCCCTGCCCAGGGCCCCTGAAGATGACAGAGTGAACCACTGAATATTGAGACCGGTAGGACAGTGAAAGTGCCTGTCAAAGCCTGTGTGTGTGATGTGTGCGAAAGCACAGCATATGCCTCACTCATGTCAAGAGTACTGCCCCAGGTGAGCAGGATGGGAATCCAGAACAAAAATTAGTTACAGTCAAGAAAATGTGCTCGGTTTCTTGAGCCCTTCACACCTGACTGAGACTCCTACCTGCTCTGCCTGTGAAGCTGCTGGAACAGTGTCAACCACACAGGAGACACCTGAAACCACAAAGATTGTCATTAGGGAGAATCTATGGGAGAAACCTTTGTATAAAATTCCTTACAGTGTGCACAGCCATCCCTGTAAATCCTCCCTCCGTTTGCATTGTCACTGGTTCTGCCTTCTCTTCCTCCAGGCCTATTCAATCCTCTCCTTGCTGCACTGGGGGGGGGGGTGACCCTCATGGACTACCCGACCTGCATGCATCTCCGATGAAGGCTGGGTTCTGGTTGGAATGGATAGGAAGGTGCCAGCAGGACACAGAGTTGGGGACAGACAATTGATGGTGCCTTAACACTGCATTTCTACTAGATACCCAACATGGACACATGACTATGGCTCTTGTTGGTGGCTTCCCTGTCACCTGGATGTAGTGATAGCATCTTCCTTGCTTTTCAGGCCTCACCTCAGAGTAGAAATGGCCTCCTCCTATGCTAGTACTGGGAGCCAGATACTCGTGTTGGTGCCCTAACTCTGCACATCCCTCCAGAGGCAATCCTTCATTAATTACATCCTCTTCCTCAGAATAGGATTGTTTCTCTCTAGGACCTTGACTGATAACATAAGCAAGATTATTCATTTGGTTGTTTTCTAAGCAGCAGAAATGGTTATGGTGATGCGGTCACTTTGACTGACGTGCATTCTGTTAGCTCCACTATGCCTATCAGTAGGCATGAAGGCTGGCTGGGCTACTGGGTCAGTCTGTGGCTGCCTGCTACTATAGTACTTGGTTAAAGACAGAGATGTGTAGTGAGGACCTGATGAGGTACTAGCATTGGTCTGACTTGGGTTCGAGTGGTATTTCTAGCAGTGATATCTCCTATGCACTCGAATGATTCAGATAATTCCACTGATGTCCATGTCTTCATCTGTGACCTGTGCCCATGCCTGCATTCTCTGCTTGGTCTGTGGCGAGAAAAATGAGGACAGCAGGGCACATTTCTTTCAGCTTTGAATATTTGAATGTGCTTACAGCTGTTGTGTATGGGCATCGGTCCTTGGTTTCCATAGAGTTGAACTCAGTTGTCTTTATATCTTGTTCCAAGATGAAAAGCTGCAGACAGCCTCATTCTAGAGATGCCTACTATAGAAGGGTACCAACTCTCATGTCACTTGACAGGGCAAGGCAGGGAGGGGAAAAAGTTCCAGAGACTGAGAATGTATTGGACCCTCAGTAGTTACTGACTGAGGTTTATATATGGGTATGACTTTGGTTTATATATGGGTAAAATGATGATGCTATTGACTCTCTGACACCTCAGTTTGTTTTGGGAGAGATGGAGGACCACACAAGCAATAGGCAGCTTCTTGAGGATTTTCCAGGAGTTCAGTCCTCAAGGAAAGCTAACTTGCTGCTCCTTTTGGTTACTGATATAACTTTGGCAATATATTTGAACTTTTTATTTATTCCTGTGTCTTTCACATCATACATCTTGATCTCATTCATTTTCCTGTCCCTTTGTCCACCCTCTGTCCTTGCAACCCACCCCTCCAAATAAAATAAAATTTAAGAGGAAAGGAAGGAAGGAAGGAAGAAAGGAAGGAAGGAAAGAAAATCTCATCATGGAAGCATGTGACACAGTGAGTCATGCAGTAAACCCTTTTACCCATATATCTTTACTGGCAAGTGTTCATTGTAAAGAGTCATTGGTCTGGTTTGAGGCCTCTGGCTTCTGCTATATTGATGCTGAGCCCTCATTGAGTTCCTTCTGGATAGCCTGTTGTTGCCCTGTGTCATGGAGAACCTGCAGGACTGGCCCATTCACACGCTCCATCAGATCATACATGGGTGGATGCTGCGGTGGGCCAACTCATAACCGTAATTCTGGGTCTGGGTAGTTGCAGGGTTGGTCAGCCCGCCAGCTTTTTCTTTGTCCTCACCACCAAGGTGAACTCTCCAGCATGGCCCTGGTTAGTTTACCTCTTGCAGCTATGAGCACAGGGCGGGTCGTTTCTCTTACTTTCAAGCCCTCAGGGTTGGCTCTCCCACACCTACACCATCAGGGCCAGTTCTACTGTGTTGCCCAGGTGAGGTGCAGGGGCCACTATCCCGAGTGCTGCAACTGGTGAGGGGCAGGGACAGCTGTCCTGTTCTTAAGATATCTGGGTCAGTTCTCCTACCTGCCACAAGTGTTTATTTTATTTGTTTGTTTGGTTTTGTTTTTTGTTTTAATGCAGATTTTTAAAAGTTATTTATTTGTTTGTTTATTTATTATTTTATGTGCATTGGTGTTTTGCCTGCATGTATGTTTGTGTGAGGGTGTCAGATGTGGAAGATACAGGCAGTTGTGAGGACAGTGATGACCCGATATTATTATTATTTATATTTTATATTTTTATTGAGCTCTACATTTTTTTCTCTGCTCCCCTCCTTGTCTCTCCCCTCCCCTTCAACCCTCTCCCATGGTCCTCATGCTTCCTATTTATTCAGGAGATCTTGTCTTTTTCTACTTCCCATGTAGATTAGATCCATGTATGTCTCTCTTAGGGTCCTCATTGTTGTCTATGTTCTCTGGGACTGTGATTTGTAGGCTGTTTTTTTTTTTTTTTTTTTTTGCTTCGTGTTTAAAAACCACTTATGAGTGAGTACATGTGATAATTGTCTTTCTGGGTCTGGGTTACCTCACTCAATATGATGTTTCTTAGCTCCTTCCATTTGCCTGCACATTTCAAGATGGATGACCCAATATTATTATGAACTATCACCCCCTGTTGTAGGGGTCTTTACATATAAGTATCAGTTTGCATTTCAAGTTTGTATCTTTGCCCCTCCCACAGCGGGGCTTGTTTGAAGACTTCTCAACTTTAGCCACAATTGAATGTTGGGCACATCCCGAAGGAAACAAGACATCTGCACTGGTTCTCACTTGTAACTTGTCGGGCTCCCCCTGTGGTGTAAGAATGTGTGTCTCAGAGGATGGAGCAGTTCTTCCGGATCATTAACCGATCAGTTATTCCGTGGCCAGCTCCTGTTTGCTGGGGATTTCCAATCACAGCTGGAAGCCTGCGATGACTCCTCTTTGTGGTGGCTCACCTGTTTCTTGGCTACCTCATGGCTCTGAATTGGTCCTGGTTTAGTATTTGGGATTCTGACTTTCTCCTCCCTTTCCTGCAGCCTTCTTGTTCTACTTTATCCTTCATCCTTCTTAGATGCCAAGCACACAATCGCTGCTGCTCAGCAATGAACCTGTGAATTTCGGAGTGGGTGAATATTGTGTTCTAATCTTCCTGGCAGAATGAAGTTATTCTGACGAGACACAGACCTTACCCTTCAACTATTAAAACAATAGCCTCCTTAGAAACTAGAATTTCCCCAAGACTCTCACGTTGTGAGGGAAAAATGCTGGCACCTCCGCCAGCCAGAGGAGGGTCTCATCTCCCAGGTGATTCCACACACAAGTCGGACAAGTTGTCAGATTTTCTGCAGGAGAGATGGCAGCTGATGCAGGGAGGGGTCAGTGATGGGCAGGATCACATCTTGCCAGGGACCTCTCAGCTATGCACACCTCTTACCCTCTCTTTAAATCTAAGTCCCATGTCAGGATCCTGACGACAGACTTGAAGGAAGTCATTGGATCTCTTTGTTTCTATTTCCATGTGGCCACAGTGGCTACATCTCCCTTTCCTTCTTTCTGGAGGCTCTACCTTTATCTCCCTAGTGCTGACATTACCATGTCCTGGATACTCAGTGCTGGGTGTGAGACACAGGACTTTGCACATTAGAGGCAAACGTTTTGTCAATTGAGTATATCCCCAGCCCTGACCTCTGTTTAATGGCCTATTGAGGAAGAGTGGCCAAACCTAGCTTGTTAGAACTTCCAGGACTCAGACACCGACAACTCCAGTAACATGTGTATGAGAGACTCTGGGAAGACAGTGCTGAGGTGAGCCCCAGCCTTCCTGTGTGTGGCTCTCCATGAGTCCTCCACTCCCGGCTCTGCTTGGGTTAATACCCTGTCACCTATTGAGATAACTGGTCACTGAGGCCAATTGTGACATCCTGCCCAAAGCAGCCCTTGATCTCCCTGAGTCACGTCATGCTGATGATCAGAGGAGGGCAGGAGGCAAGCTTTTTTTTTAAATGACAATGTGGAACCAAGATAGGAAGTGAACTCGTGCCTAGTAATGAGGTCGGGGGTTTTGAACTAGCTCTGCTAGGCAAAGTTCTTCTGGTCCTCCAATTAGATTGCATGATTCATGAGTGGATTTCTGAGCATCCCGGAGCCTCGGTTTCCCATTCTGCACATGGAAGGGAACGGAATGCATAATTGCTAAGGTACCTTGGACTCTGTTTTTCTCTACAGTCCACTCTGCTCCTCTCTAATACCGCCTTGCTCTTCACCAGCACTTGCTTGGGTACCCAGAAGTCTGCTAATGAAGAAATGCCTGCAGTGTCCTTGCGGGGAGAAGTAGCCAGCCTGAGCCCAGTGTCTGATTGCTGGAGGTGCTGTGCTCCTGTTTCCCTGAGCTGTTCTCATCTTCTGTCACTATCCTTCCTCCCGGGCTTAACCACCTTTTAAAGGAAATCATCAAGAGGATGGTGGCTTCACTGAGCTGGGAGAAAGTGACTGATCTTGTAGAGGAGACCTGAACTTGGAGGAGGCCAGTTAGGGCTTGCTGAGTTCATAGGACCCCAGTTCCTTCATCTATCATGTCCTTCCACAACAGTGGGTCAGTGGAGGTTAAAATCTAGTCCTTTATTATCTTTTTGGTTTTTTTTTTTACACATTCTAGCAAGGATCATTCTACAGCTCACAGATACTTTTGCACGGAAATAGCATTTGACAACAAATCTTTTGTAAATAATGGCATTGACATTATATCTCTGTTAGAGTGATTCACCCCTCACAGTAATTTTGACTTAGTTTGCTCTACACAGTGGGTTATTTTAATCTTCCTCCCCATTATTATTGATGAGGGGCTCTTGGAGAAAGATTAGAAGATTGGTTTAAAATTATTCCCAGTGAATTTAAAACAATAACAGGGACATGAATACAGATTCAGGCAAATGCCGTGGATACGTTAGCGGATGTTCACTTAATGAATTGAGAACATAACGCCAGCACTACGGGCAAGATTAACCTCTAATCTTCTGTTCTCTAATTTTCCTGAAGATTTGCTTGGGTCTGGCCCTGTTCCCTTCCTGGTGCTCATCCCTGCCTTCCGGGCTCTTTTCACATTCCTCTCCTTTTCTGCCCCACTTTCCCCATCCAGATATTTAAAGGATCCCTCCCCATGGGTTCCTGCTGCAGACTCCTTGATGTAAAGGGTCCCTTTTTACCTCTTCTGTAGACCTTTTCTTTGGCTTTTGATTGCCAGGCCAATATTATCTAGAACAATATCCACTAGATCACTAATTTTGGAAGGAGTTTCTAGTAGTTTCTTAAGTTATTTCTAAGAAATATGGGGTGTGGTTGAATGTTGAATTAAAGGTAAAAAGAGGGTTTTTGTCTTTCTGTTCATCCCTCCCTTCCTCCCTCCCTTCCCCTCCCCCTTCCCTCCCTCTTTCCTCCTGCCCTCCTTCCCTTCTTTCTTTCCTTCCTTCCCTCCTTTCTTTTTCTTTTCTTTTTTGAGGACCTCCCAGAGCCTTTAATAAAATGTAATATCTTGTAAATTTCCCTTTAGGAAACATAGTATTTATTTTTTTCCAACTAATTGGAACCTTAATATAGGACTTCACAGGAGAATAAGGAAAACACAGGCTCTGAGAGTGTGGCAGTCACATGTCTGGAGCCTTCTAGGGACAGATGTGGGAAGCTGCATGGTTCCAGTGAGGCTCTAAGTGACTCACATCTCATGTGTAGAGTTAATCCACAGACTCAGCCTCCTCTTAGAGGAAAGTTAGCCATATTCATGGAAGTGTGTGCCCATGGTCCTCTATGCTCAATTTTCTGAATCTCATAATCTGTAAGAAACTGTCCAAGTTAGAGCATCACTGCTTTCTCTGCTTGGGTGGAGTCATACGCCAGGACGTGCCAAAGACACCTGGAAAGACAGTAAATTTGATGCCTTTTGGACTGTAATAGTCTCAGTGTACAATCTGGGAAAAGTCAGTTTTAGCACCATTTTCCTAGAGCAAGGGCTGGGGGAGCATCTGGGAACTGGGAGACAGTCTAATGAAGAATGTTTATTCGATATGGTTCATCTCTTGAGCAACACACATGCACATACCCACATTTGCCCCACACCCTACACATTTATTTATCTCTATATTTATATCTAAAAACATCACAGCTAACATGAAGGCACTCCCCTCTCACCTCCACATGGGAAGCATTGCGACATCATGGTAGATAGCACATATTGAATTCAGTTGCCATAGAGAATCCTGTGATGACATCTATGGTCTTCTAGACATTGGCTTAAAGTAACACACACCAGCCTAGTATGAGTGTGTGAATTATTATTCCACTGTAGTAATGCCTTCTTGCCTGTCAGATAGTGACTATATTGACTGCTTAGCTTCTAGATCAGTGGGTCCCTTGATGTTTCTGCAAGGTGTGCTTGAACGACATAATCAAACAAACTTAGGGGATCGTCTCTGGGTATGAGGACCACAGCTTATCTCATAGATGAGTGCTTTGTCTTGAAGTGTGCCCATGGCCACGTAGAAGGGTCAATCTTTGCTTCTTTATTCCATGTGGCCTTACTGATAGTAGGGCACATGCTTCCAGATGAAACCCACATGTATACCATTACCTCTGTAAACCCACATGTATACCATTACCTCTGTAAACCCACATGTATACCATTACCTCTGTAAACCCACATGTATACCATTACCTCTGTAAACCCACATGTATACCATTACCTCTGTAAACCCACATGTATACCATTACCTCTGTAAACCCACATGTATACCATTACCTCTGTAAACCCACATGTATACCATTACCTCTGTAAACCCACATGTATACCATTACCTCTGTAAACCCACATGTATACCATTACCTCTGTAAACCCACATGTATACCATTACCTCTGTAAACCCACATGTATACCATTACCTCTGTAAACCCACATGTATACCATTACCTCTGTAAACCCACATGTATACCATTACCTCTGTAAACCCACATGTATACCATTACCTCTGTAAACCCACATGTATACCATTACCTCTGTAAACCCACATGTATACCATTACCTCTGTAAACCCACATGTATACCATTACCTCTGTAAACCCACATGTATACCATTACCTCTGTAAACCCACATGTATACCATTACCTCTGTAAACCCACATGTATACCATTACCTCTGTAAACCCACATGTATACCATTACCTCTGTTTTTTTTTTTTTTTTAATAGCAAAGTCACTTTTCGAGCTTTGTAAAATCAAGTTTTCTATTAGCTTTGGTTTAGAGCACTGGAGGAGGTATTCATGTACATGGATTTGAATTCATGGAGGATCTCCAAGATCTAGTACAGAGTGAAGCAATCAATATCACAATCTGCCAGTCCCCACCCTTTGTATCTTAGTGGAGGGGCGAATGAAATATTACCATAGGTGTAAATTAGGGCGAGACCAGGAAAGCTGGCTAGGATAAGAAAAACTAATATTTAGGCTGAAGGAGTCAAAGGTATTTTGACCATCACCTATCTACTCTGGGTGATGCCATGTCCTACGGCTCTGGTTTGTGAGTATAGGCAAATCAAAACTCAACTTTACATTTTTATTTATGCATGGTCTAAGTACCAGTGGTTCTGGTTGAGTCTTTGGCCTAAATATATGTCTGATGGAAGCCAGATAGCATACTTGAATGTGAACACACTGGGGGCATCAGATAGATCAGGAATTAAAATTTGATTTTGCTATTTACTAGGTGTTTGCTCTTAGACTGATTTTTTAAAATGAGCTTCTATGGGGCTCAGTAGTCTTTCTGTATATGTATAATTCATTTCTGTATAATGAATATATAGTAATACTAGCCCCCAAATTTCCCTGTGGATAAGATGACACACATAATCGATGCATACAAAGACTTAGACAAATACCTGGTATTTTATCTCACTTGCTTGTAACAACCTTCTTTCTCTTTTCTGATTAGAATATAGAGAACTTGCCTCCTCTGTCAAATCAGCAGAATTTAAGGTGGTGCATACATCTCCTCTAACAGCTGCTTCTGGTCTCCGCACTTCAGTCCTTTATTAAGCAGAGAACAGCGTTCTTTGGAGATGACGAGGAGACAGTTGTAACTGAGTACAAACTCAAATTCTGCCTGCTATTTTTTCCCATTTCTACTGGTTTCTTCTAATTCAGTTATGGCTGGTACATCCTGTTTGCCCCGGGGAATCCTTCCTTCCCCCCAGCATCCCCCTGACTTTGACCCTTTACTTACAAGTCGCCCTAGTGGGCCCTTGGTGGGAGGATGTCTTTCCGCTGGAAGTGCAAGCTTTGCCTTCTGTGTTCTCCACACAGATAAACTGGGATTTCCAAACACTAAGAAGTATCAGAAGAACAAAGGGAGCTAAGAAAAGGTTTACCTGCAGTTGGTTTGCATACCTGAGGTTTCCAACCCTGCCTCAAGTAGGTTGCACTCAGGTCCTTGACTATCCCCTTCTTCTCTCTGTTTGCTTCTCTCAGCTCATCTCTCTTTCTCCTTTCTCCACTCTTCCCCATATGGGTACATTTGTACAGGTACTTGTGTGTGTGGCATGTGCATGTGCACATGTGCAGGTACATTCAGAGACTAGAGGTTGCCTTTCTCAATCACTGTCTACATTCTTTTAAAAAATTATATGCATTGGTGTTTTGCCATGAGCGTCGGGTCCCCTGGAACTGAATTACAGACAGTTGTGAGCAGCCATGTGGGTGCTGGGAATTGAACCCAGGACCTCTGGAAGAATAGGCAGTGCTCTTAACCACTGAGTCTTCTCTCCAGCCCCACTACATTAAGTTTTTGAGACAAGATCTCTCACAGTTCCAGAAAGCTCCTGATTTTGCTGGCCTAAAGACCAGCAAGCCCCAGGGACCTTCTTGCCTCCACCTCCTTCATGATGAGATTATAGGTGCACCAAAGGCTTCATGCTGGAGATCTGAATTTGGGTCCTACTGCTTGCATGGTAAGCACTTCATTAGTTGAGCTGTCATGGTGGCTTTTCAAGTGTTAAAAATGTATTATTATTGTGTATGGGGGGCATGCATGTGGAAGTCAGAGGACAGTTCTGGGCATTGGCTTTCTCCTTCTATCTTCATGTAGTTTTTAGGATCTAACTGAGGACACCAGGCTTGGAAAGCAAATAAACAAATGCTGTGTCTGCTGTGACATTTTCATAGGGTCCCCAATTGAGTTGTCTTTTCATATATATATATATATATATATATATATATGTATATATATAATATGTGTGTGATATAAGTGTATATATATATACATGTACACACATATATGTATATATGTAGATATATATGTGCGTGTGTGCCTGAAAGGCAGACAGATAGACACACACAGCACACACAGAGGAGTGGTAGGAGTGACGTGTGTATTAGGGGACAACTTGTCAGCTGTGATATTTTCATTCTCAGATCTCTGTCTTGGTTCTACTCATTTTGAAGAGACAGCCAGCACCTGCCCCTACGTGTATCACAGCAGTTTTACTACATTGACCGCAGTTCCCTGAGGGTTCAGGCTTTCCCACTAAGTGCCAGCCAATTACTTCCTCTACTAATTAATGCTGAGACTTGTCAGGTGTGCCTCTTGGTGAGCTCCTGCCCCTGTCACACAGGAGAGAAGCATCTGGAAAGTGGATCAGATTAGACCATCCCCATGGAAGGCTTTGGGGAAGCCTGAGACTTGGGATCCCGCGGCAGACTGACTATTTATAGTGCAATGGTTATGGTGAGGATGTTTAGTCCACATTAAACTGAGGCATGGAGGGGGCTTGAAAGCGAGTCCAGGGCTACAGTAGGACTTTTCTTGTTCCTGTGATTCTGTGTCTCGTGGTGGTCTAGCCCCCTTTGCCCGTCCCTCCCCCACCACTCAGGTTTTCCTTCGACTGAAATTGCAGGTTCCTGGGACCCATCACTACGGGATTCTGATTCCGTGAGTCAAGGCTGGCATGTCAACAGCAGCACACAGATTCTCAAACAGGAGTCTGTGGATGTCACGTGACGAGGGTCACTTTAGAGGCTACTGTATAAAAATTTACAAATGGATTTTTATTTGCCTTTATTGAAGTGGACACAGATAATCCTTCCTGAAGTCCGTCTGCACTTGCCATTGATAACTGTTGGCTAAATATGAATTAGTTGTTGACTTTCTGATCACCTTAGGAGTAGGAGCCAGGTAAAACAGACGTGAAAAAAAAGCCATGATTTGAATTCATCAGCGCGTGCTTGTAGAGGCACACACACCTCACATTACAGTACTTACCTGTGAGTGCTCAGTTCATTTCTCTCGACTCTAAGTAGCAGAAGTGTCATTCTGGAAATTAAAACTTGTCTTCGTAAGCTGGTAATAGCAACCGCTGCTCCTGAGCGTGGAGTGAAATGAGCAATGAGGAAAGTGAATGTTTTTGTTTGTGTCTTTATTGATGCACTATTACGTTCCCTCTCCATCAAACCCTAAGTCCTATATACAGGTAGTAATGTTCCCAAGGTGTTAGGATCAAGTCTCCACAGGGTTCCAGTGTTTAATATTTTCTTCTTTCAGACAAACAGCAGAAGAAATGGTGTTACTCAATTTCAACTCTGTATGATTAGTTTCAAAGATCTTTCTATCATGTTTAGAAGGAATCTGTCATGTGGATGGAGAAAGGTAATACTACACACACACACACACACACACACGCACGCACACGCACACATGCATGCTCACGTGCACACTCAGAATACCAATGCCTGGGATCTTATTCTTGCCTGACACTGTCCAGTTGGGTGACTCAGGAGGTGACATTGAGTCTCTAAGCTTTATTTTCTCCTCTGTAAATGGGGGGCAGGGGCTATTGTGCTTACTTGAGAGTCTTTGAGAAGCTCACACAAAGGACCTGGCTGAGGAAATTGTCAGAGAAAACACCTGCTCCAGATCTAAACAGTGCTAATCTTTGACTTGGCTGTAATGAAGAGCCACAGTGACAATGCCTTAGAGTCATCACATCATGTTGATCCTGATGGTCACAAATCCTATGTAAAATAAGCTTCATTTTTTATAATTTTATAAACTATATATAATTTATAGTTGAAACCACCATGATTTGGAATATCCCCCTCTGTGCTTTTCAAGATCACATGACATTCAGAAATCACTCATCTGATAGCCCATTGTGAACATTCATTCATTTGTAGCATAGACACAGTATAACCTAAAGAACACAAAGTCGTATCTCTAGAAAGAACAGTGGTTTCAATGGTGGTAGAAGTAGCTAGGCTTCTTCCACTACCATTAATGGGATGCCACCATTGTTAAAGAAATGCCACCAGGAAACTCTTACAGCTGGAACCACAGAGGCATGCTTCCACACCACATATACCAGCAGTGCTCAACTCTCCTAAAGCTGGGACCCTTTAATATAGATCCTCATGCTGCGTTGACCCCTGACCATAGAATTATTTTCATTGCTACTTCACAACCATAATTTTGCTTCTGATAGGAATTGCAATGCAAACATCTGTGTTTTCTGACAGTCTTAGATGACTCGTGCACTAGGTTGTTCAACCCCCAATAGGTTGTGACCCACAGGTTGGGAACCTCTGCTTTACACAGTCACAGAAGCCAGTAGTTGATCCTAAACTAAACACAAACAAGCTGTATGCTGTGACATCTGTGTCATCATGAGAAAATGCAAGTCTCAGGAATAGGTGGCTTCATCATTGTCAGGCCTTTATGGCTGTGTTTCATTAAAATTAGGATCATCTAGGACAAGATAATCAAAATTCTGTACTAGACTAGACTTGGCAGACCAAAAGTCCTGGCACAGAATGGGAATGCAATTCCGTAATACAAGCTAGCATGCGTAAGACTCCAGGCCTAATTACTGGAATTGCAAAATAAATAATAAATAAATGCAACTAATTAAATAAAAAGGCATTGACAACTCTATGTCAAGAGTGTTATCACACTGAAGAAAATGGTCCAGGAAGGCTTCCAATGTGGAACAGGTATAAGGTGTTTCGTGGGTGTTCTAAAGAGTTGTGGGAATCTTCATGTTCATTCTTTTGGTCTCAGCAGTTGCATTTTTGGGGATGTAACACACACTTTATAAACAGCATATGTAGTAAGTGTACATGAGCCCAGTAACTTTAATTTTTTTATTGAACAATTTAAATCCTTTAAAGCAACCATCTTTTTGTTGTGCCTATGTGTCTGACCAGGGAGGTTCTATTGCAGTTGGTTATATGATAGGACTCACTTCTCCAGGCCCTGAAGTGGATCAGATAATATTGCTGGGACAGAACCAGCTCTATGTGCAGGGCCCTTCAGGACTGCGTACCCAAGAACATTTACATTTGTGAGCATATGGGTGCTAAAAGACCAAAATACAGATGGTCTTTGACTTACAAAGTTCCAACTTCAGAGTTTTTAAGTTTATGATGTGTGAAAGCAATACACATTTAGTAGAAACCATACTTCAAAGTTCAAAGTTTGATCTTTTCCCAGGCTAGGATGTGGTGGGGTTCTCTCTCATGATGTTGAGTGGCAAAAGAGAGCCAGAGTCTCTAGATGTCAAAGGGATCACAACACTCTACGGTATATGGGCTACTTACTGAGTTCTGATAGATGTGCGTATGAAGTGTGTGTATCTTTAACTTACTACATTTCCAGGGTGTGATGAGTTAACAGAAAATAGTCCTTGGAAGAAAGTAGCGTCTGTATGTGAGGAGAGAGGTGAGTGGGAAGCTGCAAGAGCAGTGGGGTCTTTGAGGAAGAGGGAAAAGGATATGGCGCGGGTACTTTGACCTCAGCTGCAATGGAAAACCCAGGGTCAAGGACCAGGCCACCATCATGGGATGCATGATTTTCCTGAAAGGTGCCTTTACCTTCTCAGCTGACTTTTCCTTTATACCATGACTGGTCCTTCCTCAGTTTCTTATCTGCCACAACCACATGGCTTGTATGTGGAGTCAACATGGCTTGACCTCACCTTGCCACTGGCATCTTTTTTGTTTAGGCTTCTGCTAATTCAGTGTTTTCTTTTTCTTTCTTCCTAGATTTCCTTCTTTTTCCTTCCTTCCTTCCTTCCTTCCTTCCTTCCTTCCTTCCTTCCTTCCTTCCTTCCTTCCTTCCTTCCTTCCTTTATTGGTGGAAAGTTATTGGTTAATTAATAAAGAAACTGCTTGGCCTGATAGGTTAGAACATAGGTGGATGGAGTAAACAGAACAGAATGCTGGGAGAAAGAGGAAGTGAGACAGACATCATGCCTCTGCTCTCCACGGCAGACGCGATGAAGCAAGCGGCCAGGTCAGACATGCTGAATCTTTCCCAGTAAGACTGGTGCTATAAAGATTACTAAATTTGGGTTAGGCAAGATGTGAGACTTAGTCATTAAGAGGCTAGAACTAGTAGGCCAAGCAGTGTTTAAAAGAATACAGTTTCCATGTTGTTATTTCGGGATATAAGCTAGCCAGGCGGCCGGGAGCTGGGTGACAGGAAGTGGCTCACAGCTCCCTTCAACCTTCCTTCCTTCCCTCCCTCCCTCCCTTCCTCCTTCCTTCCTCCCCCCACCTCTCTCTCTTTCTTTCTTTCTTTCTTTCTTTCTTTCTTTCTTTCTTTCTTTCTTTCTTCTTTCTTTCTTTCTTTCTTTCTTTCTTTCTTTCTTTCTTTCTTTCTTCCTTTCTTTCTTTCCTTTTCCTTTTTTTTTGAGATGAGATCTCTCTGTTTAGCCCCGACTGCCTTATAATTACATTTCTTGCTTCAGATTTCAGAAAATAAAATGTTTTGTATAGACTTCTTCCTAGCCTACAAGTAAGTTGTCTTTGGGCTAGGAATTCAACATCTGGCCCTATCAACTAAGGCCAATATGTGTGTGTGTGTGTGTGTGTGTGTGTGTGTGTGTGAGAGAGAGAGAGAGAGAGAGAGAGAGAGAGAGAGAGAGAGAGAGAGAGACTTATGGAGTAGATTATAGTTCCCCGTGTTTCTGTCTTATTAGCAGTGACCATAGTCTGGGCAGTCTTGTCAGGGCACTTAGGGATTAGAACTAGCATCTGCTATAGAACGAAGACTTGGGGTATAGATGTCTTAGTGGTCCAGGTGGATACTGGGACTCAGACAATGGAAGAGAAGGACAGAGAAAAGAGAACTTTAGGGTCAGTTAAACCTGTCACTCATGAGAAGGTGCTGATTAGAACAGAGAGGAGTCCATGTTGTGAGAAATGCATTCACTTGGCAAATATTACTTTGTAAAGAAAGTCTGGCTCACAGAGAAGAGTGCGTCTCCATTTCCCATGTGGCTTTTCCAGACCCATATTCCTGTGCACTGTGAGCCTTAGCATTGCTTACATGTGATGCCACATTTTCTGATTGTCTTAGTATAGTTTTGTAGGACACAGGCTTCTCTGGTGTTCTATAATACTGAAGGAAAAGACGAGAGCAAACCTGTCTTCCCCACTGCTCCCTTCTACCGTCATTCCAAGAAATGGCATGCTTGGAAGGATGCATGGAGTTAACATGGAGGATGGTGCCTGGTGACATCCGCACCTGAGAGTGCCACACAGACTTGGCATTGAAAATATGCGTAGAGGCCATAGCAAGAGCTATTTTGAAAGCCTGTTCAGATTTAGATAGAGAAGTCCCTCTAGAGGTCTTTGTCATTGAAATCTTTATGTGGCAGGAAGTGAGAGGCACCTTCTGTTCCACTGCAGAGACTTGTGGGACAGGGACTGAGCAGGCACAGCTTCAGCTTCTCGCTGTGGCCATAGTGTTTGGCCTGTTCTCTTCTACCAGCTTAGTTTACCTGAAACCGGATGTCATTCTTGCTCTAAAGAAACCAAGCAGGGGCGGTGGTGGAGAGATGGCTCAGAGATTAAGAACACTGACTGCTAGGCCAGACGCGGAGGAAAAGAAGCTGCGACCAGCCGTCCGGAGGCCGCCGAGCCAGCGACGCCTGAGCCAGTCGAGCCGCCGTCGCCGCGCCCCCATGGCGGCCACCAAGGACAGTCATGAGGACCATGATACCTCCACAGAGAATGCAGATGAATCCAACCATGACCCTCAGTTCGAGCCAATAGTTTCTCTTCCTGAGCAAGAAATTAAAACACTGGAGGAAGATGAAGAGGAACTTTTCAAGATGCGGGCAAAGCTATTCCGGTTTGCTTCAGAGAATGACCTCCCAGAATGGAAGGAGCGAGGCACTGGTGATGTCAAGCTCCTGAAGCATAAGGAGAAAGGGACCATCCGCCTTCTCATGAGGAGGGACAAGACTCTGAAGATATGCGCCAACCACTATATCACACCGATGATGGAGCTGAAGCCCAATGCTGTCAGCGACCGTGCCTGGGTCTGGAATACTCACGCCGACTTTGCTGATGAGTGCCCCAAGCCTGAACTGCTCGCCATCCGCTTCCTAAATGCTGAGAATGCACAAAAGTTCAAGACAAAGTTTGAAGAATGCAGGAAAGAGATTGAAGAGAGAGAAAAGAAAGGACCAGGCAAAAATGATAATGCTGAAAAGGTGGCTGAGAAGCTGGAAGCCCTTTCTGTGAGGGAGACCAGAGATGAGGCTGAAGAGAAATCTGAGGAGAAGCAATGAATCTGTCTGTCCTTTTCCTTCTTTTTTCTTTTAAAAAAATTTCCCTGCCCTTTAAGGTTTGTTTTTATTCTGTTTTGTTTTTACAAGGGACTTTATAAAGAACTGAATTCCAACCTTCAGGGGTTTTTTGTTTTGTTTTTTTAATTCTTTTCTCCTTAAGTTTTGACACCATTGGACATGACTTCAGAAATCCATTCCCCAGTCATGAAAATGTACTGTGCTAACTTTCTTTTCCACAGTGGAAACACTTATTTATAGTCATCAAAAATAGTGAATAAAAAATACCTTGGAAAACCTGGAAAAAAAAAAAAAAGAACACTGACTGCTCTTACGGAGGTCCTGAGTTCAATTCTCAGCAACTCACATGGTGGCTCACAACCATCTCTAATGAGATCTGGTGCTCTCTTCTGGCCTGCAGGCATACATGGAGGCTGAACACTGTGTACATAATAAATAAATAAATCTTAAAAAAAGAAAAAAAGAAAGAAACCAAGCAGGGCAAATGTCCTAGTTTGCAAATCTGTCTTGCCGCAAGTAGCTCTGGATGCCCCATGACTATTCTTTGTGGTAGCCTGTGTCTGGGGAGTTATCACGGGAAGTCCACCCACCTCTTAAAGGCTCCGAGGATTCTCTTCCCATGAGGATCCCAGAACTTGGGAAACAGGGAAGGAAGAAGTAGTTCAAGTTTCACCTGGGATGGGAAATAATGTTTTAAATATGTAGAGCCATGTGGTAGTGCTTCAGATACAGAAGATAGACACCCTTGTGCTGAACCTGTCCACTGAAAGTCCGCAGTGGGCTGGGAACTCACGAGCAATCTAACAGCTGTATCTGTAATAGTTCTCACAAGCCAGAGGCTGTGGATGGCAGCATCAGTGTGTCATTTTAAAGACACCAGCCAAGCCTGTAGCTTTCTTTGCAAATTCCAGGACTGCAGTAGTAAAGCTTTGTCTTGCTGAGCCTCAGCTAACAGAGGGGCAAGGAGGCTGTTTGGCCAGTATTTTCCTTAGCAATTGCAAGGATGATTCTAGACTTCCCCTAAGTATGAACTGCCTCCCCTACCTCTGGTTAAAATAATGGGGCATGGAGAGTTGTTAACAGGGAAGAGAGCATCAACTCTGAAGGGGGCAAGGGCTCATTCAACTTGTGGACTGCAGTGAAGCCATAATCTGTGATGAGCAGCAAGCTCACATCATCAGTTCGGCTCTGTGCTGCCCTAGTCCCCTCCCTTGCAGGCTATGGTCCAAAGCTGCATTCCTTCTGTGACCAATTCAGTGCAAAGTTTCTTGCAACAGGGTCTTGAATGTTTTCTCATGATGAAGTGGCATGGTTGCTGCATCTAAGTCATGGCACTGTGTGACTCAATTTGTGTTCCCCAGATCTTGACAGGACAGTCTCCACTCCCCAGCAGGTACAAGGTCTCCTGAGACCTATTTATCCCTATCCATCTCCAATACCATTCTTACTCATTGCAAAACGACATTATCCCCATGTTATCTTGCTTCTGTTCCTCACACTATCCTGTCTTCAGAGTCTGCCTTAGATTTTATCTTTGAATCCTTTCCCCATCTCTTTTTTCTCGTCTTGTTTCTCTTTGTGTTGTGCTTTTTAAAAATCCAGAAGTTTGAGGAGAATACTAGTGTTTTAAAATCCCAATAATTAAAAATATTAAGAAAAATATGTGAATATGCTCAAAGCAAGATTTGTTTTGGGGTGGTGGTGATATTTCCCCCAGAACAGAAAAGAAGATAATTCAAGATAATTCACGAAGATTATTCTGAGAAGGTTTTGGAGGCAAAGGGTTCTTCCTGAGCTGTTGGTGCTGGAGTTAGTAGGCGTTTAGAGCTATTGTTAACGGCCTCTGCTCAAACCTTGGGTTTAGACAGCAGAAAGGAGCCGCCTCTTGATGAGTTTGGTCTCCGAGGGCAGTGGGGTCACCTTCTTGAGGGGCCTGGGAAGTCTCAGTGTTATGAACTGTACCAACATGGTGGCTTCTGAAGACAGGCAGCAAAGACTGGCAATATCAGGCAGAAAAGAGAGTCTGCATTAGATGTCTCCCTTCCCCTGAACTCTCCTCATTGAGAGCCATAGTGCAGGGGTTTAATGAGAAATGTCCCTCGAAAGCTCAAATGATTGAATAAGTGATCCCAAGTTGGTGGCTTCGTTTGGTGAGACTATGGAACTTTTGGGAGGCAGAACCTTGCTGGAGAAAGCGTATGACTAGTGGCAGGCTTGGAGGGTTCATTGCTTTACCTTCTTTTATGTCCTCACCCTCCCTTGGTTTCCTGCACAGATGAAAACATGAGCAGTCCTGCTAGCATGTCTTGCCTTCCCCATCCTTATGGACTTTAGTCCTCTGGAACTATAAGCAAAGCAAACTGTCTCTTCCTGAAGTTTTTTCTGATCATGGGACTTCATCACGGCCACAGACGGGAGAAGATGGAGAGAACCTGAGTCTCTTAGGGAGTCTAGAAGCTCAAAGTCCAGCGGATCAGGATTTATTCTGGGGCAGACAGACGCTGTTCTGCAGCTATCTCAAGTGTGAGGGTGAAACACGGGAGTGTGGCCAGATCTGTGAGGTTCAACAAATCAGTCAGGACAGAAGTGTATACCGAGATCCTTGGGAGGAGAGAAATCTAAGCACTTCTCTGGCAACCCTGGCTTGTGCAGGAAATGGATGATAAATGATTTCTGCCACTGGGTTAGGAATTACGGTTGTAGCTGTGAAGTGCAAGAGTCCTGTGTGATGGTCAGAGTATCATGAGCTGCAGGTGGCAGTGATGCTGGAGGCACAGTCAGAATAGTGCAGGGGATTCTGGGAGTCCTGCACACCGGTGGGCTGGAAGAAGTGGTGGGACACCTGAACTCTGTGAGTCTGACAGGAGGCAGCTGAGGCAGGTCTTCCTTGTGGTACTGGAACTGAGTTTCCAGGTCTGTCCTCAGTGCCATGGCAAGCTATCACAAAGGTTTAAAAAGTCTATGGGAGGGTCTGGCTTTTGTGTGCAAGGTTACTGTGGCGGCTCAGTGCAGCCCAGATGGTGAGCAGAACAGAGAGAGAACCTAGCCCACCCAGGGACATGCACGTTTTCCTTTCTCTTCATTCCCTTACCCTGAATACCTTTTCTGTCCCCGCTTTGACAAGGAACTGAGTTACCCCCCAAGTCTTCCAGGAGTTAGAATCAATTCACTATCATTCATTAAAGAGGTATGTGTTCTCATCCCCATTCTGCTGGGTTCTGTGCCCCATAAGAGGTAGAAGTGTACCTGGCTGCTCAGAAGGTAAGTGCTGTGTAAATTATGCTAGCAGCAATCCAGCTCCCAGAGAAAGGGGAACAGTGACTGGTGCTGTCGGCACCACACAGTGTTATCATGTCAGTGGTTTTCTCCTGTAGAGTGATGAAGATGTAGAATCAGATGTGCTAGTCTGGGGCTTTTGAGAAGTAGATGGGATGAAGGATCTAATGAATTTTTAGGGAATTTTTCTTGAGAGAATTCTAGGGTGGGAGACAGGGATGATCGGGAGAGTTATTGTACAGAAGTCTGACCCTGAGTGCAGGGCATCTTAGAGAGTTGGGTAGACACATTCCGGACAGCTGTGTAGGCTAAGGATGTTGGTGACACCTGTGTTGGGTAGACACATTCTGGACAGCTGTGTAGGCTAAGAATGTTGGATAATACCCATGTTGGGTAGATATATTATGGATAGCTGTGTAGGCTAAGGATGTTGGTGACACTCGTGTTGGGTAGATACATTCTGGACAGCTGGATAAGCTAAGGATGTTGGGTAGCACCCATGCAGAGTATTGCAGGCAAACCAAAGGATAAGAAGTCTATGTTTTCCAGGACTTAGCACCGTACCCTGCTGGGACATTGGGTAGGGATAGCCTGGGGGCATCATGACCTCTGCAAGCATAGATTTCCAAGAAAGCAGTTGGAGCTCTTGACTGATAACTACAGCTTGGACACTGGAAGGCTCACTTCCATGGCTGTCACCAGAAGGTGACTTTAGCAATGAGAAACTTCCTATGCATATCTTTAAAAAGCATATTTATCCTCAAGAGGTCTCATGGGAGACTATTTTTAGCTGGTAACTTATTTGAATTTGCTTATTGCTGGGGTATAATCCAGAGATATTGACAGGAAAGAAGCAGACTGTCCTTTTAAGGGGCTTCTAGTCTCCTGACATGCACTGTGATGGCCCCTTGCACCTAGAACTCTCAAGTCCAGCTTGGTGATGAGGCTTATGTTGACAATGTCCCCAATTTCTGGAGGGGTGTGAGCTGGATTTATAAGGACAATCTGCTTTAGTTGAAGGACTCCACTAATATTGCGTGTGTGTGTGTGTGTGTGTGTGTGTGTGTTTATCCATGCATGAGCAGCTCAGAGGTCAGTTTTAGATGTTACTCCTTTTTTAAATTATCTATCTATCTATCTATCTATCTATCTATCTATCTATCTATCTATCTATCTATCTATCATCTATCTATTCTCTCTCTCTCTCTCTCTCTCTCTCTCTCTCTCTCTCTCTCTCTCTCTCTCATCTAGAGAGTCTTATTGTCCTGGAATTTTCTGGGTAGGGTAGGGAGGGTTCTGCCTTCCCAACATTTGGTGTTTTTCCATGTGAGTTTGGGCCCAAACTCAGAGCTTTATGTGGCAAGTACTTTACCTGCCAAGCTGTGCCCCCAGGGGTACCCCCTCCCCCACAGCTCTTGACCCTGCTAATATCTAAGGAGGTAGCTCCGGACCCTTCTAATATTTAAGGAGGTATTATATTTGAAATGACATTTAGTTTACATGTGAATAATATCTTTGTGCTGTTTTGGATCCAGTTTGTGGAGATGCTAGGTGGATAGAGCTGGGAGAACTACAATCGAGAGCTCTCTCGTGGGCTGGGGTTTGGGAAGTGCTGCCGACTGGGAACTTGTTAACCAGGAGCAAAGGTAAAGCCAAGGAAAGGGAGGCTGTGGTTTGGGAGGAGTCTCAAATCCTTGAGATTCTGTGATTCCAAGAGACCTGCTTGCCTTACAATATATAGAAGGAGGCTACCCCCACCCCCGGGAAGGGACCCCCAGGGACACTGTTCCCCTAAGCCCTCAGCCCTGTGCTCTAGCCAGAAGTTTCCTTTTCACTAATGGCCAAGACAAGTGAGCCTGTTTCTTGGAAGGGCCAATCACATTGCCCAGTGTGTACTATGCAACAGAAAGCCAGGAGTCCCAGCCAGTTGGGCTCTTTCTCTGGCAGAACAGAGGAGAGCTAGCCATTATCATTCTACTGACTGGCATTCCCAGAGAAGGAGGGGAGACTGAATATGCAAAGATGTGGTATAATTTCAGCAGAGGCCTCCCAGAGACTCCATCTTCCTGCAAAGGCTTCCCTAGAGGCTTGATAAGTATCTGAGAGGAAACACACTCCTAATTAGTAAAGAAATTATATTACACACATCCCGACAATATCCATTTTTAATAAAGTCAGATACTAGCTGTTTGAATCTGATAGGAGAAGCCACAATCCAAGGCTGTGTTCCTTTTCAGAAGAACAGAGAAGGTACCACTGTGATGACTTCAGAAGTGACTCAGATGGCATTTAGTAATTACAGTGGTGGCGTGATATCTCAGCCCAGCTACTGCTTGTGGTTTGACCTTGGGAAATGTTTATGTTTCTGAGCCTGTTTTCCTTGTAAAATGAGTGTTAGAAACCTACGCTTTCACCTGTTGCCAACCATGGAGGTTAACTGCTCTTGTCCGTGTGCTGTTCCCTGCAGGTTGGAAGTCCAAGTAGGAATATCTGATTGTTTCTTTCAGAAACCCTAGTAAAGACAAGAATAAAAATATCTGTCCTTTTGATGTTTATGATGACTTCCCAATGAAGGGTGTCCCCTTAACAGAAAGGTTTGAGATACTGGGTGGCCAAGTACAAAACAAACAATAAAGCCCTAGTATACAACTTCTTCAGGGTTTGTGGACTGGAGGAATATGTGACAGGGCTCTGTGTGCACAGTGCTCTGCAGATGTCAGGACAGCTGATGCTATCATCAGCATCCGAGACGCTTTCTTCTCTGGGGACATCTTGCCATGTCTTTGATTCAATTCACCTGTTCCAAGACTTCTCAAGCCATTCAGGACTGGCCCTCTCAGTTTCTAGCCCCCCTGCTCTTCTTGATACTTCAGTTTCTCTGCTTGGACTTCAACAATGGAAGGAATCAGCTGTATGATTTTTGAACTAGGTTCCACAGATGGTCAGATTAGGTCTCTGCCAGAGTTATTCAGGAGCAGGTGTAGAGAAGACTGAAGGGCAATGGTGCCCCACAGCAGCCTCTGTCTGTTACATAGGAGGCTGGGAGAACATGGCTTCACAGATATCCTGTTAGCCAGGTCACCATGTGCTGCATCCACTAGTCACTGTGTGGACCACACAGGTATGAAAGTGGTACCTTGGGTGGAGCATTTGCTATAGCTGAGGCCGTGCCCACAAGACTAGCAGCCGAAGGCCCTTTCTTCCCTGAGCCCTGGCAAATGTGACATGTCCTTCTGTAAAGAGTGATTTCGGTATGACATGACGGTGCCTGGTACAGTGTTTCCTGTCCTGCTCCTACACCCAGCTTCACCATGGCAAAAGCAGTTCTATTGTGATCTGTTCTCAGTTGAGGTTTTGCCCACAATCCTGTTGGAGGGATGAGTTCTCTTGTTAAAAAAAAAAAAAAAAAAGACCAAAACATTTTGACATCATTGCTTTTGTCCAACCCTATTATACTTGATTAGATGGGAAAACTGAGCATCTATATCCCTGGTTCCTGGTGCTCTAGTTTCTGTTATACTTGGTGGTACCTTTATGTCTTGATTTCCTTCCTTGATATCCAATACCCCCAAGGTCAGACTGAATATGGCAGACACTGTCAATTGCTGTAACAATAATCCTTGTCTCTTTCATCTGACTAAGCAAACCCGAGTTGATGCTCACAGTAGTAGGGCCCTATAATAAAATGCTGTCTCTCAGGTTAATGTGATGACCTTGGGGGAGACCTTTACTTTTTTAATATGAATGCTTTACTTTCCCTTTAACCTCCTCTCGTTCCTTGAAATGTAGAAGTCTTATGGCTGTCCTGAGAGAACAAAGACAAGATCCATACCCTATGACTTGTAGGGCACTGTGCCTCAGCCTCACATAACCACTGCTGAATTTCCATCTGTCTGCTCTGGACATATGTTAATTAGGGAAATAAAATCCCTATTATGTTAGAGCACCACTATTTGGAATTTTGGGTAGTCAAACCCAGCGATAAGTTAATATCAAGAAGCCTGGCACATTCAATTATTCAATTAAAATGGTCAATTGTTTTGGTCTTGGGGGTACCCTTGGCTTCCTGTATAAAAACTTGGTGAAGAGAAAGGACAAAAATTAAGGAAACTGGGTGTCTAGTACCTCATTCACTGGGCGTGTGACTACACAGCACAAATGGTCATCTAGGAGCTCAATTTTCCCTTAGGGGAGAGTTGGAGTGAACCCCACAGTTTCCTGACAGTACCCTTGGTTCTTCTTTCTCCCATCCTCAGACTTAGTGTACCCCGGGACAGACCCAGGTAGACACAGTTTTGATTTTAGGTAAGGAAGGTGTAAGCCGGATGGATGTAAGTTTTGTCTTTGCTTTAAAAGGTTGTTTCTTTAAGTATTATCCAGTTTACTAAGAGTTTTCTTCATTTGAAATCTTAGTATTTTTTGTGAGTGATTATTGAGTTAATTAGTATAATTAAGCACATTTACAAAATGAGTCCAGGTCTGTGTAATCAGGTACTAACAATGTGTAATTAAGTAACTACATCTTGCAATTAGAAGCTTGGAAACTGCTGTGCCATTTTAGAATATTCATTCTAGTCTATTAAAAATTTCCCCAAATCTACATACAGAGGGTTTTCAAGAGGCTCGCTCTGCCTATAGTAGAATGGGTATTTTTCTTTCTGCAAACTATGAACAACACTTCCCTTTTGAAGTCTCTTATTTTATCTTTTAAATATATATTATAGTATATACATAAATATATATATATATTATTGATTCTTTAGGAATTTTACATCATGCACCCCAATTTCCAAATCTGTCTATATCAGTCCTTCACTCTTGTAGCATTCCTCCAAACAAAGCAAACAAAAAGCCCACTTTGCTCCTCCATCTTTCCCTCTTCTTCATTGTCTCTTCCTTCATCTTAGTGGCCCTGGTTGCTGCTGTGTGTCCTGCAGTCTACCCTTTAGTCCAAACAGCTTTACTTGTAAAGTTCATTGTGTAATGTGCTGTTGCTCAGGTTCAAGGATCCAGCTTCTGGTATATCATCAATACTGGACCCTCATTGAATCGCCTCTATGTATCCTGCAGTTGCCCTGAGTCATGGTGATCTTGTAGCTATGGCTCCACAGGATCAGTCCCGTTATATGCTCTAGGAGGTCACAGATGAGATTGATGCTGGGAAGTGCCAACTCAAAACCCTGGATATGTGCCTGGGCAATAGCTGAATTGGTCAGTCCTGGCTGCTGAGACCACACCCCTCAGGCAAGGGGTGGAGCCAGTTCTCCCACATCTGTCTTAAAGGGTAGAACCAGGTTTTCTAATTGCAGGGGCCAGCTCTCCTAGGAGGGGTGGGACCAGCTCTCCTATGAAGGGGTAATTGGAGTTTGCTATCCCTGGATCAGTGAGGGGTGTAGCCAGCTCAACATGACCCTTTTCAACACATGGGTTAACTCACAGGTCACAGGGGCCCCTGTGGTAACACAGGCAATGGACATCAACACAGATTCCAACTGTAGCAGAACAACAGACCTCGTCATTGTCGGAGGCAGCAGCTTAGATCTGGATGTCACCGTGGCCCTGGGTGGAAGTGCGGGCCACTCAGATTGCAATGGCCCTGGTGGCAGCATGACCATCGGACACCAACAAGACCCTGGGCATTCTCATGGCCCTGGGTGGTAACAAAAGCCATGTAGATGCACTGGCCACAGCTGCAGCAGGGTCATCAACCCAGATATAGCCTTTGGCAGCAGCCCAGGCCCAGATGTCGCCATGGTCCCAGTGGCATCCAGACCATCCACGTCAGCCTTTTCACAACACCTTTGCCTCTTCAAATCTGCCTGCTCCACAGGACATGAACCACCCTGCCTCTCTCTCTCCCCCATCCGCCACCATATGTTTGCTCCCCATAATGACACCCGTGGATCCTTCTACTCACCCATGGCAGGTGACCCTAGAAGGTCTTGTGAGTGTTTTTCCCTGCCCGGTCCCAATGTCACCACACAGGTCAGTCACACTACTTTTCTTAATAAGGAGTTATAACTTACTTTTATTCCCTCCGATCAAACTTCTTTTGGTCTCAGATTGTTTGTTTGTTTGGGAAAAGTAGCGCATGACTCAAGAAATCAATTAGGGGAATTGAAAAATGAACAGAGTCTTGGTTTCACTTCAGAGCATGTAAAAGAGAAGGTGGCAGGCTTGAAAATGGTGATGCAGAGTTTGGAAAGACAAGTCCAGTTATAGCATTTTATAAATAACATTGAAGTCATATCGTCAGTCTGTGGAATTAGACTAATTTTTTAAAGGTATTTTGGATCCAAATAATTTTTCTCCTTTGACATGTTCATCATAAGGCTTCCCAGATGATGGGACCACCCGATGTCTGTGAGGTCCCATATTTTATGTGAATTGCAAGAATGCCCTCAAATGAGCATGGCGGAAACTCAAAGGGCACCCTCGGCTTTTGCTCTGCTGGGAACTGTAGCTTATCCTGTTGATCTGTGAACAGGTCAAACGCTGTGTGTGGTTACAGGACTGAGGAGTAGAGAGCCATGAAGAGCAACTCAGCTTTGAGACACACTGAGGCAACGTGCCACGGCTTTATATGTGTCCCTTTCTTAGAACCCAAGAGCAGCCTTCCAGAGAATCAGCACACTGTAAAATTGATGTGAGTTTTGTCATTAACCAGCAGTGTGATTTCTTGACTCCTCTGCTGGGTATGTACTAAAAAAGTATTTATCTTAGTTTATTTAGTTTTGAGGGTCACATGGGCAAAGGGTGTGATAAAGTAAAAATATTATATACAGCAATGTAGATGCCATGGACAAAGGATATGATAAAGTAAAAATATTACATACAGCAATATAGATGATATACTCTTCTATTATTTCAGTGCTCTGCTGTAAGCCCAGGGCAGCTTGGGTACACTCTTGCCACGACAGGCTCAATAGAGAGCAGCCAGAAAGTAGGCCTGAGTTTCTGTTTACCCTAAGGCAACACCAGGCTCCAGAAAGAACACAAACTGAGACCCCCACCTTAGGTACCACCTAGGAACAGACCAATCAGCATCCATGGGAAATCCAACCATTGTAGATAGGATTACCAGATGTCCCTTAGCCCGGCACACACCTATCCACTTTCACCAAGACACCCCTAGACAAATGTCAGTCAATCAGGGGTTCTGAACCTTAGAAATCCCCTCACCTCAACCCCTGCTGTGATAAAACCCAACCTAAACTAAACTCTCAAGACTCTGATTTCATACTGCTCCATTAGGCACCTAGAGGGTCCAACCTCGAGTTTGAATAAAGGCGCTTTGCTTTTGCATATGAATTTTGACTACTTGGTGGTCTTTGGGGGACTCTACGATTTGGGCATAACACTGCCATTCTCTTTATGCAGATTGCTATTTATTTTCTTACAACTTCAATTTTGAAAGTTGTCCTAATCTGTTTTTATTTTCCCCTCCCTCCCTCCCTCCCTCCCTCCCTCCCTCCCTCCCTCCCTCCCTCCCTCCCTCCCTCCCTCCCTCCCTCCCTCCCTCCCTTCTTTCTTTCTTTCTTTCTTTCTTTCTTTCTTTCTTTCTTTCTTTCTTTCTTGACGGGGTCTCTCTCCATAGCCTTGGCTCTCCTGGAACTCACTATGTAGACCAGGCTGATCTCAAACACACAAAGATCCACCTGCCTCTGCCTCCTGAGTGTTGTGGCCTATCGTGGATATTTGATGCAAGAATTTTGAAGGGGGAACTCAGGCTGAGAGTTCCGGTGGCTTGTCTGAAGTAAAAGTGAGCTAGCCACCAAATCATTATTTATTTAGGTTTTTTTTGAGACAGGGTTTCTCTGTGTAGTCTTGGCTGTCCTGGAACTCACTCTGTAGACCAGGTTGACCTCAAACTCAAAGAGATCTGCCTGCCTCTGCCTCCTAAGTGCTGGAATTAAAGGCATGGGCCACGGCCATCCATTTAGACTTCATGTTTTTTGGGGGAGATTTCCAGTCAACGTTCATTGCTCATTCTTGTTTCATGTGGCTCATGCTGTCTTTGGGACTTTGTGGAATTGGTGACATCATCGACCCTCATTGCTATTTCTCTAGGAGGACAGCATATTCATTCTCTCTCCAGAGAAGACCGGCTGTTTCTACTGCTCAATAGCTCCTCCTCCCTAAGACTGGGAGGAGCCAAGTAATGCATTAGTGAACTCAGACAAAGCTTCTAGGAAGGAATTATGAGAACTTGAGATGAAACAGTGTCATAGGTGAACGTTTGTGCTATGTGTAGTCTGGGGATCTGAAGTGAGGAAAAATGCAGGGGAGGTTGTGAGGGGCACAGGAGAGACTTTGGCATAAAATGCTTTCTACTCTGTGAAGAGAGGTTTGCTGGCTTTGTGAGGAGCGGGCTGACTGGGAGGTCTAGAACTGTGGTCTTCCCAAGATGTTGTGCATTCTGTCTCAGTCTACGACGGTTACTCCTGTTGGGTCATATGGGACATGGCTAGGCATGTCTGTTTGTTCCAGCAGTCCTTTCTTATGATTCGTGCAAAGAGTGTGTTCTTTTCGGAATTTAATGAAGATAATAAAGAGATTCATTTCGGATGACTGAGCTCACTCCACAAAATGGATGAATAATTTAGAGAGGAGCTAACGTAAATGTGACTTATAGGTTGGGCTATAACCACTGCATTTCTTATTACCTTATCTCTTCTTATGAAGAAATGCAAAGTAATGTTAGCCGTTCTGGCTCTATTCCTTTCTGGGTTTCTTTCTTTCAACACTGGTTTTTAACGTCTTGACTGTGCTCACTGCGGTTCACATCCCCTGCCACACTGTCTTAGAATGACTCTGTTACTGAACGATAGACTTTAATATCAATTACATTGCAGCATCTTCACAAGCAATGTTTCCTTTTGCAGCCAAGACGGCAGATTTTGGGAAGGACTATCCCCTTCCTGAAATAAATAGGAGAGTCATTCTCATTTCCCCTTGGTCCAATTGTTAAGGCCAAGCCAGGCATTTAGGACTCAGTGACTATGGAGTGGAATGACACTGTCTGGGGCACAGACCCTGAGTAAGTACATGTTACTTCCAGCTGGACTGGTCCACAGAGAGTGAAGAGCTTTCCAACAAGCCCACACACGGCAAACATAGCACCAGCAGGTTCTCCTCGCTTCCCTCTCCCTTACTAAGCATTTAGAGTCCCTTATTTAGACACGTCCATATTCCTGAAGCTAGCCACCAAGGTCTATTCCCTTATTTGACTTCTTTCTCATGCCTGACTCATTGCTGAGGTGGATCACCAAGGTCCAGCTATCAAAACATCAAGGTCCAGCAATCAAAAATCCCCATTTGGCTACCTGACTCACATATCCAATCAGAACTTACCAGCTCATCCTAGCTCATTCTAACAGCCCCTCTCCCCCCTCCGTTCCCTCTTAAAATCTCTCCTGCAAAGCTATTTGCTTCTGTTTCTGTCTGGTTCAGATTCAGTCACATTTCTCTTTGCCTTGCTCAGTAAAGGATCTTGTGTTGGAAATTCGTGTCTGGGTGTGGTCTCTGCTTAATCCGGGGTCCAGAAGGGCACTCTGAAGTGCATGGGTCCTTTCAAAGTGGCCATCTAAGGCTATGTGATCACAGCTGTCTAACAGTATGAACTCTTGAGTGGCTCCACACTTCACGCCTTGTGGAGGCCCATACCTCACACTGAGAATCCTGCTGGAAACTGCACAGCGGTTTTCATCCACTATGCAGCTTTCTGAGCTCCCCAGCCATTTAATCCTCCTTAATTTCCACAACCTAATGGCCTTTAAAACCTTTCTCAATATTTATTTATTGCTCTTCTGGTTGGGGTGTTTAGATTTTAACTAAATGGCATACACAGGTGGCCAGCAAATACCTGGAAAAGGGAGCCTTCTGGAGCTAGACCCATGTGACACCCTTCCCTAGCTCACTCCAATCTGTCATCTCCAAACCCTTCCCTCAGTCCTCCTTGGGACTACCCTATGGTTTCCCTGAGTCTCATGGGTGGGATCCATTGGTGACCCACAGAAAGGAGACATCTGATATTCTGTTTCCCACATGTGAGACTCCCAATCAGAGTTATTAATTCTGTGAAGGCCCCAGAGGGAAAACAGTGTGGTGGTGACAGACCCTCAGCTAAGTCACAGGACAGCAACTTAAGAGCCTCCTAAAAATATGACTTCTCAGCTTCACCCAGACTCTGAGATGCAGGGGTTCTCCCAACACAACTTCACATAGCTTGTGTTCAGAAGGACGTCCTTGCAGTAATGACACAGGTAATTCTTTGACCTGTGATTCAGAATGAATACTCTCGCCTCAGGCTGGCAGCAGGCGCTGGTCTTATCACTACTCATCCTTGGATTCTTGGCCTCATCTTCTCCCCATCCAAGGCCCCTGTTTTTACAAAACCAGCAGATGAGAGATGGACTAGATAACCCAGGAGCATCTGATAGTTTTCATTCCTAGCATGAGGTCTTGTTCTAGCCCCAGAAAAAGCATTCACTGTCCTAAGAGTCAGGCTCTGTCATGGTCCTCTGAGATGAGGCTGGGACTGAGTCCTTGCCTATTCCCTGCTCAGGTGAACAAGGCATCTTCTCCTCCACACTGTTGAGGTCTTTCGTGGCTGCGGTTACTCTCCACCTCTAACACCACTTTCAGGGAGTAGTTTTTAATTGGCCTAATTCCCCTGAGCTTACACTGTCCCTGCATTCTGTCAGTGTTCAAGGGCTAAGTTCTGTAGTTGAACAACTTATCCCCGTTTGTGGAGACTTTCTAGAACATGGCACTTGACAGATATTTCTAATGGTACTACTGTTGGAACTCAGGAATAAAAAGATTGAAGGAGTTGGGAGGGGGTGCTCCATGTAAGAAATGCTGAATGTCCAGTATGGACGGAGAGCTCAGGTGGGTGAATGGGAGGATGCTGCTTGGGGAGGGCTATTTTGGGCACACACAGGCTGTTTGTAACACAAAATCAGGAGATTCACAGAATGAATGCACTGAGGACCATGAGATGGGCATGGGGAGGGAGACTGGAAACCACACTGTCCTGTGGCACCAGGGTCCCATGGTAGGTTCTGAGTGAGGCCAGGGCATGACCCGATTGTGGGAATATAGTCTCAGGTGAATGCCCATACCTGGTCTAGAGAAGGGAGATGGGAGCAGTGGTGTTAGTAAAGGAGTTGGTTTATAGCAATGTGTGTGTGCTGGGGAGTCCATTTGGAACTTAATCTTGCTTCATCCTAATGTTCACCCCCTTCCTTGGGTCGAGTTCCCCCGGTGTATCATGACCTCCAGACAATGCAAACACACACTCCTTTGTAGCATCAGGTCCCAAAGGGTGTGACTATCATCAGGAGAAATGTTTTTATTTCAGGATTATAGTCCAGCATAATCTAAGACATTGTCAGGTCTTGGCACTGTGCCCGTATTATCTTTGAATTGTTTGTCTGTTTCACATCTGTTCATCATCTTTTCTACAAGCACAGCAAAACCTGCCAAGCACAGTGAGGGACAGTAAAGTCACTCTCAGGCACTCCAACTTTCCCGAATCTACACCAGTGGTTCTCAGCCTTCCTAAAGCCAAGGCTCTTTAATACAGTTCCTCATGTTGTGGCGACACTCTGATCATAAAATTATTTCATTGCTACTTCATATCTGTAATTTTGCTACTGTTACAAATCAGGATATAAATATATGATATGCAGAGTATCTAATATGAGATTCCTGTGGGGACTGTGACCCACAGGTTGAGAACTACTGGTCTACATAGAGAAACTTGCACATGTGAGCTGACAAAATTAATAAACACCGCCTCCTTGTCAGACCTCTCTCAGCGCTATAGGAAATAGAAACCACAGGAAGAGATGAACCTGATTCAAGGCCAGAGACCCCCTGGAGAGATGCACCCTTGCTTAGGCTCTGGGAGCATGTGCTCAGCTCAGAGCAGCACAACCCAGCAGATGGACTGCAAGACACAATGTGGTCTTCTTTTCTAGTAGCCACACTCAAAAAAGCACAATGCAGCTCTTGCTGTTATTTTTTTATTATGCTTTATTTCTTCTAGTACATTGAAAATAATAGCATTTCACCATTTGGTTAATACTGTATTATTATAATGTAAAAATTACTAATGAGATTTTTTTCATTAAACTTTTAAGATCTGGAATAGTGTATATTCTACTCCATGTATTTGTGTGTGTTTTGTGTGTGTGTGTGAGAGAGAGAGATAGAGAGAGACTCTCGATATGTACATATACATGGTATATGTATTCTGTATGTGTATGTGCATACCTGTGTTTACCAGTATGTGTACATTCATGTGTTCGCCTGTGTATGTGCATGTGGAGGCCAGAGGCCAGTGCCTGGTGTCTTCCTCTATTGTGCTTTATCTGTTGAAACAGAGTTTTTCTGAACCTAGAGTTAGAGTGGCTGGCCAGCAAGGTTTTTGGGTTTTCCTACCTCTGCCCCTGGTGCTGGGTGTTCTCCACATCATTACCATTATCATCATCATCATTTGAGATAGGGACCTGTTATTGAACTTGAAACTCGCTGGAGTTATGGACACATGCCCCTGTGCCTGATTTTTATGCAGGGTGCAGCACATTTTTCTTCTCTCTCTCTCTCTCTCTCTCTCTCTCTCTCTCTCTCTCTCTCTCTCTCTCTCTCTCCCTGTCGTCTGTCTCTTAATTTGTTTTTTATTTTTTGAGACAAAGTTTCTCTGTGTGACATCCCTAGCTGTCCTGGAACTAGCTCTTGTAGACTAGACCACCCTCCTACTCACAGACATCTGCCTACCGCGTGCTGGGACTAAAGGCGTGAGCCGTCGCCTCCTGGCTGTAGTACATTTTTTCAGTGGAGCGTGCCCTCAGCCTGGACTGGTTGCAGTTCCAGCCTTTAGCAGTGTAGAGGTTGGGTAGGTGAGGCAGAAGTGTCACCACCCTTAAGCTTCCTCTTCATCAGATGAGAGGCTGGAGGTCAATGAGGCATAGACAGAGGACTTCCTGCAGCTGCCGCGGGAGGGAAAAGTCTGGGACCCAGGAAGCAGAAGGCTGTAGGAAAATGAGTAAAAGGAACTTGAAACTCTAGGGAGTTGCATGACTTGGTGCAGGGAGGTACCCACATTTTTGACACAAGAAACAAATTTGAAATGACTTTGGGAGCAAAGACGCCCCAAATAGGAACTGCAGTTCCAGAGAAATGAGAGTCCTTAAAGCTGTCTGAATAGAAAATAAGGTTATCATTATGCCTTATCATTATAAGAGAGAAGAATATTAAAAGGACTCACTTCAGCTTGAATAAAAAAGATAAATTTCAAGTAAACTGGCACACAGTTTATCCATGACTGGATTTGCTGTAATAAAGTCAGCTGGGGAATAAGCTGGGTGATTTACAGGGAGCCGGTGTCTGTAAAATTTACAAACTGCTGTGATAAAATGTCACCTTTTTATGATGCATTCCACTTGGGCTGCATATACAAAGGGCTCTGCAATGGAAAGAGTTGCAAAAACAAAGGCAGTCGCCTGGCTCCCCAGCTGCCTTTGTCTGCTTTTCCAGCAGAATTGGGAATTTATGGAAAGATGACCTCCACACTTGCCTTTTACACGGGTGGATTACAAACTGCCGGGGAAATGGCATCGTTTCCATTAGTCTGGGCTCTGTGACCCCAGAGGCTGCTTTGAGTAGCTTAGACTAGGAAAACTTGGGGCGAGGTAGGTAGTGAAAGGTGGGGAGTGTAGAGAAGGCATCCTATGCCAGAGCTTCCTCCAGTGCAAAGGGCAAGCCCACCTAGGAGGAGTTTAGTGTTTTGTGGCAGTATGAGTCATGTCAGCCCCTCAGCTTCCTTCATCAGCAAACTGTAGGGTGAGGGATGAAAGTTCAGCCATTCTTGGAGTCTCCTCCTTGGCTTTATCAGAACACAGAAAAATCTCATACCTTCACAGTGGCCAAACTAGGAAGGAACAGATTGTTGTGGTCCTGACATTTCAATCTGCACATTTTTCCATTCTGCTTGCACAGTGGTTGTGTAGACAGTGACCTTGACCCTGCAGCTCTCAGTCCTGATGCCCCTGGGGAAGTCATGGACTTCTCATCTGTTTATCTAGTTGTGGTTTGTGGTGGGATATTTGATGGCACTGTGAAACCCAGACTGTGTTTGTTAATAAAAGTAACTTTGGATCAGCAGGCAGAATCAATGACTAGTTGACAGGAATTAGCCATGGAGAATATGGAGGAGCCAGGAATATGGGTAGAGACACACACGGGAAGGAATAGGGAGGAACTTGGAGATTCATGACCCTTTTTGGTTTTGAAGGGTAGAGAGACGCTATCTTGCTGGGTCTCCAGCCAAAAAGGAAGGTCAACTGGTTGCTTCCGACTTCTTTGATCTAACAGATTTTCACCTCTAAATCTGAGTCCCAAGTATTTAGTGGTAAATAGAACATAGAAAAAAAATAACAGTGGTAGTTTGTATGTAATTGGCCCCCATAAGCTCATAAGAGGTGGCAGTATTAGGAGGTGTGGCCTTGTTGGAGAAAATATGTCACTGCGGGCAGGCTTTGGCATCTTTTATAGTCAAGCTATGCCTTGTTCAGTGCATGCCTGCTGCCTGCGGATCAAGATGTATTAACTCTTAGCTCCCTTTCCAGTTCCATGTCTGCCTGTATGCTACACTGTGATGACAATGGACAGAACCTCTGAAAATGTGAGCCAACCAATTAAATGTTTTCCTTTATAAGAGTTGCCATGGTCATGGTGTCTCTTCACAGCAACTGAAATCCTAAATAAGAAACCAGTGATCACAAATTGCTCTCTCTACCAAGACATTGCCCACAAGTGAGGGCATAGGCATGGCACCTTAACCTCTGTCTAAAAGAACCTCCAGATGCCCTCCAGTATGATAACCTCTTATTCTCCCACCCCATAACGCTCATGGAGGACCCTCCCATCGATGAACCTGTGATGCTCTTCCTTCATGGGTTTGCAACACACATCCTTCCCTTTCTGAGATGGTGTGTGTGTGTGTGTGTGTGTGTGTGTGTGTGAGAGAGAGAGAGAGAGAGAGAGAGAGAGGAGAGACAGAGAGAGAGAGACAGACAGAGAGAGAGAGAGAGAGAGAGAGAGAGAGAGAGAGAGAGAGAGAGAGAGAGAGAGAGAGAATGGGTTTGTGTGTGTGTGCGCATAAACATTAGCTTGGCTTTTGGGGAAAGCCACTGTCAGTGCCCCTGATGTGGGTATAGAAAAAGCAATGTTCACATTTTCCTCCTTAGTAATTGTTGCATTTGTACTAAGTGGACAAGGTTAAAAGCTGTGATGGAGCAAAGAAACAGCATCTCTAGATACCAGGGGTGAGAGAGGTCCCTGTAAACATGACATGTGAGGGAATCCACATATGAAAGGGGGATTTGGTCAGGGATGTGAGGAATGGGGAAGTCACTTTACAGGAAGGTCATTGCAGGCTGAGGCTGCTGGAGCCTCCTCAGTGGTGGTGAGGTGGGTCTGGGGAGAGAGGAAAACCTGTGGTAGGAAGGAGGAGCTGAGAGGAGAGGCAGTGGAAGTAGAGAAAGGAAGCTGGTGGCTGTTCCGTGGGGCACCGAGAAGTATAAAAATAACAAGCTGTGCCAAGTGCTTAAGGTCATCCTTGGCAGTTCTCTAGCACCAGAAATAATTTGCCTCATAAAACTGGTTATGTGGTGACATTTAAGACAAGAAGGCTTCCCTGAGACATTTGTCTATAACATACTATAGCAAAATCCAGATGGTCATGCCACATAGGTTCTCAGATAATTTTAACTGAAGTGTGCCTCTTTATGTGAAGTTGCAATGGTCCAATTCTCCACGCCGTAAGGGCTTGGGGCAGCACAAGTCACAGAAATGCCTCAGAATCCCTTACTCCCTGCCCACTCCCTGTCGCTGCTTCCTGCAGTGAAGGAACTGAATTCTGGTCTCTGCCCATCAGACCAGGACCACACAGGTGGTGCTGCCTCTCTCCCTGGAGACAGAGCGCAGGGTAGGATCCTAAGGTTGTACCGTCAGAGCAGCTGGCGTCTGGAAAGCAGGCTTGGTGGGAGAACTTCAGAACATGTGTTGGAATAACCGCTGTGTAGTCAGTAGAAGTTGAGGACAGTCACCAAAGAAAGCAACCTCTGTGCTTGAGACAAAGCATTGAGAGCAAGTCAGTTCAGGGATGGGGTGGGGTAAACATTAAGACCCAAGGCTTTACTAGCAAGGGCATTAAAAACCCTGGTCACCTGTTGTTTGGCACCTAATGCTGAGAGGGCTTGGAGAGTGCGAGGATTGCAGACCCAGCTTGCTAGAGAGACTAAAACTGCTTGGTTGGAACTTCTACCTCCCTTGAGGGCTGAACCTCCTTTGTTGGGGGGAGAGATTCCCTACTCCCTTGTTTCCTGGGTGTCTGGTAAAAGCCCCCACTTTCTGGTCACACCCAAATAGTTGGCTCAGCACTTCTGTACCTTGGTTCCTGGCTCTCTGTGCTCCATTCCCCAGTCAAGTCAGCCTTTGGGAGCTGTCCATTAAAGATGCCTCACTTACAAGAGATCTATCTACCAAATTAAGAGTTTAACTAGATTTCATTCTGGGAATTGAGCAAGAAGTAGCGATAATTTAGCTTATAAAACTGTAGTTTAATGAAAGTATAAGACAATAGGCATGGTAGACGCTTTTTACTATCATGAGATGAGAGTTTCTATGGGCTGTTCCGACAGATTTACTGCTGTTTTAACTTAATAAGCTATTTCTGTTTTAGCGTTGTTATTGTTTCTGCGCTTATAGGACACTTTGTATTGTTTTATTATATTATCTCTCCCCCTCCGATTTATGGCGGCATTTTTCTCTTTGCTTAGCTTGTAAATACATGAATTTCCTCTGTTCCTTTCAGCTCTTCCAGGCCTGTGGAAGGAGCAGTTTGTCAGCAGGCTGCCTGGAATTTGCATCCCTCCCTCCCTCCCTCCCTCCCTCCCTCCCTCCCTCCCTCCCTCCCTCCCTCCCTCCCTCCCTCCCTCCCTCCCTCCCCCCTTCCTCCCTCTGTTCCTCCTCCCCTCCCTCACTTTTCTCTCTGCTTCATTTCTTTCTTTAAGGGTAGGCAGCTCCTGAAGTTTGTGCTCTCCTCCCGTTTTGCTTGCATTTCTCTTTCATGCTAACCAAGTAAAAGTTACATTAATAAGGTCTTATGTTTGTCAAGCATTTTTAGCTCTTAAATCTGTTGTGGTTTTTATGTCTATCTTGCAGTGGTCCAGGCATATTTACTGCCGCCTTTTACACACTGGGCATGCAGTTCTAAGAGGGTAAATACGCTGCCCATGAGGGTCTAACTGGTCAGTGGCGGATCACAGACGAGAATTCGGTTTCTGGGATGAAGGTCCTGGCACTTCCAAGAACAGCAGTGCTAACACGAGTGAAGAGACATCTTCTAGACGCTAGGACAGGACAATAAAAAGTCCATTACGGGGCTGGAGAGATGCGTCAGCCGGTAAGACCTCATGTTGTTCTCTCAGAGAACCTGGGTTTGGCTCTCAGCACTTTGGGAGGCTCATTACCTTCTGTAACTCCCAGGGGACCCAACACCTTGGTGTCTGAGGCCACTTGTAGTCACATTCGTGTACACAGATATCCACTTGTAGTCACATTCGTGTACACAGATATCCACTTGTAGTCACATTCGTGTACACAGATATCCACTTGTAGTCACATTCGTGTACACAGATATCCACTTGTAGTCACATTCGTGTACGCAGATATCCACTTGTAGTCACATTCGTGTACGCAGATATCCACTTGTAGTCACATTCGTGTACGCAGATATCCACTTGTAGTCACATTCGTGTACGCAGATATCCACTTGTAGTCACATTCGTGTACGCAGATATCCACTTGTAGTCACATTCGTGTACACAGATATCCACTTGTAGTCACATTCGTGTACACAGATATCTACTCTCATTCACACTATTCAAAGTAAAAATAAATCTTATAAAAACAAAGTCTCTTAGCTGTGGAATCTCCATGGAAAGAAGTACTATCGCCTCAATAGATATCCCTGATCCTGGAACAGTTCCATTACTTTCTCTTTCGCTCTCCTCAGTAGTCTGAGAATTGCATCTGCAAAAGCAGTGTGAATTTAGACCTCTCCTCTTCACTGCCAGTGGACAGCGATGGTTAAAAACTTGGTAGGTAGAATGGTAGGCAAAATCAAGACTGGATTTCTAGTCTCCACCTGGGGCTGTTTAGAAAAAGATAAATCTAAAAGATATGGAAAAGCAAGACTGGCACCTTCATTGATCCTTATAACTATCCTGCAAGCTAGGGAGTCCCTCAGAAACCTGGGATTTGGAGTGAGCTGTAATATTGTGTGGATCAGGGCACTTGGGCCCAAATATTCCTGCAAAGCTCACAGGCAATAAATACAAACCTTTGGGCTATACTTGAATTTTAGAGAAAAGTGTCATCTGATCTCTAAGATTTGCTTGCCTTTGGAGGCCACGTGGAAAAAGGAAAAGCGTGATGACTGTGCTTGGAGCCCCAGGCAGCTACGGAAGCTGGGTTCCCGTCTGTCCAATGACATTCATATCATCTGCCACCATGCTCCAGTGGCATCCACGTCAGTGAGTCCCCCTTCTCCTCCAGTGGCATCCATGTCAGTGAGTCCCCGTCCTCCTCCAGTGACATCCATGTCAGTGAGTTCCCATCCTCCTCCAGTGGCATCTGCATCAGTGAGTTCCCATCCTCCTCCAGTGGCATCTGCATCAGTGAGTTCCCATCCTCCTCCAGTGGCATCTACGTCAGTGAGTTCCCGTCCTCCTCCAGTGGCATCCACGTCAGTGAGTTCCCGACCTCCTCCAGTGGCATCCATGTTATTGAGTTACCACCCTTCTCTATTGCCATCCATATTATCTAGTTACCAATGTTCTTCTTCAGCATCTTCCTCAGTGAGTCTTGACATTATAAGTTACCACAATGGAAATCAACCAAATTGATCCCTACCTGGGTCTGGTTCATGTCTCCTTTTGGGAGGGGCACATGGAGTTTGTCTTTTGAGTCATCTCCTAGAGAGGGACTCGGCTAAAGATTCAGAGTATGGGGTAAAGGCGGCTTCATCGTCTCAGTCTTCACACTCTCCACAATGCCTTTCAGTTTTCTCCTCCCCTTACATGGCTTAAACTTAAGGTGGCTTGAATTTGGGTTAAGAATGATATGATGGAGAGAAGGTGCTTTTCCTGGTTTCTTGGTCTGCAAAGCTCCATGCCAGGTTCCTGTCGTCACATAATGTCAACTCAGTGTTCCTTCCCCTCTCCCTTCTCTTTCCCTCCACCCTCCCATCTTTTCCTCATTCATTCATATGTATTTACTAAGCATTTTCCTTTGGGGTTCCCACCAGAGGGAGAACCAAGCAGTAAGGGTCAGAAGGAACACACTGGGTACCATTCAGATGCTTTTAGGGTCTATGCTTATTGTAGTTCAGAAATTCTGGAACTGCTAAGCTGGGACTCCCCTTCCCTAGTTCATCCATTCTGGGAGAATATTTGCACTATTATTAGGCACTATCATTTTTTATGCTTTCTCAGCATCAGCATTCCTAGCCTCCAGGTGACTCCCTGATTTATTGCCAATATTTAAATTTTACCCAGTTCTGCTATTTCTTTGAGCCCCAAGTCAGCATCCCAAATCTCAGCATCATAACTCTAAGTGGAGGGCACAGGGCAGGGACCTGGGCTCCAGCATGCCTGGTTTTAACTCACAATAATTATTCTGTAAGCACTGAATTGAATTGGCACCAAAATCCAGCCTCTGAAGCTAGCAACACAAACAGGTTTTTGACAATGACTGCGGGCCACAGATCATGAGGAACTGTCAGAGATTTGGGCCAGGAACAAATAGAGTCAATGTATGAAGTATTTACAGAAATCTTGAGATCCTTCAGGCCAGCAATTGTATGTTGAAGGAGCTGCGGGCGGTGTTCCTGCCACCCCAGCTCCTGGTCACCTGGCTAGCTTATGCCCCGAAATAACAACATACAAACTGTATTCTTTTAAACACTGCTTGGCCCATTATATCTAGCCTCTTCTCAGCTAACTCTTGCACCTGGACTAGCCCATTTCTAATAATGTGTGTAGCACCCCAAGGTGCACTTACCGGGAAGATTCTAGCCTACGTCCATCCTGGGTTGGAGCTTCATTGCATCTGCCCTCGAGAACAGAGCTATGGCATCTGAGCTCACTTCCTCTTCCTCCCAGCATTCTGTTCTGTTTACTCCACCCACCTATGTTCTAACCTATGAGGGCCAAGCAGTTTCTTTATTATTTAACCAATGACCTTCCTCCATAATTTCCCCTTTTTCTGGTTAAACAAAAAAAAGGAAGGCTTTAACTTTAACATAGCAAAATTACATATAACAAAACAGTTATCAAATAAGAATTACAGTTACAATATTTACATCTATTTTATCTTTATCATAACGAAGGAAAACTATAACTATCTATGTATTCAACTCCATCAAAGACTCCAGAAGGATATAATATGACCCAAGTAAATGAGAAGTAAGCAACTTATAAAATTCTAGGAATCACAGAGATATCTCGCTGCCTGGACAGTCACCCAAAGTTCCTCTGCACCGTTGGGGCATCCATCTTCGGCCTACAGGCCCATAGTTTCCAGCAGACATTTCCATGAAGCAGGAAATTTCAAAGGCAGTTCAGTCACTATCTGCTGTGTTCTGCAGAATGTCTTGTAGACTCTTTCATGAATCAGGAACCCCGAAAGATCATCTCACCTTTAGGCAAGTTCAGCAGTCCTCTTTCTGCGGGTTCTCTGTGTCCAGTTTATACAATAGTCCAGGCAAGAGCAGTTTCTTGCCCAAATGGCTATCAAACTCCATAAGGTGCCTCTTCGATACCTATCTTCCTCTTGAAGTAGATTGGTGCTGCCAGGAGCAGACATGTCTCATTGTCAGAAAAACCCTAAGTTATTAAAACACTTAAAATGCCATATTTTATAATCTTTGAAAGATATGAAGAATGCCTATCTAAAATATATCTATGTACATCTAGAAAATCTAACTAACATGACGACAAGCTTGACTATTATTGATAGTTATCCATTAACAACCTATATACATTACATTTTTAAATGAACTACACAATCACAATACCTTAATCAGTATCAGAAATACATATACATATAACAAAATTGACCTTAAAATCTATAGCAATGCAAATTATTCATACCTATATCATCTCCCCCTTTAAATGTAAAAGAACATTTATAAGCAATATTTGGGAACATGGGCACAGTTATTTCTCTCCAAACTGCTTCCTGCTGAATGGGGGCGCTGTTATTTAGGTTTTTTATGGGATAACCTGTCTGCTAGTTTTATCTTAGTTGGCAGTTGAGCGAAGCAATTTTTTGAGGGTGTTCACAGCAACCTTTCGGGAAGGCGTGGTCCATCATACCATATTGTGATAGAAGCAATACACAGGGTTTCATCCTCTGTGAAAACAAAAGAAGAAACTCCTTTCCAAAGTATCATATCCTTAGATCCAAATTCTGAAGTCAAGGTATTTCCCAAATATCTATGTTGGATTAGTTCAGCAGAATTTATAAACAAGTATCTTTTAGCAGCTGATGTTTCTTCCTTAGCATTCAAACAATTCAAACATAGCATAATAGCATACAGTATCAAGATTCTCTGTGTATTTCCCATCTTTGTGCAGCTTTATTTTAACCTCTATTTCGTTTATTTTTACTTTTATTTTTTGCTTTTTGAGACAGGTTCTCTGTAGCTTTGACCTGGAATAACTCTGTAGACCAGACTGTCCTTGAACTCTCAGAGATACTTCTGTCTCTGCCTCCCAGGCGTTGGGATTAAAGGTGTGTACTGCCACACCTTGAAGTCACAGAGGTCAATCTCCCTCTGCCTCCCAAGTGTTGGGATTAAAGGTGTGTACTACCACACCCAACTACTCTCTTTCTTCCTTTTTGACTTTTAAGAACTTTAACTTTTAGCCTGCATATATTTTTAACACACTGTAAATCATTTAGAAGTTTTCTTTGTCTTTGAATCTCTCTTTACTGTATATCTCTCTTTTTCTGACCACATGAGTCTTTAATTTACCAAGCAATATCAGTAGGACTAAAGCTGTGGCTTTGACGGCTGGATCCAGCCCATTCCTTAGCTTTCCAGCCTCGTGGCTGAGGTACTGACTGTAGCCACGTTTATCGCTACAACTCTAGGCATTTCAAGGTTCCTGCCAGCAAGCAAACTGCAGCAGTTATTAAGCAACAATCAAAAAGCTCCATAGTCAGGACCACCTGCTTGGAAGAGTCAGAGTTTGCCCTGGCAGGATGGCCCACAAAGCTGGCATTTTTAAATTTTTCCTGCTACAGCTGAAAACCGAAAAGCATGCGTTCAGCTTTTCATCAACACCATTTAAGTGTTTTGTGGCAGGACCTCTTAATGAGCTGCAAGGTTTTGCAGCTAAAGCTGAGTCAGGAAGCCTCTCTTAGATGAGAGCATTTGTTTGCCTCTAGCAAGCAGAGGAGACCCGAGAAATTGCTGCTACAAAGAAAACATGCTTTACTCTATTCTTTCCCAAGCTTTCTCGGGCTTTCTGTGGATGCAGTTGGCCACATGTTGGGGGCCATTCTGTTGTGGGGAGCTGTGGGCTGCGTTCCTGCCTGGCTTGTGGCAGCCTGGCTAGCTCATAACCCAAAATAACAACAAACAAATTGTATTCATTTAAACACTGCTTGGCCCATTAACTCTAGCCCTTACAGGTTAATTCTCATATCCCAATCAACCCATGTCTAATAATCTGTGTAGCATCAGTCTTACCGGGAAAGATTCAGCATGTCTGACCTGGCAGCTTGCTTCATGGCATCTGCCAGGGAGAGGGGAGCATGGCCTCTGCTCTGGAGAGCAGAGCTGTCGAGTCTGAGCTCACTTCCTCTTCCTCCCAGCATTCTGTTCTGTTTACTCCACCCACCTATGTTCTAACCTATGAGGGCCAAGCAGTTTCTTTATTATTTAACTAATGACCTTCCTCCATCAATTGTATTTTATCCGTCTTGGAATCCCTAGTGCAGTGCTCAGGGATCTGAACATGCAGAGGTCTGCACATGTGAAGTAGTGTGAACGAAGAAAGATGTGCGGGTGTCTGATTGCAAAGAGCAGAAATCATAAGTGAAAACGTCTCAGAAGGCTTCTGAAACGGCAGATAAAGTGATATGGTGACTGATTGCCTACAGAAGGGAGAAAATAACAAGAACAGATTTTATGTTTTTCATTAAAACTTTGGAGATTAGAGATACTAGGTATTTAGATGGGAGACAAAGATTGAGGCAGAGGGGGCAAGTCTTAGCACTCAAGTAGGCATGTTGAGGTTAAAGTCATACATGGCATCCAGCTGAACACACAGAATTGACAGCTCCAAAGAAGACAAGAGGTCACGGCAGGGGTCGGCACTGGGAGGAAATGCTGAAGTTATCTTCTAGTAGGTGTTTTTTGTTGTATCTGAGTGAGATCGTGCAGAGAGAAAGAATGGCTGGGAAATGTGATTTGGTGAGAAATGAATCCTTATATGGAGTTGGTAGGTTTGGGTTAATAGTTACATCAAAAGTATTTCTGATGCTAGATACCAGTTTCTAATGACCTCTATTTAAAAATACAGTTTTCCTGAAAACAAAGAGGTATTTTGTTACGTAGTGTAGAGATTTACCATCCTCCCTCCTATCCTCCCATTTATCCATCCACATCCATCTGCCTCTTCATCCATCATCCAACCATCTGCTGCCCACTCTTCCACAGCTATACATTCATAACATTGTCAACCCTTATTGAGTTGGCCGTTCCAGGGTGATTATAGCACAGAGGCTTTTAGCATTGCTTATAAATAGTATTATTAATTAACATTAAAGGGGCATTTTACTTGGAGCAAGATTGGTATACAACTTTAAGTCTTGAAACTGCTATTTGAACCTTCCCCCTTAGTTTTGTATCTCCTGGGGTGATAAGGTCAAAGTGGGATCTTGGAGACTTCAGAGTCTTTAACATCTTCTTTTCCTAAACTTCAGCTTCATACACCTGAGCTGCGGACTTTGGGCACACCTTTCTTCTTTCCCCCAACAGTTCTACCCTCCCTTCTCAGCCTAGAATATGTTCTTCTCCTGGTCTGTGGGAAATACACTGATTGGTAATTTTGATATGGTTGGGTAAGCTGAGAACAGAAAGAGCCCCGTTGGTGGTGAGATGGGCTAATTTATGGGTAGTTCTCAGTACAGACCTTGGAAAGGACCTTATAAAACTGCATAGTAATAACTTTCACAGGAGTAGGGGAGACCTTCAGTGGGTCTCTTATTCAGATCTGAGGTGGTGGAGGGTTTCCCAATCCCAGTCTTGCTTTCTCTTAACTCTCCTCCTTGTTGTGTGTCTTTTAATCCCCCTTTTTCTGGGGTGGAATCATTGCTTATCTCCAAGTCAGCCTTCTTCTGGACTCCGGGTTAGCCATGTCCTCTTTATGATGGGGTATGAGGTTGGGCCACCCCATCATCTCCTTTTATATCTTAGTTTCTCTTTTACCAGCAGAAAGGGGAATGGAGAGTGGTCTGTGTGGTTAAATTCACTTTGCCTTTTATGAGCTCATTTCAGGAACCCCACAGGAGAAGAAGGCCACAATAGCCTAGGTCTGTACATCTCTGAGTCCTAGTTTTACCACACCCACCCTGTGTATCCCTCCTTTCCCTTCTGCTTTGGGCTGTACAAACATGTGTTGGCCCCAACCTCCAGAACCCTTATGGTAATTTTCCTTCTATAACCATCTGTTTCCCTAGAACCGTCAACCCTCTGCTGATGGCTGATCTTCCCAAATGATAAGTTCTGGACCAGTCTGAACCAGAGAATAAAACAAAACATAGAATAATATGAGTAGTCCCAGAATGTTACCCCCGCCCCCTGGTGACCACTTTGTTCTTGGCTGTGTGCCCATTCATCAAAGAGGTTCTGTATAGAAGAAGCATGGAGTTAGATGCTATATCTTGAAGGGCTATCAGATGTTGTACTTGACTATTGGGGAAATGTTAGGAGGAGGATTGGCCTCTCCAGACTCTGTGATGCTGGCCTTTTCACAAGTCATAGTAGTTAAAAGCATAGACGTTAGAATTGAGTAAGTTTGGGTCAATCTGGCTTTGTCTGTTCCTATCTGTGTAAGCTTAGCTTCTTTTCTTTCTCCAAGAAGGAGACACCTATCTCTCATAGGCTGATGCGCATGATAAATGGGAGGTGAGAGTAGCTATTTACCTGTGGGCACTAAGTGGGTATGAAGAATGGGGTTTGTAGTCTCTGTAAAAACCGTGTCATCTGGTCCTTCTACTGGTTCCAACTACACAATAACCCTTTGTCAGATGAGGAAACTAAGACTAAGAGAGTAAGTTGCCCAAGGTCACAGTCAACAAGGGGTAGAGTTGGATATGACTTGAACAGTATAATTCTGCAGCCGTGTTCTTAACCCGCATAGCACATTGCCTCCTAGATTGTTGGGGTATAGATTTTGGCATGTGGTTAGCACTCCATCATTGACAGCCATGACCCTGTGCCTCACACCACTACTTCTACAGCCTTCAGTGTTTTCACTCATGTGTTCCCTTCCCAGTTTCTAACACACAAGCTCTGCAAGGACGGGATGGGTTTGTTGGCTGTTCTATGTGTGGTTATATCCACAGGGTCTAGAACTGTATTTGCTATGGAGAAAGGGCTTTATAAATCCACAAAGGAGTGAGTCCACTGATTCCTCCATCTGTCAGCAAAGGTACTGAGCACCTTCAGTATGTCAGCTTCTGTGTCAGGTACCAGGGTAAGGTAGCATCTCTGGTCTTGAGCTTCTTCCAGTCTGATAAGGGAAACAGACTAGTGAGCCAGCAGCTCAGTTTCAGTATGATGCACCTCAGGGGTTACCAGCCTTAGGGGTGAACGGAACGGGAGACCCTTTATGCTGATGCCTACTTTGATTTAGTGCTGACCTCTGATGTTCTTCTAGTCAGCAGATTCCTGTCTATTCAAGAGTAACTTGCATTCATCTGGATGAAGGATGAATTCTTACAAAGAAGAGGAGAGGGCAAGGCAATATTTGGTCATGTAGGGTGTGTAGAGCACAGCTCTAGGGGTGCTGTTATCATAGACTGCAATGGAAAGAGGCCCATCAAAGTTGTAAAATGTGATTCTGTGACATCTGCCTTTAAGGCATCTCTGAACCATTTAATTGAAGGCCTTGGGGATTAGAGATGATTCACAGAAAGACTTGGAGGTCATCGCTAATTCATTTTGTGAGCCCTGATGAGAGCCAGAATGTGTCACAAGCATTGTGGGTACATTCACTGGTAAAGACAGTGAGCTTGTATGGCACCCCATTACTTTTGAAGCCTACGTAGGCATGGGCCACCCTGATGTCAACAAGACATTGTTATGACTTCTGGTTTTAATGCAAACATAGGATCCTTTTGTCTGCCACCTCGTCTTCAGTTAGTGCTATATTGGAGTCTGATATGGTACTAGGCACATGGAGCCCTTGACAACTTTGTAGAATTGTAATTAGCAGATTTGTTTATTAAAACATGCCTTCTTTTACTTTCTCAGGTTTCTTCAACAAATGGCCAGGAGATGGGGCTGGGAAATTTCTGAAACTGTTCCCATTGTGAAGACTGGGGCTCAAGTCAGGAGGAAGGCTTGAAAGTTTAGTGGAAACCTCTGCCCTCAAGGGGAGGCCGATGCTGCAGCAATGGAACTTACATCTTGCAGACTCATCTGTGGCCCGTGGCCCTTGCATTAGTTTATGGACTTGCCTTGCTTAGAGTCTAGAAGGCCCATATTTCATTCACTTGTTTCCAGGATCTGATTCTACCATGCTGATATTGTGCCACACCCAAAGCCCAGTTAGTGGTTTTTTTTTTTTTTTTTTTTTTTTCTGTGATTGCTCTTTTGTCATAGCTAGGTTCTTTCTTACAGCAAACTAATCTTGGCCTTTTGCCTTGGGTCACATTAGTGGGTTAGAATATCAGAATATGGTTGAAAGAATACCACCTTGGAAAATCTGATGTTGTCTTTGGTTCTGAGATTTGGAGAGAGTGATTTTCTTGTCTAGGCCACAATTTCTTCATTTGTAAATGTTATTTTCACATTAATGAAGAGGAGGGCTTCCTTTGCGAGGATGCTGAGGCTGGAAAGCTTATGTCACCTCAGATTCATAAGCTGGGACATAATTTCCAAAGCAAATTGTCTAAAGGTTGGGCCTTGAGAGGATGGAAGGAATGGGTTAGCGCCCTTAGGAGAGGCATCCAGAGGAGCTTGCTTGCTTTCTGTGCCTCATGAGGGCACACTAGGAAGATTGCGGTTCACAGACGAAACATAAGCCCTCCCCAGACAACAGTTTTCCTGTCACCTTGATCTTAACCAACCTTTTAGGACGTAACAGAAAGCTTTATAAACCACCCAGTTAATGACATTTCATTACAGTAGCTCAAACCGAGACACCGAATGAGAAGTTGTTTGGCGCGGTGTTTATGTTGGGGGAACGTGACACACAGTTGCTCGTTTGCATCCCAGCAGGTTGGTTGTTTTCCAGTGACTTCCATGGTTTTAATCACGTGGAACTCTGGACACAAAGGCATCTTCAGTTTCTAGGCATCAAGGCATCGCCCATAGTGGCAAAGAACACCTTAGTTGACGAGGGAAGCGCTGCATCACTTCTAGATCCCTACCCGGCAGTGGAGGCAGTTCTAAAGACCAAGCTCTCAGACTATCAGTTGCTTAAAACACTTGAAGTTTCTTTATCTTGCATTCACCATGAAATGTCCGTGTTGTTGGTGGATATGCTCTCTCCTTGCTCTGTTTGGAGACCAGGTTTCTTCATCTTGTAGCTACCCGAACCCAGCAGAGCAATGGTTCTTTTCTAGGATGATCACTAGACTCACGTAGAAGCTTCAGAACTCACACCTGGATCTCACCCCAGACTCTGACCAAACCGTTCTGTTGTGTGGTCTTTGCTCTGGGATTTTTTTTTAAGGCGTTGGTGAATATAGCATGCTGCTAGTGTTCAGAATCAGCAGTCTGTTGTGGCATCCTCTTCTTTGGTCTCAGAGAATGAAAAAGCACCAAAAGCAATGGTGAGTCTAGTGCTTAAAAGCCTCTGCCTACTTGGGATGAAAAACATCTCCCATTGTCTATCTACATGGCTACCCAGGGTGCTAAGTAAGTGCTGATGTGTAGTCATAGATCGAGTATTGTTTCTTGAAATGGGGTCTCTAAGGCATCAAGGAGACATACATTTTAATTGGTTGTACATTTGTGCTCTGGGGGCCAGCAGGCTGATTCCTCCAAATGTTGTAAGTGATGGCTTCCAGCCAAGAAGCCTGAAGTTGTTATCTTTTCAGATGTATGATTTTATGCCACATAGCTTAAATATGTTGGTTGAAGAAGAAAAAGGCCTTTTCTGGGGTTTTCATCTGATCACTTTGGACTTGAGAGCCATGGACACCCCATATTTTTTGCCTACAATCAGGCATTAAGGAGTAGTTTATTGTAACAAAGAGCTGGCAAACAAATTCTGTTAAAATCCTCACCTACTGTTTCCTAAGCTTATTTCTAAAGGTATGTTTAGTAACTTCTTTTTATTGTCCCCAACTGTAAACACATATAGACACGACTTTGCTGAAATGCTTTATCATATAACACAAAATACCCGCCTTGATATAAGATGATATCTTCTTGGCCCAGGAAGGGAGCCGGACAGGGCAGGGACTCTTCTGAGCTCAGCCGGGAAGTCATGCTGGGGTGGAGGTGAGGGAGTGGGATGGAGGAGGGAGTTGGGGAGGTGAGACGCCTCTTGGCCTGTTGATAGGGGAGATGCTAGAAATAGAAAACTTCTCAGTACAAGCCAGCAAACAGACAGCTGATAACCCACCCTATCAGTTCTAGCTTGGCTTTGCATGCCTCCCATCCATAGGGTTAGGGTTAGGATCCATTCTACATATGTGTAGTGTGTGCATGGCAGGTATACACTCGGTGATAGCAAGAGGAGGCAGAGGCTGGGGCAAGTCCGGGGCAGTGAAGCTGGACTTTGGAGGTTTTCCCGTTTCCCCTCTCCGTGAGCCATGTTCTTCAGCTATGCAGCACCGTTGGGTTTCTCAGAGTAAGGAGGGGGTTGGGGCTCCACAAGTGTCACTGAGTGGTTATCTCCCAGGTGCACAGATGGCAAAGGTGAAGTGGCAACTGTTCAGGTACACCAGCCTCACAGGTTAGTTTTCTTATTTGAAGGGCAGCAGATAACATCATCAAGTTCCCTTGCGGAAAGCCTGCTTGTGCCTCATCCTGTGGTCTCTCTGAGCCCTTAAATTTTGTTTATATTGAAACATAAGAGTGATGTGAGATTCCCCTCTGTATGCTGTGAATATGTTTTGTTACCATTGGTTAACAAAGAAGCTGCTTTAGGCCTATGGCAGCGCAGAATAGAATAAGGCAGGAAATCCAAACAGAGAGAGAGGAGAAAAGAAGGTGGAGTCAGGAGACACCACGTAGCTGCCGAAGAAGACAGATGCCCTGGAATTTTACTGGTAAACCGCAACAATAATAGTAAAGCACAAAATAATAAAAATGGGCCAATTTAAGATGTAAGAGTGAGTTAATAAGAAGCCTAAACTATTAGCCAAACAATGTTGTAATTAATACAGTTTCTGTGTAATTATTTTGGATCTGGGCAGCTGGAACGAACAAACAATCTCCTACTACAGAAGAGTCTGCCATCCACATTGCTGAAATGCTACCCAGCACCCAGTGTATGCCAGGCACTGTTCTTCACATTTTGTTTTAAAAGTGATTCAAACTTCATTGCAGATATTCAGGGTATCTATTTTTGTTCCATGTTTTAAAGATGAAAAATATAGCCCCGGAGACAGTAAGCCATGTGCCCAGGGTCATGGAGCTTGTTAAGAGGTATGCAATACTCTGGTTTCAAAGTTACCTCCTGCCTGTTCTGATCCCCAGCTGGTGGTCTAAAACATCTTTGTAGATGAACAATGAGTTGTTACATATAAGGGACGGGGTATGCTATTTTATGAGGCAGGATTTTGCAGTCCTGAATCAAAATACATCCTCTATTCTTTCAGAAAAAAATATGGTCCTGCAGCACAATGCTCAGCAAGCTTATTCGCTTTTCCCTTTCCCTGTACCAGTGACAGGAGACAATATGACTTTTCATGTCCTAAACTGTGATCTTAGCTGTTCTTAAGATGGTACTGAACCAAGATGACATGGTGGTGACATGGGAGCCCTCAGAGATGCAGGGTCCTTACTTATGGAAAATCCATGTTGGTCCTAAAGTATATTCACTATTATAATTCCTTTGATTTGATTTGGTCACGATGTTATAACATTAAATATTTAAAGGTTATATTAAAACTTGCTGGAAGTGGTGCTTCACACCTTTAATCCCAGCACTCAGGAGGTAGAGGTAGGTGGATCTCTGTGAGTTGGAGGCCATCTGGTCTACCAAGAGCTTCAGGATGGCCAGGGCTGTCACACAGAGAAACATTTTCTTGAAAAAAGCAAAAACAAGCTAACAGGAGTTATTGGAGCATCAAAACAGGGTATCTCAGTTTGGAGAAATATGGTAATTTGCAATGAGGTTTGGAAGAGGAGTGTAAACTGCCCTGTATTTCTCAGAATACTTAAATTTAGTGTGGCCATGACGAAGGAACGACGGGATTTTGACATGGCACAGGCCAGTGAGAGAGATGAGGAGGACGTGTCCTGGTCAGGGCCCTCAAGTCAAATTTCATGGCGCTGGGCGAAGTACTTAAAGGTGTCATAGTACATCCAAGTTCTTCGTGCCCTCTGGCTTCTCCACTAGTGCCACGCTGGCTCCAGTAACTTTGCACAAACTGTGGGCCTCTGGTCCCTTCATGAGGACAGATTTTGTTGAGCATAGAGAAGGGACCCATTGGATCCTACTGTCCTAAATTCTCTAGGACTTGGTTGTGGATGTGGTTGTTTGTGCTATAACCACTGTGTGGAGGAAACAGGCTTGTGTAGGAAAAGGCCAGCAGTTTCTTCACACTTAAATTGACTCCCTGTGAATATGGTCCCCGGACGAAAGAGCTGGCGGACCTTCGTGCTCTCCACAGGTAATAGTCTACTGGACCTCGTCATTTGCGCAGACTCAGTTCAGGAATTAGAATGGCCAGTCTAAGAGAGATATCAAAATTCTTTAGTAGCTGCCCATTATTGGACCTTCCCCACTCTGGAAGTCTTCAGGTGAATGGGGCCCTTGGAGGGCACCCACCCACTTTGCTGCTGTGTTGATCCTTTGCAGACTGATGGGAGAAGAGGGAAGCGGGTCAGCTGTTTCTATGGGCTGGGAGAACGCATGAGTGTTTAAAGAAAGGCCCTTTCTGGGGAGTCATCTCTTAGGGCTCTTAGGGGTATCCCTGCTGGGTCCTTCTCCCTGCCCACTTTCCCGAGCACTTGTTTAGGCTTTCTTCCTCCACCTCGGGGTGCTGGGATTTCTGCAGCCTCTAGCAGGTACCCCTCTCAAGGCCCACAGTGACTTTGTCTGCCATCTCTCACATTGGACTCAAGAGCAAGCTTCCGAATTCCTCAGGTGTGTGGGCTCATCTCCACAGCAGCTTTCCTCAGTTACCACTGGGTGGTAGCTGATCCATTTCTAAAATTCATTACATCCTGGATGGTGAGAAACCTCAGTGTATAAGGAGTGCCACCTTTCTCAGGCATGAGCTATGTGCCCGTCCTCACTGTCCCCTTGCTGCAGCAGTCACACAGAGGAGCATGCTGGGTGCTTGCCTTGGAGGCTATTTTGGGGAGAATTTTTAGAAGCAGCTCCTCCCAATCCTGAACAGAGATGAGGTGGCAGCCGCTGACCTGTCTCTCCCATGTCAGCGTTTCTTAAAATCCTTCTTTGGTCCAGTTTTGCATATTTACCTGACTGGGGTCCACACATCAGGGAACACACTCTCTTTATTCTCCTTGTAAATTTTTTTGTTGTGTGTATCTGCCTGGGAGGCCTGTCCCTTATGTCCTTTGATACTGCATATATTGTGTCTGCCACTGAACCGAGGCAGAAAATGTTCTGTTCTCATATTTTGAGCCACCTGATCTCAGCAGTTATGCTCCTAGTAGACACACAGAAGACTTGACAACAGTTGACGTGATGAAGTGAAGCCCAACACACCATCCGCAAAGCAGTGGGGCTTGGTGGATGTCCTCACTAAATAGGACAAGGGAGTATGGCTGATGGGGACATAAGAGGAGAGAGAAATGAGTACCTGTTGTTGTCCGTGAGGGTGGAATCTTTGGGTGAGCTTGTGACTCCTGTGGGCTGTCAGCAGTCTCACAGGGGTAGATTGGAGTCTTTGGACACCAACTCACAGGCAGCTGGCAAGAACACACTGCTCACCCAGAAGGAATAGGAAGAACTTTCTGTGATGTTGATGCTTTGACCCACAGTGTAGATTCTTCAAGTTTATGCTTCCCTTCCTCGTTCCCTGGCCCTAAGCCAGTTTTCCCTGAGCTCCTTGCTGAGTGGTAACTGTATTCTGCTGAAATCAACTATAAAGACTGCACTGCCCTGGCTTATGCAAGTCTCTGGCAGGGCTCAGGAAAGAGTACAGGATGCTTTACAAGATGTTTTCACTTCCCAAAAGCCCTCCCCATGCTGTAGACATGCTGCAGGGCGCTGCTGAGCAGAAAGACCCCAGGTTGGACAGAGCTTGAGTGAGACTCCTAAGCCCTCTCCCAGCACAGAGCTGTGGGCCACTGCTTCTTTGAAGTGGGAGTAACCATGTAGGGCTTAAAAAGTGCTGTCCCTGCAGTGGGAGACCAGCTTGGAGTCTTCATTTTTCCAGTTGTAAATCTTGTAAATGTTTTCCTGGGACTTAGTTTTCCCATCTGTGATATGGTAGATCCTTCTGTATATGTGTTGCTTTTATTGGTTAATGAATAAAGAAGCTGCTTTGGCCTGTGATAGGGCAGAGTAGATTTAGGTGGGAAAACTAAACTGAATGCTGGGAGAAAGAAGGCTGAGCCAGGGAGAAGCCATGTAGCAGCATAGGAGACAGATGCTGGTTGCTGGATAGAGCCTTACTGGTAGGTCACAATTATATGGCGATACACAGATGAATAGAAATGAGTTAATTTAAGATATAAGAGCTAGGCAATAAGAAGCATGAGCTAATAGGCCAAACGGTGTTGTAATAAAACAGTTTCTGTGTGGTTATTTTGGGTCTGTGCTGCCAGGAAACAAATGAGCAGTCTCTGCCGACACATCTGTAACATGGTAGTAATAGTAATGTGATTAAATGAGATAATCCATGTAAGCTATGAGGTATGTTTATCTGTGTAGCTACGACTCTCATTAAATCAGTGTGATAACCCACAGAAAGCTAGGACATACTTGGCGTTCCATACGCACACACAGCTACTGCTTCAGGGCTCAGTCATTCTTGGCCTCCCATTTTCCTTTTGCTTTCCAACTTTTCTATTGCCTTTTGCATTTAAATGTCTTGCCAAATGAATCAGGTGAAATGATAACATTGAAATGTTTGTATCCTTAAAAATTGATAAAAAAGTATTCTGTGCTTATACCTCAAAAGAAACCAACAAAACATAAAAATTTCAGCAATGACTTTGTGTTAGTTGTGCCCCCAAATCATCTGAGTAATATATACATGAGCAAAACACTTCATGGCAACCCAGAATCCATCTTCAGAATCAAACTTCTATAGTAGTCACAGAGTTATAATCGCACTCATTCCTGAGATTCAGCATAATGAAACACTACCCCATTCCACCGGAGTACAGATTGTTCATCTGTACTTAGAATTACATGAAGTTTGTGACAGAGAAATCTCATGTAGGGGTCTCCTCTTTGGAACCAGACAGGGTCTCGAGTGTGTTTTGTTTCATTTTCCTCGACCCTCCTCCCCATTTTGTTAATATTTACAGTTGTTGCATGCTGTTTCAGTAGAGAAAGCCAGAAGTGCTCATGAATGGCCTCATAAAAGAGGCTAAATTTAGGAAGTCTCATTCACTTTGGATTTATTAGCTCTTTAGAGCACTCTGGAAGTCCAGAGTTTCATTTTGACTTTGCGTTAGTCATGACACGAAATCAGTAATCTCAGCTGGAGACATCAGGCTACTTGGAGACAAGAGCTTTCCAGCTGCCAGCAACTTTTCTTTGGCTTAAGACCTCAAGACTGTGGGTATGTATTTGCGGGTAGAAGGTCTGTTCCCCAAGGATACAGCCATTCAGCTATGTTCCACCCCTACAGGTAGAGCCAGTAAATCCTAGAAATAGAGGTTGTGATTAGATGTGGAACAATGCAGAAAGGTCACACTTGGATTAATGACCAGCAGAAGGCAACCTTGTCAAGGTGGCCTGAAGGGTTGTTTGAGTGACTTGAGCTAGCTGCTGGAAGGACAGGCCAAGGTGCGCTCCGGTGTCAAGGAAGGCATGTGGTGATGGGAGTTTTAAATGGGTCACAAGCTTGGGCTTTGTTCAGACAGGCCAAGAGGAAGAGGAAGCATATTCAGAAGACCTTCCTTGTCTTCAGATTTCATTGAGGACTTGCCTGCTATGGAAAGAGACAGCTTTTGGAGTAGTGCTTGGATTTGGCTTCCTGTGTCAATGCCAGGTGTTTGGGAATATAGGAAAAGAGAATTATAGCAGATTTTCGAACCTTCTAGATAAGGCTTAGGGAAAAGATAATAAGACTTAAGGGAAAGGAGAAATTGATATATGAATTACAATATAAATATTCAACTGCTTTCAGATATTCTGTGATATTTTTGGGCGGGGAAACTACTTCAGCAAACATCCACATATCTAGAGGGCAGATCCAAAGACTTCTGAGAATGGATGGGCAGCAGCTGCCATAAACCCATGAATCTCGCTCTGCAGGAGACCACAGTCAGGCAGCTTCTGGAGGAATCTATTTTGAGTAACAGTTTTGTGAGAATTGAGGTTGCTGAAGTGGCAAAGCTCAGGGAGTAGGGGAGAAGGGAGGAACTGAGATGGATTGGAGGAAGTTCTGCTTAGGCTTAGGCTGACGCTCCTTCCTGAATGGAGCAAGAGGATTACAGACAGGGTCAACAGTATAGAGCATCACCACAGAGAAGCAAGCTTGGATCTCAGTTAGACCGTCAGGTACCATGAGAAAGATGAAAGGTAGACATTTTGTTCTGTTTAATTAGTTAAGGGAGAATACATGGGCAAGTCAGAGGGCATTTTAGCTGCATACTAGGGGCAGAAGGAAGCCTGTCTCTCCAGAAGCTCCTCTCTCTGTCAGGTGCTCTCAGATATAAAAGGGATCATTTACCACAAACTCTAGTGAGGTGGTCTCATTGCATTTGTATGCTGGAGAAGCTGAGGACCATGGAAATTAGTTATTTGTTGTCACACTGCTGAAAAAGGATCTGAAGATTCTTGACATACCTTTACAAACCACATCTGCATTTATGTGAAAGCTTTGTTCGCCACTAATGTGTACTACAGAGGTATGGCTATTCTACTATGTGGGTCCTCCGCCAGGTTGCCAGAAATAAACTCATTTGAGGTTAAGTACTGGATGGGGCTATTGTGAGGAGTCAATGCTGGGTGCCTTCTAATATTTAGTAAACTTATCTTTCAAAGCTAGAGAAGGGATGAGATGTGGTCATTCATATTCAAAGCCTTGCACATCTTAAGAATTCAATAAATGCCATTTATCACAATGATAATGATGATTATAATGAAGATGATTAAATAGTCTCTTCCCAAAAGGATTTCCTCTGTCAGACCATCGATTTCTGCAAAAGAATCAGCCTAGTAGAATACAAATTGCCATCTCGGCATCATTAATTATGAAGCACTTATAAAATGAAGACTCGGGCTCTGGAGCTCAGAGCTTAACTCTGCATTCTACTACCTCTGGATGACTGCTGCGTGACTCTGCTTACACGTGACAGAAAATGAGATGTTTCGTTTTTGCTGTTGTCCTTTATCGGTGAGACTGTCTGGGTTTCCTTGTTCTTAGAGCTTGTTGACTAGGTAGCAAATCTTTTGTTAGAAGTATGCCCAGCCCTTTCCTCTGCTGAGTGGCAGGTGTTCTCTTAGTTACCAATTAACTTTCTTTTTGTATGTCCCAGGACATCTTCTCTTGAGCAATGTCTCTGTTGCTTTTGTAAAGACAACATACTTTGCAGGAGGAAAACTCCATTTAGAGCTGAGGGATGATCAGGGTCGTCTTTTAGCCTTGACTTTCATACAAGAATGCCAGGTAAACAGTTGATTAAAAACACTGAAAATAGTTGCTGGGGGACCAAAGAAGAAGCCTGGTAGAATTTTACCTGATTTAGGATCACCAGTCCCAAACTGGTGAGGTCCGATATGGTCCTTGGCACACGTAAAAACTAAGACTCTAGCTTTGAATTTCAGCTCCACCACATACTTGTTGAATGAACTTGGTGGGTTTCTCCCTCTTTCTGTGTCTCACTTTCTTCTTTGCTAAAGCAGGGACATTTATATAGCAGCAGCTATTTCAGAGTCTTCACCAGGGTTAAATGAGTTCTCAGAGTCAGAAGCAGTGCCCAGCACCTAAACAGAAGAGGCAGGAGAGGGATTTTGGGTCAGAGTTATTCCCCCTGCCAGCCTCAACCAAAGGCCTGTCTGCTAGCATTTCCTGAAAGCACAGCCAAGGGTAGAGTGTTCCCCATGGATCTCCAGGAAAGCAGAACTGAGTGGCTTCCTGGGTGGCTGCAATCTGGTAAACAATTTTCTGAAACACTTAATTTGTTCTTTTGGAATGTATTTGGCCTTGGGGAAATGCTAGTCCCAAGGGGGAACATTTCATTTCTTTTAGAAACTGTGGCTTTGGGAAGTTTAGGAGACTTGCCTGTTCAGTCTGCTTCTCACTAAATGCTGCTGGAGCCGAGGGTCGCCCGAGGTGGCATCCATGCCCTCAACACTCTCTAGGCCTTTATAGATCATCTTCAGCATGCTGTGTTTCTCTCTTTGTAGAATCACATTTTGTTAGGTGATATAAACAATTAAAGAGGCAATCATAGTTTGGTGTGATGAAGACTATCTATCTTGAGAGACCAGTAGGTTCTTGTGTGAGGGCATGTGTGAGCACCTTATGATTTTGTTTAGGAAGGCTGAGAGCAACTTCTTTTGCAAATCTGCAGTCTAAGAAGTATGTAAAAGGGAGTGATCAGGAGTTTCCGCCATGCATGACGTCTTTAACAGCCCCCGTGTCATTATTAGAGAGAACAGACAGTCCCTGACATTGGAGATAGTCACTGGAAGTCTGTTAGTAGACAGATTAAATTGTCATTGGTGCTGTCCCTCCCTCAGGCCAGTCCTAACTGGAAATGAGGATATATGAGACTGGATTCTTTCCTCACATTTTCCCAGCCTCCTGTACCTGGTGTTTCACTTAAGCTAAAACCAGGAGTGAAGCATCCTAAATTCTGTGCCAGCAAGCACTACTATGGCTCTTTAAAATTATATGGTTTGCATTTTTTGAGTGACTGAGAGTGATTTTCTTTGTTCATATATTTGATTTTTGTATAGGCATGTTTGGTTTTTTAAGAAACATATATATTTTTCCATTTATACCCCTCCACTCAATCACCCTCATCTACTCTGTTTCAACATTTACAGATTTAAAAATACTGCAAAATGTCCACATGATATTTGGATAGTCAAGCAAGTACTGGAATTAGCTAGTGGACTTTTCAGCTGTGGAAAGGCATTATTTCTTTGTAAAGGTGTTATGTGTCAAACCACGAGCACGTTTTGTAGAAAGTCATTTGGGTAATTTGGGGATAATCTCAGGGCAGGCGCTATCACATGAAATTGCCAAGTAGGTGTATTTCCCTTCCTATTATTATGGTTTATTTGTTGGAAGCCAAAAGGAATGAGAATGTTAAGTGGTGTGGGTAGAAGTGGGAGTGAGACATAGAGGAGAAAGAGGAGAAGGAGGAGGAGGAGAAGAAGAAGTTGCATTTGGAGATCAGTGCACATGAGCTAGTCACTTAACAGTTCTGTGACCCTGACTGAGTTTCCTAATTTTCTCAACAGCAGATATCTTACCTGTAATATGAATAATGATGACCTTTGAATTTCTACATCTGTCAGGGCGGCTTTAGATGTTGTAAGAAATCCTACAATTCCAGTGGCTTAACACAAAGAGAATACATTTAAAAAATATTTCTGCTGACATTTTTCCTTTTAGAAGGTTTTTAAAGTTAAAATATAGCTTAAAAAGCTAAAAAAAATGTGCAAACCAAAAGCTTTGTAGGTCAATTAGGCTATGAGAAAACAAACCTCTAAAATCTGCAACTCAACACATTCTAAAGTCCAATTGCTCCCCTCCAAATTGCTAAAGGCTTTTCACGTTCAATGAGTTATGTAGGTGTTGTGTTTGGCAAGAGTGTCTTACCATCAGTTTGTAGAGAACAATCAATTGCCTTGGCAATAACCTGAGTCATTTAGGGGTTCCCCTGTCACCTCTTTAGTCAACAACTTGATTGTATGTGCCCATTTCTGGCACTAAAAGTTTCATTTGTAAATAAGATATATACAGTTGGGCTCTGCCTCCCTATTATCGGATTTTATTTAGTTACCTTTCATATAAATATATATTTTAGGAAGCTTCTACTGTATTAAATTTCTACATAACCCCTAAAATGGCCCTTAGTTTTAGCTGTCTCTCCCATGTCCTCCCCCCCTTCTCCTCCCCTCCCTGTTTGATCCTCTTATTTCAGCCCCCACTCCACCATTCATAACTGTCTATTCTATTTCCCCTTCCTAAGAAATTCATTCCTCTACCTCTTCCTTACTCTCTACCCAACTTCTGTGTTTACGTGGATTATAATTGCTTACCAATTACTTAACAGCTAACATCCAAATATAAGCAAATACATACCATAGCAGTGTTTCTGAGTCTGAATTACCTGACTCAGAATGGTTATTTTTTCTAGTTCCATCCATTTACCTGTGATTTTATTTTGGTTTTTAAGGGTTGAGTAATATTCCATTGTGTGAATGTACCACATTTGACATGTAGGTTGTTTCTCGATATTATTAATAGAGCAATAATGAATATAGCTGGGCAAATGTCTTTGTGGTAGGATGAAGCATCCTTTGTGTTTATATGCTCAAGAGTGGTATAACTAGGTCTTGAGGTAGATTCCAGCTTCGAAGGAACCACCACGCCAATTTCCATAGTGGCTGTACAAGTTTGCATTTCTACGAGCAAACGTTGCATACTTACCCCTTTGAGCTGACGTTTATTTTATTATCTTGGCCATTCTGATGAATATAAGGTGATTTGATTTGTGTTTCTCTGATGATGTTGAACTTTTCCTTAAGTGCTTCTCAGCAATGTGAGATTCTGCTTTTGAAAATTCTGTTTAGATGTGTATCATATTTTTAAATTGAGTTATTTGGTTTTTGATGTCCAGTTTTTTGAGTTCTTTATATATCATGGATATTAGTCCTCTATTGGATATGTAGTTGATAAAAATATTTTCCTATGCTGTAGGCTGCTGCTTTGTCCAAATGTTGGTGTTCTTTGCTGGGCAGAAGCTTTTCAGTTGCATGAGGTCCCATTTATTAATTGTTGATCTTAGTACTTGTGCTAATGTTCAGAAAGTCTTTTCTTGTGCCAATGAGTTCAAGGCTATTCCCCTCTTTTCATTTTATCAGACTCATGTATTTGATTTTATGCTAAAGTTTTTTATCCACATGGTGTTGAGTTTTGTTCAAGGTGATAAGTATGGATCTGTTTGGATTCTTCTACATAAGAGATGCCAGCACCCTTGTTGTAGATGCTGTCTTTTCTCTGGTGTGTATTTCTCACTTCTTTAAGAAAAGTCAGGTGTCCATACATGTGTGCGTTTATGTCTAGGTCTTCAATTTAATTACATTGATCAATGTGTCTGATTTTGTGCCAGTATTATGTTGTTTTTATTACTATAAGTCTGTAGAACAATTTGAGATCAGGGCTGGTGATACCTTTGGAAGTTCTTTTATCATTCAGGATTGTTTTAGCAATTTTTTGTTTTTTATGTTTTCATATGAAATTGTGTAGCATGATTAATAAAACCCAAAGAAAAAAGTACCCTTTCAAAATCTGGGAAGAATTGTGCTGTAATTTTGATGAAGATTGCTTTGAATCTGTAGATTGCTTTTGGTAGCACACCCATTTTTACTGTATTAATCCTACTGATATATGAGCATGGAGGAGCTTTTCATATTCTGATGTCTTCTTCAATTTCTTCAGTGTTTTAAAGTTTTTATTTTACAAGTCTTCCACTTGCTTTATATTATTTGAAGTTATTGAAAAACATGTTTTCTTGATTTCTTTCTCAGTCTGCTTGTATATAAGAATGCTACTGACTTTTATGTGTTAATTTTGTATCCTGCTACTTTGCTGAAAATATTTATCAGCTGTAGGAGTTTTCTGGTGGAGTTTTAAGGTCATTTTGTATACCATCGTATCATCTGCAAATAAAAATGCTTTGACTTCCCTTCTTATTTGCATACTCTTGATCCTTTTCAGTTGTCTTATTGCTTTAGCTAAGACTTGAAGTATATTGAATAGACATGGAGAGAATAAAAAACAATGTCTTGTTCCTGATTTTAGTAGAATTGCTTTGGGTTTCTCTTCATTTAAGTTGATGTTAGCTATGGATTCTCTAGAAATTGCTTTATTTTGTTGAGGTATATCTCTTGCATCTGTATTCTTTCCAGGACTTTTATTGTGAAAGGGTGATGGATTTTATCAAAGGCCTTTCTTCATCTAATGAGATAATTATATGGTTTTTGCCAATCAGTTTGTTTTTATATTATGGTGCATTTATCAGTTTACATAAGTCAAATCATCCCTGCATCTCTGGGATAAAGCCTACTTGCTCATGATGGATGATCTTTTTGATGTGTTCTTGGATTTGGTTTGCAAGTATTTTAGTGGGAATTTTTGCATCTGTGCTTATAAAGGAAATTTATCTGTAACTGTGGACTAATAAAAAGGAATTAGGAAATTTCATTTTATTCCTAGTTTGCAGAAAAATTTAGACTATTGATATTATTTTTTCTTTGAAATTTGGTATAATTCTGCTCTAAAACCATCTGGTCCTGGGACTTTTTTTTTGGTTGTTAATCTTTTGATTATTGCTTTTATTTCACTAGAGGTTATAAGTTTGTTTAAGTTGCTTATCTGATCTTGACTGGAGTTTGGAAAGTGGTATTTGTCAATAAAATTATCCATTTTTTTTAGATTATCTGGTTTGGTGGAGTACAGGTTTTTAAAGTATATTCTTAATGATTCTCTGAATTGCCTCCAGTATTTCTTGTTACATCACCCTTTTTGTCTTTAATTTTAATAATTTGGATAGTCTCTCACTGCTTTTTAGTTAATTTGGATATGAGTTTGTGAATCCTGTTAATTTTTTCAAAGAATGAGCTGTTTATTAATTTATTATTTGTATTTTTCTATTTTATTATTTTCATATCTGAATTTGATTATTTCTTGCCATCTTCTCCTTTTGAGTGAGGTTTCTTCTTTTTGTTCTAGAGCTTCCAGTTGTGCTGTTAAGTTGCTAGTATGAGATTTCTCCAATTATTTTATATAGGCACTTTGTGCTTTGAACGTGGCTCTTAGAAGTGTCCCATAAGTGTCATTGTGTCCCATAAGTTTGGAGATGTTGTGTATTCATTTTAATTCTATTCTAGAAAGTCTTTAATTTCTGTCTTGCCCCATTTTTCAATCAGTAGATATTTGTTAAGTTTCCATGAGATTCTGTTGTGGTTGATATCCAGCTTTAATCCATGATGGTCAGGTAAGATCGATGGTGTTATTTCAATTTTCTTTCTCTTTTATTTATTTATTAAAGATTTCTGCCTCCTCCCCACCACCGCCTCCCATTTCCCTCCCCCTCCCCGAATCAACTCCCCCTCCCTCAGCAGCCCAAAGAGCAGTCAGGGTTCCCTGCCTTGTGGAAAGTCCAAGGATCTTCCACCTCCTTCCAGGTCTAGTAAGGTGAGCATCCAAACTGCCTAGGCTCCCACAAAGCCAGTACGTGCAGTAGGATCAAAACCCAGTGCCATTGTTCTTGACTTCTCAGCAGCCCTCATTGTCTGCTATGTTCAGCAAGTCTGGTTTTATCCCATGCTTTTTTAGACCCAGTCCAGCTGGCCTTGGTGAGTTCCCGATAGAACATCCCCATTGACTCAGTGTGTGGGTGCACCCCTCTCGGTCCTGAGTTCCTTGCTTGTGCTCTCTCTCCTGATCCTCATTTGGGCCTTGGGATTTCAGTCCGGTGCTCCAATGTGGGTCTCTGTCTGTCTCCTTTCATTGCCTGATGCAGGTTAATATCCAGGAGGATAACTATATGTTTTTCTTTGGGTCCACCTTCTTATTTAGCTTCTCTAGGATCACGAATTATAGGCTCAATGCTCTTTATTTATCGCTAAAAACCCATTATGAGTGAGTACATCCCATGTTCCTCTTTGTGGGTCTGGCTTACCTCACTCAGGATAGTGTTTTCTATTTCCGTCCATTTGCATGCAAAATTCAAGAAGTCATTGTTTTTTACTGCTGAGTGGTACTCTAATATGTATATATTCCATACTTTCTTCATCCATTCTTTCATTGAAGGGCATCTAGGTTGTTTCCAGGTTCTGGCTATTACAAACAATGCTGCTATGAACATAGTTGAGCATATACTTTTGTTGTATGATAGGGCATCTCTTGGGTATATTCCCAAGAGTGGTATTGCTTGGTCCAGGGGTAGGTTGATCCCAAATTTCCTGAGAAACCACAACACTGCTTTCCAAAGTGGTTGCACAAGTTTGCATTCCCACCAGCAATGGATGAGTGTACCCTTTTCTCCACAACCTCTCCAGCAAAGGCTATCTTGGTGTTTTTGATTTTAGCCATTCTGACAGGTGTAAGATGGTATCTCAAAGTTGTTTTGATTTGCAGTTCCCTGATCGCTAAGGAGGTTGAGCATGACCTTAAGTGTCTTTTGGCCATTTGAACTTCTTCTGTTGAGAATTCTCTGTTCAGTTCAGTGCCCCATTTTTTTTAATTGGGTTAATTAGCATTTTAACGTCTAGTTTCTTGAGTTCTTTATATATTTTGGAGATCAGACCTTTGTCAGTTGCGGGGTTGGTGAAGATCTTCTCCCAGTCAGTGGGTTGCCTTTTTGTCTTAGTGACAGTGTCCTTTGCTTTACAGAAGCTTCTCAGTTTCAGGAGTTCGCATTTATTCAATGTTGCCCTTAATGTCTGTGATGCTGGGGTTATATGTAGGAAGTGATCTCCTGTGCCCATATGTTGTAGAGTACTTCCCACTTTCTCTTTTATCAGCTTCGGTGTGTTCAGACTGATATTGAGGTCTTTAATCCTTTTGGACTTGAGTTTTGTACAAGGTGATAGATATGGATCTATTTTCATTTTTCTACAGGTTGACAACCAGTTCTGCCAGCACCATTTGTTGAAGATGCTCTCTTTCTTCCATTGTATACTTTTAGCTCCTTTATCGAAAATCAGGTGTTCATAGGTTTGTGGGTTAAAGTCTGGGTCTTCTTTTAGATTCCATTGGTTGACTTCTCTGTTTCTATACCAATACCAAGCTGTTTTCAATACTGTAGCTCTGTAATAGAGTTTGAAGTCAGGGACGGTAATGCCTCCAGACGATCCTTTTCTTGTATCTATTGAGATTTGCTTTGTGTCCAGTTATGTGGTCAATTTTGGAGAAAGTTTGATCCGGTACTAAGAAGAAATTATGTTCTCTTGTGTTTGGGTGAAATGTTCTGTAAATATCTGTTAGGTTCATTTGGTTTATGACATCAGTTAACTCTAGCATATCTCTGTTTAGCTTTTGTTCAGATGACGTCTTTTGCTAAGAGTGGGAGATTAAAGTCACCCTTATTACTGTGTTAGGATTAATATGTGATTTTAGCTGAGCTAATGCTTCTTTTATGAACTTGGTTTCCTTTGTGTTCCCTGCTCAGATGTTAAGAATTGCAATATCCTTTTGATGGATTTTTCCTTGATAAATGTGTAGTATCTTTCCCTTTCTATTCTGATTAGTTTTGGTATGGTCTCTTTTTGTCCGATATTAAAATGGATATATCAGATTGTTTTTTAATTCTATTTTTATCAAATACCTTTTCCCATTCTTTACCCTGTACGTGATGTCTATTCTTGATATTATTGTATGTTTCTTGGATGCAGTAGAAGGATGTATTCTGTTATTAGAGTCCACTCTGTTAATTTGTGTCTTTCTATTGGGAAATTAAGACCATTGATGTTGAGAGATGTCAGTGAGCAGTGTTTGTTGTTTCTTGTTATTCACTGTTGTGGTGTGATCTGGAATTATTTATTCCTTTGTTTTCTTGGGTGTAATTAACCTCTTTAGATTGAAGTTTTCCTTCTAGCACCTTTTGTAGATCTGAGTTTGAGATAGATACTGCTTGGATTTTTTCTTTTTCATGGAACATCTTTCTTTTTTCATTGATTGTGAATGAAAGTTTTGCTGGATATAGTAGTCTGGGCTGTCCTTTGTGCTCTTGAGTCTGTAGAACAACTGCCCATGCCTTTCTGACTTTTACAGTCTTCATTAAAAAGCCAGGTTTTCTTCTAATATTTCTGCCCTTATATGTTAATTGATCCCTTTCCCTTGCAGTTTTCAATATTCTTTCTTTGTTCTGTATATTTTTTGGTTATTATGTATGATGGGGGAATTTCTCTTCTGGTCAAGTCTATTTGGTGTTCTGTATGCTTCTTGTCTCTTGACAGACTCCTCCTTTTTTAGGTTAGAAAAATTTTTTTCTAAGATTTTGCTGAAAATATTTTCTGTACCTCTGATCTAAGCTTCTTCTTCCTGCATTTCTGTTATTTGTAGATTTCATTTTTGACCTAAGTTTCTTCTTCCTGCATTTCTGTTATTTGTAGATTTCATCTTTTTTCAGTGTCCCAGAGTTCCTTGATGTTTTGTGCCAGGATTTTTTTCAGTTTTACATTTTCTTTGATCAGGGTATCCATTTCTTCTATCTTGTCTTCACTGTCTGAGATTCTCTCTTCCATCTCTTCTATTCTGTTGGTGAGGTTTGCTTCTGAGGTTACTGTTTTAGTTCTTAAATTTTTCCTTTCCAGGTTTCCTTCAGTTTGGGTTTTCTTTATTGATTCTATTTTCACTTTCATGCCTTGAACTGTTTTACTGCTTGCTTGTGTTTTCATAGACTTTATTAATAGATTTATTCATATCCTCTTTATGTACCTCTAACATATTCATAAAGGCTTGTCTTATGCTTCAGCTATGTTGCAATACATATATAGCGACAGTAGGATTTCTAGGCTCTAGAGGAAACATATTCTCCTAGCTATTATTGTGCTGTGCTGTGTGTGTGTGTGTGTGTGTGTGTGTGTGTGTTAGAGTCTAGGCATCTGTGTTTGGGATGATTGTAATCCTGGTTGCTGATATCTGGTCTTGTTTTTGTTGGGTGGGTGTTTTGTTTCCTTGGCTTTTGTTGTCCTCTCTGGCTCTTAGGGTTGCGGTAAGAGCTGTAAGTTGCTTGGTAGGAAATTCTTCTGGGATCTTATTAGGTGTGGCCACTGAGAGTTCTGGATAGAATGTGTTTCTAGGTATTGGGAGCTGACACTTAGGAATGGTGATGAGTGTAGGGATTTGAGAAAGAGGGGGGGGGGAGAGGTGCTTAAGGAGTTCCCAAGAGGAAGGAAAGCAGATCAAGATTGCCATTCCTGGCCAGTGTGGGTTCCCAGGAATGCAGCTGAGACAAAGAGATCTATTTTTGGTTTTCTTTTTTCTTTTCTTTCCTTCTTTTTGAGACAGAATGACATTATGTATCCGTGTCAAGCCTCAGAAGTTTGTGTGTTTGTGTGTGCATGTGTTGCCATGTTCAGCTAAAGATAAATGTCTTTTACCTACTTATATGTATAGGAGTAGTCAAAGCTATTCAGAATAGATGAATTTTCACTGGTTTATGTTTTATGTGTGAATTTATTTAGATTTCACTTGGTAGAGGCAATCATATCTGTTGCTTTTATTAGTTATTTATTTTATTATTATATATTATGTTATATATTAGTATATGCAAATAAATATTTGCATTTCTTTCCATCTGATACTACAAACACAGGCTGAGAATATGGCATGTGATTCTTGGATTTTTAGAGGTTCATCCCCAGCTTGGAGATCTTAAACTACAACTTGTATCATAATGTGTGTGTGTGTGTATGTGTGTGTATGCACGCACACACATACACATACCCTTCTCTTTCAAGGAGCATGTCTGTTACCTCAGAACTTCTGGAAGTTCCAGGAGGAACACATCCTAGCTTTATTCTCTCGGTTTCTTCTTGAGGGCGTTCTTCTCAGTTATGTTTGTGTGCAGCTGCTGTGTTTTTGCAGGGGGCAGGGTGAATGTGTTAATCCACGTGAACTACTATAGGAGAATACCTAACAGTGAATGATCTATAATTAGTGGAGATTTATGTCCTGCGGTTCTAGAGGTGGAGTCCGGGATCTGGTGAAGGTGCCATTTGTGCTTTCAAAATGGTTTTCGGGTGTTGTGCCCACAGGTGGCAAAAGAGAAAGAGGGCCTGCCTTGTTCTTTTGTAGAGCTCCGTGTAAACCTGCTAATTTCTCTCTTGGCCTAACCACCCACCAAACAGCTCGCCTCTTAGCACTATCACGCCGGGGAGTAAGTTTCAACATGAGTTTTGAAGTGACACAAGAGTTCCAAGTGTAACAGTGGCGAGTTGAGATTTTAATGATCTAATTTTACCAAAAATAAATCTTATCTTTTAGATTTTTCCTCCTTTTGCTACTTCTGGATAATTTTCCAAAAAGAAGGTTCAAATAATTTTTCAAAATATAATGAGAAAATATTGATTCTTTGCCATCATGTTCAAATTAGCATTCCAAGGCTGTGCCATGGAGGCAAAGGTAACAGTGGCACCTGGTAGTGACCAGGGATGTCTCAGCATGGTGGATTTGGAAGAAGGGAGCCCAGACATTCAGGTCACACCCACCTGTTTCTCAACTGATCTGTTCCCATGCTTCAGCTGTCATTTACATCGCAGCGTCAGTAGCTTTTCATTTTAAAAATAATAATCAGATGCAACAATAATGTGTCATTTACCTAAGAAAGCTGGATGTAAGTTTTCATTGTTAAATATTATAAAGCAGCCTACAAGCCAGTGTTGGAGGGAGAAGTTTCATAATAGAATTTAAACTGCGTGTCCCCTTAACTGTAGTATGGTGATGGAAATCTTTGTAATTTCTGCTTGAACTGACTGTTTATAAAAAATCATCATAGAGAGGATCTCTGAAGAGAGAGATGAAAGCATTCTCTTGGATGTAAATTTTGAGGCGATCTCTAAAGTCCTCCATTACACCCCTCCTCAGGGAACAATGTGTCCTCTGCAGCCTTCTTAATTCTTGAATTTATAAGTGTAGGGCAACCCGTCTGGAGCGTGCTCCTACAGCTGTCTTCCAGATTTCCCCATGTCAGGCAACACCTCAAGGACAAATCTAAGCAGTGCCTAGCTCCCTGGGCCATTCCTTTACTCAAGAGTCTCACAGCCGTCTTTTAAAGGACTCCCTGCCTCTCCTTCTGCGGTTGACAGCCATTTGATCGATTTTAGGCTAGTGGATAAAGCCCGAAGTACAGCAATGGTGGTGTTTTACCTTTTTCTGCCTCTCACTTTCCTTGACAACTCTGGAATTTCAAGCCACAAACCCCTTCTGCTAAGGTTAGTAGGCAGTGCCGGAGACTTTGCTGGACCACTAAGAGGGCTGATGTTAATTATGCCTAAAAAGGGTCAGACCTAGATTCTAATGTTCCTTTTATGAGCTTAGCCATTTCTCTCTTTCCCAGTATGCAGCCCTATCACAGCCACAACTTTTAGAAGTGAGAGGGAGGAGGCAAATAGGAGACCTCACTGAACTCAGTCTTTCAACAGAGTCGTGTGTCTGCATTGTGGCTATCAATAAAGCCTGGAGACCAGCACTTGCTCTCTGTGCGCACCTGTCTAGGACTTCCCTAGGAGAGGTGGGGTAATTAACAGGCAGGACTAGGCACTTCTTTGTCTTTGACCACAACCTCATTAAACTAGTAGCTACTATTCTGATTTTCGCTTCTAAGGTAATCTTCTTGAGGTGCTGTGCAGACCACAGGCAGAGAACACTCTGAAGTGATGGGGAAAGGTCACCAGCTGATGACTCCTGGAATATTGGACAGCGGACTATGGGGGCCTTTGGAGCAGATGAATGTGTGTGAGGATTGGGGTGGTGGCAGCAGAGAAAGGATGTAAACACAAAACAATGACAAGTGTAAAAGTGACGCTACAATTATTTTGTTTACAGCCCTTCACACCCCCCCATTACTTCTCTGAGGATAAAAAATTAGCAACCTCTCACACAGAAACCTTTGTCTGATGTAGCCCTTATCTCATGTCATGCCACACCTTATGTTGACTGCTCTAGTAGCAAACACAGATCATTAATTGACTGTAAAGAGAAAACCTTACTTTGGCTTTGGGGAGGTTACAGTACAGGCTCATGCTTGTGGGCCTGTGTTGTGTGGTGTGAATCAGACCAGCATGGTGTGTGTATTAGTGAGTTTTGAATCATTGTAGTCAAAGGCCTAATAGTAGCTACTTAAGGAAAGAAATGATGTTTGGCTGTTGGCTGTTGATACTTGAATTTTCCACAGTGGGGAAGGCATGATAGAGTTTATGTTGGTAGCTGCTGTTCATGTGACCACTATAACCCGGTGCAGATAAGGATACAGAAAGTGGTAAAAACTAGGGGCCAGCCTGTGACTTCAAAGGTCTGTCCCTTGTGACCCATTTCTATCAATGATATCCTATTTCCTAAGAGTTCCACAACCTTCTAAAATATCGCTACCTAATTGGAAACAAGTGTTCAAAACAGCAACCTCTGGGGGCGTATCACTTTTAAACTACATTATGCAGTGGCTTCCGTAGGCTTATGGCCATCCTATAACATAAACACACATTTAGTCTAACCTTAAAAGTCTTTATGCCAGGCAGTGGTAGCGCACGCCTTTAATCACAACATTCAGAAGGTAGAGGCAGGCAGATCTCTGTGAGTTCGAGGCCAGACTGGGCTACAAGAGCTAGTTCCAGGACAGGCTCCAAAGCTGCAGAAAAACCCGTCTCGAAAAAACCAAAATCAACCAACCAACCAACCGAAAGTCTTCAAAGTTTTAGCAGTTCCAAATGCTGTTCAAAATTCTAAAGTATTTTCCAATATCTAAGGAAAACTCTTAAACATCAAAAGAAAAAAGAAAAAAGAAAGTTGCAAATATTCAGTGTATAAATCACATACACAGAGAGAGAGACACACACACACACACAAAATCCACACTCCAAACAGATGGCCCAAGAGAGCAGCAAGGAAAGACAGTATCAAGCAATACTGCAGCCTAGCAGGGTGAAAGCTGGGGCACAAGGTGTCACCAAGTGGGCACCAGTGGGCTTCGTCAGCCCCACTGCTATAGTGGTGTTAGCTGAAGCATACATGGCATCTTTCCTGACTCAGCTGGTGGCTACTTTCTCGTCCAATATGCCCTCGCTTAGACTCAGAAAACTACAGCGGATATTTGCTTAGCGCAGGCATGCGACAGAATAGGGATGGCATTTTACATGTCAATCATCCTACTTTAAAGACTTTGTCTAAAGGCAGAAAAGCCAGCAATTTTGTTAACTCATTAAATCTTATCAATTGCAGTGTGTTTTTCAGTTATTTTGAGTTAAATTTACCCAGTTTAGATATTTCACCCAACTTTGGGTCTCCACGTATCTAATGTATGGGTGTGTTTGCTTGAAAGAATGTCAAGTCTTTGTCTCTGTGTCTATGACTGCTTTTGGCCATTTTCCATTATGACACTTGTAGGCTTTTATCAAGATTTGATGCCTTGTCTCACAGTGTGGGAAGGGTATTAGCAAGAAATTGGCCAAGTTCTGCACTACTGGGGCAAGGCTGTCTACCACTGGTCTCCATTAAACACCAAGGTGTGACTTACCATTGGGGTCTGCCTTCATCTCATTTCCCGTTGCCATGATAAAGCACTCTCATAAATGCAACTTATGGGAGAAAGGATTTATTTTACGTCAGAATTTTACTTTGCAGTCTATCGTTTCAGGAAATCAAGACAAGAACTCGAAGCAACTCGAGTGGTGGTAGCACATGCCTTTAATCCCAGCTCTTAGGAGGTAGAGGCAGATGGATCTCTGTGAGTTTGAGGCCAGCCTAGTATACGAAGTGAGTTCCATGACAGCCAGGGCTACACAGAGAAACCCTTTCTCGAAAAACAGCAGCAACAAGAAACCCCAAATAAATAAAAATCAAAATTAACCCCCCAAACAGCTAGTCATATTGCATCACAGATAAGAACAGAAAGGGGTGAATTAGTACATCTGTGCTTAGCTCACTTTCCCCATCCCCTACCTAGGGAATGGTGCTGCCCACAGTGGTCAGAGCTTCCCACTCCAATTAATGTAGTGAAGGTAATCTCCACCAACATCTCATTTGCAAAGGCAAATCCCTCACTGAAACTCCTTCCAAGTGACTCTTCGTCAAATTCATAATCAAAACTCGCTGAGTCTCACTTTCTCCCTTGTTGCTAATGCCCAGATCATGTAAATATGCAAACAAATTCTTCAGCTTTCCTCATCATTTTGATTCCCAAGACCCTGATTCTTTCAAAACTTTCCAGTTGAGCCTTGTTGGGCATTTGTAATCCTGTTATCTCTTATTTCTTAGGAAGGCCATTATCCCCAGTGAAGGCTTTGGCTCTCAAACCAGTTTGCTCTGATAGTAGACTGAAAAATCTGTTCTGAAATTCAAAAGCTGCAAATAGCTCGGGTAACTTTTTTTTTGTCTTTATATTCTTGCTATAAAAGTCATTTCTTTTCTGAGCGTCAAATGTTCCTGACTGTGCAGAGCCGAGTAGCCACGAGAAATAGAGGGATGTGGAGAGCAGTGCTTTATTTCCAAGCGTCCTTCACTGTCAGGGTCAGGTTAGGTGCCACTGTGGAATGACATGTGGAAGCCGCTCATGGCTCTGTCAGGCTAGAGTCATCTGTGCATCCTCTGGGCCTCAGGTGGGGTTTGCAACTGTCAGCCTGGCTTACCATCCAAACTCACAGCCTAAGCACTGACGTCAGATTCAACTAGTGGTTGAGTAATCTGAGGAGACCCTGAGTCATCAAGGAGGACCTCAATATGTACGAGCGAAGGACAAAGGACTGAGGCTGCTGCTAATTCTCTCTGGTGAATGTGCAATGCTTACAGGATCCCTGAGCATTTGGATGTTGCCTTGGGAACCCTGAGTTCAGAATTCTGTGTTCTTTACCTAGATTTCAGGTACAAACAGGGTAACATAAAAAGAGGCAGCACCATCTGCATCGGAATGTGAACGTTTCCTCATAAGACTCCCCTAGAGTTCTCCCCAGAGTTGACTGTAATCCCAGCTCATTGCAGAGGGGGCTCTGTGTTGCTATGGTGAGGGGAGGGCTCTGAGAAGTGCTGGGCTGGTATCCACAGCCCTGGGGTCAGAGGTTCCCTGTGGAACAGGCCAGCTTGACTGCAGAAACCAAATAAGTTAAAAAATAACAAGCTGTAATTCACTTTCTCACTTTCTCAGGTTGTCAGGAAATTTGTGTGTTTTTATAATTTGAAGCATATCTGAATCTTCCTTGTCAGAATTGATTATTTTGGGACGCCAACAGGAATACACCCAATCAGGCAGCCAAGCTGTGGAAAGCCCTGGCTTGAAAGCGGATGGCGAGATTTCATACTCATTTGGCTCCCAGGGAAGCCTGGCACATTGTTGGTGCTCTAGAGATGGCGTTAATGTCATTAGGGTCACTGTGTCAATTTATTCTTCTCAGAGAAGGACACAAGAGAAAACTGCAAATCAGACTTAACTAAATCCGTTCCTATTCCAGGCTGATGGCATGGGGTAGGCTCTGGAGCTTGATGTCACAGAGAGAGCCTTTGTAAATGAACTTAGCAAGCAGGAGGGAGGTCAAGACCAAAGATCCATTTTACTTGACAGTGAGGGAACCAAGGCCCGGAGAAGTGGATTGACTTGCTTAAATGACACAGCTGCCTGAAGCCTAGTAGAACTGAAACACTGATTTGAGAACCGTGGCTTCTCTAAAATTTATTTTCATGTAAAACACATGAGGATTATAGTTAAAATGTAGGTTCCAACCTAGGAGAGTAGAAATGTGGCCTGTGACTCTGCATTCCTAATGTGTTCCCTTGTGGTGTTTTATGTTCTTCTTCTTTGCGAAGCACTGGATTTTCTCTTTTTATTTAAATTTTAGTTAGTTAGCAAGAATCCTGTATCTAATTCCTTAGTACTGAAGATTTGGTTGTAAAAAATGGAGAGCATTGCATAGGAGTACTTTATTATAATTTTCTTACTTCTCTCCTTGCTCAGGGTCTAATATGTAAATTATACTTCAAAATAACAAAAGATTTTGCAGTGGTGTGGGAGGAAGGAGAATACACAGTATTATTCAAAGTATTGCCTAGCAGGTCTACCTGGATTATTTCATTGCTGTCATGGCTACTTTACACAATTTCAAGTTATGTTGTGTGTATAGAGCATGCATTGAGACATGCATTTGGAAGTCAGCTGGCAACTTACTGGGTCTAGTCTATCCATCCACTCTGTGGTTTAGGGAAGGAACTCAGTTCACCAGGCCTGACAAGCATCCTTAACTCCGGAGTCTTCTTGCAAGCACCAATGACTCCTTTTCTAATTTTTGTTCAGTTTCTGTAAGTCGGTGACCTCTATGTGTCACAAATGTGGTTCCTGACTGTTGAAATGCAAACAGTCTGCCCTGTGAAATCCAAGTGTTGCTATATATTGACCACAACTGTTTGTAAATTCATCTCAGAGCTGGGGGTGTGTATGTGTTTTAAATTTTCTTTTGAATACATTATAATGTCTTGCAGATTCTCATGTTAATTAATGGGCTGATAAAATATTTAGCACATATTTGCTTTATATTTAATTTTTGTTCAAGGGTTGTAAATGGTTCTCTTAAAAATCATTCTTTAAGAATAACTTCAATTATTTGGCTAAATAGCTTGTCCCCAAGGAGATAAGATTGACACTTCTATTTAATGTGAAAATTCAGGATTGTCATTTTTTATCATTTGCTTAACATTTAGTGCCAGAGAATTTTGAGGAGCTTTGAAAGAGTCCAGAGTTAATGATGAAGCAATTAAATCTGGGGAAACTGAAGATATTTGCCTAGAGGCACGTGGACAGGAGGTAGTAAGCAAGGCCCCTGTCCACCCCCTCATACATCCTCTTAAGTCTTTGCAAGTGTGAATGACTCAAGCCTGGTCATTGACCTAATCATGAATTGGCCAGTGATGGAGGACAGACACCTAAGGAGGGGCCTGCAGAAGTGGCGCTGTTTGCCTGTTTGATGACACATTCTGCACAGACATCAGGGAAGACATTAAGACTTTTGCTATGTGTGGGCAGAGCTGACTTCACAAGATTTCTTTGTAGGTAAGCTGCTTATGCCACTACCACAGACACGGCCATGGGGTCAATGGTGCTGGTGATAAAGGTCTTGGCAAGGGTATGGTTTGGACTCAGACAACTTGAGTTTTATTTTTATTTTTTTGGTTTTTTTTTCGAGACAGGGTTTCTCTGTGGCTTTGGAGCCTGTCCTGGAACTAGCTCTGTAGACCAGGCTGGTCTCGAACTCACAGAGATCCGCCTGCCTCTGCCTCCCAAGTGCTGGGATTAAAGGCGTGCGCCACCATCGCCCGGCTCAACTTGAGTTTTAATTATGCTCCATCATTGACTGTAGTATGAAGAGAGGTCACTTGTTTGTTCCGGTCCGCCCAGAACCAAAATAATCACACAGAAACCATATTATTTCTATCACTGCTTGGCCCTTTAGCTCTAGCTTCTTATTGGCTAACTCTCAATACTCATTTAACCCATTTCTATTAATCTGAGTATCGCCACGTGGCTGAGGCTTACCAGCTAAAGTTCCTGTGCCTGTCTCTGGCGGGGCTACATGGCTTTTCTCTATCTCTGCCCTTCTTTTTCCCAGCATTCAGTCCAGTTCACCCCACCTAGCTCTGCTCCACCCTGCCCTGCTCTGCTATAGGTGCAAAGCAGTTCTTTATTCATAAATGGTAATCACAGCGTACAGAGGAAAGTCCCACATCAATTGACAAATCATGCACATTTTGGGAAACTGTTTGACTTCCTTGTCATGAAAAAGAAATTCATACAACTGGGCAGCACAATCTCAGGCTATTACAACTGAAACATACCATATAGCTCTAAGGAACTATTCATCAAATATTATTTCTTCTTTCTTTTCTTTCTCCTTTTTCTCATTTAAAATGGAGGAACATCATTTATAGCCAATTCCATTTACCTAGAAGAGAGTCAAAGTTTAGTGATCTTAATTGAACATTTAGGAATCCATTCCTATTTGGGAACACTGGGGTTTCTTGTAATGAATACATCCTGACCTCCATTTCAATGAATGACAGTCATATTAAGGAGATCGTTGTGAATGGATCTGAGCAAATCAAAGCACTGGTGCACTACGGTAAGTGAGGCATCAGTGCGGATTGGCAAAGGTGACTGTGAGCATAGTGAGAAGAGAGGTGAGGTGGTGGGGGAGGAGTTTGTAGGTAGAGCAGCAGACAGAGACTCTGGCCTGGAGAAGTCTTTAGATAATATGCTAAGTACCTGAGCTGGGTTTGGTGGAAGAGCAAACAGCTATTCTGGGGGTGGGAAGATGTGAGTAGGGAAACAAATTATGAGCTGTGCATGTCAGGGACTTTCATGGGCCCCATTTCTTGCCCACTGAGTTCCCTGTCTGTTTCTTTTTTTTTTTTTTTTTTTTTTTTTTTTTTTTTTTATAAAAAGTTGAATATCAAGTAATTTATTGCATGTGGTATAGAAGCAAAAGACACCGTGATTCATTGAGAGAGGTTTTTACATTATTTTAAAGTTTTTTTTTTTTTTTTTTTTTTTTTTTATTTTTTATTCTTTTTTAATTAAAATTTCCACCTGCTCCCCGTTTCCCATTTCCCTCCCCTCCTCCCAAATATTGCCCCCTCCCCCCACTCCCCTCCCCCTATCCCCACTCCTCTTCTCCTCCCCCCACACCATTCCCCCTCCCTCTCGATACTGAAGAGCAGTCCAAATTCTCTGCCCTGCGGGAAGACGAAGGTCTTCTATCTACGTCCAGGAAGGTGAGCTTCTAAACAGGCTAAGCTCCCACAAAGCCAGTTCATGTATTAGGATTGAAACCTAGTGCCATTGTCCTTGGCTTCTCATCAGTCTTCGTTGACCGCCATGCTCAGAGAGTCCGGAATCAACCCATGCTTATTCAGTCCCAGACCAGCTGGCCTTGGTGGGCTCCTAATAAATCAGTTCCACTGTCACAGTGGGTGGGTGCATCCCTCGTGGTCCTGATTTTTTGCTCTTGTTCTCCCTCCTTCTGCTCCTCATTTGGACCTTAAGAGCTCAGACCGTTGCTCCAAATTGAGACTCTGTCTCTACCTTGATCCATCGCCAGATGAAGGTTCTAAGGTGATATGCAAGATATTCATCAGTATAGGATAGGGTCATTTCAGGTTCCCTCTCCTTAGTTGCCCAAGGTACCAGCTGGGGACATATTCCTGGACACCTGCGAACCCCTCTAGAGTCAAGTCTCTTGCCAACCCTAAGATGGCTCCCTTAGATAGGATATATACTTCGCTGCTCCCGTATCCATCCTTCCTATATCCCAACCATCCCAATCCCCCGAGCTCCTCCCATCCTCCCCTTCTCATATTTCTCATCCCATTTCCCCTTTGCCCCATGCCACCTCACCCGCAAGTTCCCATTTTTTGCCCTGCAATCTTGTCTACTTCCCCCTCTCCATGCGGATGACTATATGATTTTCTTTGGGTTCACTTTCTTATTTAACTTCTATAGGATCGCACATTATATGCTTAATGTCTTTTACTTATGGCTAGAAACCGATTATGAGTGAGTACATCCCATGTTCCTCTTTTTGGGTCTGGGATACCTCACTCAGGATAGTGTTTTCTATTTCCATCCATTTGCACGCAAAATTCGAGAAGTCATTGTTTTTTACTGCTGAGTAGTACTCTAATATGTATATATTCCACACTTTCTTCATCCATTCCTCCATTGAAGGGCATCTAGGTTGTTTCCAGGTTTTGGCTATTACAAACAATGCTGCTATGAACATAGTTGAACAGATACTTTTGTCATTTGATGTGGCATCTCTTGGGTATATTCCCAATAGTGGTATTACTGGATCTTGGGGTAGGTTGATCCCTAATTTCCTGAGAAATCGCCACACTGATTTCCAAAGTGGTTGCACAAGTTTGCATTCCCACCAGCAATGAATGAGTGTGCCTCTTTCTCCACAACCTCTCCAGCAAAGGCTATCATTGGTGTTTTTGATTTTAGCCATTCTGACAGGTGTAAGATGGTATCTCAAAGTTGTTTTAATTTGCATTTCCCTTATCGCTAAGGAGGTTGAGCATGACCTTAGGTGTCTTTTGGCCATTTGAATTTCTTCTGTTGAGAATTCTCTGTTCAGATCAGTGCCCCATCTGTCTTAGAGAACAGACATCACTGGCCACCACAAGACCCATTCAGAACTGACATTGGAGGAAGGAGAAAGCTTGTTTATGGGAAGAGATGAGATTTAAAGAGGCTCCTGTTGCAGATTCTGGCACACTACATGCCATTCTCAGATGGTCTACACTTCTGATGCTGTGAATCAGATGTTTTTGAACTTTTATAATCTGCCTTATATATTATTATTGTAGTTTGCTATGAAGGTCTCAATCTAATGAAAGTATACATGTTTGATTGCTAAATAGCTAGGCTTTGCTCTTCTAATCCATGTATTTCACCAACGCTGTCCTTTCTAGACAAGTCTGTTTGTAGTGAACTGTGTATGAGGATCCTGAAAAACTTCCTTCCGAAACAGTGTGATTTTCATGGACTCAGGGCAGGCATTGTGGGCCTGGATGAAAGCGGTGTGAGCATCTTCCTGATAGGCACACACAACTCCCAAGGATTAGCATCAGTGCAGGTGGATGATCATGATGGTGCTCTCAATCCCATTAGTGACTGAGGTGGAGAACCTGAGTGCCAGAGCAAGGGGAGAGAGGGACCATATCCACCAGTCGCCTGGAGGGGGACAGCAAAGGCCTGCTCCAGACATGAGAGGCAGAATACAGCTGACAGCAGACTCTCATGAGAGGAAGGGCCAGGGCAGCTCACAGTGCTGCTGGTGACCACGACAAAAATGAAAATAAAAATAACAGGTATCCTGATATCCTGGAAGAGTCTTTTACATACACTATTTCTTTCTTTTTTTTATCTCCACAGCAACCTCAAATCCAAGAACTCTCTCTTGTCGCAGGACAAGTGAGGTTATTTATAATGTACTTGAGCTTTCTGGAATGTTGCCTTAACAGATTTCCCTGAGATGTCTGCTGGGAAGCCATGCTTTTGTAGTTTTAAACTAGCAACTTTGATCTTGGCCATGATAACTTTTAAGATGACATGCCTACCGTATACTTTAGAATAAACAAGCATCTTAAGTTTTTATGTAATTTTTAATTCTTCTGTATAATATTTCATCATATCCTTCCCCCCTTAACTCCTCCCAAAACTTCCCCACTTCTCTACCCATTCAATGTTCTCTCTTTAAAATACTGCCAAACAAACAAACAAATAAAAAAACTAGGAAAAACAACCACAAAACCCCTGAAGATCAAAACTGAGAAATGAAATCAGTAAGACAAAACCAAAATGAAAACATGGAGTCCATTTTATGTTGGCCAACTACTGTTGGGTGTGGGACCCACCTTGGAGGGCATGATATACCTAGTGACACTCCATTGGAGAAAAATGATTTTCCAACTGGCTTGAACCTGATAGGGCTTGTGATGCTGATATAGTCTCTGTGTGTTACACATACATCAGTCCAATTGTGTCTATGAGATAGTTTCTTTGGAGTCATCTATCACCTCTGGGTTTTATAATCTTTCTGCATCCTCTTCCTCATAGCTCTCTGAGCTTTGGCAAAAAACATTTAATTTGGTGTGAGTGCTCCAAAGTCTTTCATTCTCTGCACCTTATCTAGTTGTGGGTTTCTGTATTAATTTCCATGTACTGCCAGAAGAAGCTTCCTTGATGTCGACTGGGAGATGCTCTGCTCTATGACTATAACAGTGTGTCATTAGGAACCATTTTATTGTTATTGCATGGGCATATTTCCTTTTTAAGCTAAGAAAACAGGCCAAAGAATTTAATTACTTAAATGGTTGGAGACAAGAAACCTCACAAAATCTGGAATGCAAGACACTTGTTTCCTTTTCAATTCCCAGTGCCTTGTTTCCTGTTTTCTCACTCTTTATGGCGATGCTACTTGGTGTTATAATGCAAAAGCAAATTGTACATGTTTGTTGCTGCCCACTTTCTCCTAAATGATGACTTCACTAAACACACAATGCCTGCTAAGGAGGGAGGCAGAGGACAATTTTGTCCTTTTCTTAGACTAACCAAAAATAAAGGACTAGGACTAATATCCTCCCCAGTCTCCATTTAGATATTCCAGTCCCACAGAAAAATATAGTTTTAGTTCAAATTGAAGAATTTCTAAATGAGGCTGGAATAAGTGATCCCTAGGCCACGTTTTCATCCAGGTATTGTCATCTGTACCTCAATAATATCGAAAGTAATAAGAGATTGTGGCTGTTACCAGAAGCAACCAAATGTGACTATCTCTTTCTATGATAGACAGTGTTTCTATTCTGGCCAAGTCCCTGTAATAGTAACAAAATGTGTAATTTGTACACTTGACTACACTCTTGGGTCTACCAGGACACCAGCATTCATGTCTTCTAACTTGAAGTATATCAGAGTCCATTAGGATACCAGCATCCATGCCTTCTGACTTTATTAGGGTCATTAGGACATCAGCAACCATGCCTCCTGACTTGACTTCTCATCTTGGTCCATCAGGACATCAGCATCCTTGCCTCCTGACTTGAGTACACACTAGGGCCATTAGTCACACCTTTGGCAAATAACAGCACATCAAAAGCAATAAGAGATTTTGGCAGTTACCACACAACTGCTCACATTTCTCCCAACCATCTAGTGGAAGAGGATATGGTCACGAAAATAGGGCAGGTCAAAGTCAGTAGAGTTTAGTGGAATAGCAGGAGAGGGTGAGACCAGCTCTAGGTACAGGCCACGTGAGTTCTTTCCATATATGAGTACAGCAGTAGCGAGGGAAAACTGAAAGTATGATAGTACTGTAACACAGGGAACCCAGGATGGGAGTCCAAATAACACAGAAGTTCGGTAAGAATGTAGACAAAGGTGTTAATGTGAAAAACTGCCTCTGCCTTTGCAGAGGACAGTGTTATCAGAAACCAATGGCCCAGGACACTCTTGAGTACAACTAGTCCACCCCAGGATGGCTCTACCAACATGAGCCCTGGGGACAAGACCAGCCCCAGGTAATCCTGAACACGGTGACATGACTTTTCTTCCAAAGCTGCCAGTGGTTACTAAAAACTCTCACCCAGACTCTGAGATGTGTAAATGTGTAAAAACTAACACTTATTTCCTGGTGAGAAAAGAATTGTCTTTCTTTCATTATTGTTCCCTCAACTCCAACTCACAAAAGGGCTTAGGTTTCAAAGCCCATTCGGAAACTGCCTGCTCCATCAATGAAGAGGCTCTGTTCTCTTCTGTTGTGACAGCATCAGGATGCTTTAGGAACTCCGGTGTCCCTATCCCTACCTGCAGTGTGTTTATTGGGGAAGGCACTCTGGACCTGTTTCTTTGTCCATTGTGAAAGTTAAAACTTCTCTGTAAGGTTCCTCCAGTAACTTGGGTAGAGGGTCAACATCCCTAACCAGTGCATCTACACTGTGAGGTTGCTCTGCTTCTGCCCAGGAGCCTTCACAAGTTGTTCTTCAAGTATCAGGGTTTAACTGTCCACCTTGGTTCAGAATTTCAGAAACATTTACCCTTCCCTTCAGTCTTATTCTTTCTGTTCATTTCTCTATATGGCAGAGCTTGGTCTTCATTGGGTGTGCCGGTTTTCATTCTGGCCTCTCTACCTTTCTGAGAACACCCTGAATTACTGTCAGGCCTGGAGACTAATTGTAGATGCCTTTTGCCACCAAGAATAAATGGTTGTGGGAACTGGCCAGTGTCTTGTTCTTTGTGATTACCTACCTCCAAGTTATATCACAAAATAGAAAGCTGACATAAGTTGTCCAAAATCGGGACACTTTTTTATCTGTTGGTAGGTACATAGGGATAACAGGACTGTTGGCAGAGGTTTCTGTCCCTCCCAGTCCCACAACTGTTCAGCCCCAAAGAAACACACAGAGGTCTACATTAATTATAAACTGGTTGGTCTATTAGCTCAGGCTTCTTATTAACTAATACTTAAAGTTTACATTAACTCATTATTCTTGTCTGTGTTAGCCATGTGGCTTGGTACCTTTCATCAGCAAGGCATTCCCACCTTGCTTTCTCTCTGTCTGGGTGATGACTGCAGACTGAGCTTTCCTCTTCCCAGAATTCTCCTATTTTCATCACCCAGCTTATACTTCCTGCCTGGCGACTGGCCAATCAAGATTTTATTAAAATACAAGTGACAGGGTGCAGACAATTGTCCCACAGCACAGGACAAATCAGGAAATCCCAGATGAACAAGGACATGTGGTGTCATCCTCACAGACTACACATTCTTAGGCTCTCAACCTTTCTGCGTGCAATTCATGCTGTCTGGAATTTCTTCCAGTGTCTCTTCCAGTTAGCTTCAGCAGATATGCAAGTAAAGACAATAATTACATTTATGATATGTGATATAATGAATGGACCTATTGCCTGCTTCCAACAATTACTAAAACAAAGCAAAAGCAAATCTTATTTTGACATCCTCCATTATATTCTTTAAATTCATGGGAAGATTGGGTCTAACTGTTTCAAACATCATCTAATAAAATAGGGAAATCTTTTCATCTGTAACAAGCTACATGTTGTCTGGCTTTTGATATTTTCCACAACTAATAACAAATTTTGATTCTTTAGTTACATAGTTTGTGCATGTTATATATGTATGTGATATGGGGGCTGTGTGTATGTTTATGTGTGTAGATGCATGTGCTTATGGAATGTATGTGCATGTGTGCATGCATGCGTATGTGCGTGTGTGTGTGCATACACATGAAGGCTAGAGGTCAAAGTTGAGTGCAGTACTCAGGAGCTATCCTTGTTTTTTGAGATAAGACTGCTCATTGAATGCTCTATGGGTTTTTTATTTTTTAGCCAGCAAGCCCAGAAATCTGCATATTTTTACTTCCAGTGTGAGAGGAGGCCTTCCTGAACACATGGCTCAGTGCTCAGAGTTCACAGGTGACAAGACAAAAGGCTCCAGGACTGATGACCAACACATGGCCACACAGCTCAGAGACAACAGAGTGGGACCTTAGACTCCTTATTCTGACTTTAACCTTAGTGTCAAGGACCAGTCTTGACAAAAGTACCTCTTGCCAGGGTAGATTTAGACAATATTAGTAAAGAAAACGAAGATGTAAATGAAAATAATAAAATGGAGAAATATATAGAATAGTATTGAGGAGGGAGTTCCAGTGTGTACTGGAATTCACCTGAATTTAGTTTCCAATTGCTTAAAATACCCCTGACCACAAAAGATAAGAGTAAGACAAAAACTGCATTAACATGATACAAGGAAATTGACAGACCAGTTGAAGGTAGCAGCTACATCCATAGCTAAACATTGTGTTACTAGAACAAAACAAGTCATGCTCACAAAACATTCTGTAGGCAAACCACTCCCTGCGTGGAATCCAAGGTTATCTCCTTCAGGGACCTGGAACTTAGTTGGATCCATAGACTTTTGTCTGAGGTAGAAACATATCTACTTCTCCATTCCTAAAATGCAAGGTCTGGCTGTTAACCACACCTGTTGACAATAACCTTGAGAGAGCAGAACTCTCTGGTCTTCATCTAGGTGGTACCTTCATCTGAGGTAGTAGCACAATAACCTTGAAAGGATAGAGGTAAGTTTGAACTCTGACCTTTGGTCAACATGGAAACAGGCTCACATTTTTGGACCTTCACAATTAGTGAGGAGATAATGTGGAACAAAAACCTGCACCATGTCTCTGGCTGCCATTTCTCCCTGTCTTAGTCAGTGTTCTATTGCTGTGAAGAGACACTAGGACCAAGGCAGCTCTTATAAGAGAAAGCATTTAACTGGGGACTTGCTTACAGTTTCTGTTATGATTTCAGCTACAATAAAACTGACACTTCCAGGTTCTAGGGCCTGGACAAGTCCTCAGGCAGAAGTGCCTAATGACCCTGGGGATGGTAAAGGGCCCTGTGTGACACATGTGCGGCATGGATTACATCATCCACAGATGACTCAGCTAAGCCCTTGCGCACATGCATGAGCCCTGTTATCTGCATATGACATAGTCATGTCAACCTCCTGTGCACATGCACTAGGCAACTTTTAAAAGCTGGATGATGACGAGGGAGGGGGACTTGATCGGGGCAGGGGGAGGGAACTGGGAGGCGGTGGCGAGGAGGAGGCAGAAATCTTTAATAAATAAATAAAAAAAGCTGGATGCGTTATCTCCCCCCCCTCTGCACACTGACATCCACAGGCCTGTACATGCCCCTTCTAATAAACTACTAAGCGAGTTTTTTTTGTGTGTTCCTTGTTTCCTTCTCACTCACACCAGGTACTTTCATTGGTGCCGTGACTCGGAAGGTTCTCCCACCCCCAGCCAGGTAATTTCAGTTTCAGACGCTTAGTTCATTATCATAATGGTGGGGAATATGGCAGCATGCAGGCAGACCCATCCCAAGTGACACACTTCCTCTATCATGGCCATACCTGCTCCAACAAGGTCATAGCTCCTAATTTGTTGGAAGACATTGCTGGTTGGTTAGAGGTGTCAGTCTGCCATAAGCCCAGCAGCTTTCTCTAAGCCTGGCAATATGGAACTCCCTCCCTGCCTGGAGGACTAACCTTATCTAAAAGCTGTCTCTAAACCAGATGTCTGTCTCTAAACTAGACACCTGATTCATCTTTAGCTTGACCCTTGGCACAGATCCCTGTTAAGAAGACTTATGCTAAGAGCTCTGCTATAAGATCCTGCTGCCACATACTAAGCCTTGGGATAGGAATGCACCATTTAATGCAAATTAAGGTTTGTTCCCAGCTCCCCAATCCTATACAATCTTTATAGATTTATATATGGAATAAAATTGAGCTGATTCTCCAAAATTTGTCTCCCAGAGGGCTGTCTCTATTTGTGCTCATGGGTTGCATACAAAACTTTCTGTCTCCCTTTCTACCTCTTGGCCTGGTGGTTGACAGGCTGAGGAATAGAGGACCCCCACACGGAGTTCTTCTAATCCTTTCCAGTAATGCCACTCCTTGGTACTAAGAAGGTAAATATGTGAGCCTATGAGAGCCATTCTTATTCAAATACCACATTCCTCATCAGAGTTCCACTCCTGTGGGCTCTATTAGCTTACTTTGCTTTCAGTTGGCTATTAACTAATCTTGGCCAAGGCATGACAGCAACTCAGTGATGGATAGTATCACAGTTCTCATAGTATATGCTGTGAACACAGGAGAGGCTTGGGTACAAAAGTGGCTCTCAGGAACTGAGGAATGAATGAGTTAGGTTTTTCTCTTGGTGATTCTCTTTAGCAAGCTTAAGTCAGGTTGTGCACGGAAGCCAGCATGTCCCTCTCCTACCACCTACTTACGCACAAACACTGCACGATGAAATCAGTTAGGAGTCTCTGGTAATTAACTGCAGGATCCTAAGTAGCTCTCCTACTGCAGCTGTGGTTTTTGGCTGAGGCTGAGTTTAAACTTCAACTCAAGCTGCTTTCTCTTTTTCTGGTTTCCCGTGTCATCAAAGAATGGCTCATTGACTGAAGCCTCAAGTGTGCCGAGTAAGTCCCAATTCACTCATCCTATGCAGATAAATTATCAATCAGGTTATGATGCTTCCCTCCCAGCCTTGAAAAGCCCTCCACATTCTACAACTTACTCTACTACCTGCAGGGCCCTGCAGCCTGCACCCTGCTAGGTTCTCCACTCCCCAATCATTCACTCTCTTCTTTGCCATGTGCTGACTTCTCATGTGCTCTTTCTCTGTTCCATATTCTGCTTTCTTGACATTTTGATGGGTGGACAACACTTCTACAGAAAAGCATTCTGTACCAGACCCAAGTGTGATCTGTATTGTGTAACATGTGCTCCTGTCTGCAAGGTTGTGTAACATGTGCTCCTGTCTATGATACCCACCATGTATAGGCTTGCTTGTATTCTTGCTGATTTAATATTCCCCCCACACACTGTCAATACCATAAAGAAAAAGTCCATGAATGATTACTAAGTACCTAACCCCACCACTGTGCTTACTAGATACACACGGAGTGAACCCAGTAAATATTAGTTAGCTCACTGTATCATCCCAATGCCTCATGTCTATCAATATCTATCTATCTATCTATCTATCTATCTATCTATCTATCTATCTATCTATCTATCTATCTATATTTTGTCTTATTATCAAGAGTACCTCAAACTCTTTGTATTTATGAATCAGGATTTCTGTCCTTTCTGTTTTTAGCATGAGCCATGCCCTGTTCTCACTATGTAGAGAAGCGAAATTCAGGATCATGGTTTAGGGATGGACTTTAATTCTAAAGTTTTGCTGCTTAGAATACAAGGGAGTCTAAAAGGCAGGTTGATTAATGTAGGTTTCTTCTCTTTAGCCTATTCTGCCCTGGAACTAATAATCCTCCTGCCTCAAGCTCTCTTGTGCTGAAATTTCATGTCTTTGAACATTTATCTCACAGCAAACTCCTTAATCCTCGTGCTCTCTATGTCCCCTCTTCTGTCATTGTCTCTGAGCCTTAGCAGTGGGAATGTTTTGTAGATGTATCCACTGGTACTGGGATCCACAACTGCATTTCAATTGGTTGTGGTTTTCTCTAATGGTGTCCATCTATTGTAAGGAGATGTTTCCTTGATGAAGAGTAAAGACTACACTTGTGTGTTGGTATACAAAATCAAATATTTAGGGTGCATGTGATGGTACAAGCCTTAATCCCAGCACTCGGGAAGTAGAGGCAGGCAAATCTCTAAGAGTTTGAGGCTGATTTGGTTTATCAAGGATTATCTAGGATAGCCAAAGTTGTTACACAGAAAAACCCTGTCTCAAACACACACACACACAAATGCACATGTGCACATATACACACCCCAAAATATTTAGAATGTAGTTAGGGGTTATGCTGGTTTAGTAAAATGGCAGTTGTAGGTTCTGCTCCAAGATCAATAACTTTACTAGCCCTGGATAGTTGACTAGATTTCCAGTAATAGGCATGATTTCCCTCTTGTTGATATATGAGCAACATTATGTGACTGATAAGGCTGTATTTGTATATTTAGGAATACATGTACACATAAACAAGAAAAAGAAGCCATGAATTTACAAGTGAAAATATATGGGGGCAGTGGGAAGGAAAGGAGGAAATGACGTAATTACATTGTAATCTCCAAGGACAAAAATATGTTAGTGTTTTTAAAGTAACTCATGACCAATTAGATTTCTCCTTCAGGGGAGTCAGGTTCACAGTAGAGTTATTAGTATTTTACTTTAAACCCACTGTTGCCTCGGAAACGGTCCATTTAGAACTAATAATTACTTGCCGGGGCAGAGTCCGTGAAGCCCTTTCCTGACACACCCCATCTCACCTCCTCTTCTGTGTCGACTGTGACTCACACAGTGGCTCTGCGCGTTATCTTTAACTCTTTTGGAGGAAATAGTATCATAAAGTTCCCCACACAGCAAATCTTTTCTAGCATTACCGCATGCTCTGTGCCAAATTTATCCCTCCATATGTTGCTGTGGTAACCGCACAACGAGTCAAACACCAGATAACACAACGGGCAAGCAGAATTTCTTTTTAATAAACTCGTGGCTGCTGTGGACAGCTAGGCACACTCAGAGTATGTTAATTTCAGACCTTAGGGGAACTGCGGAGTGGTTTTCTGTTTGGAGTCGATTCGGACATATGTCTGCCCATATTGTACATATGATCTTTGGCCATTTGAGTTCATGTCCAACAAGCTGGGATGGGAAACTGTCTGACATCTGTTCGGTATGGGAGAGCGCGCCACTGTGTTGATAACTGTACTCGTTTAGAGCAGGTTCATTCTCTCTTTGTCTTCTGGAGTGGGGCTCTTAAGTGGAAATGTGTTGGAACTTGTTTCAGCGTGGAGTGTCACACTCTGGGAGCATCCTTCTGTCTGTCATACTTTTCTTTTCCCCAACTCCAGCAGAAGCACCCACAAAACCCTAAACCCAAGCTGAGCACTTTCGTTTGGTGAAATCTGTCTGGCTCCCACCTGCCCTGTTTTACAGAACCTTCCACACAGAACCTCATCTGAATTTCAATTTAGACGGCTCATCTCTTATGATTTTTCAAATTCTTGTTATGCTAGAATGCAGATTTCTTGAGGACAATTATGATATTATTTTTCTATACTCCGAAGTTCACCCATGCCTGGCCCATAGGGGACTATTGTGCAAACAACCAGCGAGAAAAACTGAATCAATCAATCAATCAGTTATAGAAAGCCTTATAAATTAGCAGTTAATATTGAGACTATGAATAAGCACAAGATTTACTGATTGCTTCTTAAGCTCTATAAGCATCAATTTGATGAGCTAATTCTTCCAGGTATAATAAGTGTAATTTAAATTTTTAGGTTTCTAGCAAAATGATCAAAACAGGGATGCATTGCTCATTTGCCTCCCAGTAACAAAAGCTGGTTTTGTTTCGCAGCTTTGGCTGTGGCGAGGCACACGTACCATTTTTCTTTTGCCTAATTAATTCTCTTTCCCCTCAAAAGTTTAGGAGTTGTTAATTTATGAAAACGACTTCAAAAAGTTACATAAGACCTGAGATTGTGGGAAACAATTAGGTATTTGCTTTTCCTTGGTTTGCAATCGACCCGTGTCAGACTCCTCACAGGCTCTCTGAGTTTCACTACCACTCGTTCCTTGGGTAGCAGAGACTCTGATGGCGTTGATAGAGGTGAGAATGTCCAGTTCTTCTTTATGTGTTCTTTCTTTTCAAATACCCATTTTTATTTCGTCTCCCTGTAATCGCTCAAAAGCCCTGAAATTTCACCTTGATGTTTCTGTTGCTCTTTCAGGACCCACTCAGCACCTGGCACACGAAAGGCTCCCACCAAACACATCTAGAACAAACATGCACTGGAAACTGCGGTCAGAGTGGAAGAGAGGGGGCGCTTGATCCCTAGAGTGATGGGATGGGGTGGGGGATGGGTGGGATGATGAGGCCTCTGTCAGTGCAGAGTTGGGCTGCCCCTGGGTCTGGTTAGAACGAGCACACCAGGGAGAAGAGTCACTGCTGAGTGTGGATTTGGGCAGGAACGAGGGGACGTGGAGCTTGGAGGTGAAGCTGTTCGTCTCTGATTTAGCAGCAATGACTGGGAAGCTGCAGAGGGTAATATATTCTAGGCAGTGGAAAATGTGAAATGGGAGCCTAGAGAAGTTTCTCACAGATGTTTAGTGAGTAGAAGCGAGGTTGCTGGAGGACTGTTTAAGTGGTATTGGGAGCAGATGGGGGGCTCTTTGTAAAAGCCATCTGTCCCACTGGGGGAACGGCATGAGTCTTCCTGTAGACAGAGGGTAGAGGGAGGGATAGTTGAGAGTGGAGAGGAAAAAGCCTTTGCACTATTGTGAGGTGCACATGCACCTTCACATGTGTGCACACTAGGTAATGTCCATTATCACTAAAAAGTATCCTAATCAGTCATAATTTTCACGTTATTTTTGTAATGTTTTTATTTATAGAGTTCCATATATGTATACAATGTATTTTGATGGCATACACTTCTTCCTTCTCCAGGTTTTCCTAGGCCCTCTACATGGGCCCCTTCCAATTTCTTGTCCTCTTCCATTTTGTAGTAACACACAGTATCCAGTTAGTACGGCTCATCTGTGCACCAGTGTAGGGCCATCCAATGGAACATGGAGGACCTTAAGGGACCACACCTCTGAAGAGAAATGACCTTCCCTAGCAGTCATCAACTGCCCATAGCTGCAAGTCTCTTCCCATACATTCTGGGATGTTGCTTTGCTCAGTCTTGTGCAGGCAACCATAGCCATTGTGAGTTCTTGACTGTACTGGTCCTACTACGTGCATAAGACAATGTCCCCGCGACCTGGGGCTCCTACAGTCTTTCCATAGTGTTCCTCGCATTGTGTGTGTGTGCGCGCGCGCGTGGGCGCGAGTGCACGTGTGTGTGGGCATGTGCATGTGTGTGTAGCAAATAATCATACTATTACAGTCTACCCTGTAGTTAATACTTGTTTGAGAACCAGTATTCATATATTTTACATGTAGCTATTTTCGTCTGACATGCATTTTCCAGGAACTTGCTAATGTTGACTCTAGAGCCACTTTAATGAAAGCAGACTAACATTTACCTACAGATTTCACTTGCTGCAATTATCTGCAGCATGGTCTATCTGGAAGCATGAGGCTGAATACTGTACTGGCTTTGTCAATGCCTACATTTAAAAATAAACTTACTTCATATCTTATAAAATAGGAAAATCTTGATTAGCTTTGAAAATTATTTTTGGAAATTTGCTGAAAATAAGCTGTCTGAGATAAGTGCATTTAGGGATGAAAGGGTGTGGAAGAATCTAGGACGTGCTGGGTAACCTGCAGTTACTACATTCACCACAAGATGGCGATCTTGTGCTTGCTTGGTGATCTGCCCACTGATCGTGGATGGCATAGTCAACTCTAGGTAGCTGAAACCCAGGAGAGTGAAATTGGGAAGCTTTACTGGAGTTGTGAAAAGGTTGGTGAGATTTGAAGTAATAAAACTTGAGGGATTCTAGTATCTTTCTGACCTGTTCATACAGAATGTGATGTGTCGACACTATATGAGCATGGGTTAAAAGTTTGCAAATCATGGTTTCAGGAGCATAAAACCCACATTCTAGTTCACCTGCTCACACTTGCTTGTGGTGTATTTGGCAAGGCATAGAACTTCACAGGGTGCCAATAGCTTCACCTACAAAATTGGGAATGATAGCCCTCAACTTAAGAACTGGGCCACTTTCCCCCACAATCCTTCTTTGTTCTGTCTGTGATGGAGAAAGGTTCTTTGGTCTGAGGGCACCAAGTATTCTTAGTTGGTTCTTGTATACCTTAAATAACTCACTTTCCAGGTCAGGTGGAAAGAGTTTTTGTAAAAGACATCTTTCCCCTTGGGAGATGTATGGGTGTTTGCTATAGGCAGAGAGTAAAGAAGGAAGATGGGTAAATTGAGAAAAAAAGTCCTATGGGATGTGTGCATGTCTACATGTGTGTATACTCAGGTCTAGGACCACAGAAAGGTGTGAAGTAGGAAATGCCAGTTATCACTAGGAATTGGCTTAATATTGTTGATTTATCAGTCTTAATTGTCCTAAAGTCCCCAGAACAACTCATGATAATGGTCTTGCATCTCAGAGAGACTTAGTGTAGGTCCAATGACAGCTGTATAATTAGTGTGAGCAGTGATTTTTGTCTCATAATTAGACCAAGAGTCTTGCGTGTAGGACACCCCATCCATTTACTCAAAAATGATTTGCCTTAAACCCTGATGGTATTTTACTCAAAGAAAGAAGGGTAAATTAATTCCATAGAGATGCTGAGCTGCTGTTGGCACAGAAAGGACTTGGTTCTTTCTTCTCCAGTCCAGAATTTCCCTAAGTGAGCCACAAGAAGTGTTTTGCTTTATCTTAGAGTAATTATTGATCACTCAGAATTCACCGAAGCAATTAAAGTATAGCTTTTCTGGTAGGACTTATCAAAGAGTCTTACCCTACTGTGTCTGTATCTTTGTACTGACACAAAAACAATAAAATTAGAGCAGTGGAGGAGCTGATGTTTTAGAGAAGGGGAGGTGAAAGAAGAGAGGGAAAGAAAGGGAAGAAGGGGTAGAGAATGTGTGTGGGGTGACCTGAGATAAGAAGAGATGGAACTGGAGAGAGAACGCTGTTCTTCAGAGTTCTTGTTCTTGCAGAGAACTCAGGGTTACTTCCCAGCACCACATGGTGGCCCATCTCTTCTCTGACTCCAGTTCCAGTGCATCTGACTCCCACTTCTGGCCTCTACAAGAACTGCACCTCTACACAAGGTGCTCATGCAAACAAAATACTCATGCACATAAAATAACTTTTTTAGAGGAGAAAAGGTACACTAGATGAGAATAGGGGCTGTGTCCAGGAGAGTGTGTGTCTGTGATTACATATTCAGATTTCAGTGCTTCTAAGTAATTGTCAAAAGTGTGAACTATTTTCTCTCTAGTGTCCCTTGTGAACATCATTTGAATTAAATTGATTCTGAAAACCTCTCTTTGGTTTGAAAAGGGTCAGGAACGCTGTGCTGCCTGAGTTGAGAGCCTTTATTTGATCTAACTCCACCTAGTCACATCGCCTTTCTCTTGTAATTTAATTTAAGTATTCTTTACTAAGTAGTTGTTGTATAACCTTAGTATTCCTAAAGTTCCATGTGGCTCAATCTTTGCATGGTATTGATTTTCTTTACTGAACCCAATGATAAAAGTTTTCATTAGCTAACAAAAACATTAGCATCCTCACAGACATGTTTGGATGAGGGAAAGATCAGATAGGAGATTGACAGGGAACCTCCTTAAGCCAATGGTCTTTGAGAGACTGAACCATGTTGAGGTGTGGCTTTGAGGTACCAAAAAGCTGTGGTCTCACCTGCTTGCCCTTCTCTCCTCATGCTCCATACCTAGTTGTTGGATCTCTGTTACTGTTCTGTGAATTTTCCCTTTTAATAAAGAAAAACTTAATATGTCCTATTCAGAGCTAGTGTAAGATTATTTAATTCACATTTATCCCCCCCCCCCCAATATGATGTGTTCTGTTGCGTTCTGCTACATCTGGTGCCCAAGGTGGGCAAACCATTTAGTGACTTTTTACAAAGATTAACTATGGCTATAGAAGTAGAAGTAACAGACCCAGAAGCTAGATGTGTACTTATTGAACCTCTGACTTTTGAAAATGCCAACTTAGAATGCAAAAAGATCCTTGGGCCTTTAAAGGTCAGATCAGCACCAATAAATGAATGGATCTTGCATACAATGAATGTTGGTAAATTTGATTATAGTACTGAGACTTGGGTAGGAGAAGTGATTTCCAGTGGTATAAGGAGACATCAAAATGCCAAATGCATTAATTGTGGCAGAGCAGGATATCAGAAAATGGATTGTAGACAAGGAATTCTTAGAAATAATCTCTTTTTTGAGAATGGCGAGAATAAAAGGTCTCAATCTTCTGGAATATGTAGGAGGTTTGGCAAAGACCGACATTGAACAAATGAATGTAGGTCAATGAAAGACAGACAAGGCAACCTGATACCACTGAGAAATTCCTTGGGGGCCTCTCACAGGCCCCCATGTCCAATATGGTCCAATCATTCCCAGTAACTGTTGATGGAGGTGGGTCATCTTTCACTGCCTTGGCCCCTTTAATAGGACAGAAAATTAGGTGGGTGGAGTAAACAGATAGAATGCTGGGAGAAAGAAGCCGAGTAAAGGAGTTGCCATGATTCTCCCACTCCAGACAGATGCAGGTTAAGATCTTTCCTGGTAAGCCAGCTCGTGGTACTACACAGAATATTAGAAATGGGTTAGATCAATATGTAAGAGCTAGCCAATAAGAGGCTGGAACTAATGGGCCAGGCAGTGATTAAAAGAATACAGTTTCCGTGTAATTATTTGGGGGCATAAGCTAGCCATGCGGGCGGCCGGGTGTAGGGGACGCAGCCCTGCCGCTCTTATTACTACAAACTGTGGAGAGCATGTTTAACAAGGAAAATTTAAAAATCCAGTGCCTACTGTAAGAAACCATACTGTTCTGGATGATGGAATAGACATGAAAGATGAATCAAAAACTATAATAGGAAATAGAAAAATATATATTTTGTCAGACTTCTATAAGTGATCAAAGATCAAAGCTAAGAGGGTGTATAAATAACATTGTAATTGAGGGATTACTAGACATGGGTACAGATGTGAGTATCATTGCTCCAGAATCTTGGCATCTGATTTGGTCTCTTCAAGAGGCAGATGTTCAATTCCTAGGAATTGGAACCCTATCTCAATTGAAACAAAGCATGAGATGGGTTGAATGCATAGAGCCAGAGAGACAGAGAGGAAGGCTGAAGCAAATACTGTAGTGAATTTATGGGGTCATGACCCATTGCAGCAGTGGAATACCCAGATTAACATTCCTGCAGTCCCCAAAACTCATGTTTCTGGGAAGGATATTATAAGCTATTATAAACAAAGGTTACCATCCATTCATACAAGAATGATATACAAGAAGGATATACAAGAACACAAAGCAACTAGCAAATCTTCAGAGGTACTAACAGCCCTGCCTTTAAAATGGTTAACTGAGAAACCAATATGGGTTAAACAATGACCTTTAACAGAAGACAAACTGCAGACTTTAGACCAACTGGTACAGAAGCAACTAGATGCTCACCATATTAAAGAATCAACCAGCCCTTGGAATTCTACTGTATTTTTGTTAAAAAGCAATCTGGAAAAATGGAGAATGGTGACAGATCTAAGAGCTGTCAGCAAGGTTATTCAACCTATGGGCCCTCTACAATCTGGAATTTCTCTGCCTTCTCTATTATCAAAAGGATGGCCTCTTATAGTTATTGATTTAAAAGATTGTTTCTTCATTATACCTTTACAAGAAAGGGATCAAAAATTTGCCTTCACAGTGACTATTTATAATAATTCTCAGCCTACTAGGAGATATCAATGTACTTTCATCCCACAGGGAATGTTCAATATCCCCACCTGGTACCAATACTTCATAAGTCAGCCATTGGAAATAATATGTAAGCAATTTCTTACGTCTGTAATTTATCATTTCATGGATGACATTTTGCTATCTGATTCAAATGCAGATACTTTAGAAAGATTGTTTGAAGAAGTAAAGAATGTTTTGCCTAAATGGGGTTTACAAATTGCTCCTGAAAAAAATACAGAGAGGTGATTCAGTCAATTATATAGTTCCAGTTCATGACTGGATAACACTTGATCTAATAATTCATTTAAACAAAACCTTAGATGGTGACAGAGACTTAAATAATCCCAGGGAATTAACAGCTGAAGCTGAGAAAGAATTAATGGTGGTTGATGAGAAATTACAGGAAACTATGTTGATAGGATAGATCCAAATCTTAATTGCAATATAGTATATTGCCTTCCAGAATTTTCCCTACAGGAATTTTAATGCAGAGAAAAGATATTATCTTAGAAAGAATCTTTTTACCACATAAACCATAAAGTAAAAAATTAAAAATATCTTACGTGGAAAAGTTCTCTGAATAAAAGGAAAATTGAGACTTTGTTGACTACCATGTATATACCCAGCAGAGATTATTGTGTGTTTTTCTACTGATGAATTTTAAAAAAAATATGAGAAAACAATGAACCCTGGCAAAGAGCTTGTTCTAATTTTTTAGGAGAGATTAATAGCAATTATCCCAAACTCAATAGAATTAACTTTATAAAGAAAGCTACTTGAATTCTTCCCTGAATTGTACATGACATACCAATAACTGGAGCCATACATTTTGTAGTGATGCAAATAAATATAAAAGGTAGGTTACAAATCAGAAGATTTAAGTAAGGTGGAACAAAGCCCTCATTATTCTGTCCGAAAGGCAGAGCTATATGCTATTATCATAGTACTAAGGAATTTTCAAAACTTCTCAATATAGTTACTTATTTGCAATATGCAGAAAGTGTTGTCTTGCATATTGAAACAGCTGAATTTATAACAGATGATACAGAATTGACTTCATAATTCATTCAGGTTCAAGATATAATCAGAAATAGACTTTGTATCATATACATAACACACGTCTGATCCCATACAGGTCTGCCAGGTCCTCTAGCACAAGGTAATGCAGAAATTGATCAATTATTGATTGGAAGTATGTTGCCTCAGAATTTCATGAAAAACAGCATGTCAATAGCAAAGGTTTAAAGAAAGAGTTTCCTATTACATGGCAACAAGCTAAGGAGATTATAAAGAGATGTCCTACATGCTCTTTCTATAACCAAATACCATTGCCTGAAGGGAATAACCCAAAGGGTACTCAAAGGAATGAGATCTGGCAGATGGATGTGTTCCACTTTACGGAATTTGGAAAATTAAAATATATGCAACACACCATAGACCATATTCAGGTTTTCAATGGACAACTGCCTTTAGCTTGGAAAAGGCTTATTTAGTAATCATACATTTATTTGAAGTTATGACCATCATGTGTTTTCCCGCACAAATAAAGACACACAATGGTCCAGCATATATATCTAAAAAAATGAAACTTTTTTGTTTATTATAATATAGAGCATATTACAGGTATACCAAACAATCCTACAGGTCAGGCAATTATAGAAAGGTCAAATCAAACTATAAAGGATAAGCTAAACAAACAGAAAGGGATGGAAAATACCTTCAGAAATAGATTGCATAATGCTTTATTAACCTTGAATTCTCTTAATGCTAATGAGAAAGGAACAATGACAGCAGAGAGACATTGGATAATAGAAAAGACTTCTGAATTAAATCAGCCAGTGTATTTCAAGGATGTATTGACTTCAGGATGAAAACCAGGAGTGTGTTACATTAAGGAAGGGGTTTGTTCTTGTTTCCGCAGCTCATTCACAGAGGTGACAATCATACAGGTGGTAAGAAAACCTCATAAGGGTTAGGGCAGGGTTCTGTTCTTGTCTTTGCAGGAAAATACACATCTTCAAAAAGTCAAGAGACCCTGGACATTTGGATGTCTAAAGAGGAAAAATAACTATCCATAAACAATCACCAAACAAAAAGAAATATGACTTATGAGGACAGGTCATCTGAGGGTAATATATATATATATATATATATATATATATATATATATATATATATCACATAGCTGGCTTTGGAGTTGAACAATGGTTATCCTCTAAATATAAGCATGTTGTTAAAAAAATTCAGAGTTTCTGTTTCACATCAGGAGCCATCTGGTACAGAACAGAAAGAAAAAAGACATTAGAAAAAATTTTACTTTTCTCCATACCTATTTTGTCTATATCATATCTTTCACTGAATATATGCCTGTATAAATAATGCTTAAGTTTTCTACAAAAAACAGCAAACTTAATAACTTAAAAACAGTAAACTTAATAACAGTAAACAATAAACTTTTTTACAGTAATCTTTGAAGTTTCCAGGAAGAAGATGGGGCCCCACAACAACGACTCCACCTGGTTGATATGATGTCATGATGCTGATAGTGCTACTATAAGACCAGTTTTGGGTACCAGTGGGTCAAGATGGTTCTAACTCGGTTACTTGAAATGATGTAACCTTACAGTGTTCTGGACAGCACTCCAAATAAGAACTTTGGGACTCAGAGACCATTTGCAATTATACCAAACAGTAATCTTGAAACTTAACCATTATTTTAGTTTTATAGAATCCCATAGAAAGAACAAAGCCCCTATGACAACTGCAAGTAATTTTAGAAAATGATGGCCCTTCTCCCAACAAAGTTTGTCCACGGGGTTAAGGACATTATTTAGGGATTGATTATTATTGGTATAGGGTTGGGGGTTAGGGTAGAAATTATGTATGCTCAGAGACCTCTTTGGAAAAATTAATGAAAAAAATTGAAAGGGATAATAGGCATATTAGTGTAAGCTTACTCACACTAATAATAATAATAGTAATAAAGTGAATACTTGTGAGTTATTATTTATGGATAATTTACATTGGCATAGATTCTTGTATATTGAAACAATTTCAAATTATATTTGTTATATTGAATATGCTCCTATTTTGTCAGATTGTGTGCATGCATGTTTCTATCTCTGTTTAAGACATTTTGTATATTGATACAATTTTATGATATATTTATCATATTGTGCTATACATTTCTACCTCTGATCAAGATTCTTATACATTGCTTACATTTTGTTGTCATTGTCCTCATTTACTTCACAGTTGTTTAAAGTTTGTTTAATATTCTAATATGAAGTCTTATTTTTTAAGTTATATAGTTATTAAGTATTATAGGTCAATAGTCATTTATGTTTGTTATACATATAGTTAGACTAATCAGGTTCTTTAGATCCATAGAGATTGTATTATGTATAGACAGGTAATCTTCAACCACTTCAAGGAACTGTAGAACATGGCATTTAAATAACTTAGGGTTCTATTGACATGAGATACGTTTGCTCTTGGCAGAACTAATCTATTCCTGAGAGAATGGTGAGCACCGAAGACACTCTACTTGGAGATTGTTTTCTTCTTGGCAAAGCTGGCCTTTGGGCAAGGAACTGCCCATGCCTTGACCACTGACAAAATGCATGGTGTCTGGACTTGTCAAGCAGGATACAAGAAAAAAAGACTTCCAATCCTTGCTATAGCGCCTGCAGTACAGGATAGTATATGAGCCAGGAACTAGGCTAGAGGTTTCAAAACATACACACACAGACAGAGATGTGGGGACACGGGTCATCCTTGAAACAAGAATGCCAACTTTATTGTGCTCCAGGGAAGCTTATATAGGGATCCTTAACTGATAGCCATACCCCAGCTCTTGGGATTTCCAACTGTAAAACCCACTCCCCTGCCATCAGAAGCTCATGAGGGTCTCATACTCAGAGTAGCTGCAGGCACAGGAAAACAAGTTGTTTTGCTCAGTTCACTCCAGCAGGCAAAGGGTCTGAGGCAGGCAAAGAAAATCAAGGGGCTGGAGATCTGCAGCCTTCAACACCTTGCCAAGACAGGGTAAGACAGTTTCGAAAATTTTTTCTGCCTCTGAAAAATGATCTGTTAGTTACTCTAGGCCTTAGACAAAGTTGGTTGCTTCAACATTGCAATTGAGACTTTGGGTGATTGCCCAGGTAGCCAGTTGTCTCCGTCATCAACTGCACATTTTGGAAGCTGCTTGATTGTGCTCCTGCCTACTCAAGTAATATTATCTCCTTTTTCAGACCTTTGATGGAGTTGAAGATTAATTAATAGTCATATGATTTAGCCAAGCCATTTCTAAATACAAGACTTAGACTCCTGAGGATAGAATGTTTATTGAAATGTTTAGCATATGTTCCTTGCTTAATATTGTTTATGCTAGTTGTAATTCTAATTTTTAAACTTTATATCTGTTCTTATTGTTTATAGTTTTGTATTGGGTTTGAAACTCTCTTATTTAGACAAAAGTCAGAAATGATGTGGAACTTCCTTCAGCCAATGGCTTTTGAGAGGCTGATCCAGGTTGAGGCATGGCCTTCGTGTACCAAAAAGCTATGATTCCACCTACTCGCCCCTTTCTTTTTGTGCTTTCCACTTGAATGTTTGACCCCTTTCCTGTTCTGTGCATTTTCCTTTTTAATAAAGAAAATCATTAATATACCATATTTGGAGCTAGTGTAGGATTATTTGATTTGTGTTCCCCCATCTGATGCATTCTGAGGTGTTCTGATTCAGGAGATGAGGAAGTCAGTGACATGCAGCGATCAGCTGAGACAGCTTTCTGGCATGTCCCTTCTTTTTTCTGGGTTGAGTTTGGGTGTTGCCTGTTTCTTGGGAAGGAAAGCAACAAGACCAGGATGCAGTGGTAGGGCACCAGGGAGGAGTCCAGCCCAGAGGAGAGGCCAGTGTCAAGATAACTGAATGGCCCTGAGCATTCTGTCATCCCGCCTTCCTGCTCCACTCAACATCAGTGTTCACAGAGTCTGTCTATCTTCTGAGAGCCTGAGAAGGTACAAGCATGAGGCCAGGGCTGTGCTGAGCAGGGGAGGCTTGAGAATAGGAGTGTACGTTTGCAACCTTGAAACCATTTTCCTTCAATTCACCTGAAGAAGAAGAAAAAGCACAAGCCCAGCTCTTCTCCAAGGCAGATGTTACCTTTGAAAGAGGTTAGTAGTCCTAGGGGAATAAAAGATTAGCTAATAAGAAAAAAAATTAGCTAGATATGCTAGGAAAAGGAATTCTTTGGGAGAAATGCATTGAAAAAAAAAGGTAAACCAGAGGAAACAGAATGAACATAATTAAAAACTGAGCTTAGCAATTATCTTTAAAGAGATAAGAGACCACTGAAAAACAAAACAAAGAGAAACAGACACAACTAGAGCCACGGAGTAGCTATAAATAATTTACACGAAGAATTCCGTGGATGGGCTGCCTTTCAAAATGATGACAGCCAAAGAACATGCTAACAGTTTGAGATTCTGGAAGAAGAAACTTTGTTAGAAGGCCCTGGAGTAGGATATAGATATGTGAGGAGTACAGCGAGCATATATGGAGGGTTGAAGTGGCTATAATATCTACCTAAGAAGATCACAGAAGGAAAAGGGATTCTGTACTGAAAGGACACAGAGTGCTGAGCAGGGGAGGTGACCTCACACAGAGACATTCTTCAGTAACATTAAAGGATATCAAAGAAAAAGAGGAATTTTTTTTTACAAGCTTTCAAAGATAAAAAGCATATTACCCAAAGGAACGAGAAAATCAGATTACAACCTTCCTTTACAAAGCAGCACTGGATGTGGTAGTGCAGTGAATTAAGATGTTCAAAGTGTCGAGGAGCAGGCTGTAAACCCAGTAAACCCAGAATTGTGTAGTGAGGAAAATTTTTATATACAAGATTGGAGCTTTCTTGAAAGTCCTGGGGTAAGCCACACAAACCTTGCCTTTTCTTGTTGCCATCACAAAACACTTGACATGAAACAAGGCAAGAAGCTTTCATTTTGGCTTACGGTTGTAGGGCACACAGTCTCTCTTGGTGGAGAAGGCATGGTGCGGCTGGCAAAAGGCGTTTGGTGGCATTGTGTCTGCCATCAGGAAAGGAGGCAGAGAGAGGGCGATGCTGCTGTTCAGCTTACTTTCTCATTTTTATTTAGTCTGGGATGGTTGTACCCATAGTTATAGTGGGTCTTCTCACCTCAGTTCACTCAAACTAGAAACTGCCCCATAGTTGTACCCCTAGATTTGTCTCCTATGTGACTCTAGATCCTGATATGAACCATTTCAATCACTGAGCTACCAGTAGTCCACAGCAAAATTATTATTCAAATGTAGGGGTTGAAACAGGATTTGGGGGAGGCATCCATGGTCTCACATGACTGCTATATGGGGAGTACTGACTAACACTTGGAGAGTGTCTGAAGGTTGTGTTCCAGACAGTAGGAAAGTGAGGCTTGTGGGATGCAATTACCAGGCTGGGATTCAATGATTCAAGAATAAACACAGAATGCATGTTGTTTGGAGTACACAAAGATTATTTTTAAACAAGTCAGCTGTGAGATTAGCCTCCAGAAAATTTATCATTTCACCATGAAGATCCAACCTCATCCAGACCAGTTCACAAACTATAAAACAGTTCAGTACTCAGACATAATTAAAAGCAACTTACTATTTATTGGTTGTTTAGAACAGCCCGGCTGGGTATTCTGGTGTGCCTGTAGTTGCCCAGCAATTCTTGTATTTGGGAGGCAGAGACAGAAGAATTACAAATTCAAGGTCAGTCTATATGGCATAGTGAAACCCTGTATCAAAAAAATCAAAGACTATAGTTCAGCAATAGAGCTGTTGTCTAAGATGTGCAAAGGTTAACATGACCGCATTGTCCCTCTCTCTATTTACCTAGGTTTTATTTTGGGTTTTCTAACTGTGAAAGTCTTGCTGTCTGTCTGCTGTATTTACTTCTGTATACCTGAGAGTTTCCATGGCTGTTGTGTGATTTCCCTACCCTCTCTACTCTAAATTCTACTTGTTAGTAAAGGAGCACAATTAGACTACTTCAGAGACTGTAAAAAAAAACCCATAAAAACAAAGAACATATAAATAAATATCTCATTGTCTAAACATACCGCAATTCATCCACTCACTTTCTGAGGGTCATTTACAATTTGTCATTTTTAGAAATATGGATACTGTATTCATCTCTGTTTTGTGATGTATTTCAAAACTCCCCTTGTGAAACTAGAAGTGGGGTTTCTGGATTAAATGGTAGATGGTGTTATCTTCCCTTTATTGTGCATATTTTGAAAAATAATGATTTTTATTTACACATACATACATACATACAACGCATACATGTGAGCAGGTGCCCTCTGAGGCCAGGAGAGGGCATCATATCCCTTGGAATTGGAGTCATAAGCAGTTGTGAGCTGCCTGATGTGGGTGCTGGGAACGGAACTCAGGTCTTCTAGAAGAGCAATGAGTGCTTTTAACTGCTGAGCTGCCTCCACAGTCCCTGCTACACTTTCTTCAGTGTTGGCATTTGTAGACATTCTTTATGTGTCCTAGACATGAGATCACTGTCAGATACGCACCTTGAGAAAAACCTTTTCTAGGGTTTAGTTTGCCTTTTATTTTGGTAGATGTGTATATTGAAGAGCATACATGTTGAATTTTTATTATGTTTATTTTTTTAATGCCTAGAGCTTTGGGGATACTAATTAGAAAATTTTGTCTTGTTGGGCATGGTGGCACACACCTTTAATTCCAGCATCAAGAAGCAGAGGAGAGGCAGGGGAATCTTTGTGAGTTTGACTCCAGCCTATTTTACAAAGTGAGTTTCAGGACAGCTAGGTCTACACAGAGAGACTCCGTCTCAAAAAACAAACAAACAAAACCTCCCAAACAAAACAAAATTGTCTTACCTAAGGTCATTTTTGTTTTGTTTCTTTAAGATTTTGCCTTTCAGGAGCTCAAACCTGTATATGTATTCCCATACCTAGTCAATGATTTCTCTTGGATTTTAAACTAAATTATTTTATTTTGTATTTCAAATCATTTCTTCTATCTTATCAAAAACATCACAAGGTCTTAATATTCCATGCAGTTCCACCATCTTGGTATTGTTTGTTCAACAATTTATTCATTTACTTAGTTTTGGTTTTCCAAAACAGGGGTCCTCTGTGTGACCCTGGCTCTCCTGGTGGTTTGAGGCCAGCCTGGTCTACAGAGTTAAAGAGAAACTATACTTAAACACATTCTGTTTCTCTGCGTAGCACCACTCTAGACAGCCCACTTTGCCTATGGATTACTGAAAGGTGCCCCATATCCACACTGTGGATGACAGAGTCACAGATGCACACTCTCGGGCAATAGCGCTGTCTGTGGATCTCTCAGGGCTGACTGTAACAGGGGCTGGCGCAGAGCTCCAGCTTTCTCCTGGGAGATGCCCTGCTTCTGCTGGTGGTCTCTATACCAGATGTTTTCAGGTTCTTGGCCTCTTGCTCAAAGAACTGAAGAAGTACATACAAAATGCAGAGCAGCAAAAGATGTTAGTCAGAAGTGAAATGAAGTACAGACTAGAAACGCTGCGAGATGGAAGCGGGCCCCGAGGAAGCACGAAGCACCGGAGTGCCGGGAGCCTGCCTGGGTCTTCCTTCTGTGAGCCCTGGAAAAGGGTGAGCTGTTTGGTAGAACACAGGTGGTTGTCAGTTTTGTTTGTTGGTCTTGGACTATGTAGACCTTTGTCCACTGTTCAAGCCTGGGTCCATGATACAGTTGACGCATGCTCAGTCACACATAACTCCAAGATGGTAAGGACTTTTCCCCTAAAGGTTCATAGAGACACAGTTTGCCTTATTGAGTACTGAGTATGTGTGCCAAACCAGTTTGACTGTATCAGACTACCCCTTCTTCTAGGTTTCTTCAGGAAAGGGGTTTCTAAGGTTTTCTAGGGAATTACAGGCAGGCATAATTGGTACTTTTGTTTGGAGAGAGTTGTATGTGCAGAGAGATTCAGGGGGAGCCCGGGTTCCTAAGTACTCTGTAGGAAGAGAGGTGTGTGTGTGATCTCAAGCTAGTTGGGGCCCTGGGCTTCTAAGCTAGCCCTATACTTGCATGTCTTATTTCCAATGGAATGGTCCAAATCAGGTGACCTGAGCTAACCTACTCTTCAGTGGTCTTTCACTTTCTTTAGGGTACTTCTCAAGTGTTCACAAAACTCGGTGCGCACCACAAGTGCTGATTCTGTATTTCCAGCCTGGCTCTTGACCCCTGCCTTCCTTCCTGCAACCAGACAGCCTGTAAGTTCTATTTTTTCCAAGGGCAAAAACGCAGTCATGGGTGCAAGGAGGTCAGCTGATTAAATCAGATGGATTGACACCTTCCCAAGAAACCTTTGCCATTTCCACTGGACCAGTATTGACAAAGAGGCGGTTTCAGGCATTCTTTCTCACACGCTGACTCACTCATCCTTTCTCAGCAGGGTGTTGTCCCCATTCACAGTTACAGAAATTGAGTTACATAAGCAGCCAGTGACTTCTTCAAGGTTGTTAGTCCAGGAAATTTTCAACTTCAAGCTGGATCTTTGGGCACATTATATTGTGTTCTCTGCAGCACAAGGTATCTGACTGATTGGGTAATGGCATGTTACATCTGCATCGAGGCCTCATCCCTAGGGCATGGGTCAGGACTTTGCTTTGCAGGGAGGTGCTACAGGGGCAGCACCTTTAGGAGACAGGGTCCATGAGAGCCTTAGGTCACTGGAGGCAAACCCCCAAAGCAGCTTGTGTGTACCCATTGCCTGCTCTGCCTTTATGCCCCATGGCTCATGTTATAAGTGCTTTTTCTATGCAACAAGAAGACTCGCCTAGTCTTGTTATAGAAACTCCAAAATTTTAAGTCAAATATATTTTATCTTCAACTTATTTATCACATTTGTGTGTGTACTTGTTTTTTTTAAATTTATTTATTTATTTATTAAAGATTTCTGCCTCCTCCCTGCCACCTCCTCCTATTTCCCTCCCCCTCCCTTAATCAAGTCCCCCTCCCTCGTCAGCCCTAAGAGCAATCAGGGTTCCCTGCCCTGTGGGAAGTCCAAGGACCACCCACCTCCATCCAGGTCTAGTAAGGTGAGCATCCAAACTGCCTAGGCTCCCACAAAGCAAGTACGTGCAGTAGGATCAAAAACCCATTGCCATTGATCTTGAGTTCTCAGTAGTCCTCATTATCCGCTATGTTCAGCGAGTCCTGTTTTATCCCATGCTTTTTCAGACCCAGGCCAGCTGGCCTTGGTGAGTTCCCCATAGAACATCCCCATTGTCTCAGTGTGTGGGTACGCCCCTGGCCATCCTGAGTTCCTTGCTCGTGCTCTCTCTCCTTCTGCTCCTGATTTGGACCTTGAGATTTCAGTCCGGTGCTTCAATGTGGGTCTCTGTCTCTGTCTCCTTTTATCTCCTGATGAAGGTTAATATTCAGGAGGATGCCTATATGCTTTTCTTTGGGTTCACCTTCTTATTTAGCTTCTCTAGGATCACGAATTATAGGCTCAATGTCCTTTATTTATGGCTAGAAACCAAATATGAGTGAGTACATCCCATGTTCCTCTTTTTGGGTCTGGCTTACCTCACTCAGGATAGTGTTTTCTATTTCCGTCCATTTGCATGCAAAATTCAAGAAGTCATTGTTTTTTACTGCTGAGTGGTACTCTAATATGTATATATTCCATACTTTCTTCATCCATTCTTCCATTGAAGGGCATCTAGGTTGTTTCCAGGTTCTGGCTATTACAAACGATGCTGCTATGAACATAGTTGAACATATACTTTTGTTGTATGATAGGGCATCTCTTGGGTATATTCCCAAGAGTGGTATTGCTTGGTCCAGGGGTAGGTTGATCCCAAATTTCCTGAGAAACCACCACACTGCTTTCCAAAGTGGTTGCACAAGTTTGCATTCCCACCAGCAATGGATGAGTGTACCCCTTTCTCCACAACCTCTCCAGCAAAGGCTATCTTGGTGTTTTTGATTTTAGCCATTCTGACAGGTGTAAGATGGTATCTTAAAGTTGTCTTGATTTGCATTTCCCTGATTGCTAAGGAAGTTGAGCACGATCTTAAGTGTCTTTTGGCCATTTGAACTTCTTCTGTTGAGAATTCTCTGTTCAGCTCAGTGCCCCCATTTTATAATTGGGTTGATTAGCTTTTTACGGTCTAGTTTCTTGAGTTCTTTATATATTTTGGAGATCAGACCTTTGTCATTGCAGGGTTGGTGAAGATCTTCTCCCAGTCAGTGGGTTGCCTTTTTGTCTTAGCAGAGGTCAGAGGACAACTTGTAAGAGTTAATTCTCCCCTTGTGCAGTGAGCGTCCTGTGGAAAACACTGATTCTCACTTTATAATAATGCTGGAGACTGAGTAGCAGAAGCAAGACAGTTGCATTTTTGGCAGACAGATGCATTTTTGACTTTGTAGAAGTTGGGCATCTGCCTGGACAAAAGGTAAAAATGACTGCTATGCTGATTTGGAGAAAAACAGTTGTTTATACATTCTTATCTGCATCTCCTTGACCCTGGTTCCCCATTGGCTGAGATTTTTGGAGAGGTACAATCTTTACCATGTGTTTAGCATAGTCTTCCCCCAAGACTTCCCATCTGTCCATCTGTCCGGGGAAGAAGATTCCCTCTTTTTTTTTTTTTTTGTTATTGGTCTTAGCCACAAAGCAGCGTATAATTTTCCAATGCTAAGATAATCTATAAAGGACCCGGGCCAGCTAGTGCCAGCTGCTAGGTAGGGGAGGCAGAAGCCCAGTGTGTTGAAGAAGCTGCGGGCTGCGTTTCTGCCACCCAGTCCTTCAACAGAATGGCGCCCAGATGTGGATAACTGTATCCACATAAAGTCTGAGACAACTTGGGAAGTAATTCTAGAACAAAATGAAAGCATTGCGCCAGTTTTCTTGGTAGCAACAATTTCTTGGGTCTGCTCTGCTTGCTAGAGGCAAGCAAGCGCTCTCATCTAAGAGACGCTTCCTGACTCAGCTTTAGCTGCAAAACCCTGCAGCTCTTTTAAGAGGGCCTGCCATGAAATACTTAAACGGTGTTGATGAAAAGCTGAATGCATGCTTTTCGGTTTTCAGCTGTAGCAGGAAAAAAGCTGCGCTGTTTAAAAATGCCAGCTTTCTGGGCTGTCCTGCCAGGACAAACTCTGACTGTTTCATACACTCGATCCAACTACAGAGAGTTTAAGTGTGGTTTCTGAGTGCAGTGCTGCAGCTTGCTTACTGGCAGGGACTCTGAAACGCCATACAGTTGTGGCAATAAAAATGGCTACAGTTGGTACCTCAGCCATGAGGATGGAAAGCTAAGGAATGGGCTGGATCTAGCCGGCAAAGCCACGGCTTTAATCCTACCCATATTGCTCAGTAATTTAAAGGCTCGTGTGGTCAGAAAAAGAGAGATAAGCTGTAAAGAGAGATTCAAAGACAAAGAAAACCTTTAAATGATTTACAGTGTGTTAAAAATATATGCAGGCTAAAAGTTAAAGTTCTTAAAGTAAAAAACAAAAAAAAAAAAAAGGAAGAAAGAGAGTAGTTGGGTGTGGTAGCACACGCCTTTAATCCCAATGCCTGGGAGGCAGAGACAGATGGATCTCTGAGAGGTCAAGGACAGCCTGGTCTACAGAGTTATTCCAGGTCAAAGATATACAGAGAACCTGTCTCAAAAAGCAAAAAATAAAAGTAAAAATAAACAAAATAGAGGTTAAAATAAAGCACACAAAGATGGAAAATACACAGAGAATTTTGATACTGTATGCTATTATGCTATGTTTGAATTGTTTGAATGCTGAGGAAGGAGCAACAGCTGCTAAGAGATATTTGTTTATAAATGATGCTGAACTAATCCAACATAGATATTTTGAAAATACCTTGACCTCAGATTTGGATCTAAGGATATGATACTTTGAAAAAGAGATTCTTCTTTTGTTTTCACAGACGATGAGACCCTGTGGATTGCTTCCATCCCAATATGGTATGATAGACCATGCCCTCCTGAAAGGTTGCTGTGAACACCTTCAAAAAATTACTTCACTCGACTGCTGACTGAAATGAATCTAGCACACCGATTATACCATGAAAGACCTGAATAACAGTGCCCCCATACAGCAGGAAGCAGTTTGGAGAGAAAAAACTGTGCCCATATTCCCAAATATTGTTTATAAATGTTCTTTTACATTTAAAGGGGGATATGATAGTCATATGAATAATTTGCATTGATACAGATTTTGCTTTAGTGATTTAAATTTAAGGTCAATTTTGTTATATGTATATATATTTCTGATATGGATTAAGATATTGTGATTGTGTAGTTCATTTAAAAATGTAATGTATATAGGTTGTTAATGGATAATCATTAATAATAGTCAAGCTTGTAGTTATGTTAGATTTTTTAGATGTACATAGATATATTTTAGATAGACATTCTTCATATCTTTCAAAGAGTACAGAATAGGACATTTAATGTTTTAATAACTTAGGGTTTTTCATGACAATGAGACATGTCTGCTCCTGGCAGTACCAATCTACTTCAAGAGGAAGATGGGCATCGAAGAGGCTCCTTAGGGAGTTGTTCAGCCATTTGGGCAAGAAACTGCTCTTGCCTGGACTGTTGCATAAACTGGACACAAAGAACCCACAGAAAGAAGACTGCTGAACTTACCTAAAGGTGAGATGGTCTTTTGGGGTTCCCGATTCATGAAAGAGTCTGTGAGACATTCTGCACAACACAGCAAAAAGTGACTGAACTGTCTTTGGAATTTCCTGCTTGATGAAAATGTCTGCTGGATACTATGGGCCTGAAGGCTGAAGATGGATGCCCCAACGGTACAAAAGAACTTTGGGTGACTGTCCAGGCAGCGAGATGTCTCTGTCATTTCTAATATTATATCCTTCTGGAGTCTTTGATGGAGTTGAAGAATGGATAGTTATAGTTCATTAGAGAGAAGAGGTTGTAGACGAGGCTCTTTTCTTTTTTTTTTCTTTTATTTATTTTTTATTCTTTTTTAATTAAAATTTCCACCTGCTCCCCGTTTCTCATTTCCCTCCCCTCCTCCCAAATATTGCCCCCTCCCCCCACTCCCCTCCCCCTATCCCCACTCCTCTTCTCCTCCCCCCACACCATTCCCCCTCCCTCTCGATACTGAAGAGCAGTCCAAATTCTCTGCCCTGCGGGAAGACGAAGGTCTTCTATCTACGTCCAGGAAGGTGAGCTTCTAAACAGGCTAAGCTCCCACAAAGCCAGGTCATGTATTAGGATTGAAACCTAGTGCCATTGTCCTTGGCTTCTCATCAGTCTTCATTGACCGCCATGCTCAGAGAGTCCGGAATCAGCCCATGCTTATTCAGTCCCAGACCAGCCGGCCTTGGTGGGCTCCTAATAAATCAGTTCCACTGTCACAGTGGGTGGGTGCATCCCTCGTGGTCCTGATTTTTTGCTCTTGTTCTCCCTCCTTCTGCTCCTCATTTGGACCTTAAGAGCTCAGACCGTTGCTCCAAATTGAGAATCTGTCTCTACCTCGATCCATCGCCAGATGAAGGTTCTAAGGTGATATGCAAGATATTCATCAGTATAGGATAGGGTCATTTCAGGTTCCCTCTCCTTAGTTGCCCAAGGTACCAGCTGGGGACATATTCCTGGACACCTGCGAACCCCTCTAGAGTCAAGTCTCTTGCCAACCCTAAGATGGCTCCCTTAGATAGGATATATACTTCGCTGCTCCCGTATCCATCCTTCCTATATCCCAACCATCCCAATCCCCCGAGCTCCTCCCATCCTCCCCTTCTCATATTTCTCATCCCATTTCCCCTTTGCCCCATGCCACCTCACCCGCAAGTTCCCAGTTTTTGCCCTGCAATCTTGTCTACTTCCCCCTCTCCATGCGGATGACTATATGATTTTCTTTGGGTTCACTTTCTTATTTAACTTCTATAGGATCACACATTATATGCTTAATGTCTTTTATTTATGGCTAGAAACCGATTATGAGTGAGTACATCCCATGTTCCTCTTTTTGGGTCTGGGATACCTCACTCAGGATAGTGTTTTCTATTTCCATCCATTTGCACGCAAAATTCGAGAAGTCATTGTTTTTTACTGCTGAGTAGTACTCTAATATGTATATATTCCACACTTTCTTCATCCATTCCTCCATTGAAGGGCATCTAGGTTGTTTCCAGGTTTTGGCTATTACAAACAATGCTGCTATGAACATAGTTGAACAGATACTTTTGTCATTTGATGTGGCATCTCTTGGGTATATTCCCAATAGTGGTATTACTGGATCTTGGGGTAGGTTGATCCCAAATTTCCTGAGAAATCGCCACACTGCTTTCCAAAGTGGTTGCACAAGTTTGCATTCCCACCAGCAATGAATGAGTGTGCCTCTTTCTCCACAACCTCTCCAGCAAAGGCTATCATTGGTGTTTTTGATTTTAGCCATTCTGACAGGTGTAAGATGGTATCTCAAAGTTGTTTTAATTTGCATTTCCCTTATCGCTAAGGAGGTTGAGCATGACCTTAGGTGTCTTTTGGCCATTTGAATTTCTTCTGTTGAGAATTCTCTGTTCAGATCAGTGCCCCATTTTTTTATTGGGTTCATTAGCATTTTAAAGTTTAGTTTCTTGAGTTCTTTATATATTTTGGTGATCAGACCTTTGTCTGTTGCAGGGTTGGTGAAGATCTTCTCCCAGTCAGTGGGTTGCCTTTTTGTCTTAGTGACAGTGTCCTTTGCTTTACAGAAGCTACTCAGTTTCAGGAGGTCCCATTTATTCAATGTTGCCCTTAATGTCTGTGCTGCTGGGGATAAACGTAGGAAGTGATCTCCTGTACCCATATGTTGTAGAGTACTTCCAACTTTTTCTTCTATCAGGTTCAGTGTGTTCAGACTAATATTGAGGTCTTTAATCCATTTGGACTTGAGTTTTGTGCATGGTGATAGATATGGATCTAATTTCATTCTTCTACACGTTGACAACCAGTTCTGCCAGCACCATTTGTTGAAGATGCTCTCTTTTTTCCATTGAATACTTTTAGCTCCTTTATCAAAAATTAGGTGTTCATAAGTTTGTGGGTTAAAATCAGGGTCTTCTACTCGGTTCCATTGATCGACTTCTCTGTTTTTATGCCAATACCAAGCTGTTTTCAATACTGAGGCTCTGTAATAGAGTTTGAGGTCAGGGATGGTAATGCCTCCAGACGATCCTTTATTATATAAGATTGTTTTGGCTATCCTGGGTTTTTTGTTTCTCCATATAAAGTTGATTATTGTCCTCTCAAGATCTGTGAAGAATTTTGATGGGATTTTAATGGGGATTGCATTGAATCTATAAATTGCCCTTGGTAGAATTGCCATTTTTACTATGTTGATCCTCCCTATCCAAGAGCAAGGGAGATCCTTCCATTTTCTGGTATCCTCCTCAATTTCTTTCTTCATTGACTTAAAGTTCTTGTCAAATAGATCCTTTACTTCCTTGGTTAGGGTTACCCCAAGATATTTTATGCTATTTGTGGCTATCGTGAAGGGTGATGCTTCTCTGATTTCCATCTCTGCTTCCTTATCCTTTGTGTATAGGAGGGCAACTGATTTTTTGGAATTGATCTTGTATCCTGCAACGCTACTAAAGGTGTTTATCAGCTGAAGGAGTTCTTTGCTGGAGTTTTTGGGGTCGCTTATGTACACTATCATATCGTCTGCAAATAATGAAAGTTTAACTTCTTCCTTTCCGATTTGAATCCCTTTGATCCCCTTATGTTGTCTTATTGCTATTGCTAGAATTTCAAGCACTATATTAAAGAGGTATGGAGAGAGTGGACAACCTTGTCGTGTTCCTGATTTTAGTGGAATAGCTTTGAGTTTCTCTCCATTTAATTTGATGTTAGCTGACGGCTTGCTATAAATAGCTTTTATTATATTTAGGAACGACCCTTGTATTCCTAATGTCTCTAAGACCTTTATCATAAAGGGATGTTGAATTTTGTCAAATGCTTTTTCCGCATCTAATGAAATGATCATATGGTTTTTTTCTTTCAGATTATTTATATGATGGATTACATTGATAGATTTTCGTATGTTGAACCAGCCCTGCATCTCTGGGATGAAGCCTACTTGATCATAATGGATAATTTTTCTAATGTGTTCTTGGATTCGGTTTGCCAGTATTTTATTGAGTATTTTTGCGTCGATGTTCATGAGTGAGATTGGCCTGTAGTTCTCTTTCTTGGTTGTGTCTTTGTGTGGTTTTGGTATCAGAGTAACTTCAGCTTCATAAAAGGAATTTGGCAATGACTTCTCTGTTTCAATATTGTGAAATACATTAAGGAATATAGGTATTAGGTCTTCTTGGAAGTTCTGGTAGAATTCTGCATTAAAGCCGTCTGGACCTGGGCTTTTTTTGGTGGGAAGGTTTTTTATAACAACTTCTAATTCTTCGCGACTAACAGGTCTATTTAGATTGTTCACCTGGTCCTGGTTTAACTTTGGTATATGGTACTTATCTAAAAAAGTGTCCATTTCTTTTACATTTTCCAATTTTGTGGCATACAGGTTTTTGTAGTAAGATCTAATGATTCTCTGAATTTCGTCTGTGTCTGTGGTTATGTCTCCCTTTTCGTTTCTGATTTTGTTAATTTGCGTATTCTATCTCCGCCGTTTGATTAGTTTGGATAGGGGTTTATCAATCTTATTGATTTTCTCCAAGAACCAGCTTTTTGTTTCATTGATTCTGTGGATTGTTTTCTGTGTTTCTATTTTGTTGATTTCAGCCCTCAATTTGATTATTTCCAGTCTTCTACTTCTCCTAGGTGAGTCTGCTTCTTTTCTTTCTAAAGCTTTAAGGTGGGCTATTAGGTCTCCAATGTGTGCTTTCTCCGTTTTCTTTATGTGGGCACTTAATGCTATGAACTTTCCTCTTAGCACTGCTTTCATAGTGTCCCATAGGTTTGAGTATGTTGAGTCTTCGTTTTCATTGAATTCAAGAAAGACTTTAATTTCTTTCTTTATTTCTTCCTTGATCCAGGTGTGGTTCAGTAATTGACTGTCCAATTTCCATGAGTTCATAGGCTTTCTGGGGATAGCATTGTTGTTGAATTCTAACTTTAATCCATGGTGATCTGATAAGACACAGGTGGTTACCGATATTTTTTTGTAACTGTGTAAGTTTGCTTTGTTACCGAGTATGTGGTCTATTTTCGAGAAGGTTCCATGAGCTGCAGAGAAGAAGGTATATTCTTTCTTATTTGAGTGGAATGTTCTATAGATGTCTGTTAAGTCCATTTGATTCATTACCTCCCTTAATCCTCTTATTTCTCTGTTAGGTTTCTGTCTGATTGACCTGTCCATTGGTGAGAGAGGAGTGTTGAAATCTCCTACTATTAGTGTGTGTGGTTTGATGACTGCCTTGAGTTTTAGTAACGTTTCTTTTACATAAGTGGGTGCTTTTATATTAGGGGCATATATATTCAGGATTGAGACTTCATCCTGGTGAATTGTTCCTGTTATGAGTAAAAAATGTCCATCTCCATCTCTTTTGATTGATTTTAGTTTGAAGTCAACTTTCTTAGAAATTAGTATGGCCACACCTGCTTGTTTCTTAGGTCCATTTGCTTGATAAACCTTTTCCCAGCCCTTTACTTTGAGTAGATGTCTGTCTTTGTGGTTGAGGTGTGTTTCTTGTAAGCAACAGAATGTTGGATCCTGTTTTCGTATCCAATCTCTTAGCCTGTGCCTCTTTATAGGTGAGTTGAGTCCATTGATATTAAGTGATATTAATGACCAGTGGTTGTTAACTCCGGTCATTTTTTCTTTCTTTCTTTCTTTCTTTCTTTCTTTCTTTCTTTCTTTCTTTCTTTCGGTAGTAGAGTTTGTGTGTTTCCCTTCTTCAAGTTGTGCTGGTGAAGGGTCATTAGATGTCTGAGTTATTGTGGGCATTGTTGGACTCCTTGGTTTGTGATTTTCCTTCAATTACTTTCTGAAGGGCTGGATTTGTGGCTACGTATTGTTTAAATTTGTTTTTATCCTGGAAAATTTTGTTTTCTCCATTTATAGTGAACGAAAGCTTGGCTGGGTATAGTAGTCTGGGCTTGCATCCATGGTCTCGTAGTTTCTGCAGTATATCTATCCAGGACCTTCTGGCTTTCATGGTTTCCATAGAGAAATCAGGTGTAAGTCTGATAGGTTTACCTTTATAGGTAACTTGACCTTTTTCCTTTGCAGCTCTTAATATTCTTTCTTTATTCTGTATGTTTTGTGTTTTGATTATTATATGACGAGGAGATGTTTTTTTTTGATCCAGTCGATTTGGTGTTCTGTATGCTTCTTGGACCTTCAAAGGAATATCTTTCTTAAGGTTGGGAAAGTTTTCTTCTATAATTTTATTAAATATATTTTCTGGACCATTGAGCTGTAGATCTTCTCCTTCTTCTATCCCTATTATTCTTAGGTTTGGTCTTTTTATTGTGTCCCAGATTTCCTGAATGTTTTGTGATGAGAATTTGTTGGTTATGCTGTTTTCTTTGATGAGAGTGTTTATTTTCTCTATGGTATCTTCAGTGTCTGAGATTCTTTCTTCTATCTCTTGTAATCTGTTGGTGGTACTTGTCTCTGTAGTTCCTGTTCGTTTATTCAAATTTTCCATCTCCATCCTTCCCTCGGTTTGTGTTTTCTTTATTACTTCCACTTCATTCTTCAAGTCTTGAACCGTTTCCCTTACCTGTTTGATTACTTTTTCTTGTTTCTCTTGGTTTTCTTGGGTATCTTTGAGAGATTTATTCATTTCCTCTACCTTTTTGTTTGTAATCTCTAATTGGTTGTGGCAGTTTTTCACCTCCTGTTTAAGGTCCTCTATTATTTTCATAAAATTCACTTTTGAGTCGAATTCTTCTAATTCTTCTGGATTAGGGTGTACACTTCTCATTTCGGGATTCCTGGATCCTGGTGATGTCACGTTGCCTTTCAAGTTGTTGGGGGAATTCTTGCATTGGCGCCTGCCCATCTTTTCCTTCAAATGGAGCCAGGAGAGGCCTGATGTCTTGGACCAGTCTTTGCTGTGACTAACTCTCTAGGTGTATCTCCTCAGTGTAGGGGCAGGAACCGTTCCCTTCCAGATGAACTCCTCAACACCAAAACATGGATGCGTGGTATTCCAATGACCGTGGTATTCCAATGACCCGCGTAAAGAAGGCCGAATGCAAGGTGTTGGGCGGGGTCGAGTAGAACACAGGCGACACTAAAGTACAAGCTGGAGGTGCCTGCACTCCCTTTCGGGGGTTGCTGAGGCCTGCCCGCTAGGCAGGCACTCACTGCTCTGGTTGGGTAGCTTTAGTGTAGGGGCGTTTGTGCTCTCTACCGGACCGTCCGCCCCAGGATAGCACACACTCACCCGTCCCGATGAAACTTCTCGGCACCTACACAGGAACTCCTGGATGCCCCAATGAGCCAGGGACTAAGGGAAGTAGGGCGCAGGCAGAGCAGGTCCAGGAGATCACAGCAGAGACTGCAGCCCCAGCAGCAGGGGCCCCGCTTTCCCTGGCGGGGACCTTGAGGCCTGCCCTCTAGTCAGGCACTCACTGCTCTGGGCTGGTAGCCTTAGTGAAAGGGCAGGAAACTGTTCCACAGCTAAGGACCTTGCAGACAAGGCAGGCTTGGGGGTGGGGGTGGGGGCGGGTGTGTAGGAGAGAAAGCCCTGCAGCAGGAGCTTTGGGAGGGGCGTTTGTGCTCTCTACCAGGACAGTGCGCCCCAGGATAGCACACACTCACCCATCCAGATGGGACTTCTCAGCACCTATGCAGGGATTCCTGGTGGCCCCAATGAGCCAGGGACCAAGGGAAATAGGGGGCAGGGAGAGCAGGTCCAGGAGATCACAACCAGAGACTGCAACCCCAGCAGCAGGGGCCCGCTTTCCCTGGTGGGGACCTTGAGGCCTGCCCTCTAGTCAGGCCCTCACTGCTCTGGGCTGGTAGCCTTAGTGAAAGGGCAGGAAACTGTTCCACAGCTAAGGACCTTGCAGACAAGGCAGGCTTGGGCGAGGCTCTTTTCACTGTCAATATTTTGACCCTGGTCAATCCCTGTCCCTCTTTCCTTCCTGGCTGCCTTGAGGTTCCTCTACCACATGCTGCTGCCAGATTGCATTCTGCCTCAACAGTGTCCACAGCAGTGCAACCACTGATTATGAGCAAAAGGAAACATTTTCCTTTAAGTTATTTCTCTCGAGCATCAATCATATCAATGGCAAGCCTGTTACACCCTTAGTGATCAATTATTCACCATGCCATCTTGGAGAACTGATTAAAACTTCAGTTCTTGAATATATATAATTGGATAGCACCAAAATTCTTGTGTTGTAGAATTACTGGAAGAGTGTCCTGAAATTCAGGTGTAAGTCATAGAGTAGCAGCAGACAGAAAGCCAGCACTGAACTGATATGCACTCCAGTGTTTAAGATAAACTGCTCTTTAGAATTTATTTTTATTATTTTAAATACTGAGTATGTGGGTGTATCTGCATATGGGTATGTACATGTGATTCCTGATGTCTCGGAAGCCAAAGGTGTCAGATCCCTCTGGAATTGGAGTTATAGGAAGTTTTGAGTCCTCAGATGTGGGTGCTGGGAATTGAACTTGGGTTCCCCACAAGAGTAGTACATGCTCTTAACTGGCGAGACATTTCTCCAGTCCCAAGATAGGTGTTGTTTCAAGTAGTCAATACAAGAAATCAGGTAGAATGATCATATCTTGCTTCTTTGCTTGAGTGCGCGCGCGCACACATACACACACACACACGCACACCCTAAATATAACTTATTAAGTCCATATACTGTTACTTGTATATATGTTTTTAGGGCTGTTTGGCACTGGACAATCAGTTGGTGTACTCTTCCCTAAGGGGAGCCACCTTTTAAGCTCCCAGCTTTCCTCAATTACTTATAGTTTTTTTCATGGTGTTTAGGCATCCTGGGGTTTTCTAAGTCAGTTTGGTGTGCTCATCGGTGCCGTCCTCGGTTAGCTCACATCTGGCCATTGACTAAACTTTGTAACATGGCTCCTTTCTAGTGGGTGCCTAACTGTTGCACCTTGAATGAGAGGTGAAGCTTCAGCTGCATTTGTACAGAGCAGGAGCTTTGCCGAGTGCACAAATGCAGGGAGTGGCTTCTAGGCAGAGAGCATGGTGCACAGAGGTCTGACAGCTGGAAACGTTGGGCTGAGGAGAGAAGCCTGAGTAGGTGGCTGAATGAACAGATTTGGGGAGTGTTTCTTCAGGCAAACACTCTAGAAGAGAAAGGGCTGTTTCTAGAAACTTCAAGAGCAGGATTTGGTCACAGTATACCAAAGTGTATGGAAGTGTAGGACTCTGGAAATGAGCAGCAGTAGGAGGCTAAAACTAAGTCTGGCTGAAAGATGCTGAAGACACTGGGAGGCGCAGGTAGGAAGAAGGAGATGGTGGCTGAGTGAGCGCCACTGGCATCATAGTCGCCTCTTTTTACTCTATCAGAACTCCCAAAATGTTATAAAGGATACATTTTGTTTTGGGTCACAATTGTGAAGGTTGCAGAACATGCATGGTTGGCCCTGTTTTCTGGGTCTGTGGCAGGGCAGCACACACAGTGGCAGCATGTGTCACAGTAGAAACCACTCACCCTCTGGCTGGGGAACAAAAGAGAACAAGGAAGAGGGGACCACACCCCTTCAAAGGCATGCTTACAAATTTCGAAAGACCTATTTACTATGTTCCATTTCTTTATGTTTTCATAGCCTCCCAACAGCACCACATGCAAGAGGAAGCTTCAGTCATCTGAAGTTTTGGGAAGTGAAGAGTCTACCATCAATCACTCAACCATCTCTCCAACCCTCGCTTGGGTTTCTGGGAACAGATAAGATCCAAACACATAGCATACGGGTTATGATTAATATGGTGCAGTGAGATGAACATGGTGGTATGGTGTAAAAGGAGGGCAGGACAAACAGGGGTATGCTTCAGGAGAAGGTGATAATGCAGGCTTCATGGATGTGCTCAGCAATAGGAGCTCACATCCTCTCCTTCAGGAATTCCATCAGGCAGATCCGTCAGACTCAAGCGACTCTGAAGATGGAAGTTCTAACCCACAGCATTCTCTTTCCACCCAACTGCATTCACCATCCAAGGGTCTGGCCTGGCCTTCCTCTGTACCTCTGAGCCCCCTCAACACTCCAGCCATTCTGTCGTATGAACACTAGGATTGAAGTCCTCCGGGGTGACAAGGATGACCACAATTTGATTTTGTGACAGACTGTATTGGGTGTACAGTTGGGTAGTCGTGTTTCCTTGGCCACATGGGCTTTCAGAGTCCTTGGTGAGTGGGACAGTATACCTCAGAGGGCCAGGGTGGGGCTCTCTACAGTACTGTGTCTACCTTCTTAGGCCTGAGTGGTTCCCCTCTTAGTCTGCTTTACTACCTCTCAGCACTCATTTGTGAAATGAATGATTACAGCAGAAAAAAAAAATCCGGGTGATTATCTGCTTTCTTCCAATAAACGGGCTCTTCTAAAGATGAAAAAAGATACATTTGAATTAAAGGTTATTCTCCTCTGGAGGAAACACCTCAGTGTTGGCAAAACCCTTTCTTGACTGCATCGGCCCAGAGCCAAGCTTGGCCCCGGAGTTAGTGTTCTCCTGGGCCAGAGCCTATTTCATAGCCTTCATTTTTCTCTTTCCCTGACTTTTGCTGAGCTCAGCTGCATGCCAGTCAGGGGGACACTCAAGATCAGGAGAAATGATATTCTAGGGAATTAGTAAGAAGGCTGCCACCTGAGTGTTATGCTGTGTGGTGCTTTTCTACTGCATTTTCCTTGTTCTCTTGATTAAATCTAACCCTCAGAGGCCTCAGCATGACCATGGAGCAGGGACCAAGAGAGGACACAGCTGCTGATCTGCTGTGGCCCGGTCTTGCTGTTGGTGGTGTCTGGTCTAGGTTGTGTCCCTTTCTTCTTGCTAACGCTGGTATTTGTAACTCTTTAAAACAGACCCATCAGTCGTGGTAGTCACTAAGGAGATGGCCTAAAATGGACTCTGCCGTTCCTTCATAGCTCAGCGGTTACCCCATAGCTCAGCTGCACTGATCTAGCTAGGCCACTTGGTTGTGGAGGGTGACTTCTTCTGTAAAAAGAGAACCCTGTGTCCTACTTCAGTGGACTGTTTTAAGGATCTAACGTGCCATTGCAAAGCCACATCCTCCCACTGGAATGTAAAAGGAGAGTATTCGCCCTGTAGTATGAGCCATTGACAGCTTCATGGAGGAGGGCTTTTCTCTGGGAAGGGTGGAGAGATGAAGGTGCAGAGGATTAAGATGGGAACCTGCAAGCCAATAGGAAGCAGGAGGGAAAGAAAGAGGTGGAACAAGCTGTTAGAAGAAAAGAAGGAAGACTGGACTTCCAGTAAATACCAGGCGGGACAATTCATAGACCAGAATAATGAATACAGCACCATTCAGGGTTATTTTTTTTAAAGTTAAGTTTACTATTTTACCACCCTTATAGGGATAAAGAAACCCAAATGATCTAGCTTTCTAGGTCTTTTGTGTCTCACTTCTGTACTTTCCTTGACCTTTTTTCCTCAGTCATGATGTTTTTCCAGGACTCCCGAGGCTCACTCATCTCATTCAGAGGGCTTTCACGGTCCTTCTTTCCCCTCTGGAACCCCTCCTTTCAGCTCGCATGTGTCTCACCTCCTATTCTCTAAGGTCCATTGAGAGACACATATCTTTAGAGAAGCTGCTGCCTTCAACAGCTTTCTGACATTTCTCTTCTCACCGTCCTGTTGAGAATAGGACACAGAAACTGGCCAGGTGGGGGAGTTCTGATAATATTCTTGCTAGAGGCCAGGGTGCCAGAAGAGAGTACCAGCTCCTGGTTTCATGTCACCTCTTACGCTGCCTGGAAGACTTACATAACGATGTGGTTAAAGCAGAAAGGAGACACCTGGACACCTATGGCCAGGCCATTGGCACTGACAAGGTCAGCCTCCTCCCATGTTTCACCCCAGGTCCTGCCATGAGGTGTTTGAGCCCTCTCAGAAGAGCAGTGGACCTGCAGCCAGTATCCTTGGTTGTTTCCTGCCGCACAGGTTGTTTCCTGCCTTCTCCCTTTCTCTCATGCTCCCACCTGCGAATCTACAATAAACCTCTTTCTACAGCTTACCCCATGTGCTCTGTGAGACAAGAACTCCAAACTCAGAATGGTTTGAGATTTTGAATTTTCTAGAATCTTAGTCCCCAAAACAGTTTACCAAGAAACAAGAAAATCTGTTGAACTCAACGTTAACTCTGAATTTTCATCTCAGTACCTGTTCCCTAATTTATTATCATCAGCATCAGCATCATCATCACTTTTTTGTCACCAGCCCTCGTCTCTATTTAGTGTGAACGAATTTTAACCATGCAGCTTGTACTGCATCTGCTGCTGTGGTTGGATTGTCAAGTCTCTGAGGGCAGAGTGTCTGTCTCCTTGACTATTGCACTTCCAGCTGTAGGAAGGACACTGTTTTGTAGATACTTGCTAAATATTTATTGAGTGAGTGAGTGGAAGCCAGAACTGTGTGGGCTTCTTCAGAGTAAGATTTGATTTCTGGAGGTGGCCACCAGTGATAAAATTTAATCTCAACACCAAATATTTTCACAATTCCAAATGCTAGCCCTTATGTCTCTTGAATAGACTCTTTTATACAAATAATTTGTTCTTGAATTTTTATCTAAAGCTGTTCACTGAAGTACACAAAAATCTAAGCCTCATTGAGAACTGTGAGCTTCCGGGGTTGGTTAACTCACAGCCAACGCTGCCACAGCTGAAGACAGAGGAAGCCATTTTGGGTCATTTCCTGAAGAAGTGTCCCTTAGCTTGTGATACCAGCAAACTACACTGGAAACAGAACAAGAAATTCATGGTGAGGAGAGTTCTGTGGATGTCTCTGAACTGCAGTCTATGAAGGGTTTCAAGTTTCTTTTTTTCTTCTTATTTTGAAGCTAGTTTTTTCCTTAACGTAATATATCTTGATTATGTTTTCTGTCTATTCCTCTCATACCCTCTTCACCTTCCCCATCAAGATCCACCCCAGTTAGAAAACAAAGACTTCTAAGAAATAATAATAAGATACAATAAAATAAGGTAAAAACCCAATAAATCAGAATAGGAAAAAAAAAAAACAGACAGAAGGAAAGAGCTCAGGAAAAGGCAGGTGAAGCAGGTATGGATGCAGAGTCAGGGATCCCATAGAAACACTAAACTTGGGGCCATGATATATACATGAAGGTTAAAAAAAAATTGAAAAATATATGAATGAAATTAAAAAACAAAAAGCCTGGACAGGACATTATGAAAAAAAGAACCTCTAATGATGCTGCTGAATTCAGTTCCTCTTGGCCATCTACTTCTGATCTTGCAACCTTCCCTTAAGAGTAGTTTGTTTCCCCAGTGAGACTCCTTTGGAGGAAAAAAAAATTTCACTATAAGTGGTTGTCAACCAGAGATAGAGTGTGGGTTAGATATGGGGCACATGCCCACCTCTTTTCTGCTCTAGGACTCCTCTGGGGCAGGCCAGTGCAGGCCCTGTGTGGGCTGCCTCAGTCTCTGTGAATTCATATGTGCATTGACTGTTGACTTAGATGGCATTGTTCTCCTAGTGTCCTTCATCCCCTCTGACTCTTACACTCTTTCTGCCTCCTCTACCTAGGGTTCCCTGAGCCTTGACAGGAGGTATTTGATGGAGACATCCCATTTAGAGCTGAGTGTTCCAAGGTTTTTTATCCTTGCATAATGTCTAGATGTGGGTCGCTATGTTTGTTCCCATTTGCTTCAGGAGGAAGCTTCTCAGATGATGGCTGAGCAACGCACTAATCTATGAGAATATCAGAGTGTCATTAGGAGTCATTTTTTTCTCTTCTTTCAGTTTGTTCACATGGTGGATTTCATTTATGAATTTATGTAGTTGACCTATTTATACATCTCTTGGATGAAGCCTACTTAATCATGGTGGATGATTTCTTGGATGTGTTCTTGGATTCAGTTTTCGGGTATTTTATTGAGAAGTTTTCTGTGAATGTCCATTTTTTCCCAGTACCATTTGTTGAAGATGCTTTCTGTAAACAGCCTTTATTATGTTGAGGTCTGTCTCTTGTGTCTTTAATATCTACAGGACTTTTAAAAAAAAGTTCATTTCTGCATCCAATGGGATGATCATGTGGTGTAAATGGAGACTGTGCTTTCGTTTCTTGGACACCCAGACCTGAATAATCACACAAAAGGATATTAATTACAACACTGTTTGGCCAGTGGCTCAAGCATATTCCTAACTAGCTCTTATATCTTAAATTAACCCATTTCTACTGATCTGTGTATCACCATGAGGCTATGGCTTACCAGTAAGTTTCTGGCATCTGTCTCCTTAGGCTGCTACATGGCATCTGCCTGATTCTACCTTCTTTCCTCCTCTATTTCTGCTTGGATTTTCTGCCTTGCTATATTCTGCCCTACCATCGGCCAAAAAAGCTTCTTTATTAACCAATGGTAATAAAGTATATTCACAACATACAGAAGGGAATCCCACATCAGTGTGGTCTCTTCTTTCAGTTTGTTCACCTGGTGGATTTCATTTATGGATTTATGTAGTTGACCTATTTATATATCTCTTGGATGAAGCCTACTTAATCATGGTGGATGATTTCTTGGATTCAGTTTTGGGGTATTTTATTGAAAAGTTTTCTGTGAATGTCCATAATGAAATTTGGTCTTTAATTTGATTTTTTTTTAGTCTTTTTGTGGTTTGGGTATCATGGTAACTATGGCCTCAGAAGAAAAGTTGGGCAATTTCTACTGTTTTTATTTTGTGGAATAATTTAAGAAGTATTGACATTAAGTGTACTTTGAAACTCTGGTATAATTTTTTCCTTAAATATCTGTCCCTGGGATTTTTTTGGTTGGTAGGGTTTTAATTACTGGTTCTATTTCATTAGGGTTATATGTCTTTCTAAATTGATAATCTGATCTTACTTTAGCTTTGGTAAATGGAATCAGGAAAATTATCCATTTTTTTAAAATTTTTTTATTTGTTAGGATACATGTTTTTAAATGCTATCCTTATGATTTCCTGGATTTCCTTGGTATCTGTTGTTATGTCTCTAATATTGTTACTTTGGATATTCTCTCTTTGCCTTTTAGTTAACTTGGATATGGATTTGTCTATTTTATTGATTTTCTCAATGAATGAGCTTTTTATTACGTTGATTCTTTGTATTGTTTTATTTTGCTTCTATTTTTATTGATTTCAGTCCCCAGTTTGATAATTCTTGCCATCTATTCCTTTTGGGTGTGATTTCTTCTTTTTGTTTTTGTTCCTTCAGGTGTGTTTTTGAGTTGCTAGTATGAGATCTTTCTAAATTTTTATGAAGGCACTTAGTGCTGTGAACTTGGCTTTTAAAAAACACTTTCATCGAATCCTGTAAGTTTGTGTATATTGTGCTTTCATTTTCATTAAATTAAAGAAAGTCTTTAACTCTTTTATTAATGTCTGTCTTGACCTATTTCTCATTTATTAGAGAGTTGTTCAGTTTTCAAGAGCTGTAAGCTTTCTGTTTTTGATATCTAGCTTTAGTCCATGGTGGTCAGATAAGATGCGGGGTGTTATTTCCGTTTTCTTGCATCTGTTGAGACTTGGTTTGTGTTCAGTTATGTGGTCAATTTTGGAGAAAATTTGTTGGAGTGCTGAGAAGAAGGTATATTCTTTTGTGTTTGGGTGAAATATTCTGTAAATATCTGTTAGGTCCATTTGTTTTTATAACATCTTTTCGCTGTAGAATTTCTGTTTAATTTTGGTTTGGATGGCCTGTATGTTGGTTATAGTAGGGTGTTAAAGACTTCCACTATCAGTGTGTGAGAGTCAATATGTGATTTAAGCTTTAGCAGTGTTTCTTTTACAAAGTCCGGTGCCCTTGGGTTTGGTGCATAGATACTAAGAATTGTAATGCTCTCTTGTTGGATATTTTTCTTCGATGAATTTGTGCTTTTCTCTATCAGTTCTGATTAGATTTGGTATGAAGTCTATTTTGTCAGATATTAAAATGGCTATACCAGCTTGCTTTTAGGTCCATTTGCTTTGAATATCCTTTTCAATTCCTTTGTCCTGAGGTGATGTCTATGCTTGATGTTGAGGTGTGTTGCTTGGATGAAGCAGGAAGGATCCTGTTTTTTGTATTCATTCTGTTAGTTTGTCTTTTGATTGGGAAATTGAGACCATTGATGCTGAGAGATAGCAATGTCCTTCCAGTATTTTCTACAGGGCTAATTAGATATTGCTTGAATTTTATTTTATGATGGCACATATTTTATCATCTATTGTGACTGAAAGGTCTGTTGGGTAGTGAGTCTGGGCTTGTATCTCTGGAATACCAGAAAACTGGATACAATAAAGCACGGAAATCTTTGCTATAGGCATCAGATGTTATTGGATAACATTCTTAGCTTTTGTGTTGCTGAAAGTTAGGGTTCTGTTTGTACATTGCAAAAGAATTCACGTTATAGCCACAAGGATTTTACATCACACACAGAGGTGGTCAATAAATGACTATTTGTATAGCTAAGGTAGCCCCATGATTTGGTTCTTAGTTTGTAATAACCTAATCACTGAAGCTCAGTTCAGTCAGGCTTCAAAATTATTTAATGAGTTATGAATTTCTGGGAACTTCAGAAACATTTCATTCTATTTGCTTCCTTTTTTTTGTGCAGAAGGAATGGCCTATTTTGGATGTAGAGGGTCTGCAGTTGCCTCTAGGAGACTTACAAGCACATGCTGGTAAGGAGATAGAGAGAGACACCCTGTATCTCTTTGTAGTTGTCTCCAAGGTTAGGGCACCTGACTTTTCAGTAAACAAAACCAGAAAATCAATATAAATGGAAGGGTAGAACTGGGAATTCTTACAGATATTTTAAAATCGACCTTGATATTTAATCACTGCAGATAGTTAGTTTAGAGGCTGTTCCGTCAGTTCAGGGAAGCTGCCTTTTTGTTCTTTTTTCAAAAAGCTATTAATTTTTATTTTATGTGCATGAATGTTTTGCATGCATGTGTGCAGGAGTACTGTGTGCATATATCAAGCCTGAAGAGACTAGAAGAAGGTGCTAGATTCCCTGGAACTGTAGAAACAGGCAGTTGTAAGTTACTGCTCCAGAGCTATGAGCAGAACCCAAGACCTCTGCATGAGCATCAAGTGAGCTGAGACTCACTCATCTCTCCACTCCCAAACTGACTCTTCTCAAGTGCGGGTACACTTGTGTGCACCTGTGAGTGTTCCTGCTGCAAATTTCCTTGGTTTAAGGAGGGAATTATGAGAAAAGGGCTAAGCTAGATTATAGCTGAATTTCACAAGCCTTTTCTCTTTGTTTTTCCATTTTTGAATGAAGTTTTTGCATAAATAATTCCATGGTTTCCCTAGGCTTTGTCTTCCATAACTGCTCATAACAGAAAGGGAAGTCAAACTGTACACTGGATGCTGTACAATCTCCACACTGTTCAAGTACCTTCTCCAGTCTGCTGCAATGCCAGAAGGCAGTGACTCATCCAGTCCCCAGAGTACAAAGCCTTCTGGACTTGGAAATGCACGAAGCAAGGACTTTTGGTGGAATCCAAAGTCTTACTAAGAGCCCTCTCTGCCCTTGGCTTTTGCCTTCCCTCAACTTCCAAGTTTTAATTAAAGGAGCAAAGCTGCTTGGTAGGTACATTCTTGGGAGACGAGAAGCTCCTGCTGCTTGTGAACAACTTCAAACCTTCCTTGGCCAAACAATATTTTTATGTAACACATTAATACCTGGTGGTTTAAATGACCCTGGCTAATGATACGTGGGGGGAAGACTGCCTGAAAGCTTTCCAAATTCCAAGTTGAAAATGTTCTTTGCATCTTATTATGTAGAGAATAGCACTAAAAATAAGATGCTCTTTAATGATAGTCTTTGTGTGTGTGTGTTTGTGAGAAATGTTTCAGGATTCGATGAATTCTATATTGCAGATAAAACTAGAGAAAGTAAGAGGAAATAGAGGATACTCTGACAGACTTTGGGATCAGCCCACTCTGAGCCCCATCTGTTGGAGAACAGAACACTTGGGCTGTTCCCACCCCCCCCCCCCCGCTGCAGTGGGGGAGAAGAGAGAATATGGTGAAGATCTTGGACCATGAACAGAACTGACCAGGCTTTGCAGTATCAGAGGTGAGGAGGCTTTGGAGACCTTCAGTAGTATTCCCAGTTATCCACCCTTCCCACCCCACCTGGAGACTCCCTCTATGTCATGAGAAGGGAACCTGCAGCTTCACGGTCCTTGTGCCTTTCTGTGGAGCTGGGTTGATCTCATTCAGTTCTGGCTACCCTGCAGCAAGTTGACAGGGTTTGCTTAAGTCCCAGATGAAGAAGTACTGGGGGTGGGGTGACAGAGGAACAGAACTAAGGGCTGACTTCCTTCCATACCACCTTTCTTTGGTATGCCTGTCCCTTCTCTCTCTCTCCGTTCCTCAGGCCTCTCCTCTTCCTCCCCTAGTCTATTTCTTTCTTTACAGCTTCTTTTATTTATTACTTCACTTTCCCTTTGCATTCTTAGGCAGTGTCTGCCTCGAGTGATTACATTCTAGGGTTTGTTCCTAGAGGGATGGGACAGACTAGCACAGGATGGTGGAACTGGAGGGGACAGTGGAACATAAAGACATGACAGGTGGGGAAGTTCTGTATCTTGACCTTGAGCCTCATTGGCTTCACCTCCCCAAGAGGGGATTTCAGATGTTCCAGTTTGGAGGGTGAGGTTCCATCCATTACCGTAATCCACGTCCCTTTTCCACCTTCATGACTGAAGAGCCTTCCTTCCATGACAGAAGCTAAATTTGTCATATCCTTTGCAGCCAGAGTACCAATCTTGGATACTGGGTAGGAAATCATGCTCTCTTAGTCTTTAGGGAGATTTTTTTCCCATTGAAAAGAGATTTACAGAGAGATCCTGAAAGGCATGTGGACCTGCTGCAGCAACCTTGGTACAAGGAGGGACATCATGACTGCATTCTCAGGATGGTGGCACTAAAGGGCACGAAGGTTCTAGAATAAACTAGCTTGTATTTTAACCAAACAAAGCACTGTGTGCTTGTCTCTTCTCTCTAGCACTCCTTCCTATGAAAAAGTATGTGCCTTTTAATTTAATTTTTATTTTTATTGTCTATTCTTTAAGAACTTCATACTTTTAATCATATTCTTTCCCATCCTCCAACAGCTCCTAGGTTCTGCTCACTCCGAGTCACCCAAGTTAATTTTCACACCTCTCTTTTTGAATCAAAAACAAAAACAAAACAAACAAACAAAAAGCGAAGGAGCCACAACACACGGCCAACTTCTCCTGACCATGAGGTCTGTGCTGGAGTGTGGTTGATATACCCAGTGTCACTTAATTGAAGAAAATGGATTTTTTTTCTTCTCCCAGGGGCTATTATTTATGAATAGTCTCTTGATTAGGGGTGGAAATTTTATGCCCACTTTGCCTCTTCTGTGCTGAGCTTTTGTTTGGCTCAAGCCCATTATGGTATCTATGAGTTAATATGTGCATCTGCTTGGCTCTGTCCAGAAAATTGTGTTTCCTTAAAATTGTCTATTACCTTTGGTTGTTATAATCCTCCCACTTTTTCTCCCACATAGATATCCCATACAGGAATGAGTGCTCCAAAGTCCCTCACTCTCTGCACGTCATCCAGTTGTGAGTTTCTATGTTAATGGTCATCTATTGCAAGAAGTTCCTCTGGTGAGGGCCAAATGATATTCTGATCTATGGGTATCATCAGGAGTTATTTTATTGCTATGTTCATTTATCAGAATAATAGTTGTAGGTTTTCCCCTAGGGCCTATGACATGTCTCATCTCTAGTTCTCAGCTTCATTAGCAATGACAGGAATGAAACTTTGTGAACCCAGAGATTGAAGTCATTAATGGCAACAGCTCTTCTAATGTTCTAATGAATACGGTGTGATGCCAAGTTAAATAAAGCAAGTATCATGCGTGGCAAGAGCTAAGTCTTCTGGGCTATGCAAGATTTCCTCTGGTGGCTGTGAAGATTCTGCTGTGCCCTGTAGATGCTTGCTGGCTGCCATGGTCAACTATGCTGTGATTTTAGATACCATTGTTAATGATGAGTCCCTAGGGTCTTATCTCCTTTGAATTGTTTACAGACAGCGTTTCAGAAACAGCAGAAAATGTTGCTGCTCCAGACAATTAAGAGAAAGGATTTGGTTACAAGGATTCCCCTACTCACCTAATTATTCCAGGATTCATGTGCCAGGGTGGTGACTTCACATGGCATAATGACACACACTAGTGGTGAAGTTCATCTTCAGGGTGAATTTTGAGGTTGAGAACTTCATCCTGAGCATACAGTTCCTATAGCTTGTCCATGGCAAGTGATGGGCCAGACATAAACAGTTCCCAGTTTGCAGTCTGAACTGTTGAGACTGAGTGATTGGATGACAAACGTGGTCTTTGGGATGGCAGAAGGCAGCATGATCATTGTGGTAGTCGCAGAGCATCTTGTGTCCAGGAACAGCAGATCTGGCAAGGAGTTGACTGCTGCTGACTATGGACAGTGCTGAGTTCTGCCTTGCATGCTCCTTGACCATGAGACCCTTGCAGCTGCAGCTGGAGGGCAGTGCATCCATCTGCTCATGTAGTTCTTGATCATTGTGCCCTCCCTGCAGCATTTTGGGTTCAAATTTCACTTATTCATTTTTATCTGGATTGCAGATCTAAGTAAAAACTAAATATGGGGGGGGTGGAATGTTTCTTTTTGTAGATTTTTCTCTTCCTACTGGAAAAGGGAACTAAAGGATTCCGTCTTTCAGTATACAGGGTTCTTGGTGAAACAACGCTATCTGTTTCCTATTCTTGTAATTGCTTGAACGGCAAGACAAAATCCAGTGAATGAGTTCGCTCTTTACCAGCTGTCTACAAACTTCGGGGTTACCTAGTTTCTCTGACTGCACCCTTCCATGATGGCTCCTACCATGTCTGTCTGCTTCCTGGTATTCAATAAGGGAGTATCTGGAGAAAAGGGGAAGGAGAAAGGAAATAGAGGCCTGCAATGCTGGTTTTGAAGGATGTTTATGGGGTTTACATTTGAAGATATGAACAGTCCCAGGGTAAGTTTAGGGCTTCAATGAAGCATGCAGAACTGGCATCACCCACTGTGTGCCAGCATGCCGAGCTGAAGCTCGCAGTCAGTATCCACCCTCAGAGGTTAGTGCCTGGGCTGTACCAGTTCTTTATTATTTTAAATAGCAATGCTGGACGTGTGGGTATGTTAAGAAATCTCTGGAAGCAACTAATCCTCTTCATGGCATTTAAGAATTAAAAGAAAATGTTAAAAAATGAACTGAAAGGAACTTGTAGTTTATTATGGGACCCCCCCCCCCACCTCTCCAGTTCTTACTGAGTCCATCCTGTTTGAATTATGGTCTCAGCCCTACCTGAAAGTTCTCTGAATTGCATGTGTGTGTTCAGGACCCATTCCTGGGACTGAACCCCACCTACGAGGCACAGTTTCAGAAGGGCTGCCTGAACAACCCCTCTCAGCAGAGGAATGGTGAGCAGGATTCTACCTGGTTCTGTTAAAGAGCAGGAAGTGAAGGCAGTGTTTCTTTAACCTTGAGACTTGTCTAAGGGTTTAGAAGTCCTGAGCTTAGTAACCCCAGAATATGTTTGCTTGTTTAAGAACTGACCCATCTCGTGGCAGGAAGTGTTGTGGTGACAGTTACGGGCAGAGCATCTTCTGAGCGTCTTCTGTTGTATATTTATCTGTGAACATCTTCTTGCCTGTCAGAGCAAGTCTTAAACCAGCATGTCCTTAGCAGCTATGCTGTGAGGTGATTATTCCTCCATCATATTTATAATTTAGCTTCTACTTTTGATTCTAAATTCAGAAATATACCACCTCTGGCCACAAGCAAGGAAGAATAATTATTGCCAATGGTGCTGGGACAGCCCATTGTATAGCAAATTGATGTGCTGGGTGGGAATTGTAGAAGTTAGGAGTCAGGGAGTGGCGGGAGGGTGAAAGGAGAAAACTATGCTTTCTTGGGGTTTGAGATCAGTTCTCCCACAGAAATTGAAAGCCAGTCACATGAGAAATTTAAATTTCGTAGAAGCCACAGTAAAAATAGCTGAAATTAATTTTTAATTGTGCTTTATTTTTCTCAATATGTCCAAGCACATGTAACCAATATAAGAATTATTAAACTACTTTTTATTTCTCTCTCTCTCTTTCTCTCTCTCTCTTTCTCTCACTTGTTTGCATCCTTCTAATTCAGAGTGCATTTTACACTTTCCAGTCATTTTAGTTCAGGTTGGTCACTTTTGAGTGTTGTGTAGTGACATGTAGCTACGGCTGCTGAATTAGACAGTAACGGTCTAGATACATATACACTGTTGGAAGAATTCCAGGATTGCATTTGATATTTAAATATTATGTGGATGATAGTGATGATTGTATGCGTGTGTGTGCATGTAGTGTTTAATATAACAGCAAAAATTGGAACATATTAGTGTAGTTGTGTCTCAGACATGGAGTTGAGGGTAAAACTGGAGGGCTTAGCTTAGTCCTTTGTCCTCAGAACCACCTTACTGGTGCAGACACCAGTTTTGAAAGTGGGATGCCTGTCTTTCTTCCCCCTCCTTTTCTTTTCTTCCTGCCCCTTCTTTCTCTCTCTTTGCCCCTTCCACTCTGCCTCTCCCCTTGTCTCTTTCTTCATGCTCTAAAATATTTGCAAGAAATATTGTTCAATTTTTCATTTTTCCACTCACAATATATTGAAATGATGCCATGGACAGAGGTGACTTGTATTTTTGCCTGGCTTCAACAGGATGTCCTTGTTAATGCATTTTGGAACAACCATTAAATTGTTGGCCAGTGCATTCTTGCATGCAGGGGGTTGAGGGGCAGCTGCAGAGCAGGAGTGCAACTGACTTTGCCTCCATAGCACTGGGGCTCAGCTCCATCCCTCAAGCTGCTGGGTCATCCTCACTGAACTTTCCTTTTCAAGGAAGCTCCGGGGGTAGCTTTCTCTAGTAGACCCCACCATGAGCAGCCAGAGCTACAAGGCTCCCAGGGAGATGTGACTGCTAAGGAGGAATAGGGGCTTCCGTACACCCTTGAGAAGGCCAATGTATAAGGTCAGCACCCCAAAGGCGGCAGTGGAACCATTGAGTCAGCACTACCTTAGCCAAGGAGGGTTCCCCGAGAAGATCCCTGAGAAGAAAAAATTCTCTTTCACGAAAGCTTTCAAATTTTTATAAACACTGTTCACAGTTCTCAAAGTTCTGAAGATCCTTGACAGTGTGGTAGGCAATTTGTTTCCCTCTTCCTGTTTGGCAAATATTTCTTCTTTTTAAGGGACATTTATTCCTTTTCCAAATGTTACAGCAAATCTGTGTGTAAGAGAATGATTTTAGCAGGAAACAAAGCAAAACAAAACAATCCAAAGTACAAATGGGGCTTTGGCTATTGAAAGTCATCTACAACACTGGTAGAAAAAGAGACGAAAGGTTTTTCACATTGCAGTCCTCCTGCCCACCCCAACGCCTGATCCTTGCTTGCCAAGTCGAAGAGACACGGGGGATTCTCGACCTGGAGGTTCAAACTTGAAAAGACATTTATAAAAACCAAGACAGGGAAACATCATCTCCAGCCCAGGTGCCACCAGAGACCAAAAACTCAACAGGGGGAGGCTGGGCACTCAGGGGTTAGAAGTATAAACCCCACTCACTCTGGCTCAGAGGTTTAGAGAGTAGGAAAAACAAACCTACTTGAGAAGAATCGAGAAGAAAAATTAACAATTGGCTCCTGCAGAAGTGGAGCCCAGGAAGGAGGGAGAGACAGGAACATTTTACACCATTAATCTAAACTGGGAAATCCTAAAGGACCATGTGCAACTGGCCTAAGAAGAGAAGACCGGATTGCTGATGGGAGAATCCATAGATGGAAGAGGAGAGGAGAGGAGAGGAGGGGAGGAGAGGGGAGAGGAAGGGATGGAAAAAGAGAGGAGAGGAGAAGAGAAAAGAGGAGAAGAAAGGGTAGGGAAGGGGAGAGGAGTGATGACTGGGAGGAGCAACAAGGTCCTTTCTCCCCGGGCACAAGAAGGCAGACAGGCAGTGACCTCACAAGGACAGCACATTGTTTTTTCCTTAGAGGCCACTCCCCCTGCCATGCCCAGCTATTCATGGTGCTCAGACCTTCGTGGACCTGCACAATGCTTGGAGGGATTTGTGGTAATTCTGTATGGTCTAGTTACGCCAGTAGGCTTATTTCTGTGGACAGGTGTGGTAGCATGTTCAGTTTTCAGAACTGCTGTAGTACAATAGACTGCAAGAGCTAGGAGTTAGACAGATCAAGACATGCTTATCCCAAAGTTCTGGGTCTGTTACCCGCTCTGTCTTTAGGTTCAAACAAATCAACCCTAAGTTAGGGGAGGAAAACCTCAAAGATCCTTAAACCTCCTGGCCCAAGGATACACTGAACCCCAGGCTTCTGAGTGTCTCCTCTGATCCACAGAGGGTCTTTCTCTCACATGTTTGCTGTGTATGCTTTTCCCCCCACCCCCACTAAAAGTCTTTCTCCACAGGCTGACTCTGTCTGCCGTGTCCGAGACTTCCTCTGTCGCTACCTGTAGTACTCAAGATTTTTCCTGTCCTTTTTATTCTTTCAGGGGTAGAGGAAACGAACCTCGTCAAGACCTTAGATGGTGACAGAAGGAATTCTAGACTGAGGACCAGGGGAGCTGGTTACGCTTAGGAACTGGTAGGAGAGGCGAGAAGCAAACTAATAGATGTTGAAGTTGCTGCGGCACGAGGCACTTTGTAAGTGCTTGCTTCCTCCTCATTGTCAACTAAAGGTTCGAGATACAGCTGGTGCATTTGCAGGGGAAGAAGCTGAGCCTAAAGACCTTGGGTCCTGGCTTATTACAGAATCTGAATAAAATCTTCACTCTGATTTCAAAGCTGCTGCGTCCTTAACATTGTAATCTATATGCATGCCATATAATAGGTGTATTTTCCATTAGAAAATGTTCAGCCAGAGCAGCAGAAGCAATCATACATATGTATGAATGCAAAAATGTGTAGGTGGTAAATATTTGTTACGGGGAATTGTCTCTTCCACATTTGGGATGCTGCCTAAGCTGGGTGGGGAAGGATGCTGTCCTCACATCTGATGCTGGAGCTCAGTGTCCTCAGGGCGTTCGTTCTCATAAAGGAAAGATCATAAGCATACACTCAACAGACACAGGGTATAGCCCCAGGGAAACAAACTGAACCCAGTTTCTGTTCTTGTTGCTTGTGACCTTGGTGATAAAATATCCTACAGAAGTTTTGTGCTTCATTATGCTACTGAAAATACACAGGTGTCCCAGAACTCACTCAGAGAGTTCAAGGGAGGATCCAGGGGAAAGTAGAGTGATCCCCCACCATGAGGCCTTGACAGCTTGGTGGAATCAGTTTCAGCAATGTAGTGTTGACCACAGTACAGCTGCTGCTTTTTTTTTTTTATGTTATGTCTTCCTAAGAATTCTCTGGGTGGCCCACCCTAACTCAGAACTCCAAAGGAAGGGTTTCTGGATGATGTAGTTAAGCCCATACACACTGACCCATTACAAAGCTGTCATAGCATTCAATAAATATTTGCACGACGCTTCGACATTTCTCTTGGAAATTCCAGAAGAGTCAGGTTGCCTCATCCTGGCTTTGCCTCTAATACTTCAAGCAGTTTCAGACAAGTTGTTGAGAGTCTTGTTTTCCTCACTGTACAATTCCAGGACAAGTCTCCACTTAGCCTCCTGAACATGATTTTTACAAAATCAATGGAGACAGTCCAAACAGAAGCGGGGAACAAGCGTGCTGCAGAATGACTTTACTTTAATTGTCTTTACCAATAATTCAGTTCTTAAAAGAGTCATGTGAGTTCAGTTCCTGATCAATTTGCCATGTGCAGAGCCAGGAAGATGAAAATTAGATGCAAGTATAGAAATACTGCCAGCTATTCCCTGGCCTACTTTAGAAGGAAGTCATTGCCATTCAAGGTGGTGATCCATTTTCACATTGCATTTTATTGCCGGGCCGAATGACTTAGAGGAACAAGCATGTAACTGGAGTTATTGGTGACTCTGGGAGCCGAGGGGCAATGGCCCTTCCTTGCATGGAAGTTGTGGGCAGTGGATGAGGTTTCTGTCCTATAAATCTGGGCTTGCATTTCATAACAGCCAAACTTGCTCATCAGGATGAAGAAATCCCTGCGGAAGTTCTTGGTGAAGATGGCATAAAGGAAAGGATTGGCACAGGAATTGATGGGGTAGAACAGAACGAGGAGGATCTTGGCCTTGGACACAGTGATGAGGGGCACCTTGAGGGAGGCAGAAATAGCAAAGAAAGAAATGGGAGCCATGCAGAGAAAGTCAGTGAAGATGAGTGTAGCCATGCGTTTGGCAATCTTGGTGTCACTTGATGAGGACACGATGTTAGGGTTCCTGACTGTGAGGTAGATGTGGGTATAGCAGCCACAGATGACTACAAAGGCCAGAACATTGAGGACAAGCAGGGCCATCACATACAGCTGGGACAAAGGGCTGTCAATATCCATGGGTAGGCAGATGCTCACTTTCATGTAGCTACTGATTCCGAAGATGGGGAGGAGAGCAGCTGCGAAGGCAAAGATCCAGCCCATCACCATGACGCTGGCAGCATGGCGGAGCTGCACCTTGCGTTCCAGTTGCATGGCATGAGTGATGGTGTGCCACCTTTCCAGGGTGATGGCTGTCAGTGTATAGACCGATAGTTCACTGGCAAAGACGGTGAAAAAGCCAGCGGCATCACAGCCCGCTCCTGTCTGCCAGTCGATGGCATAATTGTGGTACTGGCTCTTGGTATGGATATCAACGGATGCTATGAATAGCAAGTAGATTCCAATGCAGAGATCAGCAAAGGCAAGGTTACACATCAGGAACCTGGGCACGGTGAGTTTGTATTGGCTAGTGGTTAGGATCACCAGCACTGTGATGTTCCCAGTGATGGCCAGGATGCTAATAAACCATATCAAGACTCTGAGGATGTTGTACCCCATGATATCTTCACATGGATTGAATGCATCTGGCTTTGGAGAGCAGGTCACGTCAACGACTTCATTACATAAGTCGTAGTCAAATTCACTATACATCATGTCGGATTCTTTTCCATAACTGGGGTCATCGTCTATCAGAGAGATGCCCTGTTCCCTAGCCTGAGTCACATAATCAATATCTTGCCTTAAAATAGATTTGTTACAAATCGGATGAAGTTCAGAGCTAGAAAAACACAAAAAGGAATAGAATCAACATCCTGGGTTCAAAATGGCAACTATATTGTCATCTTTGTACAGAGTAGAAATAATAGGGTTCTTTTTGAGAATGCTTTACTTCCCAACATCTTGTCTGCCCTTGAGGCTGACTCATGGGTTAATGCTGCTTACTGTAAATGAAGAGAAGAATGTGTGTATATATAATCCTTGGGCTGGATGGCCCATGGGGGAAGCCATCTGGCCACAACCTGTATGTGGGAAGGAAGGCGCCTGGGGCTAACCCTGGCTGTTAAGTACAAATAATTTACAGACTTGATATTATCTCCACTCCAGTCCTGCCTGCCTCCATTCAGGCATCTTCTAGCATGCCTGGGTGGACGTACTCCTATTTCTCTACTCTAATCACTGGAAGATTCTGTTCTCTGACACGAACGAGAGTTTATTTGCTTGTGTTATCTGCACAAACCAGAGTATGAGTGTGCAGCCCCATCCTTTGGCTCTTGGGTGCTCAGGCTGTTGAGAGTCCAGCTAATATTCCTGAAATGCTACCAGGATGTTGGGCTTTATTGTCTCACTCCCCAGAGGTGACAATAGGTCTCAGGCATTCATTTGCCCTGCAAAATAAGCCGAGTTCTGTTATATGAAATAGTTCCCCCGTGGGCGGCCAGCGGAGCAAATACAGACTTTAAAGGAGCCTAGTTTGTTGGCAGGTTGTTACATATCCCAGGAGCCACAGAGTCCTCTTAGGGTACTCTCCTGTCTTTTATTTCCCCTGTAAGCCCAAATATATAATAGATCTTGTCAGCAGGATAGAAGCACTTTCAGAAAGAATTGAATGAAACCCGGGTGGTAAATATTCAACCTACAAGTGTATGCATAATTTTCTACTCAGACTCTCACGTGGAGAGAAGAGATACTTCTGTAATGTAAAGACTTAACCAGTGTGACTTTTTTTTTCCCAGTGTGACTTTTTCACACAGGGAGAATTCTTGATAGAAAAAAGAAATCAAATGTATCTTTTGCCTTCAAATATATATCTTTACTCTTCTTTTCCTGCTCAAGGGGAAAGGTCACAGAAATGTTAAATTAGCATTTTCTCAAATTTAACACAGTCTCAGACCAATAGGAAAGAAAGAAAGAGCATTCAAGCCCCTCAAAAGCCCCAATACGAAGAGGCAGGTGGCTGGGCAGGGCAGGAGGAGCAGTGTGTCCAGTACCACAGACTGAGTTTTCCCCTCCTCCTCTGCCCAGTGAGAAGGGACGTCATGGAGAACCCTGCTCTCTTCTCTCTCACCAATGGGAAATGGACAAAATGGCCAGAGGTCTTTTATGTTGACTTTAGAGATTCTGTTTTTCTTTCTTACTTTATTTCTGGAGTATCATCTTTTATTTTAGAAACCGGAAAAGATTTTTCAGTTCTGTCCTAGCTACACTAATAAGGACAGTTAACACACAAAACTGAAAATGGCTGGAATGGGAATCCCCAGGAAATCATCGAGTTTAGTCCGTGAGCTGAAGTGGGGCAAGCCCTAAGACAGGTGTGGAGCGGACAGGGGCCCATTCTGTGGTGCTGAGTTTGAATCCAATCTCTGGGTTAGTCGCAATCCAGCCATGGGAGCAGAAGGTAACTTCTCTGGTGCTTGAGAATTGCATCTGGTTCAGGGGATTAGGAGCTGACTTCACTATGTCAAGAATATCTCCTCTTCTGGAGTTTCTGGCTTTAGTAAAGAAAATTCTCATCACTGATGCTACCACCGACCTACTTAATAGTGAGCTCTCCTTTTCTTGAAACAGAAGGCACCCACTGACTAGAGGCACTCACGTCCCTCGAGATAACACAAAGAGGCTGGTGGCTGGGGGAGGAGCAGCTCTCATTTGCTTCTACAGGATGTGAGCATGCTTGTCCAGTGCCGTAGACTGAGCTAAAGAAAATAAGTGTTGCCTTGCAGTGTCTCAGCAAATAAATCCTCAGTAGAATAAGGAAAGGGGAATTAGCACAGGGACAGTTTAAAAGTGGAACTTGAGGAGTCAAGCTATTGATGGACAGATGCTAAGTAGATGGCATCAGAGGGTACCCCAGGGCCTGAGCTATGGAAGCAGGCAAAGCTGAAGCTTTGGAGCTTCCTTTGGTCAATGATGATGCAGCTATCAGTAGGTCTGGGCCCTAGTCTCTGCCTGTCGCAGAAGGGAATCATGCTGATAATGATGATTCACCTCTGCAATACCAACAATAAAGAAGAAATGTGATCTCATGGGTGGTAGGGAGCGCTCTGCTCTGCCAGCAGTGTGCAGAGCAGCTGATGGTGCTTACTGACGTCATGTTGGGTACCAGGAAGGATGTGTCACGGTGCATTGGTTAAAATACAGATGTGAGGAAATGGCCTATAGACAAGAAAACTTAAAGAACAAAAGAGAAACAAAACAAAGTTAGCTGTGTATAGGAAATAGCTGACTCAATGACAATTAAGGGATATGATTGACCCAGCATTTCAACAAGAGTCCAAACCCCATGGGATCATGGGGCTTGTATTTATATAGTGGGCATTATTTCCCAACCAGGACAAGAAGTACAGCTTCATAAGACAGTTTAGAAGACAAATCTTATTAGCAAACCTCTGTTCAAATAAGTAATGAAATGACACTATTTTAGGAAAAATTCTGCCAACCATTATCTTTGTGTGTGTGTGTGTGTGTGTGCATGCACGCGCGCACATGTGCCTGCGCACATGTGAATCCATTAGGTGAAAAAAAAAACCAAAGGAAACAAACACCTATGTTTTGGTACGTGATGGGAGACCTACAGACCACTAATGAAAATTATTATAACAGGAACCCAGGAGGCACAAACACCATATGACCTGGAGGGACCAGAGAAAGCTTTATGGCATGGAACACCTAAGGCAACTTGAGGTTTCTGGTTTAGAGTCCTAAAGCCATGTCCATATAACCAGAATGTGACAAAGTCAGAGATTTCTTAGCAACAAAGTAAGAGAGTCTTTCCTGTGGCTCACTGGCATAGGACCATAGGGCATACAGCAGCCACTGTTATAGTGATCTTAATATTTTTGAGATTTCTCCTGAGGGTTCTCTGTTGTAGGGTTTTTGCAGTAAATTGGCTAGAAGAATTCTTGTCTGGATGTGAACGAGGGAAGCCATTTGCCTTGGGAACTGTAACTGTTGGGAAGAAATCCTCCAGCTGTTAGGTCCATCTATGGGATGTCCCTAAATCTGGATAGTTTTCTGTTGGGAACTGTGGACGCCCAGACCCTGAATTTCCTGTAAACAACTTGATTTCTTATGCCTGCAGCTGCTCTGAGCGAACAACTTGTTTTCCTGTGCTTGCAGCTGCTCTGAGGGTGAGACCCTCCCTGATGGTAGGGGAGTGGTTTCTGGTGGGCTTACAGCTGAGAGTTGGGGTGTGGTCATTTAGTCAAGAAGACCTTACATAAGCTGCCCTGGAACACAATAAAGTGGTCATTCTTGATTCAAGGGGGCATTCTTGTTTCAAGGATGACCCGTCTCTGTCTGTGTGTCTCAGTCTCCAGCTTCTTGTCGGACTTGCGAACCGTACCGTAGCGCATAGAGCAGGCATTGTGCTACAGTTTCTCAGTGATGTACACTAATTCTAAGAAGCAGCCCCTTCTCTGCTGGTCCTTCATGAGGGGCTAGGTACTTTCCATTACTTTGGGAGCACTGCAGGGCGTAGACTGTCTTGATGCTCATTTTCTTGCCTTTCTTTTGTTTTGAGCAAGTGAGTTGGCTGTTGCTGCTTAGCATCTGTTAAAGCCTGGCTAACTGAGGAGAGTGCACTAAATGGTAAAATAGCACTGCTTGGGAGCTGCCTTGGTGCTGGGCTACCATTTAAGGACACTGGAAAGACCTCATCCAGCTGAGTGAGACCGTGCAGAGTGGCTCCTATGGTGAGGTTAGGGGAAAATGAGAGGTTTGGTAACGTCTTTCCTCCAATAGACCCTTTTAGTGTCTGAGGCTTGTGGACTTTCTCTCTAAAAATGCCATCTCTTTCCTTTCCAGATCCTGCCTATGATCACTGCAACCTTCGAAAGAGTTGCCACTGGGACCTGGCTCTGCTTTGGTTATCCTGTTTAAGCTAAGAGATGTCTTAAACTTTGCCCTCTCTCTGAGTTGCTGAATTCTGCGCTGGACCTGAGTGACTTACTGGGCTTGGGAGAAGTTACAGGTGTGTATGCACTCTATGGAAGTTACAGGTGTGCACGCACTCTATGGAGTGTGCACACGCCAGACACACTCTATGGAAGGCATCTTTGCATCTCTCCTCCCTTGCTGACTTTGATGTGAGTAGGACAAGCATTTAGTTACTTTATGTGATGGGGATATTTATGATGTATAGAGTTTGACACGGGAAGGAAAAATTCATATTGATACCAAGGAAAGGGCAGGGGGTTAAGTATCAGTCTGAGTCAGAGACCATGCTGGAAGGTTCTCATGTTTTCTCATTTAATGTTTGGTGGACTCACTCTCTCCTCTGAGATTACTTTTCAAAGAACTTGTGAACCCAGCCACTCTCACCCTCTACAAACTGACTCTTTGACCCAGAACACGCCTCAGGACTTCCTTCAAACTTTCCCTGTGTGTGGATTTTCATGCCACCAGTGTATAAAGGTTCTCCACTGTGGGGATGCCCATGCCAGACTTCAGCGCGGACATAGAAGGACTCACATTTGCCGTCTCCAGTGTGCGAAGGCACAGCAGTGGCTGGGGTAGGTAAGGCTGGCCTCCACAAGGGTGACAAACTTTTCCAGACTAGGAAGCTTCTTCAGACTGTAAGTGGATCTGGCCCTCAGCTTCTTCAGATTTTCTAAGCCATGGCTGGGCAGGGAATGGACCTTTGTCCTTGAGATGTCTCTATAAGGAGAAAATACAATACTCCAATCACCTTGGTTCAAAGGTTTTTTTTTTTTGCTTCCAGATAATAGACAAACTAGCAGACATTCTAGTAACATGATTTTTGTTTGTTTGTTTGTTTTTAAATGGGTGAGAAAGGAGACTACAGCTTAGCAGCACACCTGGGTCCTGTCAATATTCAGCTTAAAAAGACATTTGGCTTGCATAGGAAGAGTCCTGATCCTATTGCTCCTGATGGGAGGATTTAGCTAACAGGCTGCTCTAATAACTGGACAGACCTGCATCCTGATTGGTTTGGGCACATTTTTTTGCTGGTGAGTAGAATCAGTTATTTCTCTTCTGTATATCATTTGTGCCTGACCGAAACCATTTTCCTCCACGGTGAGGCCAGCTATAAAGCTATCTCTAGTGAACTGTGGTAGAATCTGTGGCCTGTAGACTTTGTTGACTCCCCATGGAGTCTTACCCTCTCTGAAGAGTAGATGGATGGGTGAGGTAATTAAAAGGTGAGGTGGGAAGAGTGGGAGGAGGGGAGGGAGAGAGAACCGGGATTAGTATGTAAAATGAGAAAAGATTTTTTTTTTAAGTATCTGTGGCCTGAATCATAGAAAATGATAAGAAGGGAACATGTCATTCAGTGAAGAGGAGTCTGGTAGTCAATAGAGGCAGCCTCAGCCTGATGGCTGGGGGCAGGAAGAGAGGGGACATGAACTTGACTTTCATGGCAGACATAGCCTGCCCCTGTGCCTATTAGATCCGTGACCCTGGTTAAACTGTGTTTTCTATGTCTTGATTTCCTCAGCTCTAAAGTGAGAGGACAGAAATCATACCTACCCACAGTGAAGGGTATGCAGGCACTACTTAATGCCTGGCTGTTATTAGACATAAGTATCACACACATGCATGGTCACACATGCACATGCTCACACAGAGGCCAACTTTGAAAGATTGTCTCTGACTGAGTAAGTTACCATGGGTCTGGTATGAGTTGGTATTTTCTATTTCAGTATGTTTTTCCTGTATTCTTCCTCTGTTATTCAAGATAGAGACCTGGGAGTTATCTTGGATTCTCTCTCCTTCTTCACTTGGACACAGTCTATCATCTCAACTGGCCTTTAATTTGTTTTTGTTACTTGAGTAAGGGTCACTTGAGTCTTTGCATGGACAGATGAAATGGACCTATAACTTCTTTCATGGTCGTCTACTCCCCTTTCCAGTACAATCTTCTGACCATAACTTGAACAAAAATTTTTACCATGCCAATCAAATTATGACCTCAAATTCTTCAACAAGTTCCCATGGTTCTTATGACAAAGGACCAATCACTGTATACTGTACTCCTTTCCCCTGCCTGGTTTATATTATATATAGTTCATGCCATTATCTGTGCTCCTCTCTGCACTGCAGGAGGGATGACCCCTGCCAGGTCTATTTTTCATAATCATCTTCTTAACTGTGGGTGGGAGTCCTGGGAGATGGCAAGAGAGCACGTCCTCTTATCCCTTCTGCCTCTGGCAGCATCTGCATCTCCTCTAGACACTACTGAGCAGATCTGGTTAAGATCTAGTTCTTTAACTTTCTCTTGTTCTTTGACTACAGGGTGTCTACTTCTCACTTGCTCTTTGAGTCCTGAGCTCAGAAGTTGTTATCTACCCCTGATAATCTCCAGGCCTCTGATTCCTTATTAGACATTCAGATAGATGGACATCTTCAAAACCTTTAGTAATTGCCTTTAGGTAGAACTTAACTATGTTAAAATTTCCCTCTTGCCAATTAAATCAAAATTGTTCATTCCAATTCTAATCCTCTATACTTACTGACTCCCCCACCTCCCCCAATTCTATAATCATGGAGGGAAGGACACCATGGTCTCCATTTGTGATTCTGGATTTAAATGCTTCTTCCTCCCCCATTATTATCACCTATAAGGAACAAGTTCAGGTGTTCCAGGTATGATTTATAGTCTTCATCTTTGAGTTATAATTCCTTAGATCCATGGTCCTTGCAGATGCAAGTCTGGTGCATAAACTATTGCCCACCGAAGAGCCTTGACTCTGTTGCTAAGTAAGTCAGCTGTGCTGGCCAGCTTACCATTTCTGCTCATTGTTTCAGAGTGTCCTAGCTTCTGTTACAGGCTGGCCTGGAACTCACTATATAAGTCAGGCTACCGTTAAAATCCTAGTGGTCCTCCTGATTCAGCCACTCAACTATGAGGTTACAGGCATGGGTCACCGTAAGGACAGCATGATGACTGTGACCAGTGAAGCAACAGTATGAAAAGACAATTCATTAGTCCAGACCTGATTTTGTAATAGCCACTCCATGTCCTTTCTGTCTTTAATCCCCCCCTTTTTTTTTACAGTCTATTTAATATACAATTTGTTGAATACATACTATGTGAAGGTCTCCAGGTACTCAAGACTAAAAATCTCCAGATTTCAATGAGCCATGTTTCCTTCTTATATAAATTCTAAATTTCTGTCTGGTTTTCAAAGCTCAGAGTTCTAAATCCCATCCCGTGGTCCCTGTATTCTTTAAAACATGCTTGCTCAGAATAACCCTCACCGTGTTTTGCTTTGTATTCTGAGCTATCTTGAAATACTAACTAAAATGTCCCTAAGCACATAGCGATTGCATTAATCACAATTCTCCAGAGACACATAACCTATAACATAGGGAGATGTAGAGATACAGGAGATGAGATTCATCACGGGAGTTAGTTCACGTGAGTGTGAAAGCTGAGCAGTCCACCATAGGCCATCTTCAGCAGAGAGGACCAAAGAACATGGCAGTATGGCATAGTCAAGTTAGAGTCCTCAGCCCTCAGAGGGCCCAAGGAGTTACTGGTACAAGTGGTACAAGTCCAAAGGCTGTTGAACCTGGACTTTTGCTATATGGGGGTAGAAAAAGAAGGGTGTAGTAGCTCCAGAAATGAGAGACAGTGTGAATTTGTCTTCTTTTATTTGCTCAAGTCAAGACACCAGTCAGCTGGATGATGCCCACACACACTGATTAAGGAAAATATCCCCCTATATTCCACTGAATCAAGTGCAGTCTTCTGGACTATCCCACAGATGTTCAGAGATAATGCTCTCTGAGATGACTGGGTATCCCTCAGATCCCCTAGTAAGAGCTAAAGTCAGCCAGTTTAGTCATAATTGCACATGCCTACTTTCATGGAGACCTGAAAACTGGTGTCTATTTTATTTCAGTCTATAGGTGATTGCCATGTAGAAGTGAAAAGCATTTTTATAAAGGAATTATAAAATCAAACAACATATTTCTAAGTTACCTGGGAAACTCATAGTCAGGAAATTGTGTGTGTGTGTGTGTGGGTGTATGTGTGTGTTGTAGTAGTAGAACAGGGCAAAAATGGGAATAGTTATGTCTCAAACAACATTGAACAAGATTTACTTCTTACTTTGTCCCTGCTGATAGAAATGTATATATAAACTTATTCAAAACATTATGGCACTTTCTGTAGATTTTAAAAAGCTTAGTTGTGTAGTTTTTGCATGTGAAATTTGCAGGCAACAATGTCGAATGGCAGCATCTAAAGGTTAGACACACGCACTGCCCCTGGATGTTCAGAGCTCTTCGATGGCAGTCCTGGACTGCCCAAAACAAATGCAGAAGCTAATGATGCTCTTAGAATCTATGTCCAGAATTCAAGTAGCAACACTTTCATATTCTGTTGCCTCAAAGCTTCACAATTCAGCTTAGGTTCCACATAAGGACAAATAGATGGTTAATAGAAAGACAATTAAAGAATTTGCAATCATCTTTAATCTACCAACAACTATATTAAATAACAGGACAATATTCTTTGGAATATAAAAGTTCATTTCACTGGATATCTAAAACTAATCTGAATTAAAAACATGGTCCAAACTCAAGTGGGAAGACATAACTAAGCAAAAAACTGGTCTTCAGTTTCATATTGCTTGCTTTTGGGAAATGTCCTTGACAAATAACTATTACCCAAGTTTAAATTGTCCCTGATCAACTTTAAGGCTTCCCTCTCATTCCATGGGCAGATCTTTGAACGTAAAGAATAGGGCCTGGATTGCTGCCTGTGACCCTTCTACATTTGAGAGGAAAAAGAAGAGCCCAAAGGAGAGGGGAATGAAAAATTTTTCAGAGAATAGAGCACCCATGTCAGTAGCAGAGCTGGCCAAAAGAAGGCATGCCTAAAGAAAAGGGAAAAAATAACAGAAAGGTCTGCTTTTGTTCCTGGTGGCTGGACAAGGTGGCAGGAGCTGTGGACTGCTTTGTCTAATCCTTGTCTTTTAGTATGGTTCAGTTGAACGACTATTGTTTCCCACCTTAAAGTACCATCTTGGTTAAATATTTCAGTGCATGCTATATTTTGGCAATGGATGATTTTGAAATTTTATACCCATCAAAGTACCAAGAGAGACACTACAGGCTCATGGCTGGGTCCCCAGAGATTTAGTAATCCTAAATTGTTTCAACAGTGCTATGATTCTTGGCACTGAGTTACAGAGTGGCAAAGGAGAGGGCAGTTGGTAACGGCATGGGGATAGGAGAGGCAGGAGTTAAATCATGCTCCATGCCTCTTTAATAAAGTCTGTTAGAGCCACCGCCACAAATTTCATTTGAACAATTTCTATTTTTTCCCAGCAAAGACGTTATTACAGGTCAATCATTTCCATAAGTGAGAGCACATTTCTGGTGTATTCTACATTGACAGATGGCTAGAAGACCGCTCTTTCATGATCCCAGGTGGGATAAAAAGGCAATTTACTATCTATAGGACTGTGGGTACACTGGTAATGGAAGAGAATCATTCTTATACAAATAACTCAGTGTTTGAATCTGAACTATCAAATGAATCTGAGCTATAGCCAAATCAATTTGATAAACCATCAGAATATGATTGTACTGGCTCCAACCTGCAAAGGCAATACATTAAATGTTCCCCACAGGAAACTGTTTCCCAAGGAAACAGCAATCGCTTGATTGCTTAGAAAAAAAAGCTCGAGTGAGTTAATGCTATCAGGTGAAAACTTAGATGGCTGCTGATGTTCAAGGTCAAGATTCATAAGGAGGATTGAGGATGCTGTGCCTTTGAAACGTGATGGAGCTTGTCGGCATGCCCCCGGCTTCCTACACCCTTTCCTCTTTGCAATCAAACAGCTTAGACTCCTGTGTTCAGAGGCTCACTGTTCTTCATGTAGCTAGAAATTTCACCTTCAGGAAAAAGCAGCCAACAGTTTGGGTGAGCTCTCTCAATTTCCTTAGAAGCTTTTGGACTTTTCTGCTAGAGATAAAGGGAAAGGCTATGGGAGAGGAAGCCACACATAGTGCAGTCTGTTGAGGCTGAGCAAGGCTTTTCAGTTCTCAACACTGGCTCTAGAGCAGGGATGTTTAGAGTCCTTTTGGGTCTACCAACATCAGCACCACTGGGGGACATTGTTAGAGATACCAGTTCTTAAGCTCTGGTCCTCAGATGGTGAATCACCTCCTTCCCCACCTTTAAGCCATGGTCTCCTGTGACTCATGCAACCAAAGATGAACCTGAACTTCTGATCCTTCTGCCTTTACTTCTCTATTTCAGCTATTCTCCTGTCTCTATTTCAGCTTTGGTTCAACAATTGCAATTGTGTGTCAGCATGCGTGATCTCATGGAGTGCTGGGGATCAAACCTAGGGCTTTGTGTCTGGTAGACAAGCTCACTACTAACTGATTTGTGCCCAGAGTCAATGAAGCAAACATTCTTAGGGTACAAATTATCAATATGTGGTTTAAAAAACTTCCAGATGATTGTGATGCTTAATCATATTTATAAACCCCACTGCAACTCGGCTGAAACCCACTCACAGCTGAGATGGTTCATAGCTGTGTTGTACTCTGAGACCTGCCCTAGGCTGACTTATATGATCCGGCTCCCACCTGGGGTCAACCATACCCGATGACTGCTTATGTAGAGGCATGCTTCCTTGCTGTATTTCAATACAGCTTTGAGGACCCATCTTAATTCTTGGGCTCACTGTGGGATCCACTGACGTTTTAGAGATGCTTTGCCATTCAGTTGTTGACTCAGCCAGACTGGGCTTCCATCAAGTATTCCCCATATACTCAGCATTTTGTAGTGAATCTCCTGAATTCAGGAGCTTATAGCACTCTTATTTGGGGTGGGAGTTGGGGATCTGACCCAAGACACAGCTACAGTCGTAGCTTGAGCAGCAGCTGCTGTGCTCTGGGCTGTCTGAGCACAATCCTGTGTCTACTCACTTGTTTAAAGCACTGGAGGAAGCTGGTCAGCCAAACAAGGCACCCACTGGGAAGGTTTAATTGAGTTGCTGCACAACATTGCAGAAGTAGGAAATAAGATAGGCTGTCATCTGCCCAAATCCCAGTTATCAGGCAGAGCAGTTTGAACGACATTTGGAATAACCTGAAAGCCCCAGAAGGGGAGGCTGGAAGTTAAGTGCTAACTTGTCCTTGAAGGGACAGAAGGAAATTTGCAGCCACATGCTGTGATTTCAGCCAGGTTTCTGCACACATATCCTTATGTCTTGACACAAAAAGGCATGGGGTATATGGAATATTATTCTTGTTTACTACCATTTGGGGATGCTTTTTGAGACAATGCCTCACTCTGTAGCTCAGGCTGGCCTAAAACTTACTATGTGACCAACCCAGGCCAACTACAACTCACAGAAATCCTCCTGTGTCTGCCTCCAGAGTTCTGGGATGATAGGTGTGTCGCCACACCAGGATTCCCAGTCAGTTTGAATCAATCAAAGTGTTTCTTAATTCCACTGGATTTTTCTACAAATATCATTCCCTTTATTGTGAGCATATGTGTTACGTAGCAAAGTGGATGGAAAGACAGGCTTGTAAGGGCCCTGCAGCATTGCTTCTCCTTCTGCCTTCTTTCACAGCAGGGATGGATGGGATACTTGTATTTTGTGATCTCCGTTAAATTCTGAGGAGACACATTGTCAGTGCCTGGCCTGGATCCTGTCTATGCAACTTCAGCGCATGCTCAATTGTGGCATGTTTCTGTATCACAGACTGGCGTTCCCTTCTATTTCAATTCGATACCAGTTGTTGGGGTTCTGATGAATAGTTTTCAGATGTCTTAGTACATTCATTTATGGTGCAAACACATGGGAATGTGAGAAGCGAAGGCAAGTTTACGCCTCAAGTTGTGTTATTTTTATCTTTGGGATGACCTTCCGTGGGCCGCTTTCCTCCCCTGGTCCTGGATGTCTCAGCTGTATAATGAACAGCTGTGGACCATACGCAATGCTACAGTTTCAGGAGCATGCAATTGGTTATAGCTTTACAGATCCAGTAGGTGGCATATTGAAAGCGTTTCTAACCACTGACATGTTCTGCCAAGAACAGATAGCAGAGCCCATGTAAGAGCATCCAAAGCATTCAGGGCTATTAGCTAAGTGAAATGGACAAACTTCTACCCATCCATAGAGCCCCAGAAGTACTTTGTCCACTTGTTTTCCAAGAGCTCTCAGAACAGGAAACATTAAGCCTTATGGGTTCTGAATACGCCATGTGCTTGAGCACTTAGACTCTCTTCCCGCCACTATCCCCTGTGTCCTACATTGTACTTCAAAACGAATATCATAATCAGATATATTAAGCTATACGATTATGACCTGATTTCCCTTCCATGAAAATATAATGCCCTTGGGATGAAGAACTCTCGGTTTTCTGTAGTACTGGGTGGTGTTCTGTTAGATACCACGAGTGAAAGACATATATCCATGTATACACATGTATTTGGACATATCTATTAACTTATGCCTTTAAGTCTCAGATAGTAATAAGAGATAGACACCACTGCTCTTTGGATGAGGAAGCTGATGCTTGGGGATGAAAAGAACTCAGTTTTAACCAGGGTCGTCTGCGCTGACACCTCTGCCTTAACACGGACTATTGGCTAGTGGTGCTTGTCTCAACTCAGGCACTTTGGATTAATGTTTGAACTTCCTCAGGATGATAAATCTATCTCAGCACATACTTTCCTTTCTTCAAAGGGGAGAGCCTGTTTCAGAATTACAGCATGCCCCTTGTCATCAATAACAAACATTTGTGGAGTTCCCGTTCTGCCTTACAGAGAGTGACTCTGGAAATACAAAGATTCTATCACAAAAGAGAACACAAGCCATTTGTGAAGGTGAAAATGATTGGTGGATGGTAGCGAAGCAGGTAAATGATGATGCATGGGTGCCTATGGTAGCTGGCAAATAAGAGGGCAGGAGTGTGGCTACCAAATGTCTGCATTAGATGGGGTGGGGATGGTCTGAGGTGTGGTATAAGCCTATCTATTTGTTCACCTGCCTTCCTGCACATTTTTATTTCTTTTAAGTCCCGTTCTTCTTGAGGAATATTCTCTAGTTAATTCAGTGGATCTCTTGCTTAGAGTCCAGGAAAACACATCAAAGAAGACCTTTGGAAATTGTGATACAGAGCCCCTCCCCTCCCCACCCACAAAGGCAATGGGAGTCACAGGGGGAAGTCACTCTTGGCTGAGTTCTTTAGAGGACTTAAGAGAGCCTCAAGGAAAGGGGGCCTGGGTAAGAAGAGAAGAGGACAGGGCCACTTTTGATGAAGGTTACAAGTAGGGAAGTGCTGGTGGGGCAAAGAGTCCGGATCCAGGGAGTGAGTGAGACACTGATGCATCTTGCTGGATCTGGAAAGAGGATCCAAGAACAATGTGTGCATCTCACTGCAATGAAGACATGTATATATGTATCCTGGGTACAGAGCAAAGGAAGGGGAACCAGTCTTTCCCTGTCAAGGGAGAGACACAAGGCAGAGTGGTTGGTGTCTGCTGTGAGCCAGACAGTTTGTTTTGAATCCCCTTATATAAAACTTGTATTACTGTTGAGTGAGTTGCTTAATTCTTCCAGATCATCCAGTTTTTCTTTCTTCAAAATGGCAATAAGAACTCTTACCCCAGAGGGGTTTTATAAGAACTGAGAGCACATTTTAACCCATTAGAACACTGGCACTCAGAACATGCTCATTACACGTTATTATTGTTTTCACTTTATTTAAAGTCATACTATAAATAACCCTGAATTATCCCCACAAGTCTTTGCAAGTATTGTGAATTAAAATTGATCTTGTTGGCTGCCCCTTCTTTAAAATTTGCTTTTAACTTGTATAAGCTGAGCTCTTCTACATGGAAACAGACAAAGTTACTCACAAAATGACTGGCCCAGAGGCTCCCTGGAAAACATCATTGGGCAATTCTTCCAAATTATTGTTATCGCTTAGATTCCTGGGGATGGAGTTGGAGAAAGAATAAGACAAAGAAAGTCACATCAATATCCCTGTTGTAAGAGCCATTTCCCTCTAAATGGCCTGGAAGAATAGTCAGGGCTACTTACAGCTCATCTAGCTGGGTCCCGTTAAATGCACAGTTGTGTATTTCTTGAATCCCATTCTTATTCAGCCATCTGAAATAAAAGCCCATTAAAAACATAATAATGTCAGATGCAGCCAATGCAGGGGTTTGTAATTGGAAGCACTGGGGCAAGGTCAGACAGCACAGTTAGTGGCATAAATAAGATGCAACCCTTAAGCTCAGGGGTGGGAGGGAAGGGAGACCGAGGCTGGTTTATTGCTCTGGAACCTTTAGTAAGTTTTGAAGTTTGTATTATTTCTGCATATTATCTATTCACAGGAATAACTGAGCTTCACAGAAAAGAATGAATAAATGGAATTTAGTTGTTTTTTAAAAGGACACTCTCTGGATACTGTACCTATAAGACCTTTGCACACTCTGCCCAGGTATAGAGAAAATTCTACAGGAAAACCAAAGATCTCCCTGCCTTGAAGGATGGAAATTGTAATTATTGAGCAAATATTTCTAAGACAGAGAAAAGACATTTTATGTCACCTTTCTCTAAGGATTTGTGCTCTTCACCTACAGCAGCAGGCCTGGCTGCCATCAAAAAATGATCTAATTAAGTTGTCAGACAACCTGAACATCTCCAGTGACCCGTGGGGCCCTGGTTATTGGAGGTTTGTGGAGGTGGCTCTGGGTTAAGGCAGAAAAGAAGAGAAATTAATTATACCGACTGCGGACTGTGGCAGCTTGAGTTTGTGTGTGTGGCTGTAGCAGAGCTTTGGGGTGGGGTGGGGTTGGTGTACATTGTCATGCTCACTGTATGAAGATGCTGAGAAGCAGGTATGTTTGGAAAGGGGTGTCTCAGGCCACCGTGGGCCATCAACTCTGCCCTGTTCTTCTCCTGAGTGGACTTTCAAACAAAATCAACTCCCCAAGGTCAGGACAGCCCAGCGTTGAGCCTCTGGCTATGTGCCCTTGTCTGCTTACAGCTTCTTCCCCTGCTGGACTTGACTTGGACTTGGTGGGTTTCCTGACAGCAGTATTCTGAGATCTGACCAAGAGAAACTATAGGGGGACTCCAGAAACTCCTTTAGCTGTGATGAGCAGGTAGAAGATGTTTTCCAAAAACCCACAGGCAAACAACTGTGTGCCTTTTTCTCCCCTCTTTCTGAAATCCAGTGAGCTAGGAAGTCTAGAGAGAAGAAAAGTAAATCTTTTCGACCATTAGCAGTCAGCAGGTAGCATCTGGTGACAAGGGGGTGACTGTGCATTCCATCTTGCTCCCCACCTCCCATTCTCTACTGTCACTGCCCTGAAAGGTCTCTCCCAAAAACATTTAGAATGCAGATACATCAGCCTATCCTCTGTGGTGAAAGTGACTGGGACAGCAGCCTCCAACCCGTGGGTTGCTTATCCCTGGGGTTTTGACATCAACCACAAGTGTCAACAAACTTTCTGTATTTTACGGACCAAAAGGCAAGATTAAAGATGACATTTGCTTTATATAGGGTCCACAAAGTGATGGCACACATTTTATTGAACAATTACAGAATATAGTAGTTAAATAAAATTGTTTTTCTTTTTTGCATGTCAATTATAAAAGCCAATCTTAGCTACAAGCTGGATTTGACCTGTGCATTTTTGGTTATTGGTCTTGTACCTTTTCCCAGGACTTTGTAGGCCTATATTAGGCATTACCTACTTGTCTGTAGATTAGATAATTAATCTTTCTTGCACAAGATTGCCCTGTGAAAGATGTTAATATAATGAAATAATACATTGACTACAATAATTGCTATTTTCAAAGAAGCCCATTTTCTTTATTGTTTTCTTGGTTAGCAGGCCACAACATGCAGGAGGATATTTTATGTCAATGGTACATCATTACACAAAATAGAGTTATGTCAAAACCCCTTCCTCTTGACTTCCTATTAGGCTGTTGGACTCTACTAACACAGAGAAACCAACAACTATAAAGTACATTTATAATCTATTTCTCTGGTTCTTTTGTGATGAACCCAAGACCTTGATCATCCTAGACATATTCTCTACATCTGGTATATATCCTCAGCCATTTATAAATATGTAATAGGTATTTATACTTAAATATACATATATTTGAAATTTTACATAAGTTGTTTATGCTAGCCTTGATCTCATCCTACAATCCAGGCAGGCTTGAATTTACAAACTTCCTGTTTTAGCCTCCTAAGTAGCTGGGATTATAGGCCTGTGTCATTAGGCCAGGTTCCAAATATCCTAAGATAGAGAGTGCCCACTTTAAAATCTGGTGATGATGATGTTAGGATGATGATGAGAATGACAGCCCTCTGTGAAGTTATCCTGTTGAAGAAAAATCCCTCAGGGTTTTTTAGGTCCTGTGTCATCCCTAGAGTCAAATGATAAGGACACTCAAGAGAGACTTCTCTTGAAAATATGAAGCCTTGCCCATTAAAACTCATGAATCATGGACAAGGTAGATGGGAGCTAGTTAAGGAAGAGAGAAAACATAAAAGACACAATCCTTTCCAGAAAACTGGGGCCAGAGAATGCTAGGAACCATGGTCCCAATTATAACCTCACCTCTCATCCCCTGAATTAAGCCATTCATTAGGTACTTTACCCAGTAGCCCCTCTGCTCATTGTGACACAGGTAGGTGAGAAAGGGCTCAAAGGCCCTACAAAATGTGTTTTTATTGCTCATTTTTTTTGAGTCAGTTACCAAGGGCCTGATAATCTTAGGATGTTTAGGAAAAATAAATATGTACATTTGTCTTTAGAAAAGAGTTCCAAAGTTTTGAAGATGTGATGAGGTAGAGCTTGCCAGTGCTCAGCACCGTTTTCTTACATTTTCCTCGAGTGCACTGGATGGCTCTCTTAGGAGAAAGCATCTCTGTATTACAAGTATCTGGATGAAGCACAACTGGAGACTTACAGCTGTGTGCAGTAGGAGTCTTCTGACTCTATTATCTATGGATTAACGAGCAGACAACGTAAGGAAATAGATGCTGTTCTCACAAGTGTGAATTTATCTTCCAGAGACATGTCTGAAAAATGTTGACTCTCAAGAGAAAAGCATTCTGTTTTGAAAAGTGTTTTGCTGAGCTCTGAGGAATCCCAAAGTGCTTCTAAACCAAGCGGTGAAGAGAGAGGGTCTGTATGGCTGTTGCTGCTTCAGGAGAAACTGCACACAGTGAGTCTACTCCAAACAAAACCATGAGAAATCATGTTATAAAATGAGCTCATAACAATTTGTAAAACAGGATGATGAATTTCTTTTCTTCCAGGTATAATCACAATCAGTGATTCTCTAGATGTCACTGTCCTATTGCAAGGATCCTGTGGGCATTTGGAAGGTTTACAACATCTTGTTTTCTGGCTATCCTGAGGAGCAGGTGAACTGCCATGTTGGCCACTAGCACAGAGGATTAGAAGGTCATTCATTGATGACACTGAGGGCATTTAAAAACTTCCCCAGAATTCAGACAGATTAACTCAAGCTTATTAGCAAGTGTGATTATTCTGAGCAGAGATGATGGTCATTGTGAGCTCAGCATGGGCCCAAATGGGAGCTGCTTCCTGTGATTATGAGGAAGGAGTCCTATCTCCTGAGTACACTTCCTTCCCTATCATTCTTCGTAGGCAACAGAAGCCTTGCCAGGCAATAATCAGTTTTAGTGACACACTAACTAGTCTGTCCTTTGGAGCAGATGTTGCATCATGGCGACAATCATTCAAAGAGCAATTTTAAATACTTGAATCACAATACAGAATCATGCATTATTAACATACTCCATGTTGCGATTCTGAGATATAAAAATGAAAGGAAAACACAGGAGCCATAGAGTGATTTAAACGGTGAAATGCCAATGTTATTATACAAACAAAGGCCTAGGCCGTTATGAGAAAGCCAGAGATTGATAAGTGAAGAATCAAGACCCAGGCCATTGGGTTTCCCCCCTTACTTACAGAATCACGCTTTCAAAACTCAGTCCCCTGAAGGAATTCCTGGCAATGGTGTGGATGTTTATGTTATCTTGAACGTCTCTAAGAAGAAAGAACAGACAAATTAGATGTTTGTGTGGGCTCCACCTGCGCAACCTTTCCATTTGCTGGCACCAAGGGATCTGCAGCTGCAATAACAGTTTGATGGAATTTCTGTCCAGAGGATAACAGCTCAAAGTTTGGGCAACAAACGGTCTGCTTATCTGCAGTGTGTTAGTTCTTCTCACAGATGAAATTGCACAACCATAGAATCTTATCTCTTTGGAGAATTCCTTAGAGGATGTTACTGTATTGAGGTTCTCTTCAATATATTTCCTTTTTAGCCTTGTTTCTACAGTTGGACTCTGCCCAGGATGGACACAGAAACTGACCTGTTACCTACAGACCAACCTTTCTACTCATTTTATTTGTGTTGGCTCCTCTTTTTTCATTCTTCTAGTACTTTCTTTGTATGTGTGTGTAGGCCAGAGGTCAATCTCAGGTCATTCCTTAGATAGCACCCACCCTTTTTTTTGAGACACATCTGCCATTGGCCTCAAACTAGACTAGTAGAAAAGACCAACCAGCCAGCAAATCTCGTGTCCTGCCTCTTTCTCCCTAGTGCTGGGACTATAAGCATGGTGGTACATGCTCAGCTTTTAAAAAGGCAGGGGTTTGGGTTGCGGGGAGAAAGGTCATGATCAGGCCCTCATGCTTATAAGTCAATCACTTATATTTGAGTTAATTATTTTTTCTTATGTATTGTTTTTCCCATCATTTTTTTTGAGTCACATAAGAAATTATTACTGATTTTTTTTTTACTTCCCACATTAAAGAATTTTTTTTTATTTATCCTTCCATCAGACTGACCTAGGTCTGGTGAACATATAACAGTAGAAGTGCTAAAAGCTGGTTACAACTCAAGAGGTCTAGAGGATTCTCTTCATCCTCTGTTCCCAACTCCTTGTACACATAATGACCTTTTCCTTTGGGATCTGCTCAGAATCTTACAAGTTTACTATTGGAAATAAAGTTCTCCCTCCCTTCCTTCCTTCCTTCCTTCCTTCCTTCCTTCCTTCCTTCCTTCCTTCCTTCCCTCCCTCCCTCCCTCCCTCCCTCCCTCCCTCCCTCCCTCCCTCCCTCCCTCCTTCCTTCCTTCCTTCCTTCTTTCCTTCCTTCTTTCCTATCTTTCTTTTTTCTTCCTTCCCACTGTCCTTCCTTCTTCCTCCTTCCTTCTTTTTTTCTGTGCTGGGGATCAAGTCCAGATACTCATGCCTACTAGACAAATATTCTGCCACTGAGCTCTGTCTTAGCTTTACACATTGCCTTTCTCTCCTCCTCTTTTAAACTACAGGATTCATGGGAAGAGGGAAAACAGTTGCTATTAATACTTTATGAACAATAAGGGACTCTAGAAGGAAGGAGAAATGATGGAGGAATATGCAGAGTTGCAGGAATCTAATACTAAAGCCTTGGAGTAAAGAGACTGTGATTTGGTTCTAAGCTTGTTTGTTAATAATACTTGGTGCAGAGCCTGCTAACTTCATTCAAATGTGGTGTGGGAAGTCCTTCTGTATATGTGTTGCTTTTATTGGTTAATGAATAAAGAAGCCTTTTTTTTTTGGCTTGTGATAGGGCAAAATAGAGCTAGGCAGAGAAAACTAAACTGAATGCTGGGTGAAAGTAGGCGGAGTCGGGGAGAAACCATGTATCTGCTACAGGAGACAGATGTTGTAAGGAGCCCTGCCGGTAAGCCACAGCCTCTTGGTGATTTACAGATTAGTAGTAACAGGTTAATTTAAGATGTTAGAGCTAGTTAGAAATATGTTTAAGCTATAGACCAAACAGTATTGTAATTAAATAGTTTCTGTGTGATTATTTCGGGTCAGAATAGCTGGGAATGAACAAGCAGTCTCCGACAACACAAATGAAGCATTGTCAGTCCACCTTGCTATTCGTCTTCCTCCCTCTGCTCACCCAGAGCCACGTATTTGGAGGACGTACTATGCGATGGATGCTAGAGGTTCAGAAGGTCATAATAAACCCAAGGTCAGGCACCAACCAGCCATTTACTGAAACTAGGTAACATGTGAATAAAGATACCCTTTTTTCTCTTTGTAAGTCTATTACCTCAGGCATTTGTTAGATGGAGAGCTGATTGACATCCTATCAATCAAAACTTACAATAGAACCTTTTGAAGAGACTGAATCTTATGAACCACTGGCAGGTGCTTAATGCCCGTGTTGGATATTAACCTAGAGAGAGGAGAGACAAAGTGAGAGTGACGAGACATAAAGCAAACATCTGTCAGAACCTGGACTTTCCAAATTCAAAATACCAATTATATACAGCCAGAAAAACCTGTTAGAGTACTCCAGTACATCTAAATAGTACTTTTACTATCTGTTTTATGTTTTAAGAATCTAACCAGGATCGAATCAGTTGTTGATTCATTGGAGCAAAGATATTTACAATTGTTTATTACAAGGTGGGGATATTCTACTGTCATTCATATACCGTTTTATGTTTGAACATTGACAAGTTAGCTCTATTGAGAAGTAACTTACAATGAGATAACACAATTTCCCATGTTACCCCAGTTTTCAGTCTTGGCATACTTGATGAAGAAATAGCATTTCTTCTTTCAAAGAAGTTATGTTGGGGTTACAGTGTGAGAGTCCACATTCTTTGACTTCAGGGTGTACAAGTAAACCAAGAAGTGTCAGTTTGACTCCCTCCTGGAAAGTGGTTGCAGTTGATCAGAGACAAGTTTTCTGCTCTCACAAGTGGGGAGATGGTTTTAAAAAAAATCCCTCCATCTCATAACAGCACTTGTACCCTGGATCCTTCTCAGCGTTCAGTTTCTTGGGAATCAGAATCTGAGAATCTGATATGAAAGCTACCTATGAATAATGTAACGGATCCTATAAGTTTGGAGCACCGGAGGCAGGGAGCCTGAAGCAGAAGAGGGGAAAGCTAGTCAGCACCAGGACGAGTGATGATGTTGGCCACTGTTACTGGTGCTGATTCCTTGATCTCAAGGACCTGATTTAGGAGATCTACAGAACATGCATCAGAACTATTGCTCTGATGGAAGGGTGTGCAGTGAGGGATCTGGATCCATATCTCCTGGTGGTCAAAGGTAGCAGCATGTTACTAATGCCCTCCATTCATCTGAGATATTTATGAGTATCCAGTGAGTTTTGGATGGGTATCTCTTTTCCTGTGCTGATGGCACTCCAGAGTAGAAAGCGAGTCATAGGGTGTGCTAGGTGAGGTGGTGGTACCCAGCTGCACCTTCACTAAGCTGGGTGACATTCTGGAGGAAGTGGCTGCTACACCAGTGGCTTGAGCTGTCTAGAGACCCATGAAAGTTATCAGACACAACACTTTTTAGAATTTCCCTAGTGTGACATGCTCCAAGCCTTTCCAGTGCAACTCTGCTCCCACTTTCTTAATGTGTGTTTCTTGGCTAATGGACAGCTAGTATTTGTTGCTTTCATCTTGAAGAACCCTATTCATATACACATCGTTGTGAAGGGCCAAAGCTCTGGACTAGAATTGATGTTTTGTTCCCTGTGTCTATGTTCAGAGAGATAGTAAATCCTGTCTATGAACTGTTGCAATGATTTTAGAGGCTGTGTTCCCACTTGGCTCATAACATTGGATGTAGAACTTACCTTGATAAGCTTTTCTTTTGAATACTTCCATAAAAATCAAAGACCAAACAGATTATTCATGTACTCTTTTAGAGGATTTGTTACGACATTAATTTCTCTTTTAAAAAAATCCAACTATGATGGCACAGGCCTGGAATCCTAGTACTTAGAAATTTGATGCAGGAGAATTGAGATTCGTGGCCAGCCAGAGTTGCAGAGGTGAGACTCTATGGAATTTCCACATGGAGAAATGAGCATTTTGGCATTGAGGTCAATGAGTAAAATTAAGTACACAGAGAAATGTGGCCACCACCACATCCTAGATACAGTGCGATGCCATGACCCTGGTTGCCCTCTATTTTCATGTCACATTTAACCTCTCCCTAACCTCCAGATCCCAATAGTCAGTCATCAGTTTTCTGTAGCTATGATTTTTGTCTTTTCTAAAAGATCACATTTTCCAAAATAGAATCAGAGAATGCATAACTTTTGAGTCTGGCTGGATTTTCACTAAGCATGATGTATTTGAAAACATCCCATGTTGTGTTTTTCTGTGTGTTTTCTGTGTTTTTGGTGCTAGATAGGATTTCATTGCTTATCTATTCTCCAGTTGAGGCTTCTTCAGTTTTGTGGAAAAAATGTGGTTAAGTGCATCAATGGTCATATGTTCATATAGTGTATCACACCCACATAAAAGGTGCTTTAAATGCTAGTATATGACTGATGTCTATCAGGTAAGGGAGAGGTAGCGGGAGAGAGAGACCTAGATAGATAAACAGATGGACAGACAGACATACAGATAGATCAATAGATAGATAGAGATAGAGAGAGACAACATAGGTTCTTCCTTTTCTTGGGTAAATGCCTTAGAGTGTGATTTCTGGGTCAGATGGCCAGGATCTGTTTAAACAGAAAGCAGTTTAGCATTTTTTAAAAAACAACTATACCATTTTATATTTACCAGCAATGTGTGAGAGTACCAGTTGCTCTATATACTTTGGTTATTCAAAAACTATACATATTCTTTTCATACCAAAGTAATATATTTGCTTAATATGGGGCTTATGAAAAATATAGAGAGACATTTACAGAAGAAAATAAAAGTCACCTTATGACCCAGTGTTAACTTCTGCTGGTATTTGAAATTGGAAGTGTCTACCAAAATAATTTTCATTATTGCTCTCCATGAACCCCTGAGATTCTTCTCAGTGCTGCCAGGAACACTGTAGTAATTTAAGAGACCCACAATTCCACACAGTCCTATATATCAGATCTAGCCCTTTAGATCTTGTCCCTCGGCATTCTTCCAGTATTCTCCTAATGAGACATCACAGCGGCCACCATAGCTAGTATTTTCTGACAATCTTCTTCTGTGCATAGGTCTGCAATGCAGCATGTGCTCATAAAATACTGGGCTAATTGCTTGATGTTTCTACAACATTTCTTGTTTCTGTCACCAGGACTATATCAAAACTCTAATTTGGCTAATTTGCTTGTCAGGTATCCCTGCTGTCTGGGGTAATTAGTCTTAAGCAGAAGCAGGAAGGTCTGGAGGCCAGTAGTCATGAGAGTCTACATGTCACCTCTGGCATGAACTAGACACAAGTCAGTTGATCTCTCTAGACTAGAAAGTGTGGACTGTGGTCAGCAAGGTAGGCATTCTATCAAGCACTGCTTTGCCGTTTCACCTCCTCTTGGCTCAACTTTTACTCTAGCAGTTGCCATGGCAATAGGCTGCTGTTAGATTTAACGTGGCAGATGCTTGCCTCAGCTGTACTGAATGGGCTTTCATTTTCTGTCCTGGACTTCAATGCTGCTTTTAAGGCTGGCATTTTTCGAATCCTGTTAAGCCACTCTGAGGCCTTGACAAGTCCAGAAATGCGTGGGAGTTAACACTGAAGTTGACAATTCCTGGTTGGTGTGGCCCTCTACTCTTCTGTTTCATCTGTGAACGATTCTAAATATATTTTATATTATATCTTAGAGGACTGTAGCATTACTGAGCTCCAACTGTCTGGTAGTATACTATAGCACATATGTTTGGAATACAGGGTTTGAGAATGCATCCCCTCACCCCTTTAGTACTTGGGCTTGACCAACTTAGGGCCTCATGAATCCTATGCAGTAGCCTTATCACTTGGTTTTGTCCTGCATGGTTTTTCTCTATCTGTTTTGAGGCATTGTCTCTAAGCTTCCCAGGCTGACTTTGAACTTAGGTTGTAGTCCAGAAAGGCCTTTGAAGCTACCTTAGCCCTCTGAGTATCTGGGAACATAGACTTATACCACCAAGTCTGGCCATGATAATATACTATTTAGATTTTATCCTTTCTCCATTTCTTTCCTTTCAGTCATCCATATCCTTTCTCTGATTTTATATGCAGACATAAACCACTTGCATGCATGCCCTTGCTCAGGCATTTGGAGACCCTAGGTTAAGACAGACACCAGCTTGCAATGGATTTCACATTCTGCATAGATTCACAGGTAGTTGCTTTCTCTCCTGTCTTCATGGCTGTCTTTAAGTGCAGTCCAGTCATATTTCTATTCCTTCTTTTTTCAGAAAAACTTTCAGAAAGTATTATCTGCAATACTATTTTTGTAGTCCCTTATCTCATTTATATGGTCCAATCTGCTCCAACCTGATTATTCGACTTACATATCTTCACCAAAAAAGTCGTTTTGGGTCCCAAATTCACCAATCCACCAGGTACCAAATATAATGAGCGTTCAAGTTCATATTTCATTAGAACTTTTGGATCATCCAGTGGTCTTTGCCAGTCTCTCTTCCATTTCTATTATGTCATACTCATTTTTTTCCTTTTTACTCCTTTTGATTGTGTTGTTTTTATTCCTTTCTCTGTTAATATTTGGAACCTTTGTCATATTCTTCTATAGTTCCAGCTAAGTAGATTTTGCTTTCTGTGGTTCCTGACTGTGATTATGACGAGTTCAAGGTTTACACCGCCAATCTGACCTCTCTAGTTTGCCAGGAATGAGATTTTACTTCCCACATCCTCCTGAATGGTCCACTGTAACAGCTAAAAATTTCTCCTGGCATCAAACCTTTCCTCCATGATTCTTTCCCAAGAAGTACATTGGTGTTTATCAATAATTTATGGGAAAACTGATAAAAATTGGCTGCTTAGTTCTCATCTTCCAATGGCTAGGCCATCTCAAAGTCTTCTTCGATCCTTATCTTGATTCTATGTAATTCTGTCTACATCCATCAAAACATTCTAAAACAAGTACTACCATCCCCTACATTTATTAAATAGTTTCTGTTTGGCCCCACACTTCGTCTTGTTCTTTTCCAATCCCTTCTCTGTGAAGCATGCATCACATTTTTCTAAGACACATAAACTGGGCTGCTTTGCTCCCTTGATGTAAAAGGTTTATTTTTTCCCATATGACCAAATGTGAAATTCATATTCTGTACTACCAATTCTGATGCTCCTGCCCTTCAACTTCAGTGTCTTTCTCTTTGCTCCTCCCTGCCTTTTCGTTATCTACATGTGTTTCATCTGGAGGGCTCTCATCCATTCTTCACGAGGCTAATTTAATCAGTTACAAATGGAATTCTTCAGAGAGGAGACCTGACTATAGAACTAAATTGGGGCCCTGAACATACCCCAATTTGCAAGGTACCTTGCAAAATGTGTGGACAATGCTTCTCCTAAAAGTTATAGGTAATTAAATGAAAATTTCAGTGTCAGGTGTGTGATACTTTCTTAAAAGTTATTGGTTGTGGAAGACTCAAAGAACCTAAAACAACATAGGCTATTTCCATTGCTTTTGGTTGTCCATCAAAAGTAGATAGTAAGACTCTGTTGTTAAAGATTCCATGCATTTTACGTTCATTGCAGGGTAAAGAGAAATCCAGTCTTTGAAAACTTCTTCCCTGCTGACTAGTTTTCACAGATCTGGAAGATGTTGTGCAGACCACTGGTGGAGAAAATCCATCAATGGTATCCCTGCATACACAGTACTGATGTGTAATAATGGCACTAAGGTCATAGGGGTAGCCAATTTTGATTCACAGGAAGGGATTCAGGTATAACACTCTAAAACAGGCCAAAACTCCATGTCTCAGGAGGTCAGAGGGTCTAAGGAGGGACCTACAGTACTGATGTGTAATAATGGCACTAAGGTCATAGGGGTAGCCAATTTTGATTCACAGGAAGGGATTCAGGTATAACACTCTAAAACAGGCCAAAACTCCATGTCTCAGGAGGTCAGAGGGTCTAAGGAGGGACCTACAGTACTGATGTGTAATAATGGCACTAAGGTCATAGGGGTAGCCAATTTTGATTCACAGGAAGGGATTCAGGTATAACACTCTAAAACAGGCCAAAACTCCATGTTTCAGGAGGTCAGAGGGTCTAAGGAGGGACCTACTACTGATTTTTTTTTTTACTAAAGAACATGCTGTCAAATTGCCTTCTAAATATTTATGCTTATACCCCTATATTAATGTAACTGTCAACCTTGACCAGAGAACTTCTGACTGTGTTGGTTAACACTTAATACAGAGATTTGGATCTGATCAAATAACTGAAAATAAGTGACCATTAAGTGCTCAGCCCTAAATGATATATTAATATCATCCTCACTTCCCTCCAAGGCTCAGGTAACTTGTGGCTGGGGGAGGAACAAAAGCTGAAGGATGGGTAGCAGTGCTGTAAAATGCTGTCTTCTGTATGCAACATGGCAGTTGCGCCTGTGAACACACTGCAGAAGAAGAGCCCTCAGCATCCCAACAGGCAACAGCTAACTGGACTTACTGACCTATTAATTTTAACAGGAAACGCCACAGAAGGGTGAGAAGGATGAGATGGGGGCATCTGGGGGCTGTGAAAGGGGAATTCAGGGTGCATATGATCAGGATTCGTTGTTTACACATGTGGAACTATCAAAAAATAAGCAAAATATATTCTGCCAAAGAAGAAAAGTAAACTAAGTCTCCTGATTTACTCCCAGAACAATTTCATCCTGTCTAAAAATTTTCTTCTTAGCTGTTCATCAAAATTCCCAACCAGGGCCTATAAAGATGGCTCAGTGGTTAAGACCACTTGCTACTTCAGAAGAGGACCTGGATCTGATTCCCAGCACCAAACAGCTGCACGCAGTTGTCTGTAACTCCTCTTCCTGGTAAGTTGATGCCTTCTTCTGGCCTCTATAGGCACGAGACATGTATGAGGTACATACACATGCCTGCAGGTAAAATGCTCATACAAGTGAAGTACAAATAAATTTTAAAAATTACCAAGCATATATTAATCATTGTGGATGGTATAAAGGCAGGATTTGTGTTTGCACTGAAAACTTAACATTTCCACCATACTGATGGAACACAGACTGCGCTTGATGCTTGCCAAGCTTTGTTGGTTTCTTTTTTGTCTTGCTGTGTATCCCTGGCTGTCCTGGAACTCTCTCTGTAGACTAGTCTGGTCTTAAACTCAGAGATCCACCTGCCTCAGCCTCCTTAGTGCTGGGATTAAAGGTGTGCATCCCACCAAGCTTTTAAGAAGGTGATGTGCTGTGTGCTAGCAATGAGAAATTATGTACTACCTACAATCATAGCACACACACAGATTTGACATTCTCTAAGCAGCTGCAAATGGCTATGAGTTTTGTGTAATTGAAGAAGTGAGAGGATATGTTTTTCAACGTGGATGACATAACAGAATGCCAGCAGAATGAGCCCCCATACCCATGGTATGGAGTATACAGACACCCACAGCAGCACATTTAAATCTCTGGTCTTTATAGAAAAGAAAATACACAGTGAAAGTAGCTAAAATTACCCCAGTAGTCCTGGGTTTAAGACACTTAAGAAGATCTAGTGACCATCTCTCTGGATGGATTATCGCTTATAACTCTGTAGCTGAGATTCTCTATAACCACATGATAAGGCAGGAAATGGAATTCTGATGAACACTTACTTTTCAATTCATTTTTTTCCTTCTGATCAATAAATTCATGTCTGGCAGAGTCTAGAAGTGGGTAATCGGCTAGGAGCTCTGTGTCTCAATGGGTTTGTTTTGGTCAAATGGTTGTTTGCTGCAAATTATTTTGATTCACTCAACTGTGTTTTATCTTCTGGAACAGTTAAAGGCCTAAGGGTAAAATGTCAGCAAATTTAAGTTCTGCAAATGGGTCTTTCAAAGAAAAGTAACTTGCAATAGCCAGCTCCACATCCCAATCTGGTGTTATTGCCTTCCTATATTGATTTCCCTTAATCTTTAGGCTGCATTAATAAAATTGTCATTCATTTCAGGATAAGCTTAGTGGGGTCCTTGCAGCTGGTGGGAATAATCCTCACCTCTACTGCCACAAGATAATATACCTGCCATTCACAAACAGATCACCCTGTGACTCCAAAGCCCCTTGCATCACTGATACTTTCACTAATCTCCAATAGCCCTCATGGGTTCCTGTTTTTTTTTTTTTTCCTTAAGTTTACAGGATCTGTTACTTATACCAGTATAAGCATTATCTTATCACTAAAGCATCATTATTCTCCAGAGACTAAACCAGAGACAATGTCTTGGCTTCAGGGAGTTTGAAGGTGAACCAGATTAAGATAAACACAGGTGAAACATTCAAGGAATGGACTAGTACTAAATTGTATGCTATTGATCACTAATGTCTTATATGTTCAAAAGACTGGAGGAACCAGAGTGAGCTGGAATAACCAGTTAGGACTACATTTAGAAAGAACAACCAGCCAGATGTTTAGAGAGTAAAGAGCCTTGGTCTGAGCTAAGTGTAGCAATGTGTACAGTTTGCTCATGGGCCATGGGAAGAGGATTATGGGAGGATGAAAAGCAGAAGAAGGTAGAAAAGGGAAGGGAGAAGCTCTATCTCAAGAACTGTTGACAGTACAAAGAGAAGTGTAGGTTTGATGGTAAATATAGGAAGCCCCTTCTGTATACGAAAAGGAGAAGAATCCTTGAGGTTTTTCCTAGCAGAGCAGGCTCGTATTTTCACTATCTCGTCGCCTCAAGCTTTCAATAGTACTAGTCAAGCCGAACTAATGGGGGCAACTGAGAAGCAAATGCTTATCCGGCCAAACTGGGCAAAGTAACTCTAAAAATGACAAGATATTCATGACTTCACTTCTGCCCACCAATCATATACTTCTTCATATTATTCTCAATACAGCATGATATAGAATGAGCAACTATGAGACTATGTGAACCAGCTCATGAGGACATGAGGAAAGGGCAGAGCTCATGCCTTGGCTTGAACATTCCATAAAGTGCTTTAGGGAATATTTTTTTATGGAGCAAATTCTGTCAGCTATTTCACAACTACTGAATTGGGGCTGGAAATAAATGTTAGCCAGTGAGTGAACCAGCAGATATGGAATCTGCAAAGAAGGACCAAGTGTATTGCAAAGAAGCTATTACTTATGAAAGTTTCTGATGTTACATTGAGTTTTAACTGAAAATCTTGATTAGTTGAGGGATTTGTATCTCAGTCATCAGTGTGACAACAGATGTTGATACCTGCTTTCTGAATCACTTTCTGGCCCAGTTGAGTATCACAGAATCTTTGTGCCAGATGGAAAAATGTATAAGTTGTTTTAGTACAATGTATAGGACCCTGAACTCAAGGATAGAGACTATACCTAGGCAGATTTCCAAATAATGGATTGACCTTTGTAGAATCTTACCTTCTCTCTATAAGATGGCTGTGCATAAAATATTGTAAAGTCTCACTTTCTGCCATTCCAATTTTATACCTTCAAAACTGGGACTATCTAACTCCCATGTTCAATTCAAATATGCCTTAATCTCCATGGAAACAAGGCTCTGTAGTATATATGGGGAATCTGATTAGTTCAAGTCCAAGAGTTTAGCCCTATGTGGCTAGAGATTGTTCTAACCCAGTGCTCCAGGTACATAGCGAGCTTCTGCTTTGGGTGAGGACTTGTAGTATCGTCTCAAGGAACTGACTATCACCTTATAATCTGGCAAGAAGTCCTGGTTTAGCCACAGTGGTTATCTTACTTCCTTCATTTGTCCAGGGGAATAAATTTGCCTTGTAAGTGAACTTCATCACTTTCTCAACAGTGTTTGTTACCTCTGTGGCCAGGTGCCAGCCTTCTCTTCTATTGCCGCACTAAGACTGACTTATTTCTCTCAGTCCTAGGTTCTATTTTCCCTAACTTTCTGGGGTGATAACATGCAATTCCCTTGACCTCTGTGGCATCCAAGTATCTGGCCACACCAGTTTCTCAGATTCTTTCTTTACTTCTTTACTACTATCTTCTGCTTCCACATGATGTACCTAATGCAACAATCACCCTTCTACCTGCCTGATTTTGTTTAGTCTCTGAGTCTTGGCTTTTGGCTTTTGTGTGGTTTTTTTTTTTTTTTTGGATCAATATCACACTATCATTTAAAATTTCTACATGTGTGCTGGTTCTTTTTTTGTCAACTTGACACCCACTACAGCACGAGAGTCGCCTGCGAAGAGGGATTCTCAACGGAGAAACTGGTTTTATCACATTGGCCTGTGGCCATGTGTGGGCATCTTTTTGATTAATGATTGATGTGGACAGGTTCAGCTCATTGTGGATGGTGCCACTCCTGGGCAGGTGGTTCTAGGCTGTTAAAGCAAGGTGAGCACAAGGCCAGAGAGCAAGTCAGTAAGTAAATCATCTCCATGTCTCAGTCTTAGTTTTTGTTCAGGTCCTGCTCTGAATTCCCTCAAAAATGGACTGTGAGGTGAAATATAAGTGAAATAGATCCACTCCTCCCCAAGTCAGTATTTTGTAATAGAAACAGAAAGTAACTAATACAACATATTAAAGAATATTATAGAGTTGACAGAGATTAGAGATGATTTATATGACTTTCTCACTTTAAGAGCCCAGTGACTCAAGTGTGACTTTTTCTGTGGTGACAAGTGACCATATTATAAATATTATGTATTAATACTATAAAGCAGATATTTTCAAATTAGATACATTTAAAAAATTCTTTAAGGGCAAGGAATATATTAAAAATGAATAATGCATTAGCATTTGAAAATAACCTGTGCTACACAGGGAGTTACAGGAAAAACATGTATGCATTTATGTATATTTGTATGAAAATGGCTATTTTACTACAAAAAATGATGTATGTCACTATATGTGAAAAGTCTCATGGTGCATATTTTAAAAATAAGAAAATATACCTTTTCTAACCAGTTTAAACTTTTTACATGTGATTTGGGATCTTTTCATTAAAAACATGAAAATGCAACATCTCCCAGGTAGTTTGAAAAAAACATCTGATTGACATTAAGAAAGAAAATTTACTAGCTGAATTTTGAAAAAAAAAAAACACCCTTGCATAAAAGAGGCATGAGATAGAATACTAAGTGTGATAACCCAGGGGCTGCAGTTACAGAGCTCTTCTATTGGATCAGCCTATTTTACTGGTTTGTTTTGGTTTTGCAGCCATTAAGATCCAGTATAGATACGATATGATGATATGATATCATATGCCAACCAGAGGTAAAGTAAGCATTATAAAAATGATATTCCAAGACACTGTTTTCCCTTCTATAGGTATTGGTAGTGAATCAAAACCAACCAACATTTGTACCATGTAGAACACTATATAAGGAAGCCAAAAGTGTAGAAATTTATTAGTTTATTTATCTATATTTCAACCCTCATTAGTTTGGAAACTTATAAAGCACATGATACTGTAGTTGTATACATATCTACTTTATAATTAAATCAAGTTATTTTAGAACACATTTGTGTTGGGGAAGTTACGGTGTGGAATTAGGACCACCCATTCTAACATGTAGGGTATTTGCTTGGAAAAAGCAACCTGTGATTCTGAAGAGTAGCCAAGTGGAAATGGCAATAGATTGTGCCGTGATGTTATATAAAATAGGCATTTACTCAATAATAATGGCAATGTTTATTGAACACTTCCTATGAGCCAGGTACCACACTAAGCACTTACCATTGATCATTTTATTTATTCCTCTGTATCACCTTAGGAGACAGACTGAGAGACCATGATGTTTCTCAAAGCCACACAAAGAGAGGCTGAACGGGAGGTGGGACCAGGACTTTCTTAATCTAAATTAAGTGAGTCTTATTATGAGAGCTGTCCATGAGAAGAAAAGATTGTACAGATAAGTTCTGGGTTTCCTACCCCTGGCAAATGTTCAAATGTGGAAAGGTTTCTTGGTGAGAGAGAACTGAAATATGATCTCTAAACCATCATTAAAATGGTGTCCATTTTAGAAGCATTGGAGGACAGGACTCCTTTGTCTAAAACTGAAAAGCTACAATGGTGAGCAAATGTAGTGCTGGGTTATCAGGGCTGAGCTGTTCTTTCTACAGACATCTCCAAGCCCGTAGCCTTCACTAGAAATGTCTATGAGCAGGAAAACACGTGCTAGCTTTCTTTCTCTAAACTTTAGATACCCTCCTTTTCTGGAGTTTGGTGTGTTCTACTCAACCTTGGAGGCCCTAACAGAAAGCAAAGAATCTATACAAATTTCTTTAACTACAGATTAGTGGCTAAAAACACCATTATTGTGAGGGCATAGCTGATGAAGCTCTCTTACACGAAGCACTCAGTTGGTTCGTCTGTTCCTAGCCTGTGATGGAGATCTGAACTTGATAGTACAGAAAAGTAGAACTGCATTAGTGAGAGGGTAGATTCTCAGATACAGTTTGAGTTACTTTCTACCAGTGTTAGTGGATACTGTTTCGTGGCTCCTCTAGACTGTGATCAGGACAGATAAGTCAGGAGCCTCTGCAAACTCATCCACAGCTGTGGAGACTGTCAGCCTCGGGAGGGAGCCTCACCCCTACCTCAGCAGTCCATCTATGACTGTGTTTATCTGAGTAAAAGAAAATAAATCACGGAGAACTGAGCCAAAAGACCTAACCTGAGAAGCAATCCCTGGTAAGTGGGCCTATGTTGTGGGAATTTGGCCATTTGGTCTAATGATCAATGGAATGGAGTGGGTTGGCCTGATGGGTGTGGTCTTCTCTGGGAATATGTGACCTCTTAAGAAGCGAGGGAGGAGGGTCATGTGCCCCCCCCCCGGGGATGTGGAAGGCTTCCTGATGCCATGGCTAGGTGACCTCGTCCAGAGCTTTCCTCATCCTTCTCTGGTGGACAACGAGGCACTGGCATGCTTCATTCTGTATTCACGAGTGTGTTATTTCATCCCTTAATAAATAAGATCCAAGACTTCCATAGGTGGCTACTTCAGGGCTATTTATAATGAAACAACAAAGCTGAAACTGGTGACGGGTGCCTGCAGCTCTTGCTGTTGATGTCACTTGCTCTTTTATGTAGAGTGTGCTACAGGGTACCATCATGGCTAAGACAGATCTTGTAACCTGAGATCACAGAGTTGCTATGACACAAGGGATACTATAGTCTAGGTTTCTGGAAACATCTCTCACACACAGTGACCATAAAAGCTGAGTGAAGAATGAATTTGGACTACATCTTTTGAGAAGCATTTCTGAAGGCAATTGTGAGTTTCTCCTTCTTGACAGCCCATTCTGGCAAAGGTGGGCCACTTGTTGTTCCATTTAGGTTGAAAGAAGAGATATAGGAGGCCACGTGCCAACTTTTATACACTATGTAGATTTGGGCCTGTGTAAGAAGCCGCCTGTGATTGTCATAGATCAAGATGCTCCGCCTAGGGAGGAAAGTGGACTCCAAGGCTTGTTACACAAGTCACAGTCCCAAGAGTCCTCGCAGAGCAGAGAACACAGAAGTTACTATGTCTTATTATTTTTGGAGCACATATAACATAAGCTTCTTTATAATTCCCATTTTTATAGCTGGGAGGGGCAAGACTTGGACACAACTGAAGTTCTGCACCTGCACCAGGAAGAAACAATTATTAAAATCCACCTGTTATCTTAGCCTGTGCCATGCCAGGGCAAATGTATCACTTTCCTTAAAGCCTGTGGAGAAGGTACTATTATGAACCACATTTTACAGATAAGGAAACAGGCTGAAAGACTTCCAGGTGTTCTGTCTGACAGAAAATAGACAGGTGACACCTCCTGAAGCCAGGCTTTTGGCTGGCACCCTCTCAATTACACTCTTCCCAGTACACTATGTTTTCGACAGAGAAACTCGCGAAACCTCAGTATCCCTCATTAGAGTCACAGCTGATGCTGTTGCCAAGCACCAACCTTTGGAGACCTTCTTGGATGCTGAGGAGAGAGTAAGTTTAATCAAATGACCAATTTGTGGCAAGCAGTTACTCTTACATCACATTTGGGAGCCGCCAAAACAGTTAATATTTTAAACAGTTTGCACACCCTCTCCCACATCTCATTTCCAAGATAAATTATTTAGGACGCTATTTCTTCAGTACATTTCAACTTTGCTCGGGTGGATGATCACAGATTCCAAATGGTAAACACATTATTGAGGTGTCAGTGTGCTCTGAACACTGGGCAGACTTACACCAACTTCCTCTGTTTTGAGCACTTCTCTGATTCTGGGATGGACAGACTGAGAATCACATATTGACGGCTTCGGTTCTTCTTCCTATCCATCATATGGCTTGGAAAAGGTATCTTGCCTACTGTTTTGAAATTATCAAGGGCAAGACAACATGTGTGAACAAAATGCCCATTCCAGAATCTGTCATGTGATCATGCTCAATAAGAATTTCCTTGGGTCTCTTGCTTCCAAACAGTTTTGTCATTCAAATTTTGGCCCTGTTCAATTCAGTAATTGTCTCAGAACCTTAGGCTTCTATCTATGACATAGATGTGTCGCTAAACAGTCCACAGGACTTTGGTAAGCAAAGGAGTGAAAGTGAAAGTGGTTCTTAAAGTCAGATTCCTGTCCCCCACACTGGTGACCCATGCCTTTTGACATTAAAATGCTGCATTTCTTCATTTTCACCTTCCCTTTATCATGGTAGACTTTTGTAGGAGACGAGACAGCTACACTTCTCTCCAGCTGTCTTTTTCTGTTGTCTTTGTTTGCTATGTATGCAGGCATGGTGTAGATACACTGTGTACAAAGATACATGTATGTGTATGTGTGCTCACATAAGCCTATGCATGCTCATGCAAATGTGCACATGCAGAGGCCTGGGGTTGATGTGGGGAATTTTCTTCAGTTGCTTTCCCCCTTGTTTTTCTGGGATGGGTTCTCTTAATGAGACCTGAAGTTTGGTGATATGGTTAGTTTTGTCATACACTGTCTGTCTGGGTGATGGCTTAAATTGAGTTAATTGATGTGGGAAGATTCAGCCCAGTATGGGGGACACCATTCCCTAGGCTGTCCTGAACTGTACCACGGTGGATAAATAGGGCAGAAAACAAGTAAGCGAGTGAACATGTATGCTTTCCTTTACCTCTGCTCTTGACTGCATGTGATGTGAGAAGCTGTTTGAGGTCTCAGGTTTGACCTCCCTACAACTGTGGGCTGTGAGCTGGAACCATGAGCTCTTTTCTCCTAAGTTACTCCCCTTTGAGTGTTTTATCAGCCAGACAAAGGGACTAGTGCAGGAGCTTCTGGAGACCCACACTCTGGTCATTTTGCTCATGCTTCAAGCACTTTAATCATTGAGATCCCTCACCCCACCCCAGCTCCTTCTTCCCACTCCTCTTGAGACCTGGAGAGGGGTTTCTGTTTTCAGAAGTAAAGCCAGGGCTGGAACCTGGCTCTTGGGTACTTCTGTCAGGGTTTTTCCTCACGGTCTGGTGAGTGAATCTGTGTGGTCAGACCCTTGCCAGGAAGATGGTGGAGAGTGAACTTTATAAGGAGATTGCCAAGAATCCACCCTCATAGACCCACCAACCATCTGCTCTCTGCACATCTCTGCATCCCAACTAGGTGAGGGAAGAGCTCAGCGCCTCCTGAAGTAGGCATTATCTGCAGCTTGCTCACCGTGGGTGAGTTTGTGATTGAATTGCACTGGAGCATTTATGCAATGTCTGCTGAAGATGAAAATTGTCCTCCTTAGAGCGTTTGTCACTTCGGTGTTCACACTCTGCAGAGCCCGGAGATATTTCCCAAAAAACAACAGCTGCTCCTCTCTCACATGCCAGGCCCATACTCCTGTTAAGGGCCTACTATGTGCTGATCTTGCTTCCATGCAGACTAAGAGATGTCTGGGACATCATCTAGTGCTTGCTCTAGTTAGGGTGTGGGTACAACAGGGCAAGAGTCATCTAACAATTTATTGCTCTTCATTCATGAGCCAACCGATTCTGCTATCTACACAGCCAAAGGATACATTCCTCATACAGTCATGCCCTCACAGAGAAGATCAACCTTCCCAGGTAAAGCCAGGGCCTTGAGACCCTGGCTAGAACACTTTTGTTGTAGGAGCCTAACATACTCTGAATGTTAATGTGGATGACAGGAGTGAGTATTTGGAAGCAAGGAAAAAACATAGATCTCCCCTGACAAACGCTAAGAAAGAGGCGAGAGCCTAACCAGTAAGTCTGCATCACAGGAGGCTGCTCTAAGACAGAAATGACCCTTCCCCCTTTCCTTCTTTCTTCCTCTTCCTGTCCTTCCCTCTCTGCTACAGTGCACTTGGGACTTTTCTTTTTATGCATTGGAGATTTGGTGCTAAAGGAAACTTCGTTCCCATCCTGGAAAAATGGAAAAAAAGGAGAAAGACAGGCAGGCAAGGAGAAAGGGAGAGAAAGAGGGAAGAAAGGAATCCACTTGTCTGACTCTGTGCCTTTGTTCCATGCTCACACCATGCTCTGGCCAATTCTTAGGAAGATAGTGGTGCTATTGTGTGTCTTCTCCCAAGGATAACTGCAAGCCTAAAGTCACAGCTGGAACTGGAGTGAGACGCAATAATTTCTAGGTCCTCTGGTGTGAGCTTTGCTACTGCCCTTCTTTACTCTATTGTTCAAGGTGTCTCTGGTTCTGTCTGAGTCTGAGGCAGGCCATATCAGGCCACCTCCAATCATTCCTGGGTGCTATCTGCCTCTAAAAACCTGTCCCCTTAGCCAGTGACTCTCAGGGCTTTGATGAGGTAGTTTTGTTTATTTGTGAGGGACCAATATAGCAAGAATGCATCCTACGATTGCCCTTTAGCACAGGAGCTGGGCTTCAGCTGGCTAGAGTCTCTCACTGTACCACCAGGACTGTGACGTTTATTGCCCAGGGAAAGGAGCTTCATTTGGAAGTGAAGGGGTCTGTCATGTTGTAGGTTTCATTGTCTTACAGGCGGATTCTGCCCTTCTGGGTTGAGGACAGGTCTAACATTGAAAGCCCCAGATTGTGAAGCTTACTGGTCTGTGTAATCAAGCTCTTGACAGCTGAAAGAGACCATAGAGCAGTTTGAGGCCTTTTCTCCCATGGCCAGTCTTTTGAAGTTTGGAGAAACTTGGAAGGATTAATGCATCATTTCCTGGGGTGGGGTGGGGAAGACGACATTCGCAATGAGGAAGAAATGGAGGGCTAAGCTCTCCTCAGCTAACTTGAGAACTGTGTCCACTGAGTCCTTCCCTGGACTTGTTCTTTCTTGTATCTGATTTTAGTGAGGAGAGAGAGGCCAGTTTTACTTCAGACTTAGTGACAGGCAGACACACCTGACTTTAAGAATTTTTTCGAGCAAATTACATTACACAGAATATGCAGGTGTGTGTGTGTGTGTGTGTGTGTGTGTGTGTGTAGTAAGGTAGATAGTTGAAGCACAGAGATCACTGGGCAGTCTAGCCAAATTTGTGACTCTGGGTTGAGAGACTGTGTCTCAAAAAACAAATTGGAGAACATCAAGGAAGATGTTAGACAGTGACCTTTGGTTTCCACACTCACATGTGCATTCACACCCATGTACACCCGTGTGCACACATATGCACTCATATGTACTCACACATTACCACTAAACACATACAGCAGAAATAAACACAGAAAAATGCTAACTACTCTGGGAAGAATACAAGACCTGAGCACATTGTTAGGAATTGTTGGATCAATTGATTTCCTCTCTGATGGAAAGGATTTGAGTCCCTGCAGAAGAATGCTTTCTGAACAGGGAGGAAAGGTTAGCAACATAAAAATATTGTCAAATTTGCAAACACAAGGGCTCCTTGCCTCGGGGAGCAGTCATGCTCAGATGGAAATCTCACCTCGAACAGCTGTGTTATCCTAGAGTTGACAATGCTAGAGCAGAGTCAGCTTCAGAAGACAGGTTACTGATAAAATAAGCAATTCTGTAGTCTTTATTGTGTCCAAGCATCTTGGTAGTCATGGCAACATTCTGAGATGCAATGCTGACATCTCAGAAGATAGCTAATAATTTCATCTTAATAATCCCAGTCCATGAAAGATGCCTAGGTTCTTGATGAGTCTCATCTATCACATGGCTGTGTGGGAGGCCAGGGTAATGAAGTGAGTGCACCAAATAATCTCAATATGTGTTCCCCTATGTGGCACAAAGGTAAATAACAGACAGCTGTGATTTTCATTGACTTTCGCCTTTGTCACCGTTACTCTCCCTCTGTCTTATGGCTATTGTTCCTTAGCAGACTTCTTTTGAGTACAGTTCACTATGGAATATTCTACAATCCAATCACTACCTTTTTGCCAACCTGCTGCTCAACAGTCTTGAATAGCTTATGTTTCCTACTTTGTTAGGGCTAAAAATTCCTGCCTCAGTTCCCCTCCCATTTTACTTAGCCACATACAACAAAATCTAGTCACATTCCCTCAACGAGTAAGTTTTTTTCCCGCTGGGTTCAGTTTTTCCCTAGCTGTGATCTTTGCATATTGCATGTATTTATTTGATATCTCTCTCACACAGGACATTTCTTCCACTCTTTTCTCTTCTACCTTTCTAAAGCATGTGATTGTACTACTCCAATGTGTCATTCCATGACTTATCTGGCTCAGGGCACTGGCTCAGTCCTTTAATGCATGACCAGTGCTGCAAGCTCTACAGATATTGTCCTATCAGAAGTGTGGTTTTTTCTTTGAAATAAGAGTGCTCTATAGATATCTCCTATATCTTTCAATCTTGCACAGAGCTGTCTACTCTGGGCTTTCTCAGCCAGAATTCCCCAAATACTACTTTCTTTGATATATATTGCTATATATATTCCTCATCCTCATCATCTGACACAATTTAACATTATTTATCTCTATAATGAGAATGTGAGCTCCATGAAGGCAGAAGCTTCATCTGTCCTGTCATATTTGGTCTGCACAAGAAAGCCTTGTATGTAGTATGTCCTCACTTATTTTTTAATGAATTACTGAAGGAATTCTTCCTCACTGGACAATTTATAACCCAAAGGATGGAACAAATGGAGAAGGATCATGCATATGTTAGCCATGGTTTCTAAAATTGGATATTTGTATGACTCTTTCCCAGCCATCACGGAGATGAGAGCCTGACTGGGGACCAGAAGGGATCAATTTTGCAGGAACAATGCATATTCATGTCAGAAAAGCCCTATTACCAAGGCTGGGGTAAAACAGCCTGATTACTGAGGGGTGTCTCTGGAAGGTGTCTCCTAGGATGGTTCTCACTGTAGATAGCAAATGGCCCAGCAACATCACGGGGTATTCTAGAGAAGGTCTAATGGCTAATGTCTGAGAGGAAGATGGCTGTCAGTGGTGGCTTGGGGGAGGGGACAACACTGCTGTGGATCAGTGTGACATGCTTACTAAATGGAATTATACTTTATTGAGTAGTGAACAACAGCACCCAGCTGCCTGGGAATTACATTGACAGGATGCAAAGGCAAGAGAATCTTGTATAAACCTTATTTACAGATCAATAGATAATCTTTCATACATAAAAGATCAGCTCCAGGAAGGCAAAACAGAAAAAGATTGCCTGAAAATAAAATATTGCCTTAACAGTCCATTCAGATGGATCTCTTGGTGCATATTCTCCTGGTTTAAGAGCATTTCACTATTTCTAAGCTTTCTTTCTTAACTACTGTCAGGGTCCTCTGTGAAGCATGAAGGCGTTGATGAAGAGTGCTGATTTCTAGTTGTCCCGAATTCTATGCTATCAAGAGAACAGCATGGAATGGAATCAACACGTAGAGCTCGAGCACAACATTTCTGTGTGTGTGTGCAGCAATTAGGATGCTCAAGTCAAATGGTGCCTCATCTCCGCCCCCTGGTAATTTTCTGCTTTTGGTTGCTCTGTTGCTAAATATTTATCCTGGCTTACTAAAGCAAGAACCAGAATGACGACAACACTGTTAGAAACAGACAAACAGCGGCTCATCACTACTGGATTTCCTCATTCATTTTGTGCTTCTCCTTTTTCACCATCCCAAAGAATATGTAAAATTTTTATCTCTGTTTTTCCCTGGCTGCAGAATCATAAAGCTGTATGGATGGCTGCTGTGATGAGAGGAATAAGCAAGGAAGGAGGGGCACAAAGATCTAACACGTGTCCCTCTACTGCTCATAACATCAATTCCCAATCCTCCCGTGACTGTATCTGGAGAAAATACTTAGGAGAGGGTTACACGTTGGTGAGATGATAAGAGTGGGACCCTAATCTTACTGGGTTAGTCTCTGTAAGAATCAACATCAGAGGCTTACTTGTGTTCATTCTTGCGTTTTTAGGTGCGTGGCCACACTCTCTGTGAGGATGAAGATGGCCATCTTCAAGTCAGGAAGAGACTTGCTACAGCGGCATAATCTTCCAGTGTCTTGATTTTGGGCTTCCCAGCCTCTGTGCTTGAAATGAATCTCCTTTGTTGAATCCCCTATCTTGTGTGGTTTGCTGTGGTTACCAGGTTTTGAGTAATGCAGAACGGGAGCTTAGCTGTACATAGCTTCTCTGATAGAAACTTTCAGACAAGAGGACCCGCTGTGCATTTTTGCTCTGTCCTAGTGGCCTGGAAAATCTTTCCAAAGAGCAGCTGTCTGAGTCATGAAGAGGTAGGTGTATTGTTGGCTGAAGTGCTGTTGCAGGGGAGAGTTGTATCTTGTGCTGCATGCTGAAGTGGTATGCACATCTGGGGAAGGTTTAGTTTAGCCAGAAGTCAAAAGGCTTAAGACATACACTTGCTAATCTCAAATTCCTTATGGGGGAGCCACAGGACTCCAGATGTGAGATGATTCTGTGGTGATTATGTCATTCCTATGCACTGGGTGTTTTCCCTTAACTTATTTTGAAACCCTAAACCACAGTATGCCATAAAAGCAGGTATAGACGTGGGATTTTCTCTTCTTTTCCTATAGATTCCTATGAGGTCATGCGAAGACACAGTGGGAAGACTGCTGTCTATACACCACGAAGAGGACCCTCTCGAAGGACTTCACCAGGGAGCACCTGATATTAGATTTAACCTCCAGACAATTGAGAAATATTAACTTGTGATTTAAGCCTACATAGGTATACTGTTTAGTATTGTGAACTGATTAAGACAACAACATTTTGCTGTGGGTTTTTTATTTTTTGAGTAGTAAAAGAGGATCTTTTGACAATAAAATGAAATCTTTCCCAATCTCTTACTAGCTATTTTTTTTCCTCAGTAAGCAGGTTTAAAATGCTGTGAGGAATGATCCCCCTAAATACAATGTGCCTGGAACCAGCTACAGCTATCTCTCTGCCCGCAGCCACAGGAACCAGGGAGGATCAATATAGGACACAGGGATTTGAGCAAATTCCCATGTTGTGTGTCCATGAAGCTAGCTTTTCCCTGATACTGATTCAAGAGAACTGCTTACCTCAAAGTGAGAAAGGGCACTAAGAGGAGGCTGGATTTGATGACAAGTGATCCAGATTTTTATCTTCCTCTGAAATCAAAGGTAGAACTTCATCTTTTCTACTGAAGGTCCCCTGGCCGCTTCCCTTGCTGTGCAGTGACCTCCATATGTACATCCTCCTAGTTCGTCAGGGTCCTCTTTATGAAGAATGAATGGTGCTGGCCATGATGTGTGGACCAATACCAGTCAAATTCTAGTTTTTTCTTCTGAAACTTAGGACCAATCTAAGCCCTTACACACATTAGGCAAGCACTCTACAACTGAGCTCTAATTCCAACCCCAGAGTCAAATTCCGGACACTGAGTTTCAGAGTTTGGAGCTGACCTCTCCGTCCTCATTCTCTCGCTATGCTATGCTCTTTTTGCACAGGCTATTTATTGTGTGAGGAGCTAGGAAATGTGTGCATGAGGTTTTCTTCGGGAAACTATCCCCTGCAGCTGGGCTCATACTGGAGTAGTTTGCCAACTGATCTATCCCAGGAACTCCTTTCCACCTTGTAGAATTCCTTTGTTCGGTTCCGGCAGAGTCTACGATCCCACATTATGCTCAGTTATATTCTAGAGAAAGGAGGAAGAAGGAAGAACGAAAGCAGCCATGTAACTGCATGTACTGTGTGCCCATGAAGCTACCCTGCCTGTGGTATGAATTCTGAAGAAATCAACCTTCTTTCTTCTCTAGAACCTTCCTTGGACTCTTGCCATAGATAAGGGATGGAAGAGTAGATGGACCCTCGTTTGCTGATTCTTATTCCTTAGTTCCCACTCAGAGAGCTGAGGTCCACAAATGGCTCAGTACCTTTTACCATAATTACTCACTCTAGTTAGTGTGAGCCAAAATTTAGGGCCAGAGAATGATATTATTGGCAGATGATATTTATTGAATGATAGGTGATACCGGGCCAAGGTCCTTCCATCTTGTCCCTGCTTCAACCATCTAAGGTCTGATTCACAACTGATACCCACCCCTCTTACATGCCTTCTTATGGGAAAATCCCCTAGAAAACTGCCCAACCTTGTCCTAGGGACTTGAGGTCAAACTGGTATAGTTAACTTCTGCTTTATGCTTCCACTGAACTGCTTGCTTGCTCCCCTTCCTCTCCCTGCAACTGTCAACAACGATATGGTTTTTGCTTTTAAAAGCTCCCAAAAGAAATCAATGAGGGGCGCTGCATGAAAACTGTTCCTCTCCAGTCAATCACAGGCTGCCCTTAGAGGAATCTCAAATTCGACACTGGTTTTGTTGAGCGGTCCTTGGAATTTTTGCCCCATGTCATAGGCACAATGGAAAACTTTTTATATACTCTGAATTGATTGCAAAGGTGGCCTCAAGCGTATTTTACTTTCCTGTGTCCACACCCCCTATATCACAATTACAGTTTCTACTATCAAGAAGTGACACCTATTTCTTTACCTCTTGAATTCAGGCTGGTTCTTTTCACTTCTGTATCTAATAAAATGCACCAGAAGAGATGGTGTGATATTCAGGGTGTACGCCAAAGAAACGTGAATTCTTCAGATGTCTCTCTTGGAACTCTGAGATCTCAGTGACAATAAACCTGCACTAGCATGGTGGAGATGATGATTCCTGAAAGGATAGCTGAGTCCACAGGGACCAATGAGAATGGCTTACTCCAGAGGGACTTGCTGACTAGCATGAGTAAGCTTAGCTGAGGTCAGGCAAACCAAGTCCTGGTCAGCAGACTGATTTGATTGAACAACCAAGATAGGTAAAAAAAAATGATAGATGGTTGTTGCTTTAAGCCTCTATTCAGTATTGTTACATTAATAACCTATATGCATTGTTATTTCCATTCTTTTGATGAGGAAGTAACATGTGAGGTTAATTTCTTGCTTTTGATAAACAGCTAGCAAATGGACTCAGGAAGCTCGACTCCATGGTCTAGATTCTTGTCTGCTGCTTTGTAAGACCTCATCATAACACTCAAGGATCTGCCAAGCCCTTGGCTAATGTAAAAGTCATTCAAGTGTAGGAAACTGTGTCTGCTGATGGGGACAGGTTGTAGGATGGAGTTTAGACATCAGGAATCTCTCTGCTGATAAAATACCATGACAGTTATTGACCAAGATGTACAAAATAAAACGCTCCAATCTCTCTGAGAAAAAAAATATTTAAATACAAAACAAGTGAGACAAACAATATCTTAGAAGTCAAAGTTGCAAAATGAAAGGTAGTAGCAAGTTTGATTGCATCTCATTAACCATAAGTTATGACCTAGTTCTGTAAGAGGCCTGGACGACAATCCTGTAAGTGTGAAAGAAAGATATTCCTCATTTGAAAATGAAAACAAAATGCAATTACATTAGTGGAATTTTCTCATTAAATAAAGCCAAACTCACTACCATCTGTCCCCCACCTTTGCTTTGGTAACCCTTGCCCATTCTTGATGAAAAAGTGATTGATTATTCCTACAGTAGCAACTGGATATTTTGCTAAAATATGAATGCATAATTTAATAACAGAAGGTAGGTCATAATGTATGAGCTCTTACAGATATCGTAGACTGGGGAGGTTCTGGAAGGCCTCGGGATTGATGTGTAGCAGCATGTTGGCCTTTTCAATTCTACTGTAAAAGAGGGAGATACGTGTAAGTGACTTGAACAGCAAGGAGTATCATGGTATTTTTCATATTATGTAGAGCCTGCCAGTAAATAATCAAGTCATTCATCCGTCCATCTACCCATTTATCCATCTATCCAGCTGTCATTTCAGCAAATATTGAGCGAGCATGCAGGACCCTTTATTGTATAAATCTCTGTAAATTGAGTACCAACCCTGTCCATTTAACACTCATCTCTTGGCACCCATCCTCCAATCCTTTTTTTAACCATGAAGAGAGCTGAGGATTTTACTAGTAAGAATCTCCTAGAACCGGGGTGAACTAAGAAGGGACAAGCGACACCAACATGGGGGAACTGAACTAGTGACAGCTCTGAAACCGAGAGAAGGGCGTTCAGACCAGCCAGAAAGGGTGAACAGAAGGTGAGAGGGGGCGGGAGGGCTACAGGTGAGGCAGCAAAGAGACCAGAGAAATGGAAATGAAATGGCAAAGAAAAACAAAATCTGGGAGAAAAGCCACTTCCATCTCTGATTTAAAGCACCAAGTTCTAGCACCTGGCAGGAGGCCAGTCCCCCCCTCCACCCTCATTCTGTAGACTGAATTGGCTCTTCACAGCAGATGGGGAATGGTGACTTATGCACGGTGCTTTTAGCCTGTGTTGTGTCTTGATCAATAGTCTGGAAGTGAGACTATTCACATTGAGATTCCGCAGAGAACCTGTCTTTTTTCTCATCTTGTGGGATCAATGTATATTTGCTGAGATACTGTTGTTAATTACTTCCTTCCTGTTTCATTAGCTTTTATGTTGCAGTAACCTGTAGCTAACCAGAGCCAAGTGCAAGGCAATTAATCATTTTAAAGACAGTTAGTGCTGTATGGGGTTGAGTGCCTCTCCATGTAAGGAACAGATGCAAGACCTGTTTCATTAGCCCCACTGCCCACTGGATGGCAACACGGGGTGCTTCACACTGTGGCTTTGGTTCATTTCTCTGACAGTCTTTGTGGACTTTGAGGCCCTATAAGGTCTTTTTTTCTAACTAGGGTAAGATTAGGCCAGGTGGAGAGAAAATAAGGGAACAAGACTTTAATGAAAATGAGGTGGAATCAGAAAGCAGGCAGAATGGGTAGACAGAAGAAAAAAAGAGTCAGTCAAAATGGGCAGGTTGTGATTTCTAAATAAACTCATTAAAACACACACACACACACGCACACACACATACATGCATGCACACATGCATGCATGCATACATATAGACTGCACAAAATTTTCTTGGCAATCTCAAATATATCTTAGCATTACATAGCTTCAAAGTTTTTCTACTGGTGAATGAGATTATTTCCTCTTATTTCCTAAACTTTTTTGATCATAAAATATTTTTCTCTCTTCCTTATTGAATATCAAATAATTTCCTGCATTCATAGTCAAAGATAGAACATACTTTGAACATTCTTTGAACTGACAGTCTTGAGAGTCTCAAGGCCACAGAGTCAATAAATTATCTTCCAGTAATTAGACACTGGTGTAGAACATAATTAGATCTATGCATTGCATACAACTAGAATGTCAAGAGAAAGTAAGTTTGTCCATACTAGTAGAACTACCAAGGGCCACTACAATATAGCTGCTTTGCTGGTTGATACGCTAGATTGAACTGATGTTTATCATATACTTTATTCATCACAGCAAGTCTGGGAGTGTGGATTTCACTCTGGTTTTGCAGATGAGAAACTGACGTCTCAGATGGTTCTGTGTCTTGGTTGAGCCTGCATGCCTATGCAGAGGCAGTTATCAGTATATGCTTATCCAGCCTCAGTCACATTGAGTGGGATTTATTTTGGCTTTTGTGGTTGTAACATCGAATAAGGTAATGGGATGGAGGAGTTTTCCCATCGTTATAGGACAGGGGTTCTAGAGCCTGTGACATAAAACAACGAGAAGAAAACCAACTCAGGGAGTCAGCAAACATAATAAAGCTAAAGTAGAGACTGGTGCCTGTGTCTCCAGCCAGAGACAAATGACAGTCCCTTTTAGGCTGCCTCTGGTATCTTGTAATGATGATCTATGGATCTGAGGACAGAACGGAGCCAAAGCTTCCCAGGAGTTCAAAAGAACTTTAGGGATTTTTATGATATCATGACCCTCTTCTGCAAGCACACGCATGCACACACACACACACACACACACACACACACACTGTACTGTTGCTTACATTTCATGCAACTTGGGTAGGTTGGAGAACACATCTGCTTCTATTACTTCCAAGACATCATTTTGAGAGATCTCTCTGTAGCAAAAGAAAGATAAATCAGATTAGTTCAGTTTCCCTCCATAGACCTTCTAAGGACTCAACTAGAGCCTCGGGCCGAGGAGAATTCATAAGACCCCAAACCACTTTCCTTTTCTCGAGTCAGTTATAGTAATAAGTCTAAACCAACACACTAGATGCTAATGCTTACAGAACAGTGGGAAAATAAATCTGAGGTAGTGGGGCATTAGGTGATTAAACACTCTTCAGCTAAAGAAACTAAAGCGTGAAGGAGACTTACTCAAAGGTATTTAGGGAAACATACAGGTTTGAAATGAAACTAAGTTCCGTAGGTCAGGGGTCAGCAAAGTTTCTCAGGTCCAGATAGTAATTACTTTGTGGATAGTATGTTGAAACTACTATAAAGACTGAAGATCCAAAGAACCTATAGGAAATGAATGTGTGCCAATAAAACTTTATTAAGAATGGGAATGAATCTGGCCAGTGGACTGCAATTTATTAAACCTTTTCTGGACTATGAAACCAGGTTCTCTGTTAAACTGGCTGTGGTGTGGGAGAATGTAGATGTTCATTCTTGATCTCTATTTCCCTTTTACCCTGGCTTTCCCTTGTCATTCTTGCTCTCCTCCTTATTTTAAAAATATTTTTACATTTTTTTGTTAGAATAATATAAATGACATTTTCAAAATGGCATTTTGGTATATATATATATATATATATATATATATATGAGAGAGAGAGAGAGGGAGAGAATCAGAGACATATGATGTATATGCATATATATCATTCTTACCTCATTCCCATACCCTTCATTGTCCCTCCCCTTTTCTGAAGGTCTTCTTCCTCTCCCAAGGTAGACCATTTTGTGCTTTCATAGCACAAATATTCTGCCACCCTCACTTGTCCCTATCTCCTGCTTTAGACATTTTCTCTCCTCTCCTGGTCTCATTTGTCCTTTCTTGTCTTATAACTACACACACACACACACACACACACACACACACACACACACAGAGAGAGAGAGAGAGAGAGAGAGAGATACACACAAGAGATACATACACACACAAACACAAATTTAATCTACATACTACATATGAGAGAAATCATGTGATATTTGTCTTCCTGAGTCTGATTTACTTCCCTTAGCACAATGAACTTCATTTTCTGGTGATGTCTGTATTTTCACGTCACTTTTTACATTGGGAAAAATTCCATTGTATATCTGTACCACATTTTCTTCATCCATTCCTGGACTCTAGACTGGTTCCTGACCTTGACTCTGAGGAATACTGTATCAATGAATATGGATGATTGAATATCTCTACTACATGTTGACTTAGGACCTTTCAGGCATACCCCAGAAGTGAGCAGCCTCTCTGGATCATGCTTTATTTCTATTTTTAGTGTATTTATATTTTTAATTCTTTTGAGGAACCTACATATTGATTTCCATAGTGATGGCACCAGTTTACATGATCATAGTAATGTATAAGGTTTCCATATTTTCCACATCCTTGCCAGAATTAGTTAATTGTTTTTTGAGGATAGTGATTTTGATTGGAGTGAGATGGAATATTAAATCTTTAATAATTTGAATTTCCCTGATGGTTTAAAAATTTGAATATTTAAAAGTATGTATTAATAATTTGCATTTTTCTTTGCAAACTATCTGGTTGATTAGTCCATTCATTGACTGGAGGGTTCTTTTCTAGGTCTTGTTCAGTTTTAGATATTAATCTTATAACAGATGGACAGGCAGCCAAGTTTTTCTCCCAGTCTCCAGTCTCTCCTCACCCTAACCATTGTTTTCTTTGTTGTGACAACTAATTAAGTTCATGGCGACTTGGTGTTAGTTTTGGGGCTGGCTTTGGTGCTTTTGGAGTTCCGTATCTTGGTGTGTTTTACCTGTGTTTTCATCTAACAGTTTCAAAGTTTCAGGTCTCACATTCAGATTATTAATTTTTTTTTTAGTTGAATTGATGGTTATGTGTGGTATTGTGGATATGGTTTTATTCTTTTAATCAATTACTTTAAAAATAAGCATGGATTAAAACTTGCCCTCCTCCATGATATTACTGAAGTGAAGTCTGTCTTTGGTATAATAATGGTTCAGCATAATACACCCTATGTTTCAGACCCTAGCTTTTCTCCTTCTGGAGAAGTATGAAGGCTGTGGAAAATGGAGTCCACTATGCAGAAATCAGAGCCTGTGAGGAGACAGGGTGACTTGGTGCTTATGATGGGACTCACATATGAAACATGCTATTGTTAGGCTTCTCAGGAAGACTTTCATGCAGTTTTAATGCTTCAGTTGACTGTCTCAGGAAATCTCACAGGTAGCATGAATTCAAATAGACAGAGGTAGAAATGCTGTCTGCTGTCCTGGGACTTAGCTGAAGACAGAGTTTGCTAAGCCCTTTCCAGATTAGTGCAACAGGGTCACATCTACAATCACAACTCTGTTTTCAGAGTCTAATTTTCAGAGGTAAGGAAGCTCATAGACTCTTAGGGCCTATCATCACTTACCATGAGCATCACAGAAATCAAATTTTTAGCAGTGAACCCTTCGACAATTGAGTCACATCTAAACCATAGTGCTGAGCATCTGATTTCGTATTATATCTTTTCCTCTAATTTATTTGATTATAGCATCAGTCAGGTTTTTAGCCTCTACTTACAGACTGGTATTGTTATTCTATAAAACTGTGGTAACTCAGCTCAAAATGAATAGCCCCAGGATTTCACAAATTCGTATAAGGTGTAATAGTGGGAATGGTCACAACACTGCCACATCAAGTACTAACCAGACTCAATCCAGCTTGGCTTCCAAGATCAGGTAAGAGTGAATACATATGGCCACAGACACATTAGCATCACTCTATAACAGGCTAAAAACAGTTATGCTGGATCTCTAGCTACATCCAAAATGCTCAGTTATTCCCTAGCATTCCCTCTAGTAAGGGGTGGAAAAATGACTAAATGATTAAGAACACTTTCTGCTTTTTCAGAGGACTGGAGTTTGTTTTCCAGTGCCTATGATAGGAATCTCACACCCTCCTATAACTCTAGCTCTAGGGCATCCACCACCTTCTTCTAGCCTTTGCATGTACCTGCATTTTCATACTCTTATCCAAGTACAGACACACAGGCATACATAAAATTAAAAGTAATAAAAATAAAAAATACAATTTTTTAAAAAAGTTTATCTACTAGGAACATTGATTGAACCCTACCTTTTCCTGTAAAAGTACTGAACGTGACCACCACTCCTTTAAACAGAAGAATACAATTGCATTCTGAACTCTGTAGAGCATGTGTCCTCCTCCCCACCTGCATCCAGGCCTCATGCAAGCATATTTCCCTTTCTGTAGACAAATATTCATTTCCTGTACAGATAGGACTTAAAAATCAACTTTCCTTAATCCCCAATCAAATGATTTATAATCTTCTGTGGTCACTAGGCTTTCCTTCTTTCTCAGTTATGACTGTTCTGTCGATTCAAGGACCTCATTGTATAAAAACAATGTCTCGGGAAGCATTGGCAACGAGAAGTGTGGAGAAAGATGCCCTGATGCTTTAGTTCAGCAGAACTAATACAGTCAAGGACTTCTTGTATTTGTTGATTAGAAAAATAACAAGAGCAAGAACAACAACAAAACTCCAGGACAAATGCTTAGCCCACAGATGAGACATTTTGCCATTTGGTGGGTTTGGTCATGGTGACAAAGGAAATCCTTGGGCAAAACTCATCTCTGTTGCAGTTCAGTAGATGCTACACCTGGAGACTGAGCTCTTCCTTTTTTTTATTTTTTTATCTGCCCAATAGTCATTTACTGAGTGCTAAATTCATACCAAATCACCTCTAGATTTGTCAATATAGAGGCAGATGAATAAGATACTTTCCAGAAACTCAGTGACACCAGACTGGGGGACAGAAAATGAAATAATGATAATAGCAAAGCAGTGGCAGAACAATGATGTGATAGTTGCTTCAAGGGCAAAAGTCTCATGAGAATTTAGGGACTAGACAAGCTGAAATGTCTATAAACTTTTTTGGGGAGTACAGATTTTTTAATCAAGAACTTCACCCCATTGAGCTGATATAATTGAATTATTCTATCATGCTTTAATCTCCACAGTGTGTGACTGTCAGAAGAAAAGCCTGGTGGGGTACTATATTGTCTTGCTTTGAAGAAAGACCCACACTGACACACAGGCTTTTAGAAGTGTAGAGCCCAAGTCTCTATTCAGGCCTTTCTAATGATAACCTGTGTTTTATAAAATGTCTGAGTGACTGCTCCTGTGTTAACATTTGAACGAGTCAGAACTATGGCTTAAATAGGTTCAAATGTCCCAAGGTTCATATGTTGGAAATTTGATTTCCACTATGCTCAGGGTAAGAGAAGATGTAACTGTAAATAGCTGGTATTTAATGGGAAGTGATTGATTGAGTCATAATTGCCTGTGTGAAGGATTTAATGCTGGTTTCAACTATATTTCAGTTATATATTCAACTCTATATTAACAGGGCCTAGCAGTGATTTGGTATGCATTTAGCGCTCAGTGAATGACTAGTGGGTAGATGAAAAGATAGAAAACGGAAGTGTCCAATCTGAGGCGTGACATCTGCTGAATTGCAAGAAATGAGGTTTGTCCAAGGTTTTTCTTTGTACCTTTGTTGACTGGCCCCATGCCCAAACCTAGCAAATGACAATAAGTATTGTTTATAGTCTAAGTTGAGTGCATTAGGTCTTGTAAAGTTGCATTAGCTTCCTCCAGTGTGAGTTGTTACAACACAGAGTCTTGTGTCTCCCCAGCCTTACTGGAAAGGATGCCCTTCTGTGCATGGTGGGTTTCCTTTCTCCTCCTCTGCCATGTTATGAGTCAGCCAGATGGTGGTGTCATGATGGTTTGACATTCTAGTCATCAGAATTGTGAGACAAATATGATTTTCTAACTACTCATGTTGGGCATTCTACATTTTTTTCCTTTAAATATAGGAAATAAACTCTAGTGAGAAACCATCTTATTCCCTTTCCTCCCATTCCATTCAGGATCTTTCTCCAATTTGTGCAGTTTGCTTTCCTTTGATTGTGTATGTTAAGGCAACCAATGGCATTAAAATATTCAGAATAAGCCAGGTAGTAGTGGTGCATGCCTTTAATCCTAGGGCCCATAAGACAGAGGCAGGGGGATCTCTGCGACTTCAAAGCCAGCCTGATCTACAGAGCTAGTTCCAGGACAGCTAGGACTGTTACACAGAGAAACCCTGTCTCAAAAAAACAAAAATAATATATTTGGAATAAAATTCAATTTCTTTAATAACATTATAATTTATTTGAAGAATAAGTTTAACTATCTGTCCCTCCCATAACCTAGGCAATCGTATATCCTCTATTGGTAATCCTCACATATTATATACACACATATAATGCACATGCTAAAAGTATATATGAGTTACACAATATTCATCTTTATAATATACAGGACTATAAATGAGTATCATGATAGAAAGTTTAATGTGGTTGTAACTATATATATATATTATTACATATTAGTATGAATACAGGTTACATATCATTTATGATAATGTGTATATGGTACACTCATCCTGTCATTTCCTGTATTTTCTACTATCCCAGTTCTGGAGATGAACCACACACTATGTGTGTAAAATTAGGAAACATCAGTGAAAACACTGATGAAAATGCCTTCCAGAGAAGTTTATAAAATGCCTCAAATTCACATTCATACCCTGTTAAAATCTCTTAAGGTTGATTCTGAGATTTTACATTTACAAGGATTTGAACTTCTTCATCTGACTACTGGAATGTTACAGAGGTTCCCTGTGTAAGACATTGACAATAGCCACCTCTGGGGTTCCAAAGGGACTGAGTAATGAAAGGAAATGCTTGTCTGATAGCAAATTCAAACACCACCACGCTGCTGGACCATGTAACTCCCTCTCCTGGTGTTTAAGACTGAATTCATGTAGGTTGATGAATTCATGAGTTGCTGACATGGGTCACCACCATACTGGGGGAACAGCTGCTGGCAAATGTCCTAAGAAAACTTGCACGAAGAAATCCAGGTCAATTCCTACTCCTATCTATAGGTTCCTCATTCTTCAACTAGGCTGTGATCTTACTCCAAACCCCAGCTCCATTCTGATTTGCACGGCGAGTGCTCATCTATCTCATGGACCCTTCACAGGATGCCTTGGCATGGGTGGCTATGCTATTACCAAAGCTATAACCAAAGAAGTGCGCTGTTCCCTGAGGAAGTGTAGCAGGCTTTCTTGGAACACCAGACTCCAAATAATGACACAGAGACTTAATGTTAGTCATGAATGTTCAGCCTTTTCTTATGCTTTTCCCACTAGCTCTTATAACTTAATTTAATCTCTTTATCTACATTTTGACTCGGGGCTTTTGACCTTTCATTCTGTGAGTCCTACTTTCCTGCTTTCTCCCTGTCTGACTGGTCCTGGACATCTGCTTCTTTTTCTTCCTCATTCTCTCTCACACCTAGATTCTTCTTCCTAATTATTCTCTCTGCCTACCAGCCCTGCCTATCCCTCTCCTGCCAAACTATTGGCTTTTTACCTTTTTTATTAGGCCAATCAAGTACCTTAGGCAGGTAAAGCAACACACCTTTACACAGTTGCATAAACAAATGTAATACAGCTTTGTGTAGCTAAACAAATATTCCACAACAAAGAAGAGGGTCAGTCTAGGTGCAGCAAGCCATCTCCAGAGGGAGTTACGGGCACCATCAAAGGGCTCCACTGACCGCTCAGGTGATAGCAGGTAAGTCCTTTTGCTTCCTAGCATGTTTAGGACAGGTTCATTCCCAAAATTTTCGCCTTATCCTGGGTATGGCCAGTGTTTTCTGAAGTTGCTCTAAAGACATCCCAAGGGGACACAGAGATAAAATCATCCTCACTGGCTCAGCCTAATTGTACCCACTTGGATTTTATCTTGAATGTGGTCATGCACATATTGGCATATTTCTCATGCTTCTCCCAGCAGAGGAAGAAGGGGTTAGGAAAATCATAATAATAGCAGTTAATATCTAATAAGTGTTCATTATGTACCAGCCTCCCCGCCCACTGTGTTTAAAGCTCACAGCAGCCCCACAAAGTAAGTGCCATCTTACAGAAGAGAAAAGAGGCACAAGGAGGTTACCCTGATCCCTCCTCTATGAAGCCTCAGAGGGTAGTAGAATAGGGGACCACATTGCCAGTGCCTAAAACCTTTCCACTCCAGGAAATCCCATTATTGCCATTGTAATCTCTAAGAATAGATACTTTTTGGGGGGAACCACAGGCCTATAAAATAGTAACACATCACCCCTTCCTCCCTCTCTCTCCCCCTCGCTTCCTCCCTCTCTCTCTCCCTCCCTCCGTCTCTCCCTCTCTCCCTCCATCCCTCCTTCCTTCTTTCCCTCCCTCCCTCCCTCTATGATGAAGAGCACTTGAGTTCTGACAAGTCGATATACAAGTTCACATGCAAATTTTCCCTCTACACATAAATTAAAGCAGCAACCCATATAAGTGCTTTTGTAGCACATTTTTATGCAAGTATAAAGCATATAAAGTAGTAAAAAGATGCACAATTGTCTTCTAAGAATCTGCAGTTTAATTGGATAAAAGTCATATTATAAAAAACAGAGAATGCAAAGTCAGTAGTACAGAAGTGGGGGAAGAGAAGAAAGGGTGCCAAGGCCCAGCACAGAGTTTGGTGAGTGTTCTCCTGTGTTATTAATTCTCTGCCCCCACTCTTTCAATCTTTTCTTGTTAAAGTTCTCTTGGCCTGATTCGTTCTCACACTCCTTTAGGCACAACGTCTTTGCTGATGAATCACATATTGGGGTACTCTTCCGTCTTGGACCACTTTGGCCCCACTCCTGATGCTGCCCAGGGCATGCTTGCTGCCTCTCTTGCTTACCGTTTGTCTTGACTAGTCTAGTGAATTTAGAATGATTCCCTCATCTATGACCTTTCTCATCAATCCCAACATGGAGATAACAACCCAATCTAATAGCAGTACTGGTTTATTGGATCAACTCAACCCTTCAATCCTAGGCTTCCTTATGACCTCTTTGTCATTTAATACTCAATCAGATATTGAGTCTTTTTTATTGCCCTTTTCACTATTTCTTATAAATGTCCCCCATTTCCTGTCACCATTATCCTCTTTATGGTTCTTCACTGTTTCTTTCATTCAGGTGTCTATGAAAGTCTGTGTTAATTTGGGAGTGATTTGATGGGAGTTGTGGGTACTTTTTTTTTTTTTAAAGCAAATCGAGTGTGCCCATTTGATTGATTTAAGAAGTTGGAGTAGACTCAGGGTTAGGGTTAGGTATGTGATAAGTATGACACTATAATGGGTCCCTGGACCTTAGCATAACTGACACCATGTTGGAGGCAACATTCTGACCCTAGAACTCAACACATAGGCCCCAACACCCTCCAAAACAGGAACAAAGACTTACTACGTCAAAAGCCTGGCCCATACTTTCAGAATCCAGGAATGTCCCTAAACTTGCTAACCTTTCTTTATGACTTCTATAGTTTTGATTCTTGCTAACTGAAAGGATGTGCTTTTTGTGCCTAAAAGAAAAAGAATAGTGAGGCTTGGGCAGCATGGTTTAGGTAAGTTCCCATGTGGCCACTGGTTGACAGTCCAGACTTGCTATTTGGCTTTAGGAGGGTTTTGTGCGTCTTTGGGTTGAATTAGCTCCTGCAATAGTAACACCAGAGTATTGAGTGGTGAAAAGGGTAGAGGGGAAGTTGGTGCTCTATATTGCTATCCATCTGCAAACAGGAGTATGGATGGTGCCTGTTTATGGAAACCATCTGTGGAGTTGTCTGGGGAGAACATAAGAGTTTAAGGTAGGAGCTAGACTTTCTGCAGGTAGGACCAGATTAGATCGGGAAGCTAGCAAGGGTGACAATTATTTTATTACTGTGTGTGCCTGTCAGAAATGGTTTAAACAGGAATCTATTGTGTTCTTAGCGATGAAAAATGAGGGTAGTAAAGGAGACAGCTGTGCAGAACCAAAAGGAAAGAGACATTCATTCGATTACTTGTTGCTAGCATGGCTTCTTGGCTTCATTAGAGGCCAGTGTTGGGCATGGGAATGGGAGATTGGAGCAGTCAGACACACGCCAGGTCACAGAAAGTAGTAGTCAGGTTCCACACTTGTAAACTTGAGCAATGGTGCTGCTGATAATAATTAACCTTTATTGGACATTTGCTGCATAGTAAACATAGCACTAAATGTTCAGCAGAGGCAATCTCACTAAATGGCTCTGCTGGCTTGTACTTGTCGAGGTCATAGTCATAGATGAATGACAATATGCACTGGGAGGCCAGAGATGGGTCTGGCCAGAGGCTTGTTCTCCTATCATGGCTTAGTGTGCATGCGACCAGGGAAAAGTCAGCCAACACTCATGACACTTGTTTATTTCAAGAGTGACAGATATACAGCCATTTAGAGATTTTGTGAGAATTATGGAGATAATATATGGTGTGGAATATATTTCCAGCTGTCATCTAAAAATCTATCCACTCCTTCTTGCCTATTAATGCTCAGCTACATAACATACTCTCCTTGCCTTTTGCCCTGTCTCCCCTCCCTCCCTGCTTTTCCACCTCCCAGTAGTACTGGAGATTGAAGACTGTACCACTAAGTTGTATTCCTAGCTTCTTAAACAATGTATATATTTGACACAAGGTCTTATTAGGATACCCACAGTTTCAGCTTTCCAACTAGCTCAGATTGCAGGAATGTGTCTCGATGCTAAGTCCTAGACTCTATTTTTTAGCCAATCCTGCAGTCAGATTGTTGCTTTGAGAGAAGAAAGCCCCTCCCCCTCCCTAGTGATATGAACAGAAGAGATGTATCTTCATACTCTGCCTCCTTCCCCTGGACGCCTAGAGGAGCCAGGACCCAGAACTGAAGTTGCTGTTGCCCTGGGATTCTAAATAGAATGCAAAGGAACCATCTTGGGCCACTTGGTAGGAAAGAAGTGTCAGACACTCTGATGCTTGCTGTGGTCTTTCACCGTACCTAAGTTAAGAGGCTAGCAAGCAGGCTGAAGCCTCGTGTGTAATTGACCAGTGCTCTTCCTGTGAGGGCTGGGGAAGAGTTTTGCATCTACCCCTAATAAAAAGAAAAACAGCGCAGCCAGTGGAGTGAAATAGCTTCTTATTTGATGGTTAATTAGAAATCATACAGGAGGACTGTCTAGCCAATTAGAAGAAAACAAGCAATGGCAAATTCTCTTGACTAAATTTGTGTCTGGCCTCATTTAGGCAGAAGCCACTCTCCCTTAGTGACAGTATTTACTACCCATGATTGAGTTGCCTGGCCACTTATGGTGAACACAGGAAGTGGTTGCCGCTCATTGAATTATATAGAGGATTTTAGCATCTTTTCTTCCCTGTTCAATTATTTTACAAAAAAGTAAAGCAAAGCAGAACAGCAACAACAAAACTCTTTGCTAATAAAACAACTTTTCAAGAGTGAGGGCTACTAAATTCACTACTGAACACCTTGAGGAGGAAGTTGGGTGTTAGGGTGAAGAGATCTGAGTCTCCAGCTGTCTAAATCTGAAGATGCAGGGCTGCACGAGGCAAGGTGTCTTGAACAGACAGGTGAAAGGAAGCTCTTCATCACTTTGCCAAATCACTGGAGCTATTGAAGGTCCATTTTCATCTGTAAAATGTTGCAAAGGTCCTCTTCCTTTAATGCATGTGTCTTTAATCCTTTTTATTGGCAGGGCCTGGATATTGAAGATTACATGAATAATGCATAGCCAGCACTAGAACAAGACACATGGCAGTATGCGGAGGTCACAGTGCTTACTGTCATTTTCATAGCTTCACAGAGTCAGGAGACCTAGGCTCCACTCCTGACTTTGCCACTAATTATCCACCTTCCTGGAGTCAGATCAGTTATCTTCTCCGAGCCTCTGCTCCTCATCTATAAAACAACACTGTTGATTCAAATAATCTCTAGGGTCTCTTCTAGCCCCAGAATTTTGTGATTTTAATTATTTCTGTTATTAAAAGGCAGTCAACCACGTCGCGGGCAGTCCTCCATGACAGCCAGCTTCCATCTCTAATGGGCTGGAGTGAGGAAGGCCTCCAGGAAGCAGCCTTTCTCAAGAGCCGGCAGCTGTTCTCTTGAGAGCTCTCCTGGGGTATACCCGTGAAAGAACAGCACCAGGTCTCAGCAGCAGCCATTCTTTCAAAGCCCTGGGCTAGGTGAGAACCAACAGCATGAACCATCATTCTCTTGAAGACGATTTTATTGTCAGCTTAGTGAGTTTTCCATCGGTACCTCTAGTAAGCCACTTTAAGGGAATGACACATATCCTGAGCCTTTTTACCAGAAGAACAAGTGTGCAGATTTATGTGCCTGTAGGTGTATGCGTGTAATAATTACTAAAGGCCATCCTGTTCACCATTCTCACCTCACTGTACCCCCAAAATCTTCCTTAATAATTTCACATTTATGGTGTCTTTGCCTCCTATGCCACACCTAAAACACCATCCCCTTCACCAACTGACTTTCTTCCTCTTTAATCCTCTGCTTTTACTCTGTAATTCATAATTACTCCATATTTTATGCCCTTCCATTTTCTACCTTATTAACTCTTACACTTGGCATGAAAGTGCTTCCCCTATGAGTCACAGTGGAGGAACTGTACTTGGCTACTTCTGAATTTGAGTCACATCAGTGGTCTTATTTTCCTCTCTGGAATGCTCATGTAATGCAACTGTTGTTCAAGCTCTCCTTTGTGACCCTTCAGAAACACAGAGGTCAGCTTGGTGCCTATGTAGGCATGTGTGTGTGTGTGGTGTGTCAGGTGAGGGAAGGTGTGTGTATGTGCATGTAGAAGCCTGCAGAGCCCAGAAATGTCAGATCCCCTTGAAACTGGAATTATGGACAATTGTGAGCTGCTTGATGTGGGTGCTGGGAACAAACCTCAGGTCCTCTGCAAGAGCAACAAGCACTCTCTCTTAAATACTGAGTCATCTCTCCAGTCCCAGCCCTGATATTTATTGTCATAATTTTTGGAGTCTAATCTAGAGCCAATTGCCAAGGTGTCTTTGTTGTATTCGTAGGGTGGACCTATATAGTCAGTCCCTAGGCATTCAGTGAATATGTGTGTTGAGTGGGCATTTGGCATCTGCAGGGCATGAAGCCCTTCGGCCTGAAATTATGTGGAGTAAGACTAGACTTCCCCCACTCTTGAGAAGTGGAGCAAAGGGAAATTGGGCTCATTATGAGGCATCTCTTCAAATAATTCCAGGACAAATTTCTCTAGTCACCCAGAATTAAGCTTACCCAAGAACTGGCAGAAAACATGAAGACCAGCTGATTTTCCCAGAAAATTGAAACAGAAAGGAGGAACAACTGGATAACTAACTCCATGCTGGTTTTCTTTCAGCCACGGTGCTGTGTCCCATTGTTACCGGCTCCCTGTGTGCCTGACTTTCAGTTTTGCTCATTCTACTTATTCATGGGATATTTTGTCTTCTTCCTTCTGTTTATTTTATGTGTATGTCTATCTGAGTTTATGTGTATGTGCAGTGCATGCCCACAAAACCAGAAAAGGATATTCAGCCCTCTGGAGCTGGAATTACATGTAGCTGTAAGCTCCCCAACATGGGTGTTAGCTGTAAACCCCCCAAGATGGTGTTGGGACCTGAACTCTGGTCCTCTGCAAGAGCAACAAGTACTCTTTGGAGTTGAGCAGTTTCTGCAGCCCACTCTCTTGTTTGTCTAGACAAGATTGACTGACTTCCACTTTCTGTGTAACTAGGATTGGCCTTTACTTCCTTCTCTCCTGCCTCTACCTTCTGAGTGCTGGGATTGCAAATAAATATCATATGCCTGATTTATACAGTGCTATAAATTGAACCCGGTACTTTGAACATGCTACATAAACACTCTACTAACTGAGCTGCATCCCCATTCTAAAGAGATCAGCTTTCCTATACAACAAGGAACCCTACAGGACCAACTCATGACATTAGCACCTTATTCTCAGCAACTGAGTAATTGGCCATTTATTCTTACTCCATTTTCTTTTCCTAAAAAATGAGTGTTTGGGGAAGGGGAATAAATATATTCAGAATAAATGTGCTTTTGGTAGAAATTGTGGGGCTAATTTTTTATATCAAATCCTGATTTTTCTTTCAGAATTCATCTAAATTCATTAGTTTTATAATTTGCATATATAATTATGTTTTTCTCTGTCACCAACTACAAGTAGTTCCCTACCCCCACACTTTAGGATCATTGTGTCTTTAAATGTAAGACATAAGACGAGGGGATTACCATAGCAACTTGCTTTCCAAGTAGACTGCAATTGCTGACAATCAATATGATTAGACAAGGTCTGCAACGGTGTAAGCCCCGCAGTGTTTAAAGAGCACGCCCGATGTGCAGTGAGCGCATGGTAACCTATTGCAAATTTCACCCAGAGTTTCATGAGATTTCTTTGCTGCTCTTCGTCTGTGGAACCTAAGGATACCTCTTATAGGTGCAATAGTTTATAATCTGCCAGCAGGAGGCTGGTCCTCAAACACTTCATAAACTAAAGATGGAAAATCACCGATTTGAAAGGGAAGATAAATGGCAACAGAAGGGAGGTTAATAAAGAGACAGATGCAGGGAACTGTTTGCAGCTAAAATAGGGAGAAAGCCCTGTGGGGAGAGGAGTGGTCTGTGCTCATCTTTCCCCTCTGGGGCTAAGAGCCTCAGCTGGGCTCTAAGCATCATGGGAAGCTTAGTTCACTTTACAGCCTACTCTGGACCTGCTCAATGCCTTCCTTTGTTTTCTTTCCCTCTACAGGTCTCTGTTCCAAAGAAGAGAGACTCATTCACACTTAACCAACTACAGTTAGTGTCTGAAAACCAAGGGGAGTTTGACCGCAGTGGGGGAAGTATGTCTTTTCATAGAGAGAAGAACCTTAATAAAAAAGTCTGAGAAAACAAGACACAAGGGAGCAGGTAGTGGAAATGTTCTGGGAACCCTTGAACGTTTTCTACAACACCCTAAGTCACATCTTTGGTCTGCTGTGATGTCGTAGTCAGTTAGATGTAAATGAGCTTCAGCTCCTTACCATTGTAGAAAAAGAGAAACTGAGGTCATTGTCCTAGAAGTCAAAGGGTCTTGGTCATGGTGCAAACCTGAGGGAGGCAGGCAGAAAGAGTATTGTCTGGGAACACTAATGTTGAGAATAAAAACCCAGTTTGGAGCACTGAAGTGTTTATTTTTATCCAGTAGGGAACACAGAGTGACAGACTTTCTTATGAATACCCCCTTCTCTTTCTTTCTCCTCTCGACTTTCCTGGATTTTCTCAACTTCAAGAATGAGTGGAAGAAGCAATTCTCACTAGAGAGAGTTTGTCTGTTGTGGGATATCTTGTTCGCACTCTGACACTCCTGAGGTTTAACAATAAAATTAAACCTTGAATCAGAGAGTAGAGTCAACATTCAGTTGGTCAGAATTAACCATAGAGTTTTTTGGGGGACACATATTAGGCTAGAAAGACACAGTAAGGAATATGGAGGGGCTTAGAAAGATTCATGGGCTTGTCAATCTGGAAGTGTGGAAAGGCAGGGTCAGCTGATCATTTTTTTTGTTGTTGTTGCTTTTTGCATCTATCAGGGTTTTTACCCCAATATCTGTCTCCTGAATTTTATATAATAGTAGAACAATATAAGTCATCATTTCATCTGGCACATCATCTGGTGTCCAATGCAGTGTGAGATCACATGAAGGCCTTTAAAGCTGCCATTTCTCTGTTCTGTAACAGGTCACTGGCTTTTCCCACCAGGGCCTTTTCCCATTGCTGTCTTCCTGCAATAGCTGTACCCTGGGCTGCGTACTCCGGGTTGTGTACCTGGGCCCCAAATGCTGCCGCTGCAGCCTCCTGCCTGTTCTGCACCTGCCTGAGTCAGCCACTCATCACAACTCTGTCATTTAGGTGGCCTGCTGCCATCCCAGGCAAAGTCCTAGCCATCTCCCTATGTCTGCTTTTCAGGTAGCTCACTCTCCCTCCACATGCAGCTCATGAACAGCCGCAGCTATCCTTACCCCAGGCGTGCAGCACAGCAATAGATTGCTGCACTGTGCTAGTACAGCTCTGGGCATCGTGCCAGGCCTGCCCTCCCTGCCTGAAGAAGAGGGCACTGTTGTTGCAGCTGGCGGGCTACTCCCCCAACTGTCCCAAAAGCTCTGCTGTTGCTGAGAAAAGTGGAAAGTTGTGGGAAAAATGGAAAGTTAGCAGATCTGGTGATTCTTAATGGGTACAATTAGGTTTTAGAAAAAAAAAATGTCTTCCTCGCATTAATAATGGGGAACAAAATTATGATGCAGAGAGTTAAGAGTCTGTATAGTTCTACAATGGATGGCTTGAAAATGGAAAAATTAAATGAAGGGGTAATCAGTTTAGTTGGGCCTGACATAAAGCCAATTATAATTATTATAAGTTTGGTAATTCATATTTTATCCTTTAAAAGTGATTTGATATTGATGCCAAATATTACAAACTGGCTAATAAGATACAATTCTCAGAAAGACCTACTAACGAAATTAAGAAAAATATTCACACACACACACACAGAGGAAATTAGAGCAGAACCTACCACATCACTGCAGTATGAACCTGAAGAGGAGTAACCCAACCACTCCTCTGTATTAGAAAATCAACCTTAATTTATCCAGTTACTATACAGGATTGACCACCAGATGATAGGCAGCCTCCAGGTTATGCAGAAGTTAACTGGGATCCTGTATAAAGGTGAGATTTGAAGAGATCAAGGAAGCAATTATTTCACATGGTATGCATTCACCCTTTTTGTGAAGAAGTGTTAAATTCATGGGCAACTCATAACAGAATTATTCCACAAGACTAGAAAGATTTAACTACATCAGCATTGAAAGCTGGTCCTCAGTTACAATGGAAAATGTGGAGAGAGAACAATTAAGTAGGATTAGAGGTAGTAAATTTCCCAAGATCAGCTCCTTGGTGAAGGCCAGTATGTTGATTTGCAAAGACAGATTACATTTGAAGATCACACCTTGGCTCTATGCCATATAGCAGCTCTGAATGCTTGGAACAAGGTTGAAGAATCAGAAAAGAGGACTGAGTCATTTACTAAAATTATACAGGGTCCAAAAGAAGACTTCACTGATTTTTTAGAAAGATTTACTTCAGCTGAAAATAGAATGATATCATATCCAGAAGTTAGACAAGTATTAATTGAATATACTTTGTGTTTTAAAATACTAATTCAGAATGCAAAAGCGTGATCAGAATTTTAAAAGTAGGATCAGCATCCATAAATGAATGGATCCAAAATACAATTGATATTGAATCTCACATTCATGAAGATACTTGGGTAGAAGAAATGATTTCTAAGATTTTATGAAAAATCAAAAGTTCAGGTGGTTTTAATTGTGGTAAACATGGCCATCTAAAAAGGGATTTTAGATGAGGCATTCCTAGAAGCAATGTTTTTTTTGGACATAATCCAAACAGAAGGCTCAGCCTTTTGGAATATGAACATGGTTTGGCAAAGGCCGATATTGAAGTGCAGATCAACATGGACAGGCAAGATAACACTTTGCAGCAGGAAATGCCTTAGAAGGCCTCTCACAAGCCCCAATGTCAAATTTGGTTTGATCATTTTCTGTAGGCATTGGGGAAGTTCCTCCACAGAGCAATTAAAAGACTTAATGCCCGTTGTTAAAAAACACATTGTTCTTGATAACAGAACACCTTCAGTAGATAAAACAAAATTATCAGGAAAGACCATAGAACAAGTATTTTGTAAAACTTCTATAAATGATCAAAGATCATAGCTAAAAATACAAATAAATGGCATTGTAATTAAAAGTCTACTATTCACAGGCATAGATGATTCCCTTCAAAAGTCAAAATTATAAGCTAGTCTTATGGTATTATTAGATTTTACAGAACCTCTTAATATAGTTACTGACTTTCAATATTCAGAAAAAGGTGTTTTACATATTGAAACCCCTGAACTTATTTATAATTATTCAGAATTAACTTTGTTATTTATTTAATTATGAGAAATAAAATCATAAATAGAAATCATCCCTTGTATCTAACACATATCAGATCCCATGTGGGTTTACCAGGTCCCCACCATGAGGTAATGATGGAGTTGATCAGCTATTGGTAGGAAATGTGTTCAAAGCCTTCATAAGAAACACCACATTAACAACAAGGGTTTGAAAAAAGATTTTTTTCTATCACTTGGCAACAAGTCAATGAAATTATAAGGAAATTTCTTACTTGATGTTTGTACAATCAAACTATACTACCTTCTAAAAGTAACCCCAAGGATATTGAAAGAAAGGAAATTTGGGAAATGGATATATCATTTTACAGAGTTTGGAAAATTGAACTATGTATACCATACCATAGATACATATTTAGGATTTCAATTGGCAACTGCTTTGAGTTATGAAAAGGTTGATTCTGTAATTACACATATATTAGAAGTTATAGCCATTGTGGGAACAACTATACAAATTAAGACTGACAGTGTTCCAGCATATGTCTTTAGTAAAATGAAACAGTTTTTGAATATTAAAATATAAAGCATTTTATAGGTATACCAACACAATCCTACAGGACGAGGAGTTATAGAAAGATCTAATTGCTGTTTAAAGGAGCACTTTTAAAATAAACATAAAGAGGAAATAAAGACCCCTTAGTGACAGATTACACAATGCTTTAATAACTTTAAATTTTTAAATGCTAATAAGGAAGGAACAACAGCTGTTGAGAGACATTGGATAACAGAAAAATAACTGTTGAATTAAATCAGCCTGTATAGTTTAAGAATGTATTGACCACAGAATAGAAACCAGGGTATGTGTTACATTCAGAAAGAGGTTTTGCTTTTGTTTTCACGGGAGAAGAAAAGCTATGGATACCAACAAGATTGGTAAGGATTTTTTAAGAACAAGAGAGGCCTCTTGAGTAGGGAAGCAATAGTTCAAACAGTATGGTCATTTAATCTAAACTAACTAAGACTATTAAATGTCTTTTGTTTGATCAGATGTAACCTACCAAAAAGGGAAACTCCTCTAAGTTAGGATTGGGGCAGGGTATTGTTTTTGTTTTTCCAGAAGAATAAAATCATCCAAGTAAGAAATCTGAAGACCACTGAACAAATGAGCTATCTAAAAAGGAAAGACAAATCATCTAGAGAAAACGTCACAAGAAAAGAGTAAACTGACCTAATGGTATAGCAAATTTCCAACAGGAAAACATTTCATAAACTTTCCCAAACATTTGTTTCTACTGTTCTCTACAGAAATTTAAGGCAAATGATCTTTTTAGTCCCAATTAAATTAAAAATTAAAACTGGCTTTAGAGTTGGAGCATGGCTCTCTCCTCTAAAACCAAGCATGCTTGTTAAAACAAAATTAAAAATCTCTATTCATGTCAGAAGAGCCACCTGGTATGAGACAGAAGAAATTCAAAATTAATGGATGATTATATTCTCATCAATTTTATAATCCTTTGATTTTATTTTGATCTTTAAAACTTTTCTTAAGGTATAAATGTTATCTCAAAATTTGTAATATATATTCTGTAATGATACTAATGGTCATAGAGAAGACTAATTCTACAAATATGTTTCATCTAGCTTCCTTATGTGATTTCAGGCTTGAGTTTGAGGTAGGCAACTAGGAATGAAGTTTGTGTACACCAGATGTATTTAATAGATTGTGGTCCTTTAACCTCTTGGAGATCTGCTGCATATGAGATTTAAAGTGTTTAAATATTCTGCAGTGATCTGTGATCATTTGAGGCAGAGACCTTTGAGGTCTCTAAGAAAATGATGGGGACCCACAATGACAATGAGCCTGGACTGTGGCAATGCCACTAAGCTGATAAACAGCACCCAAATAAGAGCTTTGGTCTACAAACTACTCAGGACAGCTTCAAGGTAGTTAGTTAAGATGATCCAACCTTATGACTGACTACTCCAGTTGAGACTTCAGATAAGCTCTGGACTTTCCCATCACAGATAGCTCTCTTAGGACTTTATCATTATCTCAATTTTCTCAGGGTCCCCAGAAACTGCCATCACCCCCAGACAACAAGAAGTAACTTTAATAACATGATGCCCATATTTTCAAGAGGTGGAGTGGGTGCTTTTGGTTGTTTGGTGGATTATGGATGTTTGTCATTGTTTAGGGATGGAGGATTTCAAATTGTTACTGTCATGGGCAGGGGAAAAACTTAGCAAAGTTTAGGTTCAGGGGTCTTTTTCTGAAAAGAAAATAGGGGGAGATAGGAATGATAGGCTAAAATGGTAGATTATTGAATCTACTTTAAAACTAAAAAAGCAACTGCTTTTTATTTAATTATTATTTTAAATTGATATGGGTTTTTATATATCTATAAAAATGTAAAGTTTTTGTTATACTGCATACATGTTTCTACTCTTGTTTAAGGAATTGTATCTCTGCAGCTAATTTAACAATGTAATGTAAATTTCTAGTCCTTGTAAGTTATTATTATATACTATTTATGATAATTAAGAAATATAGGTTAATAGTCACATAACAATCATATTTGTAACCATGTTAGGAATGCTTTCTAAGTCAAATAGAGATACATTTTAGGTAGACAGATGGTCTCCAAACACTTCAGAGATCTACAGAATATGGCATTAAGATATTTTAATAACATTAGGCTTTTCATGACAGTGAGATACATGTGCTCCTGGCAGCATCAAATTACTTCAAAAAAGGATGATAGGCATCAAAGAAGCTCCATTGGGAGTTTACTTTCACTGTGGCAAAGTTAGCCACTGGGCAAAAAACTGCCCTTGCCTTGACTCTTCACAGTATGGTGTCCAAATTGGACAAGCAGGCTACAAAAAGGCTGAACTTTGCTAATGCAAGGTAGAAGAGTCTTTCAAAATTCCTGCTTCCCAAAATGTCTTTCAGATATTCTGGGCCTATAAGCCAAATCTGGCTTCCCCAGCATTGCAGAGGAAACTTGGGTGACTGTCCAGGCAGTCAGACATTCTGTTGTTTCAATAGTTTTGGAAGTTGTTTGCTGTGCACTTTCTGTCTACTCAGGTAATATTACATCCTTATCAGGACTTTGATGTGTTTGAAGACTAGATAGTTATAGCTACAACTTTTCTTGTTACCAAATTCAGAAAAAAAATCTCATAAAAAGATAATAAAATATATAATGTTGAGAATCATAAAAGCTTAAGTTATTTATCTAAGAAAATGTTTTGAATAGTTTTTAGTTGGTAATTCAAGTTAAGAAAGTGAATTAGTTACAAATCTTTGGATTCACCAAGATAGGATGAATAATACAGTAATTTCTCTGAATTTGGCAAATGCAAATAGACTGGATACTGTGAATGTAATTCTTACATGATAATTATTCATATTGTACATGTTTTACTTTTTAAATTTTAAAACCTTCCCTTTTTATTTAGACAATAGCTGATAATTGTCATTATTGTATATAATTTTTTATGTTAGAGTTAAAACATTTCCTTTTTATTTAGAGAACAAGGGGGAAAGGTTGTATGATATTTTGATCATACTCTGACACTCCTGAGACTGTGAATAGAATTAAACCTTGACTCAGAGGGTGGAGTTAACATTCAGCTGGTTATAATTAGCCATGAAGTTTTGGGGGTACCCATGTTAGGATAGAGAGAGACACGGGAAGGAATAGAGAGGTCATAGAAATATTCATGGGCCCTGTTGATCTGAAAGTGTCAAGAATCAGGGTAAGCTGATTGTTCCACTCTCACTCTTGGATCTACCAGGATTTTACTTCACTATCTGACTTCTGAGTTTTATTTAATAACAGAACAATATATGATGTACCAGATAATTGATCACTTCATCTGGTACATCATATGTCAGTGGGCATCATATGAGGAAGGCCTTGGAATATCAGAGCATTCTCTGCCTCATCCCAACAAAATCCTTAAACAACGTTTGGCATGTGAAGCCTGTGGCTGAATTTCCCAAATATCTTTCCGCTATTACATAGTGTCTGTACCTATCCAGAAACCTTGGTATGCAGTACATGCCACATAATGACAATCAAAGCAAGGTATGAGGCAGTCAAGAGCTGACATCTAGTTTTATACTTTTTTTCATCTTGTAGACATTTACAAATGTCACATGCAATACTAATTTAAAAAAAATCTCACTTATGTCCTCATGATAAAAATGACATCTATGAAAGCATCCAGCAAACTCCAAAGCATTGAACATACAATTTAGAATGGGTAAAATGATTATTCTAAGAGTCCTGTTACTACAATGTCCTCCCCTTGTCAGTGATGTTTATGCTTCTAGACTCTTAAAAGGATGTCTGGAGCTGTAGATAGTACTGATCCTATATATACTTTGATTTTCTACACATATTTATTGACGTGGAATTCCCTTCTGTATGTTATAAATATGTTTTATTGCCATTGGTTAATAAAGAATATGCTTTGGTTTATAGCAGGCCAGAATATAGTAAGGCTGTAAGAGATATATAGAGAGTTTAGGCAGAGTCAAAGAGCTGCCATGTAGCTGAGGAAGGAGACAGACACCAGAACCTTACCCAGTAAGCCTCAGCCTTGTGATGATATACTTAATAATAGAAATGGGTGAAATCAAGATGTAAAAGCCAGTTTGGAATATGCCTAAGTTATTGGCTAAACAGTGTTATAATTAATATAGTTTTTGTGTGATTATTCAAGTCTGAGTGGTCGGAAATGAACAAGCAGCCTCTGTCTACAATTTATGATGAAGTATAACTCATGAGTTAATCAAATAAGACTAACAACTATGATTACTTGTAAAATAATTGAAAGTATTATAATAAAAGTTATATGATGTTCATCTATCTGTCTCTCCCTGTCTCTTACTCATGCATACACACACACACACACACACACACACACACACAACAATAGCAGTTGCTGTTCCAGCAAGAGTCTACTAGTGACTAATGGATGGGCAATATATGTAGCATAGAAACACTGGACAGGGAGATTCAGATCCTGGAAAAGACTTAATGGGAAGGCATAAGATTTAATCACACTATTTGAGTAATGTAAAATTTAAAATTTATTAACTATTTATGTCTGTATTTTCCAGCTTATAATTTCAAGCTGCTTTGACTATGGGTACCTGGAACAAAAGAAAGTAGAACTGCACACGGTAGATGCAGCTATATCATTATTTTTCTTTGAGGATATTATTATTTCTTGACATGTTATGTGTAGTAAGGAGCTGCTTGCTTGTTTTCCCAGCCACCCAGACTCTTGAAATAATCACACAGAAACTATATTATTTAAATCACTGCTTTGCCAATTACTTAGTGTATTGCTAGCTAGCTCTTTCATCTATTATTAACCCATTTCCAATATTTTATATTTTGCCACTAGGGTCCTGGCCTACCAGCAAGGTTCCAGCCTCTCTGTCTCTGGTGGTGGCTCCGTGGCTTCTCCTTGACTCCACTTCTTTTCTCCCATTCTGTTTAGTTTTGCCTCTTAGCTTTGTTTTACACTACCACAGGCCCAAAACAGCTTCTTTTTTAACTAATGATATTCACAGCATACAGAAGGGAATCTCACATCAGTTACGGGCCCTTCTTCCTCTTTTCTATTATGCTTTTCCTCAAGATATACATTTATAAAAACATGGAACTTTTAAGTAGGTTGATAAATTCACCCCTAGAGTTATTTCTTTAGACTTAGCATTTCTTTTCCCTATTAAATATAGTTATAGATACAAGGTAATAGTTAATGTGTAAAAGGTGATCGGAGGAAGAATGCAGGCATTAGGGTAAACCAGAGAAACGTTTTATTTTAGAAGTGTTTCATGGCAATGACTCTTCACAGCACTCAAATACTGCGGCGACTAGGGCTTTTTCCTGAGCACATAAAATCAGTGCCACATTCCACATACTTCAGTGTTGTTCCACATCGAGACTGGCCTTCATAGGCAGCACATGTCATACAAAGCATTGCTTTCCCAGAAGTGGGGATGACTGGGTGAAAGACATACTTTGGGTTGGTGAGAGGGCTCAAAGGATAAGATCACTTGTGCTTCCAGAAGACTGGAGACTCACAATTGCAAACAATTCCAGCTGTATGTGATTCAATGCATTTTTTAGTGAGTACCTAAATACACATGGCATACATCCACACAAAACACACATACATAAATAAAAGTTTTTTAAAAATCTTAAAAAGATAGATATACTGTAATATGGGAGGGTGAGATGGCTCAGTTAGTTCAGGTGCTCATTGCCAAGCCTCAGGAAATGAGTTTGATTCCTGAGGAAGAGATAGATAGATGATAGATAGATAGATAAATAGATAGATAGATAGATGATGGATAGATAGATAGATACATACATACATACATACATACATAGACAGACATATCTTTTTAAAGAAGACAGTAACTGAAAATTATAGGAGAAGGAAGGGAACAGAGATACTCCTGGTGTGCTATGGAGGTCACTGTTTCTCAAGTAGGCACGATTGTCTCAAACTTCTTATTTGATCTCATACTTCATTTCACTCTTTTAGGAGCCTTTGCTAGCAAGAGAAGGGACCAAGGGCAATGAACATTCTATATACACGAACAGAACCCCCTCTAGGAGGCAAGACTGTGAAGGGTCACTCCACAACGGTATCCTCCCGTCTGCTTCCACCACGGAAGAATTTGGGACTGAGACATCGACAGACCTGCTTTTTTCAGCTCTTAAGCATCCATGCACCTCAAATACCTCATGAAACATCAAAGACTCCCTGTCCTTCCTGATTTCTGGTCCCCCTGCCAAAGTTTATCCACAGTGACATCATATTGCAGAATTCGACTAGTGAATGAGAGGAGAGATTTAGGCCCTCTAAGGAATTTGAGGCCACAGAAAGAACCCCATCTGTTGAAGTCATTCACAAGTGCTAGTGTTTATGCATTACTGTTTCCAGGCAACAGCTTTGAGTTTTAGTAAGAAACTGCCACCCTTGCATTATGGGCTAGAAAAAATTTCAGGCACTTTAGCAGGCCAGTAGAAGAAGGGATTTCAGAGTGATAGAGATTTATCTACGTTTTCTTTAGGTCACAAGTCAAAGGACTTGGTACCTATTGTCCTTGGCGAATATCACTTGCAAGTTCCATCATATAGATGTTATTTAGAAAGGGAACTTGTCTTACCCTCCCTCTCTTTCTCTCTGCATGTCTCTGACCATAACATGGATAAGGAAATACAGATATTGCATATGCTAGATTCAAATAAGAAAAGGTAGATATCTATCCTGGGCACACACATATCTATATCTATATCTGTATCTATATCTATATCTACATCTATATCTATATCTATATCTATATCTATATCTATATCTATCTATCTATCTATCTATCTATCTATCTATCTATCTATCTATCTATCTATCTATCTATCATCTGTCTTTCTGTATCTATCTATATCTATGTGTGTGCGTTTGGATTATTTGCTATGAAGATGCAAACAACACCTTTCACCACAGTTATTTATACTACTTGACATTCAAGCATTTCCTTATTTCCCATGGGAACCATGTTAAACATTTTGATGGAGGAAACAGTGGCTGACACCACTTTAGTCAAGGAAATCAGTTTCCTCCTTTTTTCCGTTGTCAAGAAAGGATTAAACTCTTTGTCTTTGGTCATCATCTCCAGCTATCCTTTGTGTTCAGTTTTTGTTTGTTTACAGTCTACTTTGCACTTAATATCATAACCCTAGCCTTGGCCATCCCCAAACTTTCCTCATATTGGATAAAGTATGTTTCTTACCGAGGGTTCTTTTAGACGGCCATCAATTCAGAGTGGTCTTGTTTTGAAACTTCATCTTATTAGAAGATGAAGGGGTAATGAACTGCATACTGAATCCTTCAAATAAAAAGTCCTCATAATGCACTAATCCGGTGCTCATGGGAGGGGAGCACCAGACCAAGCTTGATTCTGAGAACACTGGCCTAAAGATCAAGTTTAGAAGAATAGGGACCAGAAACTCCGCTGTCCAATGTCTAAATCAACTTTACTTGAGTGCTGCTGATATGTAAACTGGTGAAGGTAGTGGAATAGGAGACTCTATACAGATGCAGCCAGGATCTGGCATTTTAGCCCTGTCTTTCCCATACACTAGCTTTTGGCTCGTGGGATACCAAATTAGATGGATTATAAACGGCTCTTGGTTCATATGAAGATAATACCTATTTCATTACCTCTCTAGGATAATGTGAAAACCAACTTAGCAACATGAGCTGGGAAGATGAGTGAATAGAAGGTGGCAAAATGCTTTGAAAAGTTAGCTACACACCTTACAGAAATAACGTGTGTGAATCTATGTGATAATCTATGTGTGAATAAAGTGGCTATAATGCATTACCGGGTTGTGGAGTTGATGTGGTGGTAGGAATTGTCTTGTGTATAGTCAGACTCACTCAATTCTTGTTCTTAAAGACATTTTTTTACAGCTCCCTTTCATTCTATAACTTAAAGATATTCTACACTACAGTCAGACGGATGACCAAATTTAGCTTTGTTTCAGTTGTTGGCTACTACTTTATATGTAGATATTGCTTATCTGGAAGCTTTCAATTCACATATTTTATATAACATAAACATCTATGTTTTGTCTAGATATGTTGTATCTGTATATTATACATCTTTCTTTATGTTTTTTATTTGGAAATTTGGCTCTAGTGTCCCAAGCATCTCCTTTCCACAGCTTACTCCAACTTCCATTGTTCCCTGATTGTTTAGATGCTTAGTGCCATTAGGCAAGCCAAGCTGCAACACAGAAGGTAGTCTAAATCACAGTCTCTTCAGGTCCTTTGCAAAACTTTCTGCCTTCAAAGGAGAAGCAGAACAGGATGGTGTAGCATCCCAAAGAATGAAACAGCATTGCTGGGATGTCATAGTGATCCTGAAGTCTTAGATGAGGGCTTGTCTACCTCTCTAGGCATGGATCAATGGTAAAACATGTCAGATATTTACAACACATTTAAAAATGCATGGTTAGATTTAGGCACCAGCTCCTGCCTCCAGGTTCCTGGGAACCAAGTCTGTCACCATGCCTTCCTGTCACAGTGGTCTGGATCCCTAGAGTGTGAACCAATCTAAATCCTTCGTCTCTTAAGTTGTTTCTGTCACAGTAATTAGAACAGAAAGACAGAGATTATTATAGGAAATTCTAATAAAGGCCTAATAGGAGATCCAGGAGGACAGACAAGAATAATGAATTGAGTATATATAAAAACAACAGCAGCAGCAGCAGCAACAAAAATCCCTTTCATAATCAAGAAAAATCTGTTTGTGTGTAAGGAAGCTACTAAACCACAAGAATGAAAATTAAAAAACAAAACCATTATCAAAGACAAGAAAAACAATAGAAAACCTATCATATAGGAAGAATCGAGGGCCAAACACTAGATTTCTGCTGAATAATTTAGACAAGTAGAAATAAATACCAAAAAAACAATAGTTCTATTTGCTGAATGGAAATTATGGTCAAATAATATTTAAAAGCTTACCTAGTATATTATTACTATATTGGCAGGGGCAAGGATGACATTATCAGACACATGAAGACTAAAAAGTGCTTATCTTTATCCACTTTTTGTTTTTTTAATTTTTGATTTTATTGGGCTATACATTTTTCTCTGTTACCCTCACTTCCTCTCCCCTCCCCTTCTACCATCTCCCATGGTTCCCATGCTCCCAATTTACTCAGAAGATCTTGTGTTTTTCTACTTCCCATGTAGATTAAATCCATGTAAGTTTCTCTTAGGGAAAATGTGGTACATTTACACAATGGAGTACTACACAACAAAAAACAATAATGAGATCTTGAAATTTTCAGGCAAATGGATGGAGCTAGAAAACATATTGAGTGAGGTAACCCAGACCCAGAAGGACAATTATCTTATGTAGTCACTCATAAGTGGTTTTTAAACATAAAGCAAAGAAAGCCAGCCTACAAATCACAATCCCAGAGAACCAAGACAACAAGAGGATCCTTACCTATTTTTATTGATTCTTTTGGTCATTTAATAATTTAATAGAAGTATATAATGTATTCAGATTAATTTCACACTACCCCCACTTATCTTCCTCCCATTCCTGTCTTTTGGTGGAGCGGCGGGGCTGCGTCCCGCCACCCGGTTAGCTTTACCTGGAATAATTACACAGAAACTGTAGTCTTTTGAACACTGTCTGGCCCATTAGTTTTAGCCTCTTTTTTTTGTTTGTTTGTTTTTTCGAGACAGGGTTTCTCTGTATCTTTAGAGCCTGTCCTGGAACTCCCTTTGTAGACCAGGCTGGCCTCGAACTCACAGAGATCCGCCTGCCTCTGCCTCCCGAGTGCTGGGATTAAAGGCATGCGCCACCACCACCCGGCTTAGGCTAGCTCTTACATATTGATCTAACCCATTTCTAATATTCTGTGTAGCACCACGAGCTGGCTTACCAGGAAAGATCTTAACCTGCATCTGTCTGAAGTGGGAGAATCATGGCGACTGACTGACTCGGCTTCTTTCTCCCAGCATTCTGTTCTGTTTACTCCACCCACCTAAGGGTTGGCCTAGGCAGTTTCTTTATTAATTAACCAATAAAAGCAACAGATTAGAAAGAAATCACTCCCACATCACCTGTCAACTCCCCCCTTCACCACCATCTTTGTTACCTCCCATCCCTGTCAACTCTCCCCCCTCACAACCATTCCTGCCATTTTTTCCCCCAAATCCTTGACTTCAGGTTTTGTTTTGTGACTCATTTAGTTTAATCAGGGCAATTTCTGTGACAATTGTCCTAAGACTATCTATTGGAGCATGATGGGAGTCATCGGTTGGTACACAACTGAAGGCCCTTAGTTCTTTCCTGTCTTTCTGTATCTACTGATGGCAAATAGTTATGCAACGAAGTCCAGCCAGCCTCTGAATTCTTCCTCCATGCCTGAATGCCACTAAGGGCGCGTTCAGGCTCATTTTAACCACCTGAGGCTTGTGTGACTTTGTGATTGCAGTGGCCATGTCTTACCCAGAAGATGTTGTTTCACAACCCTTCTCCTTATTTCTAGCTCTTATATTCTTCCACTCCTTCTTCCACTATGTTTTCTGAGTCTTAGAAAAGTATGGTATAAATGGGTTGTTTAGGGCTAAGTACTCATTCATTGCATAGTCTCAGCACGTTGTATAGTCAAAACTCACTGTTTTTATTTACCCCTGACCACTGGAAAGAAACTTCTCTGATAAAGACAGAGGAGTGTTTATCTATGGGTAGAAATATACATATTAAGAAGACAGATCAATGCTACATAAACTTATCTAAACACTGCTATTTGGTTTTCTCCTCAGGTTGTGATCTGCTCTGTTATGGCAGGCATGTATTCTCTTTTGTGAAATAGATCTCACATTTAACCAGAGAGTAGTGATACAAGTAGGCCCATCTTACTTGGCAGGTTAGTCTCCTCTTAAAGACAGATTGTAGGATTGACAGCTGGGCAAGACCACTGATGCTTTTACTCCTCCAACAGCCACCATAGTGTTTTCTGGAACTATGAAAGTTAGCTCAAAAATAGAGTTTCCAGCTAAATTCTATCTTGTTTTGTCTACATCAAGACCTTACCTAAATCATAGCTAAAGGATATCTTTTTAGCATGAAGAAATTTAACTCAGAAGGAAAAGTTGAATTTAAGGATCAAAATCTTTGGTAAATAACAGTAATCCAAACTGAGTTGATTTGAATTGAATTGACCTAAACTTAACTGAATTGAATCCTGATTTAATTAATAAGATATTCAAGCACAGGTCTAATAACAATTCGGGGGAACTTAAGAGCAAGATAGAGTTGAAGTCCTAAACAAAAGAAACATGGAGAATTGCAAATGAAGATCAGAGCTGACACATTATAAAGTGTCTTACTGCTGTAGTAAGAATTAATGACCCTAATGGTTAATTTGGGGGTCCATTGAAATGGTGCACAATGAGAGCTAAGAACTATGTAGATGGCTTTCTAAGCCATTTTGAGAACTAGAGGCATTCTAATGCCATTTAAAGCATTGCAAAGAGAAGCTTTACTGTATGTAGATACATGTGTGTATGTATGTTATAATGTGTGCATTGTGTGAATGCATGTATGTATGCAATGTACGTGTGTCAAAGTGTAAGTGCTGGATGATAGATGCTTTTCATTGCTTACAAATTTATGTTTCTTTTACACATTGCATCTGTCCTAACCACAAATACAAAACCAAGTTTAAACATCATCACAGACCAAGAATGACACTTTCAGGCTATTTTGTTGCAAGTAACATTGCATAAATATCTATGGCCAGTATTTTTCATCATTGTAGGGGGATTTAAAGGGTCTTTCTCATTTTTGTGTTCTTGTCAGTGTTTGAAAAGGTCCAGGGTCTTCTTATTTTTGCAATGTCAGACTTTTTCTATTTTATATTTTTTTTTTGCTTTTTGTTGAAAATCATCTGTTTGTAGGTGTGTGGATTGATATCTGGGTCTTCAGCTTGGTTCCATTGGTCCTCCTGTCTGTTTTTATGCCAATACCAGGCTGTTTTCAGTACTGGAGCTCTGTAGTAGAGTTTGAAGTGAGGGATTGTGATGCTTCCAGAAATTCCTTTTTTCTACATGATTGTTTTGGTTATCCTGGGTTTTTATTTTTATATTTCTTTTCCATATGAAGTTGAATATTGTTCTTTCAAGGTCTGTGAAGAATTAATTCTGGTTTTATATCTAATCTGTTACCCTGTATCTTTATATAGGTGAGTTGGGTCCATTTACTTTAAGGAGTATTAATGACAAGTGATTGCTACCTCCTGTTTCTTTTAGTTTTCATTGTTGGTTATGTTATTGCATGTGTTTTCCCCTTCTTTGGGATTTGCTGCTGTAAGATCATCTATTATCTGTGTTTTTGTGGATGTAGCCACAAAATGTTGGAGTTTTTCTTCTCGCAATTTGTGTAGGGCCCGGTTTAGGACTAGGTATTTGTTAAATCTAGTTCTGTCATGGAATATCTTGTTTTGTCTCTCTATTGTGATTGAAAGTTTTGCTGGGTTTAGTAGTCTGGGCTGGCATCTGTGGTCTCTTAATGTCTGCATAATGCTTGAACAGGACCTTCTGGCTTTCATTGTCTCCACTGAGAATTCAGTCTAATTCTGATAGGTCTGCCTTTATATGTTATTTGGCCTTTTTCGTTTGCAGCTCTTAATATTCTTTCTTTTTTCTTTATATTTAGTGTTTTGATTATTATGCAGTGAGGGAACTTTTTTGATCTAGTTTGTTTGATGTTCTGTAAGCTTTTTGTATCTTTATATGCATATCTTTCTTTAGGTTGGAAAAGTTGTCTTCTATGATTTTATATATATTTTGAATATATTTTCTGAGCTTTTGAGTTGGACTTTTTCTCCTTCTTTTATTCCCATTATTCTTAGGTTTGGTCTTTTCATAATGTTCCATATTTCCCGGATATTTTGTGTTAAGCTTTTGTTAGATTTAATGTTTTTTTTTTTTTTTTTGACAAATAAGTCTATTTCCTCTATTTTATCTTCAGGGCTTGAGATTCTCTTTTCCATCTCTTGTATTCTGATGTTTATGCTTGCATGTGGTTCCTGATCATTTTCTTATAATTCATGTTTCTATAAATCCCTCAGTTTATGTTTTATTTTCTTTTTTTAAAATTTTCTTTCTTTCTTTCTTTCTTTCTTTCTTTCTTTCTTTCTTTCTTTCTTTCTTTCAGATTTCTGCCTCCTCCCCGCCACCGCCTCCTATTTCCCTCCCCCTCCCCCAATCAATTCCCCCTCCCTCAGCAGCCCAAAGAGAAGTCTGGGTTCCCTGCCCTGTGGGAAGTCCAAGGATCTCCCACCTCCTTCCAGGTCTAGTAAGGTGAACATCCAAACAGCCTAGGCTCCCACAAAGCCAGTACGTGCAGTAGGATCAAAACCCAGTGCCATTGTTCTTGACTTCTAGGCAGCCCTCATTGTCCTCCATGTTCAGCGAGTCTGGTTTTATCCCATGCTTTTTCAGACCCAGTCCAACTGGCCTTGATGAGTTCCCGATAGAACATCCCCATTGTCTCAGTGTGTGGGTGCACCCTTTGTGGTCCTGCGTTTCTTGCTGGTGCTCTCTCTCCTTCTGCTCATCATTTGGGCCTTGGGATTTCAGTCCGGTGCTCTAATGTGGGTCTCTGTCTCTGTCTCCTTTCATCGCCTGATGAAGGTTAATATCCAGGAGGATAACTATATGTTTTTCTTTGGGTTCACCTTCTTATTCAGCTTCTCTAGGATCACAAATTATAGGCTCGATGTCCTTTATTTATGGCTAGAAACCCATTATGAGTGAGTACATCCCATGTTCCTCTTTTTTTGGGTCTGGCTTAACTCACTCAGGATCATGTTTTCTATTTCTGCCCATTTGCATGCAAAATTCAAGAAGTCATTGTTTTTTAGTGCTGAGTAGTACTCTAATATGTATATCTTCCATACTTTCTTCATCCATTCTTCCATTGAAGGGCATCTAGGTTGTTTCCAGGTTCTGGCTATTACAAACAATGCTGCTATGAACATAGTTGAGCATATACTTTTGTTGTATGTTAGGGCATCTCTTGGGTATATTCCCAAGAGTGGTATTGCCGGGTGCAGGGGTAGGTTGATCCCGAATTTCCTGAGAAAAGTTTATGTTTTCTTTATTTTCTCTATTTTGATTTTCATTTCATCTGTTTGATTGCTTTTTCTTGGTTTTCTTTAAGGGATAAGTTGATTTCTTCCAATTTTGTTTGGTTTTTCTCCATTTCTTTGAGTGATCATTTCCATTTCCTGTTTAAGGGTCTCAGACATTCTTGTAAAGTTATTTTTTAGTCATTTTATTCTGTTTCATCTATATTTGGCTGTTTAAGTCATGCTGTTGTAGGCCCACTAGTTTTTGTTGGTGTCAATTTGCTCTTTGTGGTGTCGAGTGTGCTCTTACCTTGTCTACCTATCTTTTCCTCTGATTGGTGTTGTTGGGGCTATGTCTCTAGTGGTCAATCTTCCAGGTGCCAGTGGATCCAAGGCTCAGATGGTTGCTCTGTGTGGTACGGTTATGGCCATGGTTCCAGTAACCCTGGAGGTCACCAGTGTCCCCAAAGGTCACTAGTGTTCCTGGAGGTCGCTCAGCGGCCCCTGGTGTCGCTCTGCAATACTGGGTGTCATAGGGGCCTGGTCCCATGGAGGTTGCTTGTTTGGGGTTGCTACTTCTGAGGTTGCTGCCTTGGGCCTGCTCTGGCAGAGGTCACTGGTTTAGGCCTGCTCTGGCGGAAGTTACTGGGTTAGGCCTCTTCTGGTGGGTCGCTGGTTCAGTCCTGCTCCTGTGGAGGTCATTGCCTCAGGCCTCTTCTGGCAGAGATTACTGGACCAAGTTTGTTCTTGTGGAGGTCCCTGGCTTGGACCTGCTCAGGTAGAGGTTGGGTGAAGGTCGCTGGCTCAAGTCTGTTCCCACAGATGTCCCTGCCTTAGACATGCTCCCTCAGAGGTCCCTGAGTTGTGTCCAGTCTCACAGATGTCTCTGGCTCAGGCCTGCTCCCCCAGCTGTTGCTCCCTTGGACCTGCTTCTGTGGAGTTCGCTGCCTCATGCCTCCTTCCATGGAGGTTATTGGTTCAGCCTGCTACCTTGGGAATCCTTGAATATTTTTTTTTCTTTTTCTTTTCTTTTTTTTTTTTTTTTTTTTTTTTTTTTGGTTTTTCGTGACAGGGTTTCTCTGTAGCTTTGGTGCCTGTCCCGGAACTAGCTCTTGTAGACCAGGCTGGCCTCGAACTCCAGAGATCTGCCTGCCTCTGCCTCCCGAGTGCTGGGATTAAAGGTGTGCGTCACCACCGCCCGGCCCTTGAATATTTTTTAAACAAAGCCTTATCATTTGTTTCTTTTCCCCACTACCTTGACCCCATAAGGGCAAGGCTCTGCATCTATTTTGATCAGTAATATCTCTATAGCAAAAGATGTATGTGTAAGGCGGAAATGCACACAAATAGCTATGTTTTTATGAGTGGAGGTACAGTGCAGTGCAGAGAGCATAGGAGCAGAAATGAGCTGACAAAGGGAATGACATTTTATGTGGGCCTTTGAGGACTCTCAAGAGCAGCAGGCAGAATATCCAGAAGAGTCCCATTAAGCAGTTGGATGGTTGGATTGAGAAGAAATGGTAGCCAAGGCTTGAAATAAGATAGGAGAATCAAAATAAAATGTGAGCACCCTGAGCTGAAAGCCAGGCAGGCCTTCCTCACAGGCCACTAAACCAGGCTCCAGCATTGATGAAGGCAGGGCAGTGAATCTCACCCTATAATACAGTAAAGGGAATGTGTATGCCTGCCCAAAATTCATAACAGCAGAACCTGGTTCCTGTCCCTCTGTCCGTGAGGGCAGTACTTCAGCCACTCAGTGTTTTCCTCTGTCTGTGGAGGACAGTACCGCATCCAATCAGTGTTTTCCTCTGTCTATGAAGGCAGTACCTCAGTCAATCAGTGTTTCCTTCTCTCTGTGATGGCAGTACTGCAGCCAATCAGTTTTTCCCTCTCTCTGTGACGGCAGTACCTCAGCCAATCAGTGTTTTCCTCTGTCTGCAGTGGCAGCCAATCAGTGGGTTTTAGTCTTTGCCCTTGGCATCACTTCATTTCAAACCACCTGATGATATCGGACAAATACACTCGAGCAGAAATAGAACACTTAAGGAGACACTGATCTTTTTCTTTGGGCTTCTCTGAAGCTCTAATTAAATGAAATGGATCTGTTCCCTGTGCTTTAACTGTTTTTTTTTTCTCCTACAGTGCATTTGGGAAGCACACTGTGAATATGTATTTGAGTGTTTTGGTGGTTCTCATTTGTGACAAGGATGGATATGAATGGAATTCATTTAGTATAAAATGTTTACACACTACAGTGAGCACGCCTTTGCTGTGTCTGAAGAGAGATGACATTTTTTGCTTCGTCCAGCTTCTGAGGGTGACATGTCAGGAGCTCCTCCTGCCAGGCGGAAACCATGAATTATACTAGAAAATTGAAATTATAATTAGGTAGGGCAGAACTGAGCTCCTATATTCCTTTCAGATAGTGTTGTTTGATTGATGGCCCCAGGGTATTTTATTTTAATATTTCTAGATTATTCCAAGGAAGCACAAAAGAAGTGTCATTGGCAGACTTCACAATGGAATAACCTAGAAACCTTAAAACAAAGAATGGAAATGCAGTCTGAGAAGGATTAGACTAAGTGATGCATTGTTTCTTTGAACTCATTCCCTTGTCTGAGAACCAAAGGCCAATTCCTTCCGTCCTAGAAGGAACTTTCCATCTCAGCTTGGGACCAAAGGAAAATCATAAGAAGAAGGCAATGAGGGCAGCCCAAAGTGTTTCCCTGACTAAGGAGCACATATTCATTCACTTTGGGGATATTTTAAGGGACATAGATATGACAAATGTGCATTCCTCCCTATCACAGCTGCTAGTGCAGTTCACAGCTGGTGCTTTTGAAATCCTATCTGTCCAGTTTTGGCCCAGTGATCTGGCTCTGGAATTTTGAACCAGGGGCTCAAAGGTGGTCAGTTATCCTTGCTCCTAACCTTTTCAGGAATAAGAATAAAGCCAGATTAGATGTCAAGGGGGCCTGGGGACATCTGGGGGGTTGAATAGACAAGATAAAACAAGAACAAAGAACTATAATGACCTCATAACTGGTTCATCTGGACCATGAAATAAGTCTCAGGTCAGAGAAGAGGAATTTGAAAATCTACCAATGTCTTTGATAATAAGTTAAAAACTTGACTGCATTTATAGTCTTTCCCCTGCCTGATCACCATGAAACCTCAACATGTTTGCATTGCTGCATCTTTGAAGTCATTCAAAGGATCCAGTTCTGCTTTTAAGCACACATTAGTGAACAGAGTTGCAGAGATTTCCTTTTTCCATGGCTTTCAGTGTGACATATAAAGCTTGAAAGGGCCGAATGTGTCTGTAAAGCTGGTCATTTCTACACTCCAGAGGCGGAATAAGGTTAGAACCAGGGAGACAGAGTTAATGAGGAAGGCCGCTGGTTGTGGCATATTCAATTCACTCAAAACCTGCCTTGTGCATTGTTTAAGTAGAGGACTGCCAAGAGGCAGAGGCCAGCCGTGGTGTTACAGCATCCATGAACTCACTGACCAGACTGCTTATTTCACATATCTGACGCTGACAGCAATTTATGAGAAAGGAAAAAACATGGTAGATCTCAGAAAACTTAGAAAATCAGATTGTTCTATCTCAGGAACACAGACTTGAGAATAGTGAGCATTCACTTAGCTGTCCCTAGTGGAGAGTGGAAAAATTGCTGTCATTGTTTTCTGGGCTGTAGTACAATTTTGCATTTCTGACTTCATTCCTATTCTAGTAAAGGGGCATTAAAGAAACTTACTCTTGCTAGAAAGAACTACTTCTTAGAATCAAGAGTGACCGTGCTAAGATTCACCAGACATGACTTATTCTTTCAACATATGGTTACGATGAGAAGCAGTGTGAGAATTCATCACGTACACAGCAAATTGTCTACAGAGCCAGAGGTAGAAGAAAATTAAAGTAAACTTTTTACTTGCCTTGATTTTGCTATGCAATTTACACTGAGATAATATGGGTTTAATAAGAGATAAGTGGGTACATGTAGACTCACGTTTCCTTTGGTTCTTGTAAGTCCTATGTGAAGGATATCTATTCTATGAGAGCATTCAACTTTTAAACACTGTCTTCTCGAAATCAGTGACACTAAGTGCTTTTAGGTAAAATTTAAGTCTGTCTATTTGACACAAGTCCCTACACGATCAGGACATTCATTGACAATATTCCTGTCTCTTGTCCACAGCATCCAGGAGCACAGAAACAAAGGAACTGTGACTTCTGATGTCATGGTCCCAGTGTGCGTAACTTCTTTGTTTCAGTTTCTCTTTGAACTTTCAGAGCTCAGTGGGAGTTCATTGTGTGTAATGTGATCAAACATTGCTTGTGTTGAGGAAGACCCCAAATGCCTATATAACTTTGAATTTGTTTCATTAGTATCTGCTGCAAAGAATATGTTCCCCACTCCTCTTTGGTTATAGAAATCCTATGTTTGCCACAGAGGTCCTCTTATGTCTCTAACTCAAGTGATTCAGCACCTGGTATCTGGACAGCAACTTTCAGAGTCCAGGGTGTTGTTTTACCCAAGTTCTAATTTCTGCAAGCATGTTATAAACTTCCTTAGAAGCAAATCCTGCCTTTTCTTTTAGCTCTTAGTATGGAAGAGTGATTGAGAAATGAGTAGGTAGGTAGATTCATAAAAACAGCTTAGGAGCCACTAATAGGAATGGATCTGAGAATATAAGTGATGTGCTGTTCTTTCTGATTATATAAAGTCGTAAATAGGCGGGGGAAACTCACATTTCCAATTGGCAAGGAACACCTATTCTGTTTATTACTGTTCCCTCCAGGAACCCTCTCACCCTCCCACCTCCCCTCATTCATTTTATATACCACACTTAAAATTGGAGCCATAACCTTGTTCAAGAATGTGCAAAACAGGAACATGGTAATGAACTGTTGCTGCTATAAACATGATGAATGGCTTGTGGAGGAAGGGCATGAAATGGAATCTCAGGCCAGTGATTAGCTCTGCACATTCCTCCTTAAGTATGCCCATGGACCAGCAATGTTCACTCCGCTCTGGGTTCCCTTGGGGCTTTGTGGCAGGAGTGTCACTGGGCCTTGGCTTCGCAGGGAGGAATGAATAAGGTCTCTTTGTTTCTTCCCAGCAACCTGAATACTTTCCTCCGGTGTGCCCCTTCCAAACTAAGCTCATTCACAATTCTAGCCGCGTTTTCCGGAAGAAACCTTATGGTGCTACCCCAACTTGCACTTCCCCTCTGACTTCTGCCCACCCCAGACTTCAAGGACACAAGTGATGTATTCAGTCTCCATTCTTGCCTAAGCTACAGATATCCAGCAACAAGGAGTGCTTTGGTCAGTGTGCTCAGATGTTCATACAGTGGCAGGCTCTGGAAAGAGCTCAATGTGCATCAAAGTTTTTGGTGCACAGCTATTCCTGGAGCACCAACAGAGTGCCTTTTAGAAATAATAAGACTAGATACTCAGGACTGCTCAACTATTAAATATTCTCTGACATTGGCAAAACGAATATTCACACTTCCCCCCATAATGTATCATTGAACTGATAACAAGAGGTGCATATTTCTACACACATTTGGTGCTTGGTTTCTTACTATTCTTGTGTATGTTTTATCAACTACCCTGGAATGGAGTGCTCTGTTCCTTTCATGGCACACCACACTTTTTTTTAGCATGGGACTAGTATTTGGTGGGCCTTGTTATTCACTGTTGTTTACTTCTCCTGGACCAGGAGCATTGGGTTCTGCTGGTTTCTATTGACTCTTACGTTCCATCCAGGCCTCTTTAATTAGCTTTTTTAATAGTAGTTGGAGCCCAGTAGTTGGAATGGTCATTAACATTTGATGTGTCTCATGGTAGGAGTAACTAAGCAGGAGCTCATGAAGTACTCACAGAGGTTAACTAGATGAATTCTTTCTTGGACATGGTGGCACATACCTAGAATTTAGTACTTGGAAAACAAAGATAGGAGGATCCATGGATCAAGGCCAATATTGTCTGCATAGCAACTCTGAGGCTAGATTGGGTTACATAAGACCCTGACTCTAACACTAACTGACTATTTTTTCAGGATGAAGTATTATGTCTTGATCAAAATGTTTTGGTTAAACCTACATAACAGTAGAATGTTAATTTTAAGAGAAGGTCAAGAGGTTTACAGAAGTAGAGGAAAGAAATGACAAACTCAATAAATTTTGTTGCTTAAGAAATTTTCTTTTAAAACACATTGACAGCTCAAATTGGTGTGTGTGTGTGTGTGTGTGTGTGTGTGTGTGTGTATGTGTCTGTGGTGTTCGTGGGTATGCATATGTGTTCACCTGTGTGTGCATGTGTGAAGGTCAAAGGTCAGTGTTGCTCTCTACCCTCTTTTTAATACAGGGGCCCTCACTAAACCTGGTGCTCACTGATTGACTAGAATAATTGATCAGTGAGCTCTGGGGATCTGCCTGCCTCCAAGTCCTCCTTGATCCCTGTCAAGCTGGGCCAATTTTTAATAATGGATGTATTTACTGAAGCATTAGATTAGTCATGGTTTGGATCATACAACCATATTTTCCAAGAGCATGCTCAATGCTGAGCAAACCACACAGTCACTTATCTTAGCTTCTGTTAATGGGTTGGTGTGGGAAGCTAAGGCATTGACAAGAGCAAGAGGAGTACGTGAAGCAGGATGACAACCCAGCAGCGTCACAGCTGTCACTACAAATCAAATGGAGAACTGTGAAAGTTTGCGTTTATATACATCCTACTTCTCTCCATTACAGAGCATAAATAATATCCTTCTATACCAGGGGTTGCCTTCTCTACACTTGGTAATGTCTCAGGTAGCTACCATCACTGCATGAACTTTGTAATAAGAACACCAGGGCCCTAATTTTGGCCTCGCCATTTATCAAACATACGATGCTGAGAAAGGCATATAATCTCTTCAAGTTCAACCTTCTCTCTACAAAAGTGAATTGGGGTGATAGTAGGGTTGCTATAGCTAAACAAGATAATGTATGCAAAGTGATTCCTCTAGTCTTCTAAAAACACGGGCCAACAAATTGTTTTTTGTCATTGTTGTTCAGCTGTAGGGTGACTCCTGATATCAGAGACTACACATTGCCCCTAGGAGGCAGCAGTGGTCGGCACATCAGCCTTGTCAAACAACTCTCTAATGTACTGACTTCATTTTGGGATCCAGGAGGATTTTATTGAATTATTGCTTTATGGATGGATTATTATTCTCTTGGTATGCATGGCTTCTCCTAGAATTGCTCACAAGTAGAACAGAGCAAACACACAGTAGATGCATTAATCAGAGGCAGGTGCCTGCAGCTTGAAGATGCTCCTTATAAGCCTCATCCTCACAGACAAATAGGGAGTGACGGAAGTTGCAATCGTTCACTCCGTGAACCCTGATGAATCACTTGATGGATTAGCTGGTGTCATCCATCTTTCTGTACTTGTCTTGGGCATTTGACTGAAGTCTATAAATCACCTTCCTTCAGAAAGCCTCAACCAATCTCTGAATTGACCTTTCTTCCATGGAGTTTGCGAGGCTTACTCTCTGTGCTGGGCATGCATGTGTTATAGGGCTTGGGACTGCATTCACTATACTACCTTACCCTCCAACATCAAATGCTTATTTTACTAAATTAAAATTTACATTGCACTTGATTTCACTGAGTGTTATATGTCAAACAAAGACAAGAAGGAAGGAGATTTAAGGGAAAGGATGAGGCTACATTTTTAAACAGCCATGTGAAGATTGACAACAGGCAACTGGATGTCCCCTCTGTCCTTTCTTGATGAAGTGAGTCATAAAAGCATTATCAACATGATCATAGGAAAAGCACCATTTCCCCATATGTAAGTTCATGTATGGGCGGATGGTCTATCTAGAAATGTTGTATCACACGGATGAAGATCCTGCAACTAGTAATTTAGTCCTTCCGAGTTGCTATGTTCTTCCCCTTTTTTTCCTTTTTATTCTTATTCTATAGGCCAATTGTCTTAGAGGAATTTGCGAGGAGCCTCTTAGGATTTCAAGGTCATTAAGTTCTTAGATTGTTTTTTTTGCCAAGAGAGAAAAATTAAGAAGAAAAACAATGGAGAATCTGACTTATGCAATGAGTTTGATTGTGATAATTATTTAAAGTGTATCTAATACTAGTTTTAAATTATATAATGTAGTATCACTTCATATAAGTACATTTAAAATATATTGATCATATTTTAGTATAGTAAGAGAAATTTTTGGGATAAGAATTGTAAGCTCTAAAGTGGTTTTCTTCTTATAACAAAACCAAACTAAAATGTGTGCATGTTTGTGTGTGTGTGTGTGTGTTTGCGCACATATAGCTCTGTAAGGTTGAAAAAGAAACCAAGATGTTAAGGATGACAAATTGACAAACTGCCTGTTATTCTAATTCCATTGAGCCCAGCCCCATAATAGGTTCTTTGGAGAAATTTGGGAAGAGCAAAACATAGAAGCACGCATGATTGGAATGAGACACCACTAAGACAATGGAGCATATGTGATATCATTCCTCTTACCTTGCATTTGCTGCACTCTTAATTTAGCAAAGAACCCTCACGTTCTTGTACAAATTACATGTTTGCAAAGCATTTGATGTCGAACATTGCTATGCAAAGACTCTTTAGATCTTCGGAGCCCTTGGAATGGCTGACTTCTACTGCATTCACATACACTCTCATCTGATGGAGGAAGGTCATTGGTTAAATAATAAAGAAACTGCTTGGCTCTCATAGGTTAGAACATAGGTGGGTGGAGTAAACAGAACAGAATGCTGGGAGGAAGAGGAAGTGAGCTTAGATGCAGGGCAGCTTCTCTCAGAGACAGACGCCATGCCGCTATGCTCCAGAGCAGATGCGATGAAGCAAGCCACCAGGTCAGACATGCTGAATCTTTCCCGGTAAGCCACCATCTCATGGTGCTATACAGAATATTAGAAATGGGTTAGATAAATATGTAAGAGCTAGCCAATAAGAGGCTGAAACTAATGGGCCAAGCAGTGTTTAAAAGAATACAGTTTCCGTGTAATTATTTCGGGGCGTAAGCTAGCTAGGCGACCAGGAGCTGGGGCAGCAGGAACACAGCCCACAGCTCCTTCAACAGAATGGCCCCCAACGTGTGGACAGCTATATCCACAGAAAGCCTAAGAAAGCTTGGGAAAGAATAGAGTAAAGCATGTTTTCTTGGTAGCAGCAATTTCTTGGGTCTGCTCTGCCTACTAGAGGCAAGCAAGCACTCTCATCTAAGAGAGGCTTCCTGACTCAGCTTTAGCTGCAAAACCCTGCAGCTCATTAAGAGGTCCTGCCACGAAACACTTAAATGGTATTGATAAAAGCTGACTGCATGCTTGTTTGTTTTCAGTCGTAGTAGGAAAAAAGCTGCGCTGATTTAAAATGCCAGTTTTCTGGGTCGTCTGGCCAGGGCAAACTCTGACTTTCAAGCAGGCGGTCCTGACTATGGAGCTTTTGAGTGTTGCTTAATACTGTTGCAGCTTGCTTGCTGGCAAGGACCTTGAAACATTGTAGAGTTGTGGCGATAAACAGGGCTCTGTCAGGTACTTCAGCCACAAGGCTGGAATGGCAGAAAGCTAAGGAATGGGCTGGATCCAGCCATCAAAGCCACAGCTTTAAACCTACCCATATTGCTCAGTAATTTCAAGGCTTGTGTGGTCAGAAAAAGAGAGATATACAGTAAAAGAAAGATTCAAAGTCAAAGAAAATGTTTAAATGATTTACAGTGTGTTAAAAATATATGCAAGCTAAAAATTAAAGTACTTAAAAGTAAAAAAAAATAAGGAAGAAAGAGAATAGTTGGGTGTGGTAGTACACACCTTTAATCCCAACACTTGGGAGGCAGAGGGAGATTGATCTCTGTGACTTCAAGGTGTGATAGCACATGCCTTTAATCCCAGTGCCTAAAAGGCAGAGACAAACAGATCTCTGTGAGTTCAAGGTATAGTAGCATACACCTTTAATCCCAATGCCTGGGAGGCAGAGACAGGTGGATCTCTGAGAAGTCAAGGACAGCCTGGTCTACAGAGTTATTCCAGGTCAAAGATACAGAGAACCTGTCTCAAAAAGCAGAAAATAAAAGTAAAATAAACGAAATAGAGGTTAAAATAAAACGGCACAAAGATGGAAAATACACAGATAATTTTGATACTATATGCTATTATGCTCTGTTTGAATTGTTTGAATGCTGAGGAAAGAGCAACAGATGCTAAAAGATATTTGTTTATAAATGCTGCTGAACTAATCTAAGACAGATATTTTGAAAATACCTTGACTTTAAAATTTGGATCTAAGGACATGATGCATTGGAAAGGAGTTTCTTCTTTTGTTTTCACAGAGGATGAAACCCTGTGGATTGTTTCTATCCCAATATGGTATGATAGACCATGCCCTCCTGAATGGTTGCTGTGAACACCTTCAGAAAATTACTTCATTCAACTGCCAACTGAGATGAACCTAGCACACAGGTTATACCATGAAAGACCTAATTAATGACGCCCCCATTCAGCAGGAAGCAGTTTGGAGAGAGAAAACTGCACCCATGTTCCCATATATTGTTTATAAATGTTCTTTTACATTTAAAGGGGGATATGATATAGATATGGATAATTTACATTGGTATAAGCTTTGCTTTGTTGATATAAATTTAAGGTCAATTTTGTTATATGTATATATGTATATGTATTTCTGATCTTGATTAAGGTATTGTGATTGTGTAGTTCATGTAAAAATGTAATGTATACAGGTTGTTAATGGATAATCATTAATAATAGTCAAGTTTGTAGCCATGTTGGTTAGATTTTCTAGATGTACATAGATATATTTTAGATAGGCATTCTTCATATCTTTCAAAGATTATAGACTATGGCATTTTAATTGTTTTAATAACTTGGGGTTTTTCATGATAATGAGACATGTCTGCTCCTGGCAGCACCAATCTACTTCAAGAAGAAGATGGGCATCAAAGAGGATCCTTACGGAGTTTGATATCCATTTGGGCAAGAAACTGCTCTTGCCTGGACTATTGTATAAACTGGACACAGAGAACCCACGGAGAGAGAGGACTGCTGAACTTGCCTAAAGGTGAGATGATCTTTCGAGGTTCCTGATTCATGAAAGATTCTACAAGACATTCTGCACGAACAGCAGATAGTGACTGAACTGCCTTTGAAATTTCCTGCTTCATGGAAATGTCTGCTGGAAACTATGGGCCTGTAGGCCGAAGATGGATGCCCCAATGGTACAGAGAAACTTTGGGTGACTGTCCAGGCAGTGTGATGTCTCTGTCATTTATAGAGTTTGGAAGTTGCTTATTGTTCGTTTACTTAGGTAGTATTATATCTTTCTGGAGTTTTTGGTGGAGTTGACGAATAGATAGATAGTTATAGTTTTCCTTTGTTATGATAAAAGATAAAATAGGGGCTGGAGAGATGGCTCAGTGGTTAAGAGCATTGCCTGCTCTTCCAAAGGTCCTGAGTTCAATTCCCAGCAACCACATGGTGGCTCACAACCATCTGTAATGAGGTCTGGTGCCCTCTTCTGGCCTTCAGGCATACACACAGAAAGAATGTTGAATACATAATAAATAAATATTTAAAAAAAAGATAAAATAGATATAAATATTGTAATTGTAATTCTTACTTGATAACTGTTTTGTTATATGTAATTTTGCTATGTTAAAGTTAAAGCTTTCCTTTTTTGTTTAAAAAGAAAAAGGAGAAATGATGGAGGAAGGTCATTGGTTAAATAATAAAGAAACTGCTTGGCTCTCATAGGTTAGAACATAGGTGGGTGGAATAAACAGAACAGAATGCTGGGAGGAAGAGGAAGTGAGCTCAGATGCAGGGCAGCTCCTCTCAGAGACAGACGCCATGCCGCTGTGCTCCAGAGCAGACGCGATGAAGCAAGCCACTAGGTCAGACATGCTGAATCTTTCCCGGTAAGCCACCATCTCATGGTGTTATACAGAATATTAGAAATGGGTTAGATAAATATGTAAGAGCTAGCCAATAAGAGGCTGAAACTAATGGGCCAAGCAGTGTTTAAAAGAATACAGTTTCCGTGTAATTATTTCGGGGCGTAAGCTAGCTAGGCGACCAGGAGCTGGGACGGCAGGAACACAGCCCACAGCTCCTTCAACACTCATCTGGAATTTATCTCTCATCTTTGTGCATTTCTTTCCATGGCTATTTAAATTCTGAAAGGGACTGAGCTATAAAAACACATCTGTGATCATTCGGTTTCTGTGTGGGCTGCCCAGGGTGAATCTGAGTCCTGCAAGGGAGATTATGAAGTGTTAGACTCAGTCAGTTTGTTTGCTGAAGAGGGGACAGGTGAGTAGGCCCAGAGTCCATGTGAATCTTTGGCTGTCTAGAGCATCTTATTAAGTCATATAAATGTCCCAGACAGATGTAGTTGGGATGGGCATGGGCCAAATGAGGAAATAAAAATAAATAGTTTGTGCATTGATTTAGCTTGCCTTTAGATCACATCTTCTTTATTTTAATACTATCCTATTAAAACATAACTAGCAAGAGTCTCCAGAGCAGAGTCATGAGGATATTATTAACTTGAGTATCATACTGCCTTAACTGTATCTTCTCTGGGTAGATACAAACATCGAGTTACTGACAGGGAAGAAAAGGAGGACAGTTTATCTTGTATATCTGTGAGTGCTGTTTTGAGGCCTCTCTCACAGCCCACCTTTACCAAGAAAGGTCAGGAGGGCAAAGTGTGCTGATGCAGAAATCTTAAAAGCTAGAGATGTCTCGTCTGTTGATTACAAAATGGAAGATAAGTGTACTTTCTGGCAAGCTAAAAACGCCTTGAGTAGTATCTGCCAAGTCTCCCCTTTAGCTGCTGAATGTAAGATGCCAAGAAGGAACCAGTGAATCACGGATGTGTTGGAGAATGAGATGGCACAGGAGATGGGAGATCTCAGGTGGAAGATGTGATTAAGGGAAATAGTGCTTTCCCAAGGGAGAGATGTACAACCCACACCTTGGCCACCGAGAGCTTCACAGTCCACTGTGGAGCTCTTACCCTTCCCCTTCCCCAACCTTTTCCCCTTAAAATTCTTCCCATCCCAGGACTTCCCACTCAGGCCTCTTGGATGAAGCATAAGTGACTGAGGTGTGGAGAGTAGTAATGCAGTAATTGGGTTATCTTCAAAATTTAGGAACCCCATTTTCCTTTTCAGAATTGTCTGTTCTTTTGCCAGTATATAAAAGAAATAAAAGCAAAGCAAATGATCAAAAACCCCTGGATAGGAATATAAAGTTAATAAATTATTACCTTCCTGAACTTGGCAGTTGTTAGATACTATAGAGGTCAATTTTAAGGACCCTCTTAGAAACAGTTGGAGGCAAGGAGACTTATGAGAAATTCTAGACCACAAGAACAGGAAAAGTGGCAAGAAAAGAGCATCTGCATTCTCATTTGAAGCAATAAATACAAAGAAGATACTTATTTTCAGAACATTTACAAAGAACAGAAATGACATAGGACCCATTTTCTGCACACTAACTCTTCTTGACCTGACTTAGTAATGACAACTTAATGGATCCCACTCTTATTTTTCCCAACTGCTACGTTCATTTGCAACTTACTAGACAACTCTCAGCCTATAAATTCTTAGAGCTAGCTACGTTACTCTTAGTGGAAGCGAATTGGTGCAGTAGAGCTGGAAAGAGGAGCACTCCAAGGAGAGGCTTCCTTTGCTCTGAAGTTCATTTAGCTCAAAACCACTTGAAACTTGGTTTCTGAGGGTCCAGATGTTCAGGAACAGAAGCCCTCTCCACTAGTAAGTTTCACATGACACCAAATGAAGCTTCAACAGCCTTTGATTCCCCTGAGATCTCTAACTTTATAGAGTAATTCTGTAAAATGATGGTTGCAGTGCTTATGATATGGTTGGTTGAGTAAGGGTACTTGCCATTCATCCTGACAACCTCATGAGTTCAAGCCACTGGGTCACACACGTGTACATGACTTGTGTGCACCTACATGAATACACATGCAGAATAGACAAATGTAGTAAATATATACAAGTGTTTGCCAATGCAATATTTCTCTTTTTAATTATTAATTAGAATTTATTATATGGCTATAACTATTCTAGAGGTACATTAACATCATTAAGGAAGCATGAAACGGGCTACTGTTTGTATCTATCATAGAAAGTGGAATTAAAAACACTCCCAAATATTCAGGTATGTGGTTTTCCAAAGGCCCGTGGGATGGTGGTGGTAAAATGCGACCAGTATCTTAGAGACACTGAACCCCTTTCCCCATCTGGAATCTATCAAGTCCACACTGGCCTCCCATTTTTCACAGACACCAATGGACTCAACATTGCCTCTTTCTTGCTAATTTCAGCAAATGGGACCTAAGGCCTTTCTTCATTAATTGTAAGAAGCATAAGGGCTGGGTTAGGAAGGGCCTCAAGGACCCTTGCAAGGAAGTGTTGAAAGGGCAAAGCAACAGAACACAGTTACCATCACTGTTGAAGTTTCCTGACTTGTTTCCTTTCTTTTCATCTGTCTAGAGTGAGCCCCAAGGACTGAGAATCAGGAGGAGCCTCGGCTTTGTCTAATGTCTGGGCACCTGTACTCACTCTGAATTCCCTCTGTTAAACCAACTTTTCCCTCCGTGATCTGGCCGTGGAGGCTGCAGTGTCAGGCCAGTGTGCTTGTTTTTATATGCAAATAAATCACTTGATTATATTTCTTGTCCTTATGTTATCATGAATATTTCAAATGAATTTTATATGGTTCATATTTATGGTTTGGGAGCTATTTTACTTTTTGGCTCACTGCCGTCTCATCTGCATATACCATATCTCAGCTGATGTTGATTGGTCTCATTTACATATTCATCATGCTCCTATTTTCAAACATATTTTGTTATAAACTGGCTTTTCTTCCCCCCTCCAGTGTTATAATAGCACGTAGATGTGTTTTTAAATTGTACTCATTTCCATACATAATTTTTCTGGTTACCATAAATCACCACATTGTCACCTACTCCCCCCACTTTATTCAGTACAGTCTTCACACTTTATACCAAGCTGACATATGGCTCCAAAGTAATTAAAGACAATGTAAACAGTTTACAGTACACTTTGCAAAGCCACTTCACATTGCAGAGAGTTTAATGATTTCCATTTACTCCCAGCAAGTCCCAAAGCAATGAAGAGTTGGGAGGCTTGAGATAAGGATGCTGATGAAGGCTAGAACATGAACAGTGGCTCTTCCATCGTTAATGGGGAAGCTTTTGTTTTACCAAGAAGACTCTCCTGCTAACTTTTCACAAAAATAGAACTGGGTTAATGAACCAGGAAGACTCATCTGCGAGGTTTAGGATGTATACCCAACTCTCCTTTCTTTTTTGATGGAAAAAAATGCATAAATCTTTTGCAATTGTAATGAGGAAGAGATGCAAGTCCATCAGTGTTCCGGATACAGAATGGGAGGTTAAAGTGCTAGACAACATTATGAATGAATTAACACTTATATAGCTGGTTGATAGTTAGATGCTCATACAACATGGGGGTGAGGGAAATAAAGATGTGCAATTTCAGAATCTGAGCAATCTAGTTAAGTCCACGAACACAAAGCACATTCCTCTTTGGAATATCCAATAAGAAGCTAGAACTAATGGGCCAAGCAGTGATTTGATTAATACAGTATCTGTGTGGTTATTTTGGTTCTAGGTGGCCAGGATGAACAAGCGACCTCCCAACAACAAGAGGCAGATAAGCATGAGAGTCTATGCAGACACTGGTAATTATATGGTCAAAATTAAAATACAGTCCAAGATAAAAAATACATAAGAAGTTATGTGCAAAACCTGTGCTGTGAACATTTGTTAGACTCTTTTCTGTTCTGAGAGGCAGAAGAAAATAAACTCTCAACAGGCTTAAGGAAAAGATGGGGATTTAATGGTTCATTTAACTCTATGGTCAGAGAGAAAGAACAGCTTTAGAAACAACTTTATTCAGGTTCTAGTCTCCTTAGGACTTGGGCTCTCTCTGAGTCTTTCCTTCTATTATGTGAGTTTTATCCTCATCAATACCCATAGTGGATAGATGGTGACAATTGTCTGGCTTCACTTCTTTGTGGAGTTCTATTCCTAAAAAAAGAGCTGACTTTTTCATTGCTCAATCCAATGAAAGCCTCAAGATTTATGACGTGTTCAGATTACAGAAGCACTCCTCTAGCAGTCACTGAAGCTAAGAGTCCTGGGGTTTAAACTGCCTGCTACCTAAGTTATGAGCTCATCTCCAGAGCTGGAAATGTCTCCTTCAACCATATGTACTTAGTGTGAGGGAGAAAAGACCTACAAACAAAACAATCCACTCTGCTGCGGGTGTGTGTGACATAGTAGAAACTCTGATACTTGGGTAAACAAGGTCTGAAAAAAAAAATTCCACCATGAAGAAGAGCAGTGTCTCTGTGTGGTTGGGGAATACTTCTCGAGGAAAACTGAGAGTTGAAGGATAGCAGGAGTTTCAAATTAGCATCTTCATCGCAATAATTATTGTAGTTAACTTTCGTGGAGGACTTCACCATGTGCCAGGTACCAAATGAAGCCTGTTGCAATCATTACTTTTCCCCATCCTCCCCTAAAGTCATTAGATCTGGCAATATTATTTGTAGCTTGAGACCTTTGATGATTAGACAGTTTTGAAGAATCTGTAGCCAAATCACAAGTGGGTGCAGGTGAAGAGGTGACTGAACGGGAGGGAGGCAGGAGGGCAGGAGAGGGTATTCTTTCAGTGGCATTCATGGTGAAAAGAGAGGTAAATGCATGGCGGGAAGGGAACATTTAGGAGAAAGTGTTTCCCTTTTCTCCTTTCAGTAAGGATAGGAGAGAAACATGGTCATATGCAGAATGAATTAAAGAGATTTAGGGAGAGGGAGATATGGAAGATGAATCCAGTATTTATTAAATGTAGGAAGTAAGTTAAAAAATAAAGACTTTTACTTTAGGTGAAAAGGATGGTTGTAGGAAGGAGATGAGAACTTAGCCATGACAAAACAGGATGTGAGACAGTGTGGGGACAGTGATCCTGGGGACTACGAGAGCAAGTGGCTTCTTGACACTCCAGGCCCGTGGGATGGGGGTGATGCTTCAGGGTGAGAAGTGTTAAATGCCAAGTGTAGTTTCACTTTATATCTCATTGCAGCTCAGTTAACTTGTAAAGACAAGAGTCAGGAATGGATACGCTGTATATGGAGACACTGCATTACTGAACCAGCTGCCTCATTGCTTGTATTATTGTTATGTCAGCTCGCTTTGGCCAGCTCTTTGACAATACAATGGTCTCGTTGATGCAGAGTCTCCTGTGAGGGGCCAGCCATATTTGCCAGATGAAATTTTATGAGGTGGTTTATTTGTGATAGTCATTATTTTTGTATCTACGCGAGTGGTACAATGTTTGCGGGATCCAGGAGTGCTTCTAATCATCTAGTATATGCCACATCATTGGCCAGGCATTGGCTAGTCTACCAAGGAACAAATCTCGCAAACTCTATGACTTTTGTGGTAAGCTCTGTTCAGATGAGTACCTGTCCTTGTGTTGAATATCTTTACCAGCTGAGAACATTGGAAGACAGAACATTTTAAACTGAGCTCTCAACTAATATGACAATGAAGGTCTCTTTCTCAAATACAGATGAGAAAGCAAAGGCCTTAAAGACAATCTCAAGATTACATAGTCAGTTTATACAGAAGCTAGCAATTAACCAGGACTCTGGCCACTGTCTTACAAGCAGATGGTTTAATTATGAAAGCATAGTGCTTTCCTCCCTACTTTGTGTTCAATTTGTGAATAGACCATGTTCTCTCTCCCCTGGCCATCAGCAAGAAATTGTCTTAAAGTGGGGGGGACCAACTAAGTGGGAAAATCCTACAGCTTCCAGGAGAAACACATGAGCTGGAGGGTAGCTTTCACCTTATTGACATAAAAATATTTCTTTTTCTGAAAACTCAGTACATCTCTGACTGTACCTACTGACATGAAAGTATTGAATCCTGGCTGTGTCATTGTGGAGAGCTTGTCTCCCTTCTAAAATCCTCCAGGGAAGCCAAAGGCCTTCAAAGGAAGGGCATATTACTTGTGGTGTGGGAGGATTCACTCTGGGTTTACTGTTGCACCCCGCCTTGATAAAATTCCATTTGGAGTCTACTTTATGTTAAACTACAACAATAGAAGTCAGTGTTTACTACAGCAAAGGAGACTTCTTGGCCAGTCCTGCAAATGTTCTCAATACTTACACATGTTTGCGAATCAGTGACTATTAATTGTGCATATGACTCAGGAACCAGAAGTCTAAACGCTAAGGACAGAGACGTTAGCCCTTGCTGTTGATTCAAAGCTAACCAGAGCTAGTAGGAAGATGTCTTTAAAAGAAAAAGGCTGTAAACAAAAAAAAAATGATTTCTTTTATGAGTTATCTAATCGATGGGCCCTGGAAAGTAAATCATTTTGCAAAACCACACAAGAGTGATGGGATATTAGCAATTGTTTCTAACCACCATTGGTAGGAAGCATGATAAGAAAAGAAAAGGGAAGGCATGCAAAAGATTTTTGGAACACCCAGTAACTTTTAAATGCAGTCCTTCCCAAGGAATAGAGGTTCTAGGATGTGTTCTTAACCACCAGATCTATAGGTGCTCAGGACTTACATATAGCACTATAGGGCTTATACATAACATGTATAATCTTCCCACATAGTCATGCATACTGCAACATAAATCAATTTTAGTTTACTTGAAATACATAATGCAATGTAAACCTACATAAATAGTTGTATTATTGTATCAGTTATAGAATAACAATAATAAGAATTATACACATACACATACATACACACATCAGAATATTTTCTCCCAAATACGTTCAATCCACGCTTTGTTGAATCTACAGATAAGGAGCCTTTATAAGGATGGACACATGTATAGAACATCATGCTAGACATGGCACAAGGTCACCACCCATAGCCCACCTGGGGCATTCACACAGCAACATCAGATACCTACATTTTCTCTAGGTCCCCAAATCCAGAAAACGATCCTTTTGGGATGACTCGAAGCTTGGTAAGCACAAACCTCCTGAAAAGAGAGTGGGTATAAAGCATTATAATCCATCCGATCATAAACAATTGAGTGCTTGATGAATTCCATCAGGTAACACAAACACACATGGGATGCCTGCCATGAGAATAAGGCTTCAGATTGTTTCCCATTGTTCCCTTCCTCACAGAAAAGCGCTCGGACAGGTTCTGTTTCAAGAAACACTGAGTAGCAGAGATGAGCAAGGGTTGGAGCCAAGGCCTGCCTGTCAGTCATGAGACCCTTCTACACATTGTCCTCCACTCATACTGAGTTGACCTTCCATCCCATTCATTGGGGGAAAGGGGAATCAGGAGAAAAGTTCTGACTGTTCTCACATGTTCACTGCAGTGAGCACACCTGCTGCCAGTTCTCCTGGTACCATGGGTGAGCTGTCCAGCATCATGCCCAAGAAGAGTCCCTCCCACCCATATTCCACTATTTCCCTCTCTTCCAGGAAAACACTCCAGCAAATCTCCCTGCCTCTTTCATACATCTCATGCTTGTATTTCCCCCCTCTGCTGAATTTCACCATCCATATACAAGTATGTCACTGTTTTCCCTGTTCATGAAATCTTCTCTTTGCTGCAGCCACTTCTGGTTTTCTGACATCTCTTTTCTTTGAAATGTCTGTCTCACCCTTGTGACAAAACAACTCCCATAGGGTCCTGCTCCTCTCCTCACTCAGGGAAAATACAAATTGTTTTCAGCGGCATTCAGAACCTCACAGGAGCTTCCAGCTCTCTATTCTCTAGCTCCTTTAACCTCTTGTTTGCTTCAAAGTTTGCTAAACAGCTTAATTAATAGTAAGAGTCTGCAATGCATGCGTTCAGTAACATTTTCAGGTTCATCCTCCCATCATGCCCACAGACAGCCTCCTGACTTGCTCCTCATCTTCCATTCTCTCAAAATTCACCTTCTCAGCTGGGTTTTTTCCGACCTCTCTATGTAAAATGACAACCCCCCTGACATGTCCCCTGGCCCACTTCCCTGCTTAAAATTTTCTTCATGATGTTCTGGCATGTTGTACATTCTTCTTTCTTGCCTGCCTGTTCACATAATTGTCTCTTCCCCTTGAGAGGCGTGAGAGTTCCACGGGGGCAGAGACTGTTTTCCTAGTTGTCAGCTAGACCTGGCACATCACAGCTCTCTCTGAATGGGTTTTTACAACACTGGTGCCTGACAGGAGAGCAAAGCAAGGAATGTTTATGAAATGCTTCAAGCACAAGCTGCCTTGCATGCTTAAAGTCGGCCTGGAGTTTCAGATGTTCTGAGCTGCAGTGTGGGCATGCAGACCTTTTCTCTCCTGTTGTTTGAGCTTGGCTATTGCATGCTTCTGCCTCGTGATGAGGAGCCATGGGAGAGACAAATTCTCCGGTTTCCTACCACTTCTGTAGCTCTAGTAACAGGCTTCTTTTCAAAAAGTTTCAAGGACCACGCCTGTATTAAGTTGTTCAAGGTTATTAAAACAATTAAGATTTTTAAAAAGTCTATAAAATTTATTATTAAAGACTTGAAAAACAAAACATAAAGCAACTCACACAACAGACCCAAAGTCTATACATCTCAATGAACTTCTATATAGTTGAATAGTCATTTGGAAGCTATGTAGGGTCACATTGGATTTTACACTCTCAGTTCTGAACATATTTTTATGTGCTTTTACACTTGAAAGCAGTTTGTAAAAAGAACAATTTTCATTTTTTCTCCAGAAGTCTTAAATAAATCATAACAGATATCACTTTAACATGTATGGTTGTGCTTGTACAAAAGTGTCAAAAAATTCTCAAAAGCCCAAAGTAAGAAACTGAATCCCAGATGTTATTCTAAACAATTTTGAGTCCAAATCAGAATCTGAAGAGAGAGGGGAGAATGAGTTTGATTTCCAGATTTGGTAACCAAGGACTTTGTATATGGATGCCAAACTGGTCTGCCAGGTAACAGTGGGTAAATGCAAAGTCTCTGCCAACCTTTTCTCCTCTCCCTTCCTCTTCTCCTCTCCCTTCCCCTCAACCCTCGCTCTTACAGTCATTCTTTCCTCCTTATCTTATATGCATCCCAGAAAGAAATGAACAGAAAATAAAGACTAGTCAATTTTCATTGAAATAGCACCCAGGAAATACTCCATAATTTGTGGAAAGCTATAAATCCTCAGATTCAGAAAACCCAACCTATCCTACAAAAAGAAACCAAATTTCATTGCTAGATATCTGAGGATAAAAACTATGGATCTATAAGAGAAAACATTTTTAAAGCAAAATGTAGGGATATAGCCCCACCCATTGGGGGCGTGTTCGCCTCGGGCTAATGTTTACGGATAAATCTGCCCAGTGGTGGTGGCACACGCCTTTAATCCCAGCACTCGGGAGGCAATTTGGCAAATGAAAATATGTTCATCACACCATTGACACGTATTCAGGCTTTCAGTGGACAACGGCTTTAAGTTCAGAAAAAGCTGATTCAATTATCACTCATTTATTAGAAGTCATGGCTATCGTGGGTATACTTACACAAATAAAGACAGATAATGGTCCTGCTTATGTCTCTAGAAAATGAAATGGTTTTTGGATTATTACAATATCAAGCATGTTACAGGTATACCATACAATCCTACAGGTCAAGCAGTCATAGAAAGATCAAATCGAACTATAAAGGATATGTTGAACAAACAGAAAGGGGTGGAAAACACCCCCAAAAATAGGTTACATAATGCTTTGTTAACCTTGAATTTTCTCAATGCTAATGAGAAGGGAACATCGGCTGCAGAAAGACATTGGATAATGGAAAAGTCTACTGAACTAAATCAACCAGTTTATTTCAAGGATGTGCTGACCTCACAATGGAAGCCAGATGTGCTGCGTTGGGGAAGGGGATTTGCTCTTGTCTCCACAGGTGAGGAAAAATTGTGGATACCGTCAAAATTGATAAAGGTTCGTTTTGATGACGAGAAGCCAGTTGGGAAAGATAAATAACAATTCAGTCACATGGATGGCAATCATACTGATGGTAAGTAATACAGATAGGTTGGGGGCAGGGTTTTCTTCTTATCTCTACAGGAAAATACCCATCTTCAAAGAATTTAAGGGACCCTGAATATTTAATTACTGATGGAGGGACATGTTCTGTAAGTATTAATTTTTTTATATACATATGTCTTAAACTTTCTTTGCCTTTCCTCATATCTGTGTCTTTCTTTGTATGTCAGTATATGTCCTTGTTGTTAATGTTTAAATTTCCCATAACAAGCAACAAATTTTCCTACAGTAATCTTTGAAGTTTCCAGGATGAAGATGGGGCCCCACGACATCAACTCAATCTGGTTTTTATGATGTCATGAAATTTTTTTTAAAGCACTAATATTAGACCTGTTTTTTGGTACCAACTACATGAAACAATTTCGAATGGTGCACATTTTTGACAACACTCTGGCCGGACCTTCTCCAAACTCTCTGAGACTAGTTACAATTTTCTTAGGTCAAAGGTTAAATTGGGAATTTTACCATCATTTGCTTTCACAGGACCCCCTAAGAAGAACGTCGCCCCCATGTCAGCAAGAGGCAATCTTAGAGGACGACATCCCCTCTCCCAACAGAGTTTGCCCTCAGGGTTAGGGACATCTTTTAGTGGTTGGTTTAGGATTAAGGGGATGGGGTGATATTTTTATGGACTTAGGGGTATATATATATATAAAAAAGGAGAAGAAAAGGAAGAAGAAGGGGGATTAACTGGTTTTATGGGATGATTAGTATTTGTGAATTACTGTTTAGAGAAAATTGTATTGGTACTGTTTCTTGTATATTGATGTATTGAATATTGAATGTGAGTGTTACTGCCTCTATTTTTGTATGAGTATGCTTATAACTTTGTCTATATTGTATTGATACATCTACCATATTACATTGTACATTTCCACCTCTGATACTATGACATTGTTTACAGTTGAAGATCATTGTCTTCATATTTTGCACAGTTGTTTATTCTTTTAGTCTTCAAGTTAGATAGGTATTGAGAATTATATGTTTGTCATATTTATTTTTAAGTTAATCAGGTCTTTTAGTTACATAGAGATTATATTTAGTATAGATAGTATGATCTTCAGCCTCTTCGAAGAGCTGTAGAAAATGGCCTTTAATCTAACCTAAAATTTCTGTGCCAACGAGACACAATTACTCCTGGCAATGCCAGTCTACTCCCGAGAGAACGTTGAGCACCAAAGACACTCCACTGGGAGCTTGTCTTCTTGGCAGAACTGGCCTTTGGGTTAAGAAAAGCCCATACCTCAACTTCTGACAAAGATACAGAATATCCCTAAGTGGATGAAACAGGATTGTCTTATCCTGCCAAGACAGGGTAGGATAGTTCTAAGAATGGTATGCCAGTTATGTTAGGCCTTAGCCAAAGTTGGTTGACTCAACATTGCAAACGAGACTTTGGGTGATTGCCCAGGTAGTCAGTTGTCTCTGTCAATTGTTGCACATTTTGGATATCTCTCGTTTGTTAAGTAATATTTATTCCCTTCTCAGATCTTTGACGGAGTTGAAGATTATATAATTGTAGTTACTCTTTATGTTATTTAGACTCCTTGAGATAGAATGTTTAGCAAAACTTTTGTTCTCAATATTGTTTGTTATATTTATTATTTGTTATTATTGTATACAGTTTTATTTGGTATAGTTCTATTTTATTTAGACAAAAGGGGGAGATGTAGGGATATAGCCCCAACCATTGGGGGTGTGTTCGCCTCGGGCTAATGTTTACAGATAAATCTGCCCGGAGTGACCCCAGCAGCCCTTTTTCTCTGCTTTTCCTGTTCTCCGCGGGAACCTGTGGTCCTGTAAGTCTATTTCCTTATTAAAGCTGTATATATTTTTATAATCTGTCTGCATTCATTTACGCCGTCACAGCAAAAAGAGAGAAAAAGACAAAATATCTTTAAAGGAAAAGAATTAGAAAAATTTGTAAGAATATCTTCAAAACTATTAGAGAAAAGCAATTGTTAATTTAGAATTATGTGACTAGAAAATTACCATTCAAATATGAGGGTAAAATAAAGACATGAAGATAAATTTAATTAAACACTAAAAACTTTTAGCAAGATAATTCCTTTAGATAATAAGAAAACTTAATTCAGTAGGAAGACAGACAGACAGACACTCATATGCATACACACACTGTGGAGTCTAAAAATTAGTACCCTTCATTGACTAGGTGGGAATTCATAATCGTCAGAAAACCCACCAAGTCAATAAGCAATACTAAAAGATATCGACCCTGAACTAAGTCACAGAGCAAATTAGTGTGAAAATAAAGAACTTTCTTGGCAAGAATGCAATTGCTCAGTCACTTAGAAAACAGTAGAAGATAATCTACTCCTTTACCTCAACATACATACACCCATATGGAAAATCAACACAAAATATTAGCACTCCTTTAAATCACACAAAGAAGAAATTACAATCATAAGAAGATTTGGGATAATATAAGAAAATAGAATATAAGTAGTTAAGCTGCTACTCATACACAGCTTTCAGCTTTACATTATTATAGCATTAGAAGGGACAGAAAGACAGAATATTAATGAGCTAAGCTTCTGTCATAAAAAACCAACAGAAAATGGATTGAACTGTTGAAAGAGAAAAATCATAAGGCAGTGTTTCCTCATTCTAATCCTGGATAGAATTGAAAGTGAAACCCAAAAGCAGTATGACAAGAAACATTGGAGTGATTATTGGTATTGATTGTCAGCTTGACAGGATCTAGAATCATGTAGAAGATCCTCTGCATGTGTCAGTGAGCGAGTTTCTAAACTGTTAATTGCGGTTAGAAGTCCTTTATCTAAATGTTGGTGCAATCTTTTAATTGCCTGGGGTCCCAGACTGAGTAAAAAGTAGCAAGCAAGCTGAGCACTAGAATTGATCTGCTGGATTCCTTGCCATGAACACAAGGCAACAAGCTGCCTCAGGATCGACATGAGCCACTGATACCTTAGCTGATGTCTTAGTCAGGGTTCTACTGCTGTGAAGATATCATGAGCACACCTATTTTATAAAAGAAAAGATTTAATTGGAGCTTATTTAAAGATATCATGAGCACACCTACTTTTATAAAAGAAAAGATTTAATTGGAGCTTATTTAAAGCTTCAGAGACTTAGTCCATTATCATCATGGTGGGGAATCTGGTGGTATGTATGGGAACATGTTCCCAGAGAAGTAGCTGGCAGTTCCATATCTGCATCCACGGGCAGCAGGAAGAGAGGGACTCTGGGTTTGGAATGGGCTTTTTGAAAAACTCAGAGCCTACCCCCAATGATACACTTCCTCCAACAAGGGCACACCTCCTAATCTTTTCAAATGGCGCCTCTTCCCGGACCAAGTATGGGGGCCATTCTCATTCAAACAACCACAATGGACTATCCCTTCAAACTATAAGATGAGCAAGCTCTTCTTCCCTTGTCAGGTATTAGATTGCAGTAAAGAGAAAACTATTAGTAATACAATTGGGGAAATGAGAGACTGTCAGCGAATATCAATACAATTGGTGGAACAAGAGACTGGCAACAGAGAAATTTGGGGAAGATGAAATACCCAGGAGACACTACAGTTTGATAAACAGTCCTTGAGCGAGAGCAGTTTGACATATAAAATTTGACTTTTTATGATGATGTAAAGGCAATATGCTTTCAGGAAAAGCTGTAATTCTTTTTATATTTTGGTCTTTTCCTGGCTACCACTGTGAGCCACCAAAGTGAGCCATAGCTCCCTGTAAAAGCCATGAGGGTAGGAGAGGAAACGACAGACATTTTACAGTGGGTGCTTGTTCTTGGGTATGTCCTTAAGGATAGCAAAAGTCATGAATACTCAAGTAAGTACTTCATATATACATGCATATCTAGCTTATATATGCTTTTCTATATACAACTGTATGAACTATCTCTAATTACTTATGATATCTAATATAATGTAAATACTGTAGGTTTGAGGAACGTGACATTAGCATTGAAAAATCTTTCTTTCCAATGTTGATTTGGTATGTGGGTACAGATGCCCGACTATTATGTATTGTCACTCTTCTTCGGGATATAAGTATTCAATAAATTGCATTAAATATTCACCTTGTCATTAAATAGGCTTTGTGTTAAATGGTATTGTCCAGTCATAGGCCAGTGTAAGTGTTTTGAGCATGTTTATGACAGGCCAGGCTAAGCTGTAATGTTTGGTAAATTAAGTGTGAGAATGAAATTGTTTTTAACTGAATATAGATTCTTTTTATAAAATATAACTGATTATGGTCCCCCCAACTCCTCCCAGATCTTCCCTACCTCCTCAAATGAAATTTTAAATTCCAATATTATCAACTTATTAATGGATTTATTCATGGTGAGTCAAAAAGCTTCTGTATTCATAAAGTTTAATCGTTATATAAACTTTCCATTTTATAGCTGTAAAGTTAAGATTTGCTCTGTTTATTTCTAGAATGAGCAAGGAATTCTTTTTGTAATATTTATGGTTTAATGTAGTGGTTTAAAGATCTCATAATTCTAGGGCTGAAGAAATGACCCAGCAGTTAAGGGCACTGATTGCTGTTCCAGGGAATTGGGTTTAATTCCCAGGATGCATATGATGGTTCACAACCATCTATAACTCCAGTTCTAGGGGATCTGATGCCCTCTTCTGGCCTCTGCAGGAACTATGCACATATGTGGTATACAGACATATATGAAGGCCAAACACCCATACACATAAAATTAAAATACTTTCATAATTCTATCATTAATGACAATTATTAGAGGCAATTATATTTGCTTGAATGTTTATTGAAGAAAATTGAATTACTAATGCTGTAAAATTTATTAACATACCAAGTTTATTTTAATCAACAATTTCTGATAATTCATTATGGTTTTGTTACTCTAATTATAGTCAACTAATTTCAAAGGCATGGGCAGATTTCTCCTAAGTAAAGAGCAAAGATAAAAACATTATTGTTGATAAGTTTTCATTTTAGGAGTAAGGAACATGAGACTAACAGAATAACTTTAAAACACATTGCAAAGTTTAAGTTAGCCTTCAGAGAGTAAACAAAAAACAATTCAAAAGTAAGAGCAGCAATGAAGTAAAAATGAGAATAGAGAGAACTGATCAAATGGAAACTGATTTTGTAGAAAGATTAATAGAGTAGAAATAAAATGTGTTATACTGTACAGGACACCCCCCCCCAGATATCACACACATACAGACACAACACACACACACTCCACACATACATACACACCCCACACACTACACACATGGCTGGAGAGATGGCACTACAGATGTAACTTTAAAAGAGAGAACTCCAAGAAGTTTTTTAGATATTTTATTTTTTAATTTTTTGTTTTCTTTATTCTTCTGTCATATAATATACATCCCAACTGTATCTTCCCCTCCTTCCCCTCACTCCCCTTCTCCTAGAACCCACCTACCTCCCCTCTATTCCAGATCCTGTGTTCTTTCTTTCTCTTCAGAAAACAGAAGGCCTCTCAGTGGTATATATAATATATTCCTCGTTCAAAATCAAACAGCACAGGAAGTTTTCATAGAGACAGAATTAGGACAACTATCTCAGGTAGATACAAGACACTGCATAGTTTGGTAGATCATAGTTTAGAACTTTTCATCAAATATCAAGATCAAGGTCAAACAATATGATTTCAGAAGTGTACTCTGGCTCTTGAGATCAGAAAAGAAAACCCCAACTTTGTAAAAACTACCCAAGACACTGCCATAGTGAGAAAGAAAATTTCTTTCAAGCTGTCTGGTGTACTTAGTGTAACCTGGTAGCAAAGCCAGACATGGACAATATAAAAAAAGAAAAAAAATTAAGATAAAAATCTCATTAGTATAAATATACAGTCTGAAATAACAGCAATAATGGATGTGCCATACAGTCTAAATAAAAATAAATCAAGTTGGGTTTCCCGAGAATTTCAAAGTTGCCATATATTAGACAACTCTTCAAATAAAATTGCAATATTAAAAGAAAGAAAAAAACCATAATTTCTCTAATAGGCATAGAAAATACATTTAACGAAACCCTTCATCTAGGCTATACTTCCTTTGTCTTGGGATTTGTAAGTCTAAGGAGCTATCTTTTCAATGGTCTGTCCTTAGACCTGTTGGCTTCACCACATTTAAATAATAAAGCCTGCACATCAAGACCTATAAGGATGCCGCCATAATTGTTAAAATGAGGATAGTCAGTCCCAGAACCAGCACAGAGTTTATCTCTGCATCAAGGTAAGGCAGCGCTCAGCACTGTATCCAAAGTATTTTTTATTTTAATGAAAACCCGAAAAAGGGTAAACAAACGTCAAAACCCGGCAAAACTGATGGCTGTTTGATAGATATTTTTTATATCATTCTTTATTTCTTGTATGTGAAATATTTCATGGTCAACTTTGGAAGACTGAGATTCCCAAGCATCTTTTATTTATTTGTTTGTTTTAGAGCAGGGCTGTTAGAAGTGCCATCAGTCTTCCTTTGGGAAGGTGGCTCCTTTACCTCATTTTGTTAGGCGCAGAATGCACACAAAAGGTTGCTACAAGCACGCACAATTCACTGAAATGCCTCCTGAAAAGAAACTGCTCTTTGTTATTTGTTATTATTCTGTGCTCTCGTGTGGTAAGTGCGGTAGGTGGGTTTTTATTCCTTCTTTCCCCATGTTGGGGAGCTTTAGGTCTTCCTTGAACTCTGTCTCTGGTCACAGAAATTCATGTCTTGGGCAGAGCATTCACCCTTGGCCAAGTTTAATTCCCTTTTCTGGCTGAAAGGAAAATGTGTTAAAAGATTCCATAAAAAGCTTCCTGGCAGTCTGGAAAATGGCCAATACTCTTTTTGAGAAATCTGCCTTTTTATGATGACCCAAGTGTAAATGACACTAGGCTTGATATTCTTTGAATTTCTTTGAATTTCACAGAAGTTTAAAAATTCAAGTGCGAACAGCTTGGCAAAGGATGCACTGGGAAGGAATTGATCATCAGCCTGACCCCATAAAGCCACGAGCTTTCATGCCTCACACTCTTTAGGTCAAACGCCCACCCTAATTAACTTTCTGAGCATGATTTTAGGGACACTATGTGGAGAGAACTAAGTAAACAATGCAATTAGAAAGAAAAGCAGCACAAACCACTGGGATGAACTATTTTCCGTGACCCAGCAGATGACCAAGCTGGTTAGAAAGTGATCTGGGTATCTAAGTGGCTGTATCTAAGTGGCTGTATTTCCTCTGTTGTTATCCATGAGTCTTAGAAACACGCAGAGCACATGATGTGTAGGAATATGTAGCTTGCATATGTAATTTGACTCGCAGATGGGTAGATAGAGAGACAGACGATTTATGACAGAGCATATATGTGTGCACACATGTGTGCAAATGTAGACATGTATGCTAGGTATGAATGTGGAGGTCAGAGGGCAACCTCAGATGTCAGTCTTCATTTTCCACCTCACCGATATAAGATTTCTTCTTGTCCATGGCTATATACACCAGGCTGGATGGCCCACGAGCTTCTGAGGATTCTCTCATCTTTTTCTTTCACCTCTCTGTAACTGGGGTGCTGGGGTTACAATGACATTACAATGCCCAGATTGATGCGGGTTCTAGGGTCTGAACTCAGATCTTCACATGTGTTTAACAAACATGCTTACCCACTTCAGCCTTCACCTTAATTTTTTTTTTAATAAAACCCCATTACATTTTTATATGAACCCTGACTGACTGGAATAGTAAGATAGTAGCAAATGTCCCATGCCTTAGTATGCAATGCTGCCTATGGTGAAATACATGAAAATTGGTTCAGCCAACATGAATTCACCAGTTGCTTTCAAGATTGAATGAAGGCTTTAGCATCTCCCAGGGAGGACTCTGAAGAGGTGTCAGTGTTATGTGATCTATCTTCATGGTGTGGAATCTTGTTCAAGTCAAGTGTGTGAGGCAGCAGGAGAGCTATGTAAGGGTTGACATGCACTTCCTGTCGTTTGAAGGACAGAGGAACTAGAACATGACCATCTGCGACCTGTGAAGTGGCTAGCTATTTGTGAGAGAAAACTTCTGGTGTACAGACAATTGGGCAAAACTATGAGTTTTCCCATGAGGTAGACCTAGGTCTAACAAAACAGAGATCTGAGAAAGCTTATTCTGAGGAAAGTGGATTTTTCTGTATACTGAATTGGTACCAAAAGTGAGGCTGCGAGTAGGATATGCTGGAAGAAAGGCAGAGGGAGGTCTTCAGTGTCAGGAGACTGCTGAGCCCACAGCAGCTCCCTGAGAATAACAGTTGACATTTGGATCCCTGCCACACCCTGAGGGACTACCAGGCTGTAGGTGACATAACTGAATTCCTTTCCTTCCAATCTTGTTTCCTCCACAGCCCAACTCATTTGAGATCAGAAACTATAGCAACTGGAGGCAGAGGAAAACACGGAAAAAGAAACATGCTTTCTTTACTAGTTTTTGGTTTTCAAGCCTGGAATAGGAACATGTAGTAGACAAGTGGTGCTTAAATTGATCCAAACAGCAGAGTTTTATCACTAATGATGACACTAGGTTTTTTACATTAGTGGGAAGGTGGTGGCATTTGCCATAAGAGGCAAAAGAGGAAGTTTGTCTCTGTGTTGATTTCTTGGTTGTTAAAAACCATCCCAACACTCTCCCTTTTTAAAAGATAAAAGTCTCTCCTTTTCGATTTTTAGTTTTATTTATTTATTTTTAGAGACGTGGTCTCTCTCTCTTGGCTGTCCTAGAACTCACTGTATAGGTCAGGTTGACTCGAAACTCACAGAGATCCACCTGCATCTTCCTCCCAAGAACTGGGGTTAAGGACATATGTCAATGTGCCTTGCTTAAAACTGTCTCCTGATCATCATTTAGAAAGCCCTACTTGTGGAGGAAACAGTATTTTGAACTAGAGCAGGAGAATGGATGGGAAGATACGAAAGCATGGTTACTTCTTGTGTTAGCCAGGATGATAGCGGAGAAGGGCATGACACCCATTCAAGCATTTTCTCACAGCTGCTCTGAATCTGCTGTCCTTTTGCTTCCATTTCTGTGGCCTTATCTCAACATCTGTTCTCTTTGGTAACAGGGATGGTGCCATCTCTGCATATCATGCCTGAATTGATCTCCTCTTCTAGGCGACCTCCCAGCAAGGCTGGAGTCTTTCTTTCCGTCTGGTCTTTCCTTTGTTTACATTGACTGGGAACAGAATTTCTCTCATCAGTGTATTTTATTACAGGCTATCTTCTCTCTTTTTGCTTGAGAGTATGGTTTAGAAGCCATTTATATATGAGTATTCTCTGGAGAAGCACAGTAGTGAAGAGAAAAGCTAACAGGTTAAAAACAACAACAACAACAACAAAAACCAAAAAACCAACCAACTAAACAGACAAAAACCAAAAACAAACAAGCAAAAAAAAAAAAAAAAAAAAAAAAACAAAAAAACCTTAGAACTCTGAGCTCTATTTTGCTTCCATATATACAACATATAAATCCCATTTGTAAATCGGAAGGTTGGACCTGGTAATTTTACAATGGGATCATATTCATGTTCTTTCCACCTCAGTTCCCCTGTAAAAATGAAAGAAACACTTCCGTGTTAATTGCTTATCACAGAAAGAATCTGTTCTAGGACATGACAGAATAATATACTTCTTTTTCTGTCCTGAGGTCAGAAAATTTCTGCCATTACTCAGGACACTGTCTCAGGTCGTCACCTGCAGCCTTGGCTAGGAGCTACGCACACATCCTCTTCTCTGACATCTGTCTAGTCTGCCTCACCTATCATATTCGGGTAGCTGTTCACCATACTACTTGCCACCACATTCTTTAACCTAAAGAAAGACAGAACAAAAGGCGAGAAAACCAAAGAATGCCAAAGCCCCACATTCATTCTGCTCACAGTTGCCTCTGGGAATCCAAACCCGCTGGTCACATTCTTTTTTTCCTTGACCTTAGTCCACATCCAACTACACTTCTTCCGAACTGAAAACTTTCACGTGACAGGCGATATCTCCTGTGTGTAAATCAACCTCTCACCAAATTTTACCACTTATTGTCTTGAGCTGTATTTGTTCCAAAATTGCATAGGTTTAGATGCTATAGCTCCAGGTATCTAGGATGGTCCCAGAGAGCAGGCATTTTGGTAGAACCCAAACAGCTCAGACAATGTCATAGTTACTGAAGGTATAGATGAATGCTGGTAGATATGGGGTCATGATACCAGCAATTGCTCTATGTTGAAATAGTCAAACTATGTTTCAGGAAACTGACTGTCTCATATTCTAAACCATAGAACTTTCTAGACCCCTTAAAACTAGTCTGAATGTACTGATTGCTTATCTCTGCATAGCATCGAGGATGTTTCTGAGTTATGGAAAAGTCAAACCTTCTTGGAATTTAATACAGATATGCTAGAAATATAAAAAGTATTTTAATGATAAAGCAGAGCAGTTGGTTTAAAGTAAAAACTGCACAACAATGGCCTATGAATGGAATCCTGGCCAAGACGTGATTTTATTCAGTCCAGACAATATTTTAAATAAGTTTGAATTGTTTGCCAGTACTTCCAGTTGTTAGATTTCATCTAAAACCGTAGGTTTAAGGCAGACGACATAGTGACACGGCTTCAGCCTGAAGACTCTTAGGTGCCTGTGGTCAAATGGTGGCTGACACCTTATGCTAACAAGAGGTTCTGTTTGGTTAGGACTTGCTGATACTCTGTTGTGCATGTTAAGACAGAGTTTGCGATTTCTGGTGTCTGGAAGGATGTATTCTGAATGAGTCGGAATCCTTCAGAACCCATTGATTCCCAATTCTGGTGACATAATTCTCTAATGGAAATTTTTACATGCCACCTGTGCCTGAGCTTCAGCCTGGAAGGGGCGTGGCCATCATCATCCTTAGTTTAAAGCTGGCTGGGGGACTTGGTACATAATTAAGCTGAGAACACCTTCTTCCAATGAAATAAAGCGTCAGCAGCAAGCAGCTCTGATGGGTTGTTACGGTGTTAGCAGAAACTGGGAGCGTGATGGGTGGGATAGGTTGCATCAAGCTTCTTTTATTTCTGACCTTTTCTGTTAGAATGTGCTTAAGGGACAATCTAAACACCTGGAACCATCAAGAACCTTCAGTCAATATACTAATATCTGTGTAACTGACACACAGATAGCTACATAAATGAATAAGTCATAGACATCTTGCTGTGGGACCACCATTGATGGACTGATCTAGGTTTATGGGTAATGAGGTCAAGGTCATGGTGAGAAGCACTCTGTGTTAGGTGTGCAGTGCCACTGCTAGTCACAGAGAGCACAACAGAGCACTACACCCTGTGAAAATAAAGTCACTAAGCCAGAAAGGATAACAGAAAATATCTGGTCAAACTTTTATTGCTTTTCTATTCAAATATCAGACACTTCTGTATATGCTGTGACACAGTACCAAAAAAGAACAACCACAAAAATCAATAAAACCTAAATTATATGTCATAAGGCACTTATGTTCTAACTGGAGATAAGAATGAGGAGAAAGAAATCTAAAACAAAGCAGAAATTGTTATGAAGCAACTGAAAAACTATAGGCCCAATAATGCAAAATATAATTGCATAAAAACAGAAACATTCCTTTAGAGTTAAATAAATACATACATATGCAGAGATGGAGGGGTGTGAAAGAGGGAGGTAAAAGGTATTGCTACCACTAATTACATGAAATTTTTTTGAGCATCTACCACATGGTTCACAATTTCTAGGAGAAACTAGTAAGCAAGGCACATTCCCTTCTCCACCAGATCTAATTCTGTTGTGTGTATCCATAAGCCAAAAATGACAGTGGAGAGCAGTAGAAATGACAAAAGGCGACAACTTGGTGCTTCTGTGTCAGGTGCTATGTTCAACTTCATGTTTACATTAGCTGTTGCAAAACTTAGAACCACCTTAAGAAGTGGGCAACTGTATCTGTGCCCACTTACAGATGGAGACACTAAGTTTTACTTGGTCTGTTGTTTAACAATGGATATGGTTCTCCAGTAGCAGTCTATCCCCAAAGCCAGATCTACAAGCCTCTGTGTGTCTATAGAGCAGAGAGACAGGGGATGTGATTCAGGGTTGATTGGTTTTCGATGTAGGAAACTGGGGTGCCTAACAAATGAAATGAAGCTTAGGAATTTATAAAGAAGGCTTGTAGATCTGGCTTTGGGGATAGACTACTACTTGAGAACCATATCCGTTGTTAAACAACAGACCAAGTAAAACTTGGTGTCTCCATCTGTAAGTCGGCACAGATACAGTTTTGCAACAGCTAATGTAAACATGAAGTTGAACATAGCACCTGCACAGAAACACTAAGTTGAATCAAAGGGCTTCCAAGGCTAAAGACTCCGAAATGCCCAAGGATGCCCCAAGAATATTAAAGGTAAGATTTCACTGGAAAATCCTCCTCAGAAACAGCCTTTAAAAAGTTGTCCTTATCCATTGTGTGTGGGACAGACATGTATGTGGAAGTCAGAGGACAACTTTTAGACATTTGTTCTCTTCTTCCGTGATATGGGATGCCAAGGCTGAGCTCAGGTTATCAGGCTTGGTGGTAAGTGCCTTTACCTGCTGAGCTGTCTCACTGTCCCTAAATGATTTTTAGGGAGTCATTTTTTTTTAATCAAATTAAGTCAGACTGGAGTTTGTGCTGCTATAGCTCCTGAGTTTTGATCTGGATAGAATTTAGGGCTTCCCTTTATGCAATAAACAGAATTCTACTTTAATACTTCGCTATCCCTATAGACTCCCACGATGCAATGGCTAATACTCTTGGCCTCTGAGCAGTTCCTGTGGTCTTCTCGGTTGATGTCAACCCGATTTAACTGTTATTTTTATTGACAGCATTTAGCTCAAGATTCAGTAATAAAAGGCAGCTGTCATATGCAGGTCAATTTGGGGTTGCTTCTGCTCAGATAAGAGGTTATTAACCAGGAATCAGCTTTCTCCCAGGATACGTGGCTCTGGTTGATTGACAGTCGCCAGTGAGATCGGAGGAGAGGCTGGTCATCATTCTGTGAACCAAAGATAAATTTCGGTCTTCTGTAATTCACTTATAACCAGTTTCCGTTTTCTGTGTAGATGTGTCTCACATTTAATCAGAAGGCATATGTGCTGAATAATTGTCCTTGAGTGAGTGTGTAGTGCAAATGTCAGACATGACCTCTGGTAAAGGTGAGCACAAGCACATAAAACTGCTTAAGATAGACTCAAAGGAAAGTCCAGGTGCAGTGCTCAGAATGCAGTCCTGTCTCCCCACTCACTTCTAAAACAATAGATGTTATAAGATTTGAAGAATGAGTATTCAATGGTTTAAGCTTTGTGGTGATCGCCTAATGGGAGCCACATATCATCCTTAAAATGACATCTATGATTTCATCCCAAATTTCCTTTGTGGGGGTGAAAGTGAAGCATCTTTTACAACACTGTTTCTTCTGACCAGGCTGCAGAGTGTTAGCAGAGAGCAAGCTAAGAAAGTCTGTTTTGCATCAGAACATGAAGTTGTTATCAAGCACACATTGTTTCTCTAGGTTCTGAGCATGAGCAGAGCAGGTTCTGAATAAATAGCTCACACACTGAAGGCATGTAAAGCAAAGTCTGCCATTTTAAAAGTAAGAACAAGAATCTATTGAGACAAGGTCTCACTAGGTAGCCCTGGATAGCATGGAACTTTCATGTGGACCAGGCTGACCTCAAACTTAGAGGGATCCATCTGCCTCTGCCTCTTGAGTGCCGGGTTTAGAGGTGTGAGCCACTGCAGCTGGCAAGATTGTCCTTTACTGCAGTCAACTTGTAGACATAAATAGAGATGGCTAAATGAAACACAAGCACTTTTTAGTAAAAAAAAAATGAAATCTATATAATAATTTCTATCTCCAGAGTGACTGTGTGTCACTCAGCAAAAGCTTGGCCAGGCTGCAATGCAGCAGTGTGAAGACCACACCTAAAAATTGCTAAAGAAGTGGCCCTGACTTCTGGAAGGCAGAATTGTATCCACTTCACTCTAAGAGGGAAAGCTGCTTCTGGCTTTTGACATAGCCTATATTTGACAACATCCATTGAACTTAGGAATAAACAGTTTAATTAAAAGAGGTCTTTGCACTAATTTGACTGCAGCATGGGAAGAACTGGGAGTCACTCCTGACAGAAATTCACAGTCTTTTTGAGGGTTTTCGAATTTTAAATGTTACAAAGCACGAGGATTCTGGTTATGGAAGACTCTGGCAACCTACAAGGTCCTTGGTCTTGATTAGGAGGAAGAAAGAGCTGGAGGATGACACAGAAGTTACCGAGTAATCTACATGAACAGTCAGTATCCAAGACTCTTTGCCACACATTGATTTTGGTTCAGAGTAGAGTGTTGCAATATAAATTTAAAAGTTAATAATGTACAGTAAAACTGATGTGTGTGCATTTGTGTATATCAGTATGTGCAGGCATACTTACATGTGTGTAGATGTGTGTGTATAGGTGGGTATGTGTATATGTAGGTGTGTGTGTGTGAGTGTGCATGCCTGCACATGTGTTCAGGCATGTGGAGTGTGTGTGTGTGTGTGTGTGTGTGTGAAGGTATGTCTGTATAGCCATTGCTATAGTAGAAATGTAGAACAATTCCTTCACCAGAAAAATTCCATGAAGAAATTCTGTCCCTACTTTAACCACTGCTTTTGCCTAATCTCTTCTCTATCACTATTGTTCTGTCTTTTAAAAATTTTTACATACATAGTTTTATACCTATATATCCCTTGAGTCTGATTCTTCTGGTCAGTATAATTCATTTGATATTCACCTGTTTTAACGTGCAGGTCAGCAAATGTTGTTGTTGTTGTTGTTATTGCTGAGGAGTTCATTATATGAGCATACCACAATTTGTTCACCTATTTATCTTTTGAAGGATATTTAAACCGTTCCCATTTAAGGGTGAATACAAATGGAACTTTTTATAAACATTTATGTATTGTTTTTCATATCACTATAACTTATTTTTCAGAATAAGTACCTTCAAGTGAGCTTACTGTCATGTGGTAAATACAGATTATCTACATATAAAAGGAGTGAGTTGTTTTCCAGAACTGCTACACACTGATTTCTCACTTTCCATATAGACATGGTCCAGGTGAATCCCTGGTGTGGGAAGCCCTTCTGTGTATGTGTTGTTTTTATTGGCTAATGAATAAAGAAGCTGCTTTTGCCTTTGATAGGGCAGAATAGAGCTAGGTGAAAAAACGAAACTGAATGTTGGGAGAAAATAGGCAGAGTCAATGAGATGCCATGAAGCTGTCATGTAAGGAGACAGATACCCGAGAACTTTACTGGTAAACCATGAGTCTCATGGTAAAATACAAAATAATTGAAATGAGTTAATTTAAGATATAAGAACAAGGTAGCAATACGCTTAAGCTATTGGTCAAGTGGTGTTTTAAATAACATAGTTTCTATGTGATTTATTTCGGGTCTGAGTAGCCGGGAACAAACGAGCAGTCTCTACCTACAGAATGGCACCCACCATCTATGGCATGGGTCCACATAAGACCTAAAAAAGCATTTAAAAAGAGGGCTTCTAGACCCACAAAAAACAGGAGCCATGCACAGTTTTTTGGTAGCCACAAACTTTTTTATCTGGATGGGTTCATGGTGAGAAGAGGGGCAAAAGATCCTTTAAGAGAGGTGCAGTAAAACTGCACAACTTCTTTAAAAATGGTGGATTCCCAGTTTGCCAGCATGATCGACTTTGATTCTTTTGGGAGGTCCGGCTATGGAGCATTTAAATGGAGTTTGTGAGCAGAGTGCTACAACATGCTTAATGGCAACATAGACCCGCTGTATGCCTGAAAATGGGATTGTGAGCATGTTTCACAAAGGCGGTGAACAAACCTCCACCATGTTGTACTTGGTGAAGCCAAAAGGGAAAGCAGCCTTAGTCCTAGTTAGGCCGCTTAGCATTTTAAGAAGTGATCCTGGTCGTAAAAGGATTACAGATATGCAATAAAGAGAAATTTGAATGAAAAAGACCTCTAAATGGGTCACAGTGTTGGATAAATGTACGTAGACTTGGGAAAGAGAAGAAATAGTTATAAAAAGAAGTAAATGGTAAAGAAAGGTAAAGTCTTTAAAGAGACACAGTACAGATAATCATAGATTAAAGGAGTACAGAAAAATAAGCCACATGCAGATGGAATATACACAGAGAGTCTGAATTATATATATTATTGTGTTCTCTTTGAATTTTTTGATTATGAAGAAGCTAAGTACAGAGAGATGTCTCATTGTATGGGTTGCTAAGCTAAACTAACATATATACTTTAAAAATATCTTGACTTCAAAATTTGGGTCTAAGAATATGTTGCTTTGGAAAAGAGTTTCTTCTTTTGTTTCCACAGAGGATGAGAACCTTTATATTCCTTTCAGACTGATGTGGCTTGATGAAACAAGACCTCCCCAAAAGGTCTCCATAAACCCCCAAAATTACTTTTCCCAACAAAAAGGAGAAAGCAGTTTGAAGAGAACTATGCCCAAATTCCCAAATATCATTTACAAATGTTTGTTTACATTTAAAGGGGGATATGCTATAAACATAAATACATTGCATTTGTATGGATCTTGGTCTATTGATACAAATTTAAGGTCAATTTTGTTATATGTATATTTCTGCTCTTGATTAAGGTATTGTGTTTGTGCAGCTCATTTAAAAATGTAATGTATAATTAAGAAATAGAGTTTAATAGATAGTCCATTGTGACATTCAAGCTTGTGGTCATTTTAGTTAGGTTTTGTAGATGTACAGAGATATATTTCAGATGGATAGTTATTCTGAAAAACTTTCAAAGACTTTAGATTATGCCCTTTAAAATTTTTAAAGAACTTAGGACTTTTCCTGACAATGTGACACATCTGCTCCTGGCACAACAATCTACTTCAAGAGGATTATGGTCATTGAAAAGGCTCCTTTGGAGCTTACTAGCCATTTGGGCCAGAAACTGCTCTTGCCTGGACTGCTTGATGTTATACTTATATGAACTGGACATGCAGGACCCACAGTAAAATTGACTGCCAAAGTTGCCTAAAGAAGATGAGACCATCCTTCAGGGTTTCTGCTTCATGAAAGAAGCAGACATTCTGCATGACACAGAAGAAAATGATTGACAAACTGCCAGTATAGGCAGAACTGTCTTTGAAATTTCTTAATTCTTGGAAAAGTATGCCAGATACTATGGGCTTGTAGGATGAAGATTGGATGCCCCAATGTTACAGGAAAACTTTCGGTGACTATCCAGGCAGCAAGATGTCTCTGTCAATTCTAGAGTTTTAGAAGTTGCTTACAATGCACTTCTTGTTAACTTACATAATATTATAATCCATTTGGGGTCTTTGCTAGAGTTGAAGAATAGATAGATATAATTATAGTTTTCCTTAGTTGTGATAAAAGATAAAGTAGATATAAATATTGTAACTGTAATTCTTGCTTGATACCTGCTTTGTTATATGTAATTTTACTATGTTAAAGTTAAAACCTTCCTTTTTATTTGAACAGAATTGGAGAAGTGGTGTGGAAAGTTCTACATATGTGTTGCTTTTATTGGTTAATGATTAAAGAAGCTGTGTTGGCCTGTGATAGGGCAGAATATAGCTAGGTGGGAAAACTAAACTGAATGCTGGAAGAAAGTAGGCAGAGTCAGTAAGACACTATGTAGTCAACACCAAAGGAGACAGATGCCTAGGAACTTTACTGGTAAACCACGTGCCTCTTGATAAGATAGAAAATAATGGAAATTGTTACTTTAATATATAAGAGCTAGCTAGCAATATGCTTAAGCAATTGGCCAAGCAGCGTTTTAAATAATAAAGTTTCTGTGTGATTATTTTGAGTGCGAGTGGTCGGGAACAAATGAGCAGCTTCAGACAACTCCTCCCTCCCCAACAAATAATTCACAGAGAAGCATCAATTCGTTTGCATTTTTAGCTGTCCTATCTATATGTGCAGCCATATTACATCACAGCTCTAATTCATTCTCTAGTGATTACTGATGTGCAAACACACTCATTCATCATTATTGTGTCATACTGAGTAAAATGCCCAGCCTTTCCCCTTACTTTTACAATTTTTTCTTATTTTCTTTCATTTAAGTTTTGAATGTGCTTTCATATTTCTGACCCAAACCTTCTCATGTAAATTTTGTTGGGAGAGGCGGGAGAGAAGATTCTCATGCTTGCTTGTATGTGCAGGTGACTGAGGAGGCCAGAAGTACACATTGTATCTCCTGGAGTTGGAGGTATAATCAGTTGTGAGCTGCCTAATGTGGGTGCTAGGAGCCAAACCTGTCATCTGGAAGAGCAGCAGTTACTCTTCCAAACTATCTCTCCTGTCCTCAAATCCTTTCTTGGGCATTGAGTGTGCCTTTCCATTAGTTCCACGGAGTGTTCCTAATCCGTTTGACCTATGTGTGCATCTCTTGGTATGCACCTTTTTATTACATCTTTTATGTTAAGTCTTAGTATGACTCAGTATAAGTTATTTTTGTTCATCTTTCTCAGAATTATTGTGGCTATTTTAATTTCCTTGCATTTAATATGCTATTCTGTACAAAAATATCCTGCTGTGATTTTGGTGTTAATCTGCAGATTAATTTGGAGAAAATTGGCTTTGTAACTACAGTGAACTTTCAAAATTTGGATTAAAAATTTACTATATTCTCAATTTTCTTTTATTTCTCTCACCATTTTGTAGCTTTTTGCGTCGAGTTTTAGGTTTGTACCTAATTATTAATTTTATTTTACCATCTCTAACTTGTGTTAAATTTATTTTTGTTTTCTAATCACCCATCACTAACTTAGAAATAAAATGTGTTTTCACATGTTTATTTTAATCCTGCAACTTTATTAAAACTCAGTTCACTGACTTTAAAATAAATGTCACCAGGGTCTTCTCATAAGTAGTTGTCATAGTACATATGAACAGAGGAAATATATTTCTTACTGTTCTTCTCTTCTAATAAGAATGGGATGAATCCTCTTTGTCTGTATTGTCTCATTGCACCAGCGAGGGATGCTGGTGCATCACAATAGTGGTAGTGAGAGTGGTTTCTTAGTCAGGATTTCTATTGCTGTGAGAGACACCATGACCATGACAACTCTTATAAAAGAAAACAGTTAACTGAAGGTGACACATCTACAGTTTCCAATGTTCAGTCCATACCACTACGTCTTGAAAGCATGGTAGCATATAGGCAGATGAGGTTCTGGGGTTGAGAGTGCAACATCTTGCAGGCAACAGGAATTCAACTGACAGTTACACTGTGTGTTATCCTGAGTACAGAAAGCCTCAAGGCCCACCCCAACAGTGACACACTTACTCTAGCAGGGCCACATCTCCTAATAGTGCCACTCCCTTTGGGGGGGGGGGCATGTTCATTCAAAACACCACAGGGGGCATCTTCGCTCTTATTCTATTCACCAGGGTGAGATTTTTCCTCAATTTTGTATTACTGCTGGTGGTATTTTTTGTAGGTATTCTTATCAAATTAAAGAAGCTTCCTTTGAAGAGATTTGTAGGGATGCAGCGGAGATAGTGAGAGTAGGCAGGACATAAGAGGAGAGCAGCTGGAATATTCCCTTCTCAATTTCATGTTACACATATAATCTATCTATCTATCTATCTATCTATCTATCTATCTATCTATCTATCTATCTAGATAGCTATGTAATATCATTGTATATAATTAATGCTGCCTGTATGGTCATGTATGTGCAGCTAACTACTGGAATATGGAAAATCTACCAGTGGACACAATCCCAAAGAAAAATGGTTATTCTTACCCAGCCAGAATTGGCAGTCAATAGCTTCTCAGCTATGGTGGACCAAGTCTATTAAGAAAAAAATATGAACAAATAATCGAGAAGTTTCCTTCTCTTTCTAGTTTGTTGACTGTTAGTTCATTGGTAGAAATATATGGTTTCAATATTAATTAATATATTAACATTTCTTCTTTATTCTTCTAGCTTCTTTCTTTAGATTATAACACTTTATTTCCTAATAGTCACACATTCTTATACTCCATAATAAACTTTCTTTGGTCACTGTGCATAGTTTTGTTACACACTGTGGAGTTTGATTTGCTGGTGAGCAATAACAAAATTACATGTGTGTTCAGGAGAGATGCCTATCTTTTCCTTCTTGCTGTGCTGGCACTGGTTTGCATAGTTGAACAATGCTGCCTTCATAAAATGAGGTTAAGATACCAGTAAGGGCCACTTGTCTGTTAATGTTCATTCTTTGATATTCTTACTGATTTTCTGTCTACTTCTGTACTTGCCTTTTTCATTTTTTTTAGAGAAATGTTAAAAATTCCAAATGTAGTTGTAAATTTGTTCAATACTTTGTTCATATCTTTGATGTTCTTGCTTCCTTACAATGTCTCTCTTTATTCGTGGCAATGTTCCTTGTTCTAAAGTCTGATTCATATAATGTTCATATAGCACCTTCATCCTTACTTTGATTAGTATTTCTTTGACCTTTTTTAAATTATTTTATTTACCCTACTTATAAATAGTTCAGAATAGATTCATTTTAGAAAACATGCAGTTGAGTTTTGTAGCTTTGAATAGCTTATGATGAACTTACATATGAGATAATTATTAATATATTTAGATTTGGGTGGACTATTTCTAATCTGTTTTCTGTTTCCTCTAGTTTTTATTACTCTGTTCTTCCTTTTGTACTATTTGAGTTTTTCTTCAGCTTGTATTTGGATACATATTGCATAAATTTTTAAGTGGTTGTTTTAAAATATTCACACTTAAAATTTCAGAATCTACTTAGAATGAATATTTTATGAATTCAATAGGAATGCAGAAGTCTTCTACCTTCTAGTCTGTTTTGCCTCCTCCCTTCATGTTATAATTGCCACGTGCATTTAATTTACAGACATTGAAAATACCATCAGGCATGGCTTTGATTTTTACTTTCAACAGCTTCATACATATTTAAAGAATGCAGAAAGAGGAAAGAAGAACCGTTATATTTTCCCAGGTACTTTAGATATTTACCACTTCTGTTGCTTTTACTTTATTGTCAATATTCTAAGTTTGTTTTTGGTATGACGTGTCATCTGGGTGACAAATTCTCTTCAGGATTGCTATGCAACAATTGTTTACTTTTTTCTGAGAATGTTTCTTCGCTGACCTCCAGATCACTATGTATGTGCCCCAGGCTGCCCACATACTTGCTTTTCCCCTGCTTCTCACACCTAAGTGCAGCGCTTCCATGCACATGCCACCACACCCAGCTCCTCATCTCTAGTCTTGAATGATATCTTTTGGAACTTAAAAACATTGTTCTTTATATGAAACTCAAACCACAACACACTAAAATATATGGGGTGTAATGAAAACAATGTTTTGAGTGAATTTGCAACTATACATTCTTTTTTTGTAGGGTAAATTGATAGAGTGTTTTCCTGGTATGAAAGAAGTTATGGGTCCAATACCAGTATCACATAAAGCCAGGCATGTTTGTGCACACCTGAAAACCCAGCAATAGGGAGATGGAGGCCGGAGGTTCAGAAGTTCAAGGTTATCCTTGGCTATATAAGAAGTTAGCTAGACCTACATGAGACAAAATAGTGATTATTAAAAATAAGATATTAAAAAGGAATAATTAAAAGGAAAACAATAAAAAAGAACTCAACAATCTAGACTTTTACCTTAAGGAAGAAAGAAAAGTAAAAAAACAATAAATAGGAATAAGAATTACAACATAAATATATAAAAGGGGAAATAGAAAAATATACTAAAACTTAAAGGTGATTCTTTGAAAAGCCCAATATGACTTGATAATTGGACCAAATTTTGGACAGAACGAATAAGAAAAGACAGTTGACTTAAAATAGCAAAATTAGAATAAAAGGCATTGGAAATGAAGGCTGCATACCACATTCTAACAAAAAGGTGATCTAGGAGAGACAGAAACTCTTAGAAAGATCCAAACAGAAGAAATGAGAAAAATTTGAAAAGGTTTACTATATAGAGTCTAAGTTAGCAATAGAAAATTGAAAAACTTCTCACAAAGAACATCCCTAAACCAGATGACTTCAATAATAATTTTGCATTGTTTCATTTTTCTGAAATATAGTCTCACCATCCAGCAGAGGTTGGCTAAGAACTCACAATTATCCTGCTCTGCTCTTCTCAGTTGTTAGGATTGTCTGTGTTTATACCACACCCAGATTCATGGAAGATTTGCACTGAATATTTAGGAAAGATTCTAATGAGGGTGTCTAGGCTTTTGATCTGTGACATGATGGTGTCTATAGTCATGTTCAGATGCATTCATAGGTATTTTCAGGTGTGTGTGGTCCATGAGCTGTAGGATGAACATGCCAGTGTGTGGAGAAGAAGTGGATAGTTCTGAACTAGTTCTATGAGATGATGATTACTCTAATTGTAATATCAGGAAATATTATATAAGGAAAGAGAATCATACATGAATACCTGTAGGGCAGTAGTTGCAAAAATTGTAACTAAAATACTAGAAACTAGGCTGGGATGTAACTCATTTGGTAATGTGCTTAGCATACAAGAAGCTCTTGGTCTAATCCCTAGCAAGACATGAATGGAACATGGTGATACATCTCTGTCATTCTATCATTCAGGAGGTCGAGACAGGAGGATCAAGGGATCAAAGTTATTCTTGACTACATAGGGAGATCACGACCAGGTTGTGTTAACTGGGACAGGAAAACCAAATTCATCAACATATAAAATAGATTATATAACATGATTAATGTAGTTTATTCCACAAATTCAAGATTGGTTTGACATATGAATATAAATGTGCAATGCCCCACTAAAAGAAGACAAAATATTATTGTCTCAACAGATGTTGAAAAACATTTTTTTAAAAAATACACTACTTTATAATAAAGAAAAACAGCAATGCCAGGCATGGTGATGCATGCCACAGGTAAAGTATTTGGGAGGTGGAGAAAGAAGAATTGATAGTTCTAGCCCAGCTTGGGCTACTTAGTAACAAGATCCTGACTCAAAAAAAAAAAATAGCAGCAACAAAGATTCTCAAGATATCTGATGAATACTCTTGATAAAAGTCATATATTCAAGCATGAAGCTCTAAGTATTTGCAATGCTGAAGGCTGCAAGCTTTCTACCTATGATCAGGAACATGACAAGGATTTCCACTTTGATCATTTCAGTTTAAAACTATGCTGAAGGCTCCATATATAATAGTAGTGTGATGAAAATAAAACAACCCACACTGAAAAATATTAAAATGGCATCTATTTGTAGATAACATGATCTTTAATACAGAAAATTTTAAGGAATTGGTAGTTATGAAATTTTAGAACTAATAAATATGTTTAACGAGGTTGTACAATATGAAATTATCACACAAAAAAACAAGGGTATTTTTATATGATGGTGATAAGCACATTAAAAGGTAAGGGGAAAACCAACTTCATTTACCACAGAATATAAAAGCATAAAATACTTAATAAATTTAATCACATTGGTATTAAATTTATAGTCAGTAAAACTGTTACACATTGATGAGAGAAATAGTGAAGACCCGAATAAATGGAAAGGCATCACTGTGTTGGAAGTGTAAGAGTTAGTTATCTTTAAAATAGCAATAATACCCAAATTAATCTATAGTTTCCATAGAATTCTTGTCAAAATTCCAGGTATGTTATTTACAGAGACTGGCAACTTATTCAGAAATGCAAGGGGAAACAACGGCCAACATAAACTTGTAAATGAAGAACAGATGTGGAGGATCAATACTTGCTGATTTCAAAACTCAAATGAAGCCATAGCAACAAAGACCACGAGCAACTGATACAAAGATAAACACATGAATGGGTAAAATTACATGGAGAGATCAGAGGCCGATGTAGACTTGTTTTGACAAGGATGTTGAGACATGTCATCATAGTAGTCAATCAACTGGAATTGGACAACTGGACAAGACCATCTCTGAGAAGTAATTTCAACCTTTATCTTGGATCATTTGTAAATATCAACTTGAAGTGGATAAAAGATTAAAATGGGTAAAAGATTTGAAGACATGTTTCTCTGATCAACTCATACTTCAAAAACCTGAAAGCAGATACACACACACACAGACACAAACACAGGCCCCCCAGAAATATCAATCCTGATTATTGAAAAAAAAAAAAAGAATCTAAATGGCCATTGCTGGGTAGGTAGATAGACAAAATGAAACACACTCTTTTGGTGGAAGATAATAGATGTGGCCATGAAGAATAAATTAGTGACAAAATGATACAACAAAAAATCTTGCAAGAGTATTTGGAAGATGAAAGAATCACAACAGATTGCACGTCAAATGACTATATTTACATGAAATGTTAACAATAAAGCAAAAGCAAATCTGTGGTTGGAGGAACTCAGAGGGAATTGGGGTAGGGTAGGGTGGAGAATGATGAGTAGTGGGCTTCTTTGGGGGGATTAGATAGAAATGCTCAGGACTTAGCTACTGGATAGATTGAAAACCTTTGTGAGTACTCTAAAGCACTAAATTGCTTACAACTAGATAATGAACTTACTGGTATATGAATTTTATTATTATTGTTAATTATTATTATTATTATTAATGAATTATAAAATTTTTCACTTCTTTCCAGTGAACTGATTTTTATAAGAAAGTCATTCATTGGTGTCATTTTCCTATATGAAATGTTTTTTTCTTCTCTTGGTAAATTTTATTTTATTTTCTCCAGTTCTATTTTTCTAGGTATGGGTTTCTTTCACTTTTTCTTGTTTGGGTTTTGCTGACTTAAACCTGATGACTGATGTTTTTACCAAAATACAGTGAGGACTGAATAATTCCTGTCAACATGTTTTTATGCTTATTAATTCTTTTCTCTGTAATTCTAATTATTCTATTGAGCTCACCATAGAATTTCTCAATTTTGTTTTTTTTGTGTGTGTTTTTAGGTATAAGGCCAAGATATAAGCATGTATGAATCTGAAATATTTTAAATATTAATTTTGTGCTGAAGAAATGCCTCAGTGGATAAAGCACTTGTAGCAGAAAGCATGAGGATGAGGATGGGAATTTGTAACCCCAGAATAAGTGTATAACTGCACAGAGGAGAAGCTGCTATAATCCCAAGACTAGAGAGGTAGACACAGGTTAAGCTTGCAACTGAAATTAGTCAAATTGGTAAGCTCCATGTTCCGTGGGAAATCTTCCATAAATCAATCAAACAATACAAACAAAATAGTAAACCAAGTCAAACCAAAACAAACCAAAACTCTATGAATAACGGGGAAAGACAGTTATGGTAAACTCTGGGTCTACACATTCATGTGCACATTTGTCCACACATACACACACCAACATACAAGTGAATGTGCAAAAAAAATTTAGTGGGTTTTTGAAATTCAAAATTTTAAGTGAATTTATATTTTATTTACTCAATATGATGAGTTCATAATGACCTTCAGTTGCACTGGTTATTTTTATGGTTTAAAAAAGTAGTATAATAATATACAAGAGTGCTTAGTAGAAACTGTACTTTGATTTTTGAATTTTGATCTTTTCCAAAGTTAGCAATTTGTGGTGTGATACTTGTATTGCTGGTCATCATCATGGAATCACTGCTTGAGGGTAAATACTGGTATTCCATACTTAGTAAACTATTCAATAGATTTGTGTTAGATGATCCCCCAAACTTTAGGCTAGTATAAGTATTATAAGCATATTTAAATATGTTAGGCTAAGGTATAATATTTGGTAGGACAGATTATTAACTAGGAATAGGTTTATCAGAATACAGTCTCACCAAGGAGCATTTGTACACAGAAAAAGGTGTATTTTTGTCCTAAAAGTTCATGGGTTAGTGGAGGACACATGTGTAAAATAATTTTTAAGAAACATGAAAAAAGCATTGGTAGAAATAAGTATAAAGTATTATAAAAATAATGAGGATTGGACACTAGATTTGGATTTGGAAGCGAGGAAGGAGGAAGGAAAGAAGGAAGGAAGGAGGGAGGAGGAAAAGAGGGTTTACTAGGTGAAGTGATGTTTGAGTTGCATCCTAAAGGACCAGTAGAGTTTACCTCTTGTAAAGGAACAATGAAGAAGGAAATGTCAAGGAAACATTTGGGAGTGGTGGAAGCCAATAAGATGAGGCTTCAAGGTCTGAAGGGTATAGATAGATACCAGGTCAGAGATATTGGGTTTTGACATTTTAATAGTCAAGAAAACCTGAGAGTGAATGGGCCAGAAGAAGAATGGATTAAAAGGAAAGACTGATGTTTTCTGTATTTAAGAGGGGGGAATGATACACATGTACATAAACTCACATGAGTATAACAGCCATGGCATTCTGTGCCACCTCACATGGAAGTCAGAACCAGCACTTGCCTATTCCTTTGACTACTGGGAGTGTTAGACAAGAGAAGGATCAGCAACATTTATACGTGTGACTAGCATCTATAAGCTCTATGCGGGGAATCTACTGGGGCTGACATACATCCCTTTTAAAGGGGTGTGTTGAAATAAATTGACCTGATTTTGAAGTAAGAACTTAAGACTAGGTCACATGAGATGAGGGTGGTCCTGATCCAATATGACTGGTGGTTTTAAGAGAATAAAATAGAAACAGGAAGGGAACAATCACATGAAAACAGAGACTTACCAGGGAAGAAGAGAGGGTAAAGTGAAACAATGAGAGATAAGGTTGTTGGCTGTCACCAGATGATGAGAAAAAGATGTGGAACCAATGTTCTCTAGCAGAATTCCAAAGAGGACTTTCAGCTTCCAGAACCATGAGAGAATGACTTTCTGTTGTTTTCAGTCTACCTAGTTTATAATGTTGTATTGTATGGGCGCTAGTAGAAACTAGCACAGTGACCAGTGTTCTGTGAGCAGGTGGCTACATGATTCTAAGAAACATTGGGGAAACTGTCTCTACACAAGTGTTAGCATGGAATGAATTTGATTATTGCTTCCCTAAAGAGTCTTTGTAGGCAACAAGTCTTTTTTAATCTCCCCCCAGTTGCCTTTATGAAAAGTTAATATTATAGATATGTTTTATGTTTATTTACATACTATATGTTATTCATACCTAAATGAATAAGACCCCCCCCACACACACACACTATCCCTGTAAGTCATGGATCAAATTTGCCTTCTTGGAGGCAATATTACCCTACTGGGAGAAAATGCTCTGTATAAATAACTGGATTTTCCTGGGGGAGGAAATGGGAACCTCTGAGGATATGTGAGAAAGGCTGGATATAGAAATGTTGCCATATTCTTTCTTGTGTGGAAATGAGAGGATTATAAGCTAATTCTGACTGACAGGCAAGTAGCATTGGCAAATTCTCACAAAACTAGATGGAGAAACAAAGGGATCATTTCCTATGAGAAGGAAGAAACAAAGAGAGCCCCACCCCCCACTGCTTTTCTTAATGCCAGGAACTCTCAAGTTAGCTTTGTGGAGCCAGGTGTGGAAAGGAGTGGTAGGGCTCAGCCCAGATCAAAGACAGGGGCTGCACAAAGGTGGATCTCAGCACAAAGGTCGCTTTAGGGGATGGTGGCTTTACACAGCTCTGTTGCTGGCTCCTCAACAGTGGCCCTCTTCCATATCTTGTTAAATAAAGAGGGCCTGGCTGAAATGCCTAAGCATCTGCCCTTGATTCTCTTGATTTTACTGAAATACCAGCCTCAATATGATTAGTTGCTTCACATGAAGTTCCTGACAAGGCTAAGAAAATGCTGTGCCCAAGAAGAAATGCAGACTAGAGATGAGCCTAGAGCCTAGAGCCAAGAGTCAGGCCAGCAACTTGCTTGCTGCTTTCTAGTGGGACTGAGTCTTGACCAGATTCTCCAAAGTCTGAAGACAGGGGGGGATTGAGAATGTGTGGGCTGTGACTTTCCTTGTTCCTTAACAAGACATTGAGAGAACTCACTTGCAATTTCAGTTTGTTAGAGGCCGGGGAAAGATGATAAGATCAGTAATCATGCTGGACAGGGAAGCGGGAAAGGTCATTATATAGGCAACCTCTAGCTGGAGAAGAGTAGAGTAAATTTAATCTTTGTAAAAATGCCCCACGGGCTTAATGACCCCTCCAAGAAAAGGTGGTATTGAGGGTGGCAAGTTGCTTTCCTCTGGTGTGGTAGGCTGATCAGATTAACGGGTACCCTAGAATCTGGCAGGTCGTTGTTTCTCCAGTTCAGACAGAATTGCTGTGCACGGGGACAGAACAATCGCAGTCCTCCAGTTTGGTTAGAGTTCAAAACAGTTCACCGCAGAAAGTTGTTCTGAGAAAGGCTGGTGTTCTCTCTCTCTCTCTCTCTCTCTCTCTCTCTCTCTCTCTCTCTCTCTCTCTCTTTTTAGTACCCATCAAGGGTTTTACACAGAAAATGGCCAAAGCTTAAAGACGAGAAAGTATTTCTGCTCAGTGTTCTCTTTGAATTCCAGTCCAGCTAGAATCTCAACAGAAGCAGGTTGATTTCAAACTTAATAAGGAAAAAGCAGTTTGGACAACACTTTGTTTCAAAAGGTGTACAATGTGTGACGGACTGGGGAAGGACAAGGAAGCAATGAGGGACAAAGTATCTTCGGTTTGTTCTTCTTGACCTCCCCTTGACTGTCCTGCCATAGACCATGGTAGAGAGAGAATGGAACAGCTTTCCCCTTGCTGGATGGCTTCAGCCCCCCCCCCCCACTATCCAGCCTGAAGGGACACCCCTTCTAGTACACACTGTGTTCTGTCTGTGAGGTACAGAACACACATGCAGTGGAAAAGATCTGCTTTCAAAGCACTGTTTGGGGCAAGTGGAGAGTGACAATAATGTGCCAATTAATATGCAAAAATTAATGTGAAGAAAACCCACGTCAGGTGTCAGATTAAATGTTTCCAGTTAGGAAATCGGTAGGAGCAACGTCTCTGGAGAAAGATGTTACAGCAATCAATTCTGGACAAGTGAGGGCAAGTGGAAAATGTCAGGGGCTAATGACATTGAAACACGACGCAAAGCACATAGATGGGGTGCTTTTCAGGAGTGTAACTGACTTCTCAAATTGTAAGGATCATCCCTGAAGACAGCATGAAGGCCCGTGTTGAAGGTCGGAAGTTTCTGCCTACATCACATGTATGTACATGTCTCAGTGGTGCTCTGATGGCAGCCGCCTCCCCAGCTTTCTCCATTACTGGCCACCACCACATTCACCACTGAGATCTTACTTTTACTGTCCCAGAAAAAAGTTACTTTATATACTAGACTGACAACCACGAGGATCTCTCTCTCTCTCTCTCTCTCTCTCTCTCTCTCTCTCTCTCTCTCTCTCTCTCCATATATATATATATATATATATATATGTGCATGGGTGTGTCTCTCTGTGTCTGCTACATTATTCACACACACATTACTTAAATTCATATAATATTATATCTTTAAGAGCCAGGAGGCTGGAACAAAAATAAATGGAAAATAGTTAAATAGGGAAAAGTAGGCAGACCTCTGCTTCCTCAGAAGGCAGACTCAGCTGGCCTTGGTCCATCTCTCAAACAGCCCATCTTAGTCTTAGCACTGATACATTGGGTCTTCTAGAACAATGTACCTCTGTCCTTGTGAGCTGCACTCCCATTCCAGATGGCTGGGAGATGCTGACTCAAGGCCACTAGGCAGACAGACAAAGCACTCGCTGTAAGAAGGTCACCTGGATGTGTTGACCTCACTTCACAATGCCTGGTTTACTGGATACACTGAAGATGAGCAATGCCAACTCAGCAGGGGAGCCCATGGCAAGCTAAGGTTTCCTGCCCATTCCCAAGTGAGCAGAGAGATCTAGCTGGAAAGTTAGTGATATTAAGTGGGTATAAAATTCTGGATTACAGGTTCCTACTCCGTAATGAGCATTTGCTGTTCACTCTGCTTTCTGACCAGCTAGAGAGAAGACCAAAGAGTAGACTCTTGGGAGCTGGCATCTTTTGTACTAATTTTTAAAATTTCATTTTACTTTCCATCTGCAGTTCTATCCTGTCCCCATACACCCACATCCACTCCTCCCAACTGGTATGGGAAGGCAATGAAGTTTGGCACATTAAGTTGGAGCAAGATCTTCTGCATTAAGGTTGAGCATGGCATCCCACCATAGGGAATGGGCTCCAATAAACTAACTCACTCACCAGGGATAGATCCTAGTTTTACTGGGTAGCTGGCATCCTGTGTGGAGACAAAAGCCTGAGTGTGTACCTCTCCTTCCTGAACTCCCAAGCCTGGAAAGCCTCTAACAGGAGGCAGGTTATCATGTTAAATGATATGGTGATATCTTAAGGGCAGAGGGGAGATGTAACTAGATGTAGAGGAAGCGTAAGCCAGTTCGACAGGGGCCGGGATCCTGCAGTTGGCCCCAAACAGTGGCAGTTAGAATGTAGGGGAGTATAACCAAGGAGGAAAGACAGAGTTCCCAGGCTCAAGTGAATCAGCTTTCCTGTTAGGCTGAGGACTGACATGCCATTCAGAATTTAGAGGTGCAAAATGAAATCAGTGAAGGAAAGGAAAACCCCACGTTTCCTGTCATCCTGCTTTGCGGGTACTTCTTATTGTAGGAGCATCTTACTAAGCTCTACCAAACCTCAGGCTTGCGCAGAAATATTGTGGACGCTATGGTTACAGCAGCAGCGCCTACCCAGACTTCGCCCACTAGTTTCTCTTCCCTCTAGAGAAACGCCTTGGTGTAGTTGAGTCACCAAACTTCAACCTTGGCTAATGAACCTCACATCTCTCTAACACAGAGCTTCCCATCCTCTGGGTCACCTCACACTGCTGAGCTCCCACAAGGCAGCCTGTGTAAAACTGGGACTTGTCTTCCGGACTTCGCACACTTCCGTGGGGCCTGCGGGTAGCCTCTCTCCCTAAACAGGGCTGCAAGAAGCCATCCTTTACCAGCCTCATCTACGTGTTCTGAGATGCGAGAGAGCACTGTTCATTTTCCACAGTGGCTACTCTGAGAGGACAAAATCTCACATCACTGAGAGAGACTCAGTGCACATTAGCTGTGCAATGGAGTTCATTCTCCAAGATGGTGGCTATAAATACATCCTGTATGACTTGTCTGCCGGTTTTCCCCTTTGAGCGTCTGGTTTCCTCTGAAGCAGCCGCTGCTTCTGGAATGTACCATGTATTCATATCTCTGCCTTTTTCTCTCATGCTGTCCCCTCAGCTTGAAATGACCTTCCTTCCTGGACCTCATGGGACTTTTCTCTGTTCATCTGAGATAATTCATTGTCATTTTTATTTCCTCTAGGCAGAGGCCTCTGGCCTCCTCAGGCTCTCCTGAGCCTTTCTCTTCCCAGAGCAAGCCCACTTACTGTCCTGCACATACCCATCTGATAGTGCTTATTTCATTGCTACGATTATTTGCTGACCTGACTGTTTTGTTTCATTATAATTAGCCCCAAGAGACAGACTCTGTGTTTCACTCATCTGGTGTTTTGAAAATTATAGGTGTTTAGGAAACACTGGGGAATAATTGATCTGTCTTTAATGGTTAAAAAAAGAAGCCATCTGATTATAAGATGAGAAGATTGACAATGGCTAATCACAAAATTATTAATAATGACTACCTTTTGTTAGGAATCTGCTGTGTGTCAAGATCTAGAAGGAGTCTTTATAGGCTCATTTTTCTAATCATTTTAAAAATAACCATACCAAGTAAGAACAACTAGCCTAAATTTTTATAGATGAAGGGATGAGGCTGAAGGGGACCATGTGACTTCCACAAGTTTATACTATTTCTGAGCAGCACAGATAAGTTTCGGGCAGGTTATTTCTGACTCTAATGCCGGAACTCTTTCCTCTCCATCACCGCAGCTTTCAGAAGTGCAATGAAATCTGTTTTCAGAACATATTCTTTACCTGGGTGCATCAATACTGTGATGGCTAATTTAATGAGTCAATTTGACTGTATCAGGAAACATTATTTCAGAGTGTGCTCTACGAAAGTGTTTGGAAATAAGATTAGCATCTGATTCAGTAGAGTGGAATTTCTCTTTCTGTTGTGGTGGACACCATCCAATCTGTTGAACAGAACCAAGAGTTAGAGCAAGATGAAGTCAAATCTTTGCTCCCTTGCTGCCCTATTTGAACTGTAACATTGGTGTTAAATGTAGACTGGAATTTTCTTAATCAATTCCGTTGGTTAATTGGTACAGAAATTATTACACTGTGAGTTTTCTCCTGGGTCTCTTGCTTAGAGAGATTTCTCTAATCTTTATGGGATTTCTCAATCTTTATGATCATGCAAGTCAATTTCTCAGAATAAACACTGATCTCTATCAGCAAATATATATTACATTACATACATATGTATCTATCTAATCTATCTATCTATCTATCTATCTATCTATCTATCTATCTATCTATCCATCCATGTATCTATTTATCATCTATCCATCTATCACCTGTCATCTATTTTTTATTTATCTGTCTTTCACCTATCTATCCCTCCCATTGATTCTATTTTCCTGAAGAGTTCTGGTTAATAGAAATACACACACACACACACACACACACACACTTACACACACACATATGAGTTGTGAATCTCACCTGTCTTTTATTCTTTTCCTTCTTTCATATGTTTCACTCTGAATGCTCAACCCCACCTTAGAGCTTTGGTACCTTCATATCTGATTCTAAGGTAGACAGAGGGCTAGAGGCTTATTCGGGTCTGAGCAGCCAGGAAATGAACAAGAAATCCCATCTATGAAAGGTGCCCATATCTTTGGAGCTAACCCACATGGTTAACCACACACTTGGGGTCCAGGTGCTTGCATACCCACTTGGGGTTAGAAGGAAAGTAGCTGAGAGCACCACTGTTGCTCTGCACCCCTGCCTGGTCAAACTGCTGGATCAGGTCTGCTACGCATGGACAGACAGAAAAGCATTGTGGATTCCCCCTGCCAGAAAGGGAGACATTTCCAGGCCAAGCAGCATGCTGCATGGCAGATTTAGCTTTTACTCAGACAAAAAGAGTTTATGTGTCCCACAATGCTTCCCAGAGGTAAGATGGTGAGTATGGCTCCCACCCAGCAGTCCCAGAGAGGATGGTAAATGTACCTCTACCATATTGAAAGGCCAAGAGAGGTAGAGGCAGCATCCAGGGCTGCCACAACCACACTGCTTACCATTTTAAAATACTCCTTGTCATAAAAGGATTTCAGATACACAATTGAGCAGATTCAGACATAAAAGACCTCTAAATGAGACACAGCATGTTTTAAAAAATGCACATAGTCTTGGAAGAGAGAAGAAAAAGAGTATAGAAAATTATAAAAAGAAGCAAAGCCTTTAAAGAGACAGTAAAAGTAATATAAAAGAGTACAGTCACATTAAATGAGTAAAGAAAATATGCCCTGTAAGATGGAATATACACAGAGAGTCTGGATTGTGTTTATTATTGTGTTTCCTTTGAATATTTTGACTGCAGAGAAACATTTGATTCTGGGGGCTGCTAAGCTGAACCAACATAAAGGTATCTCGACTTCAAATTTTGGGTCTAAGGATATGTTGCTGTAGAAAAGAGGTTCTGCTTTTGTTTCCACAGAAGGTGAGAACTGGTGAATTTCTTTCAGGCTAATGTGGTCTGATAGAACAAGCCCCCCCCCAAAGTATCCATGAACCCTAAAAATACTTCACCCAACAAACAGCAGGAAGAAGTTTGGAGAAATCAACATTCAAATTCTCAAAATTATTGTTTATAAATGTTTGTTTTTATTTAAAGGAGGTTGATTACAAGTGTTTATGGTCAGTTTCTAAAAATAAAAATAAGGGGGATATCTTATAGAGATAAATCCTTTGCACTGGTATGTACTTTAGTTTATTGATACAAATTTGAGGTCAATTATGCTGTGTGTATATTTCTACTCTTGTTTAAGGTATTCTGTTTATGCAGCTCATTTAAAAATGTAATGTATAATTTAAAATTTCAGATTAATAGTTATCTATAATAGTCAAATGTTAAATTATATTAGTTAGGTTTTCTAGATATACAGAGATATATTTCAGTTAGATAATATTTAATTTCAATTTCAAAGACGTACAGAATATGGAATTTAAAATGTTTTAAGAACATAGACTTTTCTCGACAGTGAGGCACATCTGCTTCTGGCAGTACCAATTCCTTCAAAAGGGTGATGGGCATTGAAAAGACTCCTTATGGAACTTGCTAGCCATTTTGGCAAGAAACTGCTCTTGCCTGTTCTGCTTGATGGTATGCTGTATAAACTGGACATGCAGGATCCATGGAAAAATGACTGCTGAACTTGTCTAAAGAAGGTGAGACAGTCCTTAAGCGTACATGCTTCATGAAAGAGTTTCCCAGACATTCTGCAGGACACAGAAGAAAGTAACTGAACAGTCTTTCAAATTTCCTGTTTCATGGAAAAGTATTCCAGATATTATGGGTCTATAGGCTGAAGATGGATGTCCCAATGTTACAAAAGAACTTTTGATGACTGTCCAGGCAGCAAGATATCTTTGTCAATTCTAGAGTTTTGGAAGTTGCTTACAATGTACTTCCTGTTTAGTTAGGTTATATTATATATTTCTGGGGTCTTTGTTGGAGTTGAAGACAGATAGTTATAGTTTTCCTTAGTTTTAATAAATGATAAATTAGATATAAAACTTTATTCTCATAAAGAAATATTTTAACTGCAATTCTTGGTTGATACCTGTTTTGGATATGTAATTTTACTATGTTAAAGTTAAAAACCTTCCTTTTTATTTAAGCAGAAAAGTGGAGATGAATGATGTGGGATTCCCCTCTGTATGCTATGAATATGTTTTATTACCATTGGTTAATAAAGAATTGCTTTGGCCTGTAGCAGGGCAGAATATAGCCAGGCTGGAAGAGATACACAGAGAGAGTAAGCAAAATCAGAGTGACACCATGTAGCTGCTGAAGGAGACAGATGCCAGATCCTTACCAGTAAGCCACAGCCTTGTGCTGATACACAGATGGATAGAAATGGGTCAATTTAAGATGTAAGAGTTAGTTAATAAGAAGCCTGAGCTAATACACCAAGCAGTGTTGTAATTGACATAGTTTCTGTGTGATTATCTGAGTCTGGGCAGCTGGGAATGAACGAGTTGTCTCTGCCTACAAATCCCCATTTTTATTCATGCTCTTTGTAATAATGCATCATTTCTGCAACATGGCAGCTAACATCAACATCATTCTTTATGCCAAGCATTGTTTTAAGGACTTTACCTTTTCATAAGCTTACATCATCATCTGAATTACCAGATAAGGTAGGATGACTTTCTTCCTCAGTTCACAGATGAGCCAAAAGACACAGTGCAGATCCGCTCCACAAAGTGGTAATCACAGGATTTGAATTGCAGTCTGACCTTAATGCTGTTTCTCTTGATCATTTAATATACTGTTGCACACAACAAGCTCCTTGATAAGACTTCCTTTTCAGAATACCCACATTGCAAAAGGCTTGTTTCTGAGCAGAGACACAACACTCATCCATACCACAGAGAAGGCAATTAGTTCACACATTTCAAACACAGTGGGATCGGTAGCAGCCCAACATCTTTTCAGTTGTTGATTGATTGCATAGTTATACTGTTCACTAGGATTTCAGCTTGGAGTCTCAAGGGTCTTACCATTAGAACAACTAGGAGAAGATTTTGTACAGGACAAGAATTCACAGAAAGGGTTCACAGATGCCTTAGTCCATTTGTCACAGCACACAACACTCCAGTTTAACAGTCCTAACCACAGCTACTAAAACACTCAGAGTGTGTCACACTGCACAGTGTGCTTGCTGTCACACTTCCACGTTTTAGGAATGTTGCTGGCCAGTGACTACTTAGCAAAGGACAGTGTTTCTGAACCCCTGTCTAGGCTGTTCAGAATTCTAGCAATAGATTGAGTAGAAGAAACCCAGAAAGAAATGGAGGCTTCACTAATGAAGGAACTTATTATAAGCATGTTGTGTGTTAAGCCACTTTGGTTAAGAAGGCCACTTGCTATGCTTCCCTTATGAATACATAGTGACATTTGATAACGATGATGTTGATGATGATGATTTTTGAGACAAGTTCTTATGTGTCCCTGACCATCCCAGAACTCTACATGTAGATCAGTTTGGCCTCAAACTAGCAGAGATCTGTCTTGAGTGCTGAGATCAAACTTGTATATTCCAACGACTGACCCCACAGTGTTATTATTATTTTAAAATTAATAATAACAAATGTAACATGTCTCTGTATGTGTTTATAGCCATGTTGCATACAGGCAGAAAGCCTTTGTCCTGATCAGTTCAGTTGTCCCCATCGTGTCCTCAATGAGCTGTTAGGATGCGTCAGAACTCATGTTCTGAGTGTTGGGAGAAAACTCGTGTGTCTCTGCAGACAAAGTGCCATTGTATAACTAACTTATTTTATTCCCTCCCAGCAGTCACTCTGCCTCTTGGGCTTTTTATGGGGAGCCCTGTGAGAGAAAGCTTTGTGTTGAATTCCACTGTCCATTCTTCTCACCTGGTGTTTTTGCCTTTAAAATGCATTTGGTTTTTGAATTCAGATGGATCACAGTTTTTTTTTCTCCCCTTCACAAAAGAATAATCATTTACACACAGTTCAGCTGATCCCTTCATTTATCAGGCCAGCTGAGAAAAGTATTATTATTAGATTTTTTTTTCTTTCCTCTACGGGGAAAGAACACAGTGGTTCGTTTCTCTGTTCAGGTCTCAACAAAGGTGAAAAAGTACAGCTTTTCAGGTGTCTTTTGTAACTGAATAGCAGAGGAGGAAGGCTGTATTGCCTTGGATGACAGGCTTATTGATTGAGATCATACTGAGGAAGCCTCTCCTGACATTGCTCTGCAGCGGTGCCCTCCAGGGCCCCTCAGCATGTCTCCATTATGAGCTTTCACAGGAGGCACCAGAAACCATGGCAGTTGAGCTGGCAGTGAAGTCTCCATCTTCTTTACACATTCCTGTTGAGTGCTGCTTCTGCAGTGCCTTTCCCGCTCAGTAATTGTTTCTTACAATCGAATGGTGTACTGTATTTACAGTGACTCCACATGGATCACCCTGTGGGATTCTCACAGGGTTTGTGTGAAACCCATGGAGCAGATTGTATTACCCCCAACGTATGGAAAAGGACACTGAGGGAAGAGAGCAATTTACTCTGCTTCCAAAATACTGTGATAGTTAGATGCGCTTATACATGCCATCATGGTGCCACTGTTCATATACATGAGGTGGACACTTTGGCTATGTGTTTGAACTTTTCTTTTATTGGTATTCTGGAGATCAGCAAAGAGTAAAAAAAAATCCATCCTAATCTCTAGGTTTCCATTCACCGGACTACATGAAGGGATGCCCGAGGAGCTTCTGAAGAATATATATGTGTGTTAAATAGAACGTAAGGTTCGGAAAGAGAAATGTCATTTTGTCCTACCAGAATACACAGAGAAATATTCATAGTTGAGCTAACGATGCCTTGGACTTGCTTTAAAATATTACCGCATAGTGGTAGGTGGAGGTTGTAGTGAAATAAGAGTAGCCATTTATTCATCACCATTAGCCTTTGGTATAATGGGATTAATATGCTATTCTCTCCGTTTAAGGTTTTCAGAACAAAATGGCAATGCTAGAAAGATAGACTGGTCACATTGAGAAGTGCCTATCTTTGGAATCTTTAGGCAGAAACAATAGACCAATCAAAGAGAATATTAGATAACTCCACTAGAGCTAAACACTCCTTGTTGTTTCATTTTTCCTCTGGGCATCGAGAATCCTCATTAGTCATGGAGTAAAGGGTTAGTCTATTCCTTGCTGTCCCACATGCTTCCATTGTTGCAGGTGATGCTTTATTTATGTGTATACAGGATGTGCTGGTGGGATGGTATTGCATATTTATTTGGATGGAGCATTAATGCAAAATGGGCTACTTGAGATCCAGTTCTGAGAACCTTTATTCCTGGACTGAGTCCCAAATACCCTGTTAGCTGAGAACAGTAGCGTAGAGATGAAAAGTCCTGAGGTGTGTGAAGAGGAAAGAAAGGGAGCAGTTAGCAGGTCATATTAGAACCGCAAGGGGAGGAGTTAAGGCAAAGTCTGTGAAGGTAGAGATGCTGGGAAGGGTGTTTTTCACCCTTTCACTACAAGCACTGGCTGCCATTGACCTTGGGGAGGCTTCCGCCTGTCAGTATCTTTGTTCTCGGAGTCAGTTCTATCAGGCCTAAACCATTTCAATGCATCGTTTATCCCAATAGCAGAACTTGGCATGGGAATCTCTGCAGATGTTCTCATGAGGATCCCCGAGAGCCTGGTCCTCATTGGGGGTTAAAGGATGTACCCTGGAAGGCTACATTCTGGAACTCCCATGAATTCTTCTCTCCTGGATTTTAAGTGGATGAGTCACTATGTAAACAGATAATCTGGCAATCTCTCATGTTCTGTGCTGGGGAACTGCACATCTATAGACAAGGGGAACAGGGCGGTTAACTCAGCAGATTAGGCGGGAGGGGAAGCTTTAAGTCAGAAACGCTTTGAGGCTATTTTTGTTTTTCTTGTATCCTAATGCAGTTTTTCCCTGTAATTTAAACCCATGAACATTGTTTCGTCCATGTCTTTTCCTTCAAGAAACTACTTTATAGCATTGAATAGCCTCAGCAGAAATACAGTTTTGGGTTTTCTACCTTGGCAGTGGCATTTCAGATGTTTTCTGAGCAGGATCTAAGGAGGGACTCTGAACACCCAGAGGGAAGTCTTGGCTTCTGGGCAACTATAGATGACAGGTGTGTGGCAGAAAGCACTACCTCTGCTGATCACACGCAAAAAGCCTTGCATGTGTCCACCCATTCATCTCTGATCCTCAAGTTCCTGATGTTGTCTCCACTGAGCCTTACCATCCTGTTTATACACAGAATGATTAAACAAGGAGACCCGAGTCAGCTGTGGACTTTTTCTAGTTCCCAAGTCACACCATTATAGTGATATTTTATTATGTTTTATAAATAAAGGTTGCCTGAAGACTAGAAGGTAAAACTAAGCCACTTGAGGCCAGGCAGTGGTGTCACACACCTTTAATCCCAGGATTTGGGAGACAGAGACAGATTGATCTTTGTGAGTTCAAAACTACCTTGGGCTACGCACGATCAATGTAGAGACAGATCCAGGAGGTTGTGGCTCACACCTTCAGTCACAGTACTAGGAAGTCACACACTTTTCTTTAATTCTAACACTAGAGATGAATATAAGGTGGGATGAGACAAGAACTTGACCTCTTTCAGTCTGATGATTCCTCAGAGGTAAGAACTCTCTAGTGGCTTGGCTGCTTTGCTTTTCTGATCTTCAGGTAGAACCCCAGTACCTCTTTCTAGGTTTTTTTATTCATGCTGGTGTCCTGATCTGCCAGAGAGCTGTTCTCTGATGCCTGTCTCATGGCAGACTCGTTCTCCAGTAAGTAGCTCTTTTCTCTCTCCTCCTTTCTTATCAGAAGATGGCTTCTGACAATACACAGAACCCCAGCATCTCCCCATTTCCACCCACACTTACAGAATCTTTGACAACTAAGTTCCATGTCACAGAGATGGTTGTTATTGAAACACCAAATGTGGTGATTGGGGAAAACTGCCTCTGTCTCCTGCAGAGCCCTGTGTACTCCCTCGTTGATTCTAAACCAGGGCACCAGTCTCCTGACATCACTTAACATGTCAGAACAAGCCTGCTATGCTTTTCTTTGTTTAAAAATGTCTTCTCAGCTTTTGGTAGAGTATTTCATGCAAGACATACACACACACACAATGAATGAGAAGGCTTTTGTGTTAGCTTAGAGTATTTTCTTCAGACTTTGGCTCATTAATACCTTATAGTAAGTACATAATAATTATGTGACATAGAGTGGGTTAAATGTTTTTGGTCTCAGTAAAAAACAAAAAGAGAATAGGAGTCTTTGTGGGGTTGCCATTGCACCCAGAAGAAGCAGGTGAAATGTCCCAGAATATGTGATAGAGCACAGTCTCGATATTCACTGTTCTACTTTTGTATTTCTCAAGATGTCTGATGTTGAAGTGATTCCTCTCACTCTCACACCTTGAGAGACTGAGGCAGCACCCTGAATTAAAATAAAAACATTAACTTTTTGGTGGGAGGGAATGATGAATCCATGTTAGGTTTAGAGAGCTAAATATTGTTACAGTAATGACTGTACAATTGTTACAAGTATTAATTATGATAAAATGAATGCAACATGAAGAAAAATGGATCATTTGAAAGACAGGAGTCACACAGAAAGCATTGCTTGATATTGTAAAGCAGGGTGAGAACTCTGCTGATTTGACTGAAAGCTCAGGCTGATTATTATCCACAGAGAATGTTCCAATGCAGGGCCATTCCTAGAATCTATGTGTAGAAAGCAGCCTCCTCAGCTCCTATAACAGAGAAACTTTGGCTTGCTAGAGGAAGAAAATGTAGAATAGCATGGGCACTATGTGGCTATTTAAAGTTAGTGAACGTATTAGAGAAACAAGGGACATATGTGGGAACAGACCAGAGCCAGTGACCTCTGCCAGCAACCTCCAGAGCAGACCCGAGGCAGGGACTTCCACAGGATCAGGTACAAGAGAGTGACCACCGAGGAAGTTGGCCTGAGCCAGAGACCTCTGTGGGACTGGGTCTGAATCAGGGACCTCTGATGGAGCAGGCCCAAGCCAGTGACCTCTGCTGGAGTAGGCCCTTGCAAGTGGTCTCTGCAGGATCAGGTATGAGGGAGTGACTGCCTAGGAAGCAGGCCCGAGACAAAGACCTCTGCAGGACTGAACCCAAGCCAGAGACCTCTGTAGGAGGAGACCCAAGCCAGGGACATCTACAGGAACAGTCCCTAGCCAGAGACCTCTACAGGAGACCTGAGCTAATGACCTTTGCTAGAGCAGGCACAAGGCAGCAACCTCAGTGGGAGCAGCCCCAAGCAAGCTACCTCCCTGAGACCAGGCCTGAACGACCTCTGGGATTGCAGAGCAAGGTCCAAGAGTGCTGAGTGACCTTCAGAGTGACTGGAACCATGGCCCTAACTGCACCATGAGGAACAACCATCTAAGCCTTGGATCCACTGGCACCTGAAAGACTGATCACCAGAGATACAGCCCCAACTACACCAATCAGAGAAAAAAAATGGGTAGACAAGTTAAAAGCACACTCAACACCACAAAGAGCAGCACAACACCAATAAAAACTAGTGGTTCTACAATGGCAAGACTTGAACACCCCAATATAGAGGAAGAAGAAGAAAATGACCTAAAAGATAAACTTAGGAGAATGTTTGATGCCTTTAAAGAGGAAATGAAAAATTCCTTCAAAGAAATGGAGGAAACGATCAACAAAAAATTGGAAGAAATCAACATATACCTTAAAGAAAAACAAGAAAAAGCAATTAAACAGATGAAAGAAATTATTCACAACTTGAACGCCAAAATAGAGACAATAAAGAAAACATGAACTGAGGGAATTCTGAAAATGGAAAATATGAAAAAATGATCAGGAAGCACAGATGCAAGCATAAACAGCAGAATACAAGATATGAAAGGGAGAATAACAAGAGCTGAAGACAGAGTAAATAAGCTCATTGGTTAAAGAAAATATTAAATTTAACAAAAGCTCAAAATAAAATATCCAGGAAATATGGGACACCATGAAAAGACCAAACCTAAGAATAATAGGAATAGAAGAAGGAAAAGTACAACTCAAAACACAGAAAATCTGTTCAACAAAATCATCAAAAAATTTTCCCAACCCAATGAAAGAGATGCATATGAAGATACAAGAAATCAAAGATTACCTAAAATTTAATGAAAATGACCACACAACATACCCAAATTTATGAGACACAATGAAAGCAGAGAGAATCAGTTAATAAATGGGACCTCCTGAAACTAAGAAGCTTCTGTGAAGCAAAGGACATGGTCAACAAGACAAAACGACAGCCTACAGAATGGGAAAGATATTCACCAACCCCACATTGGACAGAGAGCTGATCTCCAAAATATACTAAGTTCTCAAGAAATTGGTCATCAAAATAACAAACATTCCAATAAAAAATGGGGTACAGATTTAAACAGAAAACTTTCAATAGATGAATCTAAAATGGCTGAAGGACACTTAAGGAAGTGCTTAGCATCCTTAGCCATCAGAGAAATGCAAATCAAAATGACTCTGAGATTCCATCTTACACCTGTAGGAATGGCCAAGATCAAAAACACTGATGACAACTTATGCTTGAGAGGATGTGGGGTAAAGTGAACACTCCCTCGTTGCTGTGGGGGTGCAAATTGGTATAGCCACTTTGGATATCAGTATGGTGATTTCTTAGAAAATTAGTAAACAACCTACTTCAAGACCCAGCAATACCACTTTTGGGTATATATCCAAAGGATGCTCAATTGTACCACAAGTACATGTGCTCAACTATGTTCATAGCAGCATTGGTTGTCATAGCCAGAACCTGGAAACAACTTAAATGGCCCTCAACCGAAGAATGGATAAGGAAAACATGGTACATTTACACAATGGAGTACTACAGAGCTTAAAAAAAATAATGACATCCTGAAATTTGTGGGCAAATGGATGGATATAGAAAACATCATATTGAGTATGATAACTCAGACTCAGAAAGACAAATATCAGATGTACTCATTCAAAAGTGGCTTTTAGGCATAAAGCAAAGAAAAACCAGCCTACACACAATCCCAGAGAACCTAGGCAACGTAAAGGGCCATAAGAGACATACATGAATCTAATCTACATGGGAAGTAGAAGAAGATCAAGATCTCCTAATTAAATTGGAATCATGGGGATCATGGGAGAGAGTGAAAGGGGAGGGGAAAAAAGGAGGGAAATGGAGAAAAATATATAGCTCAATAAAAACAATTTTTAAAAACAATAGGAGACCTGGAGGAAGGAGAGAGATGGCTATCGCTGTATATTTCTTGTTTATGGGTCTACAATATTCTGAACACTGATTCTAATCCTAGCACTTTATGCACACAGAACACAAGCACCCTCGAAGCTGATTATCCTCCAAGATCAAGATCACTTAACACACACTTACTTAGCACCTTCTGTGTCGCAGATACTACAACAGATGTGGAAAGAGTGAGCAGGGCCAACATGATTCTAATTTCTGCAGATTATATAATATGCTAGAATACTTAAAATATGGGACTCAAGTCAAACAAATATGAAGCTGTTGGAGAGAAGCTGAGCTAATCACAGGAGAAACGTCCCTTGGAAGGCACGTAATTTCAGGAATTGTTAGTGATAGAGCTTGGGTTCAAACCTGGGAGCACATACTTCTAGAAACACAACCCTACTGCAAGTTGCTGTGCTGTAAACCACACGGATGTGGAGGAGGTTGGGTCCTCCCACTGGCCTTGTTGAAGCATTAGTTGTGTCTGCTGTAGCTCCCAGTTTAGGGAGGCCATGGTTTATGCCTGTCATGATGTTGAGTATCCAGGCTTTAACAATGACCAGAACAAAATTGCTATTCTCAAGTATCTCAATTTAAAGAGACAATCAAAATTTTCAATTTCTTGTTATATACAGCACCATGAGTGAAGAGTGGTGGTAGCTAGTGTCTTCTGAAGCTAGAACACTAGGTAAGAGCGGTGGTAGCTGATGCAATCTGAAGCTGGGATACTGTTGAGCAGCCTATGCTGTGCTGCAGGATCACTATGCTGCAATTAGGGAAGCAAGGAAGGAGCAAAGGCTCCTGTGGAAAGAGACAGGGTATCTCTTACCAGCTCTGCCAAGAAGGTGATTCTTGACCCTTATTTTTAGGCAAATCATTGTGAGGAGGCTGAGGATGGGTTGAGTGAGAACTTCATGAGAATGGAGTCTGATATGTGAACCAAACTGTGAAGACACTCACTGAGATGATTGGGATCACAACTGGGCCATGCTGGGAAAATTTGAACTTTGTTCCTAGTGGAAGAGGATAAGGAGGGATACTGAACATTTTAAGCAAGATGGGAAGAAAGGGAGTGAGACAGAGAAACAGTGAGCTAACAGGCTTAATGGCCATGAGGAGAATGTGGGTTTTAACATTAGACAGATTAAGATCTCGGTGCTGCTTAGAAGCTCTGTGAAATCTGAGCCTCAGTTTTCCTCTCTGTGAATGGGGCTAAAATGGGTCTTCCCATGAAGGCACTAATTGTTTGAAGAGAATGCAAGTGAGGCTTTCAGTTCCGTGTCTCTCAGAGTCAACCCGAGTTTTAGTCCTTAGGACCTGTGTAAAGCTTGGGGGTAGTAGAATGAGTCTGGAAACATAATGCCTTCACAGAAAAGGGGAGGTGTGCATTTGGGTGTGGGCATGCATCTACAGAGTGTTCATATGGAGATCAGAGGTCATCTTGACAGTCAGTTAACTCCTTCTAGTGTGGCTTCTGGGGTAGGTTTTCAGGCTTGTCAACAGTGTCTTTACTGCTGAGCCACCTTGTCTGTCACAATAATACCTTTTTATGTGCCCACATTTTCCCACTATTTTCCTTAGACTCATGGGTTTAATTCAAATTCTGTACACTATCTATTTTGTTGACACAATAAGAAGGCCACGAGAAGACAGGGGGTGGGGGGAGTTGCCCTTATTGTTCTATTTCTGTGCAACTTCGTGTTAAGATGGAAACATTGATGCGAGGAAAGTAGAACTTTGGGGAGGGGAAAGAACCCGCTCCCCTCTGCTTGCCTGTGCAAACATGGCCTTGGCCCTGCATGAGCTCCCTAGAAATGCTAGTGAAGATAACTGGAGCAATGGCAGAGTTTACAGGCTGCCTGCTCTTAAGTAGACAAAATATACAATGAAAGACAATAAAAATGACAAGAAAAAAGCATTCAAAGCAAATGTCTACCTCAGCTTTATATTTAAACTAACCTCTGGGTCAGTCGAAGAACATCCAGCTCTGAAGTTCAAGTGTCAAGTGTCCATTCTTCCAGGTTAGAGCTCAGCTCTCTATGAATCAGAACAACCCTTTCCCTCCATGGAATCCATCACCTCATCTCTACACCTTTCATTTGTGCACGCTTTCATGGCTCCACGGAGTGGCCACACCATAATAACTTATTGGCAAGACAGTAACAGAGGAAAGTGAGTAGATAAGTAAATAATTATTTCACTTTGTGCTTCTCTGTAGCTCAGCCTGACTCATAAAATCTAGCAGATTCTTGTGTTTCTGCTGAGGACCCGTAGGAGTCCCAGAGTAGGCTTGTATTTCAGATCAGTGAGGTGTCTTATTGAAAGCCCTGGGAAAAGAAACTGAAGGGGAAGAAAGAAATGCAATGGCATCAAGGGTCTACTCATTGTGTAGTGGGGCGTTAGAGTGGTGATGGCATGGAACACTATTTTGATTTTCTCATTTCTGTTTATCTTTCTGTTTTTCGGTTTCTTCCCATTTGTGCTTCTGTCTCTGCCGTTGCGGTTTATCTTGTGTGATAATTCTTGGAAAGGAGTGCTTTCCTGGTGACTTCATCTGGTCACATATTAACTTTCTTGTCTGTTTCATAGGCTTGGCTTTGCACCATGGTGATGCTCACTACTTACAGCAAAGCAACAGAAAACCCAACACAAAGGAGCACTTCAGTCTCATTGTAGAGAAATGTGCAGAAGCAGTGCCATAATTTAATCACGTGGCAACCCTTCTCCCTGAACTAAGGACCAGGGTGAGGCACAGACTGTTTTGGAAATTCTCTTTGAAAATATGAATTTGACAGATGAGCTAGAATCCCTCTGGGCCTAAGATCTGTGTATGGAGCACCGGAGGGAAAACAAAGAGCTGGGAAGGCGTCTATCCACTCTCAGGCTGTGGGCTTCTGTCAACTGAGTGAAAACTGAGGGAGATATCTCCTTCCCCAGCAGCAAGGAGAATGCCATTTTCAAGGCATGAGGGAGTTTCAGGGTGGTTATTAGAGGCTGTAGGGAGAGGACGGACATGTTTCTGACACAGTCAAAGTAGGAGCGCTTCCGTGTGTGGACAGCCCAGAGGGACCAAATGGGAGACAAGGTGTTTCTTCCAGTCCTCATCTCAGCCTGCAGGACTGAGCATCACGTGAAGTAGCTTCCTGGATTGAAACGATGTAAGAATACATCTGGGCATATGAACCCAATCCAGGACTTTCATGGGACCATCTGAAGATCAGATAATGTTTGCCATTGCTGGGGACCAGAGAAGAGAAAGAGGAGTCCTAGGTATTTGATTTACTATTATAGAATTATTTGTTGGTGTTATGCTGGTGGCATGTTAGAAAACTCAGGTTGCATACATGACTAGCTCGGAGTGTTCTATTAGCAAATAAGGCACAGTTTGGCCCAGTGTTGAGAAAAAGAAGCACCTGGTGTTTTGTTGTTTGTTTTAGTGATTCAGATTAAATCATCGTTTCTTTTCTAAAAACTTCACACTACAAGTTTCGTTTTAATTTCCCTTTCAATCCCATTGATGTAATTTATTTCACACCTGCACAATTTTGTTCCAGTTTTGTTTTTTCAACTTTCAAATCACTGATTGTTTTTGCTTAGTTTGACCAAATCTTTGAATACTGAATTATCTTATAGGATTCTTGTGCAAACATTTTATAAACATTTATAATAGATTGCAAGTGATATTTAGGTAAAATCTATCACTCTGGACTTCACTTTCTGTGCATCTGTTATCATCTTAAGATGTAACTAACATAAAATGAGTGGGCCCATGTATAAAAATGAATCTAAAGCCCAAAAGAACCACCAATCTTAGACCTCACACCTGTAGCTGGCACAGCTTGCACCTCAGTCTTCATATCTGCAGGCTGGGCTACTACTGTTGCCCACATTATATGTCATTGTCAGGGTTAAATGGCAGAGCACTACCATATCGTGCAAATGGATAGAATGGGCACACAGGGAGCTCAGTGCTAGCTCTCAAATAGAGAAGAAAGTGATTATAGGTCGGCCGTCTAGATACAAATCTCATCTCCGAAGTTAGCAGGGTGGTAAAAATTCATTGTGAATCAAAATGGGGGTTACATGAATTTCCTCTTGATGAAACTGATGGATTTTAGTCTCTAGCCTTAGCCAAGATTGTCTTTTTGTGGTTGGTGGGTGCTTACAAAGAAGGAAGGGAAGAATATGTACATGTTATGACAGTTATGTGCATCTTGGAATCCACCTGGCTTTGGTGGGTTCTGTCACACCCACTGTGCTCTAATGATCCCCAAGGAGATCTTGTTCTGTGCTTAGGAGAGGAGCTGTTCAGAGCAGACATGCTGCTCGCATCAAATCCTAGCTTGGGGACCTACAAGTTACACTTTGGATTCTTATAAAACGCCGTTGAGCACCACTCTCCGAGACACACAGCCCATCTAGCATGCACACCATCCAGGGCTTTTACAAAGGGCTATCACGATAGCTGCTGAACATGGGTGCAGAGCACACCTCGATGGTCTTGGCGCTTTTCTTCTACTCTTTAAATTCTGAACCAGTATCACTTTAATGTAAGTTAGTCAAGTTTTAAAATATACCAGTGAGCTACACTGTAGCCTACAAAGTGGATGGTGATGGGTTTGGGGTTTCTCTTCTTGCTTAATTCGTTTCTAGGAGCCAGGAATCTCTTTGAGACTTCCAGACTTCCAGATGATGTCTCTCACCATTCTGCATTCCACAGTCATCCTTTTTTTTTTTATTTTTTCCATTCAAAAAATTTACACTTCCTCCCCTCCTCTTACTCCCCTCCTGCTCCCCTACTCACCTTCCTCCCTCCCCCTCCCTCCTTAAGAGAGGGCGGGGAACCCTGCCCTGTGAGAAGTCCAAGCCTCCCTCCCATCCATTCCTAGGAAGTTTTACATCCAAATAGACAAATAGACTAGGGTCCCAAATAGCCAGTACATGCAGTAGAAACAAGTTCCAGTGCCTTTATCAATGGCTTCTCAGTCAGCCCCGATTTTCAGCCACATACAGAGAGTCTGGTTTGATTGCATACTCATTCACTTTCAGTCCAGCTGGATTTGGTGAGCTCCCATTAGAACAGGCACACTGTCTCAGTGGGTGGAACAACCCCTGAAAGCCTATGCTGGAGAGGATGTGGAGCAAGGGGAACACTCATCCATTGCTGGTGGGAATGCAATCTTGTGCAACCACTTTGGAAATCAGTGTGGCAGTTTCTCAGGAAATTACGAATCAATCTACCTCAGGATCCAGCAATACCACTGTTGGGAATATACCCAAGAGATGCCCAATCATACTACAAAAGCATTTGTTCAACTATGTTCATAGCAGCATTATTTGTAATTGCCAGATCCTGGAAACAACCTAGATGTCCCTCAATGGAAGAATGGATAAAGAAAGTGTGGAACATATACACATTAGAGTACTACTCAGCGGTAAAAAAATAAATGACATTTTGAATTTTGCATGCAAATGAATGGAAATAGAAAACACTATCCTGAGGGAGATAACCCAGACCCAAAATGATGAATATGGAATGTACTCACTCATTAGTGGACTCTAGCCATAAACAGAGGACATTAAGCCTATAGTTGACAAGCCTAGAGAAGCCAAATAACAAGGTCAATCCCCCCCCCCCCCAAAAATATATAGATCCTCCTGGAAATCGGAAGCAAACAAGATTGCCAGGCAAAATTTGGGAGCAAGGGGATTGGGGGGGGTGTAGGAAGTGGGAAAGAGAAGGGAAAGACTGGAGAGTGTTTGGGAGAATGGGAGGGTGGAGACGGAGGAAAGACAGATATAGGAGCAGGGAAGAAGACATCTACATTAAGGGAGCTATTTTAGGGTTGGCAAGAGACTTGGCTCTAGAGGGGATCCCAGGTGTCCACAGGGATGTCCCCATCTAGGTCCTTGGGCAGCAGAGTAGTGGATGCCTGAACTGGCCTTGCCCCACTATTACACTGATGATTATCTCGAATATCACCATAGAGTCTTCGTCAGGCAATGGATGGAGATAGAGACAAAGTCCCTCATCAGAACAACGGACTGAGCCCCTAAGGTCCAGTTGAAGAGCAGAAGGAGGGAGAAGATGAGCACAGTCACGCTTTTAAAGAGGCATTACCTTAAAATATGAAATTTGTCTCAGGTTCTAGGTGTTCAGGAAGGTCCACGTGTTTGGGCACCAGATGCTGCTGTTTTCTGAGCAGTTACTGTGTGTCACTCACCACTGACAGATTTCCATGATAGGATTTTATTTTTATATTTATTTATTTTATTTTTGGTATTTTGAGACAGGGTTTCTATGTCTGTCCTGGAGGCCCTGGAGCTCACTTTGTATAGCAGGCTGGCCTCCAACTCACAGAAATATGCCTGCCTCTGCCTCCCAAGTGCTGGAACTAAAGGCATGTGCCACCATTGCCTGTCTGGTTTTAGTTTCTTAAAGAAACCTTTGGATTCAATCTGCTTTATTGTTTTTGAAGTATATACGTACATAGGACCCAATCATTTAACTTTTCTGACTTCCAGCATTCTTGTCGGTACAGAATAATAATCTCTACTTTAGCCATTATTAAAACCAAATGAGATAATGCCAAATTGCTTTGGAAATGGTTATCTATTGTTAAGCTGAAAGATCTGTTAGGAGCAGAAATCATGACTGTCTTCCTAGCTTAAAAAACTTGCAGTCATGGGCATCTCTGGGGTTAGGCAGGGTGCAGGGGAGCGGCCAATCATTTATTTACTGTCCTTTATCATCTAGACTTTTTCAGAGGCTTTCACTTCCTGGCCAAGGTGCTTGGGTACCAAAGACTGACTAAAGTCATCTCCAATTCTACCATGCATGTGAAAAAAGCTCCTAAGAGCCTCATGCATAGAAACATCAATTCCGCTATCTTGGAGTCTGTTAGAAGAGGGCTTGGGACCACAACAAAGTCTACATGTCTTTCATTTTTAATAAGTTTTTTTCTTAAGAAAAATTCCCATGAGGAAGCAACTTCTATCTGTCTCATCCCTTCAAGATGAGGACCAAAATAAACACCTTTCTCTTGAAGGTGATGTTTTCCCAGTTATTTATTTATTCAAGAAAATTGCCCTCCAAAGAACTTCCATCAAGTCCCCTGTTGTGTTTTCCCTCCCAGTGTCTCTTCAGCCAGGCGACATGCATGCCACTGAAATTGCTCATAACTAAAGAGTCAGAGATGTTGGGTGGCATGAGAGGTGAACTTTTTTTGCTTCTCAGTTTTGAGATAAAATGTGCTTTGCCTAAAGCATGCCCTAAGCATTTCCCTTTGTGCCTTCAAGAAAGAAAGAGCTTGCTAGAAGCAGATTGGCAGACCCACTTGGGCATTTTCCTGGCTTGCAGGGGAGTGAACTGGACCCCCATTGATTTGGCTAACAGAACTGTCATTGTCCTGGAGTTTGGGTGGGAGATGGCTCTAGCTACTTTGAAGAATGGAACCAGGGGGTGACAATAAGCTTTTGAAGCAGTTCATTAGTTTCTGTCATTGCAATAGTTGGGGTCTCCATTGACTTTCCTCTTACTGTCAACTCTCACCATCCAGAAACCAGACAACTGCTTCCTTGGGTATTTGTCTTGGACTCAGCCAGCTTCTCTGTTCCTAATTTTACTCTGTTCAAGTCTTGTTTGTCTCATGACTTCCTAGATAGAGAGGCTTCTTTGTTGTCTCCATTTCTACCAGTTTCTCCCTGTTAAATCTGTCTTGGACATTGATCTTCAGAAGAACATTTTGGAATCACAACTTCCCCTTTCTGATGCAGGGCTTGCATGGCGTTGCACTATCAGTTAGAATGCACATAAGAGACCTGAGACCTAAAAGGTTCTTTTGATGAAGAAGCCATTCCTGTGAAAGGAAAAGGTCCCCTTTTGCATTCTGTTCTTGAATTTGCCGAATCTTGGTTCCAATTCTCAGCTTCTACTCTAAAATGAAGAGTATATATATATATATATATATGTGTGTGTGTGTGTGTGTGTGTGTGTGTCTAATTGTCTGGTTCACAATTATGTACATGCCTGAGAATTGTAATAAAGGTCTTTATTGGTCTTTCTATTTTTATTTAATTTTTTTCTCTACCTTTCAATTTCAGATTTTAAAAAAATTCAGAGTAGGGCTGGGGAGGTGACTCCCTGGGTAAAAGTTGTTGCTGTGCAAGTACAAGGACCTGAGTTTGAATCCCTGTGACCTCGTGAAGATCTGGATAAAAGTTTGAGCTTTGTAATCTCAGTGCTTGCATCAGAAGATGGGATGGGAAGACAAAGGAACACTCAGAAGCATAGAGGCCAGCAGCTTTGGTACACAGAAGGAAAGCACAGAGATCCTATTGCCTTCTGACCTCCATATGCATGCCATGGCATCTGTGCACAGCGCCCTTCCCCAGCCTACACACACTATTCAGGGCATGAAGAAACTGACTTACTTGAGTCATATGGAGTCTACTGTCTTCATTGTATCTGTAATGATTGATGGGGGAGGAATCATGTGTCACTTGTAAGATTCAGGTGTCCGAGTCCTCCCTCCACAGTTGATCCCTGGAAAAGCAGGTGAGGAGGGAGACAGCTGTTGCAAGGGAGGGGGCAAGTAAGGAGGAAGAGCATGGAATGCTGGTGCCGAAAGGAGCAGGCCCAGCAAGTTTCAGGTCGTTTCTGTACTATCACTAGGTGGGCCAGGGCACATGGCATAAGTTTGGAGCTTGAAGAAAGTTGCTTAGCTATTAGGAGGCAGGGATAAAACTTCTAGTGGAGCATAATACAACTGTTCAGACTTTCTTGAACATTTTTAACTGTAAATTTTTATTGTTAGTGTTCTATGTGCAAGTGATAAGCAAGTTTAGTGTGGGTAGTATCAGATGACAAGGAGGAAAGTTAAATATTCAAGCCATAATAATCTTTGGCTTATAGAGTTATTTTTTTAATAGACCTGATGCTCTGTCTTCTGCAATGTGAAATCTTTCCATGAATTTTTCCCATACGGCCCCATTTCTCCTAGATCAGTGATTCTTAGTCTGTGGGTTGTGAACTCTTTTGGGGAGGGGACGAAGGACCCATTCACAGGGATCACATAAGACCACCAGAAGACACAGTCATTTACATTACAATTCATAACAGTAGCAAGATCACATATATGAACTAGCAATAAAAATAATTATACTGTAGGTCAGCACAACACGAGAAACTGTATCAAGGGTTGCAACATTAGAAAGATTGAGAACCACTGTCCTCGATTCTTCTTAATCCTGGGAAATAGATTTCTATTTTCCTAAGTGTTCAGGTTCATAACTCTATAGTCATGTTTTTTTTCCCCTCATATCCCACACTTATCATCAGGTTGTTGTTGCTACTTTTAAACTTTGCCCAAACACAGACTATTTCTTACCATTTTTTTTTCTGCTACTGACTTCCTGAAATCTATTCTCTTTAATTGATGGATTATTTTAAGACCTTCCTAAAAGGCCTTTCAGTTTCTGTCTTGGCCTCCTTCATCTGTATTTTTTAAAATTTTTATTATTATCTTTTTGAGACACGGCCTCACTCTGTAGCTCAAGGTAGCTCAGAACTTAGTATGTAACCCAGTCTGGCCTTAAACTAATAGCGATCTCTTTGTTTCTATTTCTCAAGTGGTAGAATCACCAGTGTGGGCCTCCACAACTTACTCTCCTCTATCTGCTTTTAAAGATTCCATACAAGTATGTGTTTTACATTGAGCTTATTTCCCCTATACACAGCTCCTCTCCCTTTTCTCGTCCTTGTCTGTCCTATATGCAACCCTTATGGTAATACTGTAAAGCTCAGGAATGATAGCATTTGTAAAGAATACCTTGTGACTGTGTAAGAGTCTATAAGCTCTTAACTGTATGAAACCTGTTGCTCTCTGGCCTTAATGTGTCCCTTCACTTCTCAGTTCTAATCTTTGTACATACAGACTCCTTGTACATACAGACATGCTCGTGTCTCATCAATAGCTTGGATTTCTTTTTCTCCTGGAATACTCTTCTCTCTTGTTTTTACATGCTTTATTTTTTAACCTTTAGGGCATTAGTGAATTCCTTTTTTTTTTTTTTAGGAGGTGTCTCCTAGTCAATGTTATCTACTACTCTGGAGCTACCTATTTCTTTTCTCTGTTCATTTCTTGCAGTGGGTATAACACCGCCTAGAAAATTAGACAGACAGTACTTTCAAGTCATCTGATGAAGAACATAGACTCCAGAGAAACCATTGTCCCTTCTTGTTTTGTTTTTCTTCATTTTTTTCAGAATATAGAACAGTATTGGGTGTATAATTAGCAATCAATACATATTTTTGAATAAATGAGTGAATTGGTACCAACTAATCTTTGTATACTTATTTCTTTAGAAAATAAGGTTGAATTTTTCAAAGAGTTTTAAAGTCATTAATGACCTAAATCTGAAAATCTGTTGGTCTCCTAGGTTGCATTTAGATAAGAGAAGCAAGGAGTGGTTATACACTTGCACGGGAAGTGGCCCTCATTTCCCAGTCTTGACCATTGCAGCAGTGGTGTGGATAAATGTCAGTTACTAACAGACCCAAAGATTAGAAACTGTGGAAAGGTAATGAGGTCAATTAACCTGGTGTACTTCCTCTTCCCAGAGCAAGAGCTGAAGGGCAAACTGTCAATAAAAACACAATGGTTCTGCTAGCTTATTCTCAGTGCTACTTAGTTACAAAGAGTCAGAAGGAAAGAGGCTGGGGAGATAAGCCAGCTGCTTACGATCCACTTAGGGTTTCTAGAGTCACAAATGGCAAAGGTCTAAAGGGTCTCTGGAAGTGGTAAACTGGGAAGGCTGATGGACTAAATAGGCGGCTGGTTCCAACATTAAATGACTGAATGATTTCCTCAGTCAGAGTTTATTCCCAGTGCTCCAATTCTCCTTCTGTTTTGCATGGATGAAGGGACATAAGGGATCAGTATATTCAGTTTCATCACTTTACAGAGAAACAACTTCAGGCCCAAAGATGTCCATGATTTTCCTCATTTATCCAACAGCATACATTTGGTGCTGGAACCTTACTTAGGCTTTCTGGTCCATCCATGGACTCATTGTACTAAGATGATGATGATGCTTCTGTGTCCTGAGGCACACCTCATAGTGTCTGGATCTTGCTGCTCCATACAAAACTGGTACGTGACCTTTGTCACGAGGAGGTCTTTGTCTAATATTTCTGCTTCTTGATTCAACAGAAGAAAAAATGGCCCACTTCTGTGGAGCTGTCTGAGAAACAAACTGAAGATTTGTTTGGACAAGTGTGGTAGAAGCATCCTTAAAAGGCAGAAAATAACTAGTCTTGGGTGAAAAAGAGTGCTAGTGGCAACATAATTAAAATATCTGATTATATAAAAGAGCACAGATAAGAAACTACAAGAGAAGTTAATTATAAAGAGTACAAGGAATAAAATATGAAATGAGTGTTTTATGTATGTTTGATGTATTCATTAAGAACTCATACTAGGGCTGGGCTGTGGTGGTGTATGCCTTTAATCCAAGCACTAGAGAGGCAGAGGCAGGAGGATCTTTGTGAGTTTGAGGCCACCTTGGTCTGCAAAGTTCCAGGAGAAGCCCCATAGCTACAGAGAAACCCTGTCTCAAAAACCAAAACAAAAAACAAACAAAAAAACCTTATACTTGGTAAGATTATTTTTCTTGGAACGTTGTGGTTTTCCCTTAGTGACCACAATTATAATACCATATAACCATAATAACACACACACACACTTCATCTTCCTCTATCTATCTATCTATCTATCTATCTATCTATCTATCTACCTACCTATTTATCTATATGGAAGACGTGAAGTTTGGAGGGAGATAAAACAAATGAGCCAGAAATAGTTAGAAGTAGGGATAGAAGGTTTGCATATTACCAAGACACATTATATATATTAAAGGAATTTTCAAAGAATAAATAAAGTTAAAAGGAAAAGCAAGGGAAGCTTGGGAAATAACAGAAATAATACTTTCAAGGATATCTCATTGTACATTCATATAAAGAGGAAAAACTGGAACTAATACTCACGGAAGACAGGAGGCATAAAGTAGCATTGGTTGTCTTCCTAGCTTCTTAACCAACGATACCTGTCCTGGGAAGCATTGCACTATCTTGTTACTTTGGGGTTAACCTTCAAAGTGTGGGTATCTACTTTTAGATGTACATTGCACATGGCTTACAGGTCAAGATTCGGTAGTAACTTACACAAGTGGACAGGAGACTCCTTAATCTTGGAAGAATTATGATGAGTAATGATATTGGATTAGAATGTAATATGATATCACGAAGTTTTTCAGAATGATGGGAAATATTTGGAAACTCTAGATCACAAAAACTAATTATTAACTCCTACGTAGTCCTAATTTTTACCCTTATCCAAGATAATGGTTTGAACACATCCATCATCCTAGATCCTTCAACTGACTCCTGACTGTCCAGTGATATTCAAACACATCTCAAATTTGTGTCCCAGGCTATACTTTTGTACTTTTCCTTCTCCTTCTCTTCTTACCTCTCTTCTTACCAATCTATTCCTTGCTCAACCTAGAAAGCAGCATCACCTCTCATTGGACTGCTGAGGACAGAGCTGGAGCTGTTCTTGAAACAGTATCTTCTTTGTTCACATTCCATTACTAACATCTGATGACTCTGAGCTGTCTCTTGCCTTCCTTTTGCCACCACCTGGCCAGAAAACCCTACTCATCAATAAAGGATGGCAAACAACTTATCAAGGAATAATTTCAATGTGCTTATAACTCTAAGGAGCTTGCACCTTCAGACTAAGTATAGTCAATGACCAGAGTCAATTGATTAGTTCTGATTCTGGCAGATGGATGAGTGCCCTCTATGTGGAAGACTCAGTAAAGGCTCAGTGGAGACACCCAGTCAGTCCTCACTGGTGGTTAGGTATTTAAGAGTTTCCAGATATTTCCCACCCTTCTGAAAAACTAGGTGATACCATATTACATTCTAATCCAATATGATCACACATCATAAGTCTCTCCTGTCCACGTGTACAAGACAAGTCACTGGTCCACAGAATATCTGGGTATTGTTGATGTGGGAGATATACACACACATATCAATGTTGGATACCACATGATATAGAGACAATATATTAATTGCTTATATATCATGTATAATATTAGTATATAGTATATGATGCATATTAGATAATATATATTATAGTGTTCAACATTGATAATGTCTCTGAACCTGAACAACAACTGAACACTGGATTATTATAAAGTTGTTTTGAAAATAATGGATAAATACAAATAAGAGATTATGTATTATTCCTAGAAGCTTTTATTTATGCTATCTCCAGAAATGGGAACCCAATGCAAGCTAAAAGACCATGGACAGCATGAGCTAGCAGTTCCAACCAGGCAAAACTGCAGTAAATTTATATGAGAAATCTGGATATTTTAAAAAGTTAAGTCCAAGAGATTGGAAAAGTTTCTAAATTCAAGTTTTCAAGTAGGGAAAATAATTTCTTTTGTTTTTCCTTTTCATTCAAGTCTTAGTATTTTCTTTTGTAATAAATCCTGAATTTTTAAGTTGCCGAGCTCCAAACTCCTCCTCTACTGCCCATCATGCCTTTGGAAGTTTAAGAGAAACGTCTTTATGTCTTTGTTACTGGCTTCGCATCCTGGTTGCCCCTCGTGTATGAATTGGTTACTTGAATGTTTCATGCTTCAGTTTCTTCTGCTGAAAACAGGGTAGCAGAGAGTCCTGTCCTATGGGTCACTGTGACTACTTAGGATGACAGGTTCCAGTACTTGGAGCTGAGCCTGGCACACAGTGTGTTCTCAGTATGATTGAGAACAATGACTTGCTTGTATCACCAGGTCCACAGGCTCAGCTATTCCCCTGCTTTCCTGTGTGTCCTTGATCAAGTCACTTGAAATCATTTTCCTCAAGGTCCTAGAAGTCTGACACTCTGACCATTCCAACTTCTGGCCTTGATTATATAGTCAATAGACAACACTCTAGCCTTCTCTCCTATGTTTCTGCCATAAAACTCCATGACTGAAAACTACTCCCAAAAGGAAGAGTTTATTTTGGTTTATGGATCCAGAGGAAAAATCAGTAGTGGCAGGAGAAGGCATTGCAACAGGTTGGAAGTGCTGTCTGATCATATCTCTTTACACAGGAAGACGAGAATGCAACCTAGAAGTGGAGCAGAGCTATATTCCCAAAGTCCACCCAGACCCCAGTGATGTACTTTCTCCAGCATGGCCCAGCATCTGAAAAGTCCCATAACCCCCTCAAACAGTGTCACCAACTGGGGATCAAGTATTCAAATATCTGATTTTGGGGGAACATTTCTCATTCAGACTACTACACCTTCTTCTATCCTCACAGTGGACACCTGTCAGTTCATAAATACACACTTAAAATTCACTTTAGTAGCATCCAATTCAATACAACTCATCAATTCACTGTGAGTGGTTAATTATCCCCATTCAGAATAATCTCCTGTGATTTCAGACTTGTTTAGCACTTGGCATTCCTCAGACAAATAGAAAGGAAGCATGGGGAATCTTCCTCTCTGAAATTCTTCCAAACCTTAACACATTCTGTCATTGTACATTTTTTTTAGTGGAGAGAAAAAGACACTATCCCCTTGGGGGCTTAAAGGGATTTTTCCTTAAATCATGAAAAAAAGAATGTTTAGCCAGTTGCTGGAAAATTCACTTGTACTAAGTGGTTCTAATTATTCTGCCCTTGAGGGAGGAGTTTCTGAATGCTGGCAAGCCTTCCCTGGAGGTTGCAGCAGGCAAAGTACTCAACTTTGGTGAAAACAAGAGTGTGGTTGTTGCAAGGTTCAAAGAACAGCAAAACAAACAAAAACACCAATTACGATTCCAGGGAGGTACAGTCTTTTCTATTTAGTCAAAAGTAATTGATTTCCCCTGGAGTGCCACTTACACTGTAATGATTATTGGAAGGGAGACAACTTAACAGAGTGACATAAACAGAAAATGAAATGGGTTGCAGATCTTAGCGGATCTGGACTGCTTGCCTCGGAGGCAGAGCTGGAGAAATACAATAAATGAAGGCAGGATAGTTATAGCATTTTCTTTATATTTATTTCTTTTGTCAGTATATTTATTTTGAACTTTAAAAAGAGTTTAAAAATAAGTTTTAATTATGCATTATGTGTATGTTTGTGTGTACACACAAATGAGTGCTTCTGGGGTCAAGGGGTATTAGATTCCCTGAAAGTGGAGTTATGGGTAGTTGTAAGGTCACATAATGGGTACTGTAAGCTAAACTCTAGTCTTCTTCAAGAATGGTATGAGGTCTTAACTGCTGAGCAATCTCTCTAGTCCTTGATATTAATTTTTCCATGTTAATTCTTCAACTTATTATTCTGTTCTTTGCTTAAGCAGAAAGAAGAGGTGAGAGTGGACAAACAAAATAGTGCATTCAAGTTACTTTGGGGGAATTTTCTACATTTCATTGAGATTGATTTACTATTACATGTAAAAGGCTGATTAACTCAACAGTGTATCTGAAAATATACTGTATTTCAGAAACCTGTGGCTTCACAATTGAAGTTTTTCTAGATACAGTAAAATCTCAGTCAATTTCTATAGACAGTTGAAATATGAATGAAAGTTGAAATTTTTATTGAAAGTTATGTGGTGACTCAAGCCAGTTGCAAACTGAGGCAGGGCCTAAATTATTATAAATTTAGTCATATAATTTTTTTAAAAATACATTTATCACACTGTTACATTACTCTGAATATTACCTTCATTCTTTCTACATAAACCTCTAAAAAGTATTAAAAGAGAACCACATTCTTTCATGCTGGAAAATCCTTAAAGATATAGAATAGAAATGCTTCATTTTTCCCCATCTCTGCCCTAGGTCTGGGCAAGAGAGATTTCTGGGAAGAAACTGATAATTCAGAGGGTATATTTCCTTCAGAAGCAAAACTGTTTCTTTATTAATATTCCACCAGATCTTCAGATACAGAGCTCCTCACTGTCAGATATTTAAATCCCTTTATTTCCAACCCTGATCTCACTTCATTACAGATTTGCTTATGCTATGTTTATGTGTGTGCTTCTTCCAAAGAACTGCAGGACTCTATTATTTTCTGGCTTATCCTCTCTTGATCACACAATAACTTGAACAGCCTTGACTTGTCATGTGCTCATGTTTTGATGAGTCTCTATTTTCTTCAGTTGCATTTAAATGGCCTGTTCATCAGTCTTTGTGTCATTGGTCATCCATAAAATGGCTGTGCCCATTGAAAATTTTCAGAAAAGATGTATTGCCTCGAGTTTGGGTTCTTGGATGGTGTATATATATATTATAATCTCAACGATTCGCTGAACTTAGATTTTGATATAAATTTTGACTTGTTTCTTTTTGGTACATCTGTATTTTCTTTTCTGATAGAATTTCTTCAGCCAAATGGTCAGCATTGTAAACACACAGGAGGAAAGTCCTTTTATCTCTGTCCTTCTCAGGAAAAAACAAATCTCTTCCTTTACTTTGTTCTAACTGACTGAAACAGCCCTTGAAAGCATCTTTTTGGTTGTAATCCCATTTCTGCATGTTCAACTCACACAGTGTTTAAGAAACTGTTAGGTCTGCCAAGAAGACAAATTACTGGTCTTATTTTATTGGAGACAGAAAAATTACTGTAGACCATACTAGTGTTTAGGATGTGGGTCCTGCAAGTTTTGTGCCACTATTGCATTGTTACATTCTGCAGGAAGGACAGATTGTACACTAAAGGTTTTGTAGTTGGGATGCTGTTCACATTTCTCTTTTGATAGCTTGCAGAGTATTTCCTCACCAAAGAGACCAGAACACAGGGGTGAAGGCTCCATGTAGATACCAGTTCCGCCTCTCATGTTAAATGAGTGGTGTGGATGTTGTCCTCAGCAACAGGACCCTACTGTCAGTTTGTAGAAAGCAACCCTCTGTCTTAGCATCAGTCTGGGGTGTTTGGGGATTTCTATGAGACCACTTTGGTGAACAACTCAATTAAATGCAGCCTAGTCCCTCTACAGGAAGTCTTGCCTGGCTACAAGAGATGGCCAGTTGAGACTTAGTGTCCCCAATTAGTAGAAACCTTCATTGGGATCACATTCATAGATTTCAAGGAGTAGATGTCTGACTTGCCTTAAGGTCCATTCCATGAGAAGGGACCCACACCTGACACTGCTTGGGTAACCCAAAACCAGAGGCTGGATAGCCCAGTGACCTAGGTCAGAACCAAACAGGACTGGTATAAAAAGTAAATCAACAAAATGATTCTTAATGATATTCTGCCATACTTATGGATGAATGCCTTATCCAGGCATCATCAAAAAGGCTTTCTTCTGCAGCAGATGGGAACAGATGCAAAAACCCTCCACCATATATTATGCAGAGATAGATAGATAGATAGATAGATAGATAGATAGATAGATAGATAGACTGAATTGGAGGTATCTATCATTCCCCACCCCCTAGAGATCAGAGAATCCTGCAGAAGTAGAAAATTTGTAAGAAGTAGGGGAGCTGGAGAATATTAGGAGAACATGGCCCTCTGAACCAACTAAGTAAAGCATATGCTAGTTCGCAGAGATTGAAACAGCAAGTATAAAGCCTGCATAGGTCTACATAGGTCCTCTGGATATATAGTATAGCTATTAGCTTAGCATTTTTATGGGACTCCTGACTGAGAGAATGAATGAGTCTCTGACTCTATTTCCTGCTCTTCAGGCTCTTTTCTTTCTGTTGGATTGCCATGTCTAACTATGATATGGAAGTTTTGCTTCATATTATCATATTTTATTTTGTCATGTTTGGTTGTTATTTCATAGAAGCCTTTTCCTTTTTTTTTTATGAGAACCAAAAAGGGAGTAGATCCAGAGGGGAGGGGAAGTGGGGAGAAACTAGGAGGAGTAGAGGGAGGGGAAATTATAATTAGTATGTAGTGTGTGAGAAAAGAATTTTTTTCTATTAAAAGAAGAAAGAGTTTCTCCATAGCAAGGTAACAATTAAATTAAAATGATGCTTTCATTCAAACTTTTGAATATGAAATTTGAAAGCACCGTATCTAAAGAAAAAATATGCCCTAAAATGCTTTCTTGTTCATAACTAATCATATTTTACAAATTCACATAAGATTTATATGATAAATATATTTTCTGTCATCTGTGTACATATTTTAATAATAGTAATCCATATCACTATTGGTATAGCCATTATGTGTGATATATTTACATAGAAAATATCTCTGCTTGCATATATATATGTCATTGAATATATGTGTTTTTCTGTACTGATAGAATTAAAAACTAAAGAGTGAGTAAAACAAAAAAGATATATTCTAGAATTATTGAAAACTAGGAATGTATATGGAAAGATTAAAGTAAGAAATGGGATTAATAGCTTGATTGTAATAATGCTTTAGTTCCTTCTTGCTTGCCCAACTGCTCTTTTGTTCAAAGGAACACCAGGAATGCCAGGGATGATTGATCTTGGTTCCTTCCTGCTTTGCTTTCTGTCAAAACACACACTTTCTTTGCTTTATTGATTGGAAAGAGTAGTAGGATTGACCTCAAGCATGACAGTGCAAGGAGACTAGCTGGTCTACCCCGTGATGAAATCTAAGAAAAATTTTGTAATAGTAACAAACCATTTAGGGTCCCTGGAATTGACCCTAAAGGCAAGAATTAAGTGAGAAAATGTATCTTCAAAAATTATGATAATTCAATGCAACATGCACACACACACAAACACATGAAATATGAACCAGGAACACTGCTTCCTTCCCCTTCCCACCTCAGAGAGGTAAAGAGTTTAGATTGTTCCTGTATAGCTCTGTTTAGGTCTAAGTTGAAGCTGCAGGACTTTAGGATTTCTCATCATATTGCTAACTTCCTGTTGCTGAGGCTGTTCGGGGCAACTTTTACTCAATCTTCCTTTGGGCATGACCGAGAACTAGTGAGATCTTGACAGTCTGGATAAGTCCTTGGGGTAGTGTTCCATGTAAGCAGAGTCAGAGAGAGGAAATCTCGAGTGATTATCTTACCTTCCACAATGAGCTCGGCTTCACGAATGGTGGACTCAGAGTCTCAGGAAGATTTGTGCATTGTTGAAATTCTGATGGAGGCTGATAGGTTTTGCAGGAGACAGTTGGAAGGCAGTTGCAAGGTAATTGAGAGGAGACCTTCTGGGTTCTGCACGAATATTCTTGGAAGGAGCCATGATTGAATGAATTTGTTTGTAGAGGAATTCATTCCCCAGAGGATTGTTAGAAATATTCACTCTGTCTACAATTAGTGAAGTTCAACATCTTAAATGAACCTTGAAATTACTATTAAGTGAAAGATGCAAACATCAAAAGAGGACATGTGATTCTACTTGCATAAGAGTCCAGAAAGGAGAAACATATAGAGACATATGCTGATTAACTTTGGGCTGAGGGTGAAGAAAAGAATGGCCTGTATCACCCTTGGAGGTAATAAAAGTGCTTTAGGGTCTGGAGAAGTAGGTCAATTGTACAACATTCATCTTGGATTTTTGTGTCCTGGGATGGATCCTCTGCACTGCAAAAGGAAACCAAAATCTTATTCTCTACCATGGTTATGGTTGTACATACCTGTACAACTGTATACTAATAATCACTGAAATACACCTGTTAACTGGGTGAACTTCCTACTGTCTAAACTGCATCTCAAAGCTTTCTCTTAAAAATGAGGCAAAAGTAATGCAGGATGGCAATGAAATGCTAAGAAATGTTAATGGTTATAATATCTGTAAGGTGTTCTTGATTTGGGGAAGTAAAGGGTACAGGTTGTAGCAAGAGACTGTTTTATGGAGGAAGGAAGGTACAGTCATCAGGTCCTCCACAGAATTTGAGTACATCATACTTAAAGGTTTTAACTTTGGGAATAGAGGATCAATTTGCAGTGATCTGCCTGACCTCAACTAAGTCGTCTCATTGCATGGGACTGTATTTTTCAATCTTAAAACAAGGGGAGGGAAGTTGCACATGCAATGTCAAGTTAATCTACTGAAAAGTGCTCTGATTTGTTAAACAAAGTAGGTTTGCAAAGGAAAAGACTTGTTCCATATGGAATTTTAAAAAGGATTTTGGATGCTGGGCATAGAAAATCCTGTAATTCTGATATTCAGGAGAACAGTAGCACGTTTGAGACTATCCTGTGCTACATTGAGAGCCCTAAGCAGGTATATGGTAGAGTTAGAGACCCTGTCACAATAAATAAAACAGTCTGAAACAAAACAGAAAATGAAGGTAGGGGAGATTGGTACAACCACCTGCTTTGCATTGTATAATCACCTTTCCATTTTCATTTTCCCTCCTTAAAACCTCTTACTCTTAGGGTCCTCCTAGTTTTATGATCTAAATACATGTGTGTAGTTGCACACACACACACACACACACACATTCAACCAGTGTTACATGACTACCTTCTATGACAGATACTGTTCTAGCTAACAAGAATTAATTGTACCTAGTAATAAAAGTCATCGTGGTATTTATACATGGGTATACAGAGTGCATGGGTAAAATTCAGCTCCCTTTATCTGACTTGACATTCTTCCTATCTCTTTTTGAAATTAAACTTTATGTTTATATATAAAAATACAAAGCAGTGGGTTTCATTATGGCATGTTCAGACTTAGGTTGTTCTTATTGATTCTCATTTCCTTCTCCCATGGTCTGTTTAATGGTCTCTTCAGGGTGGTCTCTTTCCAGATCTTCAGTAGTGTTTTTATGCCACATAAAGTTCATTATCTGCTCTTGTCCTACCTTCTTCCTTAAGGCCTTTTATTTCTCTCTTATGGTCTCCTCTCTAGTGTTGTGACCACACTGTATCTACCTATCTACCTATCTATCTATCTGTCTGTCTAACCATCCATCTATCTATTATCTACCTGCATATATGTATGTATATATACACAAATTTATATCTATAAATTGAAGTCTACAATATGTACATAAGATTAAACATTTCTATTTTTTTTCTGTGCCTGTTTTATTTTGCTTAACAGCGTGATTTCCAGTTCCATCCATCTCCCAGCATGTGATGATGTTTTCCTTTATGAATGAATGAAATTCCATTGTGTTGGTGTTTTCATAACCAGGAATGTGGGTGGACATCTGGTTATATGCCCTATCTTTGCTATTGTGACCAGTGAGGCAATAAACACTAATATACACAGATCTCTGTAGTAGGCATTTGAGCTCTTTGGTATACACAGATGGTATAGTTGGGTCATGTGGTAGTTCTACTTTTAGTGCTTTGAGAAACCTCCATAATGTTTTCCATAGTGGCTGCCATCAGTTTCCATTGCCACCTACAAACTACCTGTGTCAAGCCCTCAGTTCCTCTGAGGACACATGGGAGCTCATTTGGCCAAGCATATTCTTGGTTAGCTACATCACTATTACAGCATCTTGAAGTGTGCTCTATGAACCACTTAAGAGTTGAGTTGGACTTCCTTTGAGAGTTATGTGCATGTGAATGTCTAGAATTAGAGGCACAGCATGCAACATTTTCAAAACCAACCTGAATTTAGAAAAACTTCAACAGATTTACTTCCTATAGAATGTTTCCCAAAACTAGGGTTTTGAAAAGCTCCCTTTGAAAAATGATACGGAGTTGACTTTAGTAGGCTGTGATCATACATGCTTCCAATCGCAGCAGTTGGAAGGTTGAGGCAGGTGAATTGTTACATGTCAGAGGCCATAGACTGGGCTATGTAACAAATACCAGGGTAGCCAGTTGGAACTAAATAGAAAGACTATCTAGCAAAACAAACAAAAATGTGTGTGGGGTCTTACAGGTTTAGAGCTTTTAGCATTATTAAGCCAGGGAAAAAGCTTAGCTGGTAAAATGTTTGCTGCACAAGTGTGATGACCCTAGATCAATCTCTAGAACCCATATAAAGAAGCGAGGGTTCATGGTCTGTATTTGGAATGTCAGTACACAGGAGGCAGACATGGGTAGATCCCTGGGAATTGCTGGCCAGCTAGCTTAGACAAATTATCAAGCTCCAAATCAATGATGCTATAAAGCCAACCAACAAACAAAAAACAAAAAATAACAACAAAACTGCCACAACCACCAAAATACCAAGGTGTCCAGAACCTGAAGAATGACACCTGAAATTGCTCTCTGATTTCCTTTGTAGTGCATTCATATATAGGAGCACATTCGCATGTACACGTGCACATGTGCATGCACACTTGCACACACACACTTTTGATGACTTTATAGTTTTATATTTCAATCATAGAGCTATAGAAATTTGAGAAATCTTTAAGGTTTGAGAATTCATTAATGATGATATTATGACAAATTGTGGAGATGATATTTTGGGGACAACTGAACTTGACACCTCTCAAATTGTGATGACATGGTGATTGGTGAGCTATGGGAACAACTATGGCCAAGATCTTAAAATCACAGCTCAAATGATAAAATAGAGGTGCTATTCCCAAATCCAGAAATAAGTCTTAGAAAGGAGGTGATGACATTATGTTAGATCAATATGATTTCCTCCTAAATGGTGGAGAGTTGTGTTTCATTTAATTGTATGTGGAATTTTTAAAGAGCAGCTCCCATGATCCTGAGGCTCCTCCAACCCCTGTCCGTTGCTCAGTGTTTGCTTCCAGCAGAAGTCTGCATGCATGCAGAAAATTAGGCATGATTTTCTACCCCACCTGCCAAAAGTTCATTCTTCTGGGATCTGCGATCATATGAAAGCCTAAAGGCCAAAAGAAAGTTGCCAATTGCATCATTCACAGTTATAGATATATTGCTCAAACAACTCTTTAACATTGAACTACTACTGATTATTTTTGCATTTTATTGCTGGAGGAAATGTCTATAACATTTACCTTTCATTCCTTATTCTATACAGTCATGATCTCATTGAATAATTCTTCATTTTCCTTTTCCTGTCTTTACTGGGTAGTTTTTGAGTACCTATCAGGGCTGGGTATAGTGGGGATGCAGTGGTGGTGGGGGGGCAGAGCTAACACTCAAAGAGATTGCTGAATGCTGGAAACAGCACAACATATGCATTTTAGATGAAAATACCTCTAGACTTGAACATATATAAGTCCTCAAATAAAGACTTCAGACTTTCTCTTTTTGAGTTCAGGAGATTGGGAGGCCATTTGTATTTCTTTCATGCTTAGTACAAAGGTGTTTTAAAACCTGCTGTGTCCGATGCCAGTTTGGGTTGTGACACAAAGAAGCAGGATGTCTTGGGGCTAGCTGATTGATTCTGTGCTTCTCCCTTCCAATCTGGAGAGAGTGGTGATGTAAAGTAAGACACTGTTAGAGGTTAGCCACTCACTGGGACACAGCAGATACTGGTTACATTTCATCCGTTGGATTCTTTGTTTGAAGGAGTCTTTGACTTATTCATTCAAATCACGAGCATATTAAGCTTCTGTTCTATGCCAGAAACTATCAAGCATGGCAGCAACTCTTGCCATCGTTCAACTTCAGTTCTAGTTTCTAGGGGTAGGAATAGTGGGAGACAAGGGAAAAAAGAAGCATTCAAATTGCAGTTAGTTTATGAAAAGTCAGCGAGGCTCACAGGCCAGAGCTGTGCGGGATACAGCTGTGGTGGAGTGGTCAGGAAAGACCCTTTAGGGCCAGAAGTTGTGGAGAATATCATTTTCACAGTGTGTGTGGGAGTTCTGCACATCAACTATCCTGCATATCAGATATTTACATCATGATTCATAACAGTAGCAAAATTACAGCTATGAAATAGCAATGGAAATACTTTTATGGTCCATGCCAGTGTAACATGAGGAACTATATTAAAGGGTCACAACATTTGGAACCACTGTTTTTGGGAGTAGCATTGGGGTAGAGTAGGAAGGTGAGAAATTGCTAAGAGAAGCAGGAAAAACATTCTTGGCCAAGAGGAAAGGAAGGTAAGAAGCTAAGGAGTACAAGCTTGGATTCAAAGTGGGTCTATGGAGTCTGGAATTATTGGTGATCAGAAAGAGTGCATGAGGGGCATTGGGCTATGGAAGAGGCATACAGAGCCAGTTCAGGGGTGACTTTGTACTCATGTCAAAACATGTGATCTCTACAAGAGAGAGAATTTTGTTTTCTTCCTTCTGTTGGCTCTCCGACAGCTAGAAAAATGTCAGTCATCATCAGATGTTATGAAACGTGGGCTGAATAAATTTAACTCTAAGAGAAATCCTAAGCATCTCTCTTCTGTGCTGATTTAAAAAGCCTCTCTTGCTGTCAACGCTGGGGATGGAGCCTGGACTCACCTGAAACCAGAGAATGAGGAGTGGTGGGAGATTTTTCCGGGAGCTTAGTCCAGATGAAAGTGATGATGGCTGGAGCTCTGATGGTGGTGCACTAAGGGGAAGTGTCAACTTTACAGCCATGCTTCAGGGACTGAATCACTAGCACCAGGTGATGAGCTGATACTAGAGATTGGACTTGGTGACACAGGGAGAGGAGATTCTGCTGAGGAATATTCCTTTTGTACATTGTGAAAATATGTCACTCTCATTGTTAATGGAAAATTGATTGACCAACAGCTAGGCAGGATCTGGGGGGCAGAGAGAATGCTGAGAAAAGGACAGAGTCACTCGAGTTGTCAGGAGAAGCAGTGAGCAAGGCATTCTGGAGGATAGGTAAAGACATGAGCCACATGGTAATACGTAGATTAATAGAAATGGGTTAATTTAAGTTGTAAGAGCTAGTTAGTAATAAGCACAGCTTTCAGTGACCATTTATAAGTAGTATTAAGTCTCCATGTTGGTTGTTTGGGAACTGGAGGGTAGTAAAGAAAAGCGTGCCCACAAGGGTCTGTGAGGACCTTGGGGGAAGGAGTTTGGTTAGTTCACTGCTTTCTACTTGTTCATTTTGAAACTCCAATGAGGGATCCAAGTGAAGGTGTTCAGGCTATAGATTAATTTTCCATGCCTGTGGCTCCATAAAGCAGCTGAGCATGGCACAAAAATTTTGAATGTAACGCTATGAATGAGTTTACCACAGAGAATACAGATGCACAGCAGAGAGTCCAGAATTAAGAATGTCTGCTCCAGCATTGAAATTAAGAAAAAATTTGAAACTCCTTGGGCAACTAAGGAGAGGGAACCTGAAATGACCCTATCCTATACTGATGAATTTCTTGCATATCACCTTAGAACCTTCATCTGGCGATGGATCGAGGTAGAGACAGATTCTCAATTTGGAGCAACGGTCTGAGCTCTTAAGGTCCAAATGAGGAGCAGAAGGAGGGAGAACAAGAGCAAAAAATCAGGACCACGAGGGATGCACCCACCCACTGTGACAGTGGAACTGATTTATTAGGAGCCCACCAAGGCCAGCTGGTCTGGGACTGAATAAGCATGGGTTGATTCCGGACTCTCTGAGCATGGCGGTCAATGAAGACTGATGAGAAGCCAAGGACAATGGCACTAGGTTTCAATCCTAATACATGAACTGGCTTTGTGGGAGCTTAGCCTGTTTAGAAGCTCACCTTCCTGGACGTAGATAGAAGACCTTCGTCTTCCCGCAGGGCAGAGAATTTGGACTGCTCTTCAGTATCGAGAGGGAGGGGGAATGGTGTGGGGGGAGGAGAAGAGGAGTGGGGATAGGGGGAGGGGAGTGGGGGGAGGGGGCAATATTTGGGAGGAGGGGAGGGAAATGGGAAACGGGGAGCAGGTGGAAATTTTAATTAAAAAAGAATAAAAAAATAAATAAAAGAAAAAAAAAAAAAAAAAAAAAAAGAAAAAATTTGAGACTGAATCTCTCTACATTCCCCAGGATGGCAATTCTGTCTCAACCTCTGGTGTAGCTGGAATTATGGGTACAAGCTAGCAGTTCAGTTGCCAAAGACATTCTTTAGAAGAACATAAATAGAGTTTGTGCATTTATGGGTACCAGTTATGAATGCAGATGCTTAGTTACACCCCCGCCCCCAAAGCCCTTTCTTGTCCTTCAGAATGCTGACAATAAGGGTTTCACCTGCCCGCAGGTGTCTGAAAGATTTTCTCCAGGGAATCTGACCAACATGAGCCTAGACCTTAATGACCCAGCTGGGTCTTCTGCTGCGATGATAATACTTTTCGCCACTCTTGTTCTTCTCTCTCCAGAATCAAGCTGCTCCCAGGAGCTGCTTCCTATCTGGTTATCAGAACTGTTTGTTCTTCTTTCGCTCGTCTCTAGTATTTGTTTGGGGGAACGAGATGCCTTTCTAAGACTGTGTGTTCTTCTTGAAGGAGCTCCACCGCTTCTCATGCTCAGGGGTGTGATAAGGAGTGTGGCCATGACAGGCAGGTTTCCAGATGACCCCTTGCCTATCATGACACTCATATTTTTTTATGGCTGTCTCTGTTTTCTAACTTAAGCCAGTGATTCTTGGTGCATGATTTGCTCCCTTTCCCAGTATGCAGACTTAAAGAAATGCCTCAACTGTTTACCCATAATGGTTCTTTTTCCTGACCTGATGAAAAACTAGCAATAGCAGGCATATAGGAGTGGCAATAGCTTAGGTTTGGTTATGGATACAGTTCATGCTGTGGTCTGAAGATGGAAAGTGACTATTTTGTGTTTAATTTTGTTTTCTAGTCTAAAGCTAATACAACCATACAAAAGAGTTTAAAACTGAGAAGAAAGAGAAAGTCCTCATGCATTCAGCACACCCAGTGACCCTTTACTAGAGCCCCTTTATGTTATGAAGGTGTATTGCTTTTTTTGTTAGGCAAGTTCAGTGTCATTACCAGCTCTGAAGAGAATGCATTCATATACCATGTTGGTGGTGGTGGAGGCAGTGGAGGTGGAGTGGATCTGGCATATGCAGTTCACTGACAGGCAAACTTTTACCCAACAGACACATAATAGCATTTAGGAACCCAGTAGATTTGGGGAAAACTATGAATTTGGAAAAAGAAATGCAACAGCTCACTCCTCTCATCCTCATGCTCCTTCCAATTTTTTTTGTCAGTCTCTCTCATCCAAGCTCAGAGGCTCCCTGGAGTTTTCATAATTTGAAACCTTAAAGTCAAATGTAATTAATATCTGAACACATTCCAGTTAAATCCTATCATTAATTTGCTGGTATTCATTTGTTATTATATTTTATTTCTTTCTGTGTTCTCCTTTTTACTATACATAAAACAGAGAAAACATTTTCCAGCTTTTTAAACAATGGGCATTTGAGAAGTGGCCCTAGACAGCTCCTGAAGTCAGCCTTGGGGTGGTCAGCAAGAAAGATGTAGATAGATCTCCTTGGCTTTCTTTCTGTGCTAGGCTACAGCCCTATTCTTGCTGAGTTTCCCTGCACCCATTTCTTCTAGTTCTCATGGGCTGTCCTTTCACCTCACATAGAGCAACATACAATGAAGCATCAAGTTAGTGGTTTCTGCAATGACTCTTCTGAGGGGGATTTGATTGTTGTGGGTAAGAGTGAAGAAAACTGTTACTGTTGTTACTTGCTTTTTAAAAAAACTTCATAGGAGAAGGGATGCCTCTTATGATTGCTTTCCCAAGTAAGAAGTGTCTCCCACACATATGATCAACAAATATTTGCTGTTAAAAACATGTGAAAATGAACCACTTTCTTGTGCTTTCAAAATTATGTAATACTGAAGTAGAAGAGTATATTTAGTGAGAGAAAATAATTACATTTGAGTAGGGAAATGGAAGATTTATTTGAGGGCTAGAGAAGAGAAAATTGACATAAGAGGGCTGAGGTCAGAAAAGATGAGAGAGGAAACAGGAGTGTTGACTTGATGCTAAAATATGTCTGGCTTTTTGCCCTGAATTTGAGAGCTGAATCACAAAAGGTAAAATAGAGCTAAGTACAGGGACCCAGGAAAGGAGGGCTCAGAGAGTAACTGGCAGACAAGTATGAGGTAAAGAAGAACACAAGTACAGGGCACACTGTCTCGTAGGGTTGCAGTCCTGTTTTGGGGAGTCAGATCTTACCGACTTTCATAGAGGTGATAGAACAGGGAAAGCCACTCCTGATAAGTCTGGAATTCCAGACTGTGACCTTCCCTGACAGAGGCCTCTCTTTTTTATGCAGTCTTACTCCAAGAGGGCATTAGAGGAATGTCATGCTCAGCAAAGTTCAGTCTTTGTTTATTTAGGCACAAAGTCACTGCTAGAGCTGAGATTCTTAGCAAATTCTTGTTCGAAATCTCTGTCAGGCTGTAACAACAATCTAGGTGCCTGTGTGGGTCTTCTCCACACTGCTTCTCACATAACAAAACTGTCTGTTAAGCCCAAGGGAATTCTCACCTACTGAGTCCAATAACTAGAATTATTACCCAGCTTTTGGAATCTGAGGACTAAGAAAATCCTATCAGTTTTGGCAAGTTTGGTGCCTGAATGGAATTTGTAAAATGAAAGCTTTTCAGAACTGGAGGAAACTGAGAGTCATTCTATACCACTCTTCCATCAATCTCCTTAGCATTGTCTGTTTAACCAGTCGATCCTTTTATTTCATTGATGCTTAATGGAGGTTATGGGTTCTCTCTCTCTCTCTCTCTCTCTCTCCCTCTCTTTATCCCTCCCTCCCCCATCTCTCTTTCTTTTTTCTTGTTGTTGTTTTGTTTTGTTTCTTGGGGACAGGGTTTCTCTGTGTAGCCCTGGATGTCCTCGACCTAGTTCTGTAGTCTAGACTGGCCTTGATCTCACAGAGAGCCACCTGCCTCTGCCTCCTGAGTGTTGGGATTAAAGGCATGCGTCACCACTGCCCGGCACAGGGTTTCTATTTTGTGGAGGTTTTCATCAAGTGTGGCATTATGGAGATGTTGTACATTTCTTGAAACTGCTGGAACAGGAGTCTGTGTGAGGGTGTTATGATACTGATTGATGGAAGAGGTTTCAGAGAACAATTAAGAGAGAATGAAGTCAAACACTCCTAATACTAAAAATATTACTGAGTTTAAGTTCCATGGCAAGGCTTAGCTGCTTTATTTAAAATAGTGTGTGTGTGTGTGTGTGTGTGTGTATCCTTTGTATATCCGTTTGTATCTTTTGAAGAGTTGCAGATCAGTGGCATATTCCATACTAAAGAACAAGGTAATGGCATGTTCAGGTCAGAGACAGAAAGCTTGCTTTCAGATATTTCAGGGAGAGGTCAGATCAGGAGCAAACATTGAAATCTTATTATAATCAGATCCTAGGCAATTAAAAATAATTACTCTTTTTCTTAGTTGACCTTGTAGGGATATGTAACCTGGAATCTAGTCTAAATAAATCTAAATTGGAGAGTCTAAATCTAATAGCTAAAATAAAAGTACAGTACAATCAACTATAGTGACTGGATAAATCAATTAAGTGGCTTGAAGAAAAATAATCAAAAGTTAAATGAATTTCCTATCTTCTTGCATGATATGTCCTTTTTTTAGATGTAGGCTTCTTCAGTAGAAGACTTGTTGAGGAACGGAAGCAGGTACCCCTAGGTAAAGTAGCGGCATTTTATCCTCATGCAGCAAGTGAAGTTCTGTGCTATCAAACCCCTATTCTTCAATTGCTGATAATGACTCTGTAAATTATAGCTCTTAGCCAATTCTCAGGGTAGAGTTCATCTTCTGCTTTAAAAGATTTTTTTTTCCTTGGAATGTGATTTCTACTCTTTCAAGGTGCTATATTCTATAGCTATTCCTTTAGTCATTTCCCCCTGATTCCTCTGTAGGGAATATAAACCTCTCTCCTGCAGCCCAATTAAATTTCAAACATTGGCATAGACAATTTTGCTAAAGTGGGTACTGGTTTGTTTTTTTTTTATGAGGAAGTCTTGTCCATGCATTAGTATGAACACAGAACAGCTTGTTTCTCTCACAGAGTCATCTAAACAAAGAAAGGCAGTGGGTGGGTCTGCACTGGGCATCCAGGACAGTCTGCACAGAGAGTTCTTGGATTTTTGATAACCAGACAGAGCTACAATTAAAAAATATATAAGGAATAATATTCCATGTTTGAGATCTGGTACTATTTGATAAAATATATTTTTCTTGGAATATTTCCATCTGGTTGAAAGTGATTTTGTTTAGGGATTTTTTTTTCATCTTTTCAATATTCATAGGTATAGAGAGACAGACGCTGTTGACTTAAGTAAAAAATAGTAAGCGGCATATCTAGTGTACAGAATATTAAACTTTTAACTTAGGTGACTTGTTTTGCTTTTTCTGAATAAATTAACAGATTCCAGAGTGATATACAGACGTTTTCATAAAACAAATACCAAGAACAGCAGCAAATGCTATTGTAGTTCACTGCAGGAAAGAGCTATAATCATCTTTTATAGAAATCTTTATATAAAATATAAGGAGCAGAGCAAATAAACAGATGTAATTCTGCCTGATTTATTAAATCATTTGTTCAACACATAATTGAAGACCCAGGGTGTACATTGCATTGAACCAGGCACAATGAGTAGCATAAGGGAAATTTTCACTGCTGTTGAAGAAATAAGATACACATGAAAAATTAAACACAAAGCAAGATTAAGTGTGAAATGAGCTGTGCCCGGGTTCAGATGAAGGAGGATTAAATAAAGAGTGAGTAGCAATAGATGAGTTCATGAAAGACACAAACTTCAAGTGTGGCCATGGTAACCAGTGTACGCAGCAAGAGGTCAAGAAGAAACTGGGGGCAAATTGAAGAGTCAATATAAAGACAGAGAGGTAAAGATGCGGTTTGAGAGAAACCCTGTGGAATGCACTCCTCCACCAAAGGATGAGGAGAAATGTCAGCAAGGGAAGCTATTGAGCTATTGAATTATTTTTGAAATAGGGCCCCATAACATGATGATGGTGGCATTTTGCAGAGGAAATGACAATTGAGCAGGCTGGTTTGGGGAAAGAAGGTTTTATTATATTAGAGAGGGGTAAATGAAGAAACAAAAAAACCAGACTCTGGAGAGCTAGTGCTTCAATCAAAGGTAAAGATGAGGGCAATGCTAGGAGGGTGTTTGCTAGGAGCAGTAGAATATAAAATGATAAGACTAGCTCGAAACTAGTAACTTGTAAGAGGTAATGGCTGTTTCCCACATGGTTACAATGTGTATATTAGAACTACCTTCTATAAGAACAGACATCTTCCAACTGCCATTTCTTTGATATAACACAATGAAAATCCATTCAAGGGCTCATCTCTTTTAGTACTGAGTCAGGAGCCAGGAGTCCTGCTTATGGTTCACGCTTAAGAAGGAATTCTTTCCGGCCCTGGCAGTTGAATAGACTACTTTTTCCCAAAGTATCTGTCTTTTATAGGATCTTAATCCCCAAGCATGCTCCTAGGGGGGGGAAAAAGCTCCATAATTGTGTTTGAAAACATCAAGAACTCTTTTATTTGGATATCAAAACTCATTGGCATGGCAAAGACATCCCTCTCATGGAACACTGAAATATCCCTGAGAGCTAAGGTTTGCCAAGCAAAGACTAAGCCAGAAAAACCTGCTCCTAATTAAAAAAATAATAACCTAGGGCTGTAGGTGTGGAGAACAAGCAGCCATACAAGGAATCCAAGGTAAAGAAAAAGAATAATAATTAAAAAGGATAATTAGAGAATTAGAAGTAAGTTCTAGGCAAATGAGATTGCAACCAGTTATGGGACACTGTGAGGAGAGAGTTCAAGACAGGCAGTTTGCAACAGGAGCCCAGTCTGACATTCCCTCAGCCAGGTATAATGTCAGTGAACTACATTTAGCTACCACAGTCCTCTGGCTGTGTCAAAGAAAATGATTCTATTCAGAGTGTCTCCTAGATTGAAAATTTTTGAACCTAGACTAAGTGTTTACCTTTTCCCCAGGAATTTCAACTCCAGGAAGAATGAAAGATTATCTGAGACTTTTTCTGGGTTTGAGGGCTGCGTCCAACTGAAGCAGATTCTGGGATAAGTCAGAAATCATGATTGTTTTCAGGATGAGCAGAATGAACCTGCTTTCCCAGTGCTTGACAAATGCCAACAGCCTGTAGAAATGCTTATTTTTTTCCTACTCAGCGTATGAAGTTTAAGTGCCGTACCCACTGGAATGAGACCACTGCTAAGCAAAAGGGAGGTTACAGACTAGCTATGAAAATCAATCAGTTTTCCAAATTATTCCCATCCTTCTCTAGTGGCTTGATCTTCACAAGAGTCCTGTGCTTGAAAGTGAGTTTTGTCTAATATTTTACACTTGCTAATATCACCAATATTCACAAGAACAGCACTGGAGACATGTTGCCGTTTGTTACTGGGATTGTCTCATGTAGTCCCAGAGCAATTCTGTGAGTCAGGCATACACTGTAATTTCTATCATACAGCCAGTGGCACAAGATGATAGAGTAAGAAGTTATTGGCACCGCTCACGTTTAATCTCAGGTCTCTCAGAGTGGAGACACTAATATTCTATCATTGTTGACTTGCCGGAATCAGTTAAAAGATGACCCTTTAATTCCCACTCTGTGTGGCTCGACTCTTGACCCTCCCTGCCTAGTTTAATGTTTTCTCTGTGGTGACATGCTTCAAGTTCCTAGACCACTTACATTCCAATTTATTCTCTCAACTCAGAAGAAACTCTCAGTTGAAGCAAGAGTGGGCAGCAAACAACCTAGATTGGGACAAATCGGTCATCATATAACCAAAACAACACTGTTGTGATTGCTTTTCTAAGGACCATGAACTAGAAATCTTTTTACCCCCCTCCCCTTTTTATGTACGGATTTGGAAAAGCCACAAAAGATTTTGTACTGTAAAAATGACATAAACTTTAAATTTCAGTGTGTGCACAAAAATGTTTTGTGAGGACAATTTCATTCATTTACCTGCTGTCTGTGTCTGCTTTTATGCCACCACACTTGAGTGAAATGGCTGCCAAAGAGGCTGAATGACCCATAGAGCTGGCTTCTAGTCCAGACTCTAAGAACAGCATGTTGGTATTTTTTTACCCCCCAGAAGAACAGGAAGGAGTCAGAAGATACACGTTTCTCACAATATGCAGAGGGCATGCAAAAGCAGACTTAAACTTGGTTCTTAGCTCTGTCACAAAGGAACAGCACTGGGGGTTTTGCTGAAGCTGTCCAATGTCTCTGTGCTTCTGAAAACGACAACAGGGCCTCCCTTGAATTTCCGTTGCGAGTTTTCAGCGAAACACTACATGCAAAGCATAAAGCAAGCAGCAGGAACTGATTGGAAAATGCAATCCACGTGTCTGTCAGTGGCACTTCTGATCGCATCCGTTTATACAAGCATGTGCATGTCATATGAGAGCAGTAATCTTTGGTGGTGGTGGCGCATACGCCAAATGAAGCGAAACTGATGCAAACGAGGTTGGAAGGCAGGATAAAAACACATGGAGGAACACGGGTGTTTTTCTCTAGGTGAGCAATGCAGCTTTTCCATGGTGATGGGTCAAGCCATTGTAGTCAGTGAAGCTCAGCTGGTCGACCCACCCTTAGCCGACATGACTGTCACTGACATCATTAATTAACTCAGAACACTACAAGGTGAATGAAAAATACCAAACAGAACCCACAACTTCGCCTCTTTAGCCAAAACTCCAGTTTACCCTAAATCTATCCCTATAAGGAAGAACAAAACAATTGTTTATTCAATTGGAATGTCAGTTCTTGATGTTTTATCTTCTCTTCTGTACACACGCAAGCATGCACACACACACACACACACTCCTCAAATAATTTTTGTGTTTTATCTTCTTTTTATTAGCACGCTTTGTAAAGAAGATTGCTATCCTACTTAGTACATTCTGACCTAAGGCCTCCAGAGAGAATAGATCCCCAGAGCTTTCAAAGGACCGGGCTCATTCCTCTGGGACAGTGATAGGGAATGCCAACAATCAGCAAGCATTTCTTTTGTCCCTTTCAGTTTTATGTATTTCCTCTATTGTATATATCTAAGTAGGGCTGTCCAGAATCAAGCGTAAAACTTTTTCTGCTATTCCATCTAATGTTCTCTCACTTTTCTGGAAGATAAATACCTCATGCTTTTGTCTCAGCTATGAAATGTTCTTGAACATGGATGTACTTTAGTCATTGATGCATTAGTGTAAGAGAAAAGTCATCTTGCTGGTCCTTGTGCATTGTACACATACATTTCCCCCAGTCTCTCCTTTCCTTCTTTCCTTCTCCTTTTTCCTTTCTTGTATTTTTATTGTTATCCAACTTTTTCTATGTAGGATGGAAAAAAAATCCCTCTACTTAGGAAGAAATTGCAGATGGAAGACCATCAGGCATGGAAGGGAGTTCATAGGGTAGTGGCATACTACTCAACAGTTCAATCTATAGAGGATATTTGCTTCAAAACTTGGATGCCATTGCTTGGTTCATAGGGTCACAGGGAGAAGTAGAGGAGACCCAGAGAAAGGCGAATTAGTGTGGAAAGGAAAGAATCGCATGTCACACGTCACAGTCACCAGAGCAAGTGTTAAAATCACTTTAGAAATAGGAAGCAGAGGCTTAGGGAAGGGGTAAACACCTAAAGCCTGGGGTACAGATAATTCGTGGGGCTAAGGGTGCATTGACTTCCCTGTTTTAGACTGACCTCATACATAGGACTCTCTGCGCACAGCATATCCTTCAATGTAATCAAGAAGAACTGCCTCATCTGGGTAGTGTAGCCAAAACACAGAGCTGGGCAATGTTTTCTCTTTGAGCCACTGCTTTTGCACAGTTGCTGTAGACTCAAGAGGTCACCGGAGAGTGATAAATTCCAAACATTATCCTAAGAAGATCATCTGAGATTCACAGTCCTGGCTTGGATTGGAAAACCTGAGTCTGTTTGCCATCTGAGTTACACTTTCGCTTCTCAGTACCTGGACAACCACACAGCCCAGGTCTGGGGTTCCAGGAGAGAACACACTGAGTGGGTGGGCTTGATCCTCTGGTTTATATGCCCTGGCTCCTTTTTGATACGCAGTAAGAGTTTGAAAATTTCTTTAGTGGTCACTGGATTCCAAATTGCAAAGGGTACAGACAGGGTGAGATACGTCTCAGTTCTTGCCCAACTCTAGGAGAATGTCTACATCCCATTTAAATACTTTTTATTTAATATTTAAATAAATTAAATAAATGAAATTTAGTTTTAATTAATATTTAAATGAAATTTAAATAAATTTCAGCAAAAATCTAGAGTTGGGCATCATTTTCCCTGCTGAGTTTATTATCCTGCTTTCTTTCTCCCTTTGAGCTATTTTTCTTCTTTTCTTCAGACTGTTTCCACACTCCCCAAGCTCCCCCTTTTGTTCTATTAAAAACAACCCTGTAACCCCAGAACTCCAGTACTATCTGCTACTGTCTTCAAAGCCACAGTCCTGGGTGCCTTTCCTTGAAATGAACGGTGTGTGTACAGCTGGCTTCAACAAGTTCTTCCTATCTCCAGGTGAAGGTCTCCTAAGTTTTCTACTTTCTGTTACTTTTTACTTTTCCTTCTTCTCTAGGGAGTGCAGCGATTAGGAGTAAATGTGTCCCCCGAACTGTCCCTGTTTCCCTCCAGATTCAGCTTTCCACACTGGCCTTCCCTGACAAATGCCAATATAAACTCTCACCAAAGCGCCTTGGAAAGGCGTAGGACAGAAGCGTCTGGCTGTCTGGCTGGGGGAGTTTGTTTTATTGTGGCTTTTGGTCGGGTCAAAAATATTTCAGCCCGGAAGATATCAGTCTAATAGGAAAATAACAATAGTACTCGATGAACAAATGGCAGCCACACAGCTGTCCCCGCGGCGATACTCACAGTTCAATGGCGTTCCGGGGGAGGTCGGATGGAATCTCCGTCACCTTGCTGTCTTGGCAGAGGAAGACCCTGTTAGAGCAATGACAGAGCCAGTGATGACATCCAGTTCCTGAGCCCAACAGTGCCAGCAAGGAGACCAGGAGCAAGGCCATGATTATTTATCCATCCACCTGTTTTCTTCCTGCACGGGCAGCGAAAACCTCCTCCACACTGCCCGACAAGAGAGATCTGCCAGAAAAATAGGCGAAGTCACATGACCCACCAAGGGATGCTTTTTTTCTTAATTTTTTTTTTTTGTCATTTGCAGGCAAGAAAAATTAACGTGTGTCAGTAGTGATTTCTCCCTTATCCTTCAAGACCTCTAGTTTTTATTCCTTTACCCAAGAACGAGCCAATAGAACCTTGGTGCATGTTTAGAGTAATTCACAATATTTTACTGCTCAAGGGTCCCTGCTAGCCACCACTGTCTTCCTCTCATTAATGCAATTGACCCTCCCCGCAAAGGACAGCCATATGACACAGCTCTAAGAAGGGAAGACAGGAGGCAGATGGGACCTACCTTCAGTGTTTGACATCATAGTATTCCTGTGACACACCTGATAGAAACCACACACCTGGGCTCTAGTCATCGATGCTCTTTCTTACTTGATTAAAAACATGAATAAGCACTATGCACACTTCAGGGAGGTGGGTTAGCCAGCACTAGGTCTCTGCAGGTGGGAGGCATGTGTGATATGGGGTTCTCTGCGGAGATAATTTGCCCTGTGACCTCAGTCACGAGTGTCACATGTCACGGTGTCCACCAGCCATGCATAGTCTTCTGGCTTCTCTTGTCTTTTCTTTCCAGACTCTGAAAACTATCCTTCCTTTTTGGGCAACTGGCACTAATAAATTTATCAAGACTACACTTGTAATTTTAGGTGATCCTAATGGGTGACGCCCTTAATATTTGCAGTGGAATTTTCAGGTTCAGGAATAAGGGGTTTGAGAAATATTTGGTAAAAGTAAAGTGGCTTTCTACTTTCAACACAGAGTCTATGGAGACTACAAGAATACTTGTCTCAAAGATCATGTCTACAACTTACTGCCTGCTAGAGTTTCCTTCAATACTGTGTTTGCATACACCAAACTTTGTCTCATGAAAATTATTACACACACACACACACACACACACACACACACATCGTATCCTTCCTTCTGTCTCTGTTTCCTGAGAAAAATAGAGGCAAACAATTTAGGCAGAGTGGCTATGATCTTGCTTCCAGTTAAATGACTCTAATTTTGAGATAACAAGTTATAGCAGTATCAATATGGGCCCTCTACTATTAACAATTTTGACTAAGAACAGTTTAGAAACTTTACTCAATATCTCATTCAATTATCATCTTTTAGTTGCAGAATACAATTCAGTCATTTCAGACTTGGGTTTATTTTAAAGTATGTCTGAATAACTTCAGTGACATGAAACTGTATCTGCCACAGCTCCCACTAGCCAGGAACCTCTACTTAGATCTTCAGTGGTATACAGTTAGGACTAAGTCAGTTTTTGTATAATGAATTGAAATATTGTTAAAATTGAGATTTGATTTTTAAATGTTATATTGCAGTGACAATGTAAAAATAATATACATAATAACATAAATAACTTATTTTTCACAACAATAAACAGTGTGAGGTGAAGACACAAGAGATGACCAACTCTGCTGTGTTGAGTTGATTGCACCTTTTTTATCAATTTTTTCAACCGAATGCACAGAGGTGCCATTAATCTGAATTTTGTGCTTCTCGTTCACTTTATTTATAAAAGTTAATGTTGTCACTCAAAGTTTGTCATTTAATTTTTGATGTTTAGGAATTTATAGGAACTTGGTGAGTAGTAGTTTTGTGCTAAGTGACATTTTACACTGGCTTGACATTCCAGAGAGTCAGCTGGGTAGTTAGTCATGTCTCAAGTCATAAAAATAGTCTCCTAGGGTTTTTTGTTTTTTTTTCTAAAATGTTTTATAATTTTTCTTCTATAGCTTTTAGCCTTTGACTTATTTGGTTTTAACAACCGTGTATGATTGGAGTCAGAGATTCAGTTTCTGTATTTACTTAAGAGTATATTATTTTATCACACAAATCAGCAATGGTGCTAGGAATATTTATTTAATAGACCATTTTCTAATTTATAAGGTTGTCTTCTTATAATTCAAACAACTTTTGTGTGGGTCTGTGTGTCCTAGTACATCTATATTATTGAAATTAGCATTCTACAATGTCCTAATTACTAAAAACTTAAAATAAACTTTAATAAATCATAAGAAATACTCTAGCTTAGTTCTTACAAGAGAATCAGGCCTAATTTTATCATTAAGAAAGAATTTTAGAGTTAATTTATTCGACTCCTTGAAAGAGAATTCTTATAAAAGTTTATTAGAAGTTATGTTGATTAGCAGTTTTACCATATTATTTTCCTACCTAGGATTATTGTGCGTTCTCCATGTTCTTTTTTTTCTAAAAAGTTATTTATTTATTGTGTATACCATATTCTGCCTACATGCATGCCTGCAGGCCAGAAGAGGGGACCAGATCTCATTACAGATGGTTGTAATGAGAATTGAACTCAGGACCTTTAGACAAGCAGGCAGTGCTCTTAGCCACTGAGCCATCTCTCTAGCCCATACTAAGGGTGTTCCCCATGTTCTTAAAAGATTTCTTTGATGTTATTTTAGAAAATGTTACTCTGTTACACAGACATCTTAATATTTTAAAGTTATTCCTAAACAATATGTCTTATATTACTATGGTACTGATAGTCAATCATGTTTTATGTTTATCTCTTTTTCAAAAAAAAAAGATAACAAAATAAAAAGTGAACATCAAAAAAACAACAACAAAAAACCCCCCCCCCCAAAAAAAACCAAAAAACCAATAAGACAAAATATGTCATAGCAAAACAAAAAAATCCCCAGCATGTTTCTTTGTGCTGGCCAACTACCCCTGGGCAAGGACCTGCCCTGGAGTGGGATTGACACACACACAGTGACACTCTATTAGAGGAGACTGATTTCCCTTTGCCAGTGAGTGTCAATTACAAATAGCACAATGATTTTATTACTATAGCTCTGTAATACAATAATTACAGCTGGGTAGTTAGTCATGTCTCAAGTCATAAAAATAGTCTCCTAGGGTTTTTTGTTTTTTTTCTAAAATGTTTTATAATTTTTCTTCTATAGCTTTTAGCCTTTGACTTATTTGGTTTTAACAATCGTGTATGATTGGAGTCAGAGATTCAGTTTCTGTATTTACTTAAGAGTATATTATTTTATCACACAAATCAGCAAGGGTGCTAGGAAAATCTGGGTTGGTGATGCCTCCAGAAATTTTTTTATTATTCAGGATTGATTTAACTATCATTTCTTTTGTGTTTCCATATGAATTTGAAGATTATTTTTTCAATGTTGAAATTTTAATGGGAATTGCATTGAACCTGCAGATTGTTTTTGTAGGATGGCCTTTTTCACAATATGAATTATATTGATCCATGAGTATGGGGGTTCTTTCCATCTTTTTGAGTGTTTTCAATTTCTTTCTTCAATGTCTTAAAGTTTTTATTAAAAAAGCCTTTTATTTTATTGGTGAGAGTTATCTCAAGATTTTTTTTTAGGCTATTATCAAAGGCACTGTTTCTTTGATTTATTTCTCCACATCTTTGTCATTTGTATTTAGAAAGGCTACTGCTTTTTTGTGTGTTAATTTGTTATGATGCTGAAAATGTTTATCAATGATAGAAGTTTCTTTGTGAAATCCTTAGGGTCTTTCATCTATAAAATCATATTGTTTGCAAATAAAGATACTTTGATGTCTTCCTTTACAATTTGTACCCCTTTGATCCCCGCCAGTTACTTATTGGTTTAGCTAAGACTTAATTACTATATTGAATATATATGAAGAGAGTTGTTAGGAAAAAATGTTAAGAAGAGCCTCTCCACTGGTGCATAGAACTCCAATAAAACCAAATTAGACTGAATCAAAAATGCCCACGTTTAATGAATGTTGTGCTCTCGGGTGGCCGGGAGCATGGCGAGAAATAGACAGAGAGGGAGAGCACACACAAAACCCGAAACCACAGTTACAGGAGCCTAAATAGCCTCTGAGAGTGGTCCTGACCCTCCCTGGGGAAGGGTCTGCATTTAGTGAGCTTTCCTGGAGGTGGAGTCCAGCCCAAAGCAACTCCCAGGGGAGGGGGCCTAAAATGGAGCTTTTTGCTCCATTAGTGCCCCAAGAATGAATGCCAGGGGCTGGGGTGATGCCCCCAACTTAATATTACAAGAGTGAACAACTTTTTCTTGTTCCTGATTTTAGTGGAGTTGCTTGGGTTCATTTGCTTGGAATACCTTTTTGTATCCATTTACAATAACGTGATATCTATCTTTCATGGTAGATGTGTTTCTTGGATGCAGCAAAAAGATGGCTCATGTTTTCCTTTTTAATCTGTCAGTCTGTGATTTCGGGAAAGGTGGGTGGGAATTGAGATCATTAACAGTGAGAGTTAATGAGCAGTGTTACTGATTCCTATTATTTTACTGTTGTGTGGGATCCCCTACCTTTTGATTGACTATTCTTGAATAATTTATTTCTTGTGTCATCTTGAGTGTATTTCTTTACATTGAGTTAACTTGAGTTAACTTCTTTACATTGAAGTTTTCCTTCTAATACCTTCTGTAGAGCTGGATTGGTAGATTAAAAAATTGCTTGAATTTGATTTTATTGTAGAATGTTCTCTTTTTCTCTTCCTCCTCCTCCTCCTCTTCCTCCACTTCCTTCTTCTCCTCCTCCTTCTTCATCAATTGTGATTGATACTTTTGCTCAGTACAGTAGTCTGGGCTGGCATTTGTGGTCTTTCATAGCTTGTAGAGTATCATTACAGGTCCTCCTGGTTTTCAGAATTGCCACTGAGAAGTAACATGTTATTCTTATAGGCCTGCCTTTGTAAGTGTCTTGGTCTTTTTCCCCTGCAGCTGTAAGTGTTCTTTCTTCATTCTGTACATTTAATGTTTTAATTGTTATATGTTCTTGGAACTTCCTTTTCTGATCCTGTCTATTTTGTCTTCTGTATGCTTGATGAATCTTGTTCTTTATGTTGAAGAAATTTTCTTCTATGATTTTGTTAAAAATATTTTCTGACATTTGACCTGAGTTCCTTCTTTAACCACTATACCTATTATTCTTAGGTTTGATCTTTTTATAGTTTCCTGGATTTCCTAAATATCTTGTGCCTGGACTTAAAAAGTATTTCCCATTTTCTTTGACTGGGATATCTATTTCTTCTAGGTTGTTGTTAAGATCTGAAATCCTCTCTTCTACAGCTATTATTCTTTTAGTGAGTCTTACCTGTAAGGTTTTTGTTTGACATCTTAAGTTCTTCATTTTTAGTTTTATTTCAGTTTGGGTTTTCTTTAGTGATTCTATTTCTTTGTTAAATTCTGCTTTCTTGTGTTGTATTGCTTTCATTATTCCGTTTTACTGTTTGTGTTTTCACAGTCTTCATTAAGGCATCTGTCCAGTTCCTTGTAAGGCTCTTGAACATATTCATCATGGCTACTCTGAAGTCCTTGTCTTGGGCTTCATTTGAATTGCTTTCCTCAGAGCCTATTGCAATAGGGTTTCTGGCTTCTAGAGGAGAAATGTTGTTCCGACTGTGTTTGTGTTTTCACACTGAGATCTAGGCATCCAGAGTAATGATGTTTAAAATGTTTCTTGGTGTATTCATCTGTTTTCATCTTGTGGGTTGGTGTTCTATTCTTTGATCACTAATTTTCAGTCTGGGTCTTCGGCAAGTGTAGTGGCTGTGGTGTCCCTAGTAGACAGTGATTCTTCAAGTCAGTAGGTGACATAACAGGAAGGAAGTCCAGTCAGAAGAAAAAGGCTCAGAGAGTCAGGGCTGGCATGGAGGTAGGTGGTTCCTGAGTTCACACAGGCTGCAGAGTCTCCAGCCATGAGGTTTGGGGGAAAGAGCTGCCCTACTGGCGTAGCAGTATGGTAATTTCTTTCTTTTTAAAAGATGAAGTTAGTCATTTGCATTTTATCACAACTGTTGGCTTTTGTTCTGTGCTCCATCAGTGCTTTTGGAAGGACTGGAATGTTTTTAAGGATGTAAATAGACATGGCTCACTCCCTGAAGCAACTGCACAGACTTGCATTTTTCTCATAGAGTGGTAACAAAGCCTATGCATGACATTCATAGAAGGGGAGTCGCGTTTGTGACAGCAGTGTCTGGAACTATTATTGCCAGCAGAAGAGAAAAACCTCCTCTAATGTAAAGAGGAATCAGATGGGAAATGGTGATAAACCTAAATTAAATTCTATATTACTGAGATTTGAACTTTGAACCCTGAAGAAAACAAATCTCATTTTCCCCGCTGTAAATTTCTTGCTCAACCTTCATCATTTTCACTCTGTCATCACTTTCCTGCCTGTCACTCTGTCTCATAAAGAGCCCTTTCTGGATCACATTTGCTAGTTCCTCCTTCTTGCAAAGGACACTTTATAGACGGTGCCTTCTCCAGGTTGCCCAGGCTTCTATAGAGATTTCTTAGTGAGGAAGAAATTTATAAATGTAAGGCTATCATAACTGTGATTGTGATGATTACCTTAGGAATCATCTTTTAAGATGTCTCTTAGATTTTAAACAGTGCTACAGTGTCACTGGCCTCAAATAACAGTAGTGAATCTGTAGACATTGCTCTGCCCTGTTGAACTTTGGGACTAAAGCAGTTTCTTCAGGCAGATTTAGTTCTGGCACTTGGGTGGCTAAACAGAACTGTATCTAATGCCTCATCAAAAGAGGTCTGTCATAGGTCAGAATTTACAATGCTTACAAATACATCTGATCACTAATTTCCAAGACCGTTTTCTTCTTTCTGCATTGTCATGTGAAAACAGCATTTCTGGGGGTCCTTTGGTGAACTACCCTGTGTCTCTGGCTGGAGACAAAGCCGACCTAAGGCTTTGAGAAGCTACACAGTGGACATGATTCTCTAAGTAGAACTGAAAATGGGGTAGGAGAATTTCTACCAGGGACTCTTCCAGCAAAAGAAGACAAAATATAAAGAGCATATGATAATGTTTTCACTTTTTATTGAGACAGATTTAGTATGTAATAGCCACCCACAAATATTATGTCTTAAAATAACGACTTAAAATAATTCACTGCTGTAGGGATATGCAATTTGGTCTCAATTGGGCTGAGTATTTTGAGGCTTAGCCAAGTTCATTTGCATGTTTACAGTCGACTGTGGCTCTTTGGAGGTCTGGTTGGTCCATAATGGTTTTAGCTCGACTGAAAATTACTCTGTGTCAGCTATCAAGCTGGTTTGGTTTTATTCACATTATGGTATTCCAAAAGACTCCAAATTGTCACATCATCAGTCTTGCTGTAGCCTATTAGGTCACAATGAAGTAACAAATCTGTACTAGATTCAAGGTTAAAGGGGAGCAGGGTGTACATTGTGATGATAATGATTCAATACCATAACGTAAAGGGGGCTGTAAATAGAGCTATAAATAATTGAGACCATTTTAACTAGTGATTTGTCTCCAGTACTGAAACATTTGTAGGACACCATTGTCCATGCTCTGTAATTGTAACTGTTTTTTCCTACTATTGTTTTTCAAAGCCCAAGTGAAACTTACTCACACATTGGCATGGTAATGTTGGAGATTGATTTTTCAGATATTCTCAGTTTTTTAACTAATACTATTAGCTAATTATATTACTATCCCAAGAAGAAAAATATCATTGAGCAGTTTTTTAAAAATGACAACATTATAAATTGACCAAAGACATTTATTTCCTGTTTAAAAATTTGTTTTCTGGGGGCTGGAGAGATGGCTCAGAGGTTAAGAGCATTGCCTGCTCTTCCAAAGGTCCTGAGTTCAATTCCCAGCAACCACATAGTGGCTCACAACCATCTGTAATGGGGTCTGGTGCCCTCTTCTGGCCTGCAGGCATGCACACAGACAGAATATAATATACATAATAAATAAATGAATATTAAAAAATATACAAAAAAATTTATTTTCTGTTTCCGCTTAATAAAGACACAAATTTCTTTCTACTTCATAATATTACTATAAAAATAAGAGTATTATTTTAATTATTATCATATACTGGCTTTTTAGACATTAGTCTTTTTAAGTGATATTCTATGTGTGTTTTGGATGATAAACATATAAAAGATTATGTACAAAAGGAAGTTATATTTGTAATAATGCATTAATATGTACTAGAATATTAATATACATTGTTAGTATAGTGATATTAATATATTATTAGTATATTAATATGTAATAGTATATTGATGTGTTATACTACATGTTATGTAATTATACTAACTCTCCAATAGCCACACATGATTGGTGGTTCATGGCATAGCTTTTCCACACTGAGACAGGACTGTTGCGTAAGTTGTGATAAGAATGAAGTCTGTTGAACTGAGCAGTATATACCACACAACTGTACCTGTTAGCCTCCCAGCAGGGGCTCATATGGGTGCAAGCAATAAGTGCTGAACCTGGAAAGGGAAATTTCATTCGATTCTGGTATGGAGACTGAGAAACAGCACTGGTAAAGTAGGCAGTATGGGGAGGTGGTAAGAATTATAATTTTGAACTCAAGCCTTGGACTCTATTGCAAAGGAAAAGCAATATGCTAGTATTTTCAGACCCAAGCTCTGTTCATAGCTTTGTCACTATCGTGATATCTCAGGATATTTGCAGTTATCTAGAAGTCAGTTTCTTTTTCTCTGAGACAGAAGTGTGAACACTTACAGTAAGACAGAATGATAGCAGGTGTCCATGCTGTGAGAAAGCCTCATAGGGATGTATGATATTTTCCTCAGAGTTGTCATGATGAAAAAGAGGGGCAGCTGGTCCATCGCCTTGAGAATAAAGTTTTGCTGTTGTCGTTTTTGAAAGTGTCTTATGTTGTAATGCTGATCTTGAACTTTTCATGCAGCCAAGGATGACTTTCTGCTCTGATCTTCCTGACCTCTGCAATGCTGGGTCACAAGTGTGCACTACTATACCTAGTTTTATGCAGTGCTGGAACTAAGTTTGGGTTTCATGCATGATCTGCAAGCACTCTACCAACTAAGCTTCATACCTAGCATTTGCTTTGCTTTTGTTTTAGTGCAAGTATCTTATGTAGCTCCAATTGGTCTTAAACACATTATGTGGCCAAGGATAACCTTGAATTCTTGGTCATCCTGCTTCTTACCATGCAAGTATTGCTTTGTATTCATGTGCTACTATGCCTAGCTGAAAACAAATGTCTTATGGAAATTTCATACTTTTTATGAGATAAAAAAGCATATGAACAGTTTCAGATACATAGTTTTTGACTTCCATACATGCATGGACCCTTGAAATGATAGCATGTGGCTCCACTGACCTGCACTTCCTCTTTGTACTTATTCTCTACTGAAGTCCTGAGGATTTCAAGGCAAAACTTTTTGGGAGGGTTTTTAAGACAGGGTCTCATTATATATCTTTGGCTGTCCTGGAACTCATTATTTAGACCAGGGTGGCTGTGAACTCACAGAGATCCACCTACCTCTGCCTCCCACAGGCTGTCCTGATTTTAAAGGCATGGGCCACTAGGCAGAGGCCAAGGCAAACTTATGCATATAGAGTGAAAATTTGCCTTCTCTAGCTTGTCCTTGACTACTCTGAAAAACAGATTGTACAGGAAACTTCATATCAACAAAATGTGTTACTACAATTGCTAGTGATAAGCAGAGTAAGGTGTTCTTTTCAACTTACTGGGGGATTTGGTGTTCTTGTGAGTAAACAAAATGGATCTTGAAATTCATGATTTTCAGAATATCTCATGGAAAGTCTTAGTCTCCTTTAATAATAGAGTCAAAGTAAATGCATTTGAGACAGACCTCTAGGACAGTTCATCCTTGACATGTCAAGCCTTCACAGTAAGCAGAACTGAGAGGGACATCCATATAACAGTGGGAAGGGTAGGAACCATGGGAAGTTCATTAAAAATTCAGGGTAGATGAAAATTCTCCACAATGTGAAGAGGATGCTAAAAAGAAGTTCCACACTAGCTCATTATTGAGTATAATAAAGGGTTATTTATTTAGGGCTAAGCTTACAGATCACAATCCTCTGCTCAAACAGGGAACATCAACCAAATCTGGCAGCTGAAAGAGAGAGGGAGCACACATTTTACATCGGCATTTATAGTGTAAGAGGCCACACCCAAGTGGGTAAGTAACTTATAGGGTACTGGCTGAAGGATTTCCTACAGCACTTCCCCCTTTTGTCTAAATAAGAGGGTGCTAAGCCTAATACAAAATTATATGCAATAAGAACAAACATCAAGTATAAAAATTAGAATTACAAACAACATATACAATATCAAGCAAGAAAATGTGATAAATGTTTTAATAATTATCCTATACTAAGGAGTCTAAGTCTTGTATTATAAATAACTTGGTCATGTCATATGAGGAAAGTAACTATGACTATCTAGTCTTTGATCTCATCAAAGACCTGAAAAGGGAAATGATGTTATTTGAGTAAGCAGAAAGTGCAATCAAGCAACTTCCAAAATGTTCAACAAATGACAGAGACAACTGGTTACCTGGGCAATCACCCAAAGTCTCATTTGCAACACTGGAGTAATTTTACTATGTTAAAATTAAAATCTCCTTTTTTACTTAAACAGAAAAGGGGAGGTGATGTGGGACACTTGCTTTGAGAACATGAATGAAAAACATGGCAGTCTTTACTTCGTGGTGATATAATGGAATAAAGTGATAGATGCATGTGTTTTTAGTTTTCCAGCATATCTAGTTCTTATACCCACTTATACCTCCAGCAGCCCCTTGCTTAAAATGTTTTCAATATATATGCAGCCTCAATTAAATATACCAGCTTACTCATATATTCAAAATGTATCAATTTCTTGGGGAAGCATTTTCTTTTATGAAAGCACTAAAATCAATTGTCACCACTGTGATGGACCCTGTAAGTCAATTATACTTGGCTTACTTTCTATTATTTTTTTTTTTTACACTTCAGGACTAAGAATAATGATGTGCTATATCTGTTCCCTTGGATCAAATCCCTCAGTCTTGCCTTAGTGATACACCAGATCACCATCTGCATCCTCCTTCCCCACTGCTCACATCTGTGGGTCCTACAGATCATCCCTTCTAATCTCTATCCCTTCACTCATCCCTATATCCCAACTCCCAACTCTAGCAGGCATCCATTCAATAGGAAGATGGATATCAAAAAGGCTCCTTATGGAGTTTGTTAGCCATTTGGGCAAGAAACTGCTCTTGCCTGGGCTGTTTGATGTAATGCTGTATAAACTGGACATGCAGGACTTGCAGTGAAATGACTGCTGAACTTGCCTAAAGGTGAGACTATCCTTCGGAGTTCCTGCTTCATGAAAAAGTCCAACAGACATTCTGCAGGACACAGAAAAAAGTGATTGTTGCTACTAGGAGCAGATGCCAGGAGCAGATGTGTCTCATTGTCATGAAAAGTCTAAGTTCTTAAAACATTTTAAATGCCATAGTCTGAAGGTCTCGGAAAGATTTGAAGAATACCTATCTAACTGAAATATATCTTTATATATCTAGAAAACCTAACTAACATGACTACAAGCTTGACTATTATAGATGACTCTCTACTGACCTATATTTCTTAATTATACATTGCATTTTTAAAGGAGCTGCACAATCACAATACCTTAATCAAGAGCAGCAATAAATGTGTAACAAAATTGACCTTAAATTTGTATCAATAAACCAAGATTCATACCAATGCAAAATATTCATCTCTCTATCATATCTCCTTAAAATATTTATAAACAAACATTTATAAACAATATTTGGGAATTCGGGTGTAGTTCTCTTCAAACTGCTTCCTGCTTTTTGTTGGGCAAAGTATTTTTGGGGGTGTTCATGGCAACCTTTCTTGGTCCATCAAACCACATTAATTTGAAATAATTCCACAGGTTCTCATCTTCTTTGGAAACAAAAACCGAACCTCTTTTACAAATCAACAAATCCTTAGACCCAAATTTGAAAGTCAAGATACCTTTATGTTGCTTTATCTTAGCAGCTCATACAATGAAATGTCTCTCTTAGCTCCTTCACCATCAAAAAATTCAAAGGAAACACAATAATATACATAATCCAGACTCTCTGTGTATATTTCATCTTTACGTGGCCTATTTGTTTTTACTCTACTACTTTTTATATTTATTTATCTTTACTCCTTTAATCTATGACTGTATTCTCCTTAAAGACTTTGTTGTTTTTTTTTAATAAACCATTTATTTTCTTTCATAACATTCTATACTCTTTTTCTCCTCTATTCCAAGCCTGTGTACGTTTTTAAAACACACTGTGATCCATTTAGAGGTTTTTTTCATCTGGATTTGTCTTTATTGCATATCTATAATTATTTTCTGACCAGAGTGCTTCTTAAAATTCTAAGTGTCCTTACTAAGACTAAGGTTGCTTTTCTTTTTGGCTCTGCCTAGTTCAGCATGGTGGGGTGGAGGTCTGTTTAGCACGAGCCATGCTCACAGCCCCATTTTAAGGCACAAAGTCAGTCTGTTGTTGTTGATGTACAGCTTTAATCTGTGGTGGTCTTTTATCTGTTGAGACTTGCTTTGTGTCTACATATATTGTCAGTTTGGAGTAAGTTCTGAGAAGAAGGTTTATTCTGACAATTCTCTACAGAATGAAAAATGGGTCAAGACGAAAATAAGAAAATAATTAAAGACTTTCTAGAATTGAATGTAAATTTATACATAGCACACCCAAACTTATAGGACACCATGAAAATACGGTATGGGAAAATTTCTTAGCAATAAGCACTTACATTTAAAAAAATGGGATATCTTATTTCAACAAATGCAAAACCCAAAGCTCTAAAACAAAAAGAAGTAAGCACTAAAGTGAAGCAGAAGGCAAGGAATAATAAAATTGAAAGTTGAAATCAATAAAATAGAAACTAAGAAAAAATACAAAGTATTAATGGAACAAATAGTTCTTTGAGAAAATCAGCAAGATAGAAAAACCCCTATCTGAAACATGGAGAAAGAATATCTGAACTAATAAAAATTAGAAACAAAAATAACAACAGACACTGAGGAAATGCAGAGAAACCAAAAAAATCCTTTAAAAACCTATAGTCCAAGGACCTCCCACCTCCTTCCAGGTCTAGTAAGGTGAGCATTCAAATTGCCTAGGCTTCCACAAAGCCAGAACGTGCAGTAGGATCAAAACCCAGTGCCATTGTTCTTGACTGGGGACTTGATTGGGGGAGAGGGAAGGAAATGGGAGGCGGTGACAGGGAGGAGGCAGAAATATTTAATAAATAAATAAATAGAAAATAAAAAAAGAAAAAAACCTATAGTCCATTAAATTGGAAAGTCTAAAAAAATACATAATTTTCTCAATAAGTACCACTTACGAAATTTAAATCACTTTGAAATGAACAATTTAAATAGACCTATAACCCCTAGTGAAATAAAAGTTATCATTAAAGGTTTATAAACCACAAAAAAGCCCAGGCCCAGATGGTCTTGGAAAAAAATTCTACTAGACATTCAAAGAAGAATTAATACCAATTCCCAAATTATCAACACCAATGCTCAAATTTTCTACAAAATTGTAACAGAATCATCCAATTATTTTATGAGACCACACTTACCTTGATACACAAACCACATAATGGCTCAACAAAGAAAGAGAATTACAGACCAATTTCTCTTTCAAACACACATGCAAATATATTCTGTAAAATACTTGTACACCGAATCCAAAAACACATCAAAAAGATCATCTATCATGGTTAAGTAGACTTCACCCTAGAGATTAAAGGATGATGGTCCATATAAAAAAAATCTGCAATCCATTGATGGAAAAAGGTTGGGTAAAGGTAAGTGTCTAAGGTGACACACTGATCACATGGGGAAGGGAGCAGAGAATAGATTTAATGGGTGGACTGTGAGTGAGTGAGGACAGGAGTGGGAGGGATCTGCTAGGGGTGGGATGGAGGGAGAATTGAGGAGAGAGAGACAGCTGTAACTATGTGGCACTTGGGGAGTGATGTGGAAACCTAGGGGAGTGATGTGGAAATGTTGCAATTTGTGAAGGTGATCCTAATGACAGTTCCTACTCATGGGGGATACAGAGACTCAACAGGCCATCTTTCGTCACCAGGTAGTGCCTCCAGTAGCAGAACTGGGTTGTACTTACTTGAGTTATTGGCCATGGAAATTCCCAAGTGATGTGGGATTCCCCTTTGTATGCTGTGAATATATTTTATTGTCATTGGTTAATAAAGAAGCTATTTTGGCCAATGGCAGGAAATCTAAACACACATACACACACACACACACACACACACACACATATATATATATATATATATATATATATATGGAGGGAGGGAGGGAGGGAGGGAGGGAGGGAGGAAGAGGGAGAGAATGCAGAGTTAAAGAGATGCCTTGTAGGTGCCGAAGAAGAAGGACACACAGGAACCTTACCAGTAGGCCACAGACTCATGGCAATACACACATTGATAGAAATGAGTTAATTTAAGATGAAAGAGTTAGTTAATAAGAATCCTGAGCTAATAGTTTAAACTGTTGTAATTAATATAGTTTCTGTGTGATTATTTGGGTCTGGGCAGCCAGGAATAAAAGAACAACCTACTACACCCTACCAACACTGGTTGGTGCTAAAACAAAGGAGTTGGTTTATGCCAACTGAGGACAGCATACACACAACCCATTGAACATGGAGAAGCCAAGCACCCACCTACCTGGAGCCCTTACCTTTACATTCTAGTCTACTTGTTGCAGGAAGATATTCTGCAGGCTATTGAAATAGAAATGTGGAATCCAACTCAGTAAAAATCCTTTGACCTACTATCTGTCCTGCCTGCAAAATATGCTATGGTAATGGTGGCACAGAACTTGTGGGAGGAGCCAGCCAGTGTCTGATTTTACTTAAGGCCCCTCCATGAGAAGAAACTGATAGGCAACACTGCTTATGTAACCAAGAACTGGAGACTAGATAGCCCAGAGACACAGGCTACAAACAAACACAGCTGCTCTAAAAAAATCAATAAAATTATTTTTAATAATAAGTCAATGTCTTATTCAGTCATTATCAGAGGCTTCCTTCTGCAAAAGAAGGGAACAGATGCAGAGATCCACAGACAGACATTCTGCAGAGAGATATTCTAAATTGGAGGTTTCCAGCAAATCCTCCAGCAAATCCTGTGGAAGAGGAGACAGAGAAATTGTTAAAATTCAGAGGGGATGGAAGACACCAGGAGAATAAGTTTCTCTGAATCAGCTAAGGAAGACACATGTAAGCCCACAGAGACTGAAGCAGCAAGCACAGGTTCTCTGCATATATAATATAGCTATTAGCTTTAATAGTTTTTGTGGAACTATGACTATTAGAACTAGTGGGTCTTTGACACTAATGCCTGCTTTTGAGACTGTTGGGTAGCCAGGTTCAACTTTAATATGATAATTTTTGTTTTATCTTATGTTTTGTTTTGTCATGTTTGGTGTTATCTCTTAGAAGCCTGTTCTTTTCTAATGAGAGACAGAAAGGGAGTAGATATGGAAGGAAGGGGAAGTGGGGAGGAACTGGGAGTAGGGAGGGGAAACTCTAATCCAGATATATTGTATAAAAAAAGAATCTATTTTCAATAAAAACAAGAAGATGCTCATTGTGTATGACTATTGCATATAAAATAAAAGAACTGAAAATTTCCTACTTTGAAAAGATACTTTATTGGAGTTCCTCACAGAGCCTTTTTTCTTGGCCTTATAGCCACCCCCCTCCCCTGTGAGCACTTCAGCATTCCCTGGCAATGACAGGGACAGGGAGCCTTGACTGTGTCATTGAGATCAGGAAAGTACTGAAAGAGGGGTCTCCTGCCTCCCACTGTGCAACACTGGGCACTATACACAATACTGACTAAGAATAGAAGCTTTTGCTTTTAAGGTATTGTATGAGAGTAAGAGCCTGTCAGATAGAAATAGGGAGTTGTTTCTGTGCAACTGGCCAGGATTTACATATAGTTTATAAAAATAGCTTCTATTTATTTGTTGCCAACTTTGTATTAGATCTCAGGCTAAATGTGAGTTGTCCTTTTTCCAACCCTGGCAGACAGCTCTTATTATTCTCATCTTGTGGCTGGAAAGACTGAGGCTAATGGAGGTTAGAAGAATGTGAACTGGACTCCACAGACAGCAAGTGGTAACATTTAAACACAGAAACTCTTATTCCTAAAACAATGTGGGGGAGTCCCCTGGGGGGCTCACGGAGCAGCAAGCTCTGGCGGGTCCCCAGCGGTGCCGGGTGCCGGCTCCAGGGTCCGGTGACGGCAGAGGGAAGCCATGCGGCAGAATTCCCAATGCGCGGCGGTTGTGAGCAGACCCATGGACACAGAAAGTAGCCATAAAAGCATTTATTAAAAGGGGAGAAAAGGGGGGAAGGAGGGAGGGAGGGAGGGAGAGAGAGAGAGAGAGAGAGAGAGAGAGAGAGCCAGAGAGAGCGCGGCCATGCTGAAGAAACAGAAGGAGAGCCAAGATGGTGCGGGCAGGTCAGAGGTCAGATGGCGTGGGCAGGTCAGAGTGGGCGTGGCTTGTCCCTTAAAGGGACAGCAAAGCACAACATTCCCAGGTCTTCTTTATAATAAAAAGCAGGAGACGAGACACCACAGCCCAAAGGAACTGGGGCGGCGAACTCTCAAGACTGCTTCCGGCTGATTGTGGGCGTCGTCTTTGGGGGGGGGGTGCGAGAGAAGGCTGGGTGCTGGTCGCATCCTGGCATGGCTGGTCTCTTTGCCTTTGACTGGTGTCTGTGGCATGAGAATTGTCTGGTGTCCCTAAGGTATTGGCAGAACAAAAACAAAGTTAAATTAAGAAAAAAAAATTCTAGGACCAGGGAATTGAGGGGGTATCTGACCTGTTTAAGATGGATTTCTTGTCAGAGATCTTTGAGAAGGATAAGATTTTACTTGAGTTACTGATTAAAAAATGACAGAGAACTTACTTGATTGGCACCCAGAGCTACTCTTTTTTGGGGGGTCCTCCGTGGTTGCTGAAGGTTGTATTTGACCTTTGCTGTTTAGTGCAGGGCCTGTCAGGCTTGACCTGAGCAGCTAGGCTGTCGATTCCAGCGATTTCGTCCACGTCTGGAGGTCTTTACTTTAGATGAAAGGCAGGTTTGCCCAATGGTCAGCGCTCTGCAGTTGAAGCGAAATGCAGAAGGACGTTGTTCTGCGCGTGTCTGTCTTTTGTCTTCTTTGGAGGGAGCAGAGAGCTGCTGCTAGGAGCCAACCTGTCTCTTTTTGTTGTTGTGAGAAGTTTTTAATAATTAAATACTTAAATATCACATTCTCCAGATCTTTGAGCAGTTGAGAGCTGTTTATCAGGTATAACTATAGTATAGAATTTGTTTGGAAAGCTGGGTCTGAGCTTGACCACACTGGCTCTCAACAGGTAAGATTTACATTTGTAAAAAGGTAGAGAGAGGGAAAAAGTCACCTGACCCATCTGGCCCTCAGCCAAGATGGCGACTGCCGCGTGTAGTCTGCTCTTGGAGAGCAGCCATGCCATAACAAAAGCTGCAGTGGGGAGGGGCAAAAGGCTGGAACCGAAAAACGGCTGTCTATGGTTTTAATGGGGCCACTTATTTGGACAGAGACTGATAAATGTAAGGCATTAAAGCATGAGGCCGGAGTGATAGGTCTGGATGGCTTGGCTCCCATGGTCAAGGCCGTGAAAACACCAGCAAAAAACCGTGGCATCTCAAGCCTACAAGGGGAACGGCTCCCCGTTAAGGCGAGATGTAGATGGCACAAACACCCAGGCCCTGTGAAAAGGCGTCCGATTTCAAAGGGGGATGCTAGAACCTGGCTGAGTCGAATTTAGCCAAGGTCAGGCTGCACCATAACAGCGTGCCGCACCGTAGCGGCAGTTACGACGAAAAGAAGGAAGAAAAGGAATGAAACGAGAAGAAAAAAAAGAGGGAGAACTTCTGGAGACCCCGGGCCTCCAGGCGCGGGTGAGCTGAGGGCCAGGCTAAGGCCATGCCTTCCCAGGCACAGGCTTAGCACAGGAGACAAGCCGAATTGAATGCCAGCGAAGGGAAAAACCGAGGCCCTGAAGGCCCGCGGTTGGAGGTTCCCCCCATCTCTAGAAACCGCAAAGGGTTGCCGGGAGCTCAACGGTCAATCCCTTGGGTTAAAAAAGATGGTTAAGCTGGCCAAAATGGGGGCACTCACGATTAGAAGCCGGTGTTGTTTGGAGGAGCTGCGTCCAGGCAGATGGAACACGTGGGTCGTGTAGAGAAGGTCCTCGGGTCCTGATCCTGCCCCGGGAGGGAGCTCAGAGTCCCGGACAGCGCCTAAAGCCGGAACTCTGTCCCCGGGTGGAAGTCCGGGGTGCATGAATCATCCGAGTCACGGCACCAATCTTATTCCTAAAACAATGTGGGGGAGTCCCCCGGGGGGCTCACGGAGCAGCAAGCTCTGGCGGGTCCCCAGCGGTGCCGGGTGCCGGCTCCAGGGTCCGGCACCCGAGCGGCGGCAGAGGGAAGCCATGCGGCAGAATTCCCAATGCGTGGCGCTTGTGAGCAGACCCATGGACACAGAAAGTAGCCATAAAAGCATTTATTAAAAGGGGAGAAAAGGGGGGAAGGAGGGAGGGAGGGAGGGAGGGAGGGAGAGAGAGAGAGAGAGAGAGAGAGAGAGAGAGAGAGAGAGAGCCAGAGAGAGCGCGGCCATGCTGAAGAAACAGAAGAAGGAGAGCCAAGATGGTGCGGGCAGGTCAGAGTGGGCGTGGCTTGTCCCTTAAAGGGACAACAAAGCACAACAGAAACAGTGGCTTTAATGCCTATACTCCCTGATCAGGGCCAGGACTGCTCTGGAAAACAAGGTATTCCACAGGAAGAATAGGAAGCAGCTGGCTGTAAATGGCTTCCTGGGTCACTTCACTGGGCTGTGTCCCTGTCCTCTTTCTGAGGTCTCATGAACCTGGGAGGATGGGATCCTTCAGTTTTTTTTTCTGGCAGAGAGATCTGATGAATCATTCCAACCTCACTATGGCCAAGTTACCTGCATTGCAGCTGTGTGTTTCTATTTTCTGTGACTCTGACTTAGCTGAAATAGCTCAACTTCAATGCCAGCTTTCAGAGTGAGGCTTTCAAATTAACAACTAACTCACTGTATAAACCAGCACAGTTCTGGAGGTGAAGGGGCACCCCGCAATAATTATGCCAGGACATGCCCAGCACCTCCTTCCTGAGCACTTGGCTGTCACTTTACCCGTGAGATAAAGACAACGTCAGCCTAGAAGTAGACCCACATTTTCCAGAAAAGAACTTCAGGATAAGGAGCAGACAAAAGGAAGTGAACTTTGTCCGCTCTAGCAATGGTTATCTCCTGCAGGATGCCAGAGAATGGGGTTTAGATGACTTTTTCTCTTAATCTTCACTGACCTCATTGTAAGTAAGCCAAATCACTGATTTGCTGTGGCAGCGTGACATGGGCAAACTGGGGCGGGCCGTGGGGAACTGCGGGGAGTAGTTTGCTTACAGCCAAGCAATGAGTTTAGAGTATTCTAATTTAAACATTTATTCTTTAAAATTCTCTTTTTTTAACTTGTGCATTTTTTTTGTTGAAATAACTTTTTTCATTTATTTTATATACCCACCACAGTTTCCCTTCTTCCTCCCCTCCCCATTTGCCACCACCACTCCCCCTATCCACTCCTTCTCCCTCTCCATTCAGAAAGGGACAGGCTTCCCATGGGCTTGAACAAAGCTTGGCTCATCAAGTTGAGGTGTGATCAAGCTTCTCCCCTTGTGTCAATCCAGCATGGGAAACAGGCTCTCAAAAGCCAGCTAAGCACCAGGGACAGGTCCTGATCTCACTTTCAGGAGCCTTATAAATAGAACAAGCTACACCATTGTCACACACATGCACAAGGCCTAGGTCAGTCTCATGGAGGCTCTCTGTTAGTCCAGAGTCCACGCGTTTCCATGAGCTCAGGCCAGCTGTCTGTGCGTTCCCCCATTTTGACTCCCTGGCTTGTAATCTGTCCTTAAAATTTACAAATTGTACTAAAGAAGAAACACTGGTTTCTCCTAAGAATCAATCTAGCAAGAATGTACCCAATACCACATCTTACTGATCTGGGTAATAAAGAAGTCAAGGAAATGAGGTGTGAGGAGAAGGGATTCTGTAGGCCCATATTTCTGTATGGCACAAGAGCCATTAACCAGGTCTGAGGTGGCCAGGAACTCTGCAGACAAGCTGTCTCTGTTTAACAATAGCCAGGATGTGCTGCTCCTAGTTTCTTTTGTTACAAATGTAGATTACCTGAGAAGAGATGTTGGCTGAAGCTGATGACTCAAGAGTTAGGAGTTTTGGTGCTTCCTTCCTTGTAATTTGGAGGATGTCTTATAGAGATGCTAATTCATGGCCTACCTGATTGCTAGCATACAGGTAGATGCGGACATGACTAAAAGCCCATTCACCTGGTTACCTAGGATACAGCCTAATGTGTTTTCCCGCTCATTTTATGTGATGATATACAAGGTGTTTGGAGAATAAATGGGAGGGCTTTGCAGAGAGATCTTGCCCTTGAAGGATGACCGTGTAAGCTGTGTCTGATTATTCCGTGCGACTCCGTTCCAGTCCAGTTAGGGAATCTGTGTTGGACCCACATGGGCTCCAACAGATTCCAGATGACTTTACTCAAAAGGACTGACCCAAGAACATATTGTAATATGACTGTGGCCTCCTTTCCTGCCCCTTCCTCACTTCAATCCTTCATCTTCCTGTGGTTTGTTCTTGGTACTGGCAAATGATTGTTGGTTTTTGATTATACTTTTGACTTGCACAGTGTCTTGTGTTACATCTTTTATTAAAAGAAAAACAGTACAGCTTTTTAGTTAACTTGACAGTTTAGATAGTAACTTCCAGTCATGTTAATCCCTCCGGGAGCGAACAAATCTTTTGTCTTGAATTTCTTTTTCAACAGTAAATGTAGCAAATAGTAACGTTCACTCTGATGTCTTTCCTAAACGAAGGGATACTTAACTAAAGGATATAGTTGCTTAATATTTCAAGTATTGAAGCAATTAATTACTCTGTTTGTTCTTTGTGTCATGTTAAAGCAGTCTTTTGCCTTCTTCCCACCTTTTTGGATTGGGGTATATAAGCATATAGAAAATAATATAAGAGTGTATTCAGTATTGACTGGATAGCCCTCCTAGTTCTATCCTATGTCTCTGTATCTTTTCATATCTCTGTTGTTACTCCTATCTAATCTTTCTTTCTTTCTTTTTTTTTCTTTGGTTTTTTGAGACAGGGTTTCTCTGTGGTTTTTTGGAGCCTGTCCTGGCACTAGCTCTTGTAGACCAGGCTGGTCTCGAACTCACAGAGATCCGCCTGCCTCTGCCTCCCAGGTGCTGGGATTAAAGGCATGCACCACCACTGCCTGGCCTATCTAATCTTTCTAATCTACATGCCTCTACCCTGGTGTGTAATGAACCCCATCGAGGCTGGGCCCCTACACATGTTGCCCCAATGTAAATTAATGTCATACACACTTCTTGTGTTAGCCAAATGGAGATCTCATCATGGTCAAATAGGGAGCCTGACATTTGGCTTCTCCTTGAGAAAGAACTAAAGTATCAGGAAGAGGATGTCTGTGTTTTGAAGTGGGTGAGCATGAGACATCTCTGACCAAATAAAAACATGAAGTAGCTTCTCTAGAAATTCTCCATTATCCCTAAATATTCCACTGATTTTCTTTAGAATCACAATTTATAAATTCTAATTTCAAGATATAGTGAATTGAAATCAACTCAGAAATTTTTATGCAGATTTACTTTGAGAGAGTCTCATTATGTAATTCAGGTTGATCTTGAAATTTCCATTCTCCATCATCCTTGAGTGTGTGGGTTATAGCTATATTATCATTCCCTCTCAAAGCCCTTCTAAAAATGGTTTTCTTTATTCTTTGAAAATTTAATGCAGTATATTTTGGTCATATTTATTTGCTACTATCAGGTACTCCCAGATTTTTCTATATATCTTTACTCATTCATACAATTTATCAATTTATTCCTCTCAAAATAAACAGCAACAAATAAATTACAATAAAATAAAACAAACAACAGCAAAAATCATGAAGTCCTGTTTGTGGCTCTTCCTTGGGATGTGACTGATGTACCAAATTCCATTCCATTAAAGAAAATTGACTTGCCCTCACTCAACAGCAATGCCAACAGATTATTGGCTTGCGGTGAAATTTTGCTCCATCCTTCCCTCTCTAGGCTAGGATTTTGTCTGACTTGGAGTACAGATCTGGAGAATGCTGTATAGTCTCTGTGAACTCATATGAGCATTTGGCCTGTTGTGTCTGGAAAACAAAGTTTCAGTGAAGATATCTACCATCTCTGACTTTCACAATCTTTCCACCTCTTCTTCCTTAGGTTGGATAGGTATGTCCCCTGAGGTAATCAACTACTATTCTTCTTCCAAGGGAATACAGAAATAAAATGATTCCTAATGACAGTTTACAATATCCATATCAGTGTATTGCCCAAGTTTTATCAGAGTTATCAAACTGCAAACAATAAGAGTCTTTGGAGTGCTCAGCCCCAGATGGGATGTTTGCATCATTTCCTGTCCCCCATGCTTCTGGAATCTATCCAGTAAAAGCTCTTCATATCTGAAATTGCTCTATTCTTTTGATTGATGGAGAAACTTGCATTTCTTTCTCTGATGTAAGACGGACAAGGAGGAACTTTGGCATTTTTGGGTCAGACTTTCTTGCTCATTTTAACTTATGACAAGGACAGTTATCCTCAGAATAAACCTGTTCACATAATATGATTCTTCACTGTAGGTGTTACTGTCAGTACCCTGAAAACATCAGAAGCAATAAACAGAAAACAAACAAAATTGAGTGGCCATTCTAAAACCAATCGCTAAAAAAATTATGAGTGCTAATAGCATAAAGTAGAAAGGTAAAATTTACTTTAAAGAAACAATCTCCATTTTTTTAAAAAATTACAAACAAATAGATGGGTATAAGAAATTAATTCAATTTGCTTACCACAGTAAAGTGTTTCATATTTTTGAAGTCACTGAAATTCCTTCTTGTTACATGAGAAATTTTGAGTCCTACAATGTATAACACCCTAGCTACCTATGCTCTGAGAATGATTATAGACACAAATCTGTAACAGCCACATAAACACTCTGCACACTGCTCACACATTCATTGCTTCCCATATCATAGGCACAAATAAACCACACAAATCACATTTCCTGTCATCTGCTCTCATAGTCTAGAGCAGGACTTGCCAGAAAAGATGTTAGCTGAATATGGCTAAAGCTGGGAACTGTTATTTCCCAGGGTAGCTTTATCTACTGGCTTTCCAAAAGAATAAATGGAGATTTGATTGGCTGGAATGAAGCAGAGATCATTACTCTCAGAAGGTTGGCACCATTGAATGTAGGGAGAGAGAGATGCTGAGATTCTGAGGTTCTCCAACTTATTCTTCCTCTGTCCATCGTCCAGCATTTATTCACCATAGTCACAGGTTCACTATCTTGCTGAAGAACCCATGAATAGTGCAGACATCCAAGGTAACTTCTTTGTAAACAGACAGCTTCTGTGTCCATCTCCATATGCTCTTCCTTTGTGGTCCCACTCTGAAAGAATCTTGAATTTCCTTTAATGATCCACTGGGTCTACTCACATTTATAACTACAAGGAAATTAGCTATTGACTAGTTTTATGACTTTCTACCCTTGCTTTCAAGATTTGCTTTTCCTCAGCTTCAATTAGAGTTTCATAGCAGTGAGTCCTACAATAAATCATTAATTCAGAGGATACTTATGGTAAATTGTGATGAATCTATTATACTACAAAAGACTGTTATAATAGAGATAAGTAGTGGGTACAAAAGAAAATCAGAAAGGAACACAATCTTATCTGAAATGAATGGTGTCAGGGTCATGGGTCCAGCAATGATAGAAATGAGATCAGATTCAAGGAGTTGCAGATGGACTTGGCTAGGGCATCTACTTGAGTTAGGTAGGAGACACAGCTCTAATCAAAAGCAAGTAAAGCCTACAACTCTCTAAGCAAAAGAAAAGAGAATACAAACATAAGAGTTCCTGTTTAGGTTTCCCATGCCATGCAAAAACAAACAAACAAGCAAACAAATAATTAAAAACAACTGAGCTCAGTTGTAAGCAACAACACTTTGGTCAACTCTGTCTAGTAGGTAAGGAAAGGTTTCTAGGTAGGTGATCTCTATTTGCAGCCATTGCCCTTTGAGTACCAGGGCTGCTGCCAGTCAATAGCTCTGGGTCCCTATTAATTTCCCTGTTTTTTCTCTGAAAGAATAAAATATTTATGACTCCTGAAGGGTCCTATGCCACCATTTGGCCATGCTATCCCATCTGGCCAGTTTCCAGCTATTTCCTTGTCAGTGAAGTGTAGAAAGAGCTGCAGGCCACTTCCCACCACCCGGCTCCCAGCCACCGGCTAGCTTTACCCAAAATAATTACATGAAAACTGTATTCTTTTAAACACTGCCTGGCCCATTATATCTACCCTCTTCTTGGCTAACTCTCATATCTTGATTAACCCATTTCTATTAATGTGTTTAGCACCACGAGGTGGTGGCTTACCAGGAAGATTCTAACTTGCGTCCATCTCGGAGAGGAGAGCTATGGCATCTGACTCATTTCCCTTCTTCCCAGCATTCTGTTCTGTCTACTCCACCCACCTATGTTCTGACCTATCAGACCAAGCAGTATCTTTATTAATTAACCAATGAAAGCAACACATAGAAAGAAGACCCACCTACATCAGTGAAGGCCTATGGGACCAGTGAGGCCGAGGAGAATGGACAGAGGATGCAGAGAGATGATTGGGCATTTTGGAGGTTCAGATAATTCTGTGTGTTGAGATCATAAGACATTTGTTGGGGGCCGTAGGAAGTAGGTTTTGAGACATTAGGCAGGAGACAGACCATAAAATTATTTTATACCTGGCCAAGGAACTGTGTGTTGTGGATCATGGAAAGCCTGGAATGCTTTGAAGTAAAGATCAATTGGTAAGATTTAATCTGAAAATTTTTCTGGCAACTTTGTAGAAGCTGGATAGTAGGGAAGTGTGATTATGGATACGAGGACCAAGATGGACGTTGTTGCATCAATTTACACTGAAACAGAATGGAAAGTAAACACTATGGGTATCAGTAGTACAGGAGAAGAGAGACTGGAGACAAAGAGGTACCATCTGATAATGGACTGAAGGAAAACCTTGTGAAAGATGATTTACAGAAAGTTCACAGAGCTTATAAGAGAGCCAGAAGATTGGGAACAAAAGGAGAGAACATTAAAAGAATGATTTGTTGTCTTAGTGTTTTTTTCTATTGTTTCTATGACTTTTACCTTTTTGACACTGACATTCTTCTTGGACACAGCAATGGTGCAAAGTAGGTTGTTCCAAAATCTTAAGGCCTTCCAGCACTAATTCATAAGTACAAATTCCAGTCTCATTTAGGATGAAAATATGAACTTCTTATTATCTGTGAGCCTGTGAAAATAGGATGATCTGCATCCATTGTGTGCTGGTATAGGGTTGTGTTCCAAGTCTGCAATAATCCTGTGGATTTGCTGGCCTTCAGACATTTCTGTTTAGTCTATTGATTATGGCTCTTTCATGGTGGTGTTGCATGTTGGTGGTTCTGTATTTCTGGTTTTCAGTGGCTTCCTTGGCTCTAATAAACTTTGTCCCATTGGGTGACCTCACTGGCAGTTACATCCTAAGAGACCTATATCTGGGCTCCCTGACTTTTCTTTGAAATCTTGCCAGAAGTTCCCACAAAGTCATGCCTTGACATTCTGTGTGGCTATAGAATTAGAGTCAAGGTCTGTCATATGCTCAATACAGAGCAGTGGCACTAGCCACTTCTGGACTCGCTTGAATGATGTTCTGGGATTGAGGATAATCTATGGAGTAGTTGGGGAAAGTTTCTGAGATTCTTGGAAACAATTTTGCCTTTATAGTCCTTTGGGTTTATTATGATTTTATCTATAATCTTATATCTATACTCATCTTTCTTAATCTCCTCCTCCTTCTCAACATTCTCCATCTTATTTTTTTCTCCTTCTTCTTTAGTAAGCAGCTGGGAGGCACACGCTTACATGCCTCTGATGGCACAAGTTATCATATGGTAAGAAAGGCTGTTCATGTGTTTATCATTTGATCTCACAGCCCAGTGCTCTCTTTCTTTTCTTTCTTTTTCTTGATTTCTTATTTATGCATCTGCTGGGGATGGAACCAAAATGTTATATGTGCTGGTCAAATGTTGTATTCCATAACTACTTCCTAAGTACTCGCTCTTTCTTCACACAGTGCCATCAGTAGTCAATCATAGGGCTCCTCCCTGTCAATTTTATCAATTCTAGTCATCTCCTGAGGGCTCTACCTCTAAACATCATGGTGTAATTTTGACCTTATTCTCTAAAGCAAACTTTTTTCTTGAGGAAAAAAAGAAAATAGGAAGTTTGGAGGGTGATATGATGGAGGAGATATGGGGAGAGTTGGAGGAGGAAATGGAGGCACCCTGGCTCTTTATGCCTCACAATGGGCACATGTGAGGGGACAAACACTAGCAGTGGTCAGAATGTGGGGAAATATTTGCCCATTCAGTGTTAAAGTCATGTTGTGGGTATCCATGATGAGCTTTGGTGGAGTGGATCACATTGCATCTGTTGACTTAGTTCTTTAGTCTCTTGAGACCAAAACGTTGAGGAAACTACATTTCATACAGAGAGAATTCTGGCACTTAAGGGACCAAAGCAGTCTTAAAGGCCACAACAAACAGGTAACCTCATTCAGAGTTTGCCTCCTTTAAACTGTGTTGAGCAAGGTCTCAAAAACCTCACTTTCCACTATCCTAACCCATGAGAACCTAATTCCCACCACATAATGTTACAAGCAATGGAAAAGCTTTCAATAACTTGTCAACAAATTGGATGGTGACATCAAAGAGGTGGGGCAAGAAACCCCTCTTCCTCGACTGTATGGGTTGCTTGGCCTTCTCCTCAGGCAGACATCATATTCTCTGATTTCTCTTGGTGGGCCATTGTTTGCCACAAGACACAATGATGCAGAGGGTGTGTTTCTCATTACTGTCTGCCAAAGACATCATAGGTGCTGTCCTCACACAGGACGACCTGGGAGAGGTGTGAAACATATAGATGGAGAGACCAAAGAGGTCAAAACCCAGAGGAAAAGCTTCCTGTTACTTACCAGTTGATGGAGTTAAATGTATACTTCCCTAATACTTTTTTGCACTCAGTTTGCAAAGATTCTTCTTTTCTTCATTTGCATTCTTCTAATGCCTTAACTAAGTGCTAATTTAGTCTTTTTCTGTCTTAAAAAGTTATATTTAGTTTTTAAGGAATGGGATAAACCACAGCTCTCATAGAGGAGTCTTTTCCTCCCAAGAACCAGTCTGTGACTGAGAAATGGTTCTGGGGTGTGTGTGTGTGTGTGTGTGTGTGTGTGTGTGTGTCAGAGAGAGAGAGAGAGAGAGAGAGAGAGAGAGAGAGAGAGAGAGAGCAAGCTGTTGTAGCTTTTGTTGTAGTTTCTGCCTATTGCTATAGGTGAACCTGTGGCATACTGCAGTGAAAGAGACTTTTGAGAAATCAAATACTTTTCTATAGTCTGATTTTAAATCAGAAAGCTTATTCTCTGACAGTCTATTATTGAAGGGAAACTCTCCCAACATGTCTATTATCCCCTACCCCTTCAACATGCACACACACACACACACACACACACACACACACATACACACACTTATGCATGCACACACAACCCACCAAATTTTAAGTGGTTTGAGGTAGAGTGGTAGTGATTTTTAAATTACCCTTCTTTGTTCAGAATTAGGAAGTTTTGGTTATTTTTCTCTTAAAGTACAAAATATTTTAAGATTGAAATTCTAGAAAAGTCTAATTTTTTTCCTCAGTTCTCCTCTAAGAAGGCCCCACATGCAAGCTTAGAGGCTCCTCAACCCCAAAGACAAGATTGCTTGGTAAAAGTGGTGACCTTGTCTGTCAACTTGCTGCAAATCCCAGCTTTCCCTGGGTGATGCATTCCCATGTTGTTGAGTCACAGTTAAGTTCAGAATCGTTTATAGATATTGGAGGAACAGCCCCATCTGTAACGTGCATGGTCAAAACAGCAGTCACCTCTAGGGCCCACAGGCACTAATCCTTGGAGAGGGTTTTATTCCCCTTTCAAATAGTTTGCTGGATTTTAATAATCCATTCGTTTTGGAGCAATTCCATGAAAAGGCGGTTGCAAGACTAATCAACATATTTTTCCAAGTCTGAGATATTCTAATTTAAATAGTGTCATTTAAGGAGCATTAATTATTTAACTTGCTATTTAGAACAATTAGCTAAATCTTTAAGGGGCTAGTCTGGTTTGCCATGGATGCACTCAATTTACTCGATTGAAAAAACACACATAGAAACTTTATCTATGCCATCTGTGCTGGTGGGGAGTAAGTATTCCTTGAGAACTACTATCAGCAAGTGCATAGTCTGTGTGTAACTCAAGGGTCCACACAGTTGAGTTCTCTCACCACAAAGAATTCTGCTTCCAAAATATGTAACAATTTCTAAATTGAGATTTTTTTTATCAAATAACAAATACTGCAGTTTTTGCCAAAATAAAATGCTAACTTGTAAAGTTTGTCTTTACTATTACATAAGTATTTGTTGAATTAATAAGTATATTTTAGAGTCCCATAATGAAAAACAAAATGCCCCAAATAATTGCCTTTTAAGCTGACCTCAGATGTCAAAGGAGTTAATCTAAAATTATATATTATCAGAAGTGTTATTACTGTGACCTTTATTATCCATGAAATATGAGGTCCTAATATTATTCAATATTGATTTCTTTATTTTTTTCTTTTTAAGTCAACATTTGCTGTCTAGCCAAGGCTGGCTTCAAGTCTGTAATCTTCTGTCTCAACTCTTGTCAAATATTAAATCTTAATAAAGCACTCAGGAGTTGGAAACAGTAGGATGGAGAATTTGAGTCCAGCCCGAGCTATGAACAAGAGTCTGTCTCTAAAATGTGCTAAGACCAGTAACACAGATCTTAATGAAGACACTGGTTTGGGGCTTTCATTCATTTTTATTCATCACCTTTCTTCTATAAGCATCTGAACAACATCAGAATCTTTAACTTCTTCACATGCAACCCAAATGAAGCAGTTCATTGGTGAGAAAAGCATGAACTGGGAACCTGGACGTCATCACCGATTTGGGACAAGGAGATTCTGTGGAATCCAATTGTTTGTCTCTTCCCAGAGGACAGGAAGCCTAACTTTTACAGAGCAAGTCAGTGTGGATGCATGGAAACTGTTCATGGACCTTGGGTCAAATGGGGTGTTGAGAAGCAGTAGTTTATGTGTATGGGTACAGCATGAACAAATAGTGGTTTATGCTTATGGTCCAGTGGAAAAGGACTGGAAACAGAGCCTCTGTATGAATTTGAGGATGATCCCAGCAGCAAAATTTAACAGTGGAGAATCACTGAAAGAGCAGGTCCTGCCTGCTGGATGCCGGGACACTAGCACTTGTGCTTCAAGTTCCTCAAATGGGAAACAAAATTTCAGATCCAACTATTCCATAATGGATTTAAAAATCTGTATTATGGGTGGTGATCTGTTTCTAGGCATGCCATGAGCCATGCTAAAGATTGCTGTTCTCAGGAGCTGCAACAGCCGTGAGGTGAACGTTTAACTCCTGGGTCAGCTTAGACAGGACCGGAGAACCTGAACGCTGGAGTTGCAGGAACACGCTGCCTTGCCTGGCTACATTTTGTGTTTGGTCGTTGTGACCAATTGGACACCAAATACCTTCAAGAAGGTGCTTTAATGAAAATATCCCAGGTAGAAATGTGGTGGAGGAGTTGAGCCAACAGCAGTCCCTCACGCATGTACCGTGGCATTTCTTCATTCTAAGCATAGCAGACATCAGACTGCACGTGTCCCGCATAGGAACTTCCGAACTCTACAAATCATCTGCAGGTCTCACCTTTCAGAGAATGGCACCAGGCATTATCTGGATGTCTTTGCCATCAGCACAGCCAGACACATGAAGCGAGGTGAATTTCTGGCAGTCAGCATTAATTTAGTAAACATTGCAACAACAGTGTGATGAGAGTCGTCTTTCAATGTAAGACACCATCACAGAGTAATCACTCAACACTTAATGAAAGTTGACACTTGAAGATGGTTTGTTAACAGTGTTTGGAAAATTTTGGTCTATTTACGTTAAGTTTGTGAGCAAAACCTTGGAATAATTAATAGCATACTTAAGCTCACAGGTATTGTCTGAATTACTGAAGCCCACATACACACAAAATTAAAGAATCTGACGTGGGCTCATATATCTCCTCCAAAATCAATAGTGACAATCTAAGTTCAATAGAATAACATTCCTAAACAGAGTGAATTGATGTTTTTAATTTGAATTTTATTGGTCTTATACCTTAGTTATTAAGTGTTTTTAATGTACGTCTGGCTTTGGCTTAATGACTCTTGTTAGGAGTTTAGAGCCAGAGTTAGGGAATATTGGAGACCACAAGTACTTTTTCTTTCTTTCTAAAAAGGTCCTATAGAAAATTCAAATTTGCGAGGCGCTGATGGAGAGACATCAAGAAACCAGAGTTCAACATTTCAACAGAGTACAAAGTGGATTTTTACACTTAAAATTGCATAAACTTGAAAGCATTGTTTAACTGAATTGTAAAAATTTTCCTGATGCTAAAAATAGCGTCACCATCATCACCATCATTCTCGTCATCATCAGAATCACCACATCATCATCACCACTATTCCAAACATAATTATAATGTCTACATCCAGGGGTTATTGGGGATGGGTGGTTTTAAGTATACGGATATTTCTATATAGTAAATTACTAGCACAAGTAAGTCATTATCATCACTTTTTCCATTTTCTTTTATTTTTGAGATTATTATAATATTAGAATATATAATCTCCATTTCTCTCTTCCCTTTTTTCCCTCTTAACCCAACTTCTCAGAACTAGTGAGGTCATGGACCCTGGAGGAGAATCTGCAATGATCAGTTTACTAAACCAGCATAATCTGTAACTACATTCTAAACATTTGTCCATATACACACACACAAGTATAATCCTCCGTATAATCCTCCTCTTTCATCAAGGACCTCTTTGCAACAGACAGAGTCCATTACAGAAACAAACAAGCAATCGCTAGTGGGCACATAGAGTAGTGTGTAAACTGCCATTGTCTACTAGAAACTGATAGTGTCCATTTCCTGACATCTCATTGCCTGGAGGTCTTGCCCCTTTCTTGTAGCATGGACCACCTCAGAGTAGGAAAGTGGTCATTTAGTCCTTACAATCTGTTTGAGTTCTATTTCTAGAACTTTCTTGACATGCTCACCATGAATGTCGCATAATTCTCTTTCAATCATCTTTTGTATTTGGCCTTTCGTATCATTTTCCTGGTCTTGACTTTCAATTTTTCCTAGACTCTCCTGCCAGCTCGGCTCTTCAAAGGACATCCCAGCTTTCCTTACTGTGTCTGCACCTGTGGATTTATCCTGTGCCTCGAAAGGGAAATCAGAAGCATTCTGAGTGAGGAAGAAGATGGCTAGTCAGTGGACTTCAAAGAGTTAATTATATTCTATTGTCATTATCCTCTGTTAAAGCCTAGAGGTTTATTGAAATATTTCACAGAACTAGCAAAATAGTCTGATTTGATGCTCCATTGTAATTCCTGTAACCTTCAAGCCGACCCCTCCTACTCCATGCTTTTCAGGTTATGTTATAGCATCTCAGAGCTGCTGCCCAGTGGGTCAAGGAGGCAGAGCGGACTGGGTAAGCAAGAACATGAATGAACACAGGTGCTCTGGAGGGAAAAGAGACAGAAGCCGAAAAAGGTAGCACTTATAATAGGAGAAGAAGAAAAAGGATAGGCAGTTTCAACTTGCAGTCCACACAGAAATTCTCTGTGTGATGAGTTTGTTCTTTTTAAAATACTATTTGGAAAGCTTCTTGAACTCCCATTGAAAGCCATTCTGATTCTTTATCATGTAGTCCATGGTGAGATTTGCTGATCCAGATACCTGGTTGCATTAACATGTAGTAAAAACCCACAAATCCCTGTGGAGAGATTTCTCTCCCTTCTTCCTTTTTCCAAGCATTTCAAAGCCTTTCTGTGATTACAAGGAACATGAATTATTCACTATACCCATGACTGAATTTCAAAGTATGCTTTTGAAAAGCAAAAATGCTTAAATCACCCAATACTCTGATTCTGCCTTCATTTTCATTAACTGGTCAAGCATCTTTTGGAATGATGACACGCCTTTCTTCCTCCCTAGTTCTATTGCCCATTTCACCTTCTCTCCCATCAACACTGTAGCACGGATCCTCCTGTCTTGCTTCAGGCATGATCAGCCCAAGGCTTTGCTTTGCACTGTGCCATACTTACCCTTTCCCATTTCCATCCCCACACAGGGATACATTTGATAGATCACTCAGTGTCTACTCATCTGCAAACTCTAGTGACAGAAGCACTCACTATACACCTGTATTTCCGTAGCTGTTCTGTTTGTTTTGTAGTGCTAGCAGCGATGGCCCCTTGAGCATGATACACAAACCCTCCACCATTGAGCTGCCAAATTAGTACCTTTCATTTGTAGCATTTGTTAAGGTTATAGATTCCCATTTATTTATTTATTTATTATAAATTTCTGCCTCCTCCCAGCCACCGCCTCCCATTTCCCTCCCCCTCCCCCAATCGACTCCCCCTCCCTCAGCAGCCCGAAGAGCAGTCAGGGTTCCAAGTCTTGTGGGAAGTCCAAGGATCTCCCACCTCCTTCCAGGTCTAGTAAGGTGAGAATCCAAACAGCCTAGGCTCCCACAAAGCCAGTACATGCAGTAGGATCAAATAGATTCCCATTTAAACCCTGTGTTGGCCACTGTCTAAATGCATAGCCTTGGGCTGGCAATGGTCCTTTCTGAGTCTCAGTCTTCTCATGTACAACAAAAGGTGACAATGACAATCTAGCAACATGGTGAAGCTTCGGGTCATCCTTGAAACCTAGCACACAGAGAGAGAATGTTATCAATGGTGTAAATGACTTGCTTAATCAATGGTGGTTGCTTGTTTAATATTCATACTCCAGGTTAAGGGCACCTGATAACTTCTGCTTCAAAGAAGTAGGAGAACTCTTATATCACAAGCTTTGGTCTTGTTCTTTTGAGTTTGCCAGAGTACTTAGTTTATATAAAGTGAATTATGTAAGCAAAGACCAAGGGATGCTAGAGATGTGCTTTGGTGCATGCGCTTAGCATGCACAAAACCCTGGGTTCAATCCTCAGTGCCAAACTAAAAAAGCAAAAAGCAAGCAAGGAAAGCAGTAACATGAAAATGAATGAAGATGCAATTATCCATCAGTTCCGGGGACTTAGACTTTGCCTCCCATCAGATTTTCTTTTAAATCCTGCAATGGTCACTTGCTGAACAATGTGAGTTTGGATAATTTATTTCATCAGTGATCTATTTTGTCTAAGCTATTTTCCCATATGAAATATAAGGAGCAATTAAAGAGCTTACTACAGTGCTTATGATTATATTCAATATCTTATCTATTTAAATATCATATCTGATGTTTATAGTCATCATCTAGCCATGCATGCTTTCTCTGTAGCTTTAGACAAATGTTAAAACATGTTGAAAAGGGAAGAAAGAACCAGCCACAGGTAAGGCTATATGATGTTTTCAGAGCAACCTTTTAATTTTTCCCTCATTTTATTATGGAGAATTTAACACATAATAAACAATAAGTTATGACTAATAATACTAAAAAGATTACCTATAAAAGTGACAGTATGGGCTGTCAGAAAATCTACTAACAAATGCTTGTACAGATGTGTGTATGGTAGGGGAGGAATCTTGATGCACTGCTCATGGAAGGGTAAGCTGGTACAGCCACTATGTAAATTAATATGGAAGTTTCTCACAAAACCAACAAGACTAGAAACACCATGAAATCCAGCTATAGAATTTCTGGACATACAACAATACTCTAAAAGTGCTACACCATAGAGATACTTGCTCATACATGTTGATCACAACACTATTATAATAACTAAGATGTAGGACAGGTCTAGATGCCCATCAAGAGATGAACAAATAATGAAATGTGGCAAGTATGCACACTGGCCAATAAGAACATAATTATATCATTTTGTGGGAAAATATGCAAAATTGGAGATAAGTATGTTACATGAAATAAACCAGACCTAGAAAGACAAATAATTTGTATTTTCTCTTGTCTGCTGAATACACACACACACACATACACACACACACATAATTGTGTGCAACTAACTTGAATGTAGCAGAAGCATTCTTTATAGGGAGGAAAAGGTCATAGGGAAGGGCAGGCAAGGGCACAAGAGGGTAATGTGTGGGAGAAAGACTAAATGTCAGGTATTTTTTCTCATATGTGGACTCTAGCTTTAACTGTATACACAAACACAAACACGCATACGATACTTGAAAATAGAAAGAGATTATGTGATGGACGGAAAGGGGGCAGAGAGGGGAGAAAAAGCGTAGTATGTGTGGAGAAAAATTATCAACATACCATGACATACACACACACATACATGAAGAGTGAGTTGAAGTTATAATAAAATCTTTTTCTTTGTTTTGTGATTAAATTAAAAAATTTAATTAAAAATAAAAATATTTAAAAATACCTTTAATAATGAAAACTTATTAAAATACTTGGAGATTCTCTAAATTTGATTTAATTAGTTAATTAATTTTCCTTAATTTCCCTGTGCTCCTTCAGAGATGACCACTATCTCTGATATTTTGTTTTTATTGCCTTGCTTTTCTTCACAGTACCACAAGTGTCTGTATTCCTAAATAGGGCTAACTAGTTCTCTTCCCTTTGAGCATGGTGAAAATGATACTGCATTGTCTACTCTGTTCCACATTAGTTCTGAGATCCATCCTTGTGATTCTCCACCACCATTCTTCCATCCTAGCTGCTGCACAGAGTTCCATCATGTGAACAATCTTTAATCGCATTTTGATTGTTTCTAGGTTTTCTTGTTAAGAAATGCACTTTTGTGAATATAAGCATTGCTGCACTTATTTCCCATGAGTCCTAGGCTGAACCACAGGGTAACTGCAAGTTAGACATATTTGGCTGTTGAGAGCTTGAACTGTCAGTAGTCTGAATTAATATGTTCTGCGTCAAATACCAGCTTAGTCCAGAAATATAAAATATCTAGCTAACATCTTCCATAATAATTACATATTAAAATGATACTTTGGTTATATTGGGTTAAATAAAACAGAAACTGGCAAGGGCATTTTTTATTTACATACTATTTTGCATGTGACTATTGGAAAATTGTAAATGATATATTCATCTTACATTAAATATTTTTGACTTCCTTGGGTATAGCAAGCATATAGGACTTTGGTGCACAGACTTTCACTTATCAGCATTATAGGGTGATGGTAACAGTGCTTCAAACCAATTTTCCTAATTTTAATTAGTATCACCAGTGTATAGTACTTATTATTCCATCTGTCCAGTCATATACAGCATTGTCTTACTTTTAATTTTGTCATATCGGTGGTCATGACTTGTAGCTCATAATCTTAACTTGTATCTTCTGCTTACTAGTGGAATAAATAGTTGGTTGTTTATTTTTCTTCGTTGAGATGGTCTTTAATATTTTAAATGTTTTAATGTAGATTTGTTTCCTTCTTACTTGTGGTTTGTTGAGGCCATTTAAAGCTATAGTCCTTGCTTTCATCCAACGGTGTCTCTTCTGCTTTCATCTTCTTCCTGAAATATTTTGATGAGCAGAACTCCTCAATATTAACACAGCCATTCATGACTTTCAATCTAGTAAAATCTTTTCCTTTGGTGGTTATCCCTGGCTTCTTAATACTAAAGTCAAAGACATGTATTTCAAAGTTCCCCTTTTCTATTTAAGTTTGCAATATATAATACGTGTGATTTGACCAAAGAGGTATAATTTTAGTTTTTCCATATGGACAAGCAATTTTCAGCCTTATTTATCATACAGTCCTTCATTTTTTTACATACATGATAAATCTTTCCCTCTAATAGAGCAGGGTGTTATGTCTTAAAAGCGATTGACTCTGGAGCCAACAAGAAGGCTGTGTCTGCATGTGAAGGTGCTCGCCTCCATGTATGGCTTTATCTGAGTTCAAGCCCTGCGACTCACATTGTGAAAGAAAAGAATCAACTCCCACAATTTTCAGTCAGCTAGCAGCCTACTGGAGTCTCTTTCAGAGGATTTTGTAGCGTTCAGAACATCTTCTGTACACGTGCACCCACACATGTTGAAATCATACCAGCACTTTGGCCTTGCTTTATCACACAGTTCTGTGAATGAACTTGTTGAAAATTTTAAAGAAAACTCAAAGAACTGTCTAATTTAGGGTTATTATATATACTTCCATTATATTTAGTCTCATCCAAGATCACTGTTTATTGGTGAACTCAAAGTTGACCTATTTGGTTATTTTCAAATGTTTCCAAAATCCAAATTTTGTAATTTTTTATGAAATGAATTGCTCATGTTTTTATATTCATATATGCAATATATGTTACAATATTTTTGTAAACACAAAACTGCCTTTAAGATTGCTTTTATGAACCAGTATGGGTACGTAGAACTGTAATCAACTACATATCAATGCTTTGCTTAGTTGCATTTCAAAACTCTTTCTAAAGCTGACATTTTGTCTACAGAATCCTTTTGATGCTTATTTTATAGAGTGATGAAATTATTTAATGGTATTTTCTGTCTTTCATGCCAATTCTGGTAAAACTTTACTTTTTTTATATTTACCGTGATGCCTAAAGTATCAATAAAGACCCAGCTACAACATTGAATAATGAGTCTTCTTGAATTTTTTTAAAGAGATATCTCACCTATTTGAGTATTTAATGGTTATAGATTTTTGATGTTACACAATTAGTTGAAGGCATCCCTAGTCTATTGCTAGTTGGTTACAATTCTTTTAATGAGATGACACTGAATTCTGTTGAATTCTTTCTCTCATCCTCTGTGATCATTTGATTTTGCATTTCCAGTATCAGTATGGTAAATGTCATAATAGATTTTTAAAGCCGTATTACTCATGAATTCCTATGATAAATCCAATCTGACCACTCTATGATTTTGATTTTAAACATAACCTAGTGTAGTTCTTTGTTTGCACCTGTGTCCTGTGTTTCAGTCCTTATCCTCTCAGTGACCTTCACAGTTGCCCTTAATGTATTCATTTTCCTTCACATCTGCACCATCTTTTCTCCTTAGCTTCAGTATTAACTGCTTGTTGCTATCATCACCAGCCACCGGACTAGAAGCAACGTAGTGGAGGAAGGGTTTATTTGGATTTACAGCTCTAATCTATCATGGCTGGGAAGGCATGGTGTGAGCAGCAGTGTGAGAGGCAGCTCACCACGGTGCTTCTGCAGTCAAGAAGCAGAGAGTAGACAGACAATAGGGCCAGGCTATAAAACTTCAAGTTCTATTTCTGGATTTCCAGCAAGGTTCCTTCATGTTATAAAGTTACTCTACCCTTTAAAAACAGAGTCAAAAGCTGGAGACTAAGTGTTCAAACTCTGTAATTTATAGGGTTATCTTACATTCAAACCAGAGCCACTTCCTAACTAATTTAAGGTTGGCCCCAAACTTGACTTTTGAATCTTTTCTGTTTTCTATTGATACTTACTTCATTAATGATCTCATTCAGTTGCATGCTTTTAAGAACTACTCATGTATGGATGACTGTCCAATGCGTATCTCTAGTCCCTTCCTCTGCTCTGAAGGCAAGTTTCACATATCCAGAGCCTGCATGGTACCTCTACTGGGTATATCCCTAAAATCCCTAAAATCTCCCGTGTGTAGCACATACCTTCTGATTCTACTGCTTCCCCTTTTAGGACTTAACAATGCCATTCTCCCAGGTATTTAGGGAAGAAGACCTTGAAGTCTTATGTAACTTTTTTTTTGTCATGAATCCAAGCTGTCAGCAAACCCCTTCAGGCCTATTTCACAAAAAATTCAATGTGGATATCTTGCATGACTGGCTGCTATTGCCACAATCTAATCCTCAGTGATCTGGGTTTTATAATCGTCCCTGACTTGTTTTCTTGAATCTGTTTTACTCCTTTACACAAAAGTCAAAATGGGATTGCTAAAACACAAACTGGATAAAACATTTGAGTCCAGGATTAATCTGTACCCCCTGGTCCCATGACCTTCTTTGCCACTCTCTTCACCCAGGCTTGTTTGGGTCCAGGTTTCAATCCTATTGTTCCTCTTGCCTGGAATCGTCAGGCTATATATTAACTTTAACCTCTTTTCATTTTTTGTTCTACTTGTTTAGATTATATTCTCTCCAAACACCATGCCCCTTCTTTTATCACCTCTTCTTTTTATTTATATTTATTTATGTATTTCAAAGATTTCTTTTTCTAAATTTTAGCTTGACCTAACTGCAGTGTTTTGCTTTCCTTGTCACTGTGGTCAGATAACTGAAACAAAACAAAATAAAAACCTACAGGGAGAAAAATGGCAGAGTCATAAATGTCATGATAGGGAAGGTGTGGTGGAGCTCCTGGCAGTGAGAGCTTGCGGCTGGGATTCCTCACGACTTGACTGACCAGGGAACAAAAAAAAAAAAACAGTACTGGTGTCCACTGACTTTCCTCACCCCTTTAAAAAATTCAGCCTGGTACCCCAAGCACATGGAATAGCACCACTCACACTTAAGATTTGTCTGCCCCGCTCAGTCAAGCCTCTTGAGTGCCTTCCTCCAAGTCATCCTAGGCTCACTCCAAATCCAGTGAAACCAAAACTGATGATTAACTATCACATACCTGTTTAGAACTGATAGTTTTTGTTGGCTGGCTAGAAATTTTATTATATACAAACAATAAATTTTATCAAATTCATTTTTTTCTTTCTAAAATGCTGGGGTTCAGGTCTAGGGTTTTGTGTCTGTTCTGCAAGCAAGCACAACTGAGCTGCAGCAAAATTGGTTTTCTTATATTTTTCTTTCCTTTTATTTTTTTATTTTTTAGGCAGGGTCTTATTTTGCAGTTTATGTCAAACTTTGTAGGAAGCTAAAGCTACGAGGCAGAGAAGAGCCAATCTGAAGTCTGCCTGGTGCTGTCAGAGGTCCTGATTGTGCCTAGTCAAGGAGGGGTGACCATGAGATGTTGACTGAGGGCCCAAAAGCAGGGGCTGTCAGTGGTTCTGATTGTCCCTAGCCGATGATTGTTACAAGGAGAGCGGGTCCTTTGTTTGTCCTGGCCACCTGGCTAGCTTACACTCAAAATAACCGCACAGAAATTGTATTAATTAAATTACTGCTTGGCCCATTAGCTCTAGCCTCTTATCACATCTTGATTTAACCCATTTCTATAAATCTGTATGTCACCATGAGGTCATGGCTTACCTGGAAAGATTTAGCATGTCTGACCTGGCAGCTCCATGGCAGTTTTCTCTCTCTCTCTGCTTTCTTTCTCCCAGAATTCAGTTCTATATTCTCCACTTACCTTAGTTTTGCCCTATCGGGCCAAGCAGTTTCTTTATTAATTAACTAATGAAAGCAACATCTAAACAGAAGGACCTTCTACACCGGATGATATGATGTTAGTGGATCAGAACACCTGGACACTGGGAGGGTATGTAAGTTTTTCACCCTTGTTAAATAAACAAGTCTGCCCCATCCCTTTTATCGGACTCCCAGCATCTGTGTTTGTTGATGTTGAACCTTCTCAACCCCTCCCACAAGGAAGACATTAAAGTTCAGCCACAGAACTTGAACTTGATGGTATAAGTCAAGATGGCCTAAAATTCCTGATTTTCCCATGTTATCCTTCCAAGAGCTTGGGATCATATGTGCATGCAATTATACCTGTCTTCAAATTCTCTCTGAAAAGGATATTTAGCTATAGGTAAACGTTGAATTTTATGAGACACATTTCTGTAGTTTCACATTTCTAGACATTTTGATTTTAATTATCTGAGTACAAAATCCACTATGGGGCTGGGGTTGTAGCTCCATTACTAGAATGCTTGCATAGTACATACAAAGCCTCTGGTTTCACCTGCAGCACCACATAAACTGGACATGGTCTCACATACTTGTATATCCAGCAGAGAGGCTGAAGTGGTTAAAGGATCAAGAGTTCAAGGACTTTGTCAGTTAACTAGCCAGTTGAAGGCGATAGTGAAATACAGAGACCCTATCTCACAGAAAACAAAGCAAAAGTCCAATCAAATAAAACACTACCACTGCTATCAATAAGTAAAGAGTAAAAACAAGACAAAAAGCAAAACACACAATGACAACAACAAAAATAAAAGCCAGAGCACAAAACACACTATGAAATTTGCTGTTATCTGTTCTCTGCCTTCTTCCAGGAGAACACAAGGTCTTTGGAATGGTGGCCTTTTATCTTTTGTGAATAACACACATTTTAGACACAGCATTATTTGTGTTTGTATTTTTTCATCCTTCATGTTTATTAATTAAGGTTGTTAATATTTAAATACCCACTTGCTTACTAATCATCTTGGTCTACTTGATCTACAGATGACTTGAACAAGCTACTAACACACAGATAGATACATTATCAATTTTTCCATGATTCTTCCTTTCTTTATGCTATACATATTTTGGGAGATTGAATGGTAATGTAATATCTTGGGAAAGTAAAACCTTTCATTCATTATGCTGTAGTTTTCTTGAGCTATAGCTTCAAATGTAGACTTGTGTTAAAAGCCACTTTGAGTGGTGTGGTAGAGAAACAGGAGATGTCTTTGGCTAATATGTCCCATGTATTTATTTCATTTTAACCTGTTTCCATTGAGTTGTGCTTGCTTTGCTCTTTATAACCACTCTGATATTTTATGTCATTTATTCAGAAATGTCAGCCAGTTCTCATTAACTATGATTCTTGAAATTTCTTGATTTAATTTTATTCTTAATATTAATTTTGTGTTTTTGTTCATATATTTCTCATTTTGTTGGTTCTTGAATTAAATTGAGTTATTACTGCTCCATTATGTATCTTCTCATATGTTTTGAAAATATATCCTGTTTCTTTCAGCTTTGAATTTTAGCACAAATATTTCACAACCTTAATTATACCTTTTTTATTCTTCTTCTAAAATTAAGCATTTCTAGGATAATTTCCTGTGTGTCACTAAGTTTTTTAAAAAGACTACATGAACATGTAAGAGACATATAAAGGACAGGATCTCTTTCTGTTTTTCTCCATAGAATTTGCATTTGAATTTGTTCATTTATTTATTGCTGCCTTCATTTTCTTATTAAAATTAAAATTTAATAAGAATAATAATTTGTAACTGTTGATTTTAATTTACCCAATGCATCAGTTTCTATTTACAGTAAATGAAGTTAGACAAATCTTTTTTTCTTATTTTTAAATAAGAAAATCTACGTGCCATTGTTTCTTAGACTTTCTATTTCAATTACTTTATTTTCCTGTAGTAAAATTTCATTTGTAGTTTAATAAATAAAACTTACCTCTAGATTTGAGCGTAAAACAACCTCTCTGGTCAGCCTTACAAACCGATTGGTGACACATACCTTTAATTCAAGTAGCCACACTAGTTTGCCATAGAAACCAGGCAGTAGTAGTGCATGCCTTTAATCCCAGTTTTAGAGAAGAATATAAGATGAGAGGAGACAACTCTTACACACAATCTCATTCTGAGATCCCTGGAGGATTGACATTTCCAATTGAGGTAAGAGCCAGGGACTGGCTGTTTTGCATTTCTGACCCAAGGCTTGCTGCCACTACATGGCATTCCACCCACACAGGTTCTTGTGCCTCCGCTAGACTGTCAATCCCATGTGTGGCTCCAATATGACTCTCATAGCTTTCCTTGGGTCCTGCAGCCTGTGTAAACCCACTTCAGGGCTTCCCTGTCTCTTTAACAAACATCCATTAAGTTTGGTTTTGATTTCTGCTTAGAAAATCTGCAGGTTAGCGACATTAGAATAGATAAGTTCAAAGCTCCAGCATCTCTGGACAGCTTTAGTGGTATAACTGAGACAGCTACTGGCCCACATTATTACTGCCGCTTAAAATTCTCTTCTGAACCACGATTTTAATGGACATAGGTCATCTGATAATGACAGATAACATCACCATCTAGGAATTTAATAACCTTTTCATTTCTACTATGGAAGGAATTCTTAAAGAGATATATCACCTATATGGGACAAATAAATTTTTAGCCATAGCTTCTATTAGTTTGACAATTCATATTATATTCTTAAAGAAATGGTTTGATAGCAGATTCAAGAATGAGAAACTTTTAGAAATAATATAAACTTTACAGACTAGTAATGAGAAGTTGGCTGAAAGGATTCATGTCATTAAAAATGACAACCATAATTTGACAGGCAAAATTCACTCCATGACAATGGGTTATGAAACCTTACAGAATGTTACTGAGAGATTATCTGATAGGAGTCATACTGTTGAAATTAACAGTCAAATTTTGCTAACATTTCTGACAAGCTAGCAGATAGAACCTTCCTTCTGGAAGACAATCTACATATCATCCAAATAATCTCTTAGGATGAGAAGATATCATTAATGAAAAAACTTAAAACTTGGAATCATATGTATATGGATGAGAACCAGAAATTAATTGATTTGATTAAGTGATTAGAAATATTCATGAGTCAATAAATTCATACTCTATAATAGATAAATTTGAAACCATTGAAAAACCTATCAGAACTGATGGGCAAAGAGATGCAGTACAAACAAAAAACAATAATAAAGACTTGTCATCACCAGTGCTTTTCAGGGATCATAGATGACTTACCAAGCATTTTAGCTACTTATCCTGTTACTATTTCTGAAAATCCAGCAAATAGTAAATACCCAAAAGGATATTCAGAATGTAAATCAGAGCATATATGTATGAAAGATATAAAATATATTAAGGGGTAGTAGTATCTTATGGCATGCATTCCCTTTATGTGAGCCAGTTGGTAAAGAAATGGGTTCAAGAAATAAGGTTACTCCACATGATTGACTTCAATTAGTCTCAACTGTATGGGAAGATGGTTCATGCAGTGGAAGAGTTATCGAGAGAGGAAGCTAAGGCCCTTGAACATCAAGATAGAGTCAGAGGTTATGAGGCCTCCCAAGATCAAGTTAGAGGTGTGGGTCATTATGCAGATCTAGATATGCAAGCTATATAAATGAATACATCTTGTCCCTATGCTATACAGCAGCCCTGAATGCTTGGGACAAGATTCAAGAACTAGGAGAAAGCATTTAAGCGTACAGTAAGTTTATACAAGGCCCAGGAGAACCATTTAGTGACTTTTTTTTGCAAAGATTAACTAAAGCTGTACAAATAGGGGTAGCAGATCCAAAAGTTAAATAAGTACTCATTGAACCTCTAGCTTTTAAAAATGCTAGTTTAGAATGCAGAAAGATACTTGGGCCCTTAAGGGTCAAACCAGCACCAATACATTAATGGATTTTATACATAGCCAATGCTGAATCCTTTGACTATAACACTGAGGCTTATGTAGGAGAAGCAAAGGTATAAAGAGACTCAAAATACCAATTGTTTTAATTGTGATAGAATTGGCCATTTGAGAAGGGATTGCACGCAGGGCATTCTTAGAAATAATGTTTCTTCTGGGAATAACTCAAACAGAAGGCCCCAAACTTCTAGATTATGCAGAAGATGTGGCAAAGGCTGTCATTGGATCATTGAATATAGATTTTTTTTAAAAAGGCAAACAAACCAACCTGTTACCTTGAGGAAACTCCTTCAGGGAGCCTTTTGCAGGTGCCCAGGTCAAAAGTGGTCCAGTTATTCCCAGTCACTATGGAGGATACACCTCTTCAAGAAAATTAGAAATTCCAGTGCCTGTTGTAAAAAATCAAACTGCTATGGATACTAGAATAATCATGGAGGACGAATCAAAAATTCTAATAGAAAATAGAAAACATATGTTTTGGTAGATGTCTATAAATGATCAAAGACCAAAGTTGAGAGTACAAATAAATAACATTATAACTGAAGGCTTATTAGACACAGGTGCATATGAGACTATTATTTCTCCAGAATCTTGGCATCTGAATTGGCCTCTTCATTACTCAGTAGTAATTTTTTGAGAGGAATTAACAACAGTTATCCCAAAAGCATGAGAATTCAACTTATAAAGCAAACTAATCATATTGTATAAGACAACCAGTAACTGGATGGAGCTTCTATATTCTATACTGATGCAATAAATCAGGAAAGGTAGGGTACAAATTAGAAAATTTAAATAAAGTGGAACAAAGCCCTTATGATTCTGTCAAAAACTCAGAATTATATGTTATTCTTATGGTATTAAGCAACTTAAAAATACCTCTCAACATAGTTACTGATTCACAATATGCAGAGAGTTGTTCTGCATATTGAAATTGATGAATTTATACCAGATGATACAGAATTGTTTTTATTATTTATTCATATAAAAGATATGATCAGGAATAGGCAGCATCCCATATATACAGCATACATCTGGTCCCATATAGGTCTGCCAGGTCCTATAGCACAAAGTGGTACAGAAATTGATCAATTATTGTTTGGAAATATGTTGAAGGCTTCAGAATTTCTTTAAAAATATCATATCATTAGTAATGATTTAAAAAATTGACTTTTCTATCATATGACAACAAGCCAAGGAAATTATAAGAAGTTGGACTCTGAATCTATCCTTCTTTAAATCCAAACATGTTGTTAAAAGACAAATTCAGAGTTTCTGTCACCTGGTATGGGGCAGAAGGAAGATAAAAATCAAGGGACTAAGGTTATCAAAACTGCTTTCAAAATTCTCTTTCTCCCCATACCTATTTTTGTCTCTATTTTTGTATCTATCTCTGGATCTGGTCACTGACTCAATCCTGATCAGCCAGTGTTCTGGGACTGGTTTGGCTCCCAGGACTGGATTTGCTCCTGGCTTCTGCTCCTGGTGGAGCTTGTTTCCTCAGGCCCTCTCTGTCCTAGGTGGCTTGTTCAGTCCCACTCCTGTGGAATTTGTTGCCCAAGGTGGAGTTCCTTGCCTCAGGGCAACTTTGGCCTAGGTTACTGGCTTTGACCTGTATCTGTAAATCCTGGTCTGGATTCCCTCCTGCAGAAATCCCTGGGTTGGAGTTGGACCTGGAAAGGTTTTTGGTTCCAGTCTACTACGTTGGAGGTCCCAGGCTCGGGTGCACCTGACCCATAGAGGACCTGCTTACTTCCTCAGAGGTCCCAGACTCATGTTTGAACCCACAGAGGTTCCAGATTCCTGCCTATTCCCTGTGATGTTGCAGATCAATGTATGAACCCACAGAGGTCCTGGCTTAGGCCTACTCTCTCTGAGATCCCCTACTTGCTCGTGGCCCCACCGAGATCTCTGGTTCCTGCCTATTCCCTCAGAGGACCCAGGTTCACTCATGCCCAGACTGGCAGAGGTCCTGGTTCAGGTCTAGTTCCTGGAAGGTCCTAAACTCACACTCAGACCTACCAGGGTGTTGGCTTAGGTCTACTTCCTTGAAGGTCCCAGATTCATGTCTGGAACCTCAGCATTAGGGCTCTGGTTCACTCCCTCAGTAATTACTTGCCTATACCTGTTCCTGTGGAGATCCTTGACTCTGGATCTGGTAGCTGGCTCAATCCTGATCTGCCCATATCCCAGGACTGGATTTGCTCCTGGCTTTTGCTCCTGGAGGAGCTTGTTCTCTCTCTGTTTTAGGTAGCTGGTTCAATCCCACTCTGGTTCCAGTGGAGATTGCAGACTCAGAGTCAGGTCATTGGCTCAATCCTTACCTGCCAGTGTCCCAGGACTGGGTTGGCTCCCAGGACTGAATTTGTTCCTGGCTTCTGCTCCCAGTGGTGCTTATTTCATAAGCCCCATTTCTCATATTTTTCGAAGTTGCTTGCTCACACTTTCTGCTTACTCAGTTAATATTATTTCTTCCTTTGGTCTCTGAGGGAGTTGAAGACTAGATAGTTATAGTTTTCCTTGTTTATCAGATAAAGAAAGTGAGTTATGATAAAAAGTAAATTAGGTACAAAACTTTGGACTACCAAATAGGATAGATATGGAATATTTTCTCTGAATTTGCCAAATGAAAATGGACTAAACATTGTTGATGTACTTACTGCTGGTATATATTATGCATAGTCATTTTTCTTATTGTATATCATAGCCTTCTTTTTATTTTAGACAAAAAGGGAAATGTAGTGAAATTTCATTTAGATTTTAATAAATAAAGCTTGTCTGAAGATCAGAGAGTAAAACAGCCTCACTGGTCCTTACAGACCAGACAATGGTGACACATACCTTTAATTCCTGTAGCCACAGTAGTTTGTCATAGAAACCAGGCAGTAGAGGTACACACCTTTAATCCCAGTGTTAGAGCAGAATATAAGATGGAAGGAGACAGCTCTCACACACAGTCTCATTCTGAGATCACTGAGGGTAGGATTGCCATTTTGGACTATGGTAGAGGTAAGAACTGGTAACTGGCTGTTTTGCTTTTCTGACTTTCAGGTTGAACCCCAATTTCTGCCTCTGAATTTTTATTAATCATGCTATATTTTTCTTTAACAATTTATTTTTATTATTTTCTGCAAGTAATATTTGTCTACTTTAATCATATGTTTAGTATTTCTTTTCTCATTATTACACCATTAGATATTATTTTGTCTTGAACAGCATTTTAAAAAGGCTTAGAGGTTCTTGATGACAAATTTTTGAGAACATGAATGCATTTTTATTTTATTCTTGTTCCTTTTTATTTTGATATTTTTATTTTATTTTCTAGCAAGTTCTCTACCTGTAGCCAAAGCTAGCCTGGAACTCTCCAGATAACCTAGGTTGTCCCTAAATTTACCATTACCCTGTCATTTCTGTTCTTAATGATTTCTTTTTAACAGAATATATGTGTAGATACATTATTTCTCTCTTAATCTAAAAATACCCGAAGGTGCTATTAATCAACAATCTGGTTCCTCACCCATCTAAACATCAGGCATTCATCTCTGTTGCCCTGTGGATCTACCATTTCTTTTCTTTAAGACGTTCTCTTTACTATTTCTTCAACTTGAATCTGTGTTGTAGAATAAAACAGTAATTTAAGATTTTTATACTTTTGGGAAGATGGGTTTTACCAAGTCTTTTCTTTTGGGCCACCAACTAGCTCCCAAGTCATGACATAGAGCCTTTTTAGGTTTGAATGCTAGGCCTAGTTTAGGCACATTTCTGGTTAGTTCTTTTAATTTAAATTAACATGTTTCTCTTTATCTGGTTTTGCCTTGGGATTTATTATCTTTCTTCTGTGTATCTCTGTGTATCTCACTTTCACTGCTTCTCTATGCCCAATTTGCAGACATCTGCCTGGATTCCTGCCCCAGGCATGACCCTCATTCTCTCCTTCTTCTCTCATTTTTTTTTCTCCCTTAGAGTTCTCTTTCTATTTATTCTTTTTTCCCACCAGTCACACCTATCCTTTCTTTGCCCAGCTACTGGACATTCAGCTTTTAATTAGACTAATCAGGTGTGTTAGGCAGGCAAGGTGAAGCAAATGCATAACATCTTTTCATAATTAAACAAATGTAGCATAAACAAAAGCAATATATCTTTTCCCAGTTAAAGTGATATTCTGCAGTATCAGAATATCAAGTATAGTACATCATTGCCTAGTTAAAATAATATTCTACAACAGTGGGTGACTTTCTGGTTCTAAGGATTCATGTTTTCTGTTAATTTTAAGGAAGCTGCCAATGTGTTCTCTCAGCGTTACCCAGCTTCCCTGTTAATATCTTCTTAGGTAGAAGATGCTTTGCTGACTTTCCATTTTAAGTTCTCTTTTCTGTTTTAATCTCTCAATTTTTTTTTTTTTTTTTTTTTTTTTTGGTTTTTCGAGACAGGGTTTCTCTGTGGTTTTGGAGCCTGTCCTGGAACTAGCTCTTGTAGACCAGGCTGGTCTCAAACTCACAGAGATCCGCCTGCCTCTGCCTCCCAAGTGCTGGGATTAAAGGCGTGCGCCATCACCGCCCGGTCAATCTCTCAATTCTTGATGTACATTTTAAATCATATTGACATTTTAATTTCTTATTTTCTCTATAAATATGCCTGTTCTAATGTTTAATCCTTTGGATATTTTTACTAGTAATATTTTTCAATTTTAGAAGCTCTACTTTAGTCTTTCTCAAACCAGTTTGTTAATTTTGATTTTCATTCTTCTTGATAGTTTCTTTTACTTCTCAAATATGAATGCTTTGTGTTATTTCTTTTATTTGTATTTCTCTAGTCCTTCCTTCTGGGTAGTAGGGTAAGAGGCTTTTGCTGAGTGCTATTGTGCTTGAGACTTTGATTCTACAGATCTTCAAGGGCACTACTATTGAACTATGCACTTTCACTTAAAAATAGTAGGTTTTATTCTTCCTTTTATCCTTCTCTTCCCTCCCTAAACAGTAATTACCTCTGTGTACCTTTGCATATTTCTTCAGTGTGGTCCAAGGTCTGCTGCTCTGTTGTCCATATATATATATATATATATATATATATATATATATATATATATATGGCTTATTTATTTCTCCCTTACCTGATGACACTCTGCCTGAATGAATGCTTAGGTGTGCCTCCCGTGTGACACAGTTACAATGGTGGCTTTCCTCCAAATCTTAAATTCCCATGCCTTCTGACCTCAAGGAACATGAAATTCATATATGTTATTGTAGATTATGCATAAAGTTGCAAAGTCTCTTTAAAAGTACTTGGAACCCTTCAGTTTTTATAATCAGTATAGTGTAGGGTTTCTAACCTATTGTAGCATAGTCTTCCAGCGTATTCTGTTCTGAAAACCCACTCTTCTACCATATCCAAGAAGAAAAGAGAAGACAAAATAAATAGCCTTGCCTGTGTCTCTGTGGTCCTGGTCTCCTGGGATCAAAAAAGTTGCTTAGAGTGTTCTGTGTCTGTCATAGATGTGTCCATCACCAAGATCTCAGTCACTTCCTGCCACTGTTCAATGCTCACTCTGGTTCATATGCCATGGCCCTTATTATTCTTATCAATTTCAAGATTGCTCTATTGTACTGCTATAGCCACCATCACTGTGGGAGGCCATCATGGATGCTAATTTTCTTTCCTCCACTCAGGAGAGCTGTGGCAGTCTACTTCTTTGTAACTCACCTGCATGTGGTTGAATCCCTACTGTATTCATCCAAACAAATATAGTCTAATGTGGAAACAAACAATGAACTTTTCTGAGATTGTGTTAGAAATATCAGAAAAGTGACCAGTAGACAAAAAGTAGTTAGAGATCCCTGAATCATTCCGTGTCCATAGATGGGGAAGAATAAGTGTGTGCTCTTATTCTAAGGTATCTGAGACATCTCTTCATGCACAGAGTGAAATTCTTTAGAAATCTTTGAAATCACATGGGAAACAAGGCCAACAGAGAAGTATTAGTTAGTTCATTCAATATCTTTACAAACACACCATCAGAAAGTGGATCTGCTTCATTCACCAAACTCCTCAGAAGAACACTTACATTGTTCCTGATCAAAGAGTGTAGGCAGAGGCTGTTTGTTCATTTCCCGGATGCCCAGACCCAAAATAATCACACAGAAACCATAGTAATTCCAATACTGTTTGACCAGTAGCTTAAGCATAATTCTAGCTAGTTCTTATATCTTAAATTAACCCATTTCTATTATTTTATAGTTTACCTTGAGGCTCATGGTTTACGGGTACCAGTGCACAGGTGTCTTTCTTCTCTGTCTCTACATGGCATCTCTCTGACTCATATTCTTTCCTCCTCTATCTGCTTAAAATTCCTGCCTTACTCTATTCTGCTAAGCCACTGGTTGAAACAGCTTTACTCATTAACCAATAAAAGCAACACATATACAGAAGTACTTCCCATACCAAAAGAGTATTAAAAAGTTGCAACTAGAAGCATCACTGAGGTACAACTCTAATCATGCATTAGCTACTCAGTTTTAGGGAACACAAGAAGCTGTAAAGGTTTGCTATTGGAAGTGTCGCTCAGTGGTAAATGCATTCAGGAGACCTTGAATTTGATCCCTAGAACCACATAAATGTTATACTAAATCAAAGAAAGTTAAAAAGAACACAGGACACACTCAGGCATTCTTCTGCCAGGCATGGTAGGTCATGTCTGTGGTCTTTGCTCCTAAAAAGGCTGAGGCATGAGAATCATAAATTCAAGGTCAATTTAGACTGAAATCTCAGTGTCAGGGCATTTTTTAATGTTTCTCTTCAATTCTCCCTTATTTATTCTTTTCTCATGCTTGTGGTAGCTCCATTTATTTCTATAATTATTTGGAAATACTTAGTATATATTTAGTGTCTTAATTATTTGTAGTTTTTGGCCAATTTTCTCCCACACTTTCTGTGTTTTGGGAAATCACTGTCAATGAAAGGAAAGAATAAAATCAGATAGAAGTTGATTTGATTGACAGATGCACAGGGGTATTATCATGTCAGTGTCGAGTCTTTGTCTAGTTCTTGGTGTCCTCAGAACTATCTTGTTATCTCTCTGTATATTTGATTCTGTGAACTTGTCTAGTTAAATGGGGCAATGAGTTCTTTTATTGTAAGGTATTTTGATATATATATATATATGTATCCCTGCAACTAGAATGAGGTATCATGCTTTAGCATACAAAACTGGTTCATCTCAGATTAATAAGGTCAGGATCAATTGTATTGTGAATGTGGAATTAGAGTTAAGCAACCCCTGTGTGTGTGAGTGCTGCCTTGATTTTATGGAACAATTGCACACAACAAACAGTTTATTGGAAGACTTGTGCTGTGAGACAATGGTCTATACCCTGTCAATTGTATTTTAATAAAATGATGATTGGCCAGTAGCCAGGCAGAAAGTATAGTTGGGGTGACTAGGCAGGAAGTAGAGGCAGGGCAATGAGAACAGGAGAATTCTGGGAAGAGGAAAGATGCAGTCTGCAGTTATCATCCAGATGTAGAGGACACGAGATGTGACTGCCTCGCTGAAAAAGGTACCATGCCACATGACTAACAGAAACAGGAATAATGGGTTAATGTAAGATGTAAGAATTAATTAATAAGCCTGACCTACTGGGACAACCTGTTTATGATTAATGTAGACCTCTGTGTATTTATTTGGGACTAAACATCTGTGGGACCTGGTGGGACAAAAACATCAATCGACAAATCGTGCCCAACATGTGGACAACTGCATCCACAGAAAACCTGAGAAAACTTGGGAAATAATTCCAGACACAAAATAACAGCATTAAGCATGGCTTCTTGGAAGCAGCAATTTCTCAGGTTTGCTCTCTTTGCTAGAGGCAAGCACATCTCATTTAAGAGAGGCTTCCTGACTCAGCTTTAGCTGCAAAACTCTGAAGCAGTTTTAAGAAGCCCTGCGACCAAACACTTAAATGGAGTTTATGAATTGCCAACAGTGTGCATCTTGGTGGTGTTAGGGACCTTGAAACTCCATAGAGTTGTAGCAATAAATATGGTTCCAGCCAGTACTTCCACCATGAACCTAGGCTCTCAGAAAGCTAAGAAATGGGTTGGAGGCAGAGGCAGGCAGATCTCTGTGAGCTCCAGGACAACCAAAGATAAGCAGAGATATCCTGTCTCAAAAAGCCAAAAATTGAAAATAAAAATAAAAAAATAGAGTTTAAAATAAAGTCATATAAAAATGGAAAACACACAAAGAATCTGGATACTGTATGTTATTATGTTCTCTTTGAGTTGTTTGAATGCTGAATGAGCAACAGCTACTAAAAGATATTTGATTATAAATGCTGCTGGATTAATCCAACATACATATTTTGAAAATGTCTTGACTTCAAAATTTAAGTCAAAAGATATGCTGCTTTGGAGAAGAGGTTTTGCTTTTGTTTCCACAGGAAAGAGAGGCTGTGGATTCATTCTGGGTTACAAAAAATCATGTTTAATCAAGGAATACCTGAAGAACCTCTGATTAGAGCAGATGACCCAGATGATCCAACATTTCTGGGGAGCTCTGTTGGAGTCTCCTCTGAGTTCTACATCCAGAACATTTTTAAGACTGCTGGCTGAGATGATCAAGCCTCACAGAATATTCTAGTCAGGACTTGACCATAATTCAAATTCTCTTTAGGTCCCGATAAGATTATCAGGCCCTAATCAGCAGGTGTAGCCTGGAAAACTATGTTTGCATTCCCCCAAAAATGAATTATGGATGTTTTCCTTTGTTTAGAATATTGGTTACAAGTTGTTATGGATAAGGTTCAGGAAGAAAGCTAAACAAGGGAGATTTGATTCTGAGTTCTTGTTTTGAAAAAAAAAAAGGTTGGGGGAGTGCTGTGGAACAATGGTTTTACCTTGGCCAGTAGCCAGGCAGGAAGTATAAGTGGGGCAAGGAGAACAGGAGAATTCTGGGAAGAGGAAAGACACAGTCTTCAGTGGTCACCCAGACTCAGAGGATGCAAGATGTGACTGCCTGGTCGAAAAAAGTTACCAAGCCATGTGGCTAACACAGATAAGAATAATGGGTTAATGTAAAATGTAAGAATTAATTAATAAGAAGCCTAAGCTACTAGGTCAACCAGTTTATGATTAATGTAGACCTCTGTGGATTTATTTGGGACTAAATGGCTGTGGGACCTGGTAGGATAGAAACATCAGTCAACAGACTTGGAAGATAATTGTAGGGACATTAGAAGGTGTTTGTTTTATATGTTTATCAGGGGTTCTGATAAAAGGAAATTCTTATTATCAAACAGCATTACCTAAAACTGTTGAAGTAAAACTATTTTTTTTTGGTGGGAAAACTGCCTGTATCCAGCATTATTCTTGGTCCTGTTTGAGCCCAATCTTCTTCATTCATTTCTTCATGGGCTCGATCTACAAAGATTGGCTTAGTGTTTCCTGTGTACTAGCCTGACACAGTTCAGTGTCTAGGACATGATCCGTTGAAAGCTCAGCTCCTTTGCTGCTGTTGAAATTTAATCATTTATAACACCAAATGCATGGCAATTAAGGGAAGGACCCTGGCTATGTGAGAGTCCCACAGAAGGAAGCACAAAAACCAGGAGACATGCCGAGCACCACGAACTGAGTGTCTACAGTGCACTTTTGACACAGCATGACATGCCCTCTCTCCATCTGGGAGTTCATACCCTCCTGGAAGCACCGATAAAGCATTTATTTTGGGGTCACAGCAAATTATCAGGAAGCTAGCTGCTGGGCTTGGCTACACAGGATTCACAGTTGAGTTCTCTCTTAGATACAAATCAGGCCAAAGAAAATGATATATTTTGAATATTCAGAGAATGTCAAAGCTACAGAAATCTCTTTCAATAGACGGGGAAGCATATTTCTTGCGGAACAAAATTTGTTTGTAGGATTGTTACTGAAACTCTTTCAATGCATGTACTATTTCTCTGTGCTCTCAGAATAAGATTGCTTATACCAATTAAATTTTCTAAGCAAATTTGCAAATTTACTACTTTATTCATTAGTTTGATCATTTGTTTTGTGTTCATTCCTCACAGAATGTGGTAATGTGTATACTCAACAAAGCCAGACAGAACTGAAAGCTGAAAGGGAGATGAGGTGTGCCGTGCAAAGCTTCTCAATCCCACTTTCTTTTCTTGTAGAATGGGGATTAAAATCTGTACCTCACAATTACCACAGTAACCTAGAACACAGGAGTGAAATAAAGACCCATAAATAAATTATCAAATAAACAAAGAATGGAAGGAATAGATTGGAGGAAGTTTAAATAATAAATGGAGAATGAATTATATGAATGGAATCGCCATTAGAAAGTCACCAGTCTAGCTTGTTACTGCGATCTGAGGTGCATTTTGTTCATTGCTCTATGGAAAGTATGGGAGATGGGAGATGGTGGAAAAAACTGATGTAGTCAAGGCTGACCTAGAGGAGGCCTGGAGTCTCCATCTGCAAGAGTCAGAGAGTGTTAAGGGTTTTTGCATTGGACACAGGGGTTTGTAGTGAGGCAGTAGGTGGGAATACTTGGGCTGGCTGAGGCCTTGCTCTTCAAATGACCTCCTTCTCTTGGAAGTGGAGTTAGATCTCCTTCATGGTCCAACATTTGTAGTTTCATGTTAGACAAGCCAATTCACATGAACATGAGCAGATAAGAGGGGATTGTGGATGGATGCTTAAAAGATAAAGGCAAAAGGAAAGAAAGCAGAAATGAAGTCCCTAATTAGTTACCTATCCCATTTCTCCTCTGTCAAAACAAGCAACTTACCACTGAGCTCTCTGTTCTCGACATTGCTGTCTGTTCACTGTACACATTGGTTTCTGCATACACGGTGACATTTGCCTCTGACAGTCTTTCAGTCCATTTTAGTGGGATTGAGGACAGCATTTTTGTTCTTTCTTTTTTCTGCTGAGTGAGTTGAGTCTGTGGATTTGGGGAATGGGAGGTCTTGATGATAGGTGCAGGTTCAGGTAGGACCTGAAGAGGGCCTAAGAGCATCTCCTGGTGATCATATCACAACAGGTGTAACCACCCTGAGTTAATAAACTGAAACTTAAGGAAAGACTTCTCTTTAGACAACAGGATTCGATGGGGATAGGAAGTATGAGAAAAAAGTGAACCCTGTATAAAGACCCTTAAGTGGATGCTAAAACTCTTTAAGTAGTCTCTCTCCAAAAATGGTTATTGGATTTATAACTTTAAAGTATTTATCAACTATTCAATGTTTTCATTTCTGCTAGGTGCAGCTTCCTTTCTGTCCCCTTGAAAGCTGGATGGGCTGAAAATCTTTATAACAAACCACAGGGAAAGAAAGTCTGCATCACTTTGCAGTGGAGACAGAGTTAATCAAGTGCTCAAGCCAGGCTCATGGCTACTGAGTCAAATGGATTCAGCATGTGCACCTGAGCTGGTGCACTGAAGAGAGCACATCTGTGTTTCTCTCCCCTGCGTATAATCTTCATCAAACCCTAGGACACCTCCTAAGACAGCAGCCAGACAATGGGGCATTCTGCAAATATCTGACCAGCAGTCTTCAATGCCCAGGAAATGGGAAAGAAAAAGATGAAAAGAAAAAGATTAGAGATTAAGGAACAGACATGCCACATGGGGTCCCATGCTGAATCCTAGAACTGAAGACAGATAAGTAGACACTAGAAAGTTTTGTGGAATCTGAATATAATCTAAACTTTAGTTAGTGACATTACACCAACAATAATCACTTATTCTCATGAAGTGTGCACTATTTATGTAAGAAGTTAACACTGAGGAGTTATTCTGAATTCTCTGCATTATGTTGGTAGCTTTTTGTAAATAGAAATCACATCAAAATAAGTTCAGAAAGCTTTTTCAATAATACTTGGAAATACATAGAGAGTATCAGGTATCACTTTGAGAGGAAAACAGCAGAAATTTGTTTTTGCTGTGGGGAAACAGAAGCAGAAGAGAGTAGGGTGACTGTTGGGGAATGCAGGAATGCAGGAGATATTTTCAGAGACATTCTGAAAAAGTCAAAGTCGTTCCTCCCGTCTCTTAGAGATTTGTCTAGCTCAAGGCAGTGTTTTTAGCTGTCACGGCCCCATCGCATGTTGCTAAAGGAACAAGAATGCTGTTCACGTGGTTCAGGTCATGAGGCCACGAGAATGTCCAACCGAAGGGAGAGGAGATTAGAGCTCTCTAGCCCAAATCATGCTCAAAATGAGTAGGACAGCCTCAACTGTACTCTCGCAAGGGTGTGGGCCAAAGTCAAGGTTGGTCAGGGGGATGGGCGAGGGAAAGTTTTGAGGGGCCCAGAATTAGAATGCACCCGGAGGAGATAGGAACAGCTCAAGTGAAGGATTTGTCATTTGAAGCAACTCTGATATTGTGAGTTTCCCCAAAAGTCTAGGAGCCCTCTTTGCCCAGGTCTGAGTTTCTATGAAGAAGCTTGGAGAACCCACATCTTTCTCGGGGGTATTCTCCCTCTCTCTCTCGAAGAGCCAGCTGACTGGAACCAAGACAAGCGTGAGCTTCCTTCCCGCAGAGAAACAGGGAGTTTCCGTTCCTTTTCAATTTTCTTAGGTGTTCTGAGACAGGGATTTTTTTTTTTTCCAGGCTATAATAATTCTCAATCCTCCTGCCTCCTGCCTCCTCTGAGGGTTTGAACTGGAGTGACTAAGGAAGCCCTCGTGTTAGAACCTGACGGTAATAAGGACACAAACATTCCTCATCCAGAAGTCTTGACCTCTGGCTTAGGCCATTTGGGGACCAGTTAGAGAGTATACTCCACCTGCTTTCCTGTGTGTATCTAAATTGTGCGGTTGTGTTGAAGGCGGGGTACAGGTCCGGTGCTGTGGTGCTTGTGGGTAACCCCAGGCTTGGAAAGCAGAAGCAGGAGGGCTGGGAGTTTGAGGTCAGGCTGGGATTCACAACAAAATTCCTTTTCCAAATCAGAAAACTAGACAGATTTGGGATGTGCAGGAAGAAGGAAAGATCAGCTGGGGTCCTAGAAAATTCCTTAATAGTGTGGAACCTTCAAACTGTTTTCTGGGTTAGTCCCCCCACAGAATCCTTCACAAAACGAGGTGCTTTAAGGCACTGGGGCCCCCACAGAGTGTAAGATGAGCGGGATCTTTTTCTCCACTTATGTAACTTAGAGGAATTAAGCCCTTCCCTGGCTTCTTCAGACTGATCTAGTTGTCCCTAGCTCTAGTTGATTCCAGGGTAATCTCTGTAATGGAGGCTGAAACCGGCTTCCCGGCTGTGACAGTTTCCAGCAGAAAATCAGCTTTTTCCAAAGTTGGTAGGTCAGCTGCTTCACTTCATAATGGGCTGGGAAAATGGCAGCCTGTCAAACCTGATGCAAATGATATTTTATAAAAAGTAGTTTAAATTGGCTGACGCTGTTTTTAGAGTGATCAGGTTTTTTCTTTTTTCCTTTTTTAAAGAAAAAAATATATATGTGGGGCATGTTTCTTGCTTGAAGGAACACGGCTCCCGAGAAAGCAGATTATGCACAGACGCTTTGGGAGAGCTGCGTAGACAGGCAGGTTCAGTATAAAAAGCAGATGATGACTGGTTAATGTGGGAATATGTAAATGAGATTCATGCTGCTCTCAGTTAATAGGAAGGGACTGGTAAGCATCTTAGGGACAAAGTCGAAGCCATATTGAAGTCAATATACTTGCACACCTTGGAGAAGTCAGCTTTGTTCTTTAGTTTTCCCAGGCAATGCAGGAGTTGCAGGAATTCTGCCCCAAGACACAAGAGACAGGGTTCATGTAAAATATTTGGAATTACAATTTCTCTCACTTTTAGCAGGTACCTAAAAAGTAAATGCTATTTTGACTCAACGATAAAGGGATTTCAGGAGTAGGGACTATAACAAGAGACACGATCCTTCTGAATTCTGTGGGTATTAGTTCCCCCAAGATTAGATATGCCAGAAACTCAGAATTCCACCAAGGAACTTGGCAGAGTGATTGTATTAATATCCAGACTGCCCCAAAGCCTCCTGTCTCCTCCATTCTAAGCAGATCCTGCGCTCTCCTGCTCTTGGCCACTCTACATGCACCCAACTAGCAGGTGACAACACCTCTGGGGAGGTCAAATGACCCTTTCACAGGGGTCACCTAAACCATTGGAAAACACAGACACATGGATATTTACATAATGATTCATAACATTAACAAACTTACAGTTATGTAGTAGCAATGAAAATAATTTCGTGGTTGGGGCCATCAGAACATGAGGAAGCCTTGGGAAGGTTGAGAACCGCTGCTCTAGAGAGTTCTGTGGAAGCAGAAACTCTGACAACCCAGAAGATGCACTGCTAAACAGAGTAACAGCCTCGTGACCACACATAACACCCAGAGCCTAGCTCTAGCATAGCTTAGGTGAGACACAGAGCATTGAATGTACACGCTACAATTTAGATGTGAAATGGTTAGCAGAGGCTCATGTACTAAAGGCTTAGTCCCCAGGCATGGTTGGAAAGTGGCTGCCACCTATGAGAGATAGGGCCTCTGGGGTAGTTTTCCAGTCACTGAGGGGGCTCCACTCTTTCCTCTGTTTTTTTTTCTTCCAGGCCTTGAGATGAGCAACATTGCCCCACAGTATGCTCCTGATGAGACTGCTATTTCATCAACAATATCTGAAAATAGTCGGGATAGATTATGAACTGAAACCTCCAAAAATGGTGCATTGAAATAAGCCTTTTCCTTTCTAGATGAATTCATTTCTAGTGTCTGTTACGGTAAAGGACAGCTGATAAACATGTTCTTATTCCACTTGCTTAGCAGAGTAGATGGTAAACGTTTGTGTGAAATCGTTAACACATTAAGAATTTAGAGGAACTGGGGGCACTAAGCTCAGTGGCAGAGTACTTGACTCTAATGCATGAAATTGTGGGGAAGGATCTATGAAAGGTTTTCCAAAGCGCTGGAGCACTTGATGTTATTCCAAAGGACCCTAGGACCCACATGGGATGTTTCACAACCTTCTGTAACTCTAGCTCTGATGCCCTCTTCTGGCCTCCTCAGGTACCCACTCACAAGTAGCATAAGAGAGAGAGAGAGAGAGAGAGAGAGAGAGAGAGAGAGAGAGAGAGAGAGAGAGAGAGAGAATAAAGTAAATGTTCAGAAAAAAAGAATTTAGAAGGTGGAATAAGAGAGGAACACAGAGAAAAAACAAAGTTATCAGGGCTGGCCCTCAGTAAGTTTTGAAGAAAGGCTTGGGAGCAGTTATAATTGTGTAATTTCTTCAATTAGAGAGGGAATTTTCACCTTAAAATTTTTTAGAAATATTTGAGATCATTGACATCTTTCCTATGTTATGTGTTAGAGAAAAACTGTGTTGGATTTTGCTTAGTTTTATATAATTTTGGTTGTGAGGACCATCTATAATTTGAACTGCATTGCCATGTAGATTTCAGATTAGAAACACTTCACTTGATTTAAGTATTCAGCCAGCCCAGCTCACGTGTATCCTTGGGTGTCTATTTTCTGCCTACTAAGAAGAAGGAACGTAGTTGTACTTTGAATATTGGACAAATATGTGTATGAAGATAAAAGACAGAAAAAAGTATGGAGATGTTGGCTGACCATATGGAATAACTGCATCATGAAAGTCCTTCAATGCTTGCCATGTCCTCACGCAGCTAATGTCTCCTCAATTTTGCAGTACATCTAAACACCAGCCTCTGTTTCTTGGGCCATTCTTTTTTGCTGCATTCCCAAGCTCTCATCTGCTCTGTTTGGGTTTTTCTCACTTGTCTTGCATGTCTTCCTGTGCTCTGATTCTTTGCCTTTGCCAGGCTGTTGGCACCAGGTAGAAGCAAATGTCCTATCTGTGTTTTCTGTGGAGCTTTGCCCACCCAGGCTTCAGAGACAGCACTTTCATCAAGCAGGTCTTTCAGATGCCAGAATCTTCCTTTGTCCTTTGCATGTCTTCTTCCAACTCCTTGCTTTATATGGTTCTGTAGTCATAGTTGGCTATCTCCCTTTGCTTTGTCAGATGAAGTGACTCCGCATCAGTGACATACTTTGAACACTTTAGATTCCTGATGTGGAATTTGTATTAACTGGACCTTAGTAGTTATACTTAGTAACCAATCTTAGAATATACTTAGAAGCCTAGTCCCCTGGCTCCACTTTATCCATTATGGTACATGATGCCTCTTTCACAAATATGCTATTGTGTCCTGTAAACTCTGAATTTTGGCTTGAATATGAAATGCTGCCCATTGGCTCCTGTGTTAAATGTTTGGCCCCCAGTTGGTGGCACTGTTTGGGAAACTTCTGATAGCATGAGAGGCAGGACCTAGCTGGAGGAAAGATCCCAGGAGAATAACTCTGTAGAGCTTACCTGGTCCTTGTTCCCTTTGTCTCTCTGCATCCTATCTTCCTTGATCATTAGTAATAAAACATTAATAATTTGTAAGCTTGACAGACTTCTGTTGTCAGTGCCGTCCTCATACACACGGGACTAAACAGCCACAGACTGAAACCACCAGTCCAATTAATTGTTTATCCTTTGAGTTCCTTCATTCAAATGTTTTGTCCCAATAATAAGGAAACCGATATAACTTGCTTCTCTGGCTTGAGGAAGGAGAGCAAGGTTTGGACAAAAACATCATGCCAGCCTTCTGTGAAAGAGCAACATATGTTAGCATAGCCCATGAAGTAAGGTATCATTCTTGTTTATTATTTTTAATTAATTAATCGAGTTTTTGAGTGTGGGTGTGTGGTATTATATATATATATATATATGTGTGTGTGTGTATGTGTGTGTGTGTGTGTGTGTATGGGTGCATATGCGTATGGCAGTCAGGGATCAACTTTGCTATCTTCTGTTATTTCTATCTACCTTTTTTTTTTTTTTTTTTTTTGAGACAGGATCTCTTACTGGACCTATTGTTTGTTATTCGGGTTGGAATGATTGGATAAAGACAGGGTTGTATCTGTCTCTAACCCTGACCCCCTATACCAGGATTGTAAGTATGCACCACGACCATAAGTTTTGTAGTTGCTGGGGATCCAAACTCAGCTCCTTGTGCTTGCATGGGTACTCAGAAAGTCTACTGAGACTTGGAAAGGTTCTAAACTGTTCCCAGAAATTTGTAGAGGCAATACTAAAATACAGACATCACTGCTTTTCTTTCTCTGTCCCTCCTGCCCTGCACTTACTATACTCCTCAAAGCAAGGACGGCTTCTTATCTTAATTTGTTTCCCTCAACATTTATCCCATCACTGGCTACATTTTGAGATGAGTCGTAATGTTCTGTGTTATTGTCAGCTGAGTCTTCCACGGGAAGTCCCTATGAATCCTTCTTTATTCAGTGCACAATTTCCAAGGGTAATCCATCCAACAAACTATTTTCTAGTGGTTTCCAATCATTTTATAAAGCATAAAAAAAGCACAATCAAGTTAAAAAGAATTTCATATGGCGTGGCTCTCTCAGAAAAGATGTGAGAATTTGGCTAGTATTTTGAACTATTCACTTAAAAGATCCTCTTGGAACAAAAGAGACAGTTCATCTCATGTTTTAAATAGGAAAATTCTGAAAGATGGTGAGCATGAGGTCATGTTGGGGGTTTCTTTAGCACCAACAGACGGAAAGGTGAGCTGTTCTCCAATTCACTTCAGATTGTAGATGTTGCCAGCTTCTAATCTGTGGATGGCATTGGTGGCACTGATTTGGATCTTGTGGGATAGGGTTATTCCAAAGTGTTCCCTATCTCTCAACTTCATTTCTAGATCTTTCAGATCATGTTTTTGATTTTTTTTCCAAATCAAATTTGTTCTTTTTATCTCTGGACTTGCTTAGTTTGCTTCATCAGGTGACACACCCCAAATTAAATGAAGTAATACCTTGTGTTGTATTGATATTTTGTTTGAGTTCTAGCAAATAAAGTCTGGAGGTCTGTACAGTCAGACAGGAAGTGATATGTTTGGGTAGAGAAAGGAAGTCATAAGATGGGGTGGAGACAGGAGTTTGGCCTCTTTTCAGTCTGAGAGTTACAGAGGTAAGAGCTCTAACAATCGGGTGCTCTGCTTCCCTGGTCTTTCAGTTTTCACTGAAAATATTTGACTCTGGGTTTTTATTATTAAGATCAATTAGAATTCATGCTACAGTACTTCTCCATAAATATTACAATATTTTCAGGAAGGCATCTACATGTTAAGAAGAGTATAAGAAAAATTCACCTTTGATCCTAGTAAGTGAACATAATCTGAAACTTTTTTGTTGCATGTGGCTGATAAGAAGGTTGTCTTTGGCTAAATACCTGTAGATTTTAAGTTGGGAAAAGGAAAAATTATTTTTTTGGCTCAACATTGTATCCACTGCATATTGAGTATTGACAGTACACCTTAATTTATAATGATAGAGTAGTGACTGCGAGCTGAAGAGATAAGGGGAAAAGGCTCAAGTCACAGATGTTTATCATGACCTCTTCTGTCTCCTTGAAGACGGTACTCTTTATTTCTGACCTCATTTGATTCATTAACTTCATCACTGCTTAGCATCAGCCACACATCTACCTGTTACTCCTTCCTTATATTCTTTCTCTGGCAACTCACCGTGCTTTAACCTCACATGGCAAGCTACACATTGAGAAATGATCCCTGGCATTCTGTATATATAACAGGTAGGCTTATTCAATTTTACCTGTCACCCCCTATCATTTCACCTAATAGTGTGAGAGTCTATTTGCCAGACAATTGCAGTTTGGACTACAGTTTTGAATAATGTCACCATAGATAGGTTTATTCAGCCTCTGGGGATGGCATCTCTTAATGGCTCTCCGAATACTCTAGTGTTTATTTTTTCTTCACTGCCAAAGTGCTTGCTCATTCATCTGAACCATCAACTTCCCCAACAATTTATCTTTCAAAATAGCAACTATTGTCCCTTTGAGTCCCCTGAGGACAGGAAGGTAAAAAGCAAATTTCCTTTTCTATAACAGTTCAGTGTTAGGAGAGGTTTCCCTGACCACATCTCGATGTAAAGTGATGTTCCATAACTTGGTTCAAAGTTATTAAATCCACACACCCGAAATTCATGATACTTCCATAACTCTGACTAAAAAAGCAGAATGATGACCAATAAATTCTTTTCTGGTAGGTAGGATGATCCATCCCATTGACATTTGTCACAAACCATTATCATACCTGCAGCAATCTTTGATTTGACTTGAATGCTAAATGCTCTGGACCAACTTAAAATGCACTTCATCCGTAAGAAGTTCACAACCTAATCTGTAGTAGGAGCTGTGGGCCTCTTCCCACAGCCTGGCTCATGGCTGCCTAGCTAGCTTATGACCCGAAATAAAAACACACAAATTGTATTCTTTTAAACACTGCTTGACCCATTTCTATTCATGTGTGTAGCACCCCAAGGAGCGCTTACCGGGAAGATTCTAGCCTACGTCCATCCTGGGTCGGAGCTTCATAGCGTCTGCCAGGGAGAGGGGAGCATGGCATCTGTCTCTCAGAGGAGCTGCCTTGCATCTGAGCTCACTTCCTCTTCCTCCCAGCATTCTATTCTGTTTACTCCACCCACCTAAAGGCTGGCCAATCAAATGGGCCAAGGCAGTTTCTTTATTAGCCAATAACCTTCCTCCATCATTTCCCCTTTTCTGTTTAAACAAAAAAAAAAAAAAGGGAAGGCTTTAACGTTAACATAGCAAAATTACATATAACAAAACAGTTATCAAATAAGAATTACAGTTACAATATTTACATCTACTTTATCTTTATCATAACTAAGGAAAACTATAACTATCTATCTATTCTTCAACTCCATCAAAGACTCCAGAAGGATATAATATTACCTAAGCAAACAAAAAATAAGCAACTTTCAAACTCTAGAAATGACAGAGACATCTCGATGCCTTGACAGTCACCCAAAGTTTCTCTGTACCGTTGGGGCATCCATCTTCGGCCTACAGGCCCATAGTTTCCAGCAGACATTTCCATGAAGCAGAAAATTTCAAAGGCAGTTCAGTCACTATCTGCTGTGTCCTGCAGAATGTCTCGCATGAATTCATGTCTCTTTCATGAATCAGGAACCCCAAAAGATCATCTCACCTTTAGGCAAGTTCAGCAGTCCTCTCTCTGCGGGTTCTTTGTGTCCAGTTTATACAATAGTCCAGGCAAGAGCAGTTTCTTGCCCAAATAGCTATCAAACTCCATAAGGATCCTCTTCGATGCCCATCTTCTTCTTCTTGAAGTAGATTGGTGCTGCCAGGAGCAGAGTGTCTCATTGTCTTGAAAAACCCTAAGTTATTAAAACATTTAAAATACCATATTCTCTAGCCTTTGAAAGATATGATGAATGCCTATCTGAAATACATGCATGCACATCTAGAAAATCTAACTAACATGACTACAAACTTGACTATTATTAATAATTATCCATTAACAACCTATATACATTACATTTTGAAATGAACTATACAATCACAATACCTTAATCAATATCAGAAATACATACACATATAATAAAATTGACCTTAAATTAATATCAGTAAACCAAGATTCATATCAATGCAAATTATTCACATCTATATCATCTCCCCCTTTAAATGTAAAAGAACATTTATAAACAATATATGGGAACATGGGCGCAGTTTTTTCTCTCCAAACTGCTTCCTGCTGAATGGGGGCGCTGTTAATCAAGTCTTTCATGGTATAACCTGTGTGCTAGGTTCCTCTCAGTCGGCAGTTGAGCAAAGTAATTTTTTGAAGGTGTTCACAGCAACCCTTCAGGAGGACGTGGTCTATCATACCATATTGGGATCGAAGAAGCAATCCAAAGAGTCTCATCCTCTGTGAAAACAAAAGAAGAAACTCTTTTCCAAAGTATCATATCCTTAGATCCAAATTCTGAAGTCAAGGTATTTTGAAAATACCTATCTTGGATTAGTTCAACAGCATTTATAAACAAATATCTTTTAGCAGCTGTTGCTCTTTTCTCAGCATTCAAACAATTCAAAGAGAGCATAATAGCATACAGTATCAAGATTTTCTGTGTACTTTCCATCTTTGTGCGGCTTTATTTTAACTCTATTTTGTTTATTTTTACTTTTGTTTTATATTTCCTGTATATCTTTGTCCTGGAATAACTCTTTAGACCAGGCTGTCCTTGAACTCTCAGAGATCTGTCTGTCTCTGCCTCCCAGGCATCGGGGATTAAAGGCCTGTGCTACCACACCTTGAAGTCACAGAGGTCAATCTCCCTCTGCCTCCAAGTGTTGGGATTAAAGGTGTGTACTACCACACCCAACTACTCTCTTTCTTCCTTATTTTTTTAAGAACTTTTAGCCTGCATATACTTTTAACACACTGTAAACAATTTAGAAATTTTCTTTGTCATTGAATCTCTCTTTACTGTATATCTCTCTTTTTCTGACCACATGAGTCTTTAATTTACCAAGCAATATCAGTAGGACAAAAGCTGTGGCTTTGACGGCTGGATCCAGCACATTCCTTAGCTTTCCAGCCTCATGGCTGAGGTACCGGATTCAAATGCTCTCTCTGTAGCTGACCTCCTGCCTCAGAGTCAGAGTTTGCCTTGGCAGGACGGACCAGACAGAATGCCAGCATTTTAAAACAGCACAACCTTTTTCCTGCTACATCTGAAAACAAACAAGCATTCAGTCAGCTTTTATCAATACCATTCAAGTGTTTTGTGGCAGGACCTCTTAAGAACTGCAGGGTTTTGCCGTAAAGCTGAGTCAGGAAGCCTCTCTTAGATGAGAGCGCTTGCTTGCCTCTAGCAGGCAGAGCAGACCCGAGAAATTATTGCTACCAAGAAAACATGCTTTACTCTATTCTTTCCCAAGCTTTCTCAGGCTTTCTGTAGATTCAGTGCCCCATGTCTGGGCGCCACTAATCCAAACATGAAACAAGTCTGTTGTCTACCCATTAATCCAATCTGCTGTGTCAGAGTATTAAATGACTAAGAGGCGGGTTGTATTCTTGAGGGATTACAGTATAGTGAGGGCATGTGGTCATATACAAAAAATGACTTGAGTGTCTTGGGGCAAGATTTACATTGCACATTCTCTAGTCTTGAATGTTCAATTTCAGATCCATTTTAGTCTTATTTACCCACTCTCATCTCAACTTATTTCTTCTTATGTCTTCTTTAACTAATGTTATTTAGATCAAATATCAACTTTACTTATTTCTCTAGAGACAAATTATGAAAGATTGTAAAGTGAATTTGAGTGTTAAGTTAAATAAAGGGGGGAAAGGGGTGTAAATAAGGGCATCATAAACACCCCAGAGGACGGGTGTGCTTCTCATGAGAGCTTTTGCATTATAAATGTTTTCCTAACTGTATTAAGGATTTTTGTGACTTCTAAAGTCAAACCATTTGAAGGTTTTAAAAGATCATGAGAAAATACATTTATATGCTTTTTTCATAAGGAATATTTCTTCTTCTTCTTCTTCTTCTTCTTCTTCTTCTTATTATTATTATTATTATTATTATTATTATTGTTATTAAAAAGTTTCCCTCTCCTCTCCTCCTCCCATTTCCCTCCCCCATTCCCCCACTTCCCCTCCCCCTCCCCCTCCCTCTCAAGTCCAAAGAGCAGTCAGGGTTCCCTGCCCTGTGGGAAGACCCCCTCCATCCAGGTCTAGGAAGGTGAGCATCCAAACAGACTAGGCTCTCACAAAGCCAGTACATGCAGTAGGATCAAAACCCAGTGCCGTTGTCCTTGGCTTCTCAGTCAGCACTCATTGTCCGCCATGTTCAGAGAGTCTGGTTTGATCAAATGCTCCATCAGTCCCAGTTCAGTTGGCCTTGGTGAGCTCCCATTAGATCAGCCCCCACCGTCTCAGTGGGTGGGTGCTCCCCTCGTTGTCCTGACTTCCTTGCTCATGTTCTCCCTCCTTCTGCTCCTCATTTGGACCTTAGGAGCTCAGTCCAGTGCTCCAATGCGGGTCTCTGTCTCTATCTCCATCCATTGCCAAATGAAGGTTCTATGGTGATATGCAAGACATCCATCAGTATGGCAACAGGATAGGGTCATTTCAGGCTCTCTCTCATCAGCTGCCCAAGGAACTAGCTAGATACAATGTTTATTTTTATTAAGTTCTATACAAAAACTGTTTTCTGGAATCTTTCAAAGTTTGTTATGAAGACTAGCTATCTCTACTACATGATCTTGATTTTCATTTTTCAAGGCAATTTCTGCCAACAGAAGTTGGTTCTATCTATACCCTGTATTACTATCACGACTGAAGTTGGTTCTATCTGTACCCTGTATTACTACCACAACTGAAGTTGGTTCTATCTGTACCCTGTATTACTACTACAACTGAAGTTGGTTCTATCTGTACCCTGTATTGCTACCACAACTAAAGTTGATTGTATCTATACCCTGTATTGCTTTCACAACTGAAGTTGGTTCTATCTATACCCTGAATTGCTATCACTACTCATTTGTTGCTTACTGCTACTGTCCCTCACCCTCCAACCTTAGCACTTTCCTCTTCTCCCTTTCCCAACAGCAAATGAGAAGTTACTTCTTTCATCTACTATGCCACACTTTCAACACAATTTCCATTGGTCCTGGCATGGTAGTGCACACCCTTACCCCCAGCTCTCTGGAAGCAGAGACAGGTAGGTCTCTGTGAGTTCGAGGCCAGCTCTACACAGTGAGTTCCAGGATAGTCAGAAATGAGCCCTTGTCTCAGAAAGAAACAAAAACACAATAATTACATATTGTACAATTCAGGGAGAAATTTCCTCAGGCTTAACCTTTTATTCTTTCTATTAAATATTTTAAATGCAGGCTGCCACAACTGTGCTGTCCAGCAGTTATTTTTCCTCTCTCAGTGTTCCCTTTGCATGACAATTTCCTAATTTTCTAAGCCTGACAGTGAGTACTTTCATTTGTTTTCATTTTACCCATGTTATTTTCTCTATTTTAGTTTCTGTCATTCAAGTAGAGTTGCCTATTTACTTATATTATTGGTTTCTATTTTTTGTGCTTTTCAGTTTTCTGTATTTCCTTGATTCTTTGGCATATTTAAGAGCCTCGAAACTCCATTTCAGAGTTAGAAGGCACAAGGCTCCAAAATGCCTTATAAATGAACTCCAGTATATAGACCCTTGAAAATTTCCTGTCTTCTCAGTGAGTGCTATAAGAAAGCAGAGATGACAATGTTCAGGTCTTCTCTGCCACCTCCCATCTTTCACTGCACTTGGTCTAGCTGCATTACTGATTTTGGCCTATTGACACTCAAGCCCTACTCAGTAAATATCAGCAATGAGTTCTTCATCCAGATGAACACATAGGATCATGGTTTGGGGTGATAAGAATGGTTTTCCTTTACTTCAGGGCTTCACAGAATATTATGGGGTTCAGTCCAGACTTTCTGATGCAAATGGCAATGTCTACATTTAAAAGCAGAAGCCTCAATCAGCTATAAAATAGACTAAAGTGTAGATCTTTAGGACCTATATATGACCCAGACAGGGTATCAGGGCTTAGGAAAGGCTTCTCTGAGGAATGGGGAATTATGCCTCTAAGTTCCTTAAGAGAAAGAGACAGTGATGTGATTTTATATTTCTATCTCAAGAAGAAAGAAATTCAATGACCTATATCAAGCCACAAAGAAAAATAAGATGGGCTTTCCCCTCGTCTGCAATAGCCATGCCACCATATAAGTAAGCGGGCGTTCTGAAGGTGGATTGGAAATAAAGCGATTCCAGTGACAGGTTGAGGACTGGTTTAATGTGAAACCCTCAGCTTCTTTGAGTCTGTGTTTCTATTGACCTGGTCAGTTGTTTGATATCTATCCACCTGTAAATAACACTAGGTCAGACAGAGTTTATCTCAGATCGCAAAATCTCAAAAGAGGTAGTGTAATGCATGCTACCATGCCTGGAATACCTTGGATTTTAATAAATATTTATTAAGTTGAAAATGTGGGTTCATTATTTAGAAAATAAGATATATGGAAATTATATATATATATTTAGATCAAGCATTCGAGGGCATGGAGCACTGTCTAGTGTATTTGGAAATGACAAGGCTGCATGTTTGGAATCCCAAGAAGTTTCATAAATGAGCAAAGGCAAGGAAAATATTTGGATCTGAAAGCAATCAAATTGAACATATGTACTTTTGCTTCTGTGTCTCAATGAAGTGGGGATATAAATCTGGGCAAATCAAGCTAGTAAGCAATTACATACAACATATTTCTGAATAAACTGTTGAGACTAAATTTACTAAATTGTTCGGTCAAAATTTCTTTTCTATTAATGGTTTGAGTGACAGTTTAGAATCCAGATTTTCTAGGTTTTATATATTATGGGGAAAACAATATATTGATTGTATTCAACCAGTTATACTGTCTTCATATGAATTCAGTGGTAATTTTGTGCTTAATTTGTAAAACTTATGTAAATCACTAGAAGACTCATGTGTGATGAGCCCATGTGTGGTCCTTTGAAGAGTGCATGTCGTCGTTGAAAGGGAAATACCGAAACTGGTTCTATATGCAGGCATTTGTCATTTGCCACACACCTAGTGTTCAACTGATTGTGTGAGCATCAATGTCCTTTTAGTTGGATGCAAGGAACATTTGCTAATGGGGTCTGCTCGTGCTGCATATCAGTTAAGAAGAAACAGTGGAGGTGGTGAGAGAAGGGTTCCTACTAAGAACCCTTAGCTGCATTTTTGATCTCTGGGCAATGCCACCCTCCATCTTCCAGTCGCTCAGAACTCTCAACATTCTCCGTACAAATATATCACTGTCACTAATCTTGCAGCATGTTTGCATGTTCACAAGTGTGAATGTGATGTGCCTCTGTCACAGGGCACATGAGGAGGTCAGAGGACAACAGTGCATGTGGGTTCTTGCTTTCTCTTGTTTGTTACATGGTGTTTTGCTGCTTGTCACTGCATATGCCAGGCTATGTAGGCCCAAGCTTCCAGGAGTTCTGTGTTCATCTCCTGTCTCACCACAGGAGCACTGAGATTACAGCCCCCTATTACTTTGTCTGGATCTTATATAGGTCCTAGGAATCTACACTCAGTCCTCACTCTTGCTCAGGAAGCACTTCGCCAGGCCATATCTTCAGACATGCTTTTTATTATTGTTTTAGGTCTCTCTCTACATAAGCTTGTAGAATAATTCCCATTTGCCTCCCTGAATACTCACTTGTAGACAGAGGTGACTCGTTTGTTCCTGGCTGCCCAGACTCCAAATAATCACACAGAAACTATATTATTTAAATCACTGCTTGGCTAATCATGTAAGCATATTGCTAGCTAGCTTTTATATCTTTGGTTAACTCTTTCTTTTAATCTGTGTATTGCCACGTGGCTGTGGCTTACCAGCAAGGGTCCAGCGAGTCTGTCCCCGGCAGTAGCTGCATGGCTTCTCGTGACTTGGCCTTCTTTCTCCCAGCATTCAGTAGTTTTCCCCACCTTGCTTTACTCTGCCATATCATAGGACAATGCAGTTTCTTTATTCATTAACCAATAAAAGCAACACATATACACAAGGACTTCCCACAGTACTCATTGACAAAAAAGAATAGAATACTTTAAGATTAAGACAAAAAATTGTCTATGGCTTTTGGAAAAGCATTCTATATGTTTTGTATTTTCTAGATGCTCTATGTCTTTTGTATTGTGGTTTTCTAAACAAATTGATTTACTCTTATTTGAAAGTCATGCATGTGATTAGATAGATATTTCCAAGCAATAAAATAGTCTTCAATGTTAGTCTACTTTATAGTTTGTACACAAATCACAATTTTTAATGTTTCCACTCTTGTAATAAGAAAATGTGCTTTATTTTTTAAGTATTCTTGAAAGACTTATAGGTGAGAGCTTAATAAGATACCCCAAACTTAGTGACTCCTGTTCAAGGATCTTGTGTGGTCTAGAGGAGTCTTTTGTTTCAGGGTCTTTGTCATATCCTTGGCCACAAAATAGCAGCTGGAAGGTAGGATTGTATCTCAATGTTTTACTACCAGTTATTAGAGGTGACAATTTACATATTTTTCTATATTTCTAAAAATAGAATCAAGTCACTACATGTATCCTATATTCAAGAAGAGAAGACAAGGGTGTGAGTACCAGAAAATAAAATCATTTGAAGTTCCTTCATAAGATGTCAGCTATATCATTTCCTTCAAGAGATACTAATAACAGACAAATTAAACTACCTCCCCTTTCACCTTGCAATAAAAACTTATTCCCTGGGGTCACAGTTATAACATTATTCATTTTTATCTTATATGTTTTGTAAAATTTAACACTTATACGAAGCATCATAACTGCTAAAAGTTTATCTAAAAGATACTCTACTTTCAGGGACCTAGAATTCCCAGCTCAGCTTCTGTTCTGGGAACCGTCCTCTAATGGTCACAGCAATGGAAAACATGTCGCCTATAGACTTTCAGATAAACCAGTCGCTCCTTGCACTGGGTACAGAAATACCTGCTTTCAAAGGGACCTTTCAAAACTACACCATGCTTGCACTTCAGGCTCCTTCTTAAATCCCGGTAAATGGCAGTGTGCTCTCTTTGGATGGGGGCAAACTTCCACTGTTAAAAGACATTCATGTGGCAGCCCCCGTGCTGTCTCTTATGAGTCCTGCCAATGCTTTGATCATTTTAAATCTAAAAAGGGCTTAAAGTGGCTTTGTTAAAACCCTCTCTATGAAAAGCTGAAATCCTTCAATAAGTCAGAATGAGATGCTGCTATATAAAGACACAGCAGTTACATGATTCTCCTTGTAGGAAATGCATCAGCTAAACTCTACCATATTACATTTGAGGAAAGTTTTTTATGTATACGTCTGAAATATCAGAGGTATGAGAACATAAGTTTTAATTATACACATTGAGAAATGGGGTACAAGTCTTTACCTTGCATGGAGGCAGAGCCAGTACTACCTCGATGATTCAGTTGAAATAGCAACGAACAAACCAACACCCTAAACAACTGTACCTGAATTTTCCTATGGCACTTGACATTCTATTATTAAAGAGTTGCTCATGGGTAGATGAATTATCATTCCGTTTACAGATATAAATGCCTCTAGAAAAAAAAAACCACAGAGGTTAGTAATTTTAGGATTCAATAACTTTGAATCAATTAATAAATTCTTTCTATGGGGTTGTTTACACCACAGAACAGAAGAAACTAAGGAAGCAGAACGTTTCTGCCAGACAAGGGAGGGGCAGAAATTACATGAGAGGGTATGAGAAAAACCCATGAGTGAGGCATTTTCTTGCCGTGGGAAGTTGTGCAAGCATGATACATGATGTGAGCAAATCCTCACCCAACCTCTGGCAGTGGCCAACCTCGAATGCAGATGTGGCCTCCCCTGCCTTCCCCCACAGCGCTCTTGTCAGTGTACCTTCTCAGAATCCCTTTCAAAGCGACAGTAGGAAGCCACCAGCAGAGAGAGTAGCTTACTTTTTTCAAATTGTAAGTTTAAGTAAGGATGAGACTCAGTGGCTTTGTTGCTGCCCTCAGAGCGAAACTAAAACCTGCGCTCACATTTTATCTCTTTGTTTTTCTCAAAGAAAGCCGTTTGTTTGATCGTCTTCAAATTTCTGCTTTGCATGCTCCTGGTTACTTTGGAGAGATGACTTGGGGGACACTTTGATGGGCACACTTGTTTATGGGCCTTCTTTCCTTCCTTAAAGTCAAAAGAAAACCATAAATGATGTTCACATCAATAATCCTGAGATGTCAAGAAAACACCAAATCATACTCATTGGCCTATATATGTGATGGAAAAAAAATATGTGTTTGTATTTCAGGAGGATTTTTAATATGTTTCCATTTCTAAGAATTGGTGACTAGATTCATGAAGGTCAATCCATGCTTTGACATGCTACTTCATTACTTAAAATACCCATGAAATATTTGGCATGGTTCTTACTATCAAAGTTTGTTTAATGAAATAGAAATATGTTAAGCAACTTCTAAATGTTGGGCATGGTTCCATGAACTAGAGTTGAAGCAGGGAACAAAATCATGTGAGAAAAACAGAGAAAAAAATGGGTCAAGTGTAGTACCGAGACTTCCAGGACTGCAGGGTTGCAGACAGGTGGGTAAGCAGTCACAAACACAGGTATTGGAGGAGGTTTTTTTAAAGGTGCTTTTAAACTCCTGAAGAGTTTAAACTTCAATTTTAAATGTTCTAACTTATATTTTTGAAATTGCTATTTATTCACATGTCTTTTTCAATAGCCTTCTACCATCTGTCCATTCGTCCTCCATCCATCTATCCATCCATCCACCCACCCGCCCACACATCCACCTACTCATTCACTTACCTACCCATCCACTCAATTGTCTATCTTCCCACCCATCTCTATATCCATTCGGTGATTAAAAAATATTCTAGTGCTAACCATATATAGGACATCAGATTGGATTCTGTTACTTTAATGGCAAAAAACAAAAAACAAAATAATGACAACAAAAAACAAAACAAAGAATATATCCTTCCCAGAAATGAAATTATGTTTGTTTCAAAGACTTCCAGAAGAGGAAGGACAAAAGTCACATGGCAGGCTGCCCATTGCCGATCTCTGTGGAAGTGGTACTCAGGTTTAAAACCTGATACAGCAAAAGAGGTAACCAGAAAAGTCCAGAAAGGAGATCTCAGCTGGGTAGGCTCAGCATGGGCTAATGGGAAAACACCAGGAAATTCAAGGATGTAAGGGTCCCAGAATACAAGGTCAATAAGTGTGGTAATCATACATGACTGGAGACTTGAGCAGATGTGAGTCATGTTGAAGGGACTGGATCTGACCATAAGAAAACTACTGGAATGTTTTTACGTGATGTGATTTTTGTTTATACACATATGAATTACATGTACAGCTATTATTCAACATACCTTGTGGAGAATAACCTGGAAAGGAAGAACAGTGACAAGAGACTCCTTAGAAACTTTAACAACAGGTCAGGTGGAGACATCACAAGGTTTTCACTCAGCGAAGCCATTAAGACACAGAATCTGTAGCAATAACTTGATTTCTAACTGACATGCCCTTTTCTTTGGGTTTAGAGACTTGAATCAACTGAGCAGTGACAATTGACTTTTCTCTGGGATCACTTTAACTCAGTAAACTGTCAGGGTTAGTGTCGAGTTCAACCCACACTGAGATTTTCTTTCTTGGATGTTCAACAGCTTCTCTCTCTTTTCTCCTCCTTTTAAAAATCTTTTTTTTTTTTTAAAATTTGTTTTCCATTTATAAATTTTCTACAAGAAATATTTGCTATCTCATCCCACACCAACTTGGCCAATTCTTGTTCAAAGAAGGAGTTTCCCATAGTCTCAGCTCATCAACTCAAACAGTAGATGCTGGCCACAGTGTGCACAAGGTGCACAGGAGGAGTATTCTTATAGGACCAAATTACATCTAGAATTTAAATGCATGCCTGAAAATAGATAGTTGGTAAGAATTATACTTGAATGTCAAGGGAACATGAAATTAAGGGGTAAACTTTGACATTGGAGAGGCAATTGCTGCAGGTGGGAAAAGAGCTGGCCCTGAACTGGATATCATTATTCAGGGGTCAAGTCTAGAGATCAGGAGAGAACCAAATCCTATTTTCCCTTCAGAGATAAAAAGAGGAGTAGATATCAAGGATGCAAAACTCTGACAGTATGTGTTAGTCAACACAGGAAGCCATAGCAAAATACCATGAATTGGGCATTTAACACCAGATACTTATTTTCTCATATCTTGAGAGGCTGGCAGTCCAAGATAAGAATATAGATGGTGGGCTTCTGGTGAGGACTCACATCCTATCTGTAGACTTTTACTCTTTTCTGTTTCAAGGGGCAGGGGAAGGAACCCCAGAACCTCACCTGAATAACTCTCATGATCCCAGGTAATATCATATTATATTGGGGCTGTTAGGGGATCAGTAAATCAGTCTGAGGAAGACATAATTCAGTCTGTAGCAGATTGTATCAGATCTTCCATTTCTTATCATAGATGTTTATAGTCCATTTTCATAAAATGTTTAAAACATGAAATGTATATGTGTTACCATACTGCATGTAATATACTATCATACTTATTTGATCTATCTTATCCATGAGATCAAGTTCCATAAGCATTGTGTCTGAGTCCTTTCTTCATTGTTCTGTTGGTAGATTTTTTTTTAAATGGTTGGTGTTCAGTACATGACTTCCTGGTATAAATTTATGCTACTCGTATTTTGGGATAATAGATGAAATTTTTATCCTTTAAAAATGTTTCCTAAAACATCAACCCCCTTGCTTAATAACATTAAAAGTATTTGACCTATAAAATAATATAAGAGAGTGTCTAAAACCTCCCTTTTCACCTACATTATGGGCAAACTTCCAAACATACATATAGTTACATAAAACTCTCCTAAGATTGTTGTTAATGTATTCAACTCTAAGAGCTGCTTGTAGTCATTTAGGTAAGGCCACTTTAGTCAGGGATGTAGGAGTCTCTGCAATCCAATCCAACTGACTCTCTAATTTTTCCACCCGTCTTTCTTGAACATCTGGCTTTACTAAAAACTGATGGTTTATTCATTCCAAAACATGCCTTACAGTGCTAATCTTGCTGCCTTCCTCACCCTGGTGACTACATTCTTTGCTAAGCCCTTCCAAGTTTCTCACAACAACATAATTTAATTCTCAACATAATCCTAAGAGATGAATAGTAACCTAAAAATTTTACTGAAGACACCAAGATAAGACAACATATTCAAGATGGTTTTGTAACTCATGAACCTGTCTACATCCGTAAGCCTATATTCCCCTATCCTCATTTCTATCCCTATCTTTATGGTGCCTTTGGATCACATTTCTTTGCTAAACTTTCTAATTAAGGAAATCTTCAATCCTAATTACAATTAGTGTTCTAGACTGAAGATGTAACTGGAAAGCTGTCAAGCTTTGACTAGAGAGTCTCAGCTGGTATAGAAACTTTGATTTCAATGATATCTTGCTCAGCCTAGATATAGTGGGGAGGGCCTTTGTTCTCCTTCAAAGCAATGTGCTAGACTTTGTTGACTCCTCATAGGAAGCCTTACCCTCTCTGAGGAGTGAATGGGAGGGTGTGGGAGGGGACTAGATGGAGGGAGCAGGAGGAGGGGGGTGGGAATGAGAAAAGATAGTTTTTTTTAAACAAATAAATTAAAATAAAGAGAAACTTTGATTTCTACGTAGTCAAGTTAGAGCCCAAGTGACTAACCTATTGGTTTAAGGCAGTAAGTTGAATGTTGGAGGTGAAATCACAGTTTGGTTGAGACTCAGTTCATCCCTTTTCCATTTTTACTCACTGAGGCTGAGAAGTGTTTGAGAGGAATGCAGGGAGAACAGTTGTCAGCGAAGAGACAGGCTGGGGAAGATTTGAGAAGTTTGTAAAGTTTCAGGCTCCTTTCTTCCCTTTTATTTTGCCATCACCTCTTCCTGCTCCTTACCTCCCATTCAAAACAATGCTGGAGTCAAGAAGTCTACGGTAGTGTCCTATGTGAGAAGTTGGAACAGGAAAGGCAAGAGCTGGTGGCAGATGCAAGGCAACAGTTTTGCTCCGACCGCAGCAGCATTTATGTTCTTCACACCACTAGGTGGAATGTTTCAAATGGGGTATGGGAGCGTTCTGCCCCCAATTGTGCTGGTTTAACTGCACAGAAGACACATTACGGCATCTATGCTCCACATGAAGAATGCTTTAGAAGGCAAACTCTAAATCGGAGGTTTGCCTTTCTTCACTAATTCTGTAGCACAGGTGATGGGAACAATACTGATATTTTTAGGTAGTTCATCAAGCTCCCCAAAGAAAGACATAAATGTAATTCTAGTATCCTATAGATAGTATGATAAATGGATGGAAGATATTTTCAGAGCAATAAAGAGGAAACAAATTCCTTCTAGCAAATTTTCAGTTAATCTTTTCAATTATAGAAGGTATTCTGTGAGTTGGGTATGTGATGTTTATATTTTAAAACTTGGTATACATATTTAGCAACTGAGAGGACCACACCACTTTTAAAAGAAAGTCAGTCGTGTTCCTGTAAATAACCACACTAAACTCAGTGGCTCATCACGCTACCCTTGTGTAGACTGACTTCTTTAGTCTGTCTTCAGGGCCAGACTAAGAGAATAAACATTTCTTCCCAATTCCCAACAAAGGAGTCACACAACACTCTCCTCAAGTGCTGAGACTAGGAGCATACACCACCACACCCCATCAAAACCAGGTCTTATGAATAATCTTGGCTTAACAAGTTGTATTTACTCCTCAAGTGGCAAGACTTGCTCGTTCCACTCTAAAAACAAGTCTACTGCGTATAAAACCTCTTCCCTGCATAGTTACCTCATCTAGCACTCAGGCTGTCTTGTTCAGCACACTGACAGGCTTGGGGGGATTTGCTCTCATCCAAGAGAATTTGCTCTGAGAAAGAATCCTAATATAGAATTGCAGAAAAGAGTAGAGAAGATACTTGAGAGATGGAGGATTCCTTCATACAAGTATTACATTTTAAATCGTGGTGTTCTAGTTTCTTTGCTGACCAAAAGGATTTAAATATACATTTCTCTCCATATAATATCTAAATATTATTTTCAATGCCCCAGCCTCTGGAATGCATACAAATATATTAGCAGCTGACCCAGAATTGAACTCTTAGGACTTGATCAGTCATCATTCCTAGTTCCAGAGGCAACTGGAATCAGCAGGGGGGTGACCTGCAAGCAGTGGGAACATCTGGAGCAGCAACAAAGGTATAAAGGAAATGATTTCTGTAGAAATTAGCTCAATTCAGGAAATAAACAGGATAGCTAAAAGATAAATCTTTGTATTTTTATTTATTATAAGGGAAAAAACTCACAAAACAGGAATGTGAAGTCCAAGCTCAGCCATGCTGTGAGGGAACCATAGAGAGAGCTCCTGGGCCATGCGCCCATTTTCCTCTGGATCCCAGGAAGCCACACCCTAACTTGGTCCCACCTCTTGAAGATAATTGGTTAACAAAGCTTCCTCATCACCTCCCCCTTTTATCTAAGCAAGAGCTATCCAAACCCAATACAAAACTATATACAATAAGAACAAATATTAAGTATAAAATTACAAACAACATAAAAATATTAAGGAACACATTATAAATGTTTTAATAAACATTTTATTTGAAGAGTCTACATCTTGCATCAGAAATGGGCTTGGCTAAATCATAAGAGAAAAGTAACTATGACTATCTAATCTTCAACCCCATCGAAGGCCTGAGAAGGGAGAAAATATTACTTGAGCGAAGCAATATATGACGGAGACAATTGGTTACCTGAGTAATCACCTAAAGTCTCATCTGCAATGTTGAAGCAACCAACTTTGGCTAAGGCCTGGTGTAACTGACAGACCATTTTCAGAGTCAGGGAATTCTTCAGAACTGTCTTACCCTGTCTTGGCAAGGTTTGGCAATCCTTTTCCTTGTGTCCTGCTTATCCAGTATGAATACCATGTACTTTGTTAGTGGTTGAGGCATGGGCAGTTCCTTGCCCAAAGGTCAATTGTGCCAAGAAGTAAACAAACTCTGAATAGAGTGTCTTCGGTACTCAACATTTTCTCAGGAATAGATTGGTGCTGTCAGGAGCAATCATGTCTCATGTCAACAGAACCCTAAGTTATTTAAATGCCATGTTCTACAGATCCTTGAATTGGCTGAAGATAACATTCTTTCTAAAGTATCTGTATTTGAATCAGATAACAAAATTTCATTCATGTAATGGTAGATTATAGATTTAGGAAATTGCTCATATATTATTTCCAATGGTTAATTGACAAAGTATTGGCACAAGGTGGGGCTATTGAGCATTCCCTATGTGAGAATGGTCCATTGATATCTCCTAATAGGCTGAAAATTATTATAAGTAGGCTCTGCGAAGGAAAAATTTTCTCTATTCTTTTCTTGTAAAGTTATAGTCAAGAAACAATCTTTAAATCAATAACCATGAGAGGCCACCCCTTTGGTAACAGAGAAGGTGGAGGAATTCCAGATTATAGAGGGCCCATAGATTGAATAACCTTGTTGATAACTCTTAGGTCTGTCACCATTCTCCATTTTCCAGATTTCTTTTTAATAATAAATATAGGAGAATTCCAAGGGCTGGTAGATTCTTCAATATGGTGAGCATCTAGTTGCTCTTATACCACCTGTTCTAAAGCCTGCAGCTTTTCTTCTGTTAGAAAGCGCTATTTAGCCCATATTGGTTTTCTCAGTTAACCTCTTTAAAGGCAGGGCTGTTAATATCTCTGAAGGTTTGTCAATTGCTTTGTGTTCTTGTACAGCCTGAATGAACCTTTGTCTATAATATCTTCCCCAGAAACATAAGTTTTTGGGACTGTAGGAATGTTAATCTGGGTATTTCATTGCTGCAATAGGACATAACCCCACAAATTTATTGCATATTAGCTACATATGGCCTCAGCCTCCCTCTGTGTTCTTATGGTCCAATGCATTTGACCAATCTCATGCTTTGTTCACTTGAGATAAGAACTGAAAATCTTGAAGAGGAAAATTCAGATGCCAAGATTCTGGGGTAATGATACTTTATAAATCTTACCTGTCGTTGAGTTTGAGGTGGAGTAGGTGCAATAACTGTTACCTGCCAGTAGGTGTCGTGGCACACTTGTAGCCGCATGGTCAGTTTGAATCTGATTTTAGCATTAAAGCTGAAAGATATGCTCAGATTAAAAACAGTTATTTAGTGTAAATCACAGACTATGTTCTCTGTGGAAGTTCCTGGCTGTTCCACGGCTGCACGAGCATGGAGAGAGCAAGAAAGCAGGGAAGTTCACTTCCCATACTGGACCCATAAACCAGCTGTGCAGTCGCGGGTGACCAAGGCTCTCTGAGACATCTAATGAGAAAATATGAAGGACTGTGGCATGAGAATTCTATACCGAAATGTATGATGTGGAGCCTGACGGCAGCTGGCTAAAGCCGCTGGAGACCTGCACTCCGTCTTTGGAGCCAACTGTAGAAGTTAACTCAATTTGAGAAATAACCAGGCTAGCTAAAAGATAAACAATTATATTTTTACTCATTGTAAGGGGGGAGGGGGCCTCATGAAACAGGAAGGAGAAGTCCAAGCTCAGCTCTGCCACAAGGGAACCACAGACAGAGCACCTAGGCTGTTTGCCCATTTTTCTCTAGGTCCCAAAAAGCCACACCCTAACTTGGTCCCACCTCTTGAAGATAATTGGTTAACAAAGCTTCCACATCAGATTTCCAATAGCTAGGTTTTAGACAGATTCAAATACAAACAAATTCAAACTGATAAAAATTCATGTGGTGCCTGCTCTTTTGTCTGAGGCACTGAGTATTTGTCAGGATGCCAAGGATGACTGAAAGGAGAAAGTAAAGTAGCAGTTATATGGCACTAATATGGCTCCAATACAGTCAGCTACTTTATGTCTGTGTCTGTCTAGTCTTTGCTTGCCAGGGCTCTTGGATACCATCCTAGGACTTTATTGTATGTTTTAAGGAGCCAGAGCACCCTTGCCACTTTATCTCCCCAACTAATTTCAAACACAAGCCTCATATCCAAGCAGTAAAATGGGACACAAGTACTTCTGTTAAAAACCTGACAAGGCTATATAATTTAAGGCTTGGTTCAATCTCAATACTACCTGCTAGTGAGTAAATAGAAAAATCGTACCCCAAATTTCAGAAGTCTTTAATCACGCACTGTATTGGATTAGTTTGTGATTGGGTTTGAGACACTGCTATTGTTTCTTGTGTATCTCATTCTCAGGTGGAAGGAGTATTAAGCGTAGTCTTATGGTAGCTAAGGATCTGTGAAGCTTATGGAAAAAGTATTGGTCATTCTGAAGACTACCTGTTCTGGGATAGACCAATTGTGCTGATCTCATCTTTGCTAGTTAGTAAATCTGTAGATTTGAAAATATTACCTGAAAATTTCATACCTCCATTTGTGGGATGGCTATTAAGAAAATGCCTTCATAAGACTGAGCTGTGACCATGACATTAGAGCATTTTTTTAACTAGTGATTGATGTGGGAGGGCCAAGCCCATGGCAGGTGGTACCATTCCTGGGCTTGTGGCACTGATTCTATAAGCAAGCAGGCTGAGCAAACCATGAAGAGCAAGCCAGTAAGCAGCACCCCTCCAAGGCCTCTGCATCAGCTTTTACCTCCAGGTTTCTCTCCTGTTTAAGATCCTGCCCTGGCTTCTTTCACTGATGTGGAAGTGTAAGCCAAATAAACCCTTCCTCCCCAAGTTGCTTTTGGTCATGGTGTTTCATCATAGCAATAATAACCCTAACTAGGATAATTTGTTCATCAATATATCATGGTTCATCTAATTTTCCCTTCTCAACTTTTCTTCTTAAAATAATATATTTTATGTGTTAATTAATATTTCATTAATTCTTTGAAAATTCCATACAATGTATTTTGATCAAATCCACTTCCCAGTCCCCTCAAACTCTTTCCAAATTTACCCACTCTTCCTTATCCTTTCTTATCTTCACTTTTTCACATCACAGCTGAAATTTTGGTCTTCTGGCTCTTTCAATCGTTCTGCACTCTCTTCCATGATCCTTCTGAGCCTTTAGGTGTAGGGTTGCATTGTAAATTTATCAGTTGGGGATAGGTGCTTCATAGTCAATTGTTCTCTGCAGTTTGGCCAGTTGTGGATTTCTGTAATTGTTCCTATCTGCTATAAAATAAGCTTATTTGATAAAGGATGATGTTTCATTTCTCTTTGAATGTGAAGATAAGCACTTACAATGGAATTAGAAATTATACTGGCTTAAGAAAATAGCCACAGTAGGTTCTCATCTAGGGTCTGTGAACTCATCAGCCATGGGCAGGCAGTTGACTAAATGGACAGTAGCAGAGGTCAATTACTTCCGAGTGAGTGGGTTCTATGTCCAATAAAGTGATTGTTTTTCTGAGATACAGTGTTACTATTGCTGCTTTGGACAATCTTTCTGTGACGGTCACTATTGTGGTTTGTAGCTGGGTACAACTATTGCTTGCCTTGGCAGCTTGCACAACTCCTGATACCATGAAAGCCAACCCCCAGGAAGAAGGCGTCGAGGTCAGCTCCAGATTGACTCTTCTCAGTTCCATGTCTAATGTATGTGGTATTTTCAACAATAGTTTAAGGACTGATGGCTAAAACTTATTGAAAAATAATGAAACAGTTCTAAGGCCTTAAGATTTAAGTATAATCTAACTAGTGAAATAAGTATGATTTTAGCCATGGTCACCAGGAAGGTTGGGAAAAGGTATGGAACGTAAGGGATATAATAGACTTTACAGAGGAAAACGGCACGGACAGAAAGAGCATACTGGGAATCTTACTTCCAAAATCAGTTATTATAGGGGAACCTCAGCCAATCACCTTGCTTGAAGGGCGGGGTCCCCTGAGGTTATTTTTTACTAATAAAGATTGCGGGCGTACTCCCCACGTTCTTTCTGTTTCCCTGTTCTCCGCGGGAAACCTTGGTATCATAAGTCTTATCCTTATTAAAGCTGAATATTTAATATAATTTCTGTCTGCCATTCATTTACGTCATAACATTTTGGCACTTTACTGTGGGGCTCTTTACCTCCACCCCTGTGCGGCCCGGGGTGCAGGCTTGAATTTTAGTCAGTACAGCCCTGGCTGAGCAAGCGCAACCCCGCTGCCTGAATAAACAGAGCTTAGGCCCCTGCCATGCGGTGGCACCAGGGCGGTCCCTTGCCTGTTTTCCCTGGCTTGGCTTGGCATTCCTGCCATCAAAGGCTGAGCAGCCCACCCGCCCGCAATCGCAGACAAAAGGCAAGCCAGAAAGGGAGCGCAGGACTCAGGCTGAGCACTAGCCCAGGCTCAGGGGATGGCGACTCAGCCCAGCACAAGCCTGCGCGGCCCCTTCCCGCCAGCCAGACTTGCTAGGGGCTTGCAACAGTGGTGCAAGTACCTCTGTATTCAGCCCCCCCCAGTACCTAGCAGGAAAAACACCAAGACACAACGCCACTCTGCGCTCGTGACTCAAATGGCACTCAAAGGAATGAAATTTGGTAGATGGATGTGTTCCACTTTGCAGAATTTGGCAAATTAAAATATGTTCATTATACCATTGACACTTATTCAGGCTTTCAATGGGCAACTGCTTTAAGTTCAGAAAAAGCTGATTCAGTAATCACTCATTTATTAGAAGTCATGGCTATTATGGGTATACCTACACAAATAAAGATGGATAATGGTCCTGCTTATGTCTCTAGGAAAATGAAACAGTTTTTTGCTTATTACAATATTAAGCATGTTACAGGTATACCATATAATCCTACAGGTCAAGCAGTCATAGAAAGATCAAATTGAACTATAAAGGATATGTTAAACAAATAAAAGGGGTGAAAAACACCCCCAGAAATAGGTTACATAATGCTTTATTAACCTTGAATTTTCTCAACGCCAATGAAAAGGGGACTATGGCTGCAGAAAGATATTGGATAATGGAAAAGTCTGTTGAACTAAATCAACCAGTTTATTTCAAGGATGTGCTGACCTTACAATGGAAGCCAGGAGATGTGCTACGTTGGGGAAGGGGTTTTGCTCTTGTCTCCACAGGAGAGGAAAAATTGTGGATACCATCAAAATTAATAAAGGTTCCGTTTGAAGAAGAGAAGCTAATTGGAAAAGATAAATAACAATTCATTCACAAGGATGGCAATCATACTGATGGTAAGAAATACAGATAGGTTGGGGGCAGGGTTCTCTTCTTATCTCCACAGGAAAATACCCATCTTCAAAGAATTTAAGGGACCCTGAATATTTAATTACTGATGGATGGAAACTAGTTATGACCCATTAAGGATCAGCAATAAAACTGAACATGTGCTGTATTAATTTTTTTATATATGTCTTATTAAACATTTCTTTATAAATATGTAGAGCTTGTTTTGGAGTTGGACTATGGCTCAGTCCCTCTTCAATTCCAAGCCTGTTGATAAGAGATATCTCAGAATTTCTGTCTCAGGTCAGGAGCCATGAAATGGGACAGAATAAGAATAATTATATACTTGATAAACTTTCTTTGCCTTTCCTCATATCTGTGTTTTTCTTTATGTGTCAGTATATGTCTTTGTTGTTAATGTTTAAATTTCCCATAATGAGCAACAAATTTTCCTACAGTAATCTTTGAAGTTTCCAGGATGAAGATGGGGCCCCAAAACATCAACTCAACCTGGTTATTATGACATCATGATTTTTTTAGCGCTAAAATTAGGCCTGTTTTTTGGTACCATCTGCACAAGACAGTTTCGAATGGTGCACATTTTTGACAACACTCTGGCCAGACCTTCTCAAAATGCTCAGGGGCTAGTTACAGTTTTCGTAGGTCAAAGGTTAATTTGGGAATTTTACCATCATTTGCTTTCACAGGACCCCCTTAAGAAGACCGTTGCCCCCATGTCAGCTGGAAGCAATCTTAGAGGACGATGCGTCCCCTCTCCCAACAGTTTGCCCTCAGGGTTAGGGATATCATTTAGTGGTTGGTATAGTGTTGAGGGGATGGGGGAGATATTTTATGGAATTAGGGGTACTTTCAAAAAAAGGGGGATTAACTGGTTTGATGGGATGATTGGTATTTGTGAATTACTGTTTTTAGAAAATTGTATTGGTACTGATTCTTTTATACTGATATATTGAATATTGAATGTGAGTGCTCCTATCTCTATTTTTTGTATAAGTGTATGCTTATAACTTTGTCTATATTGTATTGATACATTTACCATATTACCATGTACATTTCTACCTCTGATATTATTTATATAATAACATTGTTTACATTTGATATGTAATGACATTGTTTACAGTTGGAGATCATTGTCTTCATATATTGCACAGTTGTTTATTCTCTTAGTCTTCAAGATAGATAGATATTGAGAATTATATGTTTGTCATATTTATTTTTAGGATAATCAGGTTTTTTAGATACACAGAGATTATATTTAGTATAGATAGTATAATCTTCAGCCTCTTCGAAGAGCTGTAGAAAATGGCCTTTAATCTAACCTAGAATTCCGTGCCCACGAGACACAATCACTCCTGCCAACACCGCTCTACTCCCGAGAGAACATTGAGCACCAAAGACACTCCACTGGGAGCTTGTCTTCTTGGCAGAACTGGCCTTCGGGTTAAGAAAAGTCCATACCTCAACTACTGACAAAGATACAAAATATCCATAAGTGGATGAAACAGGATTGTCTTATCTTGCAAAGACAAGGTAGGATAGTTCTAAGAGAGTTCCTTGCCTTTAATAATGGTATGTCAGTTATGTTAGGCCTTAGCCAAAGTTGGTTGACTCAACATTGCAAACGGGACTTTGGGTGATTGCCCAGGTAGTCAGTTGTCTCTGCATTTGTTGCACATTTTGGAATTTTCTCATTTGTTCTTCCTGGTTGCTTAAGTAATATTACTTCCCTTCTCAGATCTTTGACGGAGTTGAAGATTACATAATTGTAGTTACGCTCTACATTATTTAGACTCCTTGAGATAGAATGTTTAGCAAAACTTTTGTTATATGTTTCTTGCTCATTATTGTTTGTTATATTTATTATTTGTTCCTATTGTATGTAGTTGTACTTGGTTTGGCTCTGTCTTATTTAGACAAAAGGGGGAGATGTAGGGGAACCTCAGCCAATCACCTTGTTTGAAGGGCGGGGTCCCCTAAGGTTATTTTTTACTAATAAAGATTGCGGGGCATACTCCCTGCGTTCTTTCTGTCTCCCTGTTCTCCGCGGAAACCTCGGTTTCGTAAGTCTTACCCTTATTAAAGCTGAATATTTAATATAATTTCTGTCTGCCGTTCATTTACGCAGTAACAAGTTATAATTACAAGAAGCAAATCCTTCTTCCAGGAGGCTGCCATGCTGGAGACAGGAGCTTCTAGAAACCAGTGGACAACTTCTATTGAGCACTGGACACCATGTTGGGTACTGTGAGAATTATAGAAACTGTGTGAGTTTCCCTCATGGAGATTATAACCTAACTAAAGAAACAGGATTCATAGATTTTGTAACTGTACAAGGAAGATGAACTTATAAATTGTTAAAGATGTATTTTAAGGAGACTAGAATTTGACATCCTTAAATGAAGAAAAAGATGGGGGAGAAAGGAGAAAGGAAAGAGCAAATGAAAGAATGACAAAGATAGATAAGAAAAGGAAGAAATCAAGGAAGACAGAAAGGAAGGGTTAATAATGGAAGGGAGACTTGAAGGAAATGAGGGGGGAAGGAAAGAAAGTTTGAATATGATTCATGGAGCAGAAATATTTTAACAGTTCACAAAATCATAATTTAGAAATAGAAAACATGGAAAAGACTTTCAGGATATTTAAACATCACGAGTAAGACATACCTGAGGAAATAAAAGTGCTAAATAGAAAACTGTGAAATACAGTGTGATATATGAACCATGCTTACATAAGCTGATGCAGCAATGTCACCAGCCATTCATGACTCCTAGCAGCCAGCAATTCCTGTAACTCATCATCTCCCTTCCAAGAAACAGGATCATTGGATGCACAAACTACCTTGTCAGTGATGAGCATTCTTCTAATCCACAAGAACATATCTAAATTAACAAAACCAATAAAGGCTGGTATCAATCATGTAAATCAAGTTTGGATCTAGAATTAAAATCAATTAGGTGAGTTTATGTAAGAACAAAACCTTCAGAGAGAAAAGGTTAACAATAAGGAATTGGTTGTCGGCAGTAATGAACTAACAGAAAATGTTCAAATGTCTGACCCTAAGGCTGAGGGAAGAGTCCATTTGATGAATAATATCTGCTGTCAGTGATCAAATATTCCAGTGCAACAGGGTCCTTCAGAGCATAGAACTGGGAGAAGAATTTGTGATTGCCAAGTCCAAAATTACAGAACCCAGAAAAAACCCAAAATAGTCCTTAAGATAAATTACTACTGCTATGATGTTTGGAGAAATCTTTGGAAAGAATGGAAGGAAAGAAACAAGAACTAAAATAAATTGTTAAAAAAACAAGCAAACAAATAAATAAATTGTGTTTTAAAACATTGAACTTTGGCTTCAAATAGTTATGTTTGAATATTCTTTCTGTATCTCTTGAGATAATAGAACCGACTTAGGGAAGAAAGTCATTATTTTCATAGCAGAGATGTCTATTAGGGTAGCCTTGCATACACTTAAAAATTCTTTCTGCAATTTCTCCACAAAGGCTGAAATTTTTGGGTGGATTCTACAGATGCTTCTATGGTAAAAAAAAAACTTAAAAGGGTTTTGGAATTCTTCTGGCAACATCAACCTGAAGACTAAGTTTGGCTGAAGCGAACAGGGGTATAATCAGGACAACCATGGGACATAGCAGCTCATATGTTTTATTACTGAGTTTATAGATGTCAGAACAGGAACTATATATTAGACTGCCCAGTACAATAATGATCTGGACTTAATTAAACAGGCTAACTTTTTATTCCTGAGGCCTTTGGTTCTTTCTTAGTATATCTGTAAAACAAAGCAAAGACTAGAAGTTAGGAGCAGACAGCACAATCAACTGAACTGGCATGTGAAAAAAATTCCAGATCCTCACTGCATAGTTCCAAAATAAATTCCAGATGGTCTGAAGTTTTAAATATAAATAACATAAGCTTGAGTGCATTAGAATAAATAATTAAATAATTATCTTACCCTTGCTAAAAGAGAACTGCCTAGACACATTCCCAGCAGCACAGCCCATAAGGGGAAGTATTGATCAAGTTGCTAACATAAAAATTTCAAGTTTATGAGGCAAATAAATCCACAGACACAATTAAAAGGCAAGTCACGGTCTAGAAGGAACTTTTAAGAGCTTCACTTTCATAATATTAACATGTATTTCTCAATATCTACACGGCAGTGATAAAGGATTAATTTCCTTAATAATTAAAGAAATCATATGAGCCAGTAAGACATGATAACCCAATTGAAAAAAATAAAATTATAACCATTAGAAATAATATTCATTGCCATAGTGATCAAATAAACACTAATTAAGGTGATTAAAAATTATAGTTTCCACTTTGAGATTATATAAAAAAATATCTAACATTGAGAAAAGTATGGGGAAAAGATAATGTCATACATTGAAAAAATGGCTAAATTTTATTTAGTGTGTGCTATGTGTCAGATCCGGTTTTGCACTTTAGATATATTTTCATGCTAAGTCTTCAGAATGGCTCTCTGATTACTTGTATTATCTTACTTGCTTTCAAATATGGAAACTAAGACAGGATTCGATAACTGGCCCAGAAGCTTCAAGCAAAGGTAGATGAACAAAGGTTTGCAGAGTTCATGCTAGAAGCCATGGTCTCAGAACTCTCAGGCCTCTCCATCTAAGAGGAGCAGAAATGTATTCTTCCTTTCTGGGATACAATTTGGTAAAATCCATTTTAATTGTTCAAGTTGTTAGTGTTCTCATAGTCTTACATAGGAAAAATGTGAGAATACAAGTTTGTGTGTGCAGATCATTTATTACAGATAAATGAAATTAGAACAAGAATCTGAAATGGGGGAAGACCATTGCACACATGTGAGATGTCGGGGATCAGCCCTGACAAAATTCATTTCTTGTAGCAGAGTGGAGGTGTGGGAATGAAAACATAACTCACCCAACTATATCAGGAGGGAGTTTTCAGGGATCCTTCATGAAATCTTGAATTCACATCATGAAAATCACGCACGTTCATTCTCCAAACAGCTTTTATATCAAACATAAACTGAGGGGGATGTTCATTAGCATTCTGTTTTCTAGGTAGTGGGGAGAATGACTTAGGTCATGTCCATACTTATGCCTGTTCTGTCATGTAGACTGAAAAACACCTCTTCCCCAGGTGACCTCCTAAATTACAACAAAAGAAGAAGAACAACATTAGCATATCCCAATCACTTGCTTTGCATACCATCAGGTTGTCTCACTATTAAAAGGCTAGGTGACAACCTTCTGTGTGGTAGGTGCAAACTGTGCTTTGCCAGGTCACTCAGAATTCTGACTGCCTTACAATGTAGAAATATGGCCTGTATAATCCAGCTTCTACAGTGAGACAGCTACCCTGGAATACAACTCAGATATCTGAAGTGCTGTTACGGATATTCAGCAATGGTCAGGGAAATGCATATTCTTGTCAAGTAGTCTTGCAGATGCTGCTTATGTATCCAATTTCCTGCTAGTCCAATTACAAAGCCTCGTTTAGCAATATTATTCTTACGATTGTTTACATTTGAAGAATGAACTATGTGCACTGAACATTTATTAATAAACATGTATCTCCTTTGTCATGGAACTTACCTTTCAGTAGAACAGACAGAATAAACTGGACAATACATGCCGCAGCATGTGTCAGGAGAAAAGCACACATGTCAGAAGTGGTATTAGTGAAGAACATGCATTTGGTGTAATGAAATTGAATATAGAATCTTGAAATAGTTTCCTGAATTCTGACACGTAGAGAAAAAGCTGAATATAGACACTCTTATTCTACTATGCAATAAATAAAAACTTCAAAGAATGTTACCTAATAATCACTATCTGTTATTATTCATTAGTATTTACTACTATTTGCAATCCTGGAGGTTGAATTTAAGGCTTCATGCGTGCTAGGCAAGAACTCTTGCACTGAGCTATAACTTCAGCCATAGCAGTAACTATTGACAAATGCTAAGATGCCTGTGAAAACCACTGTGTTTGCTGCTGTTTCAGGAGCATGATGTCTTTTCAGTGATGAGGTGTGCAGTGCTCATGTAGAAGTACAAGAGTGTCCTGGTAGAAACGGGAGATCACGTTTGAATGGATTTCAAGGCAAATACCATGAAACTCACTTCCTTGGCTTTCTCTGTGCTTGCTGTGTCACAGCACAACATGGATTCCTACAATGTTAACTATCCTCCTAGTGATGGTGTCCTCTGGACATGTACGGTGACATCCTGATGCTCAACCACTGGATCAATGCTTTCTAAATTCTCTCTTTCAGGTTCCTCTCTCAGTTTATGTTCATGATCTCCTCACAACCTCTTCCTTCTCTTATGGCTTTGGCACCGATGCAGGCTTCAATCACCCATCTTCTCTGAAAAAGGAACAAGGGTAACCTCTTTACCCTTAGAACACAGCTAAGAAACATCTTCCATTCTGGTTAACAGCTGGATTTTAAGCAAACTCCATCAGGTTGGTAACCTAGCTTTCAATGTCATCCCTATTTCTTTTAAGGTAATCACAAATTATCCATCTTGATATTCATGGGAAGAGGCTGACACATCCCTTCACAACCATTGTATACTTTTCTGTTCATCCAGGAAAAACACTGCAGTGTTCATCCAATCTTGTGCCTTCGCCTTAGAACTCAGTTCCTTACAGTTGGCCAGGCCATACGGCTGATCTGGGTAATTAGCTCCTAGCAGAAAAGACACGTGATATTGCGACACCTCAGCATAGATGAACAGGTTAGTTCCTCGTGGTTTTTTATCCTTCTCCTGAAGTAATGACAGAATTTCGCAATTCATATTATGTAGTATGGAGTCGACTTGAGTTTGCAGTGCTCTGTGATGGAGATGCAGTATGAGCAAGGCTTAAAGCTTGGTGGTCTTTGTGTGTTTGAAGTGAGTTCATTGCTTTAGATAACGAGTCTCTAACAGAGTAAATAAAGTTGGTGAATGTCTCAATGCCAGCACGAAACTGAGATTTTTCTCTTCCTTCCTCCATTCTCTTTTTTTGTTTGGTTAATTCCTTGCAGCAGGGTCTCATTGTAGTCCAAGCTGGCCTTGAACTCTTGACCCTCCTGTCTGCACCTTTCAAGTCCTGGGATCAGAGCAAGATGCCACATGCTTGGCTATGTGCTTTTCTATATTTTCATCTTTACTTTTGTATTTATCTTTCTTGGGAACTGAACAATCAGTTCATTTACTTTGTATCATATCACTCTTTTTACTGACATTTTTACCCATTCTTCCCTGTAGCTTTGGAGCCTGTCCTGGAACTAGCTCTTGTAGACCAGGCTGGCTTCAAACTCACAGAGATACCACTGCTTCCACCTCCTGAGTGCTGGGTTTACAGGCTTGAGCCACCACTGCCTGGCTAGAATCTGTTTTTCCCTTTATAAACTCTGTCTCATTCTCATCTTCTTTTATGGCCATTGTGCCTTTCCCTTGTCTATTGCAAAACTGGGCCTTCGGAAGACCTGAAGTCTACCTATGTAACCAACCCACACAGTCCCTTTGGCCTAAGAGTTTTCTGAAAAATGCTTGTTTAACTAGTATTTTTAACTGAGTTGCAGGCTCAGAGTGTGCAATGTAATTTAATTTTTTTTTATCAGAATGGGTAAAGGAAACCCCCTTTTAGGTGTTTGGGAGACTATTATCTATATGATGAGTCTTTACACAGATTCTCTTCAGTTCCTTTTTCTTCTCTCTTTCTGTTTCTAGCATGAAAGGGCAAAGCATTTCTTCACTGACCTCTTCACAGAGCCTAGCTCACTGCTTGGAACAAAATTAACTGCTAGATAACATGACAGTGAATTAGGAAAGATTCAGTACATAAAATATTACCACATTAAAAATTAAGTTAGCTAAGATTTAATTGCTGTGAGACCTCTAGAACTGGAAAAAAGCCCTTGGAATCTAAAATGGGAGAATTTGGAAGTTAGTCTAATATCTTCAGAATAAGAGAAATGAAAACTAAATTTGGAAGAAATTATAACAGGGTCAAATATGTATTTTATCAGCTGAAGGTTAGTTGGGTATCATCCCACTTTAGAAATAAAGAGCTACATTCCAGGGAGGGCAAGCACCCTGCACAAGGTCAAACAGCTGAGTCAAAGTTCAATTTTAAGATCTCCTAGCTTCTGACCTCAGCTTTGTATTCTGCGTTATTGCCTTTCCTTTATTTAAGTTCAGGACAAACAACATCTTTGGTGCCATCATTATGCATAATGAGTTATTCTGGTGCCAGCAACCAGGTGAGTAGCCAAGGAAGGCTCACATGAACACACACATACATACGTACATACATCTTTCAGTCTGGGCTAAGATTGAATTAATCTTGTATTCACTGCTAGTGAAGGCTGAATCCTTCCCTATCAGTGTTTGTGTTTAAGAATAAGTCAGTATACACACTCTGTAATTGAATGTCAAGAAATATGAAAATATATTGTTTTATTGCTACTGTTCATTGATTTATTGAAGTGATTTATTGGTGATGGACATGCAATGCAACAAATCACCTTGCTGACACCATCAGCTGCCTTAACTAGGTTGTCAGTTCACGACATTAAAGGTAATGGATGGTGATTATTTTACAGTAATGGGTTTAATCAGCGCTTTGAATGACTTAGCAGTCATGTCAGAGCAGAACTTGCTCATCGTTCATCAAAGCAGCATTTTGTTTACAAACATCATCTATAATTCATTTGATTGTTGACAATCATCAGCAAGGACCTCTCAGGCGAGTTTTATCAGGGATGGAAATGTGCACAGCTGCAGCATACTAAGGCACCCCTTGGGCTGCCTGAGTAGACACAGGTGGGGAAGGATGCCCTTGCCCTGCATCCCTACAGACGTTTCTCCAATGCCTGGGCTTCTGGTCTTCCTGCTTCCTAGGACTAGAGTCATTTCCACTTTCATCTCCTTAGCTCCCCAACCCCCGCCACACATAGATACACATTCTCCATGGTGTCTTCAGTAATCCAAGGAGACTGAAGCTCCAAAGTTTGCTATCAACAAGAAAAGCAGGAGACACATGACGCCATCAGTTGAATTTGTGCATCTGGGCTAAATGCCTGGTCTTATCTTTTCATGAAGCTGCACTGGGAGCCTGAACTGCTCTGTTAGCCAAGTTTGGGTATGTTCAGATGGGGATGCAGACCTCCAGGTTTCATAGCAGATTCTAGAACTTCCTATTGGAAAGATTACATAATGCCAAGGTCTTCTGTGGCCGTTTGCATGTGTGAAATGTCTCCCCGTAAAGAAAAGAATTCATTTCGGAAGTGTTTTATATGTAGTCCTAATGAGTTTAGAAGTTGTGTGAAACCTAAGCTGCAAAGAGGCAGGGATCTTGCATTTTGGAGGCAGCATACTCCGCATCCTAGTTTGCTTCTCTGTTGCTGAGATAAAACACTGACCAAACTAACTTGGGGAGGAAAGCATTTATTTTCTTACAGGCCATACTTCCTTATACTTCATTGCCAAGGGAAGTCAGTCCGGGCCTCCAGGCAGGATCCTCGAAGATAGGTGCTGAAGCAGTGATCATGGAGGGACACTGCTTATTGGCATGCTTCCCCTGGCTTGCTCAGTTCTCTTACTTATAAAACCCATGCTGACCTGCACATGGGTGCTACCACCCACAGTGAGCTAGGCCTTCCCACACCAACCAGCAATCAAGAAAATGTCCCATCAGACATACCCACAGAGCAGTCTCGGGGAGCTATTGAGCTTCCCTCTTCTCAGGTAACTCTTGTTTGTGTCAGGTTGACAGAAGCTAATCAGCATTCATGGTGGGAAAATGATACTAGCTGTTCCCTCTTAGGCATGCCATGAAACACTCCATAGTTTCATCAAGAGATTGGAATAATAATATGTATGTTTCACGGAGAGTATAAACACTAAATGAATTAGCTTGGCAAAGTGATCAGCAGCATGCCCTGGACAAAGTGTATATTCAGAAACCATTGAATAATGATAATAATTATTTTATATGTTACTATATATGATATTATTATATTTTATTATTTATATATTATATTATTACATGTTATATACATTGTATATAATTATATATTACATATTATTATTATTACTCATAAATTTAGTTTCAGAACTCCCTTCTTACAGATAAAGGAAACCAGGGTGTATAAATAAAGTGGAAGCAAGGCTTTAATAGAAACAGAGTTCCTGTGCTAAAACAAGGTGGCAGGCTACAACATGCATGCATTGATTGCTTGATATTCTATGCAACTCAAACCTCTGGCATTTTTAAGTTCTCAGAGCCTCAGTGGGCTCCAGTGTTCAGTAGGAGGCAGTGGTGCCACCTGAAAATGACGACACCAATATCAGTACCCCACATATGCACTATATCTAGAAAGAGGAGTGGGAACTGAGAGATGATACAGGACAACTGGAAGAAACACGGCACAGTAGTGTCAAGAACATGAGTCTAGGAATTGAGGGTTGGCCAAAACAGAGAAGACAGACCAGGAAGCCTTTAATGGCTAAGGGGGTTGTTTCCATTCTGAGTATATGTAGTCTACCCCTCAAAGATTTCAAGATTATATTTATACGGGGCATGCACTATAGGCTGGAATTTCCCTGGGAGATGCTACACACACATCTATTCAACCGAGACAGAGAGCCCATGACAAACCAAAGTACAGATACCATCAAAACCCAAGCTGGTGAACCAATGAGTTTTAGTGGGATTTCTTACAAGAGGAGAAAGAATTCAAAGACAACTGCATCATCAGATGCAGATGGCATGACAAGTGGCAAAATCTGGGTACTTGGAGCACCCTACACATCCTCCAGGTAGCCCAACAGGTCGAAGGGTGTCCTTTACAAGTGAATCATTTCCGAAACCTATTACTGGCAGCTGGTCTGGCCTTAAGAGTCTTCTTTGCAGCTTGTGTTGTCTGAGCGTTGTCTTTGTAGCTTTTCTTGTTTACTGGGAGAGGGGACTAGTGAATCTAATAAGTTTCAGGGACTTCCCAAAGCTATGCTGAATTGTTTGCTGTCCCCCTTAGGAATCTTTCATCCAGGGTAGACTGTTTCAGTATCAGAGGAGACCGTTATACATCAAAACCCTAAACCGGCAAGAGAGGCAGTGAGAAGCAGAGAAACTTTGGTTCTTATAGTAACACAGCCTTGGCAGAGCCATTTTCATCTCTCAGAATTTTCCCCACCTTCCCAGAGTTCCTGCCCTGACGGCCTTTGTGGTAGATGCCAATGGACACTGATATCAGCTGACATCAAAGTCAGCTGATAGTGGTTTCCAGAATAAATAATGTAACCTTCAAAGAATCTTTATACCAGAACCCTGGTGCAAACCAGGTATATGTTAAGATAGATGTAAAAAAATAAATTAGCATGCAATGAATGAATATAATTTAAATTCCCCAAGATAAATTGATAATCATAGATTTAAAACATTTCTCAATTATAACTTCTGCAATTCTACTAAAACTTGCCACATGAATTAAATTCATATAACACCGAGTTTTCTTTTATATGTTAGCTTTTTTGTATGTTCCTCCCAATCATGCATACTCCCAGGGGAACAGGACCTCTACATTAGATACTTTAGGAGAGGTGTTAGTTAAGGGATGACTCTCAGGTGCATGAAGAAATTCACATAAATATTATAATAGTTATTGATTACTAACATTGTGAACAACACTCTTTTTCCTAAATTGTATTGCATTTTTAAATTTAATATATTTTATCTCCCTTTTTCCCTTTCTTTTCCCTAACCCCTGATCTTTAAAATGATTCGGGTGTTTGTATATTTTTCTGTTTTGATTATACTTGGTTTCATTATCTGGAACAAGATTTTACTCTGTGTCCAGGCTAGCCTCAATCTCATCATCTTCCTGTCACAGCCTCCTTAGTGTTTGGAGAAGAGTCATGCCACCTTCCTCCCAATATAAAATGATTTTCACATATTAATCAATTTAATCATTATAACAAGCTTGAGCTAGATTTTTGTATTCTTTACCACTTTACAGATTTTAAACACTTAACACAATTCTCTCTTGTCCCTCTGTGACTTAATCACGATCATACAACTGAAGGAAAGATTCTCACTCTTCCTCCCCTTGGAAATAGCTTTCAGTACCTGGGTTCCACACACAACATTCCATATGTGAACGAACCATTTCTCAGTGGTGTTGAAGGGAGAGAGAACGCCAATAAACAGGCTGGCCTGGAAATCACAAAAGGATGGTTCCAAACATTAGAGTCTGCTCTATTGAAGACAAGCTGGCTGACCATACCCTTGAACCTGGCCGACTTCTGGGTATGCATAATTTGAGATGTTTGAGAGTAACCATCATGCCTTGGAAGATTCGGAAAGTAGGCACAGAGGCGCAATCTTGAGGAGTGGCAGAGCTTTGAAGAGAGAGAGCAAAAGAAAGCCCTTAAAGAGAGCAAGGAAGGCCCTTAATCATTTTTGATGTAGTTGGAAGAAAGTGTTGACACAGCATAGTCAACAACACACACTTTATTAGTTAAACATTTTTTCTACCTAGTTTATCATCTGTAAAAAGCTAGGAAATCCTCAGATGTAAGCACCCAGGGTGAAGAAAAGAGGGGACTTTAAAAGGGAGGTTTGCTGTGTCGGAAACAGCCCTATTTCCTCACCTCTCCATAATGCAACAAGAACTGCTTGCCTCACTCTGGTTCCAGGAAATATTAACACATAAGTCTTTCCTCTGCCCAAACCATCCTTCTTAAGCCCCAGAGACTGGGCAGGGCCCTCAGGAAGGAAACAAGAAAGGGGAGGGAGTCTGTACTATACATTGGTTCAATTTGTCATGTGTTCGATGTCTACCACTGCAGAAATTAGCTTCACTTGCTAGGCTGTGTGCCCTTCACAGTGTCCAAGAGCACTTCCACACAACAAAGCCCCATTTTGAAGCAGTGTCTTTCCTTATCAAAATCTACCATCATCACTTGGGAGAAAAGAACTGCACACCAACAACCAGGAAATAAATATACATGGGTTTCTTAAAGCCAATGATAGAATCTGGGATTGTTCTTTGCCTATAAACACACACATGCTTGAGTAACAGTGCTTCAAAAGCACTTAAGTAATTATTTTTTTTTTAAGTTTGATGTTCAAGACTCAGAGCTGTCTGTGACATTTCAGCCAAATAAAAGCGTTCTGTGAGGGCCTCCACGTAGGTAAGATAGGCTTCTGGAAGATGGCACAAACAGCACAGGACTGGGTGAGCAAGCAAACTGCAAGAAAAAGCCTGAACTTGCTAAATAATGTTTGCACTAAGGTGGACCTTGAGAAAATAATAGCACAAAAGGCCGAGGACAGCTTTGGAAACTCAATCTCCTTTAGCAAGGCTGGACAGTGAGGAAACCCCACCCCCGAGTATAACTTGATTTTGCTACAAGGCTGTATATTTAATTACTGTCTGAAAGCATGTTAATATAATTGTAATTTTTCATGAATAGCATATGATTTATACCTAATTTTCCCTCCTGTAAAAATAAATGGATGGGTAAAGTTTGACAAAATGATGGAAAAAAATAGCAATTTGCTGCACTGTGGATTTCCTTCCATAAAGATGAGGGGTAGCAAAGTCTGCAGAAGAGCTTACTCTGAAATGTGCCATGTGGTAGATACAAAGGCTGAACCGATACTGCAGTTTAAAACCATATTTTTTACATTTGCTTCTCTCTCTCTCTCTCTCTCTCTCTCTCTCTCTCTCTCTCTCTCTCTCTCTGTGTGTGTGTGTGTGTGTGCAGACATAGATTTATTGTATGGAATTCAGAGGATAACTAGTGGAAATTGCTCTTCTCCTCACACTATATGGGTCCTGAGGTCAAACTCTGATGTTTTTACACACTAAAGTAGTGTTTCTCAACCTGTGGGTCACGACCTTTCAAAGAGGTTGCATAAGACCACTGAAAACATAGAGATTTACATTGCAATTCATAACAGTAGCAAAACTACAGTTATGAAATAGTAACGAAAATAATTTTATGGTTGGAGGTCACCACAACACAAAGAACTGTATTAAAAGGTCGCAGCCTTAGGAAGGTTGAACAGCACTGCACTAAGCCATTTTGCAACCTTAATTCTGCAGTTGTACGTGATGTATATCTAGAGCTTATTTGAACTAACTTGGTATCTTTAATAGAAACAACATAGGACACATTTTCCTTGTAAATCTTTAAGTTCAAATCAAAGAACAGAGATATTTGGAATGTTACTTGTTCCCTTTCTGGGATGAATTCAGTTTTTAGTTTACTGCTGTCAAGCTGTGTGCATTAAAATATGTGAACCCAGGGGCATACAACCTGTAGCTGAGCTTGTATGTTATGACTTTTATTGCATCATCTGCCCAGCTATGCATAAGTCCTGGTGAAGTCCTTTGTCACATTGACTGTGGGATTAGCCACGTGACTTGCTTTGGTGAATGGGAAACATGCAATTGGAAGCCTTGATTATACCCTGGTTTAACTTCTTTCAGGATAAAAGACGACATTTATGAAGAAATATAGTCATCCCATTCATATGAGCCAGGCCCTTGTTGACCTGGGAGCCACATGACATAGCATTGAGGTATAAGTGGTTGCCAGGAGAACCCAGCAGGATTCCTTAACCAACCAAAAAATTATGACATAAATTGTTATTTTAAGACACTAAAATAAGTTCAAGTGTAATTGATAGAGGTTTATAAACCTAATTTTTCATTTAATTTACTGAGAACAATTTTTTATGTTCTTTATTAGAATCCAGTAACCAAATTCAATCACTATACTTTGATTATATTGCATTTGAATATATGTGATATTCTTTTGACTAAGATCTTAGTGTGTGGCATACTTACAATTTATTTTTTCCAACTCAAGTGATGACTCTATTGATATATCTACGTGTAATTTGAGGAATATGAACAAATATTTAAGCATGTTTATGTATCGCTATATTGCCAATGGAGAAAAATGGGTATATAACAAACTCTTGCTTACAAATAGTTGATAATTTGAAGTATTTATTGAACAAGAATTGTAAAATAAAGAGATTTTTATGACAGAAAATAGCCCTTAAGCTACAGTTCCAGTGTCCAGTGCAGCCAGAAAATATTGAAAAAGACTGGTGCTAATATTCCTTGTTCCCTGCCTCATACATTGCCGCTTGTCTTGAAGCATGAAGAAATGGGTATTTCCTTTGAACTTAGTGTTGCTACATCCAACCTGATGTCCATGTCAATGCTTCTGATTTCCTAATTACAGGCCAAATGCGAGACACCAACTAGCCAGACTGATGCATCTATATTGCATTGGCAGTTTACCGTGTTTCTCATCCACTTAGATGTGTATGTTCACGAAGAAAGTCTGTCTTGTCTCAGTTACAATATATAACCATATTCTGATCTTTGTGATAAGGAATAATTGCGGACATTCTACTACTTTAAGGTTTTTCCCTTTGTTTCATCATGTAAATAAGAATCATTCAGAGAGGACCATGTATTACCATTCTTCATCAGAGCTAATCCAATATTCCATTTAGGTTTGAATTGAAATGTTTTAAAAAAGGTAAAGGAATCAAGATAACAATTTCTTTTCCCATTAACCTCTAGGGCAACTTCTTTTGTGTTTAGTTTTCTTTGAATAAGGGCAGTACATTATAATCTTCATTTTTAATTAGGGTTTAAAGCATATTTTATCTCCCAGTTAAAGCACATTATTCATGTTTAATAGAGTAAATGAACAACCTTAGGGATATCAGCTTCACACTGAAGCCATGGATCTAAGCTATTAGGATTACACCAACTAAGATCTACCAAAGCTGCAAAAGATACTTAGTAGTTTCAAAATTTCATCTTCACTGCTTTTCACGGCTAGCTGATTTGAATGCTTCTCATGTGACTTTAATTTTCCGTACAATGTCATTCTCTCAGTTTAGGGAGAATTCAAGAAGAAAGAGGTCCCAAATTATTTGAGCACTATCTACAGCCCTACAAAAGGATACTTTTCTCCCCCATTTTACAGGTAACACAAGACATTGGGGAAAGCATTCAGAGGAAAATGCTTATAGAGCCGACATTCAACTCTCTTGGAAGTGAAGCATACTACCTTTAAAACTAAATAGTCAGAATTCCTGAATTTTGTTATAGTCCTTCTGATCCTTGGGAGGTTTTGAGCAAATACCTGAGCCAAAAAGGTTAAAACACCATTCTTACTTTCATTGAGGTAACTTTGCTTTTCCTACTGATTGCATGGGACTGATAGGAAAAGCAACTAGAAAACACTGAGGCAATGGGGATGTTCTATTGGGAACTCACCAAGGCCAGCTGACCGGGGTCTGAAAAAGCATGGGACAAAACCGGTCTCGCTGAACATAATGGACAATGAGGACTACTGAGAACTGAAGAACAATGGCAATGGATTCTTGATCCTATTGCACGTAATGGCTTTGTGGGAGCCCAGGTAGTTTGGATGCTCACCTTACTAGACCTGGATGGAGGTGGGTGGTCCTTGGACCTCCCACAGGGCAGAGAAACCTGCTTGCTCTTTGGGCTGAGGAGGAAGGAAGACTTGATTGGGGGAGGGGCAGGGAATGGGAGGTGGTGGCGGGGAAGAGGCAGAAATCTTTAATAATTAAATAAATTAATTTAAAAAAAAGAAATGATGTAACAATATTATAATCTCAATTTTTTTTAATAAAAGGAAGATATTAAGCTAAAAAAAAGAAAACAAAAGAAAAAAGAAAATACTTCTAAAGCTGAAACATCTTATAGAAACACACTGTCCTAAACCACAGATTCTGAAAGATTCATGGAAGTGTCTTGGTCTTCCCATGAGTGAGGAAGAGTAGGGCTCCTGAGAAGGTCCTTGAAACTTAGCCTATGTTTTTACATTTTGCTTTGTTTATATTTTTGTTTGCTTGTTTTGATTTTTGAGACAGGGTGTCTCTCTAAAGAGGGTGCCTCTCTGTAGCTCTGGTTGTCTTGGAACTCCCTCTCCAGACCAGGATGGCCTCAAACTCGTAGAGATCCACCTGCTTCTGCCTCCAAGTGCTGGGATTAAAGGCATGTGCCACCACTGCTTGGCCTCCTGTTCCTCCCTTTCATTCTGATTCATAGGTTTTCTTTACTTCCTTCCTCAAAGTGGACCTTGGGATCTTCTTCACTAAACTTTTATAATAAAGGACAAGCTTCACTTCCAAAGGACAGTGTTTGAGAACTGATGATTTAGGAATGCATATTCTCAATTAGTCAGGGAAGAACTGAGGTGAATTAGAGGGTTTCTAAACTTGCAGTGGGGCATGTGACTGGAACCAGTGATTTCTATGAATGAGTTCTGTAAGCCAAAGCCCCTCTTCTACTATCCACCAAACTCTCAGGTTCCTTCCCCTCCAAACCTTTTATATCTCTTGCAACAGCTTCATCCCTGTTCATTATCCTTCCTGCCAAGAACTGGATGCAAAATGACACAGAGCATTTTCACGGTTGGTTTTCACTATGTATGACTGACTTTGTTTTAGAGGTTCCTCAGGCTCCCCATCTGATGGTATCTGATGGAGAGATGGCATTTGCTCAGGCGCCTGTCTGACCACTGACAAGGGCATCTGTTTGTTTCCTACAGTGCTTTATGGTGACTGGAGATGCTAGTTCCCTGTCAGAGCCCTTAGAGACTTTTCTCCTCCAGAGGCAGTATTTACTTAGTTGAATAATGTAGTATTTTTATTAGAGTCAATGGTATATTATTGCTGTGTTTGTAGCACAAAAATGACCAATACCGTGTTTTAACTCATTATCTTTCTGTATATATGTTTATCTTTTAAAATGTGAATCAAACCTTGAATACCCACCCTCCCTAAGCTCTCTAAAGAGATACACTGTGTGTGTTTGGTATTATGAACTTCTCCTTTTCTCCTGAGACCTTGAGTGAACTTTATACTGGGTGAAATGAAATGGTGATCTAGCCAAACCTTCACTCTTTCTCTGGAAATTTTAGACAGTGCCATTAGAACTTGAGTACCAATTGCACTCCACTGGCCTGATATGTCTTCTCTCACATCGATTTTGCTCACCTTGGAGGTGGAATTGGAAAGCAAGTTAAATAATTTCATAACTTAGGTTCCTATGGTGATCTGGGATGGAGAGTTTGCGATTTGCTCCCTTAATATCTCAGTCCTAAGAAGTTGATTTGTTTGTCCCTGTCTAACAGAATCTTGGGGTGTGGTGGAAGGAGCATGTGTAGGATGTGAGCTTCTGGGGACAGGAAGCTTGTATCTGCCTGTGGGAGGCCCAAGCACAGATAATTGTGATACTTATGTTCAAAAGCTAATGGAGCATTGGGTAGTTTGAAGTCTGACCACCAAGTCAGAGCCACTTATTTATGGATATTCAAGTATTCCCTAGGGGATCTCAGTTAGTTTCAGTCTTTAAATATGAAGGTACCACATCCATGAATATTGACTTCAGGTCCCCCTCAAATAATACAAAGATATACACTAGCAAATAATTTTTAATTTTAAAAAGATAATATTTGTATGTATATAAGAAGCTTCAAAGAATCATTTATTTTATATTTACCTAAAATTATATACAATATTCACATATATTAATATATAATTGCCTTAGTTATGGTTTCTGTCTTAGTTAGGGTTTACTATTAAGGGACACCATAACCACAGTAACTCTTATAAAGAAAACATTTAGTTGGGATGGTTCGCTTACAGTTTCAAAGGTTCAGTCCATTATCATCATTGTTGGAAGCATGGTGGTGTGCAGGCAGACGTGGTACTGGATCTGAGAGTGTTACATTTTACAGGCAATAGGAAATTGACTATCTGTCACACTGAGAGAAGCTTGAGAAAGAAAGACCCCAAAGCCTGCCCCAACAGTGTCACACTTCCTCCAACAAGGCCACATCTTCTAATAGTGCCACTCCCTTTGGAGGCCATTTTTGTCAAACTACCACAATAATATATTACATATATATGTAATATATGTACTGCACTACTTGGGCTGATACAAGAAACATGGACTTGCAGAAACCTCAGTACAGGCAAGAAATCATCGTTTGAAGGCTTGGTCGGGGTGATCCTAGTGACTCCTTAAACAATTGATTATTAATGTAGCCCTTGATACCCCTCAGGGGTTTAAGGTGGCCTTCTATTACTGAAGATGCCACACAGTTAGGATACATGACTTGGGTGACTTGAGCTGGATCTGACCGGAAAGCCTCTTTCCTATGATCTACCTTTTATGGTTCCAGAAAATACTATACAAGTTGCTAACAGGAAGGGGAGCAATTAAATAATCTTACACAGCTTTAACACCTGTGAAGTGTCACAATTATGACATGGAAAGATATGCATAAAGATGAAATATGTGACACTTATATGTCGGTGGCAATCAGCACCTGTGTAGCTGGACTTAAGGCCTGCTCAAGAGAAGAAAAACATTCCCGGTACTGGAAATCTAGCCAGTACCTGAGGGTGAGGTCATAGACCTTAGAAAAGAATACATTACTGCCACTTTGCTGAGAGCAATTCAATCTTCACGGGGTTATAAATTTTAGTCTTATACCTACAGTTAAGTGTAGCCACCACCCATCATCAAGGAATCTTCTTTTTACATAAATAGAGACCATTTATGTGGTCATAGAAAACCACAACTGGACACAACGCAGGGACCAGTGGATTATGAGGAGTCCAGCCTCAGTGGCTACATCTGTATCACAGCTCCTCCATTTATGGTTCAGAGAACATTGCAGAAGAAGGGGCAGAGTGATAGTAAGGCAGAATACAAGGAACTTTCCAGTGAAAGTCTCCCCTAGAAACGGCGACCCCAAGACAGGAGCAGTGCAATGTCATTGTACATGTTAACATGGAAGGGTGAAAATTTTGAAGTGGTCCCATCCAAGGATAAAGAACTACAGACAGTTACTGAGTTCTGGGAAAAGGAGAATTTAGTCATCTAGAGAAGAGTGGTCAGCTTTGAAATTATTCATGCACAAACAACAAAAACAGACTCAGCAGGTTATATAGATCTATATAATATACATCAATATGCAAGTACATACATATGTATATATATATGTGTGTGTGTGAACTATTATAATCACAGAAAAAGGTTATAAATTTGCAAGTGGGAGTTTCGTAGAAGGAATCTGAAGGAGAGGGTACTTTAAAGTATTATTAATGGATACATGTTTACAATTCATAGTCAACATATCAGGGTAATTAGCATTTCTTTCTTAAATATTCTCCCTCTTAAATTTTGTAACCTTCACACTCTCTACTAACATTTTGAATCTTGTATATGAATCTGACAATATATAGTTTTGAGCCTACTTTGTATAAAATATGATCACTTCTATGACATGTGTAGATCCCCCTGGGACCAAGTCACCACTGTCATGTGCTGGACAAGAAGCAACCATCTTGCATTTGCCTTTATAGTCATTTTTCCACACCGATATCATTCTGATTCGTTTCAAATTTAAGTGAGAGTGACTGGAGAGATGGTTCAGCAGTCAGAGAACTGGCTGCTTTTCTAGAGAATGTGGGTTTGATTTCCAGCACCCACATAGTGCTTCATAACCATCTGTAACCTCAGTCCCAGGGGAATCCAAAGCCCTCTTCTGGCAGATAAGCATTGTATACAGACATACATACAAACAAGATAAACAGAAAATGATTAATAATTAAAGAATCTGAGTCAACACATTTCCAAAGTTCTAGTTTTAATCCAGTTGAGAGGGATCAGCAAGTGAAACTTGATGACCCAAGTTCAAAACAAGTAACCTATAATGGAAAGAGAGTACCAACTCCTAAAAGCTGTCTTCTGCTCTCTACACAGAGAGAAAGACAGAGGGAGAGGGAGAGAGAGAGAGAGAGAGAGAGAAACACGGAGGGAGGGAGGGAGGGAGGGAGGGAGGGAGAGAGGCATGCAGCCACATACAAACACACATACACATACAGAGACATGTACACACACGCATGCACACATGTACACACATGTACAAACACATACAGAGGCATGCACACATATGTATACACACATACATACAAACAGAGAGAGGGATGCACACACACATGCACACACACAAACATACACAGAGCCATGCACAGGCACATGCATGCACACATGTACACTCACAAACACATATGCACAAATGCACATATGCACACACAATAAATAAATATGTTCTGGTTTTGACTAAAAGCCCAAGTCTTCAGAACTCTAAGGCCCTAACTGTTGTGCACCATGCGGGACCGTTACCATCCTTATTGTCTATCATCTTGCTTACTTGCCCTGAGCCCTGCTGGCCTGCTCTCTGTTCAGCAGACACAGTAGTCTTTGCTTTTGTATTATTCATTGCCTGTAGTTTTCTTTCTTCTGTGTATGTATAGCTTATTCCTTCACTGATATCCTTTCACCTTTCCTGTGACACCATAGCCTGTCTGCTCTACCCCAACACTCATTATTCTACTTACAATGGATTTTTATGCTTCTTTATAGCCCTTTTTACAATCTGATACACATTTACTCGGTGTTTTTCTGACTAGACCCTCAGAATATAAGACCAGTGAGCATGAGGGATTCTATTGTTTTGTAGCCCCAGATTGTAGTCATGGTCTCAAGTTTGTCTACATGCAAATTCGTTGAAGATAAGAGTGTAATAAAAATGATTTGTTCTCTCCAGATGCAGAAAAATTCTACATAGAGTATATATGGGTATATTCAGGATCATCCAAATTGCAGTATGTGCATTTGTGTCTACAGGCTATATAAAGGCATGTAAAAGTATCTACGTGCATATGCCAGTGTCTCACCTCATTTCGATGTGCTTAGCAACAAGGATACTGTAAAACCTACCTTCATTCCCCCGTGGTTGAATCGGGTGTCATTGCCAGTAATCTCTTCTTGTCTCTGTCTGATGTTTTGTATGTCTCTAATCAGTATTTGTCGGCTTTATTCTGTTTTCTTCCTTTGAAGAGGCAAGATTATGGAGCCTTTTCCTTAGCATTTTTAGTAATATTCTCTGAATTATATTTTAGCAGTGACAACATTTTTTTATCTGAGCTGTCCTATGCCTTTTTTCCGTGACATCTGCGCGAGTTCTTTTAATCACGTTCTCATTACTCTCTAATTATGTAAAATTATGTTATATTAAATATAATTTCTTTTGCTAGCCACAGGGTGGCATTCATGTCCTTTGCTATCCTTTTAATGACTGATGGATTACAAGGTCACTTTGAGTGGATTCTTGTGGATTCTTTCCAGTGAGGCTATCACTCTGATTTTCATATTAACAATTGTAAATTGCAGAACTTATTATGCTACCCCACCTGTACCTCATTTTGCTTCCAGCACCTCCAGTCTCTTTCTGCAGGAATCCAAGATGACTCTATCAGGTGGCCTTGTTTTAATATTCAACTCAGTCAAAGAGGCTGTAATGAAAGCCAACAGCTGACACTGCCTTGCTATTTATTTCAACTCAGCCGTCACTGGAAGGCTTGCCAGAAGCCTTCCGCACAGGGCTCTGAATGCTTGCTGGCAAATGCTAAACTGAATAGCAAGTAGGGTCATTCACCCCAATAGGTTTGTGCCAGGGGAGGTGCATCCTCCAGACTAGTCGTTGAGGTAGTCAAAACATCTATTTAATATTTAAACACCACGTTGATTATTGAAAACACACATGAGCAGAAGACATACTTTTTGAGAAAGTTCAGCTCTGATGAAGTACTGTATGATATAGCATTTTCTCCTTCAGTTCTTGAGATGGTACACATTTCATTCATTCATTCAGGCAATAGAATGAATACTCGTTTCATTTATGACAGGCTCATATATAACTATACCTTTTATAACAGTTTTTCAGAAATTGTCTTCTTACTGTATCCACAAGCAAAGTGAATTAATAGTTAATAATGCTATCAATTAATTGAAAGCAACACTGAGAGTAAACTCTTCAGGCAGAACAAACATGGGGGACTTTAAGCTACTTTGATTCCTCTTTTACCATCTCATAGCTGTGCACTGGGTGACACTAATGTGCCCTGTTTTCTGGTCACCCGTACTCAAAAAGAGTCTATTTTCTTACCTATCCCTGTGGGATAAGTGCAGCAGCTACATTTCTGGCCTTGCTAGATGCACCCCTTTCTCCTTTAACCTACTCAACCCTGCCTGTAATCATCTTAATAAAACTTTCCTGTCATTTTCTTTTCCTCTGAAAAATAGAATATCATGAAAAAACATTTCACTGAATTCTTATCTGTCACTGACCCTTTATAATTAATTTCCCAAAACTTATTTTTTCCCCTCTAGGTAAAATGCCTTAGGGACTCTGAAGTTTGTGGTTACTCATAAATAATGAAAATCTCAGTTCTTCTTAACTGATAAATATAAACTCAATATGAAAACTCAGATGTCTATCCCAACATCAAGATTTTAATTTTATTTGGTGCAGATACTCCACTGCAATAGTACTCCGTGCACTGGAGGTTTAATTAGATGCCCCTTCCTTACACGCGTTCTTATTGTTCTGCTACTCCCCAGATGCAGCTGCTGACCTTTTTAGGGTTGTGGTGCATGGTAAGAGGAGGGGCAGTGGAGTACAAGCATCCTCACAATAGCATCTGAAGGTAGCTTTGTTTTCATTCTGTCTGAGAGATGGAGAAGTCCCTCAAGGCGCCTGTGGGTTATTAAGGCTCCATAGCTGAACACTCCGTCATAATGCTTTTATAAATCCCACACCTGGTCCCTCCAATCTCTTTCTGGGGTTGATTTTATTTTTGACAGTGTATTCCATATAGATCCTCTGTGAAGATGTCGTTGCCCTTGGAAGCAAATCTTGATCTAGGAAAATTTAACTATTTGATATTTGTGCATCTTGGATCATCAATGCCAGGGGAGAAATGAAGTCATCCTGGATACCATAAGATACTTTAGGTTACTGCTCATTTTAGCTGTTGTAGATCTAGCCAGCTTGGTTTTCCCCTAACTATACATGTTCCTTGATTTCACAAACTAGTGTCAGAAGTCACTTCTCTAAAGAAGACGTTGCATCTTGGGGATCTTTGGGAGTCTGCTGTGTTCACTGTTGATGTTTCATTTGTGCAGCACACTTGGTCCTTCCGGGTCCAGCTGTCAACGTGTTTCTTTGACACTCATGCAGAAAATCTGCTTCTTTGCTGTTGATCTTTTGTATTTCATAGTTATTGATTGTTCCTCAGATGTAAGTTCTATCACACACAACTTTAAAAGATTGGTACTATTCCAGCTTTGCAACACATTTGATGAAATAGTTCCGATCATCTAGCTATTCCACTAAGACTAAAATATTCACTGAGGCTTTTGTTTAATCTGCTGGAGTGCAGTGCAGCCACAAGTCAGTGAAGACCTTTCTGACAGCATCCTGAGGAGCTCAGGGTTTGGCTCTGCTTTTGTCCAGGAGGGATTTTATTGATTGGTAGGACCACGTGGGAGATGAGAAGGCCCTCTGACAGGAAGGCTGGTGAGATGTATCTGGTGACTTTCCTATCAACTGCCTGCAGAACTTCACTGAAGGACAAAAAATAGTTTCAGGTAAAGTAACTGTTATGTGAGCCACATTAGTTCTTTGTCCTCTCAGGGGGAAAAATGCCCTACCATGTCAGAAGGCTGACCTGTATTCAAAATCCTATGCTCATGTAGGGAAAACATTTTAAGAAATGAATAAAAGCAAACCAACACCTAGACAAACCACAGTGAAATGTAGATATTGTCTTTAAAATAATAGATGTGGGATGGATGTGGTGGCTCACACCTTTAATACCAGTGCTCTGGAAGCAGAGTCAGGCATACCTCTGAGTTCAAGGCTAGCCTTGTCTACCTAGTGAGTTTGAGGCCAGCCTGAGCTACAGGAGATCTTGTATCACATGCAAATTTTGGGCATAGGTTGTGGCTTAGGTTAGTGAGTGAGCATTTTTCCTGCATTGATAAGAACTTGTGTTCAGTCTCTAATATTGCAATGAAAAAAAAGTACAGAACCATCCCAGACAGAGTGCTTTAGATTTGCTCCGAAGACGACTCATTAGATGATGTGCACATATGAAAGCTTACACCGCGTTGTATTAATTAATTAATTAATTAATTGTTTTTTATTTATGCTAAAGTTTGATTAGAAAGAAAGCACAATACATTTGAATATGTTTGTTCTCTTAATATGTGTGCAGGAAGGCTTAGAGTTGAAGGATCATGATGTTCATTAAACTAATGAGTGATGATAGATAATCATAAGTAGTTATAGTGATAAAGAAGCACATATTATAGTGTTTATGCTCACTGAAATTTGGAAATCTCACTTTAGAAAGTGGTTTGGGAGATTTTTTTTTTTTTAAAAAAAATCAGCATTGAGGATAAAAATAACATATAATGAGAATTCTGTTGACCATTTTGTACCCAAGAAAAATGTTTTTACTGTTTGCTAGAGATATCTTACAAATGCCCAGAGCAGTATTAATTACAATGATACAAAGTTAGAGATCCTGAAACTTCCATCAACAATGAAATGGGAAAATGGTGACATAAGCACACAATGGATTAGCACTGAATGCTATACAGCATTGGAAATAGACTGCCTCCCACAGCAGACACCAGGTTCCATGATAGCCATAAATGCAACCGTGAATGAATGAAATCAGAATTAAAGAAAATATTATTTATTTTTATTTAATTGGGGTATACATAATTCAGTACTAAAACATATTAATGAAAATTAGTCACTGTTTTACTGCACGAGCCAAGAACTTGCTATCTGTATGAAAGAGAGTGATGCCTGTGCCTGAGAGGAGTACCTTAAAGATCTATATGTTGGAAAGAATCCAAACCTTGAACTGGCAAGCAAGTCTCTGGATCCTGATATTGTATTAATTCACCAGGCTGAAGGTGTATGCTTTGATCACTTTCTACATGGGTGTTTTATTTCACTACTAAAGACAGCTTTAGAAAATAGGACAAACTGATGTTTCCAGATGCTATGTGGGGAAAAACAAGACTGAACACATAAGATTAAAAACAGAAAGTGACAGTAGGAACTTGCTGCAGTCTAGGTGGTAGCAATATGGGATGGAGTATTGCCAGAGAAATTTAAGCAAGTGATGGAAAGTGTGTGCAGACCAAGCCCCAGTCTTTCCAACAGATGCAGAACAGAGTCTTAGTTTGCTGGCTAGGTGGCTAGCTATATAGTCTCCATGGATGGAGCTGGAGGACATGGAAGAAACAGCTTTGAAGGGAGTAATCACCCATTCACTGTTAGAGGGTAGAGGGAGAAGACAATGAGACCAGGACTATACCTCAAGTCATTCAGAAAAATGTGGGAAGAAAGAAAAAAGTTGGTTCTGTTTGTTTTTTCAAGAATGGGGATTAGTCAAGTAAGACGAAGAAAATAAACGGCGTTGTGTAGATCAGTAAGATGAAAATCATAGTAATCGAAAAAAGAGTGGCATTGCAGCTGGTTCAAGCAATGGAAGTGGGGAAAGAGTGGGACCAGCAGACTATAAAATAGATAAAGAAGACAAAACTAATAGGTAGATTGGATTAGATTGATAAAATCTCTGGGGAATTCAGTTTTCTAAATTTCCTACTGGAATCCCACACATATCCCCAGGTTCTCTTTCTCCTGACTTCTGTTAGGATAAAAAATGTGATAAGTTTCTTTGTTGTTAGAGTTCCAGCGTAGGACCTGTAAATGGAAACTCTTGTTCCAGATATGGAAGGGCAGAAACATGAGGGTTGAAGGCTCGAGGGCTTTACCTATGGCAAAGTTTGCCCATCACTTTACGATGTCAGAAGGAAAGCAAAGGAGCCTGAGACTATAGAGTCCTCCATGATTTCAGAGTACAGAAATGGCACCTGAAATGGCAGCAGCCTGCACTTCTCCTCTGACTTTCTCGTCTTAGGAGAGCTCACACACATCCCAGCAATTTCCTAAGACTTCAGTTTTCCACATCAAAACTCTTTCAGATGGAAAGTTAAAAAAGAGAATTCAAAACACAAATAAGGAAGAAAAGGGGTCTTTTTCTAGCTGATGTGGATACTTGAATAAAAAGGAAATGGCCATGTAGAAGAAAAGTGAACTGCTTTCAGGGATGAGAACTTTAAGCAGAAAGGAATATAGGTAATATCGAGCACATTGTCACCCTGGTCAAAGGGCTAGTTGCATAAGGAGGAACATTTCATATTGTGTGTGTAAGACAACATGGAGCATAGGGGAGAAATTTAATAATCTAACAATTTTAATATAAAAGTAGGGATAATGGAATACCCTGGAAGCCCAGAACTCAGATGTAAGAAGATGTTCTCAGAGAAGGAAGACACAAGGTGAGTCTCTAGGACACATCTGGTCTAGCCAGCTGTGGAAGGGAAAGGGAAAGTTCTTTCACAAATTCCCGACTGGTGAACTTGGCAGCTTTACTGTTTGTCACGGTGTGTCTGCTTCTAAACACGTGCATGGGAGCATCCACATCCCTGTGGTTCGCCTGATATGTGATGTTAATTAATATGTATACCTTTTTGTTTTCGGTGAAGTGCCTTGTCCTTCTTGGTAAAGTGCATGATGCAAATGTCACTTATTCTGTCGTTTGCACTGTGTATGGGGGAGGGGGAGAGATTTACTCTTGCCATTGGGCTCCTGTGCCCATTACAAGTGCTTCCGTGGTGGGAGGTGATAACATGACTTCTTATGGAAGAAGTTACCAGGGTAGAGTGGTCTCCAGTGCTAGGTTCCAGAGATCCCACTCAAAGTTATATCACGAACAAATTCTGTCTCTTTGGGAAAGCTTCTCAACCTCTTCTTGTCCTGATCTCTAAATGGCGGGCAACAGTGAACTAAAAATGAGAAGACACTTGATATAAAGCAAGAAACATCCACACGACAAACATTCCAGAACTTGTGAGTCTATAATGTGGGTCAGTCCTGCTCCTCAAACATCCTTCTGGACCTCCTGGAAGAGGCATATATAAACTGAGGAGTAGGGGCTACTGCATCTGGTCTCTAGCTTTGGCACTATAACTGCATTGGCTGGTTTGTATGTGATTCTAGAATGAGATGAATTTTATTTCTGATGAAGTCGTCATGGTCTCCTGTAGTCTCACTATTTTTTTTAAGTGCACTGTCCATTTTGCCAATTTGTTTCCATAGAAACCACTGAAATTTTACAGCTTGTTTAAGTGGAACGGCAAAGAAGCACAGGTTTTTGTGGATATTAAATGAGTTTATCCCACTAAGCACTTCGTGTCCAGCGCAGGAAAATATGGTGGATAAACTCCAGCCATTACTATGATAATTATGTATATTTTTATACTATGATGATAAAATATCTTTTATGTATTTGTTTTTTATTTTTGTATCCCCTCATGCTTCTACCACCCACTCAGTTTGCTCATTACAACATGACGGCACTCAAACAGACTATCTGTGAAGAATAAGTAAATACATTTTCTTCCCTCCATCCAGAGCTATTTGTCAGCTGTGGACAACAAATTCATCTTTAATCCAAGGTTTCAGAATAAAAGTTCAACTTTAAACAGTTGAGTCTTCTCAATGGTTATAAACAGTAGGGAAGCTCTCTTCTCAACATCTGGGACAAATGCTGACTTTACTTCTGCCTCTGGTGTAAGCAAGTTACCTGGAGATTGCTTTCTGGAGAGAGACAGAATAAAGACAAGGAAATAGAAAGAGAAACAAGCATCAAGGATGAAAGAAGATACACCCATGGTCCAAGATTTTCTGAGATTTCCGATAGGTTCTGCCCTACTTCTTGACCCACCTTAGCCCTGTTCTCTGGTAGAAGGATAATGCATGACAACATTGGCTTTTGGGTTCTATGTTTTGAAAGTAGAAGTGACAGTGGCAACTGTGTGATTTTAGACAGCAATCTGGTTTTATTTTCTGACAAGGTCTTTCTCATTTTTTATGTCACACACTTAATTTTCTAAGTGTATTGTTCATTTAGCCAATTTGATTCCATGAACACCATTGACAATTTTCAGGTCCTTTGAAGCATCTGAGAAGAGGTATAGTAATAAATAAAGCCCTGATGTGGGTTATAGATAGCAAAAGAGCTCTGGAGAGCCTGCCTCCATTAGTCTATTCACCACCTAGCATTTTAGGCCTTACAGTAAGATGATTAAAGAACATTGGACTTCTCTAGGTCTCTTTCTGGATGAGACTGGTAGAAGGTGAAGATGCATTGACCCTTATCGTCTGATACTATGATACGATGAAAGTGCATCCAGATTTAGAAAAAATGGGTGGAGGGTCCCCCCACCCCCAAAAAAACCTATGGATTACTAACTGGGCTCTGCCCCTCCCCCCATCTGTTACCACTCTTCCATGGGTATCTAGGGAAATGGTGGCTCTTAAAATGATTACAAACAGCAGGGAAGAAAGAACTAGAGATTTCATCATTTTTGTTGTTGGTGAAGGGAGGGTATAGCACATTAACATGGAGGTGCTGTGTGTAGGAATTGGGAATCCACAAGGACCATTTCTGGCACTGCAGGGGAGTTATCCCTGCATTATTCACAATAAAGGAGGCAGGGCAAGAATTGATTGCTGGGACCCTGGACTGTTACTGTTGGGGGAGACCGCTAGTTTGTGTCCCGACTGCCCTGACTTGAAATAATCACACAAAAACTATATTATTTACAATACTGTTGGGCCAATAGCTTAAGCATATTTTTAGCTAGCTCTTATATCCTGAAGTAACCCATCTTTATTAATCTGTGTATCGCCATGTGGCTGTGGCCTACCAGGTAAAATTTTATCCAGTGTCTGCAGCATCTGTCTCCAGCAAGGATATTTGGCTTCTCACTGACTCCGCCTACTCTCTCTCTATATATCTCTTGCAGCCTGGCTATATTCTGTTAAACCGTAGGCCAAAAGCAGATTCTTTATTAACCAATAAATGCAACACATATACAGAAGGACTTTCCACACCACTGGACCACCAAGGACAGAGGTTGGCTCAAAGGAAGAGGGTTCCTCAATTCAGATCTCTGAATCTCCTTCTCCACTTCCAACACCTTGTTCTTCAATACGCACGATGATTAGATGGCACCCCAAAATCTAGACTGAAAGTAGGAGGGCTGAGGCACGTAAAACATTTAACAGGAAAATCCAGAAGGGTGTTAGGAAAGATTTAAGTGGAGACAGTAAACATAAAGAAAGGCAGCAATTTAAGACTGTGCTCCTGGAGGGAAGCAATTCACTAATTCACAACAGTAAATCTGAGTAGCTAAAGGAAAAATTGGTGATCTGTTATTTTTCATCATTACGTTGTTCAAAGTAAGGGGGCAGGAAGAAATAATCAAGCTGTCATTTCTATCCAAATTTATAATGGATTAAAGATTGTTTGAATGTCAAAATAAAGCCTATTTTGCCAATGGCATAGGTCTTTTCTGTTGGGAGAGAAACTTACAGCTAAAACAGAGGGGAGAGCAAACAGCTCCATAAGAATATAGCCATGAGCATGGAAGTCAAGACCACGAGGGGGGCACCCACTCACTGAGACGGAGGGGCTGATCTATTGGTAGCTCACCAAGGCCAGCTGGAGGGGGACAGAAAAAGCATGGGATAAAACCGTACTCTCTGAATATGGTGGACAATGAGGGCTGCTGAGAAGCCAAGGACAATGGCACTGGGTTTTGATCCTACTGCATGTACTGGCTTTGTGGGAGCCTAGCCTGTTTGGATGCTCACCTTCCTAGACCTGGATGGAGGGGGGAGGACCTTGGACTGCCCACAGGGCAGGGAACCCTGACTGCTCTTTGGTCTGGAGAGGGAGGTGGAGGGGAGTGGGGCATGGGGAGTGGGGGGAGGGGGAGGGAAAAGGGAGGCAGGGAGGAGGAGGAAATTTTTTAATAAAAAAATAAAAAAAGAATACAGTGATGTTTGTTGCTGTGAATCTGAGTAAGATCAGTTTTAATTTGAGATGTCTATTTGTCCTAAAGTCAAATAATTTGGAAAACAAAGAAGTTAAGAGAAAATTTACATTTTTGACATGATAATGCACTAACATGATAGCTTTAGCAATGACTTGTGGTCTCCTAACTTAGGCTCAATACTTGCTCTCTGATTTAGCTTAGATTTTATCTATTAATATCTAAGAGATAGCAGAGTGGGTAGCTAAGAAGAGGCTGCTGTGATGAGCAACTTCATACTGAACTCACAAGGGCATAGCTCATTTGTTCAGTGAGAAGAGAGGTAGATTCCATAGAGGAATCTAATGTGGCTTTTCTGTACCCCATTGGCGAACAGATCATTTATAGGTGGCTATAGAAGGGGCACTTTACATATAATTTGATGGAGAGACAGTAAAATATTTTGCTCATGAAATCAAACAGCCCAGAGTTTCACTGCAGTTGTGTGAATTAAGGATCTATGTTAAGTAACAGAATAATGAAAATATAACTTGGGATCTTGTTTTATATCAGTGATCAGAATAATTAGATAGGAATAAAAGTCTAATTGGTCTCTAAGCCACAATATGAGGAAAAGGAAAACTGCCCAATAATTGCTGGTAAATATAGGTCATTCCTGTAGGAAACCAAGGAAAAAGCCAAGTGGATTAAGAAGATAAATATATAGTGAATGACACATCCCTGTACAAGGTTCTAAGAGACCTGCCTATTGACAATCTTACCAGTTAGAGAGAAGACATGAAAACAGATGACTAGCTGGATAAATATTGCATATAGTAATTATGCACTAGCTATAAATACAGTGAGTTGATGTTTTCTGCCTCCAGGGAAGTGCAGTTAAAATTGGGATGGTGATTTTGATGGGAAGAACATCAGAACTCAGGGAACATGAGTTCAGAATTTTAAATAGCCTGGGGATTGGGTCATCATAATAAAGCATTTTACACAACCAAGAAGAATTTTATTTTCCCTGTGTCACTCCTGTGGGCTTTGCATGTGATGAGGTTAACATTCTATCCTGCCTCCTTGTTTCCAGCAGCAAGATTCCTTGGGCTGTGATGTCCACTCATGTTAAAGCATTTAGCCATGGGTAATTGTGTGGTTGCTTTCTCTTTGCTTGGCTCTTCCATTGAAGCAAAAATAAGATTAACTACACCAAACAAAAATTTTAACATTTTTTCCACTGAAACATGCTTTTATATGTTAGAAAAGTGTAAGTTCCAAAGTTAAATTCTTTCTTATGGAAAAAAAAATATCCTAAGCATCCATCCCATATACATTTTTTTCTTAGAGGTTTATTATTTTGGTTTTGTGAGTTATGATGGAAATAAGAATTTTAGACATGATACTAAAGTATATTATTCTAGTGTTCAATATATATAACACACACATCATCCTTACGGTCATCCTCATCACCACCATCATCGTCATCATCTCCAGGGTAAACTTTCAGTTTCTGCAATTTCAGGTGTTTTCTCTTTTGTTTTTGACAAGACCTTAGTCTCTTGTTGTATGACTCTAGCCGGTCAAGGGCTACAGCATGAAGTGTCTGTCCTGCTTCTGTCCCGATGAGCAAAGCAATACAGGGAAGCTCCCATTGTTGCTGTCCACCTGTCTGTGCTGAGCTAACTGGTCCAAGGTCAGTCGCTAGTGACATGGATCCATGGGTTCATTCATGCTCTTATTGTTCTTCCACTGCTGCATTTCTTTCTAAATATACTTAGGACACAAAGAGACCCACAGTGCTTTTCAGTCTACGTCCATATTTCTTAACATGACTTCCTGAGATCTTTCAAACAAAGGCCCAGTCATGCTCAAACTTTCTGTTGCACTCTATACCATCCCTGGTAAAACACCCAGCCCACCACACCTTTATCCTTTCTTACTTTTGGATATACTGCCTTCTTTTGGGTACCATTCTTTTCCATCTCTGTATCAGTTCTTTCTTGCAAGTCTTCATCTTGACTCCTCATCCTCTATGATCAACCTCACAGTCAACCTCTGCGAAGTCTTCTGTAATAGTTCTTCTATCTTGAATGAGACACTGATCCTTTGCTTCTTTTCTCTGGCAAATTGACTTATAGGTCAAAGATTGCATGTTAAATGCTCTTTTCCCCGTGGCAAGAAGATTACTGGAAATATAGTAAGTACTGAACAGTGCAAAAAACCATGAATTTGGAAATATCAGGTATTAAGAAGACACAAATATTAGTAAACGGGATCCATGACATTATACATAACTGTCCTTTGAATGTACAATTCATAACATGACTGATACAGCTACAGTATTTATGTTCATTTTGTTACTGTAAAATAAATTAAATCCCCAAGTCAATCATGAATTACAATCTCTTTTGTGAGTTCAGGAGCTTCAGATTTATATGATACATACAATTATTTTTAGTTTTTATTTCTCTATAAAAGTCTGTCTTAAAACCTAGAAGTTTATACTAAAATTTTGTTGTTTTGTTTAAATTTCTCAATTGGGAATTCAGGAAAGATTTGACTGGAGTGTTTGTTTTTATAGTTGGGACTGTCATATTTACTACAAGATCTTGGCTTTATTTGGAGGTGATTGTGTCTTCTTACTTCTCTCCCCTGCCCTTCTTCTTTTTGGCATCTCACTCTCCGGGGCCTCTTAACATGACTTGTATTTGTCCTAAAACAGTCCTTGAATAGATGCTCTGTTTGACATGTGACTGGCCTACCATAGTGACTAAAGGTCCGACTATATAACTGTCACAAGGTGTTTCCTCAGACACTGTTAGTCAAGCCAGAAACAGAATACATCCAGGTTTGAAGGTAAAGTCACATAAAAGCAAAGCATATAGGAAAAATTCATAACATTATAGCCATCTTTGAAAACAAAATCCATGACAGAATTACTATGTATTTGACAAATGAGTACCCCAAGATCTTTGTTATAAAAGATCTAGATGTGCTCAGGGTGAAAAGGCACAATCCAACAAAGTTTCTGTGTAGACTGTGACATAGAGATGTGATCTCTGCAGAAGAGAAAGGAGCCCAAGTCTACACTTTGCTAATATTTGTACAGCCTGCAAAGCTACATAATCTTAAGTGAGGGACAATTCCCCTTCATGTTGTGACTACAGTCTTCTGTATTTACATTTGCAGATTTGAGTAGATTAAAATATTACAAAAAATGTGTCTTGCTGGACATGGACAGTATACATTCAGTATGTTCGATATTTCCAGTAACCTACAAGTAAAACAACCGGAAGAACATAGTTTAAATTCAGATACTATACTATTTTATAGAAGGAACGTGAAAACTCATACATTTGAGTTATTCTTGGAGAGAAGGGAGTTCCTATAAACAAGTCCTTTGTGGACATAGAGTGATTACAAAATGTTCTAAATGTGCTTGAAGAATTTGTGTCACCAACAGATGACTTTTGGCAAATTCACAAATAGGTCTCCCTGACTTAAAGCACAGTAGGAGTGCTAGATATTTGTCCTTAGCCTCCGAGACTGACAGCAAATAAAGCAAAAATTTTCAAGCTGTGGGTTGTGATGCTATTAGTGGCTTATGAAATCAGTTTAGTGGATTGGGGTCAGTAGCTTCAAATAAAAGAAATTCAATACAAGGTGTAAGGAAAGTTCATATATACAAGAACGCACAGGTGTGAGAGTGATTGCGATATGGCAATGCAAGCTCTATGTCTAACTGGGCCATTGTCAGAAATGTTTTAAAGACCCTAAAATAGAGCCCCACTGTTCTCCCATGAACTTTCTCTTGGTACCACTTTCAAAGGCAAAGCACAGCACTAGAGGAACCATTGGCTTTGTTCAACATGGCATTCTTGATGTTTATATAAAAAAATATTTGTTTGGAGTTGAGAATGACAAATAGCTTTGAGTCCAATAGACACATCATTTTCTAAGAGAGGAGATTGCTTTACCGACAGTGTACAGCAAAATAAAATAGCTCACCTCCACAGCTCATGCCCTCCATTGCCTATAAAGACTTTTTATATGAGATTTTTTTTCTCCCCCTCTTTTCAAACAGATATTTAGTGGAATAGATTTCCCAAGAGCTTAATTCTTCACCCATCCAGTGTTTCTGACCCTTGACAGTCTGCATGAATACTGCAGGCATATCGGAGGGTAAGCCCTGAAGTATTGAACAACACCTAATAGTACCATGATAGTTATATCTGATAGGACTGGCAGACTTCCTGCATCACTCTTAGCTCAGGAAGTCTGTGCTCAGTTAATGGGTTGGAAAGGGGCATTGTTTTGGAAAGGGACTTTAATCTTCTACCTGCCATTCCTTTTTTCCTACTAAACATTTTCTTACCTCATCTTGTCCACACTATAAGTGCAAAATGATTCATTTTAGTAGTCAGTTTTTAATTCCAAATGAGACTCCTAAAAGGTGGTGATAGTTATGACTCACAAAGACACTTTACACAGTGCTTTTCAAACACACGGTTTCACTTGATAATCAGAATGAATTCATATAATGTTTATTGTGAGTTTTTTATTTTAAGTTTAGAAAGTCGAGGCTTAGAGAAGCAAAGCTGCTTGTCAAAGTTATAAAAGATATTAAACAATAGACTCAAACCTTAATTTGACTCCAAGTCTTACATCATATTGCAGTTGGCCACAGAAAAATGGGCCTGAGTTAACTTTCTGGACATGTGCAATTTCCTTGATTTTATTTTAAGTTTCTTTCCTAAGGATGCCTTCAGGGCATCTATCCCTTTATTGGTCCAGTTTTAAAAATTAGGCGATAGTTCAATTTTGCCCTAGTTCCAGAAGTTAATGTCACTGTAAAAAGAAAAAAAAGTATAATGATGGAAAGTATTTTGCAATGGTCAAGGGGAATGTTTGACGTGAATATTTTCTTACCTTGTCAATCGAGTTTCTACATCCACTGAGTTCTTGATTTGGGAGTGTGGTGCTTGATTTCCACATGTGACAGGCAAGGAAAAGGGAACCATCATACACTATGAAAGAAGCATTTAGGAATATATCAGAAGTGAATAGAAGGGTTCATTCTTGGCTAATAAATTTTGTGTGTGTTAGTTTTCTAGATGCCTTAAGGGTTTGTCAGTTTAATGTAAGTGTTATGAGTTAACAAAAAAGAGGTCCTCAACAGGTTCTGCCCCTTGGAGTGAATTATATCTAATTAGCTGAATAACTAAAGCATGATTATAATGCAAAACATGCCACATTAATATACCATGTCTCAACGTGAACATCTGCACAAAATACTGATATAACCCTTATCTCTGTGTGATGCTATGGAATATCTTTTTTCTACTTTCCCTGTAGTTTCCTTTTAGTCATAGTAAGTATGCATTATATTGCTATTCAATGAACACAGTAACAATCTCTTATTTGTGGTTATACTTGGGCAAGATTTCACTCTGAAAATCACAGGTTGATGGTTTTCAACAGTTGGTCTCCAGATGGTAGATGTCTTTGGAAGTTGTGCAACCTTTAAGGGGCAGAGTCTAGCTTGGAGAGGTGATTCATGGATTGATCTTTGACGTCCTAGCTCATCCTCACATCCTGTCCTGCCCTTTGCCTGCTGCACACTCCCATTACCATGGGTTTGGTTGTTCTTGCTGCCATTGTTTCTCTGTCATGACAAACTGAAGTCTTTCAGAAAAAAGAGCCAAGATTTCTCTTTCCTCCTTTACATTGCTTGTACAGAGTATCTTGTTTCACCAATGAGAAAAAATACCAGCACAAGTGGTAATTACAAGTATAACTCATGTATCCTGGGCCTGAATGGTGGAAGTCTACGAAAGTAGGTGCAATCATATTGATTTACAAGTCATCCTATGTAATAGTGCTCACTCCAGGTAAATTCGGAAAGTACAGATCTCCAAAGTCTACAATCTCAAAGTCTACCATAGCCATGGACCACTCTGACCTTCCACTAATTGGCCTCATTCCCTACCCTGTTTTATGTTTTTATAAATGTAAAGAGTGGAAAGTTCATTTGGGGATCCAGTTCAAGTTCTTTCAGTCCAAAGTCACTTCGCTCCATTGCATTTTGCCTAAGTCAGTGTGGGTGCATGGTGGAGAAACTTCTCATTTCATGTTGACTGTGTAGCACAGAGAAAGAGAACAGTGCACAGGACAAGATGTGCTTTTCAAAAACATCTTCCCAGTCATCCATTTCCTCCACAAGCTATATCTCTGAGTAGTTATGATATAAATGGCTTCATTTATTAGTAATATAATACCCTCCCCAAATGAACATTCAAATCACCTTTTAAATAGGGTTATCAATAGGGGCCCAAATTTTTATAAGTGTTTAGGGGACACTTCATATTCAAAGAGCAAGCTACTGGACTCAAAAGGTTTTTGTCTATCCTGAGGTGTGAAGTGTTAGTCCAAGTCTGCGAGTCCTTGGGTCTCATAAGTTCTAGCATTGTTCTAAAGTTCAAATCCAAATGCAAAGTTTCATTTGAGATCAAAGGCAAATTATACTCCATGAGGTCTTATCAGAGAGTTTAAAAAGGAGGATCAGGCCACAGCTTGACCAAAAATCAGCAAAAGGACCACTAAATCCTGCAGTGACATGTTTTCTTTGGCCCAGGACACACATAGACAGGAGCTCCAAAGACTGGGTGGCCTTGACCTTGCAGACGCAGCTTGTTTAGCCATTTTCCTCAACCGACTTTAGTTACTATTTGCAGATTCCCTCAGTAGACCCTCCAGATTTCTGACAATATATGGATGGTTCCAAATTGTGCTACCAGCAGGAACATAGCTACAGTGGCCTCTGAGTGCCTAGATGATTGAAAAAGGGAAAACAATCAAACCATCAGAAATGTGGAATTAGCCAGAAGCCTCTGAAACTGTGAGCCAAAAGTGAATGCCTCCTCCCTTAAGTCATGTCTTGAATATATGTCGTGGTGATGAGTGAACACATGCCTCTAAGTCCAGTTCCCAACAGAATCACTCACAAGAGAAACAGTCCACATTCTTAAGAGGATTCTGGTCTTTTACACTGGGATCATCCACTAAACTCTACTGTCTAGGATTTCTGTCACTGTGAAGAGACACCATGACTATGGCAACTCTTATAAAGGAAAGCATTTAATTGGGGCCAGCTTACAGCTTCAGAGGTTTAGTCCATTATCAACATGGCAGGAAGCATGGCAATGTGCAGGCAGACATGGTGCTGGGGAAAGAGTTGAGAGTTTTACAACTTCATACACTGGTAGCATAAGAAGACTGTTTACCACACTGGGCATAGCTGGAGCATGTGAGACCTCAAAGCCTGCTGCCACAGTGACTCACTTCCTTGAACAAGGCCACCACTCTGTAGATGGAGACTATGCTTTCGTTTCCTGGCCATCTAGACCCGAATAACCACACAGAAACTATATTAATTATAACACTGTTTCTCCAATGGTTTGAAAATATTCATAGCTTAAATTAACACATTTCTATTATCTATGTATTGCCATAAGGCTGTGGCTTACTGGTAATGTTCTGGCATCTTTTTCTTTCGGTAGCTACATAGTATCTCTTTGACTCCACCTACTCTCTGTATATATCTCTGTTCAGATTTCCTGTCTGGTTTCACTTTGCTAAGCCATGGCCAACGCACCTTTATTAATTAACCAATAAAAGCAATACATACACATAAGAACCTCCCACATCAATAATCCCACGCCCTACGGACCAAGCATTCAAGCATGAGTCTATGGGTCCATACCTAAACAAACCATTACATCTACTTAAATAGCCTAGGGCTTCCCTGGACTTTGAATTCACCTTCCCAAACATTTCTACAAATCAATTTCAAAGGATTCTTAAGGATGAGGACATACAGTCACAACTGTGATCCACTCCTTATGCCAGCTTTTCTATATGAAACAACTTTTCACCACTGACTGACAAAACAATTAAGAGAAATTATTTTAAAGATGAGAATGCTTATTTTGCCTTTTGGTTTCAGGAATTTCAGTGTAATTTGGGGAGGTTTCATTGCTATGCTCTTGAGGAAAAGTAAATACCATAGTGACTGGAACATGTGAATTTCTCACTACACAGACACCAAGAAACAATAAAAGAAAAGTAGTTAGATGCTTTTGATAAGGTACACCCTTCAAAGGTAGCACCTGGGGGCTTCTTTCCCCTTATAGGCTTCAACTCTTAATGAATATTAAGCTATGAACTCATCCATTCATCAATGGTTTAATTTATTTATGAGATTAGAGCCCCATGATCTCATATTGGTATTACCACCTTAGGTATATGTTTTCAACATCTGTGCATTGTTTGATGTTATATTGTTCAAATTCAGGTAATGACAGTCCAGCTTTGGCTTCTGGATGCCATTTGAGTTTATGTCTATTCCTTCTTGTTTCCAAGTCAGAATTTCTTTAGTTTCACCTGTTACTTCTGCAACACAGTCTTTAGGCTACTAGTGTTTTGCAGATCACTGCTTGCCGGTAGACATTGCCAGTGTCTCTATTGTATTCTCCAGAGAGGACATTGTTTTTCCCTGAGTTAGTTCTAAAGTATGGCCTAGCCCTTCAACTGCCACAAATACCTGCAATTTCAAAAGACTGTGCATTATGTTCAGACTTCAGACACCTTGGAGACTAAGGTAAGGTTCCTTATAAAACTGTTTGCTATTAACCATATGAAAAGGACCAACTTTCATTTTACATGCATCTCTAGGTCTCCAGTATTTTAAAATTGACCCAGCATAAAGCCCCTTATCTAAAAGGAAGACCATTGCTATTCCTGAGAAAAAAAGACTAAGTTTATTATATGTGTGTAATCAAATACACTGTACACAGTACTCTTGCCCAGAACACAGACTTCTTGCTCCAAATGCAAACCCAGGGAGAGGAAAAAAAAAAAAACTTACATATTTTAAGATTTTTTCTCTCTGTAAAAAATAAATAAATAAAAATAGTTTTTCAGTGTTAGATACCTGACTATATGAAGAATTCTAAATCTTGTTATTTGTTATTGTCCAGAATTACTAAATCTTCACAACCATGTAAACAACTCTTTCTAAGCTGTGATACCTGCAAGTTAAGCATGAAGGGGTTAATATAAATGTTCCTAAAATTTAGTAAATAGAGAAAGCATATGTGTTTTTGTGAGCCAACAAATACCAACCTTTAACTCCTTACATTTCTGAAAATTACTCATAAATTTTCTTCTCTTTTCTTTTTTGTTTTTCTTTTTTCTTCCACACTGCCTATGAAGGTTAATCTTCATTGTCAATGTGACTGAATTTAGGATTATGTAGGAGATACTTCTGGGCATTTTCAGTGTTGCTGACATTTTCCATAGGCTGGATGCACAGACTAAATAGAAGGGGAAAAGGGGAAAATTGAGATGAGGATCTGGAATCATCTCATTCTGCTTCCTGGTCTAGGAGCTGTGAGGAAGCAGGTTCTTGTTCCTGTTCCCACAGTGATAGCCACCATGCCTTCCTTACCTTCTAACCAGAACTAACAACAATAATAGCAACAACAGCAGCAGTGAGCCTTTCCCCTTAAGCTGTTATTCTCAGATATTTAGTCAAAGGCATGAGCAAAATAATCAGTAAATTGCTCGTCCCCCCCTAGTTTTGCTATGGAAACCTGTAATGAGATGCAGCACTTGTTGCTTTTCTAAAACACATGGTTAATATTCTATTTTCTCCTTCTCCAAAATTTTGCTGGCACTTGTTGCACCTTAGGCTGGAAGTTCATAAGTGGACCCTGAATCTTATGAGGTATACGTACTGATCAGATTGTCCAAACAAAACCTGAATTTGCAGCTCATGTCTATCATCCATGTTTCTTCTTAGGGCATACCTGCTTATTTTAATTTTTGTTTATTTTTCAGGGCATACCTCTTGAAGAGAGGGTTACCTTTTCATTTGTTAGGAAGGACAGCTGTCCTTGCATCTTTCACAATGTCTTCTCACTAGCTGAGCTGGTTTTCTCAATTGAACTCTAATATGCACTCACTTGAGCTGCTGTCAGCTTGATGTCGGGCGCCATTCTTCTCTACAAATCACTCATAGCAAACTTACTTGCCTAAGACATAACAGGGGCTAGGAAATGAAGAGCAATAGGGCTGGGGGAGGGAGGAAAACTGTGATCCTGAAAACACAGAACTGGAAAATGGCCACCTAAGAGCTGTTGTCCTGCTCTTGTACTCAGTTCCTGTTTAATCCACATTCCCCACAGACACCATAAATGATTTAAAGCTCCTGTCACTATACAAAGCCACTAAACTCACCTTTATAGTTTGCAAAACAAAGCAGTATAGTCTCAACCTTCTTTCCTTATCTCTCCATGAACATCCTGATTCTCATTAGCATTTTAGCCTTTAGTGAGACTTCCTAATAGAATAACGGGTGGATTAGTAGGTGATGGGTAGAGTAGTCCTTCCATTCCTACCCCTTTTCTTCTCCTCCTTCTTTCTCTGTACTTATTGAATAGTTTCTAAATATATTGTATTGTCCAAGTTTTTGACCAATTCTAGAAATCATAGATAAAAATGTTTTTGCCTCAAGGGTAACACAGTCTAAGTCTAGGAAAAAGTCATTTGAACTCATGGGAAATGGTGAATGTCAAATAGTAATGGTGATAATAGTAACATGTATACCATGAATTAGATTCAGAGATGTTAAATACTCAAAAGGTAATACAAGCTAGGAACAAGGAGAAAATAGATGCAAGAAATGCTCAGAAGAAGTGCTGGTCTGTGATAGTGTTGATGAAAATGTGGGGCAGAGGGAAATGTAAAGGAACTGCCCATGGGTAGAAACAGCATTTGCAAGGGTTTTTCCTTTGGAGGAAGATGCCAGAGTCCTTCAGAGTAGAGATGATGCCATTTGCAGGTGAATGTGCAGCAGTATATTTCAGAATGAATGCAGAGTACAGGAATGAGACTGCATTCCACGTCAGCAGAGTCCTCACACTTTGTCCCTGTAGGTCTAAGGGTGAGTACTTTGATATAGAGGATCCAAAGGTAAAAGCCCTTAACTTGCTTTATTTTGTTTTCCTATTTAAGTCTGAAAAGACAATTGAAAAAATATCTGTAAGCCACCATCAAGGAAGCAAATACTTTAGGAAATATGATTGCTGAAGACAGGGGTTGATCATGTTACAGCTCCCAATAAAATGACTCCCCAGGTCACTTTGGTGCTTAAGAGAGGATTTTTGGCAGTCTGGTGTGCATAAGCTGCTCTGTGGGTGAGAATCACCTTTTCTCCCCTTAAGAACTGTTCAGGAGCGTGGAATTAGTATTCCTTTTATTGCAGCCAAGGGATCATAAATCAGGAGAAGGCAATTTCTGTAATTCTTGTCCCATACTACAGTCAATGAGCTCAGGAAGAAATGGTCTCAAATCCATATCTATCAAAGTTTCCAACCTTAGGGTGAAAAGAAAGTTATGAAACAACCCTTTGAAACATTTCTCCAAAGATTATAGTAGTTATGAAGGAACTTAAACAATGAAATCCTCTCTCTCCTCCTGAGACAGTTTTTCCTTGCTGGCCAATTAGATCCTTCCAAGACAGTAGGTTGTCTTTCCTCCTTGTTGGTGTCAATAGTGATGTGCAGTCAGATTGGTTCAGCTGTCAATAGTTTCCCTTTTCTTACCCAACAACACAGCTGTACATGTGCCCCAAAGTTTGAGATCTTATTGCTAATTTGCTGGATTTATTGAGTTATTCTTTTATTACACTCTTCAGGGGCAAAAGTAGAAAAAATCCAATTTTCGATGCAACTTTAATCTAGGGAAGATTGTGGAGAACTAATAGAAATTCAGTCATAAATTAAAAATGCACAGAACATGCTAGGTGAGAGATGGGGGTGGAAGGAAGATTTGTTCTGTCACTTACACTCAGAAGACTAGCTTTCAGATTTCTCAACAAAAGGAACACCGTACACAGTCGGGTATAGAAATGCACTCATGTCAAGAGATTTTAGTGCTACTCCATGATTTTTTGAGCTTTTACAATGAACTCAATTTTATGCTCCGTAATTATGAATCTTCAGGCTCCAACTGTCCTGCAAGTGAAGCCCATTTTCATAAGAGTTAGAAAAAAATAGCTGTTAACCTCTTCTTAGGTTACAGTCTGGGGGCAATACACCTCCAAGATCCTGCTATATGTGTGGATGTGAACCAAAAATATGAATCCTGTCTCAATGCAGTTGAAATCTCAACTGTGTGTCATGACCCCTCGGGGGGTCACATATATTGCATATCAGATATTTATAATTCATAACAGTAGCAAAATCAAAATTATGAAGTAGCAATGAAATAATTTTATGGGTGGGGTTACCACAACACGAGGAACTATATTAAGGAGTCGCAGCACTAGGAAGTTGATAACTGACATGGGAAGTCCTTCTGTATATGTGTTGCCTTTATTGATTAATGAATAAAGAATCTGGCTTGGGCCTATAGCAGGGCAGAACAGAGCTAGGCAGAGAAAACTAAACTGAATGCTGGGAGAAAGAAGGCAGAGTCAGGAGAAACCATGTAGCTGCCAGAGGGAAAGGATGAAAGCTGCCAGCCAGAACCTTGCAGGTAAACCACAGCCACATAGCAATACACAGATTAATAGAAATGGGTTAAATTAAGATGTAAGAGCTAGCTAGAGATAATAGGCCAAACAGTGATTTAATTTATACAGTTTCTGTGTAGTTATTTTGGGGTTGAGCAGCCAGGAACAAACAAATGGTCTCCTACAACAGATAGCTACTGGCTTGGAAGGTTCATGACATACATTCTTTATTTTTGTATTTACTAAGTCAAAACTTTTACCTGGCACAAAGGAAGCCTATAGCTCATGTTTGTTGAACTAAGGAAAACTTACTGTGTAATAAGCGCTGCTGCTGTGACTTTAGCTCCATGAGTTTATACAATATGCACAGACTGATTGAATAATAAAACATAAGATTGCCATGATAATTTTTATGCATTAACTTGACTGTGTTGAGAAATACCCAGGTAGGGTTGGTCCAATATTATTTCTGGGTGTGTATGTAAGGCGTATTAAAACAGATTAGCATTTGGATCAATTGATAAAGAAAGGGGTTGATAACCAGTATGGGCAGTAGATATCATCTGATGTATTTAGTATCACAAAATTAGAAGGTAGAAAAGGGAATGTCTCATTTTTCTCCATTGAGAATGCTGAATACTCCCACCCTTGGATATCCACAACTCTTGTCTCAGGCCTTTGAATTACAGGACCTTTTACCTATGATCACTACTGTGCTCTCATGCTTTAAGCAGAGAAGGGAGTTGCAGTCACAGCTGTCTTTTGTACTGGAGCCAAATCATGCACTTATTCCGAAGTCTGCAAATATTCTGGGATTTCTTCCCTTACATGATTGTGTGAGTCAGTTCTCACATGCGGCTTCACATCAGGCTGTCTCCCTGGAAAACCCTTACTCACACAAACACTGGATTATTTCTAATCTTCTCTAACCAGTTTAAAAGAAGTATAAAACAGAAAAGAGTTGTTTCTGTGTGTGTGAATCTGATATGTTGCGTAGTTCCCTGCACTGCTTGTCATTTAACAACTACTCCTTGGGGTGGGGCCTGTCCTGGAGGGTAAACTATGCACTCAGTGACATTCATTGCGGAATGCCAACCCTCACCCCTTCCAGCAGGTATCAATTGCAAACAACCTTTTAGTGGCATAGATCTTTTTGTCCATGTCCCCTTCTCTGCAAGATTTTGTCTGGTTTTAACCTGTGTGAGTTTAAAAATGCTGTCACAAACCCCATGCTTTTTTCATGTGTGTGTATGTGCAATTTTTGTTTTATATACGTGTGTGTGTGTGTGTTGCTAGCTTCTTTTTATTTATTCTGCTTTATTCACTTTTAATTTTTTTGAGAGAAAGAACATAAATTTGGGGGATTGAGGAGGTAAGAAGGATCTTGGTGGAGCTAGGAAAAGGAAAGAATATGATGATCAAATTAATGTTTAAAAGTTTGATAAAAATTTTAAATAAATAAATAAATACATTTTTCCTTAAAATAAAAACTGCATTGGTTTTATTTATTATTTATGAGTTTACCTCAGTGGTGTCTCTCAAGCCTTAATTGGTAACTCACTCTCTGGAATCCTGCCCAAGAACATCTTAAAAATTGGTAAATCAACCTCAGAAAGCTCAGTGGGTGATGCTCTTGTCTGAACACTCATGTGCAAGAGGGGCAGTGGTGAGGAAAGCAACCATTCTGCCAGAAGCCGTGCCCAGGGTGTCCCACGCTTCCTCACTCCTGTGCTGTGGGATGAACTCTGTCTGTAGCCTGGGATCGCACTTGTTGCTGATAATTCCTTTGCCCTGGATTGTGTCCTGTGATGACCTCACAGTGGGCTCCATGCTAGAAAATGTGCCAACCTCTTAAATCCACTAAAACTCTGTGTTATCAACTCTATTTCTTACTTTTCTATCTTAAGCTACTGACTTCAGTTACACATATAACACTTCCTACAAACTCAAATGCACACATAAATGATGACCGTCTTAAAAGCTGGGCCATGAATTTTATTCATCTGTGCTGTTTATTTTAATTTTTATGCATGTGTAAGTATATGTCCCCTGCTGGACTGTGAGTTTTCTAATTGCAGAAACAAGATCATTCAAATTTAAATCACTGTATCTATCACATGGTAGGTTTCCAATTCCTATTTAACTCATATCAATTTTTAAGGAGTTCGAATTGTCTTGACACATCGGCAAAGGGAAGAACAAGCTGACAGTGAGTGAGAAAGCAGCTTCTTTTGCCACGAGCCAGCCATAGGATCTGTCACCAGCCTAGAGCAAACTGTGCCAGTTCCTTGCTTGGATTTCTGCCTCTTTTAAAACAAAAGCATAATTCATGAGGCTAAAGAAGGACTCTCTGCAGCACCTCTTTTCTGGTTATCGCTATTTCAGGCTTCCTTCTGTTGGGCCTGTAGCTCCACTGTGTGTGTGTGTGTGTGTGTGTGTGTGCTCACGCGTGTGTATGTGTGTGTGTGTGTGTGTATCTTCATCAGGCATACTTTCTGTCCCGGATTTGTCTGTCCTGGATTTGGTCAGCTGCTAAATATAGTCTTTTATGCAGGTCAGTAAAAATATGGGACTGTGCATCCTTTCCTTTTACTTATTAGGTAAATTACCTCTCCATTCACCTAAGAGGACATTGAGGAAAGAGAGTGCGTTAGCTGAGCCAAAGCAACACTGCACCTGAAAGCCCACCTCTTATTTAGAAGAGATCTTTTCTCCGTAGGCAAAATCCTTTGACTAATTTCTCCCATCTCTCTGACGTCTGAACCTAGGTTGCTTTAGGAGACCACAAGAAGTTCACCAAGTTCCACTTTGTAACAAAAATTCTCTGCAGATTCCTTTTATCCCCTGAATTCCTCAGAAGTCCTGAATCTTTCCTCTTCCTTCCTATACATTCCTAAATATGTTTTCTAAACCAACTTTCAGTCTTTCAAGATTGGTGAGGAATGCCTGGCATATGTTCAGGAAATATGTGATCCTGCTTCTGGTCCCTGTCAAACTATTTGGTTCTGCCATTTGCCTATGGCTGCCCAATTAGCACTTGAATTTGTTTCTCCTGCTCTTGGGCTATTTGAGTTCTTGCCTATCTTTTTCAGGGTTTTGGCCAAGGGTTTCAGTATTACCTTCCAGATCTGGTCCTCAATGATTCATTGCTTTGTGTCTACAGTTGCTATATCGTCCTTCAACCTGTCCATTCTGCCCACAGCTCTCAGCACCTTTCTCAGACTGTTTCCTTTGAACCCAGGTGGATAAGACCTGGTGACGTGTCCTTGAGACACTTGAGCAAGCATTTACTTGGATCCTGAAGCAATGGTAGACAAAAAAGACAATTCCGTCTAAGTACAGCATAGAGAACCAAGTAGTATATTGGGCTTCCTTAGAGGAATAGAGGTTAGGGGTGGCTTAAAGGAGGTGAATGACCATAGAAGAGTAGTGTCACCGAAATGTCCCATCACAGTTGAAACATGCTTAGTTGAAGTTTTCCCCTTCCTTTGCTCTTCCAGTTCCTTTTTTGCTATAATACTTCTGGAGACAACATACAGCTGGGGCAGAATTGCCTCAGCTGTGAGAGTGGAGCAGGGCAAGAGAGAGTAATTGGGGTCTCAGGTGAAAGCTTGTCGCTTTTCCCATTGGTTTCTGCGAGGGAGTGTCAACGTCCTGGTCTTGTAAGAGTCTTGCTCTGATGATCATGGCTGTTCTGAGTAAAATGACGAAGGCTACCTGGTACCGGGAGAACAGCATTTCATGCTGGCTTGAAACTCACAGGTCACAAGATTGCCAAGCAAATTCTTCATCATTCTCTTCCTCTCAGGGACTTAACTTCTCAGTAGAACTGATGCAAATGGCACTGATTTATCTCTATATCCCTTTGTTCTCCAGTGACATCACGTTCACTGCTTTGCCTCTTATCTCAGTGTTCCTTGCCAACTCCTCCGCTTCTCGATTACTGAACCCTGTACAACCTAGACCTCTGCTCTGTGCTCATGTCCACTGGGACTCCTGTCTCCATGTGATCATAGAGTTCAGACTTAGAATTTTAAAATTCTACCATTTCAGTAGCTTCAAGATCTAGGTGGATCTAGATAGATATTTCAGAAGAATAAATGTGAGTGTCACCAAGACTATGGAATTAGGAAACCAAGAGTTAAAACCTTTATGCTATATAAGATCTTGAAACTTATATAAGACCCTCAGAAACTTGACAGGTGTTCTCTCTTTCTGTGTGTGTTTGTGTGTGTGTGCGCGCATGCACGCATGCATGTGCGTGTGTGTGTGTGCATGTGTACATGTGTGTGTGTGTCTGACAGTTGTGAACCAGATTGAAAATCACTTTCTGAAGATACATATGAAGCTGTGGTGTATATGAGAGAGATGCAGAGTCCAGAGAGTAGTCTTAGGGACTTGAGGGGTGAGGCAGTTTGGTCACTCAATTTTTGGTGCTATCAGTCACTGCTGATCAGCCATGTCTGGAACACTCATGGTGACTTACTGAGCACATATTTATGTGACACTTAATTTCATTTATTTTTCAACAAATTCATCAATGTGTATGACTTTGTATTATTTTTATTTTGAAGTTACTGTTATCTCTGTACCACAGGATAGAAGAAAGTAGGTCATGAATTTCTTAGCTTTTCTCACACACAGAACCTCACTAGCACCTAGCACAGGTCTGGCAGGAGGTTCAGTATCTGGCAATGATGCTGTCTTCTCTCAAGAGTTTTAGATGATAAGACTCATAGTGTTTTCTTTCCCCATAGTGGTGTGTGTGTGTGTGTGTGTGTGTGTGTGTGTGTAAGAAAGAAGGGGGAGTAAAAGGGGAGAGAAGGGTAAGAGACAGGAGAAAAAGAATGATCATAGGTATCATAACACGTCATGAATATGGTGTGTGCTTGTTCAATGTCCAGTTTATTCAGTGTATGTTAGGTAGGTGGATAGTTGACTCCAGCATTAGCAGTGGGTTTTGTTAACCCTCCCCACAGCTATGTCTTCAATGGGTTCTTGTTAATTCCACTTTGTGTTACCTCTGGAACTTTGCAAGGTTGTCTGGGGAGTTACAAACCCTAAAGTCATGGATAATCCAGATGAAGACCATTAACACCACTTCCTAAATAGGTGAACTCATATCTGAGAGGTCAAACTGTCTGATTTATCATCTCTCGGACATGCAGAAAGGCTTTAGCCAAAAGCTGTTGTTCAGTACCTGTAGGGTTTCTGATCCATTAGGTCTGAATGAGGCTACAGACTAAGAAGTTTCAAGATGATAGATAAGCACTGTCAGTCTGGAGTCTAGGCTGTGAGGACCCGGCTAACTTACCTCAGCCCATAAAGTGACTTAGCTGCCTTCCCTTGACTGTCTCCCTTCAACCTCTACCAAAACTAACACCCAGTATCTATGGAATGAGACTTCCTGAAGTGATTGTGTTCTGTCACTTATGCTGCTAGGGTGACCCTGAGTGTTTATCATTTCTGTATGCCACAGAATACAAAGTGGAGAGAGGGAATCTCAACTATGGACTTAGTGACACATTTGTGCTCAGTGTTTCTTTACTGAATCCAGCTGTTTGGGGGAGCCCCTTTTTTAATAATCTATGAGAACATGGTTAATATCTCAATGGGGATCAAATATTCCTCCATGAGTCTGAATATTGATTCTTGACAGGTGAAAAATGGCCACAGAAAGTGAAGGGACTTACAGTCTCTATGTTGCACCACACTGTCATAGAGGAATACGATTATGAAGATAACGTCCGATGGAAGAAAGGTTGAGAATTATTGCTATAAAATAATATTCTGGAAAAATGGTTGTATTTTCACCCCAATATCAATTCAAGTGTTTACTAAAACAGGAATTTTACAGTTCCCATTTTTTCTTCACTAACTTTGAAGGGACACAAAGAGACATGTAGCAGATGTTCCGTAACTAACTCTAGCATAAATAATAATTCCTCTAACTTCCCTCTTGCAGGGGAATGGCCTGTTTATTTGTCCCAGCCATCCAGCTAGCTTAGCCCCGAAATAATTACACAGAAATTGTATTCATTAAAACACTGCGTAGCCCATTAGCTCTAGTTTCTTATTTGCTAATTCTTTCATCTTAATTTAACCCATTTCTATTAATCTATGTATCACCACATGGCAGTGGCTTACCAGGTAAAATTCTAATCAGCATCTCAAGTGGAGGATCCATGGCATCTCTCTGACTCTGCTTTCTTTTTCCCAGAATTCAGTTCTGTCTTCCCCGCCTGCCTAAGTTCTGCCCTTTCAACTAGGCCAAGGTGGTTTCTTTATTCATTAACCAATGAAAGCAACAAATGAACAGAAGGACCTCCTACACCACTTCCAACTTTAAGAATACTTGTTATATTTTTTTCTATTTATGTCCTCGCTTTTTAAAAATTATTTACTTTTAATTGTTATCATTTATTTACTTTTAAACTTTTAAAAAACAAATTGTTTTTATTTTATGTGCATTGGTGTTCTGCCTGCATGTATGTCTGTGTTAGGATGTCAGATGTTGGAGTTACAGATGGTTGTTAGCTACCATATAGGTGCTGGGATTTGAACCCTGATCCTCTGGAAGAGCAGCCGGTGCTCTTAACCATTTAGTCATCTCTCTAGCCCCTACTTTAAAACTTTTTCTTACTTTTTTTATATATGTTTGTTTTTATGCTGCTGTAACTCCCCCCCCCGTGTGTGTGTGTGCGCACACGTGTGTGTGTATGTGTGTGTGTGTGTGCACGCGCACGCATATGGTGGGGTATGTGTATGTAGATAGAAGTCAAAAGACAACATGGTTTTTCCTTTCACTGTAGAGAAACTAGGATGGAACTCAAGTAGACAGATTTGCATTGTGAAATACTTCGACTATACACTTATTTATTTTTATATGTATTTATGTGACCATCTTTGTATGTGTTTTTGATCTGTTGTGTGTGTGTGTGTAGTGGCAGGTGGTTCCACAAAATGCATGTGGAGTTCGGAGGACAACTTGATAGAATTTGTTCTTTCTTTCTACCATGTTGGTCCTGGAGATTGAATTCAGGTTATTAAGCTTGATAACAAGCACTTTGCCAGAGGAACCGTCTTAACTGGTTCTCCCATGTATGTTCCTTCTAGCCAAGCTAGATTTGCATTCCAACTGTCCCATACCAGCTGCCATTACCACTCAGTTACAATAAGAACAGTCCTTCAGGGAAACCTGCTTGCTCTTTGGGCTGAGGAGGGAGGAAGACTTGATTGGGGGGGGGGGGGTAATGGGAGGTGGTGGCGGGGAAGAGGCAGAAATCTTTAATAATTAAATAAATTAATTAATAAAAAAATAAAGACATTAAAAAAATATATAAACCAAAAAAAAAAAAAAAAAAAAGAACAGTCCTTGTTGAATTCTCTTTATACACAAAGCAACCTCCACGAGTAAGGTAAACCATGCTTTCTCAACTCTGGTTGTGTTGAGGTCAGCTGCGACAAACTCTATGGTTAGACCAGATGGTTGAGTTCAGAATGTGTATTCCAAGTCTAGAAACTTGAACTTCTTTCTGTTCCCTGCTAGAGGTCCCTTGCCTCCAGAAGTTCATCTTTGCCCCATAAGCACAGGACTTATTTTTGCTAAGCAACCTTGAACTGCTCCCAGGAAATCGGCTTTCTGAAGGCATTACAAACCTGCACAACAAACAAGGAGACACTGCTGAGGGCTTCTTTGGAGGCTGCTGGGAAATTATATGCTGTTTCTTCTCTATTCAATACCCAGTTATTAATATTCCTGCCAAAACTCGCAATGCCTTCCTGCTTTTCTCCCATGGGTGAGATTTTTTTATCTCCTTCTTTTCACTTTTTTTTCCTTTTGTTAGATACCTTGATCTATTTATTCCCTTTACTTCACTCAATGTCTGTTTTCCTTCAGGCAATTTCCTGAATTATTTAATAGCTGTTCCATATATTTTCTTTCTGTTTATTCCATTCTATTCTTTCTTTACCAGTTGTTTTGTCTCAGTTCCTTTCTGCTTGTATGCACAACCCACTCAGCAATCCTGCTGTCTGTAAGCCATAGAGAAGGCTGTGTTTGGACACCAGGTAGGAGCTACACAGTTCCAGGTGGTGGTCTAGGGAGGAGCATGCCTCAGTGGCTTGCTTTGGGATGTAATAGATTCTGTTATTTCCCCAGGAAGCACAGCAGGCAGTTAGTAACTGGTAATGAAGATTCATTGCTCTGTCATTCTGCAAGACTCAACAGAATGTGGGTTCATTGTGAGTGCAGCTTTCAACCTCCACCTTGCTTTGCTTGACGTAGCTCTAGGTCAAGATAAAAGGTGAACATTTTTGTTATTAAGAATAAATGTATTCTAACTTTTTGAGATTTTTCATGTTAACAGCTGCAAGAGGATCCTTCAAATGGAGAAAATCCTCTTACACACAGCTTCATACATTTTATGCACCCACACATATACATCTAGAGAATGGTGACATTAAAGTCCTCCCTTTCCTTCTAGAATCTGCTCTACAGAAAACACTCACTGTTTCCTGTAGCCCTCCATGTAACCTTAATAAAGAACAATAGGATAACATGGTTATATAGAAGGTAAGAGCCTCTTACAAAAAAATACAGCAGTTAGAAGGCCCAGGGATAAGGTCTAAACCCAAGAGGGAGTAGAGATAGGAGCATTTTAGACCAGGACAGTCTAGTGCAGGGGAGATTCATGGGCAGTGACAGGGCATCTTGATAATTCCTCAAGTTTTTCTTTCCTTTTCTCCTACTTCAGAAATACTTTGAGCAAGAATTGGCAAAATGCCTTCTTATGGCTCATTGCCCAAGGCTGAGATGTTACCTAATTGATATGGGGTTCCCCTCTGTATGTTGTGAATGCGTTTTATAACCATCAGTTAATAAAGAAGCTGCATATAGCGTATGGCAGGGCAGAATATAGCTAGGCGGGAAAACAAAACCGAATGCAGGGAGAAGGAAGGCAGAGTTAGGTAGATGCCGTGTAGCTGCCCAAGAAGCAAGACGTAACAAACCACGAGCCTTGTGTTAAGCTTAACGGTGTTCCTTCATTATAAGACTTCATTAAATCTCTTTCTATAGTAAATTAAGCTAATGGTGTTGGAGGTAGAAGGATCACTGAGTGGAGTTCTTAGAAAGACTGTGGTGTGGACACTGAGGAAGCACTCAGGCATAGATGGGTGAGGAACCCATTTCCTTGAGGAAAGACTCTTTGTCATGCAGATGTATGGTAGTGGTGCAGAAAAGACATTCTCCCTGTGGAGATGCTGAAACAGCCATTTCTCCTGCTTCCCCTGTGCTTTCTTGCATTGTGATGGAAGGATGTTCTGCTTGAGTTTTCCAGCAGAAGTCTACCTCCATTCGTGCTATTTTCATTCGATGCTAGAATATTCTTCCTTTCCACCTGCTTTAATTTCACCACAGCATGTCACAATAACATTTCTCGGCTGATGCTTTTGCTATTTGGCATCTGCAAATATAAAATAAATGATTTCTGTATTTCATAGACAGGCACATTAATAGGTAAATGCAATAACTCTGTTCATTATGTCAGGGGATACTTTGACAGGCTTTGGGTTTCTGGAACAATTTCATGTGTGGAAAATTTAGGCACTTCACCAGCATTACAGTTTTGCTTAATGACTAATTTATTGCTTTAATTTATTTTACTAAAATAATTGTCTCTAGAAAATATCAATAATAGCCTGCCATATTTCATTTGTAAAACTGTCTCCAGAATCCTGTATGTAAATGTGGAACATCTGATTTGAGGGTATCCTTTCTCCAATTTGATTCTTCCAGTAGATCTATGACTAGTTTTCTTTCTGTAACTCCTAGGGAACTCTGACCAACATAAAAGAAATTTTTTTCAAACCAATTTTAAGGCATAGAAATAAAATTGTGTACACATCAACCATATCATCAGCCGAGGTTAGTGTTAATTCTAATTACTGAGAATGGCACTAAGGACAGCAATCACACAGGTTATGGCTGCCCATAGACATTAAAATTGTATAACGATTGATCTTCAGGCTCAAACACTCCTGTTCCTCCCAGAATGCTCTTCAAAATGAGGCAGGCTGGACAGGCAGACCAGCATCCATCTGCTGGCTGTCTTTTACAGAAGACATCCACTGTATTTGGCTGAACCGATTTCTACTTTTGCTTCTTCAAATGTACTTGTGCTTCCAATTTAAGATTTATTTTCTTTCATTCCATTGTTATAAAGGTGTTTCAACAATCGCATTCCAGAGGAAAGCAGTCATTAAGATATCAGGGACAGCGTGTTTGTGTCCCTTATTTCACTGGAGGGTCTTATGTTTTTCCTTTTTAAATATTGTACAGATGTGAAATAGCACCCTCCTTTTAGACGTTAATGTAGGTGATAAAATCCCATGATCTCAAAGGCAGTTTTAAGATTGTCATGAGTGATAATGCCTGTATCGTTTATAGAATACAGTAGAGATGGGTTTGCTCATCACTTCACAGAGGCAGAGAAAATTAGAAGAAGTGCTTGCTTAATAATTTTTCAGGGGCATAGAAATGTTACCTTTCTCAAACAATCCTCTAAGAAGGATTTGCCAAATGGCCTTAAAATACAACTTTTGGATTGCCAAATTAAAATCGAATGATGTGGTCTCTTCAGTCTTAAAGCATTTCATATGGTGGGATCTCGCTCTCCTTCCCTTTCTCTATTCTTCCCCTCTTCCTCCCTCTGTTCCTTCCTCTTTCTCTCTTTGTTCTCCTTCCCTCTACCCTTTCTTCCCTCTCTGTCTCTCCATCTCTTTTACTCCTCACTTCCTCCCTCCTTTCTTCCTTTCTGCTTTCCTCTCTTCCTTTTCTTCATATTTTTCCTATCAAGTTAGTGGATCTCCTATTGTCAGTTCAGTAAGTTTTGGATAATTGAACATTTGTTAGAAACAAATATGCCTACTGTTCCCTCTGTAACTCATAAGGTAGGACAGAGGGCAAATAAAATACAGGAGGAGATCTGAATGTTGTAGTCAAGTATTAACTCACCTCTTCAAAGGATTTTTCTCTGTTCTCTTATGTGTAACCTCTTGCAAGAATCAAGCACTGGCCAATATAGAAGTGAAAAGTATCAAAGACTTGAATGAGCTCTTGAGCATCCATCCCCTTGACAGTAGCACAGTAATTTCTCATGCATAGTCTTATGATAACTTACTAATTCCTTTACACACTCCCATTGCTAACTGCTATAATTTACTACAGAAGCTCATTGTAGACTCATTGAGCATTTATTAACACAAACTGGATCACATCACCAACAGGTTTATCTGAATGAAATGCAAACACCTTTACTTGTCTTTCAAAGCCCTTCATGACCTGCTGCCCACTGGCATTTCTCATCCACCATTGCCCATCCATTTCACTTTACATCTCAGTGACCATTTTCTGGATACCATACAATATACTCATTTCTTTTTGTAGTCTACATGGTTACATGTAGGCACATGATATCTTCCTACTTCTTCCCAGGACACTTTATTCTCTTTGCTATATACATGGCCAGGTCATGCTTGTCACTAAAATCTCAGTATAGATGTCACTTTACCACAGAAGCTCTCCTTGGCAACTTGAACATAAAAGCTGACCAAATCATCTTTCTCATATCATTTTAAATTATATTTATGTATTCTCTCTCTTTCTGTCTCTCTCTGTGTATATGTGTGTGAGAGAGATGAATGACCATACACATGCATATCATGACTCAAATGTGGAGGACAGGAGAAAACTTATCGATCCCAAGGAATAAATATGGCAAGTGCTTTTGCCAGTTGACCCACCACACTGGACCACTTCACCATAATTCAATTCTCTGCAAAGTTCTTAACATTATTAGATTTTGTGGTTTTTTTTTTTGAGGTTTTGGAGCCTGTTCTGGAACTAGCTCTTTTAGACCAGGCTGGTCTCGAACTCACAGAGATCCGCCTGCCTCTGCCTCCCGAGTGGCTGGGATTAAAGGCGTGCGCCACTAGATTTTGTTCTTGTTTATGAGTTTGTTTTTGTTTGTTGTTTATGAATGATGCTTCTCTCTGACAAGAGTAAAATCCAAAGTCATGAGCAAATTAAAATGCAGTTCCAGGATGTGAAGAATCTTTCCCGTCTTGCCATTCCCACACCCTCGGATCTTAGAGTAGTGTGGGGGACATAGAGAAACAAAACACATTTGACAAATGAATAAATATGTGCAAGAAATGGAAGAATGCCATAGAGAGGAAAATCCGTCACTGACTGCCTTGTGGCCTTGTTGCCTCCATTGCCTTCCTTCCATCCTATTACAGTGACCCTCTGCTTACACAGGCCTGTGCTGAGAACAGATAATAAATGTTGCTTTTTGTAGTTTTTTTCTCAACACAGGGTTTCTTTGTGTAGTTTTAGAGCCTGTACTAGAACTTGTGCTGTAGTCCAGGCTGGCCTTGAACTCACAGAGATCCACCTACCTCTGCCTTCCAAGTGAAGGGATTCCTGGTACTTCTTGTAGTTTTAATTTATATTTTTCCTACCATCTTGTTCCATTTCTAAGGACTAATATATTTTACTATGAATTCCGATTGTATTTTTCACCATTATTACTTTGTTTCAATTTGCAATATTACAAAGCTAATTCTATGTAATATGTATTATTACAGATGTCTTCTCCAGTTTATAACTTGCTTTTACATTATGTTGGGGGTAAATCTGTCATGTTGGATAAGTTCATTCATGTACCCATTCTTATTATGCTGGGAGCCAAACATGAGTAGAAAGAAGCAGACAATCAGGCCAGCAGCTTCTGCTTCAACCTAATGGTTAGAGAGAGATGTGTCCTTGGTGCATCCTTGTAATCTGCTACCACATTTAACCCTTCCTAAGACTCACCATTTTCTACTTTTCAACATCTTTGAAAGAAAAATGAAAGTTTCAATATGAGGAAATGTCATTAAAATACAAGTTGTGACATTAAGACTTGTCCCTGTTCCTGGGTCTCAGCTCCACAGTTAGGCAATTTTTCCTCTGCTCAGTCAAGATACCCTGGGAGAATCATTTGAAGAAAGATGCAGGGTCCTGCTTCTGGCTTGAAAACTTTCATTAACACTTTCTGAAAGAAAAACACCATTAACATTGCAGAAAGGGTGTCTGTGTTCACACTCTCTAATCCTCATCTTATGCTCTAATTGTTTCCATGGAAATCGTAACAAAATAGTTTGAATAAGTAACATATTCACAAGGCTAAAAAATAAAATGTAAAAACAGCTTTAAAGTCTGCAATTAGTCTCACTTGCATCTCTGTCCTGCTATGTACATTTCATTGCACAGATGCATCATGGTTTATGTATCTGGCCCTTATATGCAAAGACTTTGAGTGATTTAAATAAATTGTTCTTACTGAAAGCATGAAGTAATTTTGTGTGTGTGTGTGCACGAAAAATCCTTACAAATAAAGATCCTGATCAAAAGAAATATTAGATGCGAGTGCAGCTATGCCCTCTTAAAAACCAGCTTAACAAGAGATCTTCAGAATTGGCCTTTGTTGTAAGTTAGATCTTTGAAGATATAATGAAGGTAAGACCATGTGACCTTAAGTTGGTCCTTATTCAGTGACTGGTGTCCTCATAAAAAGGGAAATTTGGGTGTCAGCATACAGGGAAGAATGCCATGTGAAACCAGAGGCAGAAGGTGGAATGCCATGGATTCCAAGCTATTGGGAGACACTATAAACAAAGGCAGGTTTCTTCCACAGAGCCTGTGCAATGTCTCTGAGGATTCTTTGATTTGGAGCCTGCTGTCTCTATGATGTAAGGAAAGAATTTTGGTTGTTCTAAGCTATTACACTGCGATGCTTTGTTAGGAGAGTGCATTTGTGATTTGATTGTTCTCCCCATATTCTTGGGTGGGCTTTGTGGTGCACTACCATCTCTTCAGCAGAGCGTGGCCGTGAGTGCCATCTTACTCTCCTTGGCAGAGGTTATCATTATGCTTCTGTGTTGTTGCCCATCTGACAATGAAGAATGAATGGTGCCTCATGTAGTTTGAAATGTTATTTTCCTTTCACAAGTAAGTGCCTTGACTTATTTAGGGCTTCTACCATTCCCCCACCATGATTTCTCTTTATGTCTTTTGTTATTTTTGTTCAATTATTGTCATTAATATCACTTTATAATATTATTAGAGAATTGTTTCTATAAAGTATGACTTACTGCCACTGTCTTCTTTGGGTCATCGTTTGTCTTTTGAAACACTAATTTGTTAAACTGTTTTTTAGATTATCACTCTTTTGTCGGATGTCAGAAATTTGAGTAACAGAAAAGTTGCCAGGGAGTTGAGAAAATAATGCCTCTTCTTTCCCTTCTTCATCAAGAAGTTCATTGGAAATCTTGAAAGATTAAAGTCGGATCCAACTTTATCTGTTTCCAGATGGTACAAAGTTGATTTCGACACCATTTATTCTTGAAATGTTACCTTTATGATATACTGAGTTCTCGTATATATTTGGTTCTATTTCTGGAAATTCTATTCTATTACATTGGCCTGCCTTTCTATCCATGTGCCAATAAAAGCTGGCCTCGATTTTCATAGTTCTATAAGATGTTTCAGTTTATGGGTAGGTGGATCAGTTTTATCCCTACTTCCTCTGATAAAATCACTCCATTTAAGGGCACCACCATCACCCCAGCCCCAGTTTAACATTTTATTTCATGTGTTATGTGTGTCATGCACACTGGTAAAAGACAGTGTGACACAGCAGTGGAGCTTTATGTGTTTTTTTTTTTGTGAGTTTTCACATTGCCTCAGTAGGTAGAAGGTAGTATCTCTCTATTTATGAGAGATAGAGGTGTTGTGTAATTGGCCAGCACCCGGCATGTCAAAGATACACCATTATAAGGAGCATAAGAAGAAAATACTATGGTTTCAGCCTAGGCTGAAGAGGAGCCCGGTTTACAGTATGTGCACCCTGCACCCTGCCTCCGGCAGGATCTCAAGAAGACTGCAGACCTAATCATTACATCCTCTGATGCGAAGCCCTTGGAGGTTTAATATGCACACATCACAGGTTCCAAATTTTTCTATTGAAATTCCATCTTCTACAAAAAAGCCTAGCTGCCTCTCCAACTTGAAATGTGTTCTAGGATGTGAGAAAAAAAAAAAAAACCCTCTATTGAAACCTGTAAAGCATCTCTGAAAATGCCGGCTTAACCCACACAGTCAATTCTCTTCATGAATTCAATTTGTATTATTTGGTTGAAGAGACTGCTCCCTGAGCTCTGACACAAGAAAGTGCTGGGGCCTAACACATGGTCCACAGTTTCAGAAGAAATATATGCAGAAAAAAAATCATGTCATTGATGTCATTTGATAGGTTTTTTGGGGCTTTGCCTGACTTGCAATCCCTGTGTGCCTTTCTCCAGAGCAGAACCCCTGACCACCAGAGCCTTGGCCCTTGGTTCCCTCTCCAGAATTAGATTAAGGAACTCCCTCCTCCACCCAAAGGAATGAACGCTGTTGGTGGGGGCCAGAGCTCGGTTCTGGCTGAGCCATGTGCCTGGGAAGTATGCCCCAGATCTCATAAACAGACCCGTGCAGTTTATTTCTGAGTCCAACTCCCCATATTGTATGATTTGATCCTGCATGGAAACCGAGTTCTTGATGCCTGAGTCCCAGGCTGCCTTTTTTGTTTAGTTTGCTCAGTCCTTCAGACAATAGCATCTCTCACCTGTGTATGCTGATCTTGCCCACTCCAAACCCAGACTTTCTCAACATGGGCTTTACTAAAATGTGGGTTATGAAAACTCTGTCGTGGGGCTTTCTCTGGCATTGCAGGATTCATATCAGCACCCGCTCTTCTACTCACTGAGCAGTACTGGCACCTCTATTTCAGTCATTACAAACCACGCGGTCCCCAGACAGTACCAGCATACCAGCATTAATTAGGGAGATGACAAAATGCTCCTGGCTCATAAACTATATTTTAATTCACTCCAAAGGTCCAACACACTGTTCTTGCTTTCCAGTGTATTTGCCAGTACTGCCATGGGGCTTTACTAATCTGTGATGTCCAACAGAAGTGTAAGGTGAATTTCAAATGGGAGACAGAACATTTAATTAAAATTTTTCTAATAGATACATAAGCAAAGTAAAAAGCCACAGGTGGATTCAGTCTTAAGGCTATATTTTAGATAACATGTCTTACTTTATCTGCATTTGTTGCATCTTTGACAGCTAGTATATATATATATATATATATATATATATATATATATATATATAAATGTGTGTGTGTATGTGTGTGTGTGTTATACTTAACAGCATGCCTCAGTTTGAAGTAGCTACTTTTTAAATGCCCACTATCCACAGGTGGTCAATGTCTATGATATTGTACTGTTCTAGAGTTCTAAAATACTCCTGCTTTGTCTCTGAGAATCAGAATGCTATTGTAATAGAGGATAAACTATTTCTATAACCCTGATGTCATGAGCCTGAAGTAATTATTTACTCTCTTAGGTGCCTAGTTCTCATTTTTCTACTAGGGAAATAATAATAGGTACGCTTTAATGTATTGTGTGAAATATTTGAAACAGTATATGCAGTACAATGCATAGAGCAAGTGCTTCATAAAGGAGGTGATTTTGTCTTCTGTGTCTCTCTTATCATCAGAACTTCACTATTTAGTCCCCTTAGGACTAGCTTGAAAAAGCACATATGCCCCATCCATTATCACCATGCCCTGTGTCTAATTGAATACTCCACAGGACTGCAAAAGACTGTATCATCCCAGGGAATTCAAGTTCATCTCCACTTGGTCCTGTCTAGATGCTGTTAATTAAGTCCTGATTAGTTGTGTCTGGGGAAACAACAATTAGAAAAACAAACACTGAGCCCTCTCAGTGTCTTTTTCTTAATCTCAACTGAACTCTTCCTACTTATCTGCAAGTCAAATAACAGAAGGTAGAAGATCACATTCTGAATGCATTCTGCCCATCAAGAAGGTACACTCATCTGCCTAGTTCATTAATCTTGGGTAACATGTTGCCTGCAGATGTTGTTTGCTAAGGCAAATTTGAAATTTTGTCTAATGTTAAATAGAAAACAAATGGCTATTAAAAATCCAGTTTTTATACCAATAGGTAGTATACATAAAAGAAATAAAGACATTGTCAAGAGGAAGACAGTAGATAACATATGTATTGCATTTCCCTAAGTGCATGTTTATCGCAGCACTCATACTCGAGGATATTGTGGTTAACTGTGCATGTATGCGGTCTGATTCTTCATAGTTCTTTTACTGTAAGAGACTCCCTTCTCCTTGTCCACCCCATTTTAACTGATGTGAAAATGCACAATGCAATTCCAGGTGCTAATGAAAATTCTGGTATTAGGCCTGAGTTGTCTTCATGCTTCACAGATAGTAAGTCTTTTCTGGATAACCATGAGGTTATGAAGACAAAGCCATCAGGATTAGCTGAATGACATATTCAAAGTGTCTCTAGTATACCAAGCACTGGAGATAGTCAGAGGATTAAAGGACAATTTCTGCTCTCAAGGACTTCATGCTTAAGAAGGAACTAGCATGCAGGTTAATGATCACAAGATGGAATATTCTGAGGGAAAATGTTGGAATATTCAATACTCTCAGAGCTCAAACAAAGTATCAATTTTCTTTCCATCCATTTATTGAACAACAACTATGGGTTACACAGGCATGGTACAGTGAGGAAAAGTGACATTAAAAATACATTCAAAGATCAAAGGGAAGAGAGTTATATATTCTTGATTTCTTTCCTTGTAAAATTGTTTCTCTTCCAGGGAAGCAAACTAGTGAGACATCTTTTGATCTTTGTTATAACATAGAAGTGTTTCTGAGATTGTACTTTTTCTCACTGCTACTTGCCTACTTCCATTGATTCTGACTGTAAGTGTACCTAATTAAAGCAAATTCAACGAAAGATACAACAGCTTTCCAGATTATTTTCAACTATTATAGATATCGACCTCCTTGACCAAATTAATGAAGAAGGGCTTCTAGTTGAGATTTTCTGTATTTGATGACTCATTTTCAGTTAGTGTGTAGTGCACTACAGTTAAGTCTGTGTCTGGTCTAAAATTATTTTCTCTTGCAGGGTCTTAGAATCATCACCATATATATGTATATATATATATATATATATATATATATATATATATATATATATCAGTGACAATTGCACACGCGCAATATCAAGTTCTGTTTGCATATTTTTAGAAAAGAATTGCATTCCATATAAAGTCTTTCCATATCCAGCATTTTCTCTTTGAATTTCTTTTAATTTAATTTCTTAGTTCCATAAAACTGAAGCATTTTTATACTAAGATTTTTCTCACTTTATGGATAGGTCAGCAGAACACAAAAGACTAAGTGGTTTGACAGGGATGATGCCGAATAGTGTGTCTTCAAAGACTGGACTATATTTCCAGTTTCCTCAGGCTGTAAGCCAAAATACAAAATTTCTACTTGGTTTTCCTAAAATATATTCAATTTTACTGTCCTTCTTTCTGTAACTTTCTAGCCTTCAAATACATCAACTTTATTCCAATTCACTTCTCAGTGGAAAAACTTCACAGTCATTACTGAACATTTATTAGGTGTAGAGTGACGACAAAACAGACAGCAAACTTAACTTACTTTCCTTAGAAACTGCAAGTAGAAATATTGATGCTTAAAATCATTTTGATGCTGTATGAAATGGTTATAATAGTTAGTATAAAAACCTACTACTGTCTAAAGCAATGTAAGGATTATTAGTCAGAATGCACTGTGAAGGAATTTCATGTTTAACCCTACAGTTAGTGTGATTTTACTTGAGGACATGTTGAAGGAGCTGCGGGCTGTGTTCCTGCTGCCCCAGCTCCTGGTCAGCTAGCTAGCTTATGCCCCAAAATAACAACACACAAACTGTATTCTTTTAAACACTGCTTGGCTCATTAGCTCTAGCCCTTACTGGCTAATTCTCATATCCCGATCAACCCATCTCTGATAATCTATGTAGCATCAGTCTTACCGGGAAAGATTCAGCATGTCTGACCTGGCGGCTTGCTTCATTGCATCTGCTCTGGAGAGGAGCAGCATCGCATCTGAGCTCACTTCCTCTTCCTCCCAGCATTCTGTTCTGTTTACTCTACCCACCTATGTTCTAACCTATGAGGGCCAAGCAGTTTCTTTATTTTTTAACCAATGACCTTCCTCCATCAAGGACAGAGAAGAATATCAAGATATCAGAGTAGCAATTCCGCAATTATGCTTACATATGTATAGTTTTCTGATACTAACCGAAATACCACCTTATTACGGGAAGGAAAGGAATTTTTTTTAATGAAATGGTTCTTAGTTACATGGTTGTTCATATGGGAAACAAATATCCTTGACCCTTATGTTGCACCACCCATAAGGAGAGTTGTTAGGAACCTTGGTCCTCAATGGAAAAGAAGGCAAAGCTGCAAAGCTCCTAGCTGGCCCAGGAGAATGTGTTTGTCCCGTTGTTATGGGCAGCAACTTTAAAGCTAGAATATTAAAGCATTAACTACAAAATGATGGTTAAAATGATTTTTATTGAAGTCAAGAACTCCTCTCTGTCAAAAACGGTTATGAATAAATAGAACAAGTAGACTATCAGAAACAGCAAATATGCTGCAACAGAACTGTCTGACAAAAACTCTCTGAAATATGCAAATTAGTTTTAATGAATGAGGAAAACAAACTAAAAATAAAATGGTCAAAAGACTGTAAGACAGTACACATAGCCAGTAGGCATAGGAAAATGTGCTTGAAACAATGGGTCTGGTGGTACGTGATTTTACTCCCAGCATTCAAGAGACTGAGGCAGTTCATTCTCAGCCTGGACTACATAAGAACATGCTATGTCAAAAAAATCAAACAACATGCAAAATTTGCTGAGTAGTACTAGTTATCAAGAAAATGCAAGTCAAAGCAAAATGGAGTGTCAAACCAGTAGGTGTGATAACATTACACCTTGATGAGAAAATAGGGCAACTGAAACATTGTGTCAGATGGTAGAGTAAATTAGTCTAGTTGCACTAGAGAACCCTTACAGAATCCACATGTTGATATATATATATATATATATATATATATATATATATATATACACTAATGTGTCAACAGACATGCAAAAATACATTCATGGTAGCTATACTCACAATAGCCCAAGCTGTAAGCATTCTAGAAAAGGGTACTGAATAAATGAAATAGAATGTTCAAGGGATGATATGGCCCAAAGTAACAAAAATGATAGTGCTCCTGTAGAAGGACAATGGTATTCAGAAATGCACTATAAATAAAAATGATTCCAAGCAGTATTAATGCAATTTGTTTTATTCCATTTCCATAATTTTTTAAAAATAGAGAAAACCAATCAATAGTAATAGAAGGCCCATGTGGTCTTCTTTGGATAATTGCAGGGATAGTGAGAAATAAAGGGAGTTCCAGAGAGAATGGGAGTGTTGGGAACGTTTTCCATCTTTCTCTCAGTGGTTACTATAGGCATGTATTTTATATATGCTTATAAAACTCACCAAATTATCTCCTTAAGATTAGTGGATTACGTTTTGTGTTGTACAGTAGAGAGAATGATGGACCCTTAGAGATGTCCACATTCTTGCTTGGAACTTGGGAAGGGAAGTTTTGCAGAGGTAACTAAGTTCAAAGATATTTAGATAGGGAAATTATCCTGGACTCACCCCAATAATCAAACCACACTAGTCTTTACAAGAGGAAAAAAATAAGAGATGATGCAAGAGAATGCAATCTATCACTGAGGACTCTGAGGATAGAAAAAAGGAGGCCATATGCCAAGGAATGTAGGCAGCTTACAAAGTGAGAAAGCCAAAGAAACAGACTCTCTCCCTGAACGTGGAACTTGTGGGCAATAGTGTACTCCAGAGATGCCTTTGTGTCCAGTCAGTGAGACTCATGACCCACAGGACTAGAAAACAACATATTTCTGCATCTGAAAGGCAGTAAACATGGATAATCTGTGGTAGCAACAATAGAAAATTAATACATTCCCCCAAATCAGAAAAACAAAATCTTATACCTGGAGTGCCCATAAAACTCCATTTCTACAATCCATTATAACTTATAGCCCTATAAGATCACATAGGGATGTCTCTATCCTCTTCATACAGTACAGATGCCTGGCACCAAGCACATGTGCATTTTATATACTAGATGATCTACACATGTTTAGTAAAATTGAGCCATTTGTGTGTGAGAGAGGTAGCAACTAGGACAGACACAATTGCACTAATGTGCTCTCTCAGCCCACTTAGCAGGCTTTCCCCTGCAAAGATGCATTAATGTGAGTGGCTCTGAATAATGAGACTGAGGTTGTTTAAAGCAGCAGGCTGGCATCAGATGAAACATTTCAATATCATTCTAGATTAAATAAAACATTTACCATTTCATGCTTTCTTTCCTGGTAATTTTGCCTTGTCCTTCACGTTGGTGATTTGTTCCACATGGCCACTCATTTGGGATAATAGCAGGCCAAGAGGCATGACAAATAAGACAGGGCTGTACCTGATCACCAATATTCCATTATGCTCCCCAGAGCTGTGGGCTTGGTAAAACTGTCACTGTCTTAAAACAAAGGTATTGTGTTTGAGCTTACATATTAGGGATTCAGTAGCTGTGGCAGCAGTGATCAAATTATATAGCAAGTACAGAGACATGGCTATAAAGAGAGGCTACATCCAAAATGAACTGCTTTTTGTGTGTGTGTCCAGTCAAACTGCAAAGATTTTTCAGCACATACATACACAGTACCATAATACAAACTGTGGGGTGTCATGAGAAAGAGAAGATGGATCCCAAGATTTAAAAGGTGTTGCAGGGAGGCTGTTTGTTTCCCAGCTGCCTGGCAACTCACACCTAAAATAACCACACAGAAACTATATTAATTAAATCACTGCTTGGCCCATTAGCTCTAGCTTCTTAATGGCTAACTCTTACATACTAATTTAACCCATTTTTATTAATCTGTGTGGCAATAGCTTACCAGGAAAGTTTCAGCGTCTGTCTCCGGCATGGCTTCTCTCTCCTCTACCTCCTTTCTCCCAGCATTTGGTTTAGTTTTCCCCATCTATCTAAGTTCTGCCCTATCAACGGACCAAGGAAGTTTCTTCATTCACCAATGGTATTCACAGATGGAATCCCACATCAAAAGGGGGCTCACTCAATGGATAAAATAAAACATTTAAGATAAATAACCCATAAATGAGACCCAAACATGGTCTATAACTTCAGGAAAGAGCAGCAGGATTTTACTAAGAAGGCTTTGGGGAGCTAGTAAGAATAAAAGTAGCAGTGAAGTCTGAGCATCAAAGAAGGCATGTTGATGATGCCTGGCACATCTAGGAACAATTCCCAGCTTTGCTTATATATAGTGATGTTCTCAGCTTCCAGCACTATTGACATTCTGCACTTCATTGTTATGGGACCATCTAGGGAATTGTGGGATAGCTCTCAGTACCTCTAACTTACACCAATTATTCTACTCACAGTCATATTTAAGGCAGCCATGTGTACTCTGAGGGACAAACTCTTTCCAGTTGAGACCTATTGTTTGAGAGAAAAAGTTCATAAGCAGGGAGACACCGAAGTTACCTGCTGGGTCAACAAATTCACACATGATGGGGAGCTGGTAAAATATTTGTCCTGCAAATGAAAGACTGGAAATGTTTGAAAAAAGTTCATTTGACTGAAATGTAGTAAAAGGAGCTACAGGCCACTTCCTGCCACCCGAGAGGAGCGCAGGCCTTTTGTTCCGTCCTACCCAGCTAGCTTACACCTGAAATAATTACACGGAAACTCTATTCATTTACCACTGCCTGGCCCAGTATCTCCAGCCCCTTATTGGCTAACTCTCACATATTAGATTAATCCATCTCCATTAATGTGTATTGCCACTTGACTGTGGCTTACTGGCATGAGTCTAACCAGCATCTGTCTTAGAGAACCATGGCATCTGCCACACTGCCTTCTTCCTTCCAGAATTCAGTTCTGTATTCTCTGCCCATCTAAGGGCTGCCCTATCAAAGGCCAAGACAGTTTTCTTTATTCAACTAATGAAAGAAAACATATAGAAAGAAGACCCTCCTACACCACTGAAATATCAGAGAAACTTGGAGAGGGCATTCTGAAGAGGGGTGGGGGGACCATTCCAAAGGCATCACTTTAGTCCAAGCATGTAAGGATGGGTTTTGGTGGCACATGACTAGCAAGCCCCTAGAACTGTGCATATTCTAACAATGCACAAATGCAGAGTATTTTACATGTAGGTCAGCATTTCCACGCCACACCTTTTTTTCATGAATACTCAGTACTCAGAGGTACCTATTTTGCTTTGGAAAATGAAGCATCAGCATTTTTTTTCACCCTCCCATGGGCTGCCTTATAGATAGAGCAGCCACCAGTAATACTATAAATCATTCTGTAGGTTGGGAACTTTGTCCGGACACACTCTCCAACCTATCTGTGAGGAAGAGCAGTGTGGCTGCCCAGGTCAAGCATGTGGTACAAACCCCAGGGGCCACCCTCAGCTCCACAGAGAAATCCATCAATAATTTGTAAGGCTCCAAAGCTACAGCCAAGGCAGCAAATACATAGTTTTTTTTTCTTTCTTTTTTTTTATTAATTAATTTATTTAATTATTAAAGATTTCTGCCTCTTCCCCGCCACCACCTCCCATTCCCTCCCCCTCCCCCAATCAAGTCTTCCTCCCTCCTCAGCCCAAAGAGCAAGCAGGTTTCTCTGCCCTGTGGGAGGTCCAAGGACCACCCACCTCCATCCAGGTCTAGTAAGGTGAGCATCCAAACTACCTGGGCTCCCACAAAGCCATTACGTGCAATAGGATCAAGAACCCATTGCCATTGTTCTTCAGTTCTCAGTAGTCCTCATTGTCCGTTATGTTCAGCGAGACCGGTTTTGTCCCATGCTTTTTCAGACCCCAGCCAGCTGGCCTTGGTGAGTTCCCGATAGAACATCCCCATTGTCTCAGTGTGTGGGTGCACCCCTCGCGGTCCTGAGTTCCTTGCTCATGCTCACTCTCCTTCCGCTCCTCCTTTGGATCGTGAGACTTCAGTCCAGTGCTCCAGTGTTGGTCTCTGTCTCTGTCTTCTTTCATCGCCTGATGAAGGTTAATATTCAGGAGGATGCTTATATGTTTTTCTTTGGGTTCACCTTCTTATTTAGCTTCTCTAGAATCACGAATTATAGTCTCAATGTCCTTTATTTATGGCTAGAAACCAAATATGAGTGAGTACATCCCATGTTCCTCTTTTTGGGTCTGGCTTACCTCACTCAGGATAGTGTTTTCTATTTCTGTCCATTTGTATGCAAAATTCAAGAAGTCATTGTTTTTTACTGCTGAGTAGTACTCTAATATGTATATATTCCATACTTTCTTCATCCATTCTTCCATTGAAGGACATCTAGGTTGTTTCCAGGTTGTGGCTATTACAAACAATGCTGCTATGAACATAGTTGAGCATATACTTTTGTTGTATGTTAGTGCATCTCTTGGGTATATTCCCAATAGTGGTATTGCTGGGTCGAGAGGTAGGCTGAACCCGACTTTCCTGAGAAACCGCCACACTGCTTTCCAAAGTGGTTGCACAAGTTTGCATTCCCACCAGCAATGGATGAGAGTGCCCCTTTCTCCACAACCTCTCCAGCAGAGGCTATCATTGGTGTTTTTGATTTTAGCCATTCTGACAGGTGTAAGATGGTATCTTAATGTTGTCTTGATTTGCATTTCCCTGATTGCTAAGGAAGTTGAGCACGATCTTAAGTGTCTTTTGGCCATTTGAACTTCTTCTGTTGAAAAGTCTCTGTTCAGCTCAGTGCCCCATTTTATAATTGAATTGATTAACCTTTTACGGTCTAATTTCTTGAGTTCTTTATATATTTTGGATATCAGACCTTTGTCAGTTGCGGGGTTGGTGAAGATCTTCTCCCAGTCAGTGGGTTGCCTTTCTGTCTTAGTGACAGTGTCCTTTGCTTTACAGAAGCTTCTCAGTCTCAGGAGGTCCCATTTATTCAATGATGTCCTTAGTGTTTGTGCTGCTGGGGTTGTACATAGGAAGCGATCTCCTGTGCCCATGTGTTGTAGAGTACTTCCCACTTTCTCTTCTATCAGGTTCAGTGTGTTTGGACTGATATTGAGGTCTTTAATCCATTTGGACTTGAGTTTTGTGCATGGTGATAGATATGGATCTATTTTCATTCTTCTACATATTGACATCCAGTTTTGCCAGCACAATTTGTTGAAGATGCTCTCTTTTTTCCATTGTATACTTTTAGCTCCTTTATTGAAAATCAGGTGTTCATAGGTTTGTGGGCTAAAGTCAGGGTCTTCTATTCTATTCCATTGGTTGACTTCTCTGTTTTTATGCCAGTACCAAGCTGTTTCAGTACTGTAGCTCTGTAATAGAGTTTGAAGTCAGGGATGGTAATGCCTCCAGACGATCCTTTATTGTATAAGATTGTTTTGGCTATCCTGGGTTTTTGGTTTTTCCATATAAAGTTGATTATTGTCTTCTCCAGATCTGTGAAGAATTTTGATGGGATTTTGCTGTCATTCCATATGCCATATAAATTTTAAATCTCTATCTTATGAAAAAATATTTTGAAGGTTTTGTAGGTTTTTTCCACCTAGGATGAAAAAAGCAGAAAATGAAACATATCGTGTGTTTCTAGCGGCAATTTTAAGGCCTCAGCAATCTGGGAAAGAATGTTAGAAAACTTCATTGTGGTTGAACTACATTGAAGGCCACTGACTTAGTGACTTAAAGCTGCTAATCGACCTGGGCAGGGAGGTGTTCACCTTAGGACACTATACAAAGTTAGCAATGTGCTGTAAGGTGCAGGGCTGCTGTTACTGGTAGACCCAACAGCTGACACTTACCTTGAGCTTATATTTGGGCTCCCTGTTTCAGAGGTTTCAGGCCATCTCAGTCAGCTCTATGATTTCTGGAGTTTTGGGGAAGCAGATCAGCATGGAGGCAGGAGCTCATGGCAAAGGCTACCTCATGGCACAGAGAAAGCAGAAGAAGGCTACAGAGGGGCTAAGGACAAGGGGTACTCAAAGAACTGTCCACAGTACATGCTTTCTAAACTTTCCAGAACCTCCTAAAACGTTGCCATCACTGGGTTCAAGCCCCAATCATGAACATTTCCAGAGGATAATTCATACACAATTCATGATGATCAGCAATCACATCTGAACAAAACAAAGCGACAATAAACAAACAAACAAAACCCCCAAACCTATGATGCTTAAATATACATGTATAGTTTCAATAAATGTTTTCACCTGGGCTGACAATGAAACCCCAATAACAGGCCTGAACAGCCCTCTTTTGATTCCTTGGTCAGGGTTGTTGAAGGGACTCCCAAAACATGCAGCCTATTGCTTTGCTTTTGGCTATCACCTCCTCAAGGTGGAAAGTACTATAGAACATGGCTTAGTAGCCCCTAAGATGGGACTGGTCTGAACACCTCATCCCTGAGGATTAGCTTTCACAGAACTAGGACAACAACTATGAGCGACAACAATGATTGAATCATTTTTGCTCTCATTCCCAGCTTGGAGAATGATATCAGAAAATGGTAACTTAGTTCAAATCCTGCCTTCACTACTTTCTGGTGCATTTCTTCTATATGCCTTGGTTTCACTGCTTACAAAATGGCTCTTAAATAGTACCAACCTGATTAATAATGCTTCACATAAAATACATAAATGCTGGCTAGCTGAAGCTTATGCTATATGCAAATTTATTATTAAACTAGCATTTTAATATTTATCTTTAAAATTTTAATTGTTTAAAGTCTGACTACTAAAAAAGATCCTCTAGAAAATTGTACTGAGAAATCAACATTTAGCAGATATGGGTCTTATGATACTGATTGACAAAAAAATAGAAAATTTTCCTAGTTATGAATCATCAGGTTAGCAGCAAAGAGATGAAATAGTGAGAATGTGGGCTGAACCTCGTCAGGGACACCCATCCTTGCCTGACCTCACAACCTACCTGGCATAACGGAGAACTAATGAGAAGAGTCTGCATCCTGCATCCTTCAGAGCAGTATCTGGACCACAGAGAAGTCTCGTGTCCCATTTACTTGTTTCAAAAAAAGACACTTTGGCCCATGCCACTACATGAATCTCCCCTTATCCTAGAAAACCTCAAAAACATGAGAAGTTTTGATGGGAAAGTTCTCATTCTCATATGAGTGTAAAAATATTTCCATTTCAATGACAGTCCCAACCAAATGCACGTCTCTCAATTAGCTTTACTTTTTCATTATGTACATCAAGTAAATGGGCTTTATTTAAGTGGGCTGCAAACCTTGCTGGGGTAAAGAATAGGCAAAACAGCAGAAAATGAAGTCCTGAGTTATACATCTTGGAGAAGAGTCATATCTGCCTTATAGTGATCACACTAATGGCCCACAAAACTCATCTTTAATTGTCTATAGAATGTAGACATACTGTCAGAATTTTTAAATCAATTTTATACAATCATAGTTTGGAGTTATTATTCCAATGAGATTCTTATCTGCAGCTGATGTGGAAGGAATTGTGACTAAAAATATCAGCTGCAGCACTTATTGAAAAATTTCTGCCTGTAGATTGTTATTTTTCTGATGCTTAAAAGCATGATGCCAGAAAGAAATGAATCCCATCTTACATCTGCCTCTTCAAATGTGGGCTTTTAACTATTATAATTCCCAAGTCTAGGTTCACACATACCACCTTGCTCCAAACAGAACATTGGGATTAATGGCATGAGATTAAAAGCAGAAACCCGAAGCAATTGCTTTGGGAGACACTTAAGTACAGTAGTACCTAGCAGAAGGAAAGAGTTGATGCATAGCTGAAGTCTACTTTTGCATTAGTTACCAATATAATAATGTTGGAAAGTAATGGATCATTCTTCCATTTACTGGTACTCTGAAACCACAAATATCATTATATGTTTAACCCTTGATACAGTGGACTCATCTACTGAAACATTGAAAATCAATAGAAAATACAATTCCAAGTGCCTCTCTTTTATCCCCTACTAACTAGTAAGCTGCATTAAAACTGTGATTTCATTTCATCAATCTTTCTAGGAACTGCAACAGTCAGCCTATACCATGTCTTCAGTATTCTCTTCTATGCTGTTCATGCCCAAGGAAGAGAATTTGTTCTCTGGATGTGCTTTCTGCAGTTGGAATGAGGCCAAAGATTAGGAAACAAGACTAGGAAATAGACTGCAATATGAGGGGACATAGGGGCTGTACAGGAAGCAACATTCTAACCATACCCTTTCTTTTCTATTGTATCTGTTTAAATGGATCATCATCTGTCCAATAGTTACCATGGAAAAGTGGGAGATCCCAGTTAGTGCCAGCCATGGGCAGTAAGTTTCTATCAGAATGAAAACTGGAACAACAAGCATCTGTACCACCCCAGGCCATACTTATCTTCCTTCCAAGTTCTTCCATTTATAAACAGTAAAGTCAATTAAATATAAAGGATGGTGAGGGCCCCAGAGAAAAGTATATCTTAGGGCTGAGATACATTGAAATTCTCTGGAGTCCGGAGATGTTCTTTGGAAATGTGGAAGGGTTGTAAAAAATGTTAAATTACTATCTTAACTAATTTGCTTTAAAATGTACTGAAAGTACAGTGTCTCAGAAGACATCAGAGGATAAGCCAGAAATTCTGCTCTAAGAATGGGGGTTCTTAGAAGGTGTTTTTAAGGGAAAAACACTATAACTTATACACTCTGTTGTATGTCTGTATTTGTCTGTCTGTATATATGTATGTCTATCTATAGTTATCTTCTAATCACCATCACCATATAGAGATCCAGTTAGAATCTATAGAAATTGCCCTAAGTCCATTCAGAAAGTGAAATATTAATTCAAGCTTGTCAACATGTTACTCCTTTTTTTAAGCTGCATTCTCCTAACTGAGCCCGATAGCAGCTCTATTCAACACATTTTTCTGACATAATCTTCCAATCAAAGCATCTTCCAATCAAGAGTGTCAGGGTACCATCATTTTTCATCATCCCTAGCACCAAGCTGTAGAAACTAATAGTATTTGATTAACAGTTCAGGGTCTGTTTCTGCCATCTAGCTTCAACTTATAATGTAAAGGTTTATCAGCATGATAGGCAGAGAAAACTCAAGCTTGGTTGCCCTTGTACCAATTTGTGTGTTTGACCTACTTGCTCTGCTAGGGGAGATAAACAGTAGCAATCAACTGCTTCAGACCCCACCATCCTGCTAGTAAAGGAGGGGTGCCACTCATGAGAAGTTAGTCACTGCTTTCACTTCCAGTTACAGAAGTGAGACTCCAGGACATTTCCCAAGTGGGATAAATATAAAGAGACTTCCATCTAAATATAATAAATAGTAAAGCTTTGTCCTAAGTGTCCAGAACAAAGAGAACAACTTAAAGCAGTGAGTGAAAAACAAGTTTATACCAACAATAAAACCTTAAGTTCAACAGCTGACATCTCATCAGGAACAATGGAGCCCAAAATATGGAAGGCAGATTGTTCAAATTCTTTTTTTATTGATTTTATTGAGTTATACATTTTTCTCTGCTCCCCCCCCGCCTCTTCCCTCCCCTTCCTTCTCCCATGGTCTCCATGCTCCCAATTTGTTCAGGGATCTTGAGTTTTTCTACTTTCCATGTAGATTAGATCTGTGTATGTCTCTCTTAGTGTCCTCATTGTTGTCTAAGTTCTCTGTGATTGTGGTTTGTAGGCTGGTTTTCTTTGCTTTATGTTTAAAAACCACTTATGAGTGCGTACATGTGATAATTGTCTTTCTGGATCTGGGTTACCTCACTCAATATGATGTTTTCTAGCTCCATCCATTTGCCTACAAATTTCAAGGTGTCATTATTTTTCTCTGCTATGTAGTATTCCATTGTATAACTCTACCACATTTTCCTCATCTATTCTTTGGTCAAGGGGCTTTTATGTTGTTTCCAGGTTCTGGCTGTGACAAATTCTTAAGTAAAATAACTGACAACCTATTATCTTAATACTAGAAAACATATGTTTCAAAATTGTAGACAAAATAAAGGTATATAAAAACTAGAAACACAAAAAGTTAGTTTGTTTCTGAAGACCCACTATACAATAAATATTTTAATATGCTAAAGGAAGATGTCTTGTCTAAAGGAAATGAGTCCCTATGTATCTTACTCAGTGTTCTATTGCTGTAAAGAGACACAATGGCCATGGCAACTTTTATAAAAGAAAACATTTAATTGGTGTTTGCTCACAGTTTCAGAGATTAGTCCATTATCATAATAGCAGGAGCATGGTGGTGTTCATGGAGACATGGTCCTAGAGAATTAGCTGAGAGTTCTACATCTGGATCTGTAGGCAGCAGAGAGAGACACTGGATCTTGTTTGGGCTTTTGAAACCTCAAAGCCTGTCCCAGTAACACACTTCTTCCAAAAAGGCCACATCTACTCCATCATGGCCACACCTCTTTCTCAAGTAGTGCTATTCTCTAGCGACTAAATACTCAAACATATGAGCTTATAAGGGCTATTCTTATTCAAACCCCTACAGTGTGGAAATTCAAAACCAAATTAAAAAACAGAGCACTGGCAATGATAATTATATAATTCTGAAACACAAACAAGCATATACCTTTCATTTTCTCTTGAGTGATTTTAAACAATTTTATAAAACACTGTGTATAATCAGCTCTTTTGGACAATGTCAAAGAGAAATTAAGAACGTTTGTTACAACTAGCACCAGAAAAAGGATGATTAGATGTGTTTGGGAAGGCAAATGATATGAAAGGTAACTTGAATCCACAGGAACAAAGACTGAGACTCAGACAAGGTCACAGGATTAATAGAGCAAAATCTGTAGCTGTGTTCTTGTTTTCCTTCCTCATTGCTGCTTCTTAAATAGCTATGAGATTATCTAAAGTAATTATCGTAGTATACTTGGGTAGTTGTAACTTATGCAGATGTAATAATTTTTTTAAAAAAATAGCACAAAGAAAATGAGCAATCAGAACAGAGCTGTGCAGAAGTAAGATTTCTGCATCATCTCATGTGGATTCATGTCACATGTGCAGAGCTGTGCAAGACTAAGATTTCTGTATCTCATGTGGATTCATGTCACATGTGCAGAGCTGTGCAGGAGTAAGATTTTTGTATCTCATATGGATTCATGTCTATGTGCTTTGCCTGCATGCAGACATGGGGAATCCTAGTTTTCTCCTGACTGCGTTAAAAAGTAATGGTTTCCAATATTTCTAAATTGTCAGCTGCAAATCAATGACTTTGGATTATATGATATAATTTTGATAGATGAAAAATTATTGCATTATGTTAGATATAACAGCATGTGTTTAACACTATATTAAATATAACACTTAGTATGGTGACACACTCTTGAGGTAGATGAAGGAGAAATGTTGATTTCAAGGGCAGCTTGAGATGTAGATTGGACCCTTGTATCAAAAATAATCAAAAAAAGATAGTAGTTAAGTAAAAGTATGAGATACATGTACAAAGGGTAGATATCAAAGAATGAAAAATATAAGGTAAATCCCCAAAAATGATTCTGACAATATTAAGGTGATGTATGTGTTATACATACATAACAACATGTATCTACTCTTACATGCTCAGAAAGAGCAATGGAGTAATAAATCAAAGTCATACTTATGTAGGATGCTGTAGGCTCAAATCAGATAAAATGATAATTGTTAAAAAATATCAGAGGTAGATTCATTAGGAACTACAGCTACAGGCTGTGACACACCTCTATAATATACCAGCTAGGCTTAGCAAAAGAAAATACAGTAGAGCAAATAGAACTTGGATAATTAAAATGACAAATACTTTAAATATACAAATAAATACAGAATTTCAAATTAATAAATACAGAAAAATCATTCTGATACATTATAAATTTATACACATATGTAGATATTAATCATGCTGACAGAAACTGCTGATATATTAGGACACTTACTAAAACTCTAAAAGAAATATGAGTTAAATATTAAAATGATCACTTTCTAGATCTTATACTGGACAGAAATTTCAATTCTGCATAAATTGATGACTACATAAATAAACCAATGAGCAGGCCAGTCCGTGAACTGGGTTGTGCACAGAACTGATGTAGTATGTCTACAAGCAAGGACTACAGGTAATCTTAAGGTTTAGATTCAAGGTGCAAATACAACATAAAGTTTAATTTTATTTCTATATGTAAGCCTTGAGTATCAAGGAAGATAACAAAAAAGAAAATTCCAAGAATGTACCTCCCCAGAAACCCACAGCAGAGTAATGGGCTGAGCTCCCACAGTACAGTTGAAGAGTGGGAGGAGTGAGAATATGAGCAAAGAGGTCAAGACCACGATGGATTCACCCACTGAAACAGTTGACCTGAGCTAATGGGAGCTCAGTAACTTTTGTCCGACAGGGAAGGATCCAGCATAGGACAAAACTAGACCCTCTGAATGTGGGTGACAGTTGTATAGCTGGGGCAGCCTGCAGGGCCAATGGTAGTGGCACTAGGTTTATTCCTACTGCTTGTACTGGCTTTTGGGGAGACCATTCCCTTTGGATAAGGCTTGTATATTAAACCTAGTTAATTTAGATCAATTTCAGCTCTTAAGGATTGTGGACACCATCTTATTCTCCAGCTCTGTTAGGTAGCTATGCTTGCCTTTTTTAAAGAGTTCTTGAACAGTTTGTGGGAACTGGGCAGGGCAGTAAGAACTTTCAAATATCTAAAATATCTGATATAAAATATCTTTGTGTAAGACTTCTACACAAAAGCAATATACTAAATGTACAAAATTAAATGTAATCAGTGACGAAACAATTATTTATGCTCAAACAAATTATGTGCACATTAGTAACAAACTATAAAACTTAATAGAAATATTTAATTATGAAGAGTTAAATCTAAATAATTTTATGATTGTGCTGCATAACATTCTCAAACATAGATAATCCCTTTTAAATGATGAAGTAGACAACTGAAAAGAGTCAATCCAGCAACTAAAATGAAGAAAATTTTATACCTGTGGAAAGAAACTAAATGTAAACTGGAAAGTGTTGGCCTTTAATCCCAGCACTTGGGAGGCAGAAGCAGGTGGATTTCTTTGAGTTAGAGGCAACCTGGTCTACAATAGCTAGTTCCAGGACAGGCTTCAAAGCTACAGGGAAACCCTGTCTTAAAAACACAATAAATAAATAAATAAATAAATAAATAAATAAATAAATAAATAAATAAATAAATACAAATAAATATAATACTGTTTGCCCCAATGGTAATCTGTTGTAGACATCACCATCAAGGTAGAGTCAGCACAGATGTAGGAATGGCTTGAGTCAGCAAATGTGTGGACACCATTTTCCCTGTAAGAGATAATAGAACTATGACTGTTTATAAACCTTAAACACATTGTTATTATTCACGCTACAAGCTTTTAGAAAACTAGAAATAGAAGGAAGTTTTCTTGTCTTGATAAAGGTCATGCAACAAAAGCCTACAACAAATACCACACTTAATTTAACAAAGAAACTTTGGACAATTTCCCTTCAAGCTCAGGAATATTACTGTCTTGATTGCTGCAATTGTTAATAATTAATAGAGTTCTCACTTCTCTTCTGTGTGTCTGTGTATGCAAACATGTGTACACACACACATGTAACATGAGGGCCTGCTTGTTGGGGTTTCTGTCCTGCCCAGTTCCCACAGCTGTTAGGTCCCCCAAAATCACACAGAGGTCTACATAAGTTATAAACTGATTGGCCCATTATCTCAGGCTTCTTATCAACTCTTGTAACTTATATTAACCCATTATTCTTATCTATGTTAGCCACATGGCTCAGTACCTTTTTCAGAGGGGCAAGTCATATCCTGCTTCTTTGGTGTCTGGGCAGGACTGGGGAGAGAGCTTCCTTCTTTCCAGAATTCTCCTGTTCTCATTCCCCTGCCTCTACTTCCTGTCTTGTTGTCCTGCCTATACTTCCTGCCTGGCTACTGGCCAATCAGCATTTATTTAAAACATAATTGACATCCTGTTGAGATGAGTGAGACTTTTTTGGGTCTGTACTACAGGGTAACCACCCACTACTGATCCTTCTTTGCTTTCCTTAGAGTTGATCCTATAACAGACATTTTAAACTTCTACTTCTATTCCAGACTGTCCTGTTAATGAGCCCAAACTAACATATATTGGAGCAATGACAGGATCCTAGTCACAGGAGACATAATAGAATTAGAAGGAACACTCTGAAAAGTTGTCATAGGTTTTAAAATTAATTTTATGGTTATTCTAAACTAGCAAATCATAGATCCAATTTCTTAGCAATATCTAAGAGGGCTTCATAGCATACAAAATGCATATATTTGAAAGAATTAAAATCTGTCAGTAAGCTGTCATTCCCCTGATGTGTCAACAAATTTGTTAACAGTGCAAATAATGAAATTAAAAAGCAAAGAAGAAAGAAGCTGCTGAGAATTTTAACATAAATATTATCATCCTCACTTTTAGTAGTAAAAAAGGAGGGAAGTTTTTATGAAAATGGATGAAGCGATGAGTGTAATGGCACACACCTGTCATCCCAATACTAGGAAGACAGAGGCAGGAATATCAGGAGGATGATCAGGACTCCACAGGCATTTTTGTCTACACAGTGAGTTCTTGACCAATCTTAACAAAACAAAACAAAGCAAAAGTTACTTGATACTAGATATAAACACCTATCATAAAGCCACAGTCATAAGAAAATCTATGCTCCAATAACATAAGAACCCAATGACAGATAATGGAATAAAATAGACATAGAAAGCCTAGGATAGACTTGTATGAAGGGAAACTATTTTATGTTATGGTGGTGTCTAACACTGGTTGAGTAAATAATGAAATTTTTTTTGCAGCAATGGTATCAGAAAAATAGGAACATGGTATTGAAAATCATAAAACCCCAATTTTACCTCTATCTCATTTCTGAATTCCAGATGGATTGGAGGCCCTGATGCTTATCTCTAAAGTGAAAAAGCACAAATACAGAAAAACACATGTTAGTTTGAGATGATGGAAAAGTTCTAACTCCCCTCCTGGGAGAAAGAAAAACTTTCAAAAAGAAAAGTTGAGCCTTTGCACATATCAAATTTTATTAGTCTCTTTACTTAATTGACAAGGTTATTAGCTTTGTGAGAGGTATGAAGATGATATTTGTTCCATTTAACAGGCAGCACTTGGTATTTTGAATAGCTAAATAAGATAAATAAGTACCTGACTGGAAGCTCAGTAGAGATCTGGAGAAAGCATCAGAGCAAGAAAATCCTAGGAAGAGACAGATAACTAATAACAAGAAAAGTATTGATAGCAATCATCATAATAAGAAGAGTTAATTCTATTTTCCCAATAAATTTTTACATATGCTTATTTACCAATTATACGTGACAGTCCTCTGTAATAGGTATTATTAATAACATATATAGATGCTTACCTTCATTAATGTTCTCAGCAGCACAAAGGAATCAATTATAAGACACTTGCAACGATCATACTAGAAAATAATATGAAAGTTGGGGAATATAAAATCTTGCTGGAAACAAGAGAAAATAGGTATGTTCATGTATTTTTATGGTAATGTTGATTGAAGGAGCTACTGTAGAGACAAGTGAATCGGTACTGAATAAAAATGAATACATGTATACCCCTGCATGGCTGTGACACTGACCTTCCTTTCGTTTATATACCAGCTCACCATGAAACATTTGCATAAAACCCATCTCTGAACTATTGAAAGTAAAAATAAATAGAATACTATAAAGTAATATAAAATAAGCTAAGGCAGTAAAATATGGGTTACATGGTACATCACTAAACAACAAAGGAATGAAATGTTTGTACAAAGTCATGGATTAATGCTGGAAATTGAATGAAATAAATATCCAGTACCTTTCATCACAACTATTTAGTACCCATAGATCTCTAAGCTTACACATGTGCCTATATCCAAAAAATGGATCTCATTAATGGAGAGGAAGAGAAAGAGGGAAAAGCAGAGAGAGAGAGAGAGAGAGAGAGAGAGAGAGAGAGAGAGAGAGAGAGAGAGAGAGAGAGAGAAGCCTTTGAGTATGTAGCCAAAATTGGAATTGCTGGGTCTTGAGGAAGGTTATTGCCTAATTTTCTGAGAAAGTGCTACACTGACATCCAAAGGGATTATACCCGCTTGCTTTCCCACCAACAATGCAGTTTTCCCTTTATCCCACAACCTCTCCAACATGAGTTGTCATCAGTGTTTTTGATCTTGTCCATTCTTACATGTGTAAGATGGAATCTCAGAATTATTTTGATTTGCATTTCCCTGATAACTAACAATGTTTAGCATTTCCTTAAGTGTCTTTCAGTCATTTCAGATTTCTCTGTTGAGAGTTTTCTGTTTAGTTCTGTACTCCATTTTTATTGGATTATTTGTTTTTTTGATGACTACTTTCTTGAGTTCTTTGTATATTTTAGAGATCAGTCCTCTGATGTGGAGTTGGTGAAGATCTTTTCCCATTCTGTAGGCTGTCATTTTGTCTCATTGACCATGTCCTTTGCTTTACAGAAGCTTCTTGGTTTTAGGAGGTTCCATTTATTGTTTTTCTCAGTGTCTGTGCTACTGGGGTTATATTTAGGAAGTGGTCACCTGTGCCAACACATTCAAGTGCACTTCCCACTTTCTCTTCTATGAAGTTCAGTGTGGCTGGCTTTATGTTCAGGTCTTTGATCCATTTGGACTTGAGTTTTGGGCATGGTGATTTATATGGATCTATTTTCCTTCTTCTACGTGTTGATATTCAGTTATTCCAGCACCATTTGTTAAATATGCTTTTTTTCCATTTGATATTTTTTGCTTCTTTGTCAAAAACCAGGTGTTTGAAAGTGTGTGGATTAATATCCGGGTCTTCAATTTGATTCCATTGGTCCTCCTGTCTGTTTTCATGCCAATAACCAGCTGTTTTCAGTACTGTGGCTCTCTAGTAGAATTTGAAGTCAGGGACTGTGATGCCTCCAGAAGTTCTTTTATTGTACAGGATCGTTTTGTATGAGTTTTTCAGCATCTATCTCTTGATAGCTGTGTCAAGTTTAATAAAGAGATGAGAGCTTTAACATGCATTATTGTTCAACAAATTATAACCCAGTCTAGTAACTGTTAGCTTCCTAAGATATTAGTGTTTCATATGAATTTTGAAAGAGATCAAAATTTTTCAGACACCAAGTAGAAAGTTAGACTGATGATCATTCCCCAACGGCAGTCAAGCCTGGGCAAACCTGTGAAGCTTCAGGTAATTCCTCTGAGAGGACTGGTAGAATTGTGTGGTCTGAAACCAAGGCTGTATAGAAGCTGGGAGAGGGAGAGCGAGGCAAAGGCTAGCTCAGCAACCTTCCCACTTTCCTAGCACAAACTGCTCCTTGATTGATCTTTGCTTGAAACCAATAGCTTTGTCTTCAGAGATCAACTCGATATTCTGGATTTCATCCAAGATTTATGGGGAACACATTTGAAAAACAGGCTTAATTTAGGTTTGGTTTTAGGTTGTGCTGTTTAGGAAAATTTTTGAGTATTTGGTGATGGAGGAAGACATTTCTTGTGTTGTTAAAAGTCCTTTGTCAAATCAACTAATTGGGGAGTTCTGTGACTTCTCAACTCACTGGCCCTTTACCACATAAAATTTCTTCAAGATCACCACTTGGAGGTGTTATCTGAAAAACCGTGGCAGAGAAGAATGAGAAATATCCCAGGTGACTGAATTAAGCTCAGTGAACTGATGAACTTTAAAAGGACCAAGAAGGATGTTGGTTTTCAAAAGCAGTCCAAGGTCATGTATAAGAATATCCCTTTTTAATACATTTAAAAATAAAGACATTACTAAATAAATGCTAAATAAAGATTAATGTTTTAATATTTCTTTGAAGTTCTATTTTGCAAGGATAACAAAAGAGGCAAGTATAGCAGAATAGTCATTATCTTATATTTTCTTTATGTATACTAAAGAATATAAATTTTAGAACCAAAGGCAAAAACAATCATACAGCTAGCTCTGGATTGTAGCAGTATAATTTTATTCTAGCTGCCAAGTGCTCCAATGTTCTTTTTTTTTTTTAAAAAAAAAAAGCTGAGTTCAAATATACAATGGATATTCAGTCCCAGTCCAGCTGGCCTTGGTGGGCTCCCAATAAATCAGTTCCAATATCACAGTGGGTGGGTGCACCCCTCGTGGTCCTGACTTCCTTGCTCATGTTCTCCCTCCTTCTGCTCCTCATTTGGACCTTAAGAGCTCAGACTGTTGCTCCAAATTTAGTCTCTGTCTCTATCTCGATCCATCGCCAGATGCAGGTTCTAAGGTGATATGTAAGATATTCATCAGTATAGGATAGGATCATTTCAGGTTCCCTCTCCTCAGTTGCCCAAGGTACCAGCTGGGGACATCTCCCTGGACACCAAGCATGGGTTGAAACTGGACTCTCTGAACATGGCGGACAATGAAGGCTGATGAGAAGCCAAGGACAATGGCACTAGGTTTCGATCCTAATACATGAACTGGCTTTGTGGGAGCTTAGCCTGTTTGGACGATCACCTTCCTGGACCTAGATAGAAGTGGGAGGACCTTGGTCTTCCCGCAGGGCAGGGAATTTGTACTGCTCTTCAGTATCGAGAGGGAGGGGGAATGGGGTGGGGGGAGGAGAAGAGGAGTGGGGATAGGGAAAGAGGAGTGGGGGGAGGGGCAATATTTGGGAGGAGGGGGAGGGAAATGGGGAACGGGGACAGGTGGAAATTTTAATTAAAAAAGAATAAAAATAATTAAAAAAAACAAATATACAATGGACATTAAGAAGGGTTTGTTTTTATTTTTTTTCTTGTTTCTTTACAGTTCAAACATATCTGAGTTTTTTTTTCTAAATGACAACTGCTCTGGACTAAGATAGAGGGCGTTAAGTGTAATGCCTCCTGGGGCCTTGAGAAGTAGGCAGTTGGCATGATGTGTTCTGAAGGTAAAGTGAGGTCAGGTAGGCACAGACTACATAATAGACAAAACATACAGGCTAATTAATACTGGAGTCTACATTACTGCCTACCAGCATAATGACATGGCATGACATCCCCTGGAGCCCTTACGGTGATGCTCCCAGAACTCACAAGGGCATACTCGGCTCTTACTACTGTATAAATATTGATCTCAAACTCACTAGAAACTAGAAAGAGTGAAGTCTTCTGTCTTTAATTTTTTTTCTGAGTGTAAGTTTGCCAACACAGGGCTTGTCACTCAGGGGCTGTCCTTGAGCATACAACTTGGAGAAAGAACTCTCACCGTACACGCCAACCAGGCCCTGCATTGCTGCCAAGAGCATAGATTAGTATCTGGTCAATACATGTGCCTCCTCTCTGCCAGGGGCAGGGGTGCATTTGCATGCGTGCCTAATTGCTCAGTCCTTTCTTTCCCTTTTTCTGTTTTCAAAACCTATGGACCACTTTTATCTAAAAAACAGCTCTTTGGCTTCCTTACCTTTCCGTCCCTTTCTTCCTGCTGTTTGTCCTTTCTTCCTCCATTCCCTTTCTTTCTCTGCTTTCCCTTCCTACTCTTCTCTCCAGCTTCCCTCCTCCATTCTCCCTCCTCTTTCTGTTTTCTTCTTATTCTTTTTACAAAAGAAAATTTAAGGAAAAAAATTAGATACAACCATGTCACTTAATAAAAATTAAGTAGAATTAATACAACCAAAATTGTTATTGAATTTCTGCAGCCTGCCCAGGATTTAGGCCTGGGCTTAGATTTTTCCTCCTGTCTTGCTTTTGTCATTTTCCATGGAAATTTTTTCGTACAATATTATGATAATTTTCCCTACCCCAACTCTTCTCAGATCCTCCCACCTTCCTATTCACCTTTATTTTCTTTTTATCTCTTTCAAACTCTTAAAGGTTCATGACTCTCAATGAAGTCTTATGTATAAAAAAGAAATAGATTTCATATTTTACAGTGTAATTTAGCACTGGACAATATCCCATTCATGTGAACACTTCAAAGTTCACAGTTGTTAGCCCTAGAACAGAAAAAGACCAAATTGGATTCTGTTCCTCCAATCATAAGTTCAGGGTGAGCTCATCAAAAGCTCCTTTGTTTATTCCAAGATTACTGAGTGTGATTCTGCGCTAGGGCGCCAGTGGAGGACAGCAAGACTCTCTGTGGAGTGATGATACGCTGTGACAGATGCTGCACAATTACATTGCTAGTCAAACATACAGTAAGGACATTCACTTCATAGAAAATAGGAAAGCAAGACCTAGGCATAGAGGGTTGTGCGGGGTTGGTAGGGGAGTGGGTTCTGGTTGCAGTTGGTGAAGAAATCCCTAGGCAACAAAAGAAAAAGCACAGAGTACCTGCCTGTCTGTTGGAGGACCTAGAAGCAGACACCCAAAGGAGCAGAATGCATGAGGAGGCTCATCTAAAAACTGGGACAGAGAGGTGCCTAGAAAGCAGAGGACCTGCTGCACCAGCTGCCTTGCAGCCTACCTGGAGAGTAGAAAACCATGCTGACAAAAGTATGCTTTGACAGTCCACTGTTTCCCAGCAAACCTCTCCTTCCACCACTGGACTTCTGACTTCTGATAAATTTTGGTGGACTGCTGTTTTAACATTTGATTTACCAGTGTCAAGCTGCACTCTGGAAATAGATCCAAACAATGTACCCACAAGATGAGTGTCTACTGAGGGGCATTTCTGTAACGTTTCTCTCCTGACTGGGTTTATATGGGAGTTAGTTGTTAGTCAGGTCAACATCCTGCTATAGTTGAAAAAAGAAGTCCGTTGCAATTCTGTTTTGCATATCCACATTTGGGTACATGGGTTAGTTATCTAACCATGTGAAGGAGGGGGAGACTAAGTAAAAATGTGCAGAAAAGGTACATTAAAATAGCCTCAAATTTATGCAGAAATATAAACTAGGTGAAACTACACAGGATGAGTCAGAGGGACAATAAACTTTGTGATTTCTAGGTTGAGAAGAACAGGATTCTTGAAGATTAAAAAATTTCCATGGATTTGGACAGTAAAGGAGCTGGCTGCATATTATGATGGTTTGAGGGGAGTTGAAAGGCTCCAATGGTTGGTAAATGCATGTCATATTTATAGTATGGGAAATTTGTATAAGAAAATTACTTAAAGTGGGCTATCTAGAAGTAATGAGTAAATAGTTCGTAATCAGTAATTGGTATCATGGTTGGAGTTAATCTGTTTGGTTAGTAGATGTCCTAGTGGGTGATAGAAAACAACACGCATTATTTTGGATAGAAATGAAAGGAGGGAAAGTGAGGAAAAAGCCAGAAAACAGGGTCTTCTTCTGGGAAGCCATGATGAGGGAGGGAGAAAAAGAGAGAGAGAGAGAGAGAGAGAGAGAGAGAGAGAGAGAGAGAGAATGTGTGTGTGGGTGTGAAAAAAGAATTTTATTTATCTCCACAGCTCTTAAACACACACATGTCAATTTGATAATTATACTAATAGTGAACAGGTGAGAGCAGAGAGGAAATTAGGATAGAAACATGCCTAAGGTGAAGATTATTTTCACTTGGAGGAAAGCCAGTACCTGAAGGACATTTTTGAACCCAGGCGATATGGAAGGAAGGAAACATGGTGGTAAATGTGATGAGATAAAGAAAGTAGGTAAAATTCAGGATAGGCATCACCTTTGTGATCAACTCCAGATTACAGAACACACTGCATATCCCATAGCTACCAAGATCCCAAGGTTAGACTGGGCCCTAAATGCTCCCTGCTTCCCCATTGTTTTTGAAATATCTTTGAAGACAGCATTGTTCTCCCAAAATTGTTTAGGCAGTCGTTCACCTGTGTGGAAGGGGAGCTCGGGGCAGAGATTAGAAATCTACTCTGTAAGTAGTCTTACATGGGCTTTAACCTCCCACCCACTCTCAAGCAAGAAATTAGACTCACACTAGGGACTCACATATGAAAAAGAAGGCATGAGATTAGAAGGGTGACTTCTTGTGTATAAGGGTTTCTGTGGAAGAGAAGAATAGGGGGTGGAAATGACTAAAATTCATTATATAAATGTATGAAATTTTTAAACAACTTTTAAAAAGAATGGAAAGTGGCAAAGCAGCCACAGTGTCCTAGAAATTCAGTATTATGAAAGGGACCAGCCTCTCCACAAGACAAATCTAAAGTTGTGTGATGTTTGCCATCTGTATACTTGTGAATACATCTATACCACCTGGAGACCTTTTAAAAATATAGTCTCTAGATCCCCACCAAAATAAAAAAGTAGGTCTCCAAGCCCTCTGCATTTCATGTCTCCTAAACTATAACTTGCTTTTAAAATGAATATTGCTCTAAATATTTTTGAAGACCATGTCCTAGCAGAAAAAAAGGCACTTTTGGTTGGATTTAGAATTTCTTTGTCAAGTTTCTTGGCCTTGTAAATGTCATCTTCCCACTTTTCAGCATGAAAGTATTTTTTTTCTCTTTCTTTCCTGCCTCAGGACAATGGCTTATTTTTGTGTCCTAAGCCTTGAATGGGGCTGAGGTAGGTTAGGTTCACAGGGCCATGAAGGTGTCTGAGTCCAGGTAAGGGAGATAGACATGAAGGGAAGAAAGAGGAGATAGGTTTCCATCCTGCTCAGGATTGCGTGAAGGCTCCACCAAGGAGGCAGAGCTCTTCTGACCAACTCGCTTCTAAGTGCCTGTTTTGTTTGGAATTTCACATTGCCATTTATTTGCTAGGCAATTTGCTTAAGGTCACTGAAGCTGATGACCATGCCAGCATGTGCACACATATACATGTGTGTGTGCACACATGTGTGCATATGTGTGTGTGTGTGTGCGTGCGCACATGTTTCTGTAGTCCTATTTTCATTTGAAAGTAGCTATATTTTGGTGAAAATGTGATTTTTTTGTGTGTGTGTGCATGGCATTACCTTGCTATTATGGACCAGAGAGATGTCTATGGTGAACTAAATGTTTGCCCATCCCCAAGTCCTGGTAATGAATTGAACAGTAGCTGATAGGCGAATGGTAACAGTAATGGAACCACTAACACTTTTTATTAGAAGGTACGACAGTCAAAGGACACTCATCTGGGATTCTAATCATTGCCCCTTCTTGTAGTCATTCCCCAGGTATGCATGGTCATAGTTGGGAGCTATAGTATGGAGATGTAGAAGGTTAACTGAGGAGGAGACCTCAGCAATACAACTTTCCTGAGACCAGCATCCATGTTGCATCAGGACTCTTTGATGATGACTTTGCTAGCCAGGATTCTTTTGAAGATCAGACCTGATTGAATGAATATATGTTACAAAGAAGATTTATTATTTCAACTTACACAAATGAGAATGGGTAGTCTGACAACGGCCACCTGCATATTAAAGTGAGAAAGAATCAGGTAGTTGCTTAGTCTGTGAAGTTGGATGGTTCAGCAATGTTAATCAGGCACTAAAACATGGACAATTGCTGGTCTTCAGTCTATGTGGGAGGCCAAGGGAGCTGGGTTTCAACTGTAGCGAAGGAAGGCAGCCGCAGCAATGGGCTAGACACACTTTCAGCAAGTGGTAAATGAGGGCAAGAAGCTCTTCTTTTCCAGGGGACTTTTTTATAGCTGGACCTCTGCTGACACGCTACCCACTCTAAGGGAGGGTGTTCTCCCTTCAGTTATTAAACCCTTGAAGGCATACCCAGATAGGTATTTTTTTTGTTGATTCCAGTTTAAATTAAATTTATGTTTAAGATCAGCTATCATAGTGATGAAGCTGTGTGTGGGCCATTAAAGTTGTTTTTTCTGTGGTAAGTAGACATTTCTCCACATCTCCCTAGTGAAAGTCACACAGCATTGTATCACAAGATTGGAAGCATAACCAGGATCCTGTGCAGAATCATTGGAGGGAGGTGAGAGTTCTAAGCAGAGTCACTTCTTCCCCTTCTGCAATGTTACTTCCATATTTTTTTTTTTTTACATTTGCAAAATCAATGTGTTTAATGGGAACCTAAAAAAAATCTCAGACTGGAAAATGACTTCTGCAGATAAGATACACAAGGCTTATATTCTCCACCTTTCAAAGAAGCGGAGTTCTGACTGACAGAAGTTTCTAGGTCCCAATGAGTAGGACGTCTGCATTTCTCAGCATCCACGTCATCTCTATTAGAATTGTGAGTCTCTACGTCATTGCTTTTATTTCTCTCAAAATCTGCCTGAGAGACAACCTGGGACCCAGGTCCCTTCTCTCATAGAAAGAACAGATTAGCCTATTTTTATAACTTAATTTTCAATATTCTAGTCTTTATATCAATGTCTTTTTGTAAATTTTAAGATGATCACATGCATGGAGGGAAAGAAATTAAATTTCCTTCTCTATTTCACAACACTTTAAATGAATTTTTTTTCTTTTTATTTCTTTTTTTCTCCCTGAAACAAGGTTTCTCTGTGTTATAGTCCTACCTGTCCTGGAACTAGTTCTTGTAGACCAGGCTGGCCTCCAACTCATGGAGATCCGCTTGCCTCTGCCTCCCGAGTGCTAGAATTAAAGGCATGTGGCACCATTATCTGGCAATAAATTATTTTTCATTGACCAACTTCTGTTTAATTTCTTTTAATTATAAGAAAGCTAATACAATGGGTTTATGATTTTAAGTGTCTAATAATAATAAGAGGATTAAATAGTGCACTTCCTGAGGAAGAGTGAGAAGTTAAACTCTGTGCTCACCTCATTTTATTGGTGCTCTCAACCAGAATTCCAGCAGGGATTGCATTTTCATTTTAAGTATGAAAGGACTTAGTAAAATAATTTAGTAGATAATGTGTCTCTTCTGAAAAGACCATTGGCTGCACATGTGGACACAAGTAACTCAAAATCAAGAAGATATTCCATATCTCCTTTGAACACTGGAAATTTGAAGCTTAAAGGGACCCAGAAATGAATGTAAACTTTTGTAGATAAATAAATGTCTCTAAGGTCACAGAGTTAGTGACTAAAGAAGAGCTGAATTGTAGTGTTTAACAGAGGTATACTGACAGTAAAAGTGAACTATTACTGAACTTGAGCACATTTCTATCTCATGTTCCTAATTTTTAGGCCCCACACCTGCACCGTATACCAGTCTTGTCTTTAGTTTATAGCATGTGACAGCGATCACCGTTTGTGGAAGGAGGCAGTAGTAGTTAATTTTGTCATCTTGATGGGCTCTTGAATCAACTAAGAGATACATCTCTTGTATTTTTGTGAGGGAATTTCTGGAAAGTACTAACCTAAGAGAGACTGCCCTCCCTCGGAGTGGCCAGCACTCTCCTCCAGGCGACTCAAGATTGCAAGATCAGAGGAAAAAGCAATGTTGCTTTCCTGACTTCTTCCACTTCTAGCTGGTGGGTGCTCCCATCTCTTTTCTTGCTGTTGCCTCCAGGCTTCACGAACACTGGTGTCTAGCTTCATTGGTTTCCAATGTGGACTAAAGACTAATGACTTGCAGAACCTTGAAAGTCTTCAGCACTAAATTGGAGCTGCTCAGGAAGCTTTCTACATGAAACAATTTTGGGTTCCCACCCTCTCCAGTGTACAAATGACTACTGGTGTATTACCCAGCTCCTAATCTGTAGGCCATTACAGCGAGCTCTCTTTTGCAATATGCAAATAGCCTAGCTATTCTGCTTCTTTAGAAAGTCCCATCTGATGAGGTAGAGTGGTGTTGAAAAGAGTTTCATCAGATGTCTTAGCCTTTGAGTATGTTTGGGAATAAAATGGCTAAGAGTTAGGCAGCTAGTTAGACATTAGCAGTCTTGATGGTCATCAGGGATGGACTCCCTCACTCATAACCAGCAGGAAGTGAAATGGTTTCTTCTGCCATTGTCTGTTCACGACCCTTGACAGTACTTTCCCTTCATATTGCAATAAACTAATTATTTTCTATACTGTGCTCTCTGTGTTTTGTCTAAATTCTTTTAACAGGAGTCACAAGGACTAGGGAATGGAGTGAAATTCGTGTGACATGTTGTATTTTGAGTTTTTCATGCTTACCCTTAAACCTGGAGAATAATATTTACATTTTTGCTAATAAGTCATGGATTGGCACTTCTACCGGTGGCAGCATTACATAGAGGGTTGGGAGACCAGTCTTTGTAGTTATCAGAGCATTACAAAGTTCAAGCACATATATTGGCAAAGGGAAATCAAGAAGTCTGTTGAAGCATGATTAATAAAAACTTAGAGAACCTGGGGTTCAACCTGAGGATCCAAAAAACAAAACAGTCACTGGCTCTCACCTTGACCTCAGCCTGAAATGGTGACCCTGCCTCTTGGAATCTCAGAATGAGACTGTGCCTCGGAGTTGTCTCCCCCCAGTTTATATTCCTCTCTATGGCTGGAATCACACACCACTGGGATTAAAGGCATGCACCACTCGATTTCTATGGCAACTAGTGTGGCTATTGTGATTAAGGGTGCGTGTTACCATAACCTGGTCTGTAAGGCTGGCCAGTGGCACTGTTTTACTCTCGGATCTTCAGGCAGTTTTTATTTATTAAAATACAATTGAAATGGCACTGCAGTCTGTAAGGGTGGCAGCTGGAATTTGTGACTTTGACACTCCTCTTGGAGAAAGGAGGAAAGCTGGTGCCCTGTTTGTGGCTCAGAAGCAGATGTTAGCTAAGAACCAAGTGGAAAGAGTTCAAAAACAGACACCAGTGAGATGGGCCTATTTCTGGGTCTGTCTCTCAGCTCTCTTCACCTGGGATGAAGGGAAAGATGTGGAATTTTCAATGGAAGTCAAACCTGAGTCACCAGAGCTGAGCCACGGAGGGTTGTGGAAGTCCTTAAATACAGATCAGAGAAACCAACCCAAGCGTGATGAGCTGCACAGAGGAGAACAGAGCACTTGCCTGGCCATGCATCCTCTCTTCCAAGATCCATGCTCAGACCTCATCCAAGAAATCAGTGAGTAGTACTGTTAACACACAATGCTTGTTGGGCTTCTCTAGTGGAGCTGATCTCTTCGCATCAGAGCCCCCCGTGATCTGCCTTGGAAGACCCCATTTTTTCCCTTCATTCACAGAGGAGAAAACTGAGATTTCATTGAGCTAAAATGCAACCCAGGAAGCTTTTGGATATGGAGAGAAAATTGAGGTTAGGGAAGGAAAATGATATTATCTAATTTAAACATAGTTTTATATGTACTGTTTATAAGGATTGTACACTGCCATCTATGCTAAAATATGTAGTAAAAACAAAAAACCTATATAAATAATGAACTCAGTAGTGCATTAGTGTTAGTTCATATTGGAATTTACCTTTCTAACTTAAAATAAGTTAAAATTGGGTGCAGGGTTGTTCTGTCTTAGCTGATTTTGTAAATCTAAAACTTTCTTAAAACATATTATTTAAAGCAAAACAAATAAGCATGGCTCCGAAACCATGAAACTTCATGAAGTCAACTGGAATAGATGTATGGGCTGATGGGAAGAGGCAGAATTGACCAGTTAGGGTGTTTCCCACTAACACTGTGAGGAAGAGTGATGCTGTTGAGAGAGCATTCCACAGATATAGTAAGGGCAACAGATGAGCTGATCAGCGTTCACTGGAAACAACATTGGTTCTCCATTTCATAGGTTGATGAGATCAAGTAAAACACAGAGAAGGAGAACCTCAAACAAGTATTTGAAGAACCCAACACTGTCAAAATAGAGTTATATAATATCGTAAAAGTGGTTTAGTGTTTAACTTATAAAATATTTAGCTATAAAAGATGAGGAGGTAGTCACTCAGAACAGTGTCCTGGAAAACAAAAGATAAGACTACTTCAAGCTTAGGAGATGGTTCAGTGGGTAAAAGTTTTTGCTGTGCAAATGTAAAGTCTCATATTCAGATCCCCAACATGCACATAAAAAGCCAAGCATAGCTCTGTGTATCTGCACCCTAAGAGCTGAGAGGAGTCAGAGGGTGAGGGGATCACTGGAGTTCATTGGCTGCCAGCCTAGCTGAAAAATGACAGTCTCTATGTTCAGGCAAAGACCTTGTCTCAACATAATACTATGGAGAACAATAGAAGTTTGTGCTCATAATGTGTGCGCATGCACACACACACACAGAGACAAACACACATTTCACATTTTCTTTTATTTTTCTTTCTTTTTTTTTTTTCGAGACAGGGTTTCTCTGTGGCTTTGGAGCCTGTCCTGGAACTAGCTCTTGTAGACCAGGCTGGTCTCGAACTCACAGAGATCCACCTGCCTCTGCCTCCCGAGTGCTGGGATTAAAGGCCTGCGCCACCATCGCCCGGCCCATTTCACATTTTCTAAATGAGTGTTTCAACGAAATGATATTCAGTGGCACATATCTGTCCATTCTCTTTTGTTCCTTTGTGTCACCATCTCAAATCAAAACAGAGGGCATAGTCTTTGTCCTAGCAGAATCAGTGACTGACCAGTCCTGTTACTAGCTCTCTCCTGTATTCTGACTACTGGGCCAACTAAAACATGCTCTAACTCTTACTACCTATGGCTGGCTTGTGGCAAAGGAAGCTGCTTTCTCTCTCACTGTCAGCTTGTTCTTCCCTTTGCTGATATGTTAAGACAATTCAAACTCCTTAAAAATTGATGTGACAGAGACCCACATTGGAACACCGGACTGAGCTCCCAAGGTCCAAATGAGGAACAGAATGAGGGAGAACATGAGCAAGGAAGTCAGGACCACGAGGGGTGCACCCACCCACTGTGACAGTGGAACTGATCTATTGGGACCTCACCGAGGCCAGCTGGACTGGGACTGAATAAGCGTGGGATGAAATCGGACTCTCTGAACATGGCGGACAATGAAGGCTGATGAGAAGCACTAGGACAATGGCACTGGGTTTCGATCCTAATGCATGAACTGGCTTTGTGGGAGCCTAGTCTCTTTGGATGCTCACCTTCCTGGACCTGGATAGAAGTGGGAGGACCTTGGACTTCCCGCAGGTCAGTGAATCTGGACTGCTCTTCAGTCTGGAGAGGGAGGGGGAATGGAGTGGGGGGGAGGAGTGGAGGAGGGGAGTGAGGGAGGGGCGATGTGTGGGAGGAGGGGGAGGGAAATGGGAAACGGGGAGGAGACGGAATTTTTTTTCAACAACTAAAAAAACAAACAACAAAAAAGAAACATGTGAAATATAAATGAATCATGATACTTGGAAAATTAAAATTTGTGGGAAGGTTTTAGTGATCTACTTAAAATATCCAATGTCCTTGACAGGCACAGATATGCAGGAGAGAGATTTTAGGCACACGATCAAGGCCATCAAATGTATGTCTGAATAAATGGTAGAGAATAATGTAGTCTTTGGTTTCAGTCCCCAGGTTCTCAGCATGGAGGCCCTTGAACTATATGTTCTGACGGCTCAAGTTGAGCATTGCTCTAGACTCATACATAAGCATCTTTGGCACTGTGCCTGAGTGGCGGGGGTTTTAGAATAAGAATACTCCATTGAAAAACATCTCCTACTTTCTGCTCTTCTACCAAAAAAAAAAAAAAAAAAAAAAATCACTTTCGTAGAACAAGTATCCTCTTAATTTTTGTCATCATCTGGTGGTTTGGAAGAAAATGGCCCCTAAAGGATTTGACAATATTAGGAGATGTGGCTTTGTTGGAGTAGATTTGCACTTTGTTGGAAGAAATGTATAACTGTAAGTGGGCTCTGAGGTCTCAGACATGCTCAAGCCACACCCAATAAGCCAGATCACATCCTGTTGTCTGCAAATCAAGATGTAGGGCACTTGGTTACTTCTCCATCACCAAATCTGCCTGTTCTCCGCCGTGTTCCACCATGATGATAATGGACTAAATCTCTGAAAATTAAAAGGTTTTAAATTAATATTTAATTAATTAAATGTTTACCTTTATAAGAAAAAAAAAGAATGGAGCGAATCAGGGATAGTTTTCAGGCAAAGACAGTGCAAGCATGTTAGCTTAAAACAACAACAGTCTATGGCAGCAGACAAAGCAATAAAACTATTTTCAGGATGAATTCTTATATTTAATTAGCTCATATATTTTGAAAATTGTCCTTGCGTTATGGATTCAGGGAGCTTGCATTTAATTGGAGGATGATTAAAGGGATCCTGGGTAAGGGAAAAGCACAATGTAGCAAAGAAAATTGTGTGAGGTAATCTATTAGCAGACATGAATATGCTCCCTGGAGCCTTCACAAAGCTGGTTTGTGTGTATAAAAGTGGTGTTAGCAGAAAGATACTGATCCTGATGACTATGTCTTTCATGGTTTTGTACACAAGGCATGGTAGTGCTACATTCTGAGTCTAGTACCTGCTTCTGGCAGGAACAACCAGACAGTGATTGAAACTCAAATAATTGCTTCCCTCCAGGCTGGTGATCAGAAACTTAGTCAGACCTGGCACACAAGTTGTGTGGATAATAAAATCAGTGAGTTGGATTATAGTTAACTAATTAGGTCATGTGCTTATAGACTTTTAGTGGGAGTTTTTATTTATACTTTTCCCATTAGATTTCCACATTTGCGAGAAAGGTTTCATTTGATAAACGTTGTCATAGGAGAGTAGGGGTAGAAACAGTATGGACAATAGTCCATTAGTTTGTGGTCTATCTTAATTTCTTAATTCAAATCTTCTATTCCTAGGATTGAAATTTTCCTTTTATTGCAAATAAAGTATTGAGTCATGTGAAGACGGACTTTGGTACAACACCAAGAAGTGCATACTTGGGGGCTTGAGAGATGGCTCAGCGGTTAAGAGCATTGCCTGCTCTTCCAAAGGTCCTGAGTTCAATTCCCGGCAACCACATGGTGGCTCACAACCGTCTGTAATGAGGTCTGGTGCCCTCTTCTGGCCTGCAGGCATACACACATACAGAACATTGTATACATAATAAATAAATAAATATTTTTTTTAAAAAAAGAAGTGCATACTTGGGCATACTTGGATGTCTAACAAATGGGCTTGGAACTCAGTTTGTTCCTTTACTAAATCCAACATTTTGGACAATTAGTTTAATCTGAGGTTTTGTTCTCTACTCGGCAAAGACACTTCATGAGGCTAGAATAAAGAATTATACATGGTGATGTACATGTTAGGCACACTGATCATCCATGAAAGGTGGGGGGTTGTCCTTACTGTGAAGTCTTAAATGGAACCTATGCATAGAAAATACCCTTGGTTACTTAGCAATGGGTGCTTACGAGAAGGTGGGAAAGGCAATCCCAGTCTCAATATTTCAAATGAGTGGAGGGAGCTAAAGATCAGTATGACTCCTGAGTATCAGAAGCACCTGGTAAATGGACTTAATAGTTATTTGTATTTTCTGTGGACTTGAGGCATGAATATTCAAAATTTTCAAGTCATTGAGCTCATCAAACCTCTAAGGCTAACAAATGGGCAGGTCTGAGAAGAGAAAAACAATCCTATCTAAAGGGGTGGGGACAGTGTCAAACCAAAGCCAGTTGTTATTTATAGCAGTGAATTCTATACAAAAACCTGCCCCATGGAGAATTCTACCCCAGTTATCTGAATGCTTTCTTCATTTTAATCTTGACCTCATCTTTCTGGACAAGCCACAAGTTGTAAATAAATTTCCCTGTTTCCTTATATGGCCATGGAAAAGTCAAAAATCATTTTTTCCCTGTTGGAAGAATTGGCCTAAAGTTTGCTTTCTGTTTAGTTAGTACCAACCTGCCTACCACTCTTTTTTCTGATCATACATCTAAAACTCAGACAAGAACTTTTGATTTAGAAGTTGAGACTGGAGTTAAAAACTGAATTCCAAAAGAGCTTGGCTAATTCTAAATCTAAAAATCTGAATTATTAAAGAACCAAGTTGGAAAAGCCCATACAGATGGGTTTTCTTAAGCACACTTTGCATTTCAAAGACACCACTCTGGTTTCTTCTGAGCTGGCCTGTGCAGGATATGGTAATGGTATAGGCCTCCTAAGTGATGAGGTTTAGATTCTCTTTTCCTTCATCAATCGCATTCAAAGCAGTTTGAATTCTAGATGTACCTTATGTGGCTACTGATGGTTTTTTCACTCTTCAGATTGGGATTATAATGATCCCTGGAAGACAAAAAATAATTTTCTTCTGAGGAAAAAAGGAAGAAAGCGCATGTGATAGCCCAGTGGTATGATATTGAATATGCATTTTAGTTCCCAGACGAAGCTTTATCTCCCCAGCATAAAATAACTCTCCGTTGTGTGACTCTTTCCTGTACTCTATAAGTCAGAACACTGGAGCTAAATGAATCATGTTTCCCATTTGAACTGTGACTGATGTGCACAACAAAGCAAATGATAGCACTGTTTGAAGAGCACAAACAACACTACACTCCCAGTTTCCGAGTGTCCTAGACAGCAAATCCTTCCTATTAGCACACTAAGCGGGTGGAACTCCCAGTTCTACAACTGGACAATATACAGAGAGTAAGAGACTCTGGAGCCTCTCAAGGCTCGGGGCTCTATGCGGAAGAGGAGGTGGAAAGATTACAAAAGCCAGAGAAAACAGTCTTATAATAACAGTGAGCTGATGCACATACGAACCCAAACAGACTGTGACAAAATGCACTAGATCAACACAAGCTCACGCCAGACAAAATCCCAGCACAGAGAAGTGAGAGAGGACAAAAATCCCACCCCATTGCAAATAGCTATTTGTAATTGATTGATGACTGGAAAGCAAAAATCAGTTCTCTTAAATGGAGTGACAGTGGGTATGTATGTCAACCACGCTCCAGGCCTGGAGTGACAGTTGGTATGTCAATCACACTCCAGGGCAGGCTTCACTTGGGTTTAGCTGTCTAACACAAACAGGAATTCATGGGCTTTGTGTGTGTGTGTGTGTGTGTGTGTGTGTGTATTTGTGTGATTTTAACATTTTTTTTTCTAAGAAAGAGAATATTAGGTGGATTAGGAGAATCGGGAAGGAATTATAAGAAGGTAAAGAATATGATCAAAATGTATTATTTGAAATACTAAAAAAAGCATAAAATGAATTAAAAACCAAACTCTTAGTTGTGTTGTACCTAATGAAGCATTCCTCCCACCACATATTAGGGTCCCATACCACTTGTTCAATGTTCTAGACCCTCACAGGCAAATACAGATGTGATTGATGTACTGCACCACATGCCCCTGAACTTTTGTGTTTTTAATAAATTCTACTGTTTCAGTTGCATGGTGCCTGGCACCACACTTCCTGATCATAATAGATGACAGGAATAGGGGGTTCAAATCAGCAGTGCTAGGTGTTCGGGCATCTACAGACTTAGAACTAGCCCTGTCAAATATATCGGTTCTGTCAACCTTAGTCTGACAACTTCCAGAAAGCCACAAATCTAATCTATTTTGTCTAATCCCCGAACCTGTAATGTTTTCTGCTTATTCATTGCCCAGAGCCAACTGATTTTTAACTTTACGGAAAAAAACTACAATTTGATTTGTAGTGTCGGTCAGTTTTTGGTGCAGATACTCCCCACATAGCTAAGTCGGCAATGTGATACAGAACACAGGCACTGTGGCAATAAATCCTCCCACCCCAGCACAGACCAGCTCTATGACACCACTGGTCTGTGACCCACATACCAGATATGCTTAATAAGGCCACATAGTAATCCATGACAGATCAAAGCAGAAAACTGTCCTTCAGGAATTAGGAGGTACAAACTACCAGCTGATTGCACACCACTGTAAACACTATTTTTAAATTAGTTGACATAAGATAACCATAGAGATATTGGCTCCAGGCTATTGTTTGAAAGATTTAAAATGTGAAGATGAGAACTCAGTACATTCCCCAAATTCTATCCTTCACTCTTTCTTTGCTTTGTTTCCCCAAGAGTTAGATTTGTTCAGAGCAATTTTCACCACTTCCTTTATTGTTTATACCTTCTATAAACTTTATTCTTTTTAGAATCTCATACATGTAAACTATATTTACATCATTCTTCCTCTTCCCTCTTTCTCCTCCAATATCTTTCATTTCTGCCCCTACTCTTGCTGAAACTCATGGCCTCTCTTTCGGTAATTAATATTGTTACATACACACGCAAGCACACACACACACATTCTAATGAATATCTTCTAATGAGTATCTTTAGGGTTATTCATATGTATGTGCAGATATTTGGGGTTGACCACAAGAGATCTGATAACCTACGGAGGGACTTGTCCCTAATGAAAACTGATTTTCTCTTCCTCAGCAGCCATCGATTGCTTGTAGCTCTTCATCTGGGGTAGACAGAGCAAGTGAGAATTTCCTTTGCACATTGGTCTGTCTACTGTGTGCTTGATCATTATGTAGGTGTCCTCTCTTTTTCAAATTTTTCTATTTTACATCCCAATCACAGTTTCTCCTTCCACCTCTCCTTCCAGTCCTCCCCTTTTCTTCCCCCAACTACTCCTCCTCCACTTCTGCTTAGGAAAGGGCAGGTCTCTTATGAGTGTCAACAAAACATGGTATGAAGTTGCAATAAGACTAAGCACCTCCCCATATATTAAGGCTGGGTAAGGTGACCCAGCATGAGGAGCAGGGTCACAAGAGTGAGTTAAGGAGTCTGAGACAGGTCCTGTTCCCACTGAGTAGCACAAGAGGATCAAGCTACACAACTGTCACATATAGTCAGAGGGCCTTGGTCAGTTCCAGGCTTCCTGGTTGTGGGTTCAGGCTCTGTGAGCTCTTACAAGCCCAGGTTAGTTAATTCTGTTAGCTTTCTTGTGGTAAGACCTCCGGCTCCTACAATCCTTTCTCCCCATTTTCTGCAGGATTCCCCAAGCTCCACCTAATAGGAATCCATATTATTGAGATTTCACGATTTTATTTTCTTGTCATGTAATATTATCTTGCAGCAGATATGCTGACCCTTTGAATCATACCATCTTCTCTGACTTTTCCCAAGGCTTAGATATAGGATTGCTTTGTAGATGTATAAACAGAGTCTGGGTACCCCATGGTCAGTTTTTCTTCATAGTTTGGTCAGTTGTTGGTGTCCCTTAAAGTCTCTATCTGCTGTAAAAAGGAGTTTCTTAATAATGAGTGAGAGGTTCACTGTTCTTGATTTATGAGTATAAGGACAAATATTTAAAAAGCAGCTAAAAATTACATTGTTTCAGAAAAATGGCAGTAGCGGGTTATTGTCTATGACCTCTCCAGTCATGGGTAGTTGGATAGGTTTACATTACCAGACATGAATTCCTTCCCATTGACCAAACCTTAAGTCAATTAAACACTTGTTGGTTACTTCCAAAACATAATTGTTGGTCTGGTCATTATTGTGGTTCACAGGCAATGGAGCTGGGAAAGACTTTTGGTTGCTTTTCTCCTTAGGTAGTTTTTTAAAGAACCTTTAGCTATTTTGAGCACTAGTTCTCGAGTAGAAGTTAGGATGCCTTTGGGTCAGTCTCAGCTCGATTTCTTCAGCTTTTATGTCCACAATATGTGGTGTCAGAGGCAATCAAAGACAATGGAAATTGCCTATATTGTTCTGGGAGTTAGGTTTAGAATTAGGATTAGTGATAGACAAAGTTAAGGTTGGGGTTAGACTTTTGACTACGGTTAGGGTTTAGGGTTAGAACTCCATGTACTGTGACATGAGTGTGACAAGGTTAGGGTTAGGGTTGTGACTACGGTTAGGGGTTTAGAGTGAGAGCTCCGTGTACTGCCACATGAGTGGGGATCAGTCTTTTTTACATTGCAGTGAAACAGGGTGTATGGTTCAGATTCAAGCAGGTATATTCTTCAAATGTTATCCTTAGTGACTTATTTCTCTTAGTCTTATAGGAAACCTGCTAAAATCCCCAGTTTTCAGAATAGTGCCGTAAATCAGTCCAGTATGCAAAATATGAGTGTGCAGACACTTTATAATCAAATAACAATAACAGAACAGCTATTTAAAATTGTTATATTATGTTAATTTCAGGTTTTTTGGACACACACACACACAAATGTGCATAAGTGCATACACATAACATAACAATTGATATTCTTGCCACTCACTAGAGTGTGTTCTAAAATCAAGGAGTTTATATTCAAAATACTGAGATTCTCAGAATCACCAGCTCTTCAGCCCATACTATACCTTCCAGTTCCATAACTACCATTGTGAGTCTTCATGAGAGACAGACAAGGAGAGGACTCATTTCTCAATATTTTCTTGCTGCAGTTTCTTTTCTACCATTAACTAAGACAAGTACCCCAATAGAGAGTGATCAAAATCAAACAAGCCCCAAAAGTAGAGTGAACATAAAGTTATGCAAATCTTTTATTAGTTTTAATAAGGAAAAGGGCCAAAGTGCGTGGCATATATATATATATATATATATATATATATATATATATATATATATATATATATCCAGGCATGGTTAAGACAGAAAGAATAGCAGACAGGACAAAATGGATAGCTGACAAAGTGACAGAATGCTGAGTCTCTACCACATTATTGACAATAATATCAAATGTTGCAGTAACTCCAGAAATAGTAACATTGTCTACCAGCTTCCATTACACTCACTGTTACTGCAACAACTATGTCCTTTGATGTATTTACCTGTAGAATTTATACTATCCGTACAACAGTCAAAACATGACCAGGGCAGTGTCGATTATAAACATCTAAAGTTGATGGAAAGATGGGATGTGCAAAAAGCCTGACAAAAGGGTCCTTGATGATGTGTCATTTCATTTGCAGGACCTGCTGGAAAGTGCAAAGCTATGGGGACAGGACAGAGTATGGTTATGGTGTTTGTTGTATGGCTTTATGGTTGCACCACGGTTATATGACTTAGTATGTTAAGCGATGAGTTCTGTAGCTTCACGCCAGTCATTTCTAGGTGAATACAGTACTATCAGCCCAAGCTATGAGAGACCTTGGACTGGAATTTTCTAGGTAGGTTTCCCCAGATTAAGACACTGTAAGATCAAGTGCAAGTGTTTGAAGCTGCTAAATTTGGAGATAACTCATAATGAAACTAGAAACTAATATATACACAGAGAATATCACAATACATTATGTGGCAAATATATTAATGCTGTATATTATATAATATCAATCACCTAGTGTCTGTATTTTCATTAGTTATGTTATACCCATCTAGCTATTTAATTACCTGTCTTTATTCCACCGTGGTCTTCATGAGCTAAGATTCATTGAAAGGTATATCCATATTCCACTAACCTTTTCCAAGCTGAATTCTTGCATTCTGAGCCTGAAACATGATCATTCATATTGTCTCAGTTTACTTCTCCATGATTGTCTTTTATCTGACTGACTGAAATGGTTTGCCAAAATTATTCCCTATACAATTTCAGGGAAGATTTTTTTAAAAAAAAAAATGGCTGATAGCATTGTTGTTAAAGGCTGTAGTTTTAAACGGGTTATAACTATTTTAGACAGCAGTGCATCCATTTAGTAGTTAGTACCTTTGCAGACACTACTTCTGTGCAAGACATCAAGTACAATAGGGTGTGAGATAATGCAGTCTCCTTTCTTGAAACTTGCAGTCTTGAAAAGAAGATGTTCAAGGAAGGATCAGACAACTTATTATAAACCTTTATAAAATGCCACAAAGAGACCTTGTAGGATTTGAATGTTTCAGACTCAAAACTGTCTTGTTTCCCAAGCAGATGTTCCTATATAGAGGGCATTAGTAACTGAGTACTGATTATAAAAACACATACAGGCTCATTTAGGAGGAAAAAAAAAAGAAAATATCAGAATTTTGAGAAAGGAGTGGAAATGACCAGAGTAAACTTGTGTCCTTCTGAGTGTTGCCCAGGGTGGCTGTCCTGCCTCTTTGTGAGTGAGAGACTGGGCTGTGGCTGACTCTGCTTCTGGATCTGTGAGATTCTTCATATGCATCAGCTGCTACACGATGACCCACATCCTGCCCACACCTTGAACCATCAGAATTCAATGTGTTAATCCTTCTGTTAGTAGCGACCAGGGTCTGCTAACGGAACCCACCAGCTATTGCAAAAGGCCCTACCTGGCCTTTGAGTTGTTTATGGACTTGGTGAGCTGGTACAGTATGGTGAGAAATCAAAGGGGCGCTTGCCCTGGGACTGAATTGCTGTTGTCTAGGCAACTTTATTAAGAGCTTTCTGTTCCCGGGAAGCTGCAGCCTAAATTAACTCCTGTGCTCTTGGAATTCTGTCTTTCTGCCTTTGATAAAATTTTGGTCTTCCTTCTTTCTTTTTCCCTTCCTTCCTTCCTTCCTTCCTTCCTTCCTTCCTTCCTTCCTTCATTTTTCTCCGTCTTTCTTTCTTTCATTCTTTTTTCTTCCTCCTTCTCCTCCTTCTCCTGTTTCTCCCAGCTCCCCCTTCTTCTCTTCTTTTTTGACAGTTAGGGACTGCTCAACCTTTTCAACTGTGTTGTGTTTTTCATATTTTTATTTGTAGTCCTAAAATATTTGTCAAGTGGCATCATTTTAAAGGTCTCTTTGCCTTAAAACACATTTCTGAATTCTGTCACAATTTAGATAAAATATGTCAGTGTCAATATGCTTTGAGAATGAAATCTATCTTCAAACTTAGTGCTTAAATTCTGATTCGTCCTCTGATCCTAAGACCCTCCAGAAAACATAGCCCTTAGAGTTACATGGGTTTTTCTTTACTTAAAAATGAAACAAGAATGGGGATTGCATTGAATCTATAAATTGCCCTTGGTAGAATTGCCATTTTTACTATGTTGATTCTCCCAATCCAAGAGCAAGGGAGATCCTTCCATTTTCTGGTATCCTCTTCAATTTCTTTCTTCAATGCTTTAAAGTTTTTGTCAAATAGATCTTTCACTTCCTTGGTTAGAGTTACCCCAAGATATTTTATGCTGTTTGTGGCTATCGTGAAAGGTGATGATTCTCTTATTTCTCTCTCTGCTTCCATATCCTTTGTGTATAAGAGGGCGACTGATTTTTTGGAGTTGATCTTGTATCCTGCCACTAAAGGCGTTTATCAGCTAGATGCCCAGGGCAATGTCCCCAGTTAGTTCATTGGGGCACCTGAGGATAGGGAACCTGAAATGAACCTATCCTATAATCATACTGATGAATATCTTGCATATCGCCATAGAACCTTCATCTAGCGATGGATGGAGATAGAGCCAGAGACCCACACTGGAGCACCGGACTGAGCTCCCAAGGTTATAATGAGGAGCAGAAGGAGAGAGAACATGAACAAGGAAGTCAGGACCATGTGGGGTGCACCCAACCACTGAGACAGTGGGGCCGATCTATTGGGAGCTCACCAAGGCCAGCTGGACTGCTACTGAAAAAACATGAGATAAAACCGGACTCTCTGAATGTGGCGGACAATGAGAGCTGACGAGAGGCCAAGGAGAATGGCACAGGAACTTTCATCTGGCGATAGATCGAGAGAGAGACAGAGACCCAACTTGGAGCAACAGTCTGAGCTCTTAAGGTCCAAATGAGGAGCAGAAGGAGGGAGAACATGAGCAAGGAAATCAGGACCACGAGGCGTGCACCCACCCACTGTGACAGTGGAACTGATCTATTGGGAGCTCTCCAAGGCCAGCTGGACTGGGACTGAATAAGCATGGGTTGAAACTGGACTCTCTGAACATGGCGGACAATGAAGGCTGATGAGAAGCCAAGGACAATGGCACTAGGTTTCGATCCTAATACATGAACTGGCTTTGTGGGAGCTTAGCCTGTTTGGATGCTCACCTTCCTGGACCTGGATGGAAGTGGGAGGACCTTGGTCTTCCTGTAGGGCAGGGAATTTGGACTGCTCTTCAGTATCGAGAGGGAGGGGGAATGGACTGGGGGGAGGAGAAGAGGAGTGGGGATGGGGGAGGGGAGTGGGGGGAGGGGGCAATGTGTGGGAGGAGGGGGAGGGGAATGGGAAACGGGGAGCAGTTGGAAATTTTAATTAAAAAAGAATAAAAATAAATAAATAAAAAAAAGACAAAAAAAATGAAACAAGAAAGAAAAGCATATTTTTCTTCAGGTTAGACATGAAGCATCATAGCCATCAGTTATAGCTTCAGCGTGTCTTCTTATGCTTTTCTTAACATGGAAAGATTCTTTACCAATGTTTCCAGTACCCAAAAAGGAAGCCATTTATTTGGCTAAGCAGGGGACTAGGGTAGATGATCCTCAACCTTCATAGACGTTTACTGAGAATCTGGGCTCATTTGAAGTCATTTGAAGATATTAAGTCATTTAATCTCCACAACACCCTAATAGGTCAACCATATCATTATCTCAATTCTATAGACAAAGAATTTGAGACTAGAACGTAAAGTAACAAATCCGAAGTCTCAAGTGACAGTGAGAACTGGGGTGAAACCTGGAAAGCAGGCTGCATGTCCATGCCTTTAATCGCTGTCGTAGCTTGCCATTTCAGATACTCAGATCACAGTAGGAAAAGTGCGAAGGTGCAGGTACTAAGACCAAATTATAAAATTGCAAATCAGATTGGTTCATGGCTCCCAGCTCAATTTATTTAAACTCAATTTCCATTAACCCATTGAGTAGATGGGTGAGCCGAATTGGCAGCCTTGTTAAATGGTCTCTCTTACTTGACAGTCTGCAAGATTTGGAATCCAATTTGAATCTCGGCTTCATTTTAGCTACTTCTTGTCTTTTATTTTTTATACCAGTTCACTGGCTTTTTCATTCAACCGGGTATAAAATTGGCTCGCTGTTTCAATTATCAAGTTCAGAGAAAGGGAATATGTGAAATCTATGCTAAATCCAAAGCAGAAGACATTCTAAGGTTGGCTTTTATTGTTTACATGTAGAGAAGGTAAGGAGGTCTTGGGCTTGGGAGATGGCTTAATGAGTAAGAGTGATTGCTGTATAAGCAAGAGGACCTGAGTTCAAATCCCCAAACCCACATAAAATCTTATCACAACCACATTCCTGTAACCCTGAAATTGGGTAAGCAGAGACAGAAGGATACTGGGAGATTGCTGGCCAGCTAGTTTGGTCAGATTAGTGAGCTTAGTGAGCTTCCGGGTCAATGAGGAACCCTGTCTCAAAAAGTACAGAGAAGAAGTGATTAGAGGTAGATATTTAATGTATTCTTCTGGCTTATGGACGTGAATGCATGGCTTATGCACTTACACACATGTGTAGACACCACACAAACTCATACCTTATACCCCATACACAAAAGGAAAAAAGAGAGAGAAGGAAGGTTTTCTTCCCTCTAATAATTGACATAGTTTTAGGGGCAGGCAGTACAGAACACTCCACTGTTAATGAGAAAAATCCTTTCTATTTTGAAGCTTTAATTTTAAGTAATGCACTCTTAAAAATGTAGCTATCAATAGAAACCATAGCTCAGAAGCGTTCTCCACAATTCATTGGAAATTATCCAACACAGCAGTCTTATGGGAGACAAAGCAAACATAAAATGTGAAAAGAATGTGAGAGAAATAGGAAATAGTATTGTGTAGACGGTTAATTGTTTCTGAATCCTAGGGCTAAAGTGTTTGGATTCCAGATCTCTGTGCTCTTTTAGTAATGATATCACCAACTACATCAATCTTTATAATCTTTTTATAGTGAATTTGAAACAATGTTTTTGTTACATTTTTGCGCATCTAGTATCTATCTATCTATCTATCTATCTATCTATCTATCTATCTATCTATCATCTATCTATCTATCTATCTATCTATCTATCTATCTATCTATCTATCTATCTATCCTTCTATCCCTCTAACTATCTATTGTTACAAGGGAGAGGGCCACTTGTTTGTCCTGGCCACCCAGCTAGCTTACACCTGAAAGAACCACACAGAAACTGTATTAATTAAAACACTGCTTGGCCATTAGCTCTAACTTCTTATTGGCTAACTCTTACATATTAGTTTAACCCATCTCCATTAATCTGTGTATCACCACGTGGCTGTGACTTACCAGCAGGAATCTAACCGGTGTCCGTCTGAGGTGGAGGATCCATGGCTTCTCTCTGACTCTGCTTTCTTCCTCCCAGCATTCAGTTCTGTTCCCCACCACCTGCCTACCTAAGTTCTGCCCTATCAAAAGGCCGAGGCAGTTTCTTTATTCATTAACCAATTAAAGCAACACAGAAACAAAAGGACCTCCTACACAAACATCTATCATCTATATATCTACCTACCTACCTAATATCCATCCCTCTGCCTACCTGTCTATCTATCTATCTATCTATCTATCTATCTATCTATCTATCTATCTATCATCTATCTATCTCACTCTATGATATACATCCCTAAATATGTGTGTGCGTAGTATATAGTAGTGATTAAGAAAATCTATACCTAGTGAGAAGTGAATAATTCAGATGTTCAAGTAGTTATTTAGCTTTCTGTTTAAGGTTTATGTCTTTGGCATGGTCAGAGTTTTGGCTCAGTAGTTAAGAGTACTGGCTGCACTTCTGGGGAGGAACCAGATTAGATTCCAAGCACTCACAACTATTTGAAATTCCAATCCCTGGGGCTCCAATACCCTCTCTGGCCTTTGTGGGCACCCAGCACACTATGGTACACAGACAGACATACATACAGACTAAATTCCCACATAAATAAATACCTTTTGAAAAAGCTAAGATTTGTATCTTTCAGGTAGTAGGGGGAAGACATGAGTACCATACTGGAAGAAGCTCTACATTTCTAAATGATATCTAATAGAAGAACAGAAGCTGGTAGAAGAAGGAAGACCAAGGTCAGGTGGGAAGTGGGAGATCAGGGCTTTAGGTCAAGTGTATGATACATTCTACATTTTTTAGTTGAAATTGAGCAATGTAGGCTTAGAGAGTTGTTTTAAGCACAAAATGTGGAGGCAAGCAATTTGGTTAAAAGGAAGAGAAAGGTAAGGCCAATTATCTTATAACTCAGATTACAATTTAGTTTTTACCATTCCTTATGCCTACTGTTGAAATGAAAAGCCACTTCAGACATTGCATGGTTGTGGTCCAGAACTCTTTCTGATGTCATCATGTGAAACTTTTTTCTTATGCATTTATGAACGAGTGTCTAAGACTGCTACCATTGTCTGGTGATTCAGCTTCTTCAACCTTTAGGCACATCAGAAGCTGAGCTTCAGCCACTTTGTCACCTATGAATTCATGTTCTGTCAGTGATGTCCGCGGGTTCCCACCCCTCAATTTCTTTTGACCTTTGCTGAAATGTCAACTTCATAGCCAGACCTCATGTGTTCACTCCTTTTGTAAGATCAATTCTCCTTCCTAATATTTTCCTTTGGCTCTTCTCCCCAGTCCTATTTCCCATTGTCTGATAAACTATGCAACTTAATGTTTTCCTCAGTAACTCAGAACACAGATGTTTTTCTTATTGTTATATCCCCAGACCATAGTGTGCATATATACTTGTTAATGGTAACAAATTAAAAACAATGTTAGAATGAATACTAAAGTGTCAGTATACAGAGAGATTGCATAGCTGACCTGTATTCAGAGATACAGGTGACAATTACTGCAGAAGTCCAGACAAGAGTGAGTGTGAGATCTGAGCCACTGATTCTATAAACTTAAGGAAAGTTCAGGGCTTAGACAACTTAGGGATTAATGATACACTGGTTATGCCATAAGCTATCATTAAAAACAGTGCTATCATGTAGACAAAAGAAAGTGAATAATCTAGAGATGGAGAGAGATAGATAGAGATAGATAACAGATGATAGACAGACAGACAGATAATAGATAGATAGATGATAGATAGATAGATAGATAGATAGATAGATAGATGATAGATAGATAGGCTTTTGTGATAGAGGAAATAGCTATTTGTATACCAGGAAGACACAGAATCTGGTAGCTGTCCAGTCCAGTGTTAAAGACACAGATGATCCCTAGAGAGTCACTGCTGTTGAACCTACGTTGAAAGGCTGAAGAAGGTGGAGTCACCAGACAATGGTGCTAGTCGTAGACATTCATTCATAAAGAAAAGTGTCTACAACCTGCCTTCATTCAACTTCCTCCCATCCATGCTTCCAGCTGTCTACCTTCAAGGCAGATTTTTTACTTCCTTAGTCGCTATCTCAAATTCTAATGCTCTCTGCTGGTGGCTGCATAGGCACACTGGTGTACTTTACCAATCCTATGTGTCTCTTAACCTAGTCAAGTCGATAATCAAGACGAACTATCACAATATAACTGTTCATATCTGACAGATAGAATTACTTCTAGAGCATTATTTACTTCCATTCTAATTGTCATTGAATTTTGCCAAGTGATACACTTATACCAGTGGAATAATTTTGGAATAATATGAATAAGTGCCTTAAGCAATTCTGTGCTTTTGTACAAAAATGTTATCTAGTGTGGTATCTAAAAAAATTCAGAATACTTACATTTTTTCTAGGCCAGCATACATACTATGCAGCTGACCTTGGACTATCCCTTAATTCTAGCCACAATGTTTGATATGAAGTATGACACACGGTAGCCCAGTCATATTTCACACAAACAAATGACATGGCAGTCAGTCGTTAGGCCTGCAGTGTTGGAAGACATATTAGTCTAAGCCAATGAGCCTGCTGGTGACATTACACATCACCATTGCAGCATTAGATAATATGACTATCTTTTGCTTTAGACACTTGGAAGATAATCAATGCCTTCTACAGACATGAGGAAATCGGAAAGAATACATTAAGGGAGGAAACCTATCATGCAGATCTTAACAGACTGGATTCGAAGTGCCTATTGGGGCATCCGAGTGCTTTATGCAGTACATATGTATCTAATTTGGTTCGTAGTCTAGGATTGACAGCTAACCACTGGCTGTACTTTTGCAGCCAGTACATTAGAGCCAATCGTGAGAGTAGTGAAAGCGGGCGTGGCATGAGGGCCATAGGGCACTTCATTTTAGAAAGGCCTGTAATGTTCACTGGAGCTAAAGAAGCCCCTGTGTGCTAGAGGTAAGGGATAAACTGAGAGCAGTTTGTTTCAGTTCTGATTTAGCAGCTATGGGCTGGATACGTTGTCACCTCTCTAGTTCTGCATCTTTCAAGCAGTCATGTCCTTCCTAGCTCTTACCAGAAAAAGGGACCCTAGAGGGCTCAGCAGATCATTTTGTACTGTCCTTCCCCAGGCTGCAGGCCAGGGCCATTTCTGCACTTCTCGTCATGGAAACACATAAGTTGCAAGTTCCTTTCATTATCGGGAAGGACATGGAAGGGCAGGAGTGCTCTTTCCTGCTCAATGATCCATGCAACTAGAACAATATCCATTGTAGGCAAATTCGTGGCTGGGATAAGTGGACGCACAGCCCAGCAGTTCTTATAAATGAATTTAGTTCAAGTTGAATTAAGGTGATCTGTGAAAATGTGTTCCACAATGATTCTCTTCAGTATTTAGGACACCGAATCATTTTGAAAAATGGTTTAGTGCTTTTGGTAAACGTTTATATTAAACTTCCATAATTCTATAGAAGTTAGTCTAGGGATCTCTAATAAACTTTTGAAACATGTCGAATACTAAATGCTGTTTAATATTGGCTGTCACTTTTCTGAAAGAAAAAAAGGGAAGATCTCTCCATTTAGTTTTGTTCTTTTCTGATTGCTAACTGCTATATTGTGGATGGGTAAAAAGACCATGTTTGCCAGCCATAGGAAAAATAACAACACCAACAATGTGCTAAAAACTAGAATTTACAATAATTATTCTTGGTTCTTAAAAGGGGCCCTTTCTAGTGGCAGTTTCTACCAGCAGAATTTTCATATTTCGGCCGGGTGGTGATGGCGCATGCCTTTCATCCCAGCACTCGGGAGGCAGAGGCAGGCAGATCTCTGAGTTCGAGGCCAGCTTGGTCTAGAAGAGCTAGTTCCAGGACAGGAACCAAAGAGCTACAGAGAAACCCTGTCTCGAAAATCAAAAAAAAAAAAAAAAAAAAAAAAAAAAAGAAATTTTCATATTTCATACAAAGTGTCTGGGTTTCTGACTCCTCTCGTTGCTTATCTACCTATGTCAAATTCTTTTAACTTACAATTGCCAGTCTTCCAAAGTTTAGTCTTCTCTGGAGAGTTAGGAGATGTCAAGGAAGCTAAAGAAGTTTGTGGCAGCAAGGAACACATCTGGAGGAAAGGGAAGGTACAGTTTCACTTACCTCTGGAGAAAAGGATTTTGGTCTCTCTTTCAGTAAGATGGGAACTCATTAGGTTTTTCAAATACGTGAGGCCCACAGTAAGATTTATTCTTGAGAAGAAGCCACTTGGGTACCTAATGAAACAGGAGGCTGCTGCCGTGTTGTTGCTGAGTAAGAAATGCTGAGAAATTGCCCTAGGCTGAAAGTAGTGATTGTGGATGTGATGTGTTTGAGAGAGAGGAAGTAGTCTGGCAAGATGCAGAAAGTAATGCAGAGTAAAGCAAAAGGCTGCTGTAAGAGTCAGCAGCAGGTTTATCAAACCCCATAAGAGGAATGGACTTTGCTATTATATGTTCGGTAAAGTCATTTGGTGGGCTGACTTTCTGCAAGATTATCACATTCTGAGGATGAAGAATTACTGAGACATCAAAGTATAAATGTCTATATTTCTGAGGTAGGCTAGTCTGGAGATGTAGGGATTGTTGGGTGAATTTGAAATCTGTTGCATTTGTTCTAATTGAAGCTAAGGTCATGGGTAAGGTCTTATAAGAAGAGAAAACTGGTGAATGAGGATCTGAGGGTTGCGGAACTTCACATTCTAATGTCTAGAGTAAAGAGGGTGATATTTGGAGAAGGCATGAAAGGGATGATGTTGAGAAAGAGGAGAATTGGGGTAGTGAGATAAATACCTTGGAGAAAGGGACAGAGGGCTGTGTGGTGAGAGAGGCACTTAGCTACATCAGTAATAGGAGAAGTAGGCCTCGGTTCTTGGCCCATAGAAATCTTGTGAAGTAGTGCTGGGGTGAAAGTGCATTGTCACAGGATGTGGGTGATGAGTGCATGCGACTACTTAGGAAGTTTGACTCTGAAGGGATTATGGAAATGGAGTGTTAGCTGAATCAGGTGCTCTTAGGGTTTGGATGCTCTTAGGGTTTGGAAAAAGAAGTTCATAGAAAACAAGAAGGGTGAGTTTTTTAAAAGGGCTTATTATAGAGAGAAAGTTTAAAGAAGAAAGATGTAATGACTGTAGAAAGAACACAAACCCTTGGAAATCCAGCAAAGCTCCAGAAGGTGCTGGAAAGGTCAGATTAGGCCCTACACAAGAGAGTACCCCCAAAGAGGGAAAAGCCCTCAGAGTTGCACTATAGCGACATTTTTATAGCACTCATGGAAGAAACTGGACAAAGATAGAGGTAATTTCTGTCATGTTTGATTAATTCACAGACTATCTTATATGTTGACTAAATGGTGCGGGGGAGGGTGGTGTTCACAGGCCGTATGCACATTCCCCTGGCCTAATCAGGAACATAATTTTGTACACTATGCATATTCAACACATCCATTTAGAAAACGGCTTGCACCCTGAAGCTCCTGCTGTTCATTTCTGACATCCGATTTGGTAGCTGCTACCTTGACTCTTCCATTGGTCTTGTCCAGCATGGCTACTCTCAGATCTTGGAGACGTTGCTGGTCTCAGACTTTGGTGGTGTATGCGAGGTTAGGCAGTCAATGTTCCCTTTGCTCTCACATTTACATGACCAACTTGTAGTTTTAGCATTGTAGAAGGCTAACTCTACTACTGTTACCAGGACGTAGTTGCAGTTTCTCTTGGTTATATCTCTTCTTAGCCCTCCGTCTACAGGGTGGTCTGAGTGGCCCTCTTTCAGAAATAGGAAGAGCCTTGTCAGAAGCTTTGTGAAGGGGTGACAGGGCCTTGTGTATGTCCCATTGTCTGGGCAAGAGATGTACCTGTTGTCTATACCAAAAAAGTTATACTGCTGGGGCTAGATCATGGTATTAGTACCATGGGAAGCTGTTTCAGATATTCATAAGTCCAAATAGTGTTCAGGGAGCAGATGTCTACAAATGGTCCTTTTCTCCCCCTTTCTTACTCTTTGACATCCCCTACAAGAAGTATTTAAAGGCAAATGTTAGTACCCAGATGAACAGATGTTTTGTTATTGCTACTCCTATATTTGTACGCATTTTTCCTCCTTGAGATATACTTAGCTTTGTTTGGGGAAGACGGGAGAATTTGATTTCCTCATCAAAAAGTTGAAATAATTAAAGATATGTCTCAGTGAGAAATTCTAAATAGAGGCATTTTAATAATGTAGGAAGTAAGGCTAGAGTTTATAAAATGAGTGACTAGCTGAATTGGGAATGGAAGCAGGGATTTTGAGATTACAATTTGACAATTAACTTAATGTATCATAAAGTGCCATTTTGTTTTCATTTTAAATGCCCAAGAGAACGTTATTCATAGACATGTATATTGCTAACTATGTTTTTAGAATTTGGCTACAGTATTTTCCCCTCTCTCCTACATGTGACAAGCATAGAAGCTAAAAATTGCCAGAATAGAAACATGTACCCACCCCTCTAAGAAGAACACTGAAGAGTCATTGTTATCATGGCCAGTAGTAGAAACTTATCTTCCTGATTTGTTCTGGGAATATGTATGGAAGGAAGACCAGGGATCTCAAAGTCACACTCACATTGGAAAAGTGAAGAGAATGGTAATTTTCCAATGTCCGTGATTACAGCCATCTGTGCTTTCTTACTTTAGGTCTCTCGATGCATTCCAATGTAAAATAGCCTCTTCTTTGTTTATTTTGGAACACAGCTGTTGTCTTAATTGAGCCTAAAAGATAATAGAAGCATTGTTCTCTCTCCCCATCTTCACCCCTTCTCCAGTGAAGCCCTTGGTTGAATGTAAGGAAGACCTGAAGAAATTAGTTTTCCTAGAAAATCTGCGTTGTTGTTTTATTTCTCCAAAGGTAAATACTGTTTTTAAAAACAGCGGATGGGGATTATGCATGTATACGTATATGCATATGTATAGAGTGTGCAATTGTGTGCATGTGTGCGCACACATACTCTAATTCAGTTTGAATTCTGAATACTTGCTATTCCTTTTTGATAGACACCCACTTGCACCACACCACACTCCCACATCCTTGTCACAAGAACTATCAGTGATTCAGGTTAAACTTTTGAAGCTTTACCCCTTGGCATTTGCCTTCTTTGAACCAAAGGAGTTAAAATCATAGAGAACAGACTGATTTGCTTTTTTTTTTTCATTATCTGCCCCTTCCCCAATATTCTGCTCTTTAAGCAGAACTGCTTCAAATTCTATTCTTTTCTCTATTGTTAGAAGCTAGGAAGTTTCTTAAACGTCATCACAGGTGCTTTGGTCTTCTGAAACAAAGGTTTTTGAGAACATAAAATGTGCCTAGTCCTATAGACTCTCATGAAAGGAAGTAATACAAGTATTTAGAGTTAACACACATACACAAATTTATAAATTCCACATAAAAGCAAAAGAAAATTTTATTAGCTACAGAAAGCATTTCTATAAAATTGTTTGCCCCTATAAATTTTAGTCCCACAATGATTGCCTCATCATTTGGCAAGGAGTTTGTAAAATTATGTTCTACTGGCAGAATAAAATGAAAATTCAGTATTTGCTCTGGGTTGTTTTTTTATTACAATTATAGTTAGTTATAATATATAAAATGTGTGCCTTTACACAGAACTGCACTCACTGTTTCTATTATTTCCAGAGGTTAGTTTCCTACAAAAGCATGTATATATGCATATACATATATATATGCATTTCTCAATCAAGTAGAAACTGAATTGAAATTTACAGAATTTCTAGTCATAATGTAAATGGTCCTGGACCTAACCTCTAGCCATAAACTGCAACTTTGGACAAAAAACATATAAAAGAAGTTTTTATACACTGCTCACTCTATGAACAGGAAACCCATGATTCATGGCCTCACATTCACCCTGGCTTTCTGCTGGACTGGCTTGCTGACCCTGACACAGAAGCAGTACTGAACAAGAGCTAAGAGAGGTGATGTGGAGGTGGGAGCCGGTGCTTCCGAGCTGATGGAACTCACTGGCACTGTATAGGAAAGGGGAGAACTCTGCATATGGGCATGTTGGCTTCCTGAACCACAACTGAGGAAGGGTACAAGGTGAGATTCCTTGAGGCTTCTCATAAAACAGCTGCCTTGAAGAAGAAAGAGAAGAGATGGCAATTAGGGTCATCCTGTGCTGCCTAGAAATCACTGTCTTTCCCCAGCTAGAGTGGCAAAGTGTGTTCACTTGTGTATGTCCAATCTTTTATTGAAGAGACCAAAAAGAGCTCACCTTTGCAGTGTACACAATGCCCTAGAAGAAGGACAGCTCTAACAGCTCCCCAAAAAGTTCAGCAGGATCATGGAGAATTGTCAAATTTTTAACTTCCTGTCATCTAAAAGAAACCAAAGAAAAGCAACTTGACACTCTTTTTTTTTCTTTTTTTCTTTTTTTTTTTTTTTTTTTTTTGGATTTTCGAGACAGGGTTTCTCCATAGCTTTTTGGTTCCTGTCCTGGAACTAGTTCTTGTAGACCAGGCTGGCCTCAAACTCACAGAGATCCGCCTGCCTCTGCCTCCCGAGTTGCTCCACCACCGCCCGGATGCAACTTGACACTCTTTAGAGTGAGTCAACACAATCTCCCTCACACTGTGTCATACACAATGTCCTGTGGATTTAGTAGAAGAGAAAATATATAGGTAGTATATGTTATACACTAAGCATTTCAGGACAGTAGATGCCTCAGGGGGAAAGGTGCTCACTGCAAAGCCTGATGACCTGAGTTCCATCCTCAGCACTCTCACAGTGGAACGCAGTACAAGTTGTACTGTCCTCTGCACATGAGTTTTGACACCTACATAAACACACACACTCACATACACAAGTGCACACACACACAAATGTAAGAGTCTGGTCTTTTTTCTTAAAATATTTACTATTTCAGTTTGCCATTTTTTGTTTATCATTGCTATTATTTATTATTTTGTATGTGTATGTTTTGGGAACAGGTACTAAATTGCCTGAGTTCAGTAGACAGATTTTTGGAGTTGGTCCTCACTTTGAGCCTTGTTGGAATAAGCCTTCTCTTGATTGTTTCTTTTAGCCCATGAGCTTCCATCTGATTCCCTGGTTCCTACTTCCATCACTAGGTGGGAACGCTCAGATGACACATTTTCTCCATCACATCTGTGTTCCAGAGACTAAAGGGTTATCAGGCTTTGTTGGAAGACATTGCTGGATAGTCAGAGGGCACATCCTTCAGTGGCCTGGCAGATTATTTCAATAGCTCATCAACATGGAACTCCCTTTCTCTAGTAAAACTTCATGTATCTACCATCCCTTATCTGGAGAATGTCCCTGGATCTGACCTGGAGGACTGACCTTATCTGTAAGTTGTCTCTAAAGCTGACTTATATTTAGCTTGGACCTTGACATCGATTCCTGCTTGAAGGCTTCCTTGCTGCACACATGATAACTAAGGCTTATGCTAGGAGCCTTGTGATAGGAGTATGCCACTTAATGAAAATTAGAGTTTGTACCCAGGCTCCACAATTTTATATATACCTTATATTCTGAAATAAAATTGAGCTGGTTCACTGAACTCTGTCTCCTGGAGGGCTGTTTCTGTTCATGCTCATGGGATGCATACAAAATTTTCTGTCACCCCCTTCTGCCTCATTCCCCTCTTGAACTAAGGGCCAACAGGCAGAGAGGCCAAGAGAATCCTCCCACAAGGAGTTTTTACCCACTGAGCATTCTCCCCAGTCCCCCAACATCAAGACATACAAAAAAGCATGAAGAAACATTGAAGGCAATGACTGATGTAGCAATCAGAATCATTAGAAAATGGGGTTTACTTCAAAAATAGCATAGAGGCTGGGAATGTGTATTGTAAGATCCTTACCTTCGCTACATATTAAGGCAAGCTGAAAATAAAAATATGATTTGCCAGTGTTTATTATTTTTGGACTGTGACAAGTTGAAGTCAGAAGTTCTGAAAAGCCAAATACTAAGACAACACAAAATTCAAGACAGTGAATGTGGTGGGTTCAAAGGAGGTTTTGTTAACCCAAACAGCACTACAAGAGGAGGGACATCAAGTCAAAAGCATAGTATGAATGGAAAAGCCATCACAAATTACTCAATGTCCATCCAAACTTATAATTATTTCCTTAAAAGTAACAAATTAAGCATTTCAACTGAACTTAAAAACTGTCAAACTGAATAAAACAGCACATTTCTAGCCATAGAAGAGAAAGACATTAAAAATATAGATTTTGGGGAAGAGTTTGAAGTTGATGTGACACATTAATAGTACAAGACTGGGAAGGTACATGGCATACAATAATGACCAATTCATGAAGATGAAAAGGTAAACCAAATATAAAGAAATAATTTGAAGGTTTCATGAATTTCAAGCATAGTTTTAGTGTTTCTAAAGCAAAAATGGACACAGTAATAAAAGAAATAAATCCACAATCACAGCTGGACATTTTAATATCCTACACACAGCAATGTAAAGTGAACTGTTAGAGGAAGTAGATAGAAAAAGGATACCCAAGGATAGAGGTCTAAAATTCAATGCAGTCAATATATGTTGTAGGAGACTGTTTGTTTGTTCCCAGCTGCCCAAATAATCACACAGAAACTATTAATTAAATCACTGCTTGGTCCATTAGCTCTAGCTTCTTATTGGCTAACACTTACATCTTAATTTAACCCATCTCTATTAATCTGTGTATCACAAGGCTGTGGTTTACCGGGTAAAGTTCTGGTGTCTGTCTCCGGTGGGGCTATATGACTTCTCTCTTACTCTACCTTCTTTCTCCCAGCATTCAGTTTAGTTTTCCACTCCTTCCTATATTCTGCCATGTGCAGGCCTAAGACAGTTTCTTAATTAACTAATGGTATTCACAGCATACAGAGCGGAATCCCACATTACCTCCCCTTTTTATTTTTAAATTAAAAAAAGGTTTTAACTTTAACATAGTAAAATTACATATAACAAAACAGGTATCAAGCAATAATTACAGTTATAATATTTATATCTATTTTATCTTTTATCCTAACTAAGGAAAATATAACTATATATTCTTTAATTCCATCAAAGACTCCAGAAGGATACAATATTGCCTAAGTAAACAGGAAGTGCATTGTAAGCAACTTCCAATACTCAAGAATTGACAGAGACATCTTGCTGCCCAGACAGTCACTCAGTGTTCTTCTATACTGTTGGGACATCTGTTTCCAGCCTACAAGCCCATCGTATCCAGATGACTTTTCCATGAAGCAGGAAATTTCAAAGACAGTTCTGCCATATGGGCTGTTTGTCAGTCACATTTTTTTCTGTGTCCTGTAGAATGTCTAGCAAGACTCTTTCATAAAGTAGAAACCCTGAAGGACTGTCTCACCTTTATGCAAGTTCATCAGTCATTTCTCTGTGGGTCCTGCATGTCCAGTTCATACAGAATAATATCAAGCAGTCCAGGCAAGAGCAGTTTCTTGCCCAAATGGCTAACCAACTCCATAAGGAGCCTCTTCAATGCCCATCATCCTCTTGAAGTAGATTGGTGCTGCCAGAAGTACATAAGTCTCATTGTCATGAAAAGTACTAAGTTCTTAAGCATTTTAAATGCCATATTCTAAAGACTTTGAAAGATCTGAAGAATATCTATCCATCTGAAATACATCTCTGTACATCTAGAAAACCTGACTACAAGCTTGACTATTATAGAGGACTCTTAATTAACCTATATTTCTTAATTATACATTACATTTTAAAATGAGCTGCACAAACACAAAACCTTAATCAAGAGAGGAAATATACATATAACAAAATTAACCTAAAATTTGTATTAATAAATTAAGATCCATACCAATACAAAGTATCCATCTCTATAGCATATCGCCCTTTAAATGTAAACAAACATTTATAAACAATATTTGGGAATATATGACCGTAGTTTTCTCCAGACTACTTCCTGTTTCTTGTTGGGTGAAGTAATTTCCGGGGTGTTAAAGGCAATCTTTCAGGGAATCTTGTTCCATCAAGCCACATTAGTCTGGAGGGATTCCACAGGTTCTTATCTTCTGTGGAAACAAAAGCAGAATCTCTTTTCCAAAATAACATATCCTTAGACTCAAATTTTGAAGTCAAGAAACCTTTAAAACATATGTGTTGGTTTAGCTTAGCAGCCCTCAGAATCAAATGTCTCTCTGCAGTCAAAAGAGTCAAAGAAAACACAATAATATACATAATCCAGACTCTCTATGTATATTTTATCTTTATATGGCTTATTTTTCTTTAGTCTTATTAATTTTTCTACAAGTTTACTCTGTCTCTTTAAATACTTTGTTTTATTTTTAAAACCATTTACTTCTTTTTATAACTTTTTATAACTCTCTATACTCTTTGTCTTCTTCATCCCAAGTCTACATACATTTTTTAAACACACTGTGACACATTTAGAGGTCTTTTTAATCTGAATCTGTCTTTATTGTGTATCTGTAATCATTTTCTGACCAGGACTGCTTCTTAAAATGCTAAGAGCTTCTTAAAAACTAAGTGGTGGCATTGCTAGAGCAGATATGGCCCTGCCTGCTTGCTTCACCCAGTCCAACATGGCAGGATGGAGGTCTGTTTAGTGTTAGCCACGTTCATAGCCCCATTTGAATGCTTTGCCTCCTGAAGGAGTCAGAGTTCACACCGGCAACAAGGCTCAGAATGCTGCTGTTTCAAAACCATGCGGGTTTTTTTCTACTGCTGCTGATTCAAGAAAACCTCTCTTAAAGGAGCTATGGCACGAAGCAGTGCTTAACTCTGGTTTTGTTTGTTTGTTTGTTTTTGTTTTAGCCTAGACTTTCTTCTTAAACTCTCTCATGTTTTAAGTGGATTTTAGTTGGCCACGTTGCCACCAATTTGATTACCTGTACATAATAGTAACCCCAATAAGCATGGAGCACAAACTTAAAAGAGACTAGGCTGAAGATGGCTCAGTGTTTAAAGGGGGTAGGTATTACTCTTGAAAGGAGCCCAAGTTTGGTTTCAAGCATCCACAGCTGGTGGTTATCAGTGGCTTAAATCTAGGTCCAGGGGACTCAGTTCCTTCTTCTGACCTCTGTAAGCACTGCACACACATAAACACAAACACAAATATATATAATTGAAAACAAATTAAAAATAACCAAGCTATCATTAGGTTTGAAGATATTTAAATCCTAAAGACTGTATTCTTCATCTATAATGTAATTAAGTTAAAAATTAATAGCAATAAGATACTTGTAAAACTTCTGAATAATTAGAAATTATAAAACATTGCTAAATATATCATGAATCATTGAGCCAATCATTTGGGTTAAAAAAAATTCAATATGTATAAAAAAGCCAAGATGACGTTTTGCAATTTTATAATGTAGAATAACACGTTCTTTGAGCTATATGCATAGCTAAAATGAATATTTTTAAAACAAAAATATGTTTAAAGTTAATAATCTAGGTTTGTACACTGGAAAACCAAGAAGGGAAAATATTATCAAAGTAATCAGATAAAAGACATTATAGATGCAGTAAGAAGCAATAAAATGGAAAAGTAAGCAGTCAGATTCAACAGTCAAATGTGAGTGCTTTGAAAAGCCTAATGAGATTGGTAAGCCTAAGCAAGCCTGGGCAGAGAAAGAGGAAGATTTCCAATACAAATGAGGCAAGAAATGACACTACAGTGTTAAAGGTATAAAAAGACAATAACACTTATGAATAACTTTATATTTGACAACTTATGATGGTAAATTAGAAAGTCTAAATAATATAGTTAAGGATGAAATAGAATCAAAAACCAAAAATCTTGCCTGCAAATACATTTTCTGTGTTTATATGACATTTTATTAATAAATTTTATCTATTACATGAAGAGTTTATCTTAAACGCTTTAAGATAAAAGACTATCTAATTTTGTTATAACAAAAGTATTAATGATCTATTCAGAATTTTAATACCTCACAATAATAATAAAATATTAGAAATTTGAATTCTATAACAAAAAGAAGATATCATGATCAAGAATTAGAGTTTTATATAAATAAAGATAAATTTTGTTCTTAAATAAAAAATTTAAGCATCTGAAATCATTAGATATTGTATATTAGTAGATATGAATCATTCTACAGTAATAGAACAAAGGAGAAAAACACATAATTCTGAGGAGAAAAAAGAAAGTTGATCTTCAAGGCCCACGCATGATAGTAAATCTGAATAAACTATACTCCTACATTTAAAAAAGGGAACCCATGTATACACTGTGTGCTGTCCCATAAGACTAGGAAAAGCTGATGGCAGTGACTTTAATTATTTCCTTAGTACAATAATATAGATTATACCAAATAAAATTATCAGGAAATAGTGTAAAAATAAGAAAAAAAATCATGTTTTTCATAAAAAATATTTATAAATATCAAAGTATTAAACTGATAAATGAATTTGATAATGTCACAGGATAAAGAAGTTAATTTACTTGACCGAGTAATTGGAAAATTAAGTAGAAGTAAATTTTTACCATCAAAACACCAAATATTTAAAAAACAGATGAAAAATCTGTACAATTAAAACTTTCATATTGCTGGGAGAATTTGAATATGTGTGTGTGTATTATGTTACATATAAAGTATCATTAAATACATATATTAATTTAAAAACAGATTTTTTAAAAGTTTATAAATGCTGAATATCACTTGATTTTTCATTCATATGTAGAAATTTTATGATTTGTGTATGTCAACTAAGAAGAGAAAAAAATCCACAAGAGAAAATATGTTTAAAAGGGAAAAAGGAATTGTTTGATATAAAGTTATTGTGATGGCTTCAAAGAAAGGAGTGGCACTTTTAGGAGGTGTGGTCTTGTTGGAGGAAGTGAGTCACTGTGAGAGCAGGCTTTGAGGTCTCTTCTGCTCAAAGTTCCCTCAGTGTGACTTTTAACCAACTTCCTGCTGCCTTCTGATCAAGATGTAGCCAGTACCACGTCTGCCTGCATGCTGCCATGTTCCCTGCCACTACGATAATGTACTGAACCTCTGAGCTGTAAGCAACTCCCCTTAATTAAATGTTTTCCTTATAAGAGTTGCCATGGTCATGGTGTCTCTTCACAGCAATAAAAAGCCTTAACTAAGACAGTTAAATAATAAAAGTCTTCACTTAAGAGAACAAAACAAACAGCTCTCAAGGAAAACTAAGAACAGACAATGGAGATCACAGAGAGTGATGGTGTTTACAGCACACCAAAGAGCCCATTTGCCTCAGGACCACACATACCCATGCCAAGCTAGTGTTGGCTTCTGTGATGTGGTGACCCAGTATTTCCAGAGCTTCTGAACATTTTAAGAAGACAGATGACAGGATGTTTGTGTAGTTTTCTAGAATCATTCATTTTCTAACTATGAGAAGAAGAAATCAAGTTTACCTGTAATGTGAAGTTCCTACTCAATCATGACTCTAAGACACATAGCTTCACAAAGAAGATGACCTATGAGATATAGAGTTGAATTAGGGCTAGAAAATATAGTACTTCTGTGGGTTAACCAATGGCTTCTTTCAGGTAAGAATGATAAGTCTTCAAAAATTTAAGCACAGGGCAGTAGGAATAGCTCATTCAATAAAGCACCTTCCTCAAAAGCAAAAAACTGTTGAGTTCAATGGCTTTAACTCATGTGAAAATTATGGGCATGCTGGAACATGTGTTAAATCCCAGAATGGGGGGGATGCAGAAACTATAGAAGTTTTCATCTTGCCCTGGGCTGGGCGCCTCTGCCGGTTCGTCCACCCTCTCCCGCAGCCGCCTCCTTTCAACCTTGTCCGCGGTTGGCGCAGTCTCCGTTGCAGTGGCGACTACCATTCCCGTCGGAGCTGCAGCTCTCTCTCTCCCCGCGTTCCTTCCCGCCAGGTCCCAGAGTTCGCCCGCCATGGCTCTCCTCACTGCGGCAGCCCGGCTCTGGGGAGCCAAGAACTCATCCTGCATTGTTCTTGCTGTCCAGCATGCCAGTGCTTCTTCCACGAATTTGAAAGATGTATTGAGCAATCTGATACCTAAGGAGCAGGCCAGAATTAAAGCCTTCAGACAGCAACATGGGAAGACAGTGGTTGGCCAAATCACTGTGGATATGATGTATGGTGGCATGAGAGGCATGAAGGGACTCGTGTATGAGACGTCGGTTCTCGATCCTGATGAGGGCATACTTTTCCGAGGACATAGTATCCCTGAATGCCAGAAACTACTGCCTAAGGCTAAGGGTGGGGAAGAACCCCTACCTGAGGGCCTATTTTGGCTGCTGGTAACTGGACAGATGCCAACAGAAGAACAGGTATCTTGGCTCTGACAAGAATGGGCCAAAAGGGCAGCTCTGCCTTCTCATGTGGTCACCATGCTGGACAACTTTCCTACTAACCTGCACCCCATGTCTCAGCTCAGTGCAGCCATCACAGCCCTCAACAGTGAAAGTAACTTTGCCCGTGCCTACGCAGAGGGAATCAATCAAACCAAGTACTGGGAGTTGATTTATGAAGATTGTATGGACCTGATTGCGAAGCTACCCTGTGTGGCAGCAAAGATCTACCGGAATCTTTATCGGGAAGGCAGCAGCATTGGGGCCATTGACTCTAAGCTGGACTGGTCCCACAATTTTACCAATATGTTAGGCTATACTGATGCACAGTTCACCGAGCTTATGCGTTTGTACCTCACCATCCACAGTGACCATGAGGGTGGTAATGTAAGTGCCCACACAAGCCACCTGGTGGGCAGTGCCCTTTCAGACCTCTACCTGGCCTTTGCAGCAGCCATGAATGGGCTGGCAGGGCCTCTCATTGGACTAGCCAATCAGGAAGTGCTTGTCTGGCTAACACAGCTACAGAAGGAAGTTGGCAAAGACGTGTCAGATGAGAAGTTACGAGACTACATCTGGAATACACTCAACTCAGGACGGGTTGTCCCAGGATATGGTCATGCAGTGCTAAGGAAGACTGACCCACGGTATTCCTGCCAGAGAGAGTTTGCTCTGAAACATCTGCCTAACGACCCTCTGTTTAAGCTGGTTGCTCAGCTGTACAAGATTGTGCCCAATATCCTCTTAGAGCAAGGGAAGGCCAAGAATCCTTGGCCCAACGTAGATGCTCACAGTGGGGTGCTGCTCCAGTACTATGGCATGAAGGAGATGTATTACTACACGGTCCTGTTCGGAGTGTCGAGGGCACTGGGTGTGCTGGCACAGCTCATCTGGAGCAGAGCCCTAGGCTTCCCTCTAGAGAGGCCCAAGTCCATGAGCACGGACGGTCTGATGAAGTTTGTGGACTCTAAGTCAGGGTAAAACGGGAGATTGCGGGAAACTGACTATAAGAAAACGAGGAAGCTTAAAATAAAGTATAATTTTGTTTTGTTTAAAAAAAAAAGAAGTTTTCATCTTGCCAAGTGTGTCCCTTGTCTTCAGTGAGTGATCTCCTAAAGAAGTGCTCACCTTCATGAAGAGCAAATTTTCTTCACAATGTCTGACCCTAGGCAATTTACTCTTCACATTGAGACCATTCTTCTAGGATGACATTTTTAAGGTTTATCAACTGCGCCGCATGTGATGATTTAGAGAGCATAGAAATTTCAAGACATGGAATAGATAATCTACTTAAACATTTGTGAGTGCATTATCTACTCTCATTTTTTTTAAGTCAGAGTGAGACTATGGGCTCAGAAAACAAGCATGCAGAGGGACACATAAAAGAATTCTCATCCACCTGATGGCCTACGAGGTCTTTGTCTTCATCACCCCTTGAGATGCTAGCACCCAAAACAAAATCCTTATGTTATCCAAGGGATATAAAGGCCAAAGACATTGACTGGTATTCTAAGTATGAATGTGTTCTCCTTCCAGAAAAGTGAAGAAAGTCTACTTGTAGGATCTTTGCTGTCTTAAGAGGCATGGTTTGTATCTTCTGTTCCTAAGTAACTCTGTCTTGCCATTTACTGCTTCTTAAATCTCCCAATAAGTATTAAAATTAAATTAAATTAAATTAATTAAATGGCAAGGCTCTACTGAGGAGAAAGACACAAACCTCCAGTCAGAACCTCACCGGTAGGCTACAGACTTGTGGTGATACACAGATTAATAAAAATGGGTTAATTTAAGATGTAAGAGTTAGCCAGAAATATGCCTAAGCTATTGGTCAAATAGTGTTGTAACTGATATAATTTCTGTGTTGTTATTTGCGTCTGGGCAGCCAGAAAATGAACAAGCAGTCGCCACCTACAGACAGACATGTCCTTGGAATACCCAGTGACAGTGGGTAAGACATGCATAACTACAACATAATCCATAGAAACATATACCCAATGCTGAAGTCATGCATGAGTAGAGTCATGCATGAGTAGAGTAGAGGAAGAGCTCATTTTGCTTAAGTTGGGTATTCAGGCTTCATTTCTGCTGCTGTTATAAATACTCTGACCAAAAGCAACACAGCGGAGGAAAGGCTGCATTTAACCTACAATTCCAGGTCATAGTCCCCCATTAGGGGAGACTATGTTAGGAGCACCAAGGCAAGCCTGCTTGCCTCTAACCAAGGAACTAACTTCGCAGTCAAATAAGTGTTACTGGAACAATGTTTGGTTTGTTGGCTGGTTGGCTAGTAAACTCATGCCCAGCTACCCTTCTTCAGTACTAGTTGTTTAGGGAATGGTGTCCTCCCACCATGGGCTGGGTTCTCTTATATCAACAGTCAAGACAACCTCCCCAAGACAGGCCAATCTGATCAAGGCTATTCCTCAATTGAAGTTCTCTTTTCAGATAATTCCAGGTCATACCAAGCTGACAGTTAAAGCTAGCCAAGGTAGTGGAGGTTAGAACAATACAACTGTACAAGAGATCTGGACAAGATCAAGAAAGTCTCTCTCACAACCTAGTTGTGTAAGGAAAACTTCTATATGAGTTCCTGTCAATTCTGGAGCTATTTAAATGATAGTTTTTTTAGCACATTCTAGCATACATTCCTATTCTCTGTCTGGCCCTTTAGTTGATAATTGATTTGTGCCTTCACAGGAGGGTGGTGGAATATCCTGTTGATTGCAAGGGATGGTCCCTCCATGTGTACAGCCTGACTCTTTGTTGTTCTGGATCTTTCTGTGATTTATATTTGGTTGATGCAAAGTAATTATGGCTTCTTTTTTTTTTTTGCATGGTTGTGGTTTGCCATTTTTATATTGGAATATATTCTAAAATATATTGCTTACATTTTGCATGGTTTTAATGACTATTTGTTTCTTTGGGATTTGTTTTTGCTAATGATTCATTATACCTTATTTTATTATGATTTTGTGCTACGGAAATGATATTAGACAGAAAGCAAATTCAAGCCAATGTTCTAATTCACGTTCTAATCTGGGTAGTAGAACAGTGAAAATAATTTGCCACCTCGACAATGCAGTTTTCTCAGGGACTGCTGTGGCTCACATAGTGCAGTGGGGGTTCAAGAGGTTTTGCATCAAAGAGGAAACCTTGGAGATGAGAAGCTAGGTGTTCACCATGGGAAGCTGACCATGACTACCTGAGAGCAACCATCAAAGATGATACTCTTACAACTACATAAGTTGCCAAGGGCCTCATTATGGACCATCTGAGATTGTTTTTATTTAAAGTAGGTTGAAAAGGTTAGCAACCCGATTGAGTAGGTACTTTATTAGTTGAACATTTAAAACAAAATAAACAAAAAGTCATTTTGATGGTTCTTGAATTGAACATTTAGAACAAAATAAACAAAAAGGCCATTTTGAACTGTTTTCTTCTCTTTTTCTATAAAAACAAGCCAAATAATTTCTCAATTAGATTGTGAGAGGCATGCGTTGCATAGGACAAACAGCAAGGGTTGACTCAGTGGTTGAAGGGAGAAGTGCCAAAGTACTTCCCTAGACTAAACTTGCATGCACATATAGATGTCACAGTCACTGGTGGTTGCTTCTGGTCTGGTCCTCTGCAGTTTATGAATCCTGGTGAAACCAGTTAAGAGGTGTGATCAGCAAATCTATGAGATGACATGCCTGCTACTTGAACTGATCAACAGAAAGGATTTTTTTATGACAATGCCTGACTATACAAACAGAGCTTAAAAAAGTGGAATGGATAGGGATGCAAAGCTTGTGTCATCTACCATAGTTACCTGATCTCTCACCAACTGACTGCCACTGCATTAAGCATCTCAACAATATTTTGTGTGGAAACTATTTACTTCCATAGCCACTAGAGTATAGTAAATGTCTTCCAAGACTTCATTGAATGGTGAAGCATAGACTTTTTAATAAACAAGGTTATTTCCTATTGGCAAAAGTATATTGATTGTAATGGCTCCTATTTTGATTAATAGAGACACATTTGAACCAAGTTGTAATGTTTTAAAAACCATGGTCCTCATCTGTAATTCCTTTTGCACTAACCAGGTAGGAGGTGGGCTTCACAGTCAGGCCACATATGGTTAGTCTTGGACAAATCACTGAAACTCTCTTAGCTTTGGTTTCCTCTTATCTGAAATGGTTATGGTGTAGAGGCAGGAGAAGAGAGGCAAAGCAAGGTCCTTGGAGCCTTGTGGAAAAGCTTCAAAATGGGAGAAGAAGAAGAAGAAGAAGAAGAAGAAGAAGAAGAAGAAGAAGAAGAAGAAGAAGAAGAAGAAGAAGAAGAAGAAGAGGAGGAGGAGGAAGGAAAAGGAGGAGAAGAAAAGAAATTGAACACTTGATAAAGTGGAAGGCTATAGCTCTCCCTCCAAGTTAATGTAATCGCTGGCACAAAGGTAATATCTGAAGGTGACCTGGGTGAAAATGTAAGGGACAGGTGCTACAGTAAGGTGTGTGTCCATATGACGGAGAATGTGGGAGAAAGCCCACCCTGCAAATGCAATATAGAAGTCAAAATCCTTTGTGCTGCTAGGCAATTCAAGCTGCTGAATCTTTGCTTTGCTCCATCCTGCTTCTTCCTTTTCAAGTGTGTCTTCCTTAATAAGTTTCCCTGGCCTCTGTTGCTATTGTGTCTCTGCTCAATTATTTGTTCTAAGACACAAGAACCCCTGGGGGTGAGCACCAACACACCCACCCACTGAAGACAACTGTATTACCTGTGCTGCTTAAATCAAAGTTGTGGGTATCTAATGAAACAAGGCCCACAGCTAGTTAGCGGAGAGTAGAAAAACAGGAAAATTTCAAAAATTTATAAATCTCATTTACTGTGCCAATTGCCACAAGTAACACCTAATAGATGTTTACTGAACATTATGCAAATCATCAGGGAAAATAGTCAAGCACAAGGAGACACATACAGACCACCCCTAACACACACACAGGAGAGATGATTATATTAATGAAACTTCCTCAAAGGACCCATACTGTACATAGAGTATCACGCTGATTAACTGATAAGAACTTTAGTCCAGAATCCTTGGGAAGGGTTTGGAATGCCACATGACCAGAGCATCTCAGCTTATCTTTAGCTCCTTTAGGAGTCATTCCTTATTGCTGGAGAAATGGCTGAGAGGTTGAGAGCTCTGGATGCTCTTTCAGAAGTCCTGAGTTCCATTCCCAGCAACCATGTGGTGGCTCACAATCATCTATAATGAGATCTGGTGCCCTCTTTTGGGCTGCAGATGTACATGCAGGCAGAACACTATACTTCACTCATGACACTGATGAATAGAAGCGTAAGAGTTACTCCAGGACTACTGTGTTTTGAAAAGTGTATTTAATTCAGAAACTAAAATAATCAGCTCAATATTGTGGATTTCTTTTTGCCTTAATTTAAGGGAAACATCAGTAGGAAACATATCTACAATGAAAAATTACAAAACATTTTGGAGCATAGTACACATCTGTTGCTTGGTTTGGATATGATCACAGCAACTTTGAACTAGAATACCATTTTTTAATGCTTATAAGTTTGTATATTAAGCCATGTGGGTGAAAAGAAGGAACAAAGGAAGTATATATCTATGACCAGAAGAAATACAGATGAAGAAATAGAAAATAGTGAAACCCAGCCATTAAACCAGCCATTAAAAAAGCTAAATCTTGTTCTAAGACATTTTTTTTTTTGGTTTTTTTTTTTTTCGAGACAGGGTTTCTCTGTGGTTTTGGAGCCTGTCCTAGAACTAGCTCTTGTAGACCAGGCTGATCTCAAACTCACAGAGATCCACCTGCCTCTGCCTCCCAAGTGCTGGGATTAAAGGCGTGCACCACCACCGCCCGGCAAAAATTTGTAGCCCAGGCTGGCCTCGAACTCGTGATCCTCCTGCCTCTGCCTCCTTCAGCAAATCCTACCGGCGTGCGCCACCACAACCGGCCATTTTTTTTTTTTTTTTTTTTTTTTTTTTTGGTGTTTGATAGCCATTATACAATATGCATAGTGTGGTACTGTACCTCTGATCTAATTAGGCTTTGAAAATTCCCATAGCTCTAAAAAGGGCGGGATGATAGAGACGGATGAAGAGTAGAGGTTACAGTTGTGTGGCTGCACTTAGTGTCTTGTTACCTCTGCCAACAGTCTGTGATGTTACTTCCTCTCGTACATCAAGAGTTTCACTGATATGGTCGGTGTTGTGAGCCATTAGGTGATGGCATGTTACCATGGACTAAATGTTAACAGTATTATATGCACTCTACAACTGTCAGAAAATCCATGAATAGGAGCAGATAAATATGGCTAATTATTTGATTGTTAATATGCCTTTATTTTATTTATCTGGAACTCTAAACTAGTCAGAGCATGTAAGATTGAAATGTTTTATAAAGGGAATATCCTTAGAAATAGATATATATGTATGTAATATTAATGATAGTAGACTTGTCTTTTTTTCCTTCCAGAAATGTAATGGAGAAAAAAAGGTTTTTTGTTTTTTTTTTTAAGGAAGTGTGTCATTTTTTACTCTTCATTCTCAAAATGGGAATTGACAAAGATAGAGAAATTATATTTTTAAGTTTTTCTACATCAAGAGAAATGCTCTATTTTGTAATATGAACAGTTACAATTAATAATATGATGTGTCCATTAAAATGTACAAACAGAACTTGGCTGTAAAATCAGTGAAAACAGCACGTGACTCTTTTTTTTACAAGGATTACCACCCATTCTAAACAGCAAGTGCTTATAGCCTCCAAAAGTCACTTGCCTGGAGCCCCTGCTCTTAGAGTTTAGACCATTAGTAGCTACTTTGATGGAGTCAAATTTAGATTACCCGGTATTGCTCCAGCTACCGGTATCCCTTTATCCTCTGTATCTGTTTTCCATTCACAGATAATTTAAAATCCCTGTATTGCCCAGCTTTGCTTTCCTCCTCTTATGATGATCCAACTGGGAAATGAGTGAGTTTGGGTAATAAGACATTCTGTTAATTGAGAGATGGAGAAAAGTGGCAGGGTCCATGTTAAAGAATTGGCTATGTCTGTAATAAATATTGTTTTCTCTTATCCTAAAAATAAATAGAGTCATTCCTTGTCCACCTCTATTTCTGAACTAGCATCCTTTTGAACAACAGGTAAAATTGTATGAAAAGCATCAACCTGATAGACCACTAGTTTCCACCAAGGTTAGGAAAGCTGCCAGATAGGATATGAGGCTTGTAGCAGACATCCGCTTGATTCGCTTTAACCTGACAACCTAATGTGTCCTTCCCATTACCTTGATTTATGACTTTCTTTGTTCTGGGACCACAAAATTTCATGAAACTATTCACACCCACATTAGTACCTGGGATTTGGTATAACCTGGAATTTTGTTACTAGATATGGTCGCTCCTATTTGGCTTCAGAATAAATTGTTCCTTATCCCATTTGAGGTGAGAGTTGTGCTTCTGCATTAACCTTTTATGGGGACCCACTGTTTGTTTTTACTATTTTCTGGACTAGAAAGAGATGATAGACAGAACAAAGACTAGGGGGAGGAGACTGCCTTAGCTCTGGTTTATGCCTTGTTGGTCAAGGTTAGAAACCGCTACCCCATGTTCATACTCTCTGGCTGTGTGGGTGGGAGATCCTGAAGCTGTGTTTCTGAATCAGCCACCTCTGGATTCAGAAACACAAAACACAACCACGTAAAGCAGCGTGAAAATTAAGTATGGTATGCTATATCAGTATCAGGCACATTACCATTGATTGAAAATGGTTTCACACTTAGACATTTTCAATGGCCGATAAATAGGGTTAATGGATTGTGACTGAAACACTCCTGCCCTACTAAATCTTCCAGGAAGCTTTTTAAACCGGTAAATACATATTCTTCATGATGGCTTGCTAAAGTCTGCCCTAATGCAATTTCAAGCTGGTTACGACTGTGCAAAATGCAAAACTCCGCTTTTCCAGACATTCAAGCCTTAACACTAAAAAAAAAAATAGATATTGAAAATATTGGAAATGAAGCTTTAAATCATCCAGCTTCCTATTTTTTTTGCTATCCTGCAAATTACCATTGTCCAGTAGACTGCAAGTTCTATCGATTTGCATTTTCATCTTTGCAAGTATGGGTAATGTAACAGGAGGAAGAGGGATTGGGACATGCGAGTCACTGTTGGGGGAGGCTGCTGGTTCTTTCCTGGCCACTCAGACCCGAAATAATCACTCAAAAACTATATTTTTTGCAATACTGTTTGGCCAATAGCTTAAGCATATTGCTAGCTAGCAATATATCCTAAACTAACCCATCTCCATTAATCTGTGCATCATCATGAGGTCGTGGCCTGCTGGCAAAGCTTCTGGGGGCTGCAACGGAGGCATCTGTTCCTGGCAGCTACATGACTTTTCACTGACATCACCTACTCTTTCCTCCTCTATTTGCTTGAAACTCCTGTCTTGCTCTATTCTGCTAAACCACTGGTCAAAACAACTTAATAAGAGCTAGAGTGGCAATCAAAGCCACTTCTCTCCTGTGGCTTCTGAGTTCATAGTCCCACATCAAGAAGAATTAGGAAACACTACAAGGAGTGAGCAGAGCAAATGTAGATTTATTAAGAAAACTAAGAAAGGGGGCTGGTGAGATGGCTCAGTGGTTAAGAGCACTGACTGCTCCTCCAGAGGACCCGGGTTCAATTCCCAGCACCCACATGGCAGCTCGCAGCTGTCTGTAGCTCCAGTTCAAGAGAATCTGACATCGTTATACCAATGTGCATGAAATAAAGTTAAATAAAGTTTAAAAAAAAAACTAAGAAAGAACTCATGGGAATGAGAAGGGTTCCAAGGGACGGATAGCAATGTGCTGTCTTGTTTAGTGTCCTTTTATGAGTTTTGTGGTGTAGGCAGAGTTCTTTTTGTTCAGTACCACGGGTCCACTAATAAATGACATGGATATTTATAACTAATTATAAATACTCAGCTGAAACCTTAGGCTTGTTGCTATCTAGTTCTTGTAAGAATTAACCCATATTTGTTTCCTATATTCTACCATGTGGCTTGGTACCTTTCTTTAACATGGCATGTTCATCTTCCTTCTCTGCACGTCTCCTGATGACCTCACCTTTCTTCATCCCCACATTCTATCAGTGTGGCTCTCTCACCTAACATCTCCCTGCCTAGCTATTGTCCAGTTGGCTCTAGATTAAACCAATGAGAACAACGCATCTTCGCAGTGTACTAAAGGATTATTCCACAGCATTATAGTGGGAATTGTACAAAGATGGAATAATCTGCACTGGGAGTGGTCATCTTTGAGCCTATAGTGGGTTGCATGGTTTCTAGGCCCAGCTGGAGTGGCGATCATGAGGAGTAGTCAGGCATTTGAGTCACTTTCATATTCTCTACTCCCCACTCATTTTTCTTAATTTGCAGGCTATTGATTTATCTTAAGCTACACAATTAGTCCCTTACTTGCTCTTAGGCTACTTTAGTGGCTTAAAAATCTAACACGGATCTTTATCCTTACTTCTTAGGGAGCATGAACTCCTACCTTAGACTTACCAGGCATCAATTCTAATACAGTTTCAAAAGCTTGACAGGTATATTTCATTTGTAATAGAGTTGCTGACCTGAGTTTGAGGTAGATCAAAGGTTTTGGTTTGAGTTCAAGGGGGAGTTAGGGTTTATTGCTGTGAAGAGATATCATGACCCTGGCAGCTCTTATAAAGGAAAATAGTTAATCGTGGCTGGCTTACAGTTCATTACTGTCATGGCAGGAAGCATGGCAGTATTCAGGCAGGCATGATGCTGCAGAAGGAGCTGAGAGTTCTTTGTTTGGATCCACAGAAAGCAGGAAGTGACATTGATACTGAGGCTGAGCATTTGAAACCCTGAAGCCTGCCTCCACAGTGACATACTTCCTTCAACAAGGCTACTCTCCTAATAGTGCTACTCCCTATGGGTCAAACATTCAAACCCATGAGTCTATGGGGACCATTTCTATGGAAACCACCAAAGGCAGATTGACCTTTGCGTGAGAATATTTAGATAAGAAGAGTTATTAATACATGTACAGACAGGAAAACCAATTACTTTTAGGGGCTCTGAAGAGAGTTCAAACTGGAACAGGTAACACCTTCTCATAGGTTTCAGAGGTACTGGGGAATTACACTCTGTGGTTGATGTGTAGTTTACAGTATCTGCTTGAAATCAGGCTGATTTTAATTCCCAGGCAGCAGAGGAAAGGAGGGAATTTCACATTCTAGGAAACTTGGAGAAGGTTCCCATTAATTCAATGTATCCCATTTATGTGTTGCCACTCACAGCCCCTGATAGCTTTGAGCCTGTTCTTCTGCGGCCAATACACAGAATAAGGGGTGAGAATCGAGAAACTCAGCTGTAGATGCACATGATCCACAATAGCCTGGTTTGTATTCCAGCAGTGACTCTCTGAGGTGCAGCCCTTGAGTGATATTGAAAAAATCACCAATAGCAAGGAAACCCTTACAGCAGTATTTATGGGGAGATGTCGTTCATCAGGCACTAGAAAAATCATACTTGGCGGTTAACTTGCCAAGAACCTGGCAAACCCCACATACTAAAAGCTGCCAAGCCAGGCCAGTGAAGCATGTGTGATGATCAGACTGCTAGTAAGAAATCATCAGGCCTGAGCATTATGGAAGAAGGTGTTCTCCTTCTAACCACTTTCTGCTTTCCCCCCCTGCATTCAGAGATGGACAGTATCACAGTTGCCCCTCTTTAGAACCTAATAACCTAATAGTGTGTGAAAGGAGGAAGGCAGCATAATCGCCTCTTAAGGTTTACATACCACATGACAAGGAGAAGGTATGGTGCATCTGGACTTTGTTGGGGCCCTTTGAAAAAGAATGGTCTCCTTTTGGTTATTTCTAAAGATCTATATTTCATTTTTTTATTCTTTTAAATCTACTTTGTTATATAACATTTTTTTGGCCAAAAATATAGGATAATAATTGTACCTCTGGATTTGGATAAAGATGTGATATTCTAAGCTGCCTCAAAGTTTATAACATCTGGTAGAGACTTTCTGGTAAAACACAAATACACAGTATTACCCCTTTCTTGAGAGTTAGTTGAAATGGGCCTAGCAGTCACTTGCCCAAGTGATGACACTTCAGGAAATCTATTTATTCCAGAGACGTTAGGAAATGGCTCAGTGGTTAAGCTGTTTAGTGAGCAAGCATGGGGATCTGAGTCCAGAGCCCCATGGACAGCTGTCTGTGGTACTGGGTTCCCATGGTAACATGGGCTGTAGAAATGAGTTCAGAGCCCCATGGACAGCTGTCTGTGGTACTGGGTTCCTATGGTATCATGGGATGTGGAAATGCTCATAAGTCAGCAGATCAACATTTGAGGTTGTTCTCTGACCTCCACACATGTAGTGTGTATAAATACATACACATAGAGAGAGATTTTGAAGAATAGAAAATAGTATGTATGTTGATGCAAAGTTCTGTCCGGTCACGGTTGTTCTCACACTCTGAGATTATTCTTCTCTGCAAGAATCCCTGTTTCTATTGCCTATTCTCTTCTCTTAAGTGTTATTCCTTTTTCTCTGCAATCATCTCTGTATGTATCACTCTGTGTATTTTTTATGAATTCATTTGAATGAGAACATGAGGATGGGATAGCCAAGGGTAGTCTAGTGCCATATCTCACTAATAGGGCAGTTTCACTTGGGACCAGACAGATGTGTCATTTTTAAATGTATTATATTTGAGAGAAAACGTGATGAGACTATTTTTAACACACATTTTAAGTATAGTAGAAGTTATTCTGCTGTGTGGCATGGAGAAATACTTAAGTACTTACTTAAGTTTGGGTAAAGAATCTGAGTTCAAGCCATTTACTAGCTAGATTTCTTGTTGTTTTAATTGATTAAAATTTCTTCTGCCCTGGTATTTGAAGGCATAAGTCAAAAAACAATCCCACACCAGTTTGGAATTATGATTCATAAAAGGGTTATTTATTTAAGGGGAAAAACTTACAGATCACTGTCCTAGACAACAGCCCTCAGCGCAACCAGGAACAGAGTCTAGCAGCGGGAAGCAGGAGCTGCAATCAAGAGAGTGAGAGTGGGGCTACCACTTCTTTTTAAGGCAAAAGAGACCATGCCCAAGTGACCTGGTGTCTTCAAGGCTATTGGCTGAAGGAGCGGAAGGAGCTCCTGCATCAGGTATTTAGTTACAACCTTAGAATAAATGTAATAATAGCCTTTGAATTTTATAGCCAAATCTTCCTTATGGGATTGTTTTTCATAATTTCATGAGGTAGAAATGTTACAGAAGAACACTATGTCTTTTAAGTTAGACATGGTTATAGATACGCAGAAGAATGGAGGATAAGGGGTCCTTAGGAAAGAACAAGAAAGCCCAGCATTTCAGAGAAAATATGCTTAGGCTGTTGGCCAGTATTTGAAAGAAAAATAGGAGAGAATAAATGGGAAAATTAAAACTGACATTACAATTTTTAGTTAGAACTAACAAGCAAAACAAAACAAACAAAAACAGTTTGGGAGGGCCTTCTGGGGGTATAAGTGTATTATCTCATTAAGGGCAGAAACAGTCCTCACATTCTCTTAGCATACTTTCAGGTGAAACAGGTTTCCTATAGTATAGTCTCCCAGCCAAGTGATCAACAGGCCTAGCTGGATGAACTCTTAAGAGAGGTGACAATGGATTGTGATGTTTTAATCACTGGAACAGATCAAAATGCCATGTTTCTATCCAGGACTAGAGAGTGAACTCAGATTCCGTTCTTTTGACCAGGAGAAAGGAGTTCTCCCTTTATGAGACTCAACAAAGCCCTGGTGCTCCAGTCTTTTCCTAGAAGAGTTTAAAGTGTAAGGAAGAGCAGTTGTGAAACTCCCCTTCTAGAGTAACCAGGTATATTAGCTTTACTCCTGTCTCTGTGATAAAATGCTCCAACAAAAGCAACTTTAAGAAAGAAAAAGCTGCTCCAGCTTACAGAGAACTCTAGGCAAGAACTTGAAGCAGCTAGTCACATCCCCAGTCAAGAGCAGAGAGAGAGGAGCTCATAGCTTACTTGTGTGTAGTTTGTCTCTACAGTTATAGAGTCCAAGACCCGACCCCAGGGAATGGTGTCAAACAATGGATAGGCTTCCCTACACCAGTTGTGTTCACTGACAATTAAAATGGACCCTCATACTGGGGAAACTGGAGGGAATGCTCAAATTTGGTCTTGGGGAAAGTGTTCATCCTCAGTGAATGACAAGTCTCCTTCTTGTAACACATTGATTTCAAGTGTTGAGACCCTAAAATCATTTGGAAGATGGTTTGAAATCAGGCCACAGATGAGTTTACGTACTTCTCTCTTGTTGACTTTTAAGCCTCAGAGAAAAGTCAAAAGAACCCAAATCGATGGAGTTACACTGTCACAGGACCCTCTCTAAGTGTGGACTGGCTGGAAACTGGACAAGATAAAATTAAGACACCAGTTGAATACACATGCCCTGAAGAACAATAGCCACAAGAATCCAGAAATTCGGTCCCAAAGCTGTACATTAGAAAGGAGAGTGGTGTCTGGAGAGAAGCCTTCATCATATCCTTATGCATAGCTTCTGGAGGCAGATGTGTAAAAGAGGGAACACAACAAGGAATCAGAGTAGTAATGAGAACATAAGTCTGGCATTTGGGAGTTACAACTAGGGTAGAAATAATAATATTTCCAGTGTCTAGTCAACCACAAGACTCAAGGTCCCTTTCCCTGAACTACCTGAGCATTCCTATTCCCAGCTCACATCAAAAACCCTTTATAAACTTTACAGTCCTATATAAATGCTAATTATCTCCATTAGCACAATCATTAATTTCTTATTAGGAAATAACCTGACAAGAATGGTTTATTTCTCTTTGTCAGAAGCCCGAGTACAGACCTTTGGCTTGACTATTAGTTTCTGGTGAATAGAGAACAGAAGCAAGCTTGCCCCTCTTATATTTGCATCTTGATTGGATGTTTCTTCTACAATATCTACACAATTAGCTAATTAAATACAATTTCTTCAATGATTTAGAGACAGTAACGGTAAATCAATTTTTGGTATTAGTCATAGTCTCAGGAGACATAAAAGAAGACACTTCTTGGGGGTCAACTTTTATATTCTCTCATTGCCCTTCTTTCACTTCCAATGTCTCCCCCTTCCCCCTTTTTTCCCCTTTCTCCTCTCTTTTCACCCTCTTCCTTCCTCCTCCCTCCCTTTCTTGCCTTCCCTCTTTTTTCCCCTATTCTGATATCTTTAACATTTCTGACAACTCGGAAACAGATGAGAGTTTCTGTGCTTTATTTGCCAAAAGAAAAACAAAAAAGAAAAAAGAGAACATGAAAATCCCCTATCTACATTCATCTCATTTCACAACAGAAAGGCAGTTTCAACCCTTTCTTCCAGGCTAGAAGAGCACAATTAAAGGTTTGTTGTTATTCTGTTTTTTCTTTTTAAAATGCTGTTTTAAAAATGTGCTAGAATTCTTCTTGCGTCCTATGTGTCTGCATGTCAGAAATAAGTTGTGGTGTTCTGCGTAGGGTAGGGATACTCTAGTCAAGAACAGATCACAGAAGTTACATAGGGCTACACCACTCAGTGAAATGGTAGCCAATGCATTCTGGGTAAGTATACTATATATACTGATGAAATTGCCAATGATGCCTTTCTTAGGCTATACCCTCAGTCTTCAGAGTCACCTCTCAATCCCAGAATCCCCTCACATTTTCTTTCATATGTCTAAGTGATGCCATCTTCAGAAATAAGGACAGATGAGATAATAAAATTCATATTCCCAGAAGCTAGTAACTATCTTTATGGCACTTCCTGGAGTAATTGATTTCTTATTGCAGTGGGCACTTGACAGCTACACGTCTCTCCTTGTATGCCTTTCATCACAGACATAGAAAGCAAACCACTCAGGATAATGGAATAAAGTAGTACATTAGGACCTGCAAGCATATGTGCATTTCCATAACAATGCAGAATAGAATTAAGGCATTTAAATCAATTGCACATGTATTCACCATATAATTTAATTAGCACTTATGGAAGGCTCCATAACAGCTCCTATTACAATATTTCCATTATAAATAATTGCAAACAAAAAATTTTTGTAGCATTAGGGTTGGTGTTCTCTTTGTGATCATGAGAGGGCAATTTATTTAAAAGCTTCACTGACGTCATGTACACAATAGTTATTTACCATTTTAGCAAAATGCAATGAATAACACTTGCCAAAGGGAATAGTGTTTGTCACTGTGGTACTTAAATTAAGTATATACAATGAATCCAATAGAGCTAGCTAATTATGATCTACTTAAGTTATCTGATTTTAAAATGCAGAAGGAATTTTGCTGAAAAGTGAGGGTAAGTTTAATCTTTGTGTAATATTGATAATGACAAACAGTAGCTGTTGGCTAGATAGCTAAAAAACATCTATGATGTTGCTTCTTTTCAGAACAGTACAAAGGCCTACAAGTAATGTTTATTTCACTGGCTTCGAAGCTGGAAATCAGACAGGACCTTGTAAAACCTGTACAAGGGATCAAATTAAAGGGATCAGCATGTAAAGTTGTGTCAAAGTGCCAATGTTACTCCCAGCATAGAAAACTGTCTTTGTGTAAATTGTAAGTGGAAATCAACAGCAACTTGTTCCTGCATTTCCTTTTAAGGAGAACTGATACAGACTTCAGTGACCCCCTAAAAAGTTACATGAACTTAGAAAAATTCAGAGATTTCCTAATGATAAATAAACATTGCTGACTACCTTAGTTGGAGTAAACAAAAATGGGTTCTGAAAAGTTTCTGCACCCCAATAAGCCTCCCTGCCAATGCAATAATCCGAATCAGACCAAATCAAACCAGATTTTAAAAAGTCTGGGTCTAATGGATGCAAATGCTCCCAGATGGTTTTTCAGTCCCCAAAGAGGAGATGAGAAAGGAAGACCAGAAAATCATTTGTTCTCTGGGAGGGCAGTTTAAATACTCTTTGAGAGTGGTCTTGAGTATCTCTGGGGAGGGGTATTTGGTTGCCAGGCTTTCTCAGGGGTGGAGCCAGGACTGAGGCAACTCCCACGGGAGGGGATTTGGGATGAAACTTCCACCTTAATGTTCCAGACTCTTGGGAAAAAAATGGATGTCAGGGGCTGGGGTAAAGCTTCCACCCAAACAGGTGTCTTCATTCTTCATAAGAAAACACAGGGTTTTTTTTTTTTTTGTTGTTGTTGTTGTTGTTGTCTTTTTTTTTTTTTTTAATTTGGTATCAGAGACTAAGACACAATCAGAACACTTATGGACAGCTTACTATGTGATACCACAGGGGAATGCTGTTCACATAAAGTAACATTGAGCCATGAACAAACAACTTATAGAAGAAAGAGTTTATAGGAGTGTTACAGTTTCAGAGAGAGAGAGAGAGAGAGAGAGAGAGAGAGAGAGAGAGAGAGAGAGAGAGAGAGAGAGTCTGTGTTCATCCTGGCAGGAGCACGGCAGTAGGCAGAAAGACATAGCCCTAGAGCAACAGGGGAGACCTCACATTTTCATCAGCAAGTAGGAGACATAGAGAGGCACACTGGGAACTGGGTTGGCTTTTTAAATCCAAAGACTGACCCTAGCTACATACTTCCTACAACAAAACCATATATTCTAAACTTCTCCAAAAGTTCTGCTAACTGGAGACCAAATATATGAGTCTATGGGAGCCCATTAAGAAAAAAACAAACAAAACAAAGCAAACAAAACATAGCAGCAACAAAGGAGTTGTTTCTCCTTTCAAATATTTTTAAAATAAATTTATTTATTTTTATTTTATGTGCGTTGGTGTTTTGCCTGCATGTTTGATCTTGGAGTTACAGACAGTTGTGAGCTTCCATGTGGGTGCTGGGAATTTAACCCAGGTCCTCTGGAAGAACAGTCAGTGCTCTTAACTGCTGAGCCATCTCTCAAGCCCCCCTTTCAAATATTTTAATGACTTTCCAAAGCATAGTAGGGCTCATTTCAATCCATTTCTTTAAGAGAACACCAACATGTTAGATAAATGAACTGATGTATTTTTGCTAGTACTTCAAAATGTATAAACACAGTCACTTTCCTTCATGGAAATTGCCATGTAATGCTGTAAGATCATGGGCCTGCCCTTCTAGGACTCTCCTCCCTCTAAGAATCCATGTCCTGCAGCATGAAGAAATCAGGCAGTTCCTCCCTGCAGCTCTTTCTCCAAAAGTGTGTGTGTGTGTAGACCTAATAGTTTGAGCTTCTGTTTACTCTTCACTCTGATTGTTGCTATTGTTGACTGTCTACCTGCTAGCAACAGAGACTAACCCTGAGCTCATGATGTAATATTACTGAAGAAGACCAACCAGTTACTAACTAGCAGCTGATTATATTGGAACACTTATGTCCTGAAAAGGCCAGGATCTTTGTTGTTCTAACAGTAACGAATATGAATTCCAGATGCAGGTTTGCTTTTCTGAGCGACTCTAAGTCTGTACTGCTTTCCTGGGGGGTTATAGAACCCACTCTGTCAGTATAGGAGCCTATGTATCCAACAGTGAATCAGATATGATCCCAGGACTCATCATAAAAATACAAATGCTGGGATAGGCCTGTCAACTTGACATTCATTGGTAGATTGTATACTGTAGCATGTAGAAGCTGTTCTGAAGATAGGGAATTGAAAGGTTTGTGAGCATCAGTAGGATGCCAAGAGGCATTTATCATGGCTATCAGAAGGAAGAAAAGAAGCATCAGTTATGACCTATGGTGGCGGGAACTGTAGTTCCATCCAACTAATTTTCTCTTCAAAGTTTTGGCCAGAAGCCCAAGGGAACACTAGAAGGGGTGCTTTTTGAAGAAATAGGAGCACATCTGTGTCCTGCACAGGGGAAGACTGTGAGAATGATAGAGACAGGAATCGTGGCTGTCAGAAGCTTTAGTATCTGCCATTTTTACTGAATGTTACTTGTACTAAAGGTCCACTCTTCCCAGGACATCCTGAGTGAAATCAATGATGAAAGCAGCAGTGGAGGGACTCTGTTGATTCAGGTACAGGTGCGGTGGTGATGCTATGTTAGACACAGACTTGCTGGTGCTCTCTTGGACCCAAGTCTAGTCTCTTCCTCTGCTTGTTCTGCTGTCCCCACTGTCTTTCATGGTTTGATACTAAAATACCCTAAATACTACTTTGCATTCTAACCATCTTCTTTAGAAAAACCCATGAGGACAAAAAACCTTCCCTAAAATTGGTAGGGAAAGGTTGCACAAAATTAGACAGAATGAATCCCATCTTTCTTACTTACCAGTTCTTCAAAGACAACAAATGTTTTCAGAATTATTGCCACAATATTTCCTATCTAAAATGGCCCAACTCAATTATTTCTAATCAAAAATGTATGACCATTAGTTTGGCACATGCATATTAGAACAAAAAAAAAAAGAAAGCTAACATTAAACAGTTCTACATGAGGCATTACTACACCTAGAAATTATAAGGGACTCTATGGCAGTGTATTGTGCCAAGTAGAGAGCATATCCCTTAGGTAATATGAGAGATAATCAGTTGGAAATTATGATGCAATGTTCACAAGGCAGTTCACAATTGATTTCCAAATGAGGGAGTGTGGAGGTACATGCTTTGGAGGCCAGTGGTCATGCAAAAGAGTCTGTAGTCAGTGTACTAATAAAGAACAAAAACAACAACAACAAAACAAACAAACAAAAGGCCAAGCAACACACACACACACCCCAAAACAAAGAAAAAAGGAAACGGATCTTTAGCCAAAGAAGAAATCTGAAGAGACTTGTGTGTGTTCACTTCTAAGCATAACTATTCCTGTACAAGAACAAAATGTTCCAAAATATTAATATTAACATAGTCAGGCATGGGTTTGTAATTCTGTAGTTCTACACTCAACTAGCATGCATTGGGGCCCTGAATTCAATACCCACCATGACAATAATATTATGCAATAATATAATGTAATGAAAGTCTTACATTTCTGAGGGTTTAGTGCCATATTCTAAATAAGGAAAATGCTATGAGATAAATCATGCCCTCTACCTATCCCAGAAAGCCTGACCTCCAGTGTGAGTATATTCAGAGACAGCGCTTGTGTGGGATAATTAGGGCCCAGTGAAATAATAAAGGTATGGTCTAAATTGAATCAACCTATCAACCTGGTGCTTTATTGGAAGGTAAACAGAAGAGAAAGGGAGGGAGGGACAAAGGGACAGAGAAAGGAATGAGAGAAGGAAGGAAAGAAGGAATGAAGGAAAGAAGGAAAGAAGGAAGGAAGGAGAGAAGGAAGGAAGGAAGGAAGAGAGTCTGGGGAGAGGGACAGGGTAGGAGGTTGCTTTATTTCTCTGGCTAGGCAAGCAATGTAGGACAAGGCAGGTAGATGCTGATGGAGTGGGGCTGGGAGCAAGGATGGGAAAACTCCAGCCAACTGATTGGCCCTTGGTCTTTTAGTCTTGGATTACTCAGCCTCCAAAGCTTCGAGTAAATAAATGTATTTTGCTAAAGTCACCCAGTCCTCAGTCATTAGTTTTGAGCATGGCAGCCTCGGTTGCAACAGAAAGTATTGGAAAAGGAGAGATAGCTTTTCTTGCAGTCAGAGTGTATATTCTTCTAGAAACACAAAACACTGGCCAAACCCATGTCAGGAAGGGAACTGCTCCATGCACTGTGTGCTTTGCAAGGAAAAGGCAGAGAATTGCACACAGAATGCTTGCTGTATTTCAGTTTGATGTAGTAAGTTTATTTGATCATAAGGTATTTATAGTCTTATAGTCTAGTTAGTGCGGAGTAAGCACATCGGGATGAGAGACCTGAGGAAAGGGAAGTTTTCGTCAAGTGAGAGCAAAGACCTTACCGAAAATACCCAGGGGTTTGGGGATGGGGTGATGCAGGATGAAGACTGGTGAAAGGGTCTTTTGTTTTAAAGATGAAGTGCAATCAAAATGAACAGAAGCCGGAACTGCTAAATGCAGAGCCACAGTGACATAGAAACAGGAACAGTGCGTGTTCAAAAATGTCAGTTTTCTATAAATACAGAGGTTCAGTCATTACCAGCAGAATTATTCATTATTCTATGATTCAAAACAAGATGAAAATCCTGGGCCAACATTAAGATTCCAATCCCTGAAGAGACCTTTAGTGTATTTTTCAGAAATGGCTTTGTCTGTGCAAAAGTGTAAGTTAGCTGAGCATGACACAATCACTAGCCACCTTGCGGGCATTTAACCAACTTGCATAAGATCCCAATTTTTTAAAAATTATTTTCAGCCTAAAATTCATAAATGTTAATATTAACATGAGTGTTCACATTTTATTTGCCTGTGATTTTTTTCCCTTCTTACATACTTTTTTCCATTCTCTACTTTTCTGTCTCATATCCATTCTTCAAGTCCTGAAACTGCCAGTTTTTTCAGTTATTACTCTTGTTTTGTTTTTAGGATTATTTAGAGCATTCTGTGTGTGTGTGTGTGTGTGTATGTCTGTCTGTCTGTCTGTCTGTCTGTCTGTCTCTCTCTCTCTCTCTGTGTGTGTGTGTGTGTGTGTGTGTGTGTGTGTGAGAGAGAGAGAGAGAGAGAGAGAGAGAGAGAGAGAGAGAGAGAGAGAGAGAGAGAGATCACATACACTTGCACATTTGGGTTTATCTTGTTTAAGGTTTGATGAACATTTTGAAACTGAAATCTCCGCCCTCCCTCCCTTCAGTTGCAGGATACTTTGGCCATTGCTCTTTTCCTTACTCCAACACAGGCATGCCTTCCATTCTTTGCATCCAGGGCTTTCATTAGACATGCCACACCCATTCAGAATCTATGTTCCTCAGTTCACAGCTTTCTCATATACATCCGCTTATTTTCCACTTGGCTCCATATTTACTATTGGGTCACTTAAAAAAAAAGTTTCCAAAAACCACCCTATTAAGTTAAGTTAAAAGTATAATTCTCATACAAATTTCTTGTCTTTTGTTATTTTGGTAAGCATGTTAAATTTGCATGTGTACATTACAGTCACTAATCTCCGGGCAAAAACTGGGAACTTGTGGGTGAGGTAGCATGGGGCTAAGGGGAAATGGGGTGAGAAACGTGAGAAGGGGAGGATGGGAGGAGCTTGGGGGAATGGGATGGTTGGATTATAGGAAGGGTGGATATGGGAGCAGTGAAGTATATATCCTAACTAAGGGAGCCATCTTAGGGTTGGCAAGAGACTTGACTCTAGAGGGGCTCGCAGGTGTCCAGGGAGATGTCCCCAGCTGGTACCTTGGGCATCTGAGGAGAGGGAACCTGAAATGACCCTATCCTATACTGATGAATATCTTGCATATCACCTTAGAACCTTCATCTGGCGATGGATCGAGATAGAGACAGAGACCCAATTTGGAGCAACAGTCTGAGCTCTTAAGGTCCAAATGAGGAGCAGAAGGAGGGAGAACATGAGCAAGGAAGTCAGGACCACGAGGGGTGCACCCACCCACTGTGACAGTGGAACTGATCTATTGGAAGCGCACCAAGGCCAGCTGGTCTGGGACTGAATAAGCATGGGTTTATTCCGGACTCTCTGAGCATGGCGGTCAATGAAGACTGATGAGAAGCCAAGGACAATGGCACTAGGTTTCGATCCTAATACATGAACTGGCTTTGTGGGAGCCTAGCCTGTTTGGATGCTCACCTTCCTGGACCTGGATGGAAGTGGGAGGACCTTGGTCTTCCGGCAGGGCAGGGAATTTGGACTGCTCTTCAGTATCGAGAGGGAGGGGGAATGGAGTGGAGGGAGGGGGAGAGAAGTGGAGATAGGGGGAGGGGACTGGGGGAGGGGGCAATATGTGGGAGGAGGGGGAGGGAAATGGGAAACAGGGAGCAGGTGGAAATTTTAATTAAAAAAGAATAAAAATAAATAAAAAAAATAAAATTGTTAAAAAGTCTTTTTTTCACACATCACCGTTATTTCTGCTTCTCCTGGGACCTGACTTCCTGTTTTTCTCCTTGCTTTATTTTCTAATGTCTCTATTACCTAAATAAATGAAGGCACTTGGTGTTTGGTTTGTGTTCATGCATGAACTAGGTTAATAAAGTCAGGTGACATGGCATTTCCTTGTGCTTTGTTCCAGATTTTTCTTCCATAGATTTCTCCCTGAATGGAAGGGCCCTCATGAGTTTTGTATGTGGTCAGGTTGTTGTGCTAAAATGCTAGACATGGAGCTTCCTTGTGACCAAATAAGAGAATTGTTTGGCTAGCAGAGAATATCAGTGCATCTCTCTTATCAGCAGCGTGGGGTTTCTCTAACTCTCTTTTCTCTCACAGGAACTTAGGAGTGCTCACTCAGATGTGAGTGTGAGCTTTCCCCAGGTAATCAGTATTCTTTTTCTTTATTTTGGGGATTGTTGCCCAGGCTAAAACACATCAGTGCTGGATTTTTAGTGTGTGTGTGTGTGTGTGTGTGTGTGTGTGTGTGTATGAACAAAGTATCCCTGATGGATTGCTCCATGAACTCCCTGAATCCCTCTCATTTTGCCTTGTTGCTGCATACATTTGCTAAGTTGAGTATTTCTCTATGTATGATTATCCCTGTGATGATGCCCAAGTTCTTATGCTTATGATTTGGTTACCCGGGCTCATCAGACCCATCTGCTTTTGATGTTTCAGTGCTGTTACACACAATCTTAGAATTTTTTTTTTTTGGTCTGCTAGGTCCCATGATAATATAATCTAAAAATGTATATTTTTGGAATGTATTTTACTTACTTTTTTGACTGCAAAATGTAAATAAAAAATAGCACTTCATTTTATCCACTAAAATGTTAGTATCTTGGTATATTTGAGAAGTATCAACAAGGAAACAACACTGTAATCTCTTGTGCACAATTAGATCTTGGTCATATCTTAAGGCTACATGGATCCCTAGGCTGATCCTTACTGCTTAAGATGTTTCCACTCCCAGGGGTCCTTGACTTTAATGGGGAAATCTTGTAGCACACAAGCCTTCAAATCCAAAAGAAATTAATCTCCAATGTGAAATTTGAAATATTACAGCCAAGCTCTTAGGACAAACAGTGAGGGGGTTTTCAAATGGAAGGAGTCCTTCTACCTGCAGATTGTATTGTCTGTCACGAGGCAAGCTTCAGTAGTGAATAGTGAAAGAAATCTTATAACCCCATATTTTCTGGAGGAAGTCAGATTAATTTTCAACAGTCAAAAGTATTAATGGAGTGTCAAGAGCTCACCAAGTTATTTATCAATTGTTTTGGAAAACACACACCAAAGTTTTTATTTTTTAAAAATGATATTGTTGATCATTGAATAAAATTCAACAGTGAAAGATTACCTAGGTCAAACTATCTCCTTCCTCATATTTTCCACCAAAGTTTGTCAGATGGCATCTGAATTATGTAGTACTAAGCGACACCCAAGCCATGTTAGATGACACCATGAATCTGGATGCAGTACCTGTATAACATCAGGGACTTTGGGAGAATTAGTAATCTTGATGTTGGTATATTCTTTTGATTTTGATAAATGACCAAAATTCTAAATTTTTACATAGAAGACTGAGGTCATGATTATAAAATATTTAATAAAAATAGGACTAATATTTAAGACAAGTAGATCAGAGACATGATACACCCAAGTAATTACCACCCTTAGGTGATGTAGTTCTTTTCCAGTTTGGTTTTACTAAACTGTACTGCAGTAGCATTTTCCTTTCCTCATTTTATTATGTGTTCCAACTCTGAACTTAGCAAGACAGTAGAAATGGTATATAAGATCTTTAAACCCTAGAACTCAACAGGATTACAGGAAGCAAGCTTCCTTGTTCAATTTTGCTTGATAAAATAAGAGAAATACTGAGATAGACAAAGGGCAGGAACAGAAAGAATAGAAAATTCTTCTATCTAGCCATAGAAACAAAATGAAAATTTAACATTTATATTATTATAACACTTGTTTGGTGATGATATGCTATTTTACAAAACAATGCATGTTTTCCCATTTCTGTAAACAACACGGTTACTTATAAATGAAATTGATAATTGGAGAAAAAGGTTTTTTAGTTATTAGTGTATAAAAACTATACACTGAAGTTTTAAACAGTCCTTTTGACTGACTCTCTAGGCCATAGTCCCCAGAAACATTCAGTGCTCCACCCCCACCCACTAAGCCCCAGAGACTGGGGAGCAGCCTCCTCACACCCCCCAACAACCTCCCGCATAGCATCTGAGACCATCAGAACCTTGGCTCCACCTACAGTTGGAGATGTGACTGTCTGGGTTCCTGGATGAAGTGTTCTACCCTCTAGGGCCGAGACCTAGAGGCATATCTTGTGCAAAATCCCTACCCAGTGAAGCTCCAGAGACCTGAAAGCAGCTTCTACAGACTCCCAACCATCCCCCACAGCATCTGTGTCCACCAGAGCCTGAGCCCCGAATGCACCTAGAAAGGTGAGTGTCTGGGTCCCAAGCTGGAGGACCCTACTCTTTTAGCCCTAGCCCATGGAGGCAAATCCCACACCCTATCCCCACCCAGAGAAGCCCCAGACACCTGGAAGCAGCCTCCCTATGCTCCCAAACTTCACACTTGGCATCTGCATCCTCTGGATCCTTGGCCCTGCCTATGCCTGGAGGAAATTCAGAGCTATGTCATCATCCAACACAGGCACAGACACATCTGCAACTGTAGGAAGAGTGACCCCCTAAGCCACGGGCCCCACCTGCACCCACTGGAGGAAGAAAGGGGCAGATGACAGTGTAAGAATACATTCAACAAGATAAAGAGCAATAAGGCATCACCAGAAACTAGTGGTTCTACAGCAGCAAGACCTGAACATTCCAAGGCAGATAAAGCAGAAGAGAACTGTCTTAAAAATAAATTTATGAAGTTGATAGAGGCCCTTATAGAGGAAATAAAAAATTCCCTTAAAGAAGTAGAGGAAAAGACAAATAAAAAATTGGAAGAATTCAGAGATTCCCTTAAAGAAAGCCAAGAAAAAAACAGTTGAACAGGTGAAGAAAATGATTCATGACATGGAAACTGAAATAGAGGCAATAAAGAAAACAAACCGAGGGAATTCTGGAAATGGAAAATCTGAGCAAATGGTCAGGAGCCAGAGATGCAAGCATAACCAACAGGATAAAAGCGATGGAAGAGAAAATCTCAGGTATTGAAGATGCGATAGAGAAAATAGATTCATTGGTCAAAGAAAAGACTAAGTCCAGCAAACTCTTAACACAAAATATCCAGAAAATCTGGAACACTAAAGAAAGACCAAATCTAAGAATAATAGGGATAGAAGAAGGAGAAGTCCAGCTTAAAGGCACAGAAAATATATTCAACAAAATCAAAGAAGAAAGCTTTCACAACCTAAAGAAGGACATGCCTGTGAAAGTACAAGAAGCTCAGAGAACACCCCCCCAAAGTCCCCTAGCTCATAATAATAAAAACACTAAATGTACAGAATAAAGAAAGAATATTAAAAGTTGCAAATGAGAAGACAGTCTTATCAAAATTACACCTGAAAGCCAGAAGGTCCTGGTCCTAAATAGACATTCTGCAGATCCTCAAGACCATGGATGCCACCCCAGACTACTATACCCAGCAAAACTTTCAATCACCATAGATGAAAACAAACAAACGAACAAAATATTTCATGACAAAACCGGATTTAAACAATGCCTATCCACAAATTCAACTCTGCATAAAGTACTAGAAGGAAAACTCCAAACCAAGGAAACTAGCTATACCTACAAAAATACAGGCAATAGATAATCTCACACCAGCAAACACAAAGAAGAAAAACATTTACACACTACCCAGAATAACAGCAAAAGAAAAAAACCAACCAACCAAACAAACAAACAAAAAACAGGTGCTAACAGTCACTGGTCATTAATATTTCATAATATCAGTGGTCTCAATTCATTTATAAAAAGACACAGACTAACAGAGTAGATATGAAAACAGGATTCATCTTTCTGCTGCATACAAGAAAAACACCTCGTCTTTAATCCCAGCACTCGGGAGGCAGAGGCAAGCAGATCTCTGTGAGTTTGAGGCCAGCCTGGTCTACAAGAACTAGTTCTAGGACAGGCACCAAAGCTACAGAGAAACATTGTCTCAAAAAAGAAAACAAAAAGAAAAAAAAAGAAGAAAGAAAAAGAAATATACCTCATCTTAAAGACAGACATTACCTCAGAGTAAGGGCTTGGGAAAGATTTTCCAATAAAATCAACTTAATAAACAAGTTGATGTATCTATCCTAATATCTAACAAAATAGACTTCAAACCAAAATTAATCAAAAGAGACAAAGAAGAACATTTCATATTCACCACAGGAAAAAATCCATAAAGATGAAGTCTCAATTCTGAAAATCTATGCCCCTAATACAAGGGCACCCACATTTGTAAAAGAAACCTTACTAAATCTCAAATCACACATCAAACCCCACACACTAATAATAGGAGACTTCAACTCCCCTTTCTAACCAATGGGCAGGTCTCCCAGACAGAAACTTAACAGAGAAATAAAGGAACTAACAGAAGTTATGACTCAAATGAATTTAACAAACATCCATAGAACATTCCACCCAAACACAAAATAATAAGCCTTCTTCTCAGCACCTTATGGAATCTTTTCAAAAATTGACCACATACTTGGTAACAAGGCAAACCTCAACAGATTAAGAAAGATTGGAATAATCCCCTGTATCTTATCAGATCATCATGACTTAAAGTTAGAACTCAACACCACTAATTACAGAAATCCAACAATTGCATGGAAATTGAACAATGTTCAAATGAACCATCCCTGGGTCAAGGAAGAAATAGAGATGGAAATTAAGGACAAAGAATTCAATGAGTACGAATGCACAACATACCCAAACTTATGGGACACTATGAAAGCAGTGCTGAGAGGTAGGTTCATAGCACTAAATGCCTACATAAAGAACCTGGAGAAATCTCACATTAATGATTTAACAACACAAGTGAAAGATCTAGAATAAAAAGAAGCAAACTCACCCAGGAGAAGTAGTCACCATTAAATAATCAAATTGAGGCTGAAAGCAATAAAATAGAAACAAAGAAAGCAATAAAAATAAACAATGAGACAAAGAATTTGTTCTTTGAGAAAATTAACAAGATAGACAAACCCTTATCCAAACTAACCAAAAGGCAGAAAAAGAACATGCAAATTAGCAAAATCAAAAATTTGAAAAGGGACATATCAACAGACACAGAGGAAATCCAGAGAATCAAGTCATCCTTTAAAAACCTGTTCTACACAAAATTGGAAAAGTTAAAGTGAATGACAATTTTCTGGATAGGTACCACATAGCAAAATGAAATCAAGAACAAATAAATAATTTAAATAGACCTATAACTCCAAAGGAAATAGAAGTAGTCACCAAAACTCTCCCAACCAAAAGAATCCAGCACCAGATGGTTTCAGTTCAGAATTCTACCACAGTTTCAAAAAAGAGCTGATACCAATACTTTTCAAGTTGTTCTACACAATAGAAACAGAAGAGACATTGCCAAGCTCTTTTTATAAGGTGATAATTACCCTAGTACCCAAACCACACAAAGATACAATTAAGAAATGAAATTACAGACAAATCTTGCTCATGAACATTGATGTAAAAATACTCAATAAAATACTGGAAAACCAAATCCAAGAAATACATCAGAAAGATCAAGTAGGCTTTATCCCAGAGATAACAGGGATGTTTCAGCATATGAAATTCCATCGATGTAGTTCACCATATAAACAAACTGAAAAAAACCACATGCTTATCACATTAGATGCTGAAAAATCCTTCAAGAAAATCCAACATCCCTTCATAATAAAGGTCTTGGAGAGATTAGGGATATAAGAAACATACCTAAACATAATAAAGGCAATATACAGCAAGTCAACAGCCAACATCAAGCTAAATGGAAAGAAACCCAAAGTCATTCCAGTAAAATCAGAAACAAGACAAGGCTGTCCACTCTCCCCATATCTATCTAATATAATACTCAATGTTCTAGCTTAGAGCAATAAGAAAACAACAGAAAATCAAGAGGATATAAAAAGGAAAATGTCAAACTTTCACTATTTGCAGATGATATGATAGTTTACATAAGTGATCCAAAAATTTCTACCAAGGATCTCCTACAGCTAATAAACACCTTAAGTAATGTGGCAGGATAAAAGATTAACTCGAAAGAAATCAGTAGCCCTCCTTATAGAAATGGTAAAGGGGCTGAGAAAGAAGTCAGAGAAACAGTACACTTTACAATAGCCACAAACAACGTAAAATATCTTGGAGTAACTCTAATCAAACAAAAAAAATACATGTATGATAAGAACTTTAAGTCTTTGGAGAAAAATAAATGAAGAAGTTCCATGCTCTTGGATACGTAGTATCAACATATTAAAAATGGCAATCTTACCAAAAGTAATTAACAGATTCAATGATATCATCATCAAAATTCCAGCACAATTCTTCACAGTCCTTGAAAGAACAATACTCAAATTCATATGGAAAAATAAAAAAACCCAGGATAGCCAAATCAATCCTGTACAATAAAGGAACTTCTGGAGGCACCACAACCCCCGACTTCATTCTTTACTATAGAACTATAGTAATGGAAACCACTTGGAATTGTCGCAAAAACAGACAGGTCAATAATGGAATCAAATCAAAAACCCTGATATTAATCCACACACCCATGAACACCTACTTTTTGGCAAAGAAGCTAAAATTATACAGTGGAATAAAGAAAACATCTTCAACAAATGGTTCTGGCATAACTGGCTGTCAATACATAGAAGAGTGAAAATGGATCCATACCTATCCCCATGCATAAAACTCAAGACTAAATGGATTAAAGACTTCAAGGTAAATCCAGCCACACTGAACCTCATAGAAGAGAAAGTGGAAAGTAGACAGCAAGACACTGACACAGGAGACCACTTCCTAAATATAACACCAGTAGCTCAGACACCGAGATTGACAATTAATAAATGGGACCTCTTGAAACTGAAAATTTCTGTAAGGAAAAGAACACAGTAAATAAAACAAAACAGCAACCTACAGAATGGGGAATAAAAACTTCACCAACCCCACATGTAACAGAGGGCTGATCTCCAAAATATACAAAGAACTAAAGAAACTAGATATCAAAATATCGAAAAATCCAATTAAATATGGGGTACAGATCTAAACAGAGAATTCTCAACTGAGGAATCTCAAAAGACTGAAAGAGACTAAAGGACTGCCCAACATCCTTAGCCATCAGGAAAATGCAAACCACAGAAATTCTTAGATGCCATCTTACACCAGCAGAATGGCTAATATCAAAAATATTGATGATAGTTTATGCTGGAGAGGAATGCGGATTAAGGGGAACACTACTCCACTGCTGGTGGAAGTGTAAACTTGTACAGCCACTTTGGAAATCAGTGTGGCGGTTTCTCAAAAAATTCGTAATCAGTCTACCTCAAGACACATCAATACCACACTTGGGCATAAATTCAAATGATGCAGACCCATACCCCAAATCATTTGCACAACTATGTTCATAACAGCATAATAGCCAGAATCTGGAAACAACCTAGATGTGCATCAACTGAAGAAAGGATAAAGAAAATGTAGGGTATATTTACACAATGGAATATTTCTCAGTGGTAAAAAACAGTGACTCTTGAGATTTGCAGGCAAATGGATGGAACTAGAAAATAAAAAAACATTCTGAGTGAGGCAAACCAGACATAGAAAGACAAACATAGTATGTGCTCACTCATAAGTGATATGGGATGTCCTTTTATATATGTGATGCTTATTGGTTAATGAATAAAGCTGTTTTGACCAATGGCTTAGCAGAATAAAGCCAGGCAGGAAATCAGAACACACACACACACACACACACACACACGAGTATCTGTGTGTAACTGATGGCAGCAGATGTAGAGATCCATAGCTAAGCACTGGGCTGCACTCCTGGAGTTCAGCTATAGAGAAGGAGGAGCAATATTACAGCAAAGAGACCAAGACAATGAAGAGGAAACCCACAGAAACAACTGACCCAAGATAGTGGAAGTTCATTGACTCTAGACTGACAGCTGGGGAACTTGCATAGCTAGGCTCTAGAATGTGGGTGACAATTGTGTGTCTTGGGCAGTTTGTGGGGCCCCTAGCAGTGGAATCAGTATTTATCCCTAGTGAATGAACTGGATCTTTAGGCCCCATTCTCTAAGGAGGAATACCTTGCTCAACCTAGACATCTGGGTAAGGGCAACAGTATGGGGGGTTGGTCCTGCTTCAAGTGATATGACAGACTTTGTTGACTCCCCATAGAGGCCTCATTCTCTCTGAAGAATGGAGGGGGTGGGGTGGAGAGAAGATCAGGGGAGTAGGAGGAATGGAGTGAGAGAGAATTGGGATTGGTGGGTGAAATAAGGTGGGTAAATAATTATTTAAAAAAAAGAATATAAGAAAAGAAGGAATTGTGGAGGATAGCAACAATGTCGCTGGGTTATTGAGATTTTCAGTGAAGTAATATAAGAATTGTTCTCTACTTATGTTATTTTCATTATGAGAAAATTCATGTTTAATGTTGGTGCCTTATGAATATTAAAACCCAAGGACTAAAAAAATAATTGCAAGTTTTTTAAAGGTGATAGGTCAGTTCTGCAACTTTTGTTGAAATTACAAAAATAAAAGACCACCAATGTCACAATTCACATATATTTGTCTGTGTAATTGAATGGGACCAGATATGTAGTTCAGTGGCGGAGAGTTTGACTAACAGATAGTATTTACTGGGTTTCATCCTCATCATGACAAATAATAAAAATAGATATAATATAAAATACAAAACCAGTACTTTCTGTAGATAAGAGGAAAATATTAAATTTGTGTCTTATTTAGCATTTCTGTTGCTGTAAAGAAACACCATGACCAAAAAACAAGTTGGGGAAGACAGGATTTCTTTGGGTTATACTTCTATATTATTTATCATCAAAGAAACTCAGGATAGAAACTCACACAGGACAGGAACTCAGAGACAGGAACTGATGCAGAGGCCATGGAGGGTTGCCACTTACTGGCTTGTTTGCTACAGCTTGTTCAGCCTGCTTTCTTACAGAAATTAGGACTACCTGCCCAGCAATGGTACCATCCACAATGGGCTGACCCTTCCTCTATTAATTATGAATTAAGAAAATGCCTTACGGACGGATCTTATAGAAGCACTTCCTCAATTGAGGTTCCTCATTTCAGATAATGGCTAGCTTATGTCTAGGTGATATTAGACTAGTCAGTACCGTTTGTATGCCCTCAAGTATATAGACAAAACTTCTGGTCGTTGTGAGCATCTTTTCTCTGAACGCTGCATATCGATGATATCACTTTTATATTTATATTGTATTAAAGCAGTGACTTACCTCAGTTTACCAAGTAGTTGTTTTCTTAACAGCATCTATGCTCCATAAATGAATGACACACATATATTTGTAACTGTGGTGGGCTTTTTTATGTGTGTTGTTTATATGTTTTCTTGTTGTTTTTAGCTTGGAATTGTTGTCTGCATTCTTGCTTGTGACTATAATAAACATTATTTTCGGCTTCTCTAGAAACAACAGATGTCACAGATAAAAAGAAGCACCTTTCAAGTCACATGCCACAGCAAGAGCAGGTGCACCCTCAAGGGGAAAAAATCTTGTTTTCATGCAATTATCTCTTTTAATGAGAATAAATGAAGGGGAAAAACTCACAAGACCATATCAGCGTCAGTGCCTTCTCCACAGCTCCTAACATATATTTCTCTCTGCAGCTGGAACAGTTCTTTAACCTCTTCAGTTCTTAAGTTGTCTAGGAAGCAAATGCTCATCAGAGTAAGCACTGAGTCTGAAAGCAAATCCCTCATTGGTTGGATTCCATAGAAATATATCCATTTGAACTCTCTCTTAATTGAATTGAATTAAAAACTTAATGGTAGGGATGTTTTATGAAGATGGCAGAACAGATAAAAAGAGGGCCTTGGAAGTGCAGAGAATCTCAGATAATAGATGTGAGAAGACATTCTAAGTAGCGTACCTGAAAATATGTTATACTACAATTCAAGAGACTGGATGAAGAAGAAAAGGCAGAGTATTATAGTCTAGAAGAAGAAATTAAGATGTTTCATGATTGCACTTTTGCTTCACTTATGTAAAAGAAAATGATAAGAATATTGTAGCTGTTCAGCCAGAAGTACAGAAATAGCAGAAGCCTTGGAAATCAGAGAGATGGTTGATGATATGGGAGAAGAAAGACTGTCACGTCTCAAGATGAGTGTGAGCCTGTCCACAGTGGGATGAGAGCCATGGGACTCAGGATCATGCTCTTCATCATTTGTGCACACTTGAAATGGTCCCACTTTTACTCATCTACTTTCCTATCAAGATATTTAGTAGCTACACCTACCTACCTACTCCTCCATTTTCTTGGGTATTCGTTTTGTCTCTTTTTCTCAATTGATAGTGTCAAAAAGCAAAGAGGACAATTTGCAGACAGGAGTTTCTTACCTATTGAATATCACGTGCATGCATTTGAACTAAACGAGCAGAATGCTTTTGATCAGAAATAAGGGTTAACATATATGCACGTTAAAGTAAAAAAAAAACTGACATGTAAGTCTTGCATCATTTAGAATCATGTAAGATAAGGAAATAGAAGGTGTTGGGATGAATAGGAAACACTCATGGCAGAAGATGGGCTTAAACTTTGTTTTGAAAGAAAACGTAAGCTCACCAGAGATGTAGGGGGAAAGAACCAAGTAAAAGGAAGAGATCTAAAGGCATGAGGGAAGGGTGAACTTTAAAAATACCAATAAGATTATGATCCTGTCCTATGCAAACTCCAGTGGTTGCTTATCCTAAGTGGAGTAGTAAGGCATAAAGTCATCTCCAGGAGCTTCACGGCTCACCTAAGACAGCCGAGTGGCGTTGCATAACTCAGCATCCAGCTGTCCGAATTCCTTCAGACTCAGCAGTTGACCCACTTAGTTCTTGAGCAGTCTGGAAAACACACTTTAAGGTTCCATATAGCGTTTTCCTCTGAGTAGAATGTTTTCTATTTCCCACAACTTTACCTTTCTAGTATTGTTCGAGGCTCAGCCCAAATATTGCCCCAGGTAGAAAGCTTGTTTGCCTCCCTGCTTCCAGTTTTTCCACACCTCCATGATTTTACTTTCTCTTTTCAATTATCACTCTTCCCATAGTTAGTTTGCTAAGTTGTATCTTTACTGCAAGCTGAGGTAGAGCATGAGCTATCTCAGGGAACAGACCTTATTAGCCTAGCCTGTTGCAGAATCTCAGGTGTCTAGCCCAGGTTGTTGCTCAGCACTACAAAGAGTACTTGTAGGGCTGATGAGACAGATTACTCAGTGGATAAACACACTTAAACTTGGTCAGTCAGTCTCTGGGATCCACATGGTGAAAGGAGGAAACTGACAGCCACAACTTGTCTTTTTACCTCCACATACTTTTTGTGACTTGTACATACTTACACTAACATAAACAAATTTAATACAAATGTTTAAGATAAAACAGTCTATGAGTTCTTCGTATCACTTGGACAAACAGCAAATCAATATGGTGAATTTTTTTAAATTAAAATATTTTTCTTTTGCTAGAGACATGGGCCACTGGGCTATATTCTTGCCACAAGCATTACCACATGTGTATAATCCCAGTCTTCTATATTGAGATTGGAGATGGAGACAGAGGAATTCCCGGGAGATCTAAGATCAGCGAACTTGGCCTAAGAAGCTATGAACAAGAGACCCTATGTCAAATAAGGTGAAAGCCAACACCTAGAGTTCTCCTTTGACCTCTGACCCATAGTCACATATGTAAATGTGTTCATATATACACAGGTTCACACACATCACACACAGAGAACACAGATATACACTCACATATACACATACACACATGCACATGTGAAATTGGGAGTAACATGTCTGTAAATTCCATGACTCAGAATGTGAGTCAGAGAGACAAAGAGCTCAAGGCCAGAACTGAATTATATTATAAGGTCTTGTTTTAAAAAACAAGAAGAGAATGTGGAGCAGGGGGAGAATGGTTGTTTCTATGCTTTCTCTGAAAACAACACTTTAAATAAGCAATAAATGAATATATGTAGTCACATAGTTGATTGATATATTCTGCTACAAGCTTTCTGACTGTTCATAGTGTCTAAGCATTTCTGATAATCTATGTTCTGGAGACTCTATTTTGTTGTAACCCAGAACTAGCTTGTACAAGGTTTTAAGGTTTTGCTCCAGCAAAAAAACTAGAAGATAACACACGAGTGACCATTTTTAACTATGGGTGGGGCACAAGGTTGAATAGAGAGTAACAAGTGTGTGTTTATGTATGTACTTGCCATATAGTGTTGTAGGAGTCTATTAGTTAGTTTCTGATTGCTCAGCCCTGAAATAATCACACAGAAACCATATTATTTGCAATACTCTTTGGCCAATAGTTGTATATTTCTGACTAATTCTTATATCCTAAACTAGCCCATCTCCATTAATCTGCATATTGTCACTTGGCTGTGGCCTACCCGGTAAAGTTCTGTCCTGAGCATCTGTCTCCCGGGGGATGGGGGAGGGCTACATAGCATCTCACAACTCTACCTGTTTTCTCCCAGAATTCAGTTTAGTTTTCCTGCCTAGCTCTATTCTGCTAAGCCATCTGGCAAAACATTTATTCATTAACTAATAAAAGCAACAACATAAACAGAAGAACTTCATACATCAATAAAGTTCTCATTTTTTTCTATAAAAAATACCTCTTAAATTTTTTGTAATGACCTTAGGATCTAATGGTTGAGCCATTTATCGTGGGGGAAACAAATAATTCTTAAGGGTAGCTTGCATGTCCACCAGGAGATGGCCAACAGTAAACAAACTCAACCGTAACTTTGGAGGTTCCTTCTTTTATAATGTCTAATCAAGGCTTTTTCTTTTCTTTATTTTTAAATTTTATGTTATTTTATTATTTATTTCTCCTTCTCTTTGCTTTTTTTTTTTTTTTAAATCACACTGGTCCTTCATGAGTGTGAGAACAACTGGGTCTTTGTTTCTATGTTTCTTTTGCTTTTCTTGGGGTCTTTTCCTTCTGTTTCTTTTGTCCTATTCTGATGTGTTTGTTTTATATTAATATATTTTTATAATTATACTATTATAATATTGTCCTTTAAAGCTGGTCTATTTTCTAATGGGAGACAGAAATGATGTCTTAATGGATTAAGATGGGCAGGAAGGTGCAGAGGACCTGGAAGGAGTAGAGGGAGGGGAAACCATAATCAGGATATATTATATCTAAAAAACGCATATTTTCAATAAAATTAAAAATGAGAACTTTTCATATTACCGAGTTCTCATATAAGAAAGGGGCCCTGATGGGAGGAGCTTTCCCAAATGAGTCTACATAAAGTAAATTCCGTGAAGAAATCACTAGAATCTTGTTCACCTCCACACCAGCGCTGCTTAGTTAGTGGGAGAAGATTAGAAAAACTGAAGCACTGCATTAGAACAATACTTACCACGTGTTTTTCTAGTTTCATATTTGTCTCTTAAAGGATTTTTTTTTAACCCTGGCCCACATCTCCCAAGACTCTGAAAAGCTGTTCAACACACTGACCTAATGTATTAGATGGATGATTATGGTCCTGTGGGAGAGTAGTGTCCTGGGGATGTAAAATCTGGATGAATGCAGTGTCATCCACTGGGCAGACAGCAGGAAGCCAGCTGTAAGCAAGGCCACTGGCTGAACAGCACAGACTGCCTCACAATGAAGTAGGTAAACGTGACTCTCAGAGTCAGCTCTTCATACCAACATCTAATGTATTCAGTGTTTTTTTTTTTTTTCACTAATGACGAGTTGGTATTCTGCCTGACATTTTGGTATGTCACTCTGACTGTTGCATTTATAAAGAAGAAAAATAGAACCACTCAGCAGGGGAGCTTGACTCATGGGAGGTTGACTCTTGGAGCTTGACCTGATCCTGGAAAATGTCTCAGAAGCTGAGTACGTGGAAAGTTAGCTGCATGTCTTTCTGTTCCCTTTCTTGATTTGGATGCAGCTGAATTCCATATCCTCCTCTATTCATTGTTTCAATGAAGCTGTTGAAAGGTACCCATGCCACATGACTCTTAAATTTTCAGTCTTTTTCCAACTAATACTTTCAAGTTACTTTAAAATAATTTTGAAGGAAACATGGAGATTATTTTAATAAAATCAATCTTATAGTATGACTTCTCTTTATCTGTGGATATTTATGTAGTGTGTACACAGTATAGCTGAGTAATTTGTATTATTTAACATTGATGTGGATAATGCCCCATATTTGATGAAAGTAAATCATAAACATTACACATAATGGAAACATTACACAGCCTGTCTGGAATACCTGTATTTTTGACTGAACTTATGAATAATTATGAAAAATGTCATTTATTACTATAGTGAAAAATATAAAAATAAAAGTAGAAGAGGTATATGGCGGGTGTTTACCTAGTGTTCTTATTCATTCTCTGCAAGAATATGAAGATTATTTATAGAAAGAAATTTCAGTTATAATCTGTATGATATTTATCAATTAAGAAACAGAAAACTTTATCTGAGAAGAGTTGAAATATTATTATTTGCATTGTGCATATCAACAACAAGAATAGATTATCTGCCTGTCAATAGTCGGCAGGAAATGGTAATGGGTTACAGAAGTATGAGGGGAATGACTGAAAGCATTTCCATTCAATAAATGTGTATGCTCTAGTATTGTGGAATTGAATGTTTAAAATGTGTGAGATTCATTATACTAATTATGTGGATTCGGTTGTATATTTGTAACTGCGACCCACAACAGTCTGAATATTTCTCTGAAACTCATGTATACTGTCTGTGCTTTATAACTAGCAAAACGGTAAAAAACCAAACAGGACACAAATCAATCATTTTTATAGTTGTTGATATATTTGCTCTGTCACCAATGGAAAGTACATGAGAGGACCTCCAAATACTCGAAGTGTGAAAAGGGGCAGAAAAGGAAGGGATAAATGTTTATGAGGTAGAAATTTGCTTGGTGCAAGTGCAGCTAGAGTATGAAGTCGCTTTTCATCTTAGCCAAATCAACCTCCATAGTCTAGGTTCTACATTTCAAGGGATCTAATCTCCCCCAATATTTCAAATCACTGAATTTTCTTTTTCCAGATGTGTTTATTGTGCCTGGAAAGCTCTATTAGGAAAAAGAAGATTGCTAAATCATGATTGGTTTTATCAGAGGATAAATCTTCCACGGGAGATATCAAGAAAGTGAGGAAAGGTCTTGTCAAGGTACAGTAAACAGATTCTGCCCCACTGTGAGGACAGGAAGGGGAATAAAACCTAAAAATGAAATGTATTTGCTGAAGGATGCTTTCTATTTGTCCTCACCCTGGATGCAGCCTGTTCTCACCAGTTTGACACAGTCCTGGGCCTGGATACTGTCATGGTCAAGATAAGACACAGAAAGGAAAACTCAGCCTTTTTGTAGTTCATCCTGTGTGTAATTATGAGATGTAGTTTTTGGTTCTCACTGCTTTAATGTAGGACTTCAGAGCAAGGTTTGGAGAGATGCTACTTCTTGTTGTCTAATCTCCGCCTAAGCAGAAATTCCTCCCAGAGTAGAAGGAAGGAGAAAGGAGAAAAGAGAAAAGAAAGGTCAAAGGTAAAACCAGAATGGAAATGATTTATTCTTGTGAAAGTTGGGTACTGCATTCCTGTCACCTTGTCAACTGTCAAAAATGCCACCAACCTTTTTATTTACTTGTTTCAGTACATACTCCTAGAAATCATCAATCTTTGGAATTGGCACTTTAATTAAAACCTGAAGGGAGGCTGTTGGTGTGAATGTGCACATGGTTAAGAGCCTAAGTGTGAGTGTGTGTGCTTATGTACTCAAGACTTTCTAAAGGGAAACATTTTTGGGTTTGCAAAAACTATAATTCACTGCAATGAATCTGAAACTGTAATAGATTAATAAATTCCTTAAAGGAGACCTGTGGAAGCATCATTAAAAAACAAATGTTGAACCTAAAGTGTGAGAAACTTTCTTTTGTAATGTTTATGCTTTTGTTGTTACAGCTTTTTAAATTTTAGAAAACAAAACCTTAAATGACAGTAGTGATTCTGTGTAAGCACAGGTACAGTGAGCCCCAAGGATTCACTCAATGAACCAGTGCCTAGGAAGCCTATACCTCGACTCTTTCCTATGTGAAATAAGAGCTCTGCTTAGAATTTTTCACACAGGGTTATCCCTAAGCAAGGTGCTGTTAATACTTCTGATTTTCTCTTCATGTATCTTGTTACTGGAGTTCACTGTCATGGGCCTGGTTCCCTGTGTTCTGTTATCCCTTGATAATTAGCCAACTCGGATCTCTCCCACGAGATCTCAACTTAAGAAACTTACCTCTTTAAACTCCAAACACCACCAGAAGTTTCCTTCAAGAAACCATCTTTTATCAGCTTCCATACTAAAAATATATTCTTCAATGCAAACAGGTAATGTTTTAGGTATTCTTTAGCTACAACAAGGCCATGAGCAATATTAGGTTGTCTCTTGGAATGGCAGATTCAGCAGCTTAATTAATAAGACACATAAGAATATTTTCTTTTTCTAGTACTTGTACTTGTTTATACACATGCAACTGTACAAAGAACATGTACATTTTTTTAAAGAAGTATGTGATTGTGTTATTACTTAAAACAAGCTGACAGACCAGGTTTGCCAGTGGATGCACATGTTCAATGTACACACACAGAAACTCATTCAGCAGGCTCCCATGCCTGCTATTTATTGACTTTCATGTAACAGGCAATAGGAACCACTACATGTTCTCTCTTCTGAAAAAAAAAATTCAATCAAGCTTTTCTAAGTCAGGAATATATAAAGAAGAGCATTACATTGTGAAGAAAGGAGCCACATACAAATCAGGTTACAGGACAATAGAGAAGAACAAAGGTAGAGATAGGAGCAAGAGAAGAAAACAGTAAAATTGATAATGAAATATATGATTGGATTCTGTTTTATTGTGAATGTCCAAGCTGTATGCAGACAAAGGATATACTGGTTTTATTCCTTCAGGTTCCATTCTTTGTTGCTTTGGGATTGGGTAATGCTGGACCACCTGTGGCATCTTGGCAATCATCGTTTCATGAAAAGATAGCCAACAGGATGATTTGGTATGATGAGGAAAGGGGCTGTAAGATTTATTTTCAGGAAATATGGCTATGGTATTATTCAGAATTAAGCAAGGGTAAATGGACAAGTATGGTGTGTGATATGATATGATATAAGCATTGCAGGGACTACAATGTATTGTTCACCATTTTATCAGCTGGACTGTATTTGGTCTATTATCCCTTGTATTTATCATCCCTGCTCATAATGCTGTCTATAATTTTATTTGTATTAAACGTTTGTTGATAATCATCCACGTAGTATAACTACATTCAAATGTTTATGAATGACCTTTCATACAGATTTAGATCAGGATTCCAAAGTAAATGCTTATGCAGAATGAGTAGGTGCATAAATTACAGAGCATGTCTAGGACAAGCAATACAAGTGTTGGGAAAGGTGAGGAGTTATAGATGAGCATGCACATGGCCTTCTCATCAGGGGAAGTGCTGCTGACCTCCAGATTATTGGAAGTGAAAATTCTGGAGGTACTGGAACTTTCAGTTTTTAAATTTATTCATGTATACAGATATTATTGTTCATGTTTATGTGTTCATATATGTGTGCAGGTGCAAGGATGCATGAGTATATATGGGAGTCAGAAGGCCACCATGATATCATCACCAGAAATGCTATCTACTTACTTAAGATATGCTCTCTCACTGTCCTGGAGCTCACCAGTTTCCCTAAACTGGTTGACCAGCGAGCATCAGGGAACCCACTTTTTCCCCCTCCACTGCACTAGGCACCATGCCTGGCATTTTTAAATGTAGATTTTAGGGATCAAACATAGGTCCCTGTTTTTAAAAGTCACAGATTTTACCTATCAAACACGTCTCCCACCTGTAGAATGTCTAATTTTTAAAAGGAATTTGGGAATACATATTTTAAGTGGATGTGTACAAAAATGTTAAATTTTGTGTACTACTTCAAATAGAACATTGTGCAGGCTCAAAGTTTATGTTTCTTATCCAGAGTATGTCTTGTGTATATATAGAGTCAATGGTCAATTAGAACTTTTTATGTAGAATAAGAAAGACTAGGGTATATATATTCTCTCATGTTTTTAATGATCCAGTATCCATCTGAGATGTTCAACAATATGTGTCCAATAATATGAGTGTCCACCAACATGCGTTCACTTGAAAAAAACCTACCATTTGTAGTGAAAAGAAAAATTACAACTTATGTGTTGCAAAACTGTTCACTTAAATCTCAAATCATGAGTGTAGGGAAAGCCAAGGGAATCAGAGATGAGAACGGCAGAGGCAACAGTGAATGAAATGGCAGAACGGGGTATCCCAGAAGATGGGAAGTTATCTGAGCCTCACAAAGACTTCAGAAAATGGGTGGGCCTGAGTGGGGATTAATACTTGAGTAGAATGTAGCTTTTGATTCTAAGATGGGATAAATACCAAAACAGCACTTGTCTTGGTTTGCATAACTATAATACTCATAAACTCATATCTTTAAATGCTTAGTTATCAGGGAATGGCATAACATGAGAAATTTTAGGAGGCATGATCTTTTTGTGGTAGGTGTGGCCTTGTTAGAAGAAATGTATAACTGAGGGTGGGCTTTGAGGTTTTAAAATCCCAAACCAGGTCCAATGGCTTTTCTCTTCCTGTTGCCTACAGATCTCCTGTAGAACTCTTGGTTACTTCTCTAGCACCATGCCTGCCTGTGTGCTGCCATCCTCCCCTCCATGATGATAATGGACTAAACCTCTAAAGCTAGCTCCAATTGAATGCATTCTTTTGTAAGAGTTGATGTGGTCATGGTGTTCTCTTCATAGTAATGCAACACTGACTGAGACAGTGTTGTGTTCAGAAAACAATATGGGCTCTTAGTTGAGAATTTTAGAAGTCTAGGCCCAACTACGACACAGTTAAAGGAATCAATTCAAGTTTCTAGTTTGGTGGCTCTTGGCTGAGTTTTCCAACTTTGTGATATTTGAGAAAGAAAAACAGGTCACAGCACAATGGCAAAGTCAAAGAATTAATGCTTCAGTTTGGTTGGTTTTTATTTGTTTTTATTTTCTTTTTATGGTGTTTTTCTTTCCATTTTGAGATGTTAGGATAGAACGTAGGGTCTCACGTATGCTGGACAAAGACTATAGACTATACCACTGAACTCTACTTCCTATGTCCCTTTCTTTACATTCTACTAGCCAGACGGGGTCTGCCTAAATTGGCTCAAGTTGTCTTTGAACTCATCCTGTAGCCCAGTCAGGTCCTTTTTCCTTCATCTCTTGAGTAACTAGGAAAACAGGCCTCTACCAATTGATTTATATTTTAAAAGCCATTATTATGAAACAGAAATGCCTATTTTTCTGTTAAGGAATGTATTATCTCTGTGCAGATACTCAATTATTCAGTAACATGAATGAGACCAGACAAAGTATAAACATGTGTGTGGCCATGCTTGTGTATGATGTGTAACATTTTGTTAAAGGGAAGACTTGGTGAAATGTGATCTGACCTCCAACTTGGAAGAGATAGGCAGGGGTGTGCTTATAAAGAGTGTCTCTGAGTAAGGCAGGCACAGTAGTGTGCATCTTCAAAAAGATGAAGAGTTTTCTGTAACTCTGTTCAAAACCAAGAAAACAGGGAATCAGAATGGCACAAGAGAGTTTTAAAAGCATAAACGCTTAGTACTAAGTCAGATACAAATGGAAAAGGAAAATGAGCTTGTTTGAGGAAGCTAATGGGAAAAGAAAAGCCAGATCATGGAGGTCAACTCATTTGGAGACTCATCAAACATCAGGGCAGAAAGGACCCAATGGAGGAAGGGTGGGCATGGAATAAACCATTGCAATAAAAGGGTTCGTAAAGTAGATGTAGGTTCCTAGGCTACAGGGACTTCTCTGATCCAGGAATTCACCAGCCTCATTAAGTAAGGCCTGGTTTTCGTTTCAGCAGCAGCCCTTGGTTTCTCATTCCATTTCTAATCAACCATTATAACCCTGGAAGGCAGACTGAAAATTGAGAAATGATGGGACAAGTTGGGCCTCTGCTCATGTTTCTACGTGCCTCATCAGCACCAGGCCCTGACGTCTCGCCTGATTTCTGAAAGCTTTGTCTATTCTGGCAAGGTATGTATGATCCCGCAGACACAGTGTGGAGTCTACAGAGTATTGAGCCTTGCAGATGTCATTAAGGCAGTGTTCCCAGCTGATAAAATGAATGCAGCCAGCAGGAGAACTAGTGAATTGAGTTTATCAAGGGGGCTTTTGTATTCTTATTATGCAGTTTAACAATTTGGGATCACCAAATCACATATCATCATAACTCCCTTTCTGCCAATGTTTTCTCCTTTTCTTTCAAGACTCACCACTAAATCATTTCACAGTATGCTTTAATGACAGTGGCTATGGATTCACGGTGGTTTTGTAATAAATCTGCAGCTGCCAGGCTTTTCTAAAGAATTACAGAGCCTCTTTTCCAAGCAGAGAGAAATGAAAATCATACCAAAGAGTAACACCTCAGATTTAATGTAAGGACTCTTGATTCACCTTACAAAAGCAAAATTCTCTTTTAGTTTTTCTTCCAGAATGCCTCCTGATCTCAAGGATAATGCCCTTTCTGTGAAGTATGAGACGAAGGAAAGTTCTGTTGAGGATAGAACTGCCCCAGTGGTCTCCATTTTCAACAAGTCCAACTGACATCTAGTTTATACCTCTATGCAGGCTGGCAGCACCTGCTTTGGTGCCTCACACATGAGTTGTTCACTATGTAGATAGTCATCAGACAGATGATTGATTACAAAATCCTTTGTTCTTCCCAGGCCTCGGGGAGGCAGTGGGAAGGTCCTCTCTTCTTTTATGACTCTTTACAAAGTAGATCATCAGGACCAGGATGCATTCCAGGGACTTTTATTTAAGGACTTGGAAACTAGGCAACCTACTTTCTTGGTTTTAGTCAGATTTAGAATGATGTGGTGGAAATATTTTGAAATGATAGACAACTAGATTCTGTTTCTGCACTTCAGCCTACATCCTTGAACTTAAACCTCTAGTTGTGCTTTAGGAAAGCTTACTAATGGCTGTGCTGGGATGAGCACTAATCATAGCCCTAATTACTTTGAAATTATACAAGTATTGTCACGTGGCTGTTTGTTTTCTCCTTATGAAGAGAAGCAGAGACAAAAGATCTTATTGACCATATTTGGTTCACAGTCTTCCTTTGTTATCTCTCCTGTTTCTGCAGGTAATTAAAATCTATGAAAATTCAGAGCTAAATCTAGTGGTTAAATAATTCATTGCATATTTAACAGACAAGCTGTACTCTTCACTTATTGAAGGTACAATTAAAAACACATAAAACTTTAATTCATATAATGTTTAATTGGTAGGTTTGAAGCCAATTATGGTACCAATGTACTCTTCCCTCAGTTTTAACTCCTACATTATTTTTCATTAAAAATGTTAAATTAAAAGAAATTGTCATTAAATATCAGAGAAAGCTGTCACTGAATCTAGCAGGGGGTAGCTGTTATAAAAGCTAAGATTACTAAGGAGATGGTTCCAATGCACTTACTTCTTGATAATCATTGTTAGGAAAACACACATACACGTGTACACATAGACATTGTTATAATAAAGTATTAAGCATATAAGTAAGCAGAAAACTAGATAGCATCAAAAATATAAAAAGAACACCAAAAAAAGACAAACATGGGATCATTTTATAAAATAACAAAATCAACAGACTTAGAAAAGAATAGATATGCCCTAAGACTCAGGATTACTCATCTGAAAATCATAAGGATAGCTTTATAATTCTTTTTACATCTGCTCTTTTGTAAAAGGAGAGCTTTTACAAATAAGAAAAATAAAGAAAATCAGATCAAATCATGGTCTATGGTAAGGTTGAACACCTGATCCAAACTGGAGCTCTTACCTTTGTCCTTTATTTATTAGGGTACAGTTGTGGAGGCTGCAGTTTGTATTTGTAGTTGGGATCAAAGGGATGCTAAAAATTTGCCATTTCCTCTTTGCAGTCATATTCTTTTCCTTCAATTTCTTTATTTTCAGTACTATTTTACTGAAAAACCTGAGTTAAAAAAAAACTTTTTGTACTAGATGGTAAAGATTATACAGAACATGAGAAGGGCAGAGTTCATTTGTCACCAAGGAAACATAGAAATCAATTCACAATTTTTGGGACATATATGCTTTTATTTCAGAGCAGTATTTTCTATTATAGAGATGCCATGTTGGGATATTTGTTTCATTGCCACAACTAAAATGCTCAACAAAGACAACCTACTAAGGAAGGGTTCATCTTTGCTTACAGTTCCAGGGCCCATAGTCTACCATGGCAGGGAAGTGTTGTAGCAAGGACAGGAGGTGACCATGGTCACAGTGAGTGCGCTGCCATGATGAGACTGAAGAATGCCTATGCTTGGGTCCCTTTCTTCTCTGGATTCAGTCTTAGGGCCCAACCCATTGGATGGTGCTGTTCACCTTTAGGGTGGGTCTTTTCCCAATACAGAGAATCCTTGATAGACGAATATCTGGATATCCAGAGATTTGTTTTAATAGTCATTCTGCTTTCAGCAGGTTTATAGGAGTAACTATAATAGGCGCTAAAGGATCCCAGACCAGCTGCATCCCAACTTCATCATAGGTGCTAAAGGATACTGGACCAGCTGTATCGCAACTTCTTCATAGGTGCTGAAGGATTCTGGGCCAGCTGCATTCCAGCTTTCTTGCATGTTTACCATTCGGTACTTGAGTGTTTTTTGTTTATTTGTTTTTAATGAGAGTTTGGTGTTGGAAGGAATGTTATTTTGAAGATTTACAGGGAAATCCAAATATCACAGTACACCTATGGGAGGGTTCACATTAAGTAGTTTCCGGTACTGGGCATCTCTTGAAATAACACAACCAGAGGTTTATGACTCTACTTCACTGACACGTTGCTCTCCTGAGCTTACGTGAGCTCTCAGATTTAGCCAGAAGATGCCTCTCCCATCATCTATTCCATCTGCTCCCATCTCCACTGACATCTGTGGAAAACATCTATGGTAGCACATACCTGTAATCACCACAATTGGAGGCTGAAGCAGGAGGCTCAATAGATGGAGGCCAGCTTGAGCAATACAATAAGACCTTGTTCAAAACCCAGACTAATTAAACTTCTGGGACTAGAAGGGAGCAAAACTGCCTGCATGGATAATAACTCTCTCATGGGAAGAAAAATAAATTTAAAAAAAAAAAGCAGAATTAGTTCATAACAGTCTTAGGCTCAAACCCAGGCTTGGGTACTTTTCATTCTCTCCTGTCCTGGCAATATAGGCTATTTAGAACTCCCTGTTCAAAACAACTAGCTTTATATAGATGAAAAGAGCAAGATTAGAATTCCCTATTTAGAAGTGTGTGTGTGTGTGTGTGTGTGTGAGAGAGAGAGAGAGAGAGAGAGAGAGAGAGAGAGAGAGAGAGAGAGAGAGAAAGAGATGGTATCAATCACAGGAAATGCTCATAGACTTTCCAGATACCGAGTTTTCACTAGTCTGGATGGAGAATAAGTCTAGGTGTGTAGGAGTCACTTTCCACCCAAATTGTATGACTTCGTATGAAATGCCATACCACCTTTCTCATGACTTGGTATGGCTTGCTATCAGAACAGATATTATAGATTTTGCTCCTAGTTAGACCTCCCAGTGCTATTGTCCCACACTAGCTTTGAAAAAAAAAATCTGTGTTGATTTTTCTTAGAATTGTTATTGGGATTTTATTACTTTGATTAACAAATTATATAACCCAAGATGTAAAATGGAAATATTTCTAGGTTTTAGGTAGTCTTTCTCAGAGCTATTTGCCCTGCAGGCACTATGATTTTTGGTGATTAATTTTGCCAAATGTAAGATTTCTCAGAAATGTATATATTGTATTACAGGTGTTGTGGCTTCTAGTTTAAGTCAAATAGTGTTTAAAAGCTTATAAAAATAGTCCTGGGTTTCGATCAGAACCCTTTGGCACCTTTCTTTTCCCCAGTGTTCTAAGATTTCATGAGGTGCCTTTCTGTGGCTCTGTTTTCATTCATTTCATTCAGCACCCAGTGGGCACTTTTAGTCTGGAGTTTTATATATATTTCACGGCTGGAAATTTTTTCTTATATAATTTCTTTGATAATTCTCCTCTCATCATTTTTATAGCACAACTATTAATACAATGAAAGTAGAATAAAGTTTAAATGAAAGTTCTTTAGTTATGTAACCCAAACCATAAAAATAGAAGTGTAAGGAGACAGATGCCAGGTGTTAGCCACAGAGTTGGCATATATTTATCAGAGGACTCTGAGATTTAGTGCAAGCAACTCTTGCTATTATTTACTTAAAAATTTCAACAGCTAAATTAACCAAAATAATTCACAGTATTTAAAAAGCTCATTATTTATATAATGCGTTCATTTGAAAAAGAGGCAAGTTTGACTGTGAAGATTGTTAGGAGAGGAGAAAATTGAATGGGAAAAATGGAAGAGAAGATGGCATGCAGGAAACATGTCCTGAGCTGCCAGTGCTGGGGATGGGAGCTGAAATGTAACAGCATTCCCTTCTCCAGATATGTGTTCCACTATAAGCAACAGTGACTACATAGTGATAAATGACTAAACTCTTAATTTAAAGGAGGGTTCATGCAGTGGTACATTGTATAGTACCATGTCTTTCCCAGTGGAACCAGTTGAAAGATGTCTCCAATCTTTCATAGGTTTCTTGTTCTACCTTACCTTGGGCTCTTCTACTGTTCTGAATACCCCTTGTCAATCTATGGCTTAAAGAAGAATCTCCCATCTGGCAATGGGTCCAGGTACCTGGCCTAAGGCAGCCATAAAAATTTTAAATTCAAATACCTATCCCATCTCATTGTTCCTGCTTGCATAAGCATCCTGCTCCCATTAAAGGAATGTGAGATTTTGAGAGGATTTTGTTCTGTTTCTTACATTATATATAGTTTCTTTTCAGCTGTCTGATTTGGTTTCTCCTTTACCCTGCAAGCTTTTCTCAAATGACTGTTAATATTTGAATATCTATTCCTATTTAAGACAAACAAAGATGCTGGAACATTATTTGAAGCTCCATTTTCTCAAAGAGAAAAAAAAATCTGTAAGAAGGAAGATGAAGCAGTGGATTAGTAGACAAACAGATATAATGTGTGAAGTGAGTTGTTTTTCATGACTATGGAGGCTAGCAGGTCTCACAGCAGGCTTTACAATAGAAACTGATACCATAGGTTTAAAGTCCTAACTATCAGAATTAGGGAAGCTAATGGTCTCTATCCAGGGCCAAAGACCCTAAAACCTGGAAATCTGTTGTTCCAAATTCCACAGTTCAAAATTTGTAGAACATAGAGTTCTGATATTCAGAAAACAATGCCCCAGCTTGAAGAGAGAGAGACCGTCCCTCTCTTTTCTGTTTTACATCATGAACCCCAGTCTGTCTGATGGTGTCTGATCACACTGACACATCTCCATCACTAACTCCACAACTCCTTAAGACCACCCTCTCAGACATATCGAAAAGCAATGCTGTTGACTGCCATTCAAGTTGACATGCAAAACTATCAACTTTAGCTATTCTATGTGCACTGTGGATTTCTCTTCCTTGGCTTTTAGGACATAAAGTTTACGAGACACTGTATTGTCACTAGACGTGCTTACATTTGAGGTGACATTATATTTTCTCAAGAGAGAATACATTCTATCTCTCTGACCTAGGCTCTGTGTGCTGTCTGGGTAGTACTAAGAACAGATGAAGAAGAATCTTTAGGTTTTTTTTTTTGTTTTTTTTGGGGGGTTTTCGAGACAGGGTTTCTCTGTGGCTTTGGAGCTTGTCCTGGAACTAGTTCTGTAGACCAGGCTGGTCTCGAACTCACAGAGATCCGCCTACCTCTGCCTCCCGAGTGCTGGGATTAAAAGTGTGCGCCACCATCGCCTGGGTCTTTAGTCATTTTTTAATGAGCAATTTTAACTTGGTCCTCTTATTTAAGTCAAAATTTTCATCATTGACTATGTTCAGCCAAATATACTTGCTCCCAGAGCTTTTAATATTATATTTTCCTATAAGATAAGCCTTTATTTCCTACAAAAGATAGCAGAGATCTGAGTTAATCAAATGTTTGGTTATTATAAGGACTTCCAACTATAAACAGTTTTTGCAAACTTCTCATTTTATATCAACTTTTCTAAGTAGACTTTCATTATCCTCATCAGCATTTGCTTTGGTTAGAATAGATCTCTTTATAGTATTTAACTTATTTAACAAATGCTTACATAGGCTTACTATATACCATTGTGAGGCTGAGTATGGTTCAGACGTATTCATTTCATTATCCCAAGAGCCTATGAGATGGTGCTGTCATCACCAATCTAAGGACCATTTTCTCAAGGCCGCATAGCTGCTACATGGCAGTGCTAAGTTTACAATTGAAGCAGTTTGGCTCGATCTTGTTCTACACCACTTAGTCACTTGCCATGTTTCCAAACCACCATTAAAACTTGGCATTGAGAGTGGATGAGTCAAGCGAAGTGGAGTTTCTCTTTCCTTTCTTCTGTTTTCATATCCACTCCCAGAGAAATGTTTTTTACAAGGCTTTCAGAGATGCTCTTATGTATAAATGTTTAGGCTGAATACAGATGTTTTTCTTTTTTTTTTTTTTTTTTTTTTTTTTTTTTTTTTTTTTACTTTTTTTTTTTTTTTTTTTTTTTTTTATTTTTTATTCTTTTTTAATTAAAATTTCCACCTGCTCCCCGTTTCCCATTTCCCTCCCCTCCTCCCAAATATTGCCCCCTCCCCCCACTCCCCTCCCCCTATCCCCACTCCTCTTCTCCTCCCCCCACACCATTCCCCCTCCCTCTCGATACTGAAGAGCAGTCCAAATTCTCTGCCCTGCGGGAAGACGAAGGTCTTCTATCTACGTCCAGGAAGGTGAGCTTCTAAACAGGCTAAGCTCCCACAAAGCCAGTTCATGTATTAGGATTGAAACCTAGTGCCATTGTCCTTGGCTTCTCATCAGTCTTCGTTGACCGCCATGCTCAGAGAGTCCGGAATCAACCCATGCTTATTCAGTCCCAGACCAGCTGGCCTTGGTGGGCTCCTAATAAATCAGTTCCACTGTCACAGTGGGTGGGTGCATCCCTCGTGGTCCTGATTTTTTGCTCTTGTTCTCCCTCCTTCTGCTCCTCATTTGGACCTTAAGAGCTCAGACCGTTGCTCCAAATTGAGACTCTGTCTCTACCTTGATCCATCGCCAGATGAAGGTTCTAAGGTGATATGCAAGATATTCATCAGTATAGGATAGGGTCATTTCAGGTTCCCTCTCCTTAGTTGCCCAAGGTACCAGCTGGGGACATATTCCTGGACACCTGCGAACCCCTCTAGAGTCAAGTCTCTTGCCAACCCTAAGATGGCTCCCTTAGATAGGATATATACTTCGCTGCTCCCGTATCCATCCTTCCTATATCCCAACCATCCCAATCCCCCGAGCTCCTCCCATCCTCCCCTTCTCATATTTCTCATCCCATTTCCCCTTTGCCCCATGCCACCTCACCCGCAAGTTCCCATTTTTTGCCCTGCAATCTTGTCTACTTCCCCCTCTCCATGCGGATGACTATATGATTTTCTTTGGGTTCACTTTCTTATTTAACTTCTATAGGATCGCACATTATATGCTTAATGTCTTTTACTTATGGCTAGAAACCGATTATGAGTGAGTACATCCCATGTTCCTCTTTTTGGGTCTGGGATACCTCACTCAGGATAGTGTTTTCTATTTCCATCCATTTGCACGCAAAATTCGAGAAGTCATTGTTTTTTACTGCTGAGTAGTACTCTAATATGTATATATTCCACACTTTCTTCATCCATTCCTCCATTGAAGGGCATCTAGGTTGTTTCCAGGTTTTGGCTATTACAAACAATGCTGCTATGAACATAGTTGAACAGATACTTTTGTCATTTGATGTGGCATCTCTTGGGTATATTCCCAATAGTGGTATTACTGGATCTTGGGGTAGGTTGATCCCTAATTTCCTGAGAAATCGCCACACTGATTTCCAAAGTGGTTGCACAAGTTTGCATTCCCACCAGCAATGAATGAGTGTGCCTCTTTCTCCACAACCTCTCCAGCAAAGGCTATCATTGGTGTTTTTGATTTTAGCCATTCTGACAGGTGTAAGATGGTATCTCAAAGTTGTTTTAATTTGCATTTCCCTTATCGCTAAGGAGGTTGAGCATGACCTTAGGTGTCTTTTGGCCATTTGAATTTCTTCTGTTGAGAATTCTCTGTTCAGATCAGTGCCCCATTTTTTTATTGGGTTCATTAGCATTTTAAAGTTTAGTTTCTTGAGTTCTTTATATATTTTGGTGATCAGACCTTTGTCTGTTGCAGGGTTGGTGAAGATCTTCTCCCAGTCAGTAGGTTGCCTTTTTGTCTTAGTGACAGTGTCCTTTGCTTTACAGAAGCTACTCAGTTTCAGGAGGTCCCATTTATTCAATGTTGCCCTTAATGTCTGTGCTGCTGGGGATAAACGTAGGAAGTGATCTCCTGTACCCATATGTTGTAGAGTACTTCCAACTTTTTCTTCTATCAGGTTCAGTGTGTTCAGACTAATATTGAGGTCTTTAATCCATTTGGACTTGAGTTTTGTGCATGGTGATAGATATGGATCTATTTTCATTCTTCTACAGGTTGACAACCAGTTCTGCCAGCACCATTTGTTGAAGATGCTCTCTTTTTTCCATTGAATACTTTTAGCTCCTTTATCAAAAATTAGGTGTTCATAAGTTTGTGGGTTAAAATCAGGGTCTTCTACTCGGTTCCATTGATCGACTTCTCTGTTTTTATGCCAATACCAAGCTGTTTTCAATACTGAGGCTCTGTAATAGAGTTTGAGGTCAGGGATGGTAATGCCTCCAGACGATCCTTTATTATATAAGATTGTTTTGGCTATCCTGGGTTTTTTGTTTCTCCATATAAAGTTGATTATTGTCCTCTCAAGATCTGTGAAGAATTTTGATGGGATTTTAATGGGGATTGCATTGAATCTATAAATTGCCCTTGGTAGAATTGCCATTTTTACTATGTTGATCCTCCCTATCCAAGAGCAAGGGAGATCCTTCCATTTTCTGGTATCCTCCTCAATTTCTTTCTTCATTGACTTAAAGTTCTTGTCAAATAGATCCTTTACTTCCTTGGTTAGGGTTACCCCAAGATATTTTATGCTATTTGTGGCTATCGTGAAGGGTGATGCTTCTCTGATTTCCATCTCTGCTTCCTTATCCTTTGTGTATAGGAGGGCAACTGATTTTTTGGAATTGATCTTGTATCCTGCAACGCTACTAAAGGTGTTTATCAGCTGAAGGAGTTCTTTGCTGGAGTTTTTGGGGTCGCTTATGTACACTATCATATCGTCTGCAAATAATGAAAGTTTAACTTCTTCCTTTCCGATTTGAATCCCTTTGATCCCCTTATGTTGTCTTATTGCTATTGCTAGAATTTCAAGCACTATATTAAAGAGGTATGGAGAGAGTGGACAACCTTGTCGTGTTCCTGATTTTAGTGGAATAGCTTTGAGTTTCTCTCCATTTAATTTGATGTTAGCTGACGGCTTGCTATAAATAGCTTTTATTATATTTAGGAACGACCCTTGTATTCCTAATCTCTCTAAGACCTTTATCATAAAGGGATGTTGAATTTTGTCAAATGCTTTTTCCGCATCTAATGAAATGATCATATGGTTTTTTTCTTTCAGATTATTTATATGATGGATTACATTGATAGATTTTCGTATGTTGAACCAGCCCTGCATCTCTGGGATGAAGCCTACTTGATCATAATGGATAATTTTTCTAATGTGTTCTTGGATTCGGTTTGCCAGTATTTTATTGAGTATTTTTGCGTCGATGTTCATGAGTGAGATTGGCCTGTAGTTCTCTTTCTTGGTTGTGTCTTTGTGTGGTTTTGGTATCAGAGTAACTTCAGCTTCATAAAAGGAATTTGGCAATGACTTCTCTGTTTCAATATTGTGAAATACATTAAGGAGTATAGGTATTAGGTCTTCTTGGAAGTTCTGGTAGAATTCTGCATTAAAGCCGTCTGGACCTGGGCTTTTTTTGGTGGGAAGGTTTTTTATAACAACTTCTAATTCTTCGCGACTAACGGGTCTATTTAGATTGTTCACCTGGTCCTGGTTTAACTTTGGTATATGGTACTTATCTAAAAAAGTGTCCATTTCTTTTACATTTTCCAATTTTGTGGCATACAGGTTTTTGTAGTAAGATCTAATGATTCTCTGAATTTCGTCTGTGTCTGTGGTTATGTCTCCCTTTTCGTTTCTGATTTTGTTAATTTGCGTATTCTCTCTCCGCCGTTTGATTAGTTTGGATAGGGGTTTATCAATCTTATTGATTTTCTCCAAGAACCAGCTTTTTGTTTCATTGATTCTTTGGATTGTTTTCTGTGTTTCTATTTTGTTGATTTCAGCCCTCAATTTGATTATTTCCAGTCTTCTACTTCTCCTAGGTGAGTCTGCTTCTTTTCTTTCTAAAGCTTTAAGGTGGGCTATTAGGTCTCCAATGTGTGCTTTCTCCGTTTTCTTTATGTGGGCACTTAATGCTATGAACTTTCCTCTTAGCACTGCTTTCATAGTGTCCCATAGGTTTGAGTATGATGAGTCTTCGTTTTCATTGAATTCAAGAAAGACTTTAATTTCTTTCTTTATTTCTTCCTTGATCCAGGTGTGGTTCAGTAGTTGACTGTCCAATTTCCATGAGTTCATAGGCTTTCTGGGGATAGCATTGTTGTTGAATTCTAACTTTAATCCATGGTGATCTGATAAGACACAGGTGGTTACCGATATTTTTTTGTAACTGTGTAAGTTTGCTTTGTTACCGAGTATGTGGTCTATTTTCGAGAAGGTTCCATGAGCTGCAGAGAAGAAGGTATATTCTTTCTTATTTGAGTGGAATGTTCTATAGATGTCTGTTAAGTCCATTTGATTCATTACCTCCCTTAATCCTCTTATTTCTCTGTTAGGTTTCTGTCTGATTGACCTGTCCATTGGTGAGAGAGGAGTGTTGAAATCTCCTACTATTAGTGTGTGTGGTTAGATGACTGCCTTGAGTTTTAGTAACGTTTCTTTTACATAAGTGGGTGCTTTTATATTAGGGGCATAGATATTCAGGATTGAGACTTCATCCTGGTGAATTGTTCCTGTTATGAGTAAAAAATGTCCATCTCCATCTCTTTTGATTGATTTTAGTTTGAAGTCAACTTTCTTAGAAATTAGTATGGCCACACCTGCTTGTTTCTTAGGTCCGTTTGCTTGATAAACCTTTTCCCAGCCCTTTACTCTGAGTAGATGTCTGTCTTTGTGGTTGAGGTGTGTTTCTTGTAAGCAGCAGAATGTTGGATCCTGTTTTCGTATCCAATCTCTTAGCCTGTGCCTCTTTATAGGTGAGTTGAGTCCATTGATATTAAGTGATATTAATGACCAGTGGTTGTTAACTCCAGTCATTTTTCCTTTCTTTCCTTCTTTCCTTTGGTAGTAGAGTTTGTGTGTTTCCCTTCTTCAAGTTGTGCTGGTGAAGGGTCATTAGATGTCTGAGTTATTGTGGGCATTGTTGGACTCCTTGGTTTGTGATTTTCCTTCAATTACTTTCTGAAGGGCTGGATTTGTGGCTACGTATTGTTTAAATTTGTTTTTATCCTGGAAAATTTTGTTTTCTCCATTTATAGTGAACGAAAGCTTGGCTGGGTATAGAAGTCTGGGCTTGCATCCATGGTCTCGTAGTTTCTGCAGTATATCTATCCAGGACCTTCTGGCTTTCATGGTTTCCATAGAGAAATCAGGTGTAAGTCTGATAGGTTTACCTTTATAGGTAACTTGACCTTTTTCCTTTGCAGCTCTTAATATTCTTTCTTTATTCTGTATGTTTTGTGTTTTGATTATTATATGACGAGGAGATGTTTTTTTTTGATCCAGTCGATTTGGTGTTCTGTATGCTTCTTGGACCTTCAAAGGAATATCTTTCTTAAGGTTGGGAAAGTTTTCTTCTATAATTTTATTAAATATATTTTCTGGACCATTGAGCTGTAGATCTTCTCCTTCTTCTATCCCTATTATTCTTAGGTTTGGTCTTTTTATTGTGTCCCAGATTTCCTGAATGTTTTGTGATGAGAATTTGTTGGTTATGCTGTTTTCTTTGATGAGAGTGTTTATTTTCTCTATGGTATCTTCAGTGTCTGAGATTCTTTCTTCTATCTCTTGTAATCTGTTGGTGGTACTTGTCTCTGTAGTTCCTGTTCGTTTATTCAAATTTTCCATCTCCATCCTTCCCTCGGTTTGTGTTTTCTTTATTACTTCCACTTCATTCTTCAAGTCTTGAACCGTTTCCCTTACCTGTTTGATTACTTTTTCTTGTTTCTCTTGGTTTTCTTGGGTATCTTTGAGAGATTTATTCATTTCCTCTACCTTTTTGTTTGTAATCTCTAATTGGTTGTGGCAGTTTTTCACCTCCTGTTTAAGGTCCTCTATTATTTTCATAAAATTCACTTTTGAGTCGAATTCTTCTAATTCTTCTGGATTAGGGTGTACACTTCTCATTTCGGGATTCCTGGATCCTGGTGATGTCACGTTGCCTTTCAAGTTGTTGGGGGAATTCTTGCATTGGCGCCTGCCCATCTTTTCCTTCAAATGGAGCCAGGAGAGGCCTGATGTCTTGGACCAGTCTTTGCTGTGACTAACTCTCTAGGTGTATCTCCTCAGTGTAGGGGCAGGAACCGTTCCCTTCCAGGTGAACTCCTCAACACCAAAACATGGATGCGTGGTATTCCAATGACCCGCGTAAAGAAGGCCGAATGCAAGGGGTCGGGCGGGGTCAAGTAGAACACAGGCGACACTGCAGTACAAGCTGGAGGTGCCTGCGCTCCCTTTCGGGGGTTGCTGAGGCCTGCCCGCTAGGCAGGCACTCACTGCTCTGGTTGGGTATCCTTAGTGTAGGGGCGTTTGTGCTCTCTACCGGGACCGTCCGCCCCAGGATAGTACACACTCACCCGTCCCGATGAAACTTCTGGCACCTACACAGGAACTCCTGGATGCCCCAATGAGCCAGGGACTAAGGGAAGTAGGGCGCAGGCAGAGCAGGTCCAGGAGATCACAGCAGAGACTGCAGCCCCAGCAGCAGGGGCCCGCTTTCCCTGGCGGGGACCTTGAGGCCTGCCCTCTAGTCAGGCACTCACTGGTCTGGGCTGGTAGCCTTAGTGAAAGGGCAGGAAACTGTTCCACAGCTAAGGACCTTGCAGACAAGGCAGGCTTGGGGGTGGGGGTGGGGGCGGGTGTGTAGGAGAGAAAGCTTTGCAGCAGGAGCTGGGGGAGGGGTGTTTGTGCTCTCTACCGGGACCGTCTGCCCCAGGATAGCACACACTCACCTGTCCCGATGAAACTTCTCGGCACCTACACAGGAACTCCTGGATGCTCCAATGAGCCAGGGACAAAGGGAAGTAGGGCGCAGGCAGAGCAGGTCCAGGAGATCACAGCAGAGACTGCAGCCCCAGCAGCGGGGGCCCGCTTTCCCTGGCGGGGACCTTGAGGCCTGCCCTCTAGTCAGGCCCTCACTACTCTGGGTTGGTAGCCTCAGTGAAAGGGCAGGAAACTGTTCCACAGTAAAGGACCTTGCAGACAAGGCAGGCTTGGGGGTGGGGGTGGGGGGCGGGTGTGTAGGAAAGAAAGCCTTGCAGCAGGAGCTGGGGGGGGGGGGGCGTTTGTGCTCTCTACCGGGACAGTGCGCCCCAGGATAGCACACACTCACCCATCCAGATGGGACTTCTCAGCACCTATGCAGGGATTCCTGGTGGCCCCAATGAGCCAGGGACCAAGGGAAATAGGGGGCAGGGAGAGCAGGTCCAGGAGATCACAAGCAGAGACTGCAACCCCAGCAGCGGGGGCCGCTTTCCCTGGCGGGGACCTTGAGGCCTGCCCTCTAGTCAGGCCCTCACTACTCTGGGTTGGTAGCCTCAGTGAAAGGGCAGGAAACTGTTCCACAGTAAAGGACCTTGCAGACAAGGCAGGCTTGGGGGTGGGGGTGGGGGCGGGTGTGTAGGAGAGAAAGCTTTGCAGCAGGAGCTGGGGGAGGGGCGTTTGTGCTCTCTACCGGGACCGTCTGCCCCAGGATAGCACACACTCACCCGCCCGATGAAACTTCTCGGCACCTACACAGGAACTCCTGGATGCCCCAATGAGCCAGGGACAAAGGGAAGTAGGGCGCAGGCAGAGCAGGTCCAGGAGATCACAGCAGAGACTGCAGCCCCAGCAGCGGGGGCCCGCTTTCCCTGGCGGGGACCTTGAGGCCTGCCCTCTAGTCAGGCCCTCACTACTCTGGGTTGGTAGCCTCAGTGAAAGGGCAGGAAACTGTTCCACAGTAAAGGACCTTGCAGACAAGGCAGGCTTGGGGGTGGGGGTGGGGGCGGGTGTGTAGGAGAGAAAGCTTTGCAGCAGGAGCTGGGGGAGGGGCGTTTGTGCTCTCTACCGGGACCGTCTGCCCCAGGATAGCAAACACTCACCCGTCCCGATTAAACTTCTCGGCACCTACACAGGAACTCCTGGATGCCCCAATGAGCCAGGGACAAAGGGAAGTAGGGCGCAGGCAGAGCAGGTCCAGGAGATCACAGCAGAGACTGCAGCCCCAGCAGCAGGGGCCCGCTTTCCCTGGCGGGGACCTTGAGGCCTGCCCTCTAGTCAGGCACTCACTGGTCTGGGCTGGTAGCCTTAGTCCAGATGTTTTTCCTAAAGCCATAACATCTATCTGGAGAGACAGGAATATTAGAATCAAGTAGTTTAGGAAAAAAAAAAAGCATAAAGCCATGTGGCTGCAGGGATTTGGTCCCTGAGGCTTTTTGTGTCTTCTCTGTCTTGGAAAATCATATGACTCTATGTTTGTAGCAAATTTACCAAGTTATAACTTACATAAGTAGTGCATAGGTAAGATATGGATTTAAATACAGCATAATGCTTGGCATATAATAGCGAGATTGTCATCCAAATCTAGATATCAAGTGTCAATCACAGCCATAATTTCTTCATTCCTCCTGGCAATGTTTCACTTACTTCCCTGTCCAAGCCAACTTACCTCTTTGGATGCCCATTCTCATTGAAACTGCTCTGCTCTTGGCCAGTGACCATTAGTGTGCCTTTTCTATGATACTACACAATGGAACAAAAAAAAGCATAACATATACGTTCTTCTCTCTCTCCTTTCCCTCAGAATTATTTGAAGATCAAATCATATTTTCCATGCATTGATAGCTTATTATTTTCTCTTCCTTAGATGACCTGGGACTCTATTCCAAACCTTGATGAAGAGCATAGGTCAACAGCAGGCTTAATCCATCAAGACTGGCATTTTGTGGATGAGACATAATGGATTCAAGATGAATGTCCATGTCACAAGTCTACCCTGTGATGGAAATGACACAAGCCATTCCCTCCCATGTGTAGTGGCATTTTAAATTGTATTTTAATAAATAAAGACTGCCTGAAGATTGATCTGAGAGTAAAACAGTCCCACTGGTTAGTTTTACCAGATTATGGTAACATACACCTTTAATCTCAGTAGACATAATGGCACATTCCATAATCCCAATAGCCACACTAGTTGCCATAGAACCTGGGCAGTGCATTCCTTTAATGATGGTGTTGTATGCCTTTAATGCCAGCCCTAGAGAGGAATATAAAATGGGATAAAATCTTTCTGAGATTCCTAGAGGCAGGATCACCATTTCAGACTGAGGTTGAGGTAAGATTCAGTGACTGGCTGTTTTGCTTTTTGGATCTTCAGGCTGAACCCCAATTTCTGATCATGAGTTTTTATTAATCGTACATCACCCTTGAGAGCTGTAGATGGATAGCTGTGACTCTGAACACCACAGACAGATGGGAAGGTGAAGTGACACAGATGTGGAAGAAAAGCATAACTAGGGCTCCTGAGGGAGCATGTGAGTGCTTGCAAACCAGAAGAGTCATGCGCAAAAACAGCAGGGAGACTATCCACCTCAGCAAACACTATGATTCTGATGTGAATCCTTGAAAACAGCTAGAGCTTTCTTGACAGAAGCAAAGACCTGTATTTGGTTATAGTCCTTTCAGCTCACAAGTTAAGTAAGCTATTCACCTCTGTAGGGCAAATTCTGGACCCTTATCTCCCTCTGTGAGTTAAGAATGCTAGGGGCCAGGCCTCAGAAAGTGATTAGCATTTCCCCCTGTAAACATTTACTTACCCTCAGTGCTTCCTTATTTCTTTTTATCAGTTAGGGAGTCTCCAGACCTGACATTCCAGCATCCTACCTATTTCCTCCCCCCACCGCCCTGCCTTTTTGCATATAATGCTCCGCGGGAAAAAAAAAAAAAAGTTGGCAGTTTGATCAGAATACAGACTGTCTGTCTATTTCTCATGTCTCTTGTCTCTTCATTTCTCCCCTCCAGGGCCCAGGGTCCTTGGTTTCTTTTCCCAGTGGTAAGGACACTTTCTCATCCTAGATTTGTGTGACCCAGGAACTTAGGATCCTGAACATTTAACGGCTATAAAAATCAGCCCAAGATCAAGCATGTTGTCTGGTTTTGTCACCTTGACACAAGCTAGTAATTTTTGGCAAACAGAACCTCACTTGAGAAAATGTTCCTCCCAGATTGGCCTGTAGACAAGCTTGTGATGCATTTTCATGACTGATGGTTAATGTGGGACAGTCCAACTCACTGTGGAAGGTGCTACCCATAGGCTGGTGATCCTGGGTTGTATAAGAAAGTAGGCTGAGCAAGCCGTGGGAGCAAGCCAGTGAGAAATATTATTCCGTAGTCTCTGCTTCAGTTCCTGCTTCTAGGTTTCTGTTTGAGTTCCTGTCCTGGCTTCTCTCAGTGATGGAGTGTGACCTGAGAGTTGTGAGATGAAATCAACCCTTTTCCACCATCCCTAAAACCATGAAATGTAATCTTGTTTGCTTCTTACACAGCACATTATATAGCTGAGATTGTATATGCCCATAAAATATAATACTTATTAAAATGAGTGATAGTTCCGTGTGTGCATGCATGCAAAGCTCTTCTCAGTGATCCCATCATCCACTACCAATTTATCATCTGTATTTGATTGTTACAAGGTACCTCAAGATTGCTCTGTGCAGAATGATTCCATTGTTTGTCTTTCTCCTCCTTTTCCTATTTTCTTCTGTATTAGTGGTGATAATGCTTGCTGAAATACCTAATAATATAATAAGATAAATATGAATATTACAGTTTTATGTTTTCTTCAAACTGTATTCACTCAGATATTTTTGACCTTGGCTTTTTAATGTTACCTCTGCTCACACTTCACAAGAAATATTTGCTCACATGTTTTGTCTCTCACCTATCAAGCTTTTTGAGATGGTATATTGAACTTTAGAGGACCTAACTTTAAAGATAAAACTATATAAGAATAAATAGTTGTGTTGTTTGTGTCCCTAAGTTGTTAAAAGGAGACAATTATTTATAGAACCAAATTATCCTGGACATATAATCAAAGCTTAGCAGATTTTGCTCCCTTTTTTGTCACCACTCTATCTTCCCATTAAATCACAGAGAGGATTTGGGTATGGTATTATTGTATAATAGAAATGTGGAAAAGGGGAAGAAAAGAAGTATTAATCCAAAGGAACCAAGTTCAGTTGCAAAAGCACGAGTTGTGGAGGCCTATTGCATAGCACAGTTACTATAGTAACATATACTAAAATCCAAATATCAACATTTTGCAAAATGGATGAGCTGTCAAACTGTGTTCTAAACACTCATATTTATATTCACAGATTAGTTATGCTCATAGTTTTGGTCAGAGAAGCTTTCTTTTGCCTTGAGCAAATGCAGAGGTCCATAACTGGTTTAAAAAAAATGTTGAGGGTAATGACCATCAAATGCTCAGCCTAATATAGGACATTTATATCAGACCCCCTGAGGCTTAAGAAACATTTCAGAAAAAATGCTGAAAAGATGCCAGAGTTTGAGGCTGGAGAAACATGCTGAAGTAGTCTGATCTTAGACATGACATAGCCATTGTACTGACAAATTCACTGTAGCCGTGGTTACCTGCACAAGACCTGCATTAAGAGCAGGCCCTTGAGCATTCCACAATGAAAGAGGATGAGCTTGGGAGGTCCAACCTCTGCTTTCTGACATATTGACAGCTATAGTCTATTAGGTATGGAGGAAAGTGATTTCTCTGATGATATAGTAGCTGGTCAGTTGTCTGTGCTCAGCTAAATAACTCCCCCCCCACACACACAACACCCTCATAAAAGTAACCTTAAGTAAAGTGAGTGGGTTACACAATCCTAGAGACCGGACCAGGAAGTGTGAAAACAGTTGATAGGAAGAAGGAATTCAGTGACAGCCAGAGGGGAATAGTAAGTATAATGCGGGAGGGCAGTGTACATGATCAGGATATTATATGCATGTATGAAAGTGTCAAAGAATAAACAAAATAAATTGGTAATAAAGTAGATATTGTACTAAAATCTCATATAAAAAAGCAGCAAAAAATTTGTCAAGAAAAGTTAGGTATTGTGTCATGGGTAGATACTAATTTTCACATCCATCAAGTTGTATATATTAATTATGTATACTTTTATGCATATAAGAAAATAATTATAAACTTTTAAAAGCAAAACAAAAAAGAAAAGATGTATCTTCTCTTTTACTCACCCACATCAGAACTAGGAGTTTTTGCTAAAGCTAAAGGTTTATAAACTAATATGTACTAGAGTGGTAACTGTACTCAGTGTTTGAGCATAAAGAACACCACTATGTCTGAAACAAATGAATGAACACAAGATGGTAATTGCCTCAGGTAATGAATGGAGTCAGGAGTGCTGCTTAGGATAGACACCAACCTTGTCTCTAGTATTCAGAGGACTTAGAATGTGTCCAGATAAGAACATCCAAGCACAGATAATAACTTATAAGATCTAACACTGATCTTCTACCTTTGCACATCTGAGATGCATTAATTCATCATTTTATTTTCTTTGGAACATGTTTTTTTCCTGGATTTTTTGGAAGCAGTTTGTAGATTGGTATGTTCAATCTCGATTTGTACTGAGAGATGCCTAGGGGTTAGTAAATTATATGTCTAGATGTGTCTCTAGGGGAGTGCAAGATGATGCTAGATGATGAGATCTCTGGTTAATTGATGATTTAATCCACTAATGAATTTGGTATTTACTGACTAGATGATTGGGAAGTGGTAAGACTGGAAGATAGGTCCTACTTGGAAGAAATGGTAGCTGAGAACATACTGGTGGAGAGTGGATCTTGGTCTTGGCCCCCTTCTCTTCATCTTTACTTCCAGGCTACTGTACCGTGGACAGCTTCCGCCATCATGATCTAACAGGACTAGAGCCAGCCCACCATGGAAAGACACCTCTGAAACCATGAGTTAGAAAAAAAACTTTTCTTTTTTAGTTGGTATTATCAGGAACTTTGTCATCAAAAGGCTCCTAACACAGATGCTGGATTGTTTTTTGTTTTTCCTTTTTTTTTTTTTTTTTTGAGCAATCAAAAAAGCTAACTCATACTATGAAACATTTTTTTCAACATAGTAGGTACTTAGTCCTATAAGTAACGAAAAAAACGTGTGTGTGTGTGTGCTGTTAGGTGTGAATGTTTATATACATGTGTATGCAGGTTCACTTGTCTATCATACAAATAGATATCAAAATAGGGTATCAATGGTCTCCTCTATCCCTCTTCTCCCATTCCTTTAAGGCAGAGTCTCTCCCTGAGTCTAAGCTCATGCCATCTTAGCTGCACTGGAAGGCAACAAGTTCCAGAAATTCTTCTATTTCTAACACAGTCGTCTTAACCGAGGTCTCTAGGAAATGCTGCGAATGCCCAGCTTATAGCATACCTACTGATATTCAAATTCTAGTCTTCAGGACTGTGTATCAAGTTCCCTTAACTACTGAGCTATCTCTTCTGCTCCAGTTATTTAAATAAATTAATTTTCTTCATTTTCCAAATGGTTAAAGGAACAAAATTAATTCCGATCATAAAATCGTCCCCTGATCTTTTTGACTTCTGAGGTGAGCTATCTAGCTTATGGACAGACCAGTCTCTGCACTCTACAAAGAAAAGATAGGAAACATCTGATAGCTTTTGGAACAAACCACCAAGGCTGTTTCAAAGTCCTTGAGAAACAGGACAGCATCTCCTGTTTATAGGAAAGGCTTCTTCTACGTGTTTAAATTAATCTGGGGCTCCAGATTTGCTTGCTTGGGCAGAGCTCTTTACGCAGACTTCTAGTACGTATTTATTTGGCATTTGGTATGTGAGAAACACCACTTTAGTTTCTAGTGACACTGAATTGGATAAAACAGAATATAAGTTTTCAAACATCTTTTGATATATGTAGCTAAGGTTTTATGTCTCAAAGAGAAGAAAATGAAAGGAACTATCACTTTAGAGCTATACTATTCTAAAAAGTGCTCATATTCATAAGTCTTCATATAATGATCCCCAAAGGTACACACGAAAGCAAAACTGTTATTCTTGGGAACCCTCTTTGCTTTATAAAGATTCATCATTAACTTAGGGAAACACTGTAGTTTGGGAAGCATTGGCAATTGCATTTGTATTGCAGGGAAAACGAAAAACACCTATTGTTTAGCTTCGTTTAAAACAGTGGAGCACTGAGTAATTTTTGAAATAGAAAATACCTCTTAAGATATCAAGTAACATAAGCATGGCCTTCAGCAAAGATTCTATCCATCAAGCCAAATCATTAGCAAAGCTCTTCAGGCTGTTGAATCCAAATTGCACTTGGCCCAGTGAATAAGGGCTTTTAAAATCAGTAAATATTTTCCGAGGAAGAAAGCTAAATTTCTTCCTGATGGGAACTTTAGGAATAGAGGTCGAGATTGTTACTTAGTAGAGGTGAAGACACTTTGGCTGCTATTCTAAGAAAAAGAAAGTTGGGGGTTTTCAGTAACTAAAGCAGTAGCATGTTTATTGAGGTTCACAAGATGCTAAATTATATGTTAGAAGATAGTTTGTGTATAAGAGAAACTGAAAAAAAATAATTCTAGTGATCTTAAGGTCATGTATATGGTCAGATTAAGAAAAGAAAGTCAGGGGAAGAGGAGACTAGGATAATGATTTAGGGAGAAAATGTTGTGGGCCTAAAACAGAGTGGAAAGCTGGGCAGAAAGGAAAAGTCAGACAAAAAAAAAATCAGATTTGCACAGGCACCAGGTCTTTAGAGTAAGGTTTACCTTTATTTATTCTCATGGCCAGGAACACTGAGGCAAGAACTAGTCTCAGTAAACAATAAGAGAGTAGATGAAAGGTGAAAATTTCAAGAGGCTCACATGTTACAGAGAACAGAATATGGGGTTAAAAGGGATGCTACTAGCTCAGTAGTAGGGCCAGGACCTACTACTGTAACGATGACAAGCAGAGAATCTTTTTCAGTAGGAGGCAATTGTGTAAGAGACAGTCAAGCAGACAGGATAGAGAGAAACACTGAGAAGAAAGATTGGTGATGGTAAGCCAGCTGGCCTTTTTAAAGTCCTTGAGAAACATACTAGGTACTATTGCTTCTTATATATGCTTACTCATAACATAACCAGTAATAATAGACTACATTATAAGTAATAATGACTTCTAATCAGCAAAAGAAGCTCCCAGAATATCCCACAGACAACAGGTTAAATAAGAGTAAATGTATCTACTTCTACTTCTTGGTAGAGGAGAGAACAAGGAGAGCACAGTAGAATTAAAGCTCTTGAGACACCTGCAAGGTCACATGTAGTAACAACAGCTATGTGTAGCAGTTAGCAGAGAGCCATGGTCAATAGTTAACAAAGCTAGCATAGGACATGGACAGAGAATAGCTCCAACCAGTCCTTACTGTGCATGCAGTACATGCACAGAGCATGATCTAGGAATGTTATATACAAAATGTGCAAACCCTCCACTGGCTCAACCCATGGTAGCCTAGAGAGCAAACCAATATGTAGCCCTTGTCCACATTTTGTCATAACCATCTGTAAACACCGCACATAGAAACTGAATGGCTTTTCTCTCTCTTGGGAAAGCCTCTCACTCTCAGGGCTTTCATTTTTCCTCAGCTACTCACTTTTCTTCAATTTCACACTTTTCTAGAATTGTCTTGCGTGTGCCTATAAGAATCCACATATTCGGTCTTCCCTGGTATGAGAGACTGAGAGCCACTGTTTCAGCTTGACTTGGCCACTGCTGAGCTTCCAGCAACTTAGGTTCTTCATATAAACATAAGGGGTCCTGTTCTATTTAAAAAATTCTGCATTAATGTGTTAAAAAAAAACCATTTTCTTCATGTGGAAACATTTTTTCCCAGAGGGAAAAGAAAAACTCATGCAACTCCTAAACTCAGAGATCTCAGAAAATGTGGTTAACAATGGCTAGGAGGAGACTCTTTGCGATGCTGATCAGCCTGAGAATTGTACAAGAAGCTCCCAGAATTCAGTGTGGTATGAGATTTCTGTGCTGTAGCTACGCCTGTGTGACCTGTACTTCCATAGGAAATGCCAAGGAAATTGCTAACTTGACTAGAATCATTTCTTTGGTCTGTCATCAATGTTTTATTGTGGATGAACAGTCATTCTTTAATCTGTCCCTGAAGAAAACTCATCACCATTCTTTATTTTTCTGTTCATATTAAAATGTTTTAACTTTTTTTAAAATTTATTTATTTATTGAAGATTTCTGCCTTCTCCCCGCCACTACCTCCCATTACCGTCCCCCTCCCCCTATCAAGTCCCCCTCCCTCCCTCGTCAGCCCTGAGAGCAATCAGGGATCCCTGCCCTGTGCGAAGACCAAGGACCACCCACCTCAATCCAGGTCTAGTAAGGTGAGCATCCAAACTTCTTAGGCTCCCACAAAGCCAGTACGTGCATTAGGATCAAAAACCCATTGCCATTGTTCTTGAGTTCTTAGTAGTCCTCATTGTCCGCTATGTTCTGCGAGTCCAGTTTTATCCCCTGCTTTATAGACCCGGGCCAGCTGGCCTTGGTGAGTTCCCGATAGAACATCCCCATTGTCTCAGTGTGTGGGTGCACCCCTCGCAGTCCTGAGTTCCTTGTTCGTGCTCTCTCTCCTTCTGCTCCCGATTTGGACCTTGAGATTTCAGTCCGCTCCAATGTGGGTCTCTGTCTCTGTCTCCTTTCATCGCCTGATGAAGGTTAATATTCAGGAGGATACTTATATGTTTTTCTTTGGATTCACCTTCTTATTTAGCTTCTCTAGGATCACGAATTAAAGGCTCAACGTCCTTTATTTATGGCTAGAAGCCAAATATGAGTGAGTACATCCCATGTTGTTCTTTTTGGGTCTGGATTACCTCACTCAGGATAGTGTTTTCTATTTCCGTCCATTTGTATGCAAAATTCAGGAAGTCATTGTTTTTTACTGCTGAGTAGTACTCTAATATGTATATATTCCATACTTTCTTCATCCATTCTTCCATTGAAGGGCATCTAGGTTGTTTCCAGGTTCTGGCTATTACAAACAATGCTGCTATGAACATAGTTGAACATATACTTTTGTTGTATGATAGGGCATCTCTTGGGTATATTCCCAAGAGTGGTATTGCTGGGTCCAGGGGTAGGTTGATCCCTAATTTCCTGAGAAACCTCCATATTGCTTTCCAAAGTGGTTGCACAAGTTTGCATTCTCACCAGCAATGGATGAGTGTACCCCTTTCTCCACAACCTCTCCAGCATAGCCTATCATTGGTGTTTTTTATTTTAGCCATTCTGACAGGTGTAAGATGGTATCTTAAAGTTGTCTTGATTTGCATTTCCCTGATCACTAAGGAAGTTGAACATAATCTTAAGTGTCTTTTGGCCATTTGAACTTCTTCTGTTGAGAATTTTCTGTTCAGCTCAGTGCCCTATTTTATAATTGGGTTGATTAGCCTTTTACGATCTAGTTTCTTGAGTTCTTTATATATTTTGGAGATCAGACCTTTGTCAGTTGCGGGGTTGGTGAAGATCTTCTCCCAGTCAGTGGGTTGCCTTTTTGTCTTGGTGACAGTGTCCTTTGCTTTACAGAAGCTTCTCAGTCTCAGGAGGTCCCATTTATTCAATGATGCCCTTAATGTCTGTGCTGCTGGGGTTATACGTAGGAAGTGGTCTCCTGTGCCCATGTATTGTAGAGTTCTTCCCACTTTCTCTTCGATCAAGTTCAGTGTGTTCGGACTAATATTGAGGTCTTTAATCCATTTGGACTTGGTTTTTGTGCATGGTGATAGATATGGATCTATTTTCATTCTTCTACAGATTGACATCCAGTTTAGCCAGCACAATTTGTTGAAAATGCTCTCTTTTTTTCCATTGTATACTTTTAGCTCCTTTATAGAAAATCAGGTATTCATAGGTTTGTGGGGTGAAGTCAGGGTCTTCTTGTTGTGGGAGCTGAGGGCTGGGTTCCTGTCGCCCCAGCTCCTGGTCACCTGGCTACCTTATGCCCCGAAATAACAACACACAAACTGTATTCTTTTAAACACTGCTTGGCCCATTAGCTCTAGCCCTTACTGGCTAATTTTCATATCCTGATCAACCCATCTCTAATAATCTGTGTAGCACCAGTCTTACCAGGAAAGATTCAGCATGTCTGACCTGGCGGCTTGCTTCATCGTGAGCATGTCTGACCTGGCGGCTTGCTTCATTGTGTCTGCCTCTGAGAGGAGCTGCCCTGCATCTGCCCCAGAGAGGAGAGGAAATGGCATCTTAGCTCACTTCCTCTTCCTCCCAGCATTCTGTTCTGTTTACTCCACCCACCTATGTTCTAACCTACTAGGGTCAAGCAGTTTCTTTATTAATTAACCAATGACCTTTCTCCATCATCTTCTATTCGATTCCATTGGTCGACTTCTCTGTTTATATGCCAGTACCAAGCTGTTTTCAATACTGTAGCTCTGTAATAGAGTTTGAAGTCAGGGATGGTAATGCCTCCAGACGATCCTTTATCGTATAAGATTGTTTTGGCTATCCTGGGACCACCATTCTTATTAAGAAATCACTGTTTAACTGTGAGAACCTTTAACAATATAAGAACAACATCTCTTCTAGCCTTTATTATGTTTTAGGTAATTTGGCTCCAGATTTACTTTGAGAATTTTTCAAAAGCACATTTTCTGTCAAGTTTAGACCTGGTTATTGGTTCACATAAATCTTTCAATTTTGCAGTGCCTGAAAATATATTCCATGTTAATTCTCATTTTTTTCATCAAATATCATCTATCGTTCTAATGCCTCATGCTAAAGTTTACCAATGAATAACTTAACATTGATTTTTATCAGGAGCCATTTTGTTAAGATCTTCATATTCAGCATTATTTCTCTGTTCCAGAGTCACAGGGCAGGGAGGGGATGGTAGAAAGCACAAACACAGGATTTTGAGTTGGATATATCTGGTTTTGAGTCTCAGTTCTGCCATTTACAGTTTGTGATCTTAAGCAATGTATCTTACTTCCCCTGAGCTTTGGTTTCCTACACTATAAAATTAGCATCACTATGGTTACTCTGTAGTACTATTTTGAGAATAAGAATTAATAATTGAGAAGTGATCGGAACACTCCCTGGCTCTTAGTGGATAAGAGTTATTATTTTCAATATTGCTACTGGTTATTAAGCTTGGTAATTACTTGCTTTTCTTGAGAATAACAATATGGAGAGTGCCACCTTCTTCTGGGGATGAGGAAGATTCCATGAGGAAAATATAAAGAAAAAACTCAAAGGAAAGTTTGTGGCCTGATATAGTAGGATTGCATGGTAGCTCACATCCTGCCTTGTAGCCTCTGGGAATCAAGGAGCTATTCATAATTACACAACAGGAGAGAATTTTAATAAAATAATTAATATTAATAACCTCAGTGTTTTTGGTCTTTTGCTATTGGACATCACGCCACTCATATTCATCCTTTGGTTGTTCCTGGAGCTTTCCGGTTCTATAGGTGTAACTTCTACTGACATCCATGAGTTGACCAAGCACTCCCCATTCCCACCCCACATGTAGATCTCTCTTGTTGGATATCCATGCACAATAGAAATTGTGATTGCATAACTACACACCAAACAAACAAAAGCAAGGAACTCTGACATCCAAATTCCACAAATTTGTCCAGCATAATGAATTAAATATCTGAATCCTACCTAACAAGAGACTTCTCAGAGATATGTTTATCACTGATGTGTGTGTGTGTGTGCGTATGTCTGTGTGCATGTGTGTCTTCCTTTACTTTTTGAAGGTTCTTTTTTTTTTAATCAACAAGTAGATAAGTAGAGAGGGCAGAAAGACAAACACACTGACCAGTGAGTGATGGAGGAAGGTCATTGGTTAAAAAATAAAGAAACCGCTTGGCCCTCATAGGTTAGAACATAGGTGGGTGGAGTAAACAGAACAGAATGCTGGGAGGAAGAGGAAGTGAGCTCAGATGCAGGGCAGCTCCTCTCAGAGCCAGACGCGATGCAGCCAGCCACCAGGTCAGACATGCTGAATCTTTCCTGCTAAGACTAGTGCTACACAGATTATTAGAGATGGGTTGATCAGGATATGAGAATTAGCCAGTAAGGGCTAGAGCTAATGGGCCAAGCAGTGTTTAAAAGAATACAGTTTGTGTGTTGTTATTTCGGGGCATAAGGTAGCCAGGCGACCAGGAGCTGGGGCAGCAGGAACACAGCCCGCAGCTCCCCCTCCAAGTGAGGCACCTGGCTTTTAGACAACTTTGCTTGCTGTTCATTCCCAGCCTTAGTGACAATTGCCACAGAGGTTCATGATGAAAAACCATATTTCTTTCGTTTAGGCTAAATGAATTAATTAACTTCTGTTTATAAAAGGTCAGAAATTTTGTACCTTTAACAAACAAACAAACTCCAAAAATATGCCAAAACCAAAAACAAGTTAAACAAATACAATTTCCAAAATGCCATTGAAGTGTTTTTTGTTTCTTTCCAGAACAATATTTAAGAGGGAAGTGACATTCCTGTGATTTTGGCTCCTTAGCTGAGAGCAGTAAACCATTGTATGCTTGCATTTAATTTCTTTCCTAGAAATTAGTGGCAGCTGAGAATGGTTGGGATTTTGTAATATTCTTAATGAAAATATTTAATTTTTATTGAAAATAGATTTGTTTTTATACAATATATTCTGATAATAGTTTCCTTTACCCAAATCTGTCCCATATCCTCCCTACTTTCCAGCCCACACAAATCCACACCCTCTCTTTCTCACTAGAACATTAGAATACAACAGGCATCATCATCATCATCATAGCAATACTAATGAAATAATGTAAACTCAGATCAAATCAGAGTAGCACAAACTAACCAACAAAAAAAGAGTCAAAGAAAAGGCATAAGAAACACAGACACTCTCTATTTCTCTCTCTCTCTCTCTCTCTCTCTCTCTCTCTCTCACACACACACACACACACACACACACACACACACACACACACACACACACTATCCATAAAAACAAGATTGGAAATCACAATCTATAAGCAAAAGATCTGTAAGGGAAAAACTGCCCAGACAAAGCAGTGTGAGAAAAAAAAAAAAAAAAAAAAAGCAAAAACCCTCCCATAATGTCATCGAGTTTGTTTTGTATTGTCAATCTACTACTTGGCCTCAGGTCCACCCTTAAGTGTGTGGTTCCTATAACCTAGTGATTCTCTGTCAGAAAAAATTAATTTTTTTTCTTTTTTTGAGTATTAATTACTTAGTCATGCTTTTGGGTTAGGAATGGGGCATGTGTTTACGTTTCCTCTCAGCACTGGGACCTTATCTGGCATCCACAGAGCAGGCTCTGTGGATGGTGCCACCGTCTCTGTGACTTCATGAGTGTCAGTCCCGTTGTGTCTAGGACTTGTTTTCTTGGTGTCCTACATCCCCTCTAGCTCCTATAATCTTTTAGCCTCTTCTTCTTCAGAGTTCCTTGAAGGGAACTGATGGGAGGGATTTGGTACGACATCACAGTTAGTACTGAGTGTTCCAAGGTCACCTACTCTCTTTGAATTGTCCAGTGTGAGTCTCTGTATTAATTCCATATGCTACAACAGGAAGTGTCTCTGATGATGGGTGAGCAAATTACAGGTTTGTAAGTATAGAAGAATGTCATTAGGAGTCATTTTATTGCTATGTTCCTTTAATAGAATTTAGTTTTCCCCTAGGTTAATGGCCTATCTAGTTCTTGGCCAGGCAGTGTTGGGGATGGGTTCCATCTCAAGGAGTGGGCCTTAATTTCAATCAGATAGTGGTTTGTTATTCTGACAACTTTTAACTACTGAGCCAGCATATTTTGTAGCCAGATCACCATCAGAGATTACAGCTTCTTTAACTGGGTTGGTAGTTATCTTTCTCTTCTGGTAGTGTGAAGAGGACTTTTAAGTACCATGAACTAATCGGTAGGGGTAAAGGCTCTAGGTAGACCCCAATTCTGCTTCTTCAAATTCAGTGAGTCTTCTAGGTGTTGCCTTCATCAATAGGTCCTTACCATCAATTTCTTGGAGAGCAACAAGTAACCTTGTCAATATCCTGAATTGTTTGAGAGCTTTTACTTGGGCTCCCTTTGTCAGCATCCCCAGCACTGGAAGTTTTATTTGGAGGTGAGAGATGTTCAACTGGGGCTTTGTGTCCCCAGTTATTTGATAATTCCAATTTAGATATTTTCATATACATATATATTTTAAGAAGCTTTTACTGTACTAGGTTTCCATTTGACCCCTTAAATGGCCCTTAGATTTAGCTGCCTCTCCCCTTACATGGCCTTTCATTATTTACACCAATTTCTTTTTCCATGTATTTATAGCATATGTCAATGAAGTTAAAAAAAAAGCATATGAGTTTAGGAAATTAGCACCTGGAAGTCATGGAAAAACCCTTTTACAAGAACATGTTCTATTCAGTGGGCTCCCGTCTGAAGGCATGCAGTGCTTTGTTTTCTAATGTCCTTTAAAGCAACGAAGGGCATAGACATGAGGCAACAGGGGTCTGGGCTCTGTATTTGCTGTGAGGAAGCAGAGAGAAGGTTAGGGTTCAGAATTTGAAGGTTGATGTTTAAAAAAGCTATTGGTAAGGGAATATGCCAATAATTCTTGCTGGTCTTGTTTCTTTTTAAAATTCTTTTAAATTGTTATTGTGTAAGCTGTTCTCTTGGTTTATTAATCATTTTCCCCGATTGCTTCCTCTCCTTGAAAACTTAATTTTATAGATATGCTACAAATCTATTTTCTAATAATTGCTCATTTGTGCTCTGTATTTCCAAAGAGTAAGAATTATTTTATTGTACACCCTCTCCCCATAATTCCTCCTGTATCACTGATGTTGCTCTCAGCAGACATCTAAGCTCCCTATGAGCTTATTGAGTTTAGGAGCCAGATGACAGAAGTGATGTGGTATAAGAAGAGCTCCATGTGTAGCAAGGAGTCATGGCTTCTGGGCTATTTTAATAGAAAACTGTAGCACTCATCCTTTGTCTGGGGAACACGGAGGGTGAAGCTCCCAGTGTTCTCGCTCCCCTGACAGCATGAGAATGGTTCGGGGTCAGAGTCCACAGAGAAGGTAGCTTTCTCAATGCTGCCTTCATATGAAATTCATTCCCTCACTCCACTAATATGTATTCAAGAGTGCCTGCATTAGGGATTAAAGGGTTTGCCCCAGCAATAGACACTGATATATAAACACAGAGCTGTCATGAGTGGTGTGGTCCCTATAGCTTCTCAAATAGGCTCTTGCTGCCTCTCCACATGATACAGTCAGCTGTGGCTAGCATCCATCTCTGCGGCCTTGTGGATGAAACATTTAAAACTTATGGATGAATTGAAAACCTAAGACTTTTCCAACAGTGGAAGGCTCATTGTCAAGGGTGCCACAGAAAAGAGGAGCACTTCAGATATAGGGTATGTGATCTGTTGAACTGTGTCCTCCTCAAAATATACATTTGAAAATCCTTAATCCACAGATATTAAAATATGATATTGATTAAGGTTGTGATTTTTACAGTTTTAAAATTTAAATGAGGTCAGTAGGGTGGGACTTAAAATAGTATAAATTAGCACCTGGGGGGCATGGCAGTCTACTAAGACTGTCACTGTAAAGCAGTAAATAGGGTTGCTTAAATAACAAGTTTATTTTTTATTGTAATGGCTCTTATTTATTGCTGTGAAGAGATACCATGACCACAGCAACTCTTATAAGAGAAAGAATTCAACTGGGGTTTGCTTACAGTTTCAGATGTTTAGTCCATTGTCTAAAAGCCCATCAGGATTAGTGACTAATGAAACCTCTTCTGGACTGTGAATATCTGTCTGCTCATGTATCTTTATTTGACCTGAATTACCTTGTCAGAGGCCTCATCTCTAAGCATACTGTGGGCAAAAGCTTCAACAGCAAAGATTTGGAAAGACAGTGATGAGTAAGACACAGGGACAAATGGGCATGGAGAGGAGGTTGAGTCTGATGATACATGAGAAGATAGCTGTTTGTAAGCCAAGGAGAAAAGCCTGGAGAGATCCTTCCCAATGAATACTCAGAGGGAACCAGTCCTGCCAAATACCTCCTGGCATGTAGAATATCGGAAGTAGGTCACTACTGGTGAAGGCATGTGACCACAACACTTTGTTCTAGGATTTTAAGCAAACCCACACAGTAATTGTCTTGTAGTCTCATAAAGTGGAAGTAGTCTGTCAAATAACCTTTGGACACAGCTTTGCTCAAAGGAAAAAAAAAACCTTCTGAAGCCAACTTTGAGAGCAAACCTAAGAGTTCCTCCTGTCCATTTGTTTTCTATTTCAGAATGGCATGGCTGATCATGTCACCATCCAGACTTCTGGACACATCAGAGCAGTTATTGTCAGAGTGAGACAGAGCTGGAAGCTTAACCTGAAAATTCAGATGGAGTCTTCCATTGCTGTTGAAGGAGCTGTGGGCTGCATTCCTGCCACCCAGCTCCAGGTCGTCTAGCTAGCTTATGCCCCAAAATAACAACACACAAACTGTAAACACTGCTTGGCACATTAGCTCTAGCCCTTACTGGCTAATTCTCATATCCCGATCAACCCATCTCTAATAATCTGTGTAGCACCAGTCTTACCAGGAAAGATTCAGCATGTCTGACCTAGCGGCTTGCTTCATTGCGTCTGGCTGTGAGAGGAGCTGCCCTGCATCTGAGCTCACTTCCTCTTCCTCCCAGCATTCTGTTCTGTTTACTCCACCCACCTATGTTCTAACCTATGAGGCCAAGCAGTTTTTTTTTTTTTTATTAATTAACCAATGACCTTCCTCCATCACATTGCTTTGTGCAGAAGAATGGAAAACATTAGGGGGAGGATTTATGGAAGGAGAGAGAATAGGAGATCAGGCAAACATAAGGAAGCTACAAGAGTTCACATAAGAGTTCTGAAGTGGAATGGATCACTTAAAGGATAGTAGAGAGGAAAATGCTTTTGTAGACAGTGATTCAAGAGCACATGGGAGTCATGTGATAAGAGTCAGCCAGCAGTGATAGTGAGAGAGCAGGAAAGCAAACTCACACTGAACATTCTTGGCAGAGAGGGCATATCTCTCTCCAGAGGAAGAGTTCCCAGCCATGGAAAAGACCAAGTATCTAAGACCCCTACACTCCTGTGAGAAAAATCGTGTCCTTCTCGCATTAGAACATTTCTTTTGATCAAGAGGCAGTCTCTCTGATATTAAGTCATGGGCCATAATTTACTCTCATAACTCAGTGGGCATAACAGAATCTGACATACATGATGTATGGGCTCAAAGTTCTGACTAGGAAATGAAGTAGATTTTAGCAAAGTTCATTTTTTTATCTGTTAAAAATGTTTCCTACATTCTCTTTATGTCTCTCTCTGTGTCCCTGTTCTGTCTGTCTGTCTTTCTGTCTGTCTCTCTTTCTGTCTCTCACACAGAGTTGCTGAAGATATGAATGCCTATTACATCAATTTTAGTCATCTCTCTTAACGGGTTAAATTTTCAACACTCAGAGTGGCTTTCTTATTTTCAGTGGTGAAAGTTGAATCACAGTGTAATAGAAGTTGTTTATTTTTGTGAAGGAGAAGAAAATGGAGTGAAATCATCCGTGGGTTTTTAATGCCAGATTTTCTTATTTAGAAGATTGTTACTGATAATATGGCAGAAAATACATAGCTGTATTAACAGGGTCACTCAGTCATAAAATTCTGTTAATATGGAAAATGACAGACCCAAGCTGTGTGCTGACAAATAAGATCAGTGCTCACATTTTATTCCTATGATTTCTTTTGAAATTCCCATAGAAGGCTGGAAAACTGAATGTACATTCCAGTGATGTGCATTATTCTGGAAACAGCATCTCATAAATCATCAACAGGTACCAATTCTTCTAATTTTATTATTTTTACTTTTCTAAAACTGACGGTAGCAAACAGAATTAGGGAATATAATTTCAAACACATGATCCTGTAAAAACTTATATGTAGAAATCTAAAGGAACATGATGTATAAAAAATTCCAAAATAAATATGTGTACTCAAAATATTGCTGACATATTTACTTTTTCATTGAAACCAAAATACCAAATACATATTTACATATTTAAGGATTTCAAATTTAATTGTCAGTTTAACAAAGCCTAATTTGTTGATTTTAGCAAAACAGTAAAGTAGAAAACAAAAATAAATTGGCTTGTTCTAACGGTGTCCCAGGGGAATAAATATAGTCACTTCGGTCATTGATGAACTGTCTACAGTGGTGCAGATTAGGCAAATAAAAACAAAGATTGCCTTATTTAGCTCAAGCAGGAAAAGAAATATTTTTCTTAACATTTAGTATCCCATGAAGAGGAGGTAGACAATGAAGATACTATATTCAAGAAATTAAAATCAGTACACTGGGGGATGGTTTTGTTTTCAGAGACACATTATCTTCTCTCCCATTTACACCATGAAAGGCCCTCATTAGCTGTTCTTCAAATGTCCAATACAGACATCAATGACCATTTTACTTCCCAGTTTTAAGGCACTAAACACCTGATCTGAAGTCATGGCATCCAAAGCTAGTTAACTGACATGTTGTGAGCATGGTTGCATAAATACTTTGTGATATTTTGTTTTTGTTGAATATCAGCAAATCACATGAATTTTTGAGAATTTGCTATTCTTCTTCTTGGTGGTAACTACTGGGATCTACAAAATTCTTTTATTGTTGAATGCTTTCCTCTGACCTGTATATGTGTTCTATGGTAAGCACGCCAAATCCTATCTATCTATCTATCTATCTATCTATCTATCTATCTATCTATCCATCCCAAAGGGACCATGTTCTTTCTCCATACTCTATTAGCATTTCTAGAATAAGAGAGAAGGGAGTGGTTACTCAGTTACTGCTATAGCCCCCTTTGTTTTTCTGGATAGAAAGATAAAGAACATTATTTCAATAGAACTCTTGTTGTTTCCCCTGTTTAGAACATCTTTGTCCTGGTTTTCAACTTACCTGAGCCTAAGCATTTCCTCGAGATGCACTACACCTGTGCTTCAAGACCCTGCTACCCCTGCACCAACTAGGCCATCAATGACTGCTGCTCTCTGTAGCTCTAGTTACTGAGACTGTTAGTAGCAAGAAGTTCAGTTTATATACACAGTCCTTTCCTTCCTTATACAAGACACACACTAACATACACTAAGGATACTAATTCTGTTTCTAAAGATCTTTACAATCATGCTTCAATGATTGCTCTAGTTATTAAGACATTAGAAATATTATAAATGTCTTATATTTACAAACATAAAAGCCCTCTCATCTCTAACACTACATTCATTATTTTTCCGTGACTGTGATTGATTCGTACTGGTCCAACTTTTTAAAACTCCTATTAGTAAATTTCTTATTTTATAGTAGTGTTTCTAAAATATGAAATGAAATATGACTAAATGAACAAAGCCTTATTGTTTATTTGAAAATTGTTCAATTAACAAAACCTTACTGATTAATGTGGTGATAATTCCTTTGAAATTTGGTTTCTGCTTGGGATAAATTCTATTTAACAAAAGGAAAAACTAATTATATATAAAAATATTTTTGTTTATAACAGAGATTTTACTGAATGGGTTCAGTCAAAGATGAAAATAGTGATTACTTTGTGACACTTAAAATAGTCCATGACTAGGTTACAATTGATTTGTTGAACTTGTAGGAAAATAGTTAAGGAGATGGAATTAGCTTCAGAGGAAACTTTGGGATGTATTTAACACTTATGTGTTAAAATCATAATTAACTGTTTAAAAACTCTGTAGTTCAGACTGGCCTCGAACTCGTGATATCCTACCTCTGCATCCTTCAGCAAATCCTACCAGTGTGTGCCTCCACAACCACACTTGCTAGAAGCCTTGGTAGGCTGCCTGCCCATGGAATTCCTCCACTCTTACAGTGCTATCTGCAAACACTAGGTCTAATCCCCGCTATCCTCCTTATCGCCATATCCCAGCCTACAACGTATACAGAGACTATTTGCTGGACCAGAAGCCACACCAACAACCAGAATGCCAGGTAGGTTCATACTATAAGAGAGAGCACCTGCCTGACACTATCTGGATGGCCAGGAATTGGAAACTGTTTAGCTCAGAGACCTAGAGTAGAACCAAATACAACTTGGAAAAAAAAAACAAATCAATAAAATTACTCTTTTTTTATTTTTATTGAGCTCTACATTTTTCTCTGCTCCCCTTTCTGCCTCTCCCCTCCCCTTCAACCTCTCCTAAGGTTCCCATGCTCCCAATTTACTCAGAAAATCTAGTCTTTTTCTACTTCCCATGTAGATTAAACCTATATATGTGTCTCTTAGGGTCTTCATTGTTGTCTAGGTTCTCTGGGATTGTGGTGGTTTGTAGGCTCATTTTCTTCGCTTTATGTTAAAAACCACTTATGAGTGAGGACATGTGGTAATTGTATTTCTGGGTCTGGGCTACCTCACTCAATATGATGTTTTCTAGCTCCACCCATTTGCCTGCAAAATTCAAGATGTCATTATTTTTTTCTGCTGTGTAGTACTCCATTGTATAAATGTACTACATTTTCCTTATCCATACTTTGGTCCATGGGCATTTAAGTTGTATCCAGGTTCTGGTTATGACAAAGAATGTTGCTGTGAACATAGTTGAACACATGTCCTTGTGGCACAAATGAGCATCCTTTGTATATATACCCAAAAGTGGTATTACTAGGTCTTAACGAAGGTTGTTTCCTAATTTTCTGAGAAATTGCCACACTGACATCCAAAGGGGCTGTGCCAGCTTGCAATCCCACCAGCAATCCAGGAGTGTTCCCTTTATTTCACAACCTCTCCAGCATAAGTTGTCATTAGTGGTTTTTATCTTGGCTATTCTTACATGTGTAAGATGGAATCTCAGAGTTGTTTTGATTTGCATTTCTCTGATGACTAAGGATGTTTAGCATTTACTAAAGTGTCTTTCAGCCATTTTAGATTCTTCTGTTGAGAGTTCTCTGTTCAGGTCTGCACTCCCATTTTTTTATTCAATTGTTTGTTCTTTAGATGACCAATTTCTTGAGTTTTTGTATATTTTGGAGATCAGATCTCTCTGCCTGATGTGGGGCTAGTGAAGATCTTTTCCCATTCTGTAGGCTGTTGTTTTTGTCTTGTTGACAGTGTCCTTTGCTTTACAGAAGCTTTTCAGTTTCAGGAGGTCCCATTTATTAATTGTTTCTCTCAGTGTCTGTGTTGCTGGGGTTATATTTAAGAAGTGGTCTCCGGAGCCAATGCATTCAAGTGTACTTCCCACTTACTCTTTTATAAGATTCAGTGTGGCTGGCTTTATGTTGAGGTCTTTGATCCATTTGGACTTGAGTTTTGTGCATGGTGATAGATATAGGTCTATTGTCATTCTTCTACATGTTGACATCCAGTTATTCTAGCACTATTTGTTATATATGCTTTTTTTTCCCATTTGATATTTTTTGCTTCTTTATTCAAAATCAGGTGTTCGAAGGAGTGTGGATTAATATCCGGGTCTTCTATTAGGTTCCATTACTTTTCCTGTCTGTTCTTATGTCAATACCAGGCTGTTTTCAGTACTGCAGCTCTGTAGTAGAGTTTGAAGTCAGGGATTGTGATGCCTCCAGAAGTTCTTTTATTGTACAGGATTGTTTTGGCTATTCTGCGTTTTTTGCTTTTCCATATGAAATTTAGTTCTGTTTTTTTGAGGTCTGTGAAGAATTTTGCTGGTATTTTGATGGGCATTGCATTGAATCTATAGATTGCTTTTGGTTAGATTGCCATTTTTATTATGTTAATTCTACCTATCCAAGAGCATGGGATATCTTTCCACTTTCTGGTGTCTTCTCCAATTTCTTTCTTCAAAGATTTAAATTTCTTGTCATACAAGTCTTCCACGTGTTTGATTAAAGTTACTCTGAGATATTTTATGTTATTTGTGGCCATTTGAAGGGTGTTGTTTCTCTGATTTCTTTCCCAGCCCTTTTATCATCTGTGTACAGGAGGGCTACTGATTTTTTTAAGTGAATCTTGTATCCTGCTACATTACCGAAAATGTTTATGAGTTGTAGAAGTTCCTTGGTAGAATTTGTCTTGTTGACCATGTCCTTTGCTTTACAGAAGCTTCTTGGTTTCAGGAGGTCCCATTTATTTATTGTTTCACTCAGTGTCTGTGCTATTGGGATTATATTTAGGAAGTGATCTCCTGTGCCAACGCGTTCAAGTGTACTTACCACTTTCTCCTCTATAAGATTCAGTGTGGCTGGCTTTATGTTTTGATATTTGATCCATGTGGACTTGAGTTTTGTGCATGGCGATAGATATGAGTCTATTTTCATTCTTCCACATGTTGATATATAGTTATGCCAGCACCATTTGTTAAATATACTTTCTTTTTTCTATTTGATATTTTTTGCTTCTTTGTAAAAAAGCAGTTGTTTGAAGATGTGTGGATTAATATCCAGGTCTTCGATTCTGTTCCATTGGTCCTCCTGTCTCTTTTTATGCCAATACCAAAACTACTCTTAATGATATTCTGTTGTACTCATAGGTGGGTGCTTAGCCAGAGAATCTTTCTACAACAGCTGATGAGAGCAGATGTAGAGACCCACAGCCACACACCAGGTATACTCCGTGGAAGAATGGGGGAAGGATTGTAGGAGCCAAGAGGGGTCACGAAAACCAAAATAACACTGCCCACAGAA